>NC_139397.1:54264596-55737096 GCF_054392235.1 Sus scrofa | reverse complement strand
TCATCATTGATTTATTTGTGTGAATGATTTGGATTCAGTAAAAATATACATGATGTCCATTGATAAAAATATTGAGTTATGATTTATATGTCTTAAGATATTGCTTTAATAAAACACTTCTGGTTTATATAATCAAGAACAGAGTTTCTATAATCAGTTATTTTCCCTAAATGGTAAGCATCTAAAATTTAAAGAAAGATAAAAATCACTGGTTAATGTTCTATTTGTACTATTTATCAAATGATCAAAAGTGTGGAGCAAATTTTATATATAAACAAAATCTACATTTTATTTCCAGAAAATTTAGTGGTTATAACTAGAAGAAAACCATGCAGAATAATTGCATCTTCACACTCCCTAATGATTTCTACTTTCACTCTATGAGTGAGCCCACAACTTCTTCTTATACTTGTTCTTGCACTGATGCTCATACAAATAATTTTCTGGTAATATTTATTTACACTTTTTCTAAAATGTCATTTCATAGAATATTATTTTCTGATGTAGGACAAACTGTCCAGTGGGTAAATAGGTATCAAGACTAAACAATCAGCCATGAAGAAAGAATTTACAAGTCAAATGATCATTGATAGACAAGTAGGAAAATCATGCCTTTTTGAGAAGGAGTATAGGATTTGTTCATATACATATAATTAGAAAAAAGTATTGGTAAAAAATAAACTTTAGAAAATCTGTAATAATTGATTCTTCCTTTGAATGTTTGGTACTTGATAAAAGTTTTGGCCAAATAAATTGTGAGCCAGATGAGTAAAAATCAAATATTGTTTGATATATGTATTAATTTGAGGAGTTTCCACTGTGCAACGGGATTGGTGACATCTTTGGAGTGCTAGAATTCAGTTTCAGTCCCCGCCTGGCACAATGGGTTAAGGATCTTGTGTTGCTGCAGCTGCAGTGTAGGTAACAACTGCAGCTCAGATCTGATCCTTGGCCCAGGAACTCCATATGCCTTTGGGGCAGCCAAAAAAGAGAAAAAAGGGGGAAAAAAGTGGATCCTCAATAAAACTTTTAAAAAATATGTATTAATTTGAAATTTTTAAGTCTAATAATACAAAATTTTCATAGGGATATTTAACTGAAAGATTTCAAGCTCTATACCCAAGTTGTATGCAAACAGCATAACTCTAATCTAAGCAGAAAAGCCCTGTTAGTTGGATATTTTTCTATGATAATTAACTACTCATTTAAGAATGATACCTAGTTGATACATTGAATTTCACAAAAGCCATTGAAAGAACTGAAACTAAATTGTCCCGTGAATTCCATGATTTAGAGTGTTTACTTCTGCAAATTGTCAGTCTCACTCCCTCCCCATCTGAATTGATCTGAATCGCTAGGTTTTAGGTATACCAACAGGAAAATGTAAGATTTATATGACTCTTGCAAAACTCTTGTCAGGGAATATAAATGTAGATCAAGGAAAGAAAGTAAAATTTAGGTGGCAAAGATAGCTTTAGAAAATACCAGATGGAACAAATGAAAAATGACACAATGTTATTTCTGTTCATATAATAATCCTTAAATCCTCTTTATAAAACAGTCTGTTACACACATACCAGTATGATTATGATTTGAGACATATATCAATTGCTATATTTTGAGCAAAAGTAAGTAAAGTAATTGACATAAAAGGCTTATGTGAAAATTGTTTTAATTTATGAAACAATTTTAAAATCACCATTGTACATTGATTATATAGTGCATTAATAATCAAATATGGCTTAATATGAAATGTTTATAGATTATCATATTTACTCACCCAAGTTTCTTTATAAGCATGAGACAAATTATCTAGAATTATGCCTTCTTGTACAGAGTCCAAAAATTTATTCTACAAAGATCTAAAAATTCTAAAGTGATCTTATTTTTGCTGGCATACAGATAGACAATAATCAATAGCTTAAGATGGAATGGGAATATTAAAAGTCCAATATGAGGGTGAAGGAGATTTCAATATTGTTGGTAACTAAGATCCATATAAAATGAACTAATACAGAAAACTCTACCATAGCATATATGATAGTTAGAACACAATTTTAGAATGAAATAAATATAATGCAATTGAGAGGTAATAGACATGATAATTTCAAAGAAAAATCATATAAAACCACCAAGAATATTGGTTTGAAAAGGCACATTAGGTCTAAATAATTATAGATCAACATAATTTTTCCTCTCCTAAATCCAATATCCCTCATCCCAAATTTCCTTGAGAAAATATAGCACTGATATTATAATACTGCCTTGTGTTTTGTTTCATATTTTTGCTTATTTTGCTGTTTTCACATTTTCCTGTGGAGTATCTGACATTTTCTGGCCTAGGGGGAGAAATAGATTTATGGATGGATGGATGAATGAATGGATGGATGGATAAACAAATATTTAGGTGTGAATATAAGGATATATGTATATATGAACCATCAATGCTCATTATTCATGGATTCTGTATTTCTGAGTTTTCCTACTCATAAAATTTATCTGTAACCCCAAAAGTCAATACCTGCAACTTATTGGCAGTCACTCATGGACAAGCAGAGAATCGCTAAAAATTTGAATCATTCTTTATACAAGTTCCTATCTGAGGTCTAACAATACCATGCTCAGCCTTCCTATTTTAGCTCTCATACTACAAATGTGTCCTTTTCATCGTTTATTTATTGCCACATTTTTCACATTTTTTTTTACCTTTTTGTTAGTGATTTTGCTGTTTGAATTTTCTTCCAAATGTTTTTTTTTTTTTTCTGGTAGGATTATATTTTATTTTGGGGGGGGGATATTTTATTTTATTTCCTTATCAAGTAGTCTTAATTGTAATCAATTGTTATTTCCCCAACAAATGTGGTTTGAAAGGCTGTCTAGGGTTCCTGAGTGCAAGAAGGCGGCAAGGTGCCTTATGGAGATAATACACAAGTACATGTGTTAGGTAACTTTCCTTCAGTCATGAGTAATAGGGCTATTGGATATCAGGTCAATGTTAATGAATCCACAATATATATTAAATAAAATGTCATTGAACAAAAACATATATAAAATACGTATATGTATTGACCAGCTGATGAGAGGTGCCCAGATTTTCATAGGAACCACCCCTGTATGTCCTCTAGGTAGAGAGAAGAATTACCATGAGTAATAAGAATTGGCTGCATTATCAATATGTCAAAGATATGTGCATATAATTTACTATAAGTTAGTAAGAAAACATTTAAATAAGCCTGTGAAAAGAGCTAAGTTTTAGTTATTTAGGGTAAAAGGCATTTTTTTTTCTCACACAATCTTAAGGTGCTACTAAAATCAAAAATCTGATTAACAGATTTGCAAACTTGGTAGTTTTCACAGCCTCTTCAAAAGATGAAGCAATTCATAATCATCACATTTCTTAGGGACTTGTTATCTTTTTAAAAGATGTGTAAACTATGGGAAAATACAGACAATATTGATTGTGAATCTTATTCATTTTGAACTTGCATATACTTAGCTTTTTGGAAGAATCTAAGATGCTAAGTAAAATTTCAAAAAACTTATCCTTTTAACCAAACATTCAATAACACAGCATAAGGCATGACGTGTCTTTGGGAAATGTGTACCTAAAGCCCAGACATCTTTCCTGCACTCTGAATTCTCATATTTAACAGACTAACATTGCCATTTGGATGTCCAATAGCTTCTAATGGCATCTTAAACTGTTATGTTTCCCCCTAAAACTTATTTTCACATCAAAATTAAGAGCAACCAAATCTATCTAACATTCAGTTCAATCATCTTCACCCTCCTTAACGCTTTATCCCACACTAAACGTCCAAGCCACCAGGAAATTCTATTGGGGACAACAAGTCTTTCTCTGTATGTAAAGAACCCAGCCTCTTTTACTATCTTTATTGCTACCGACGTGATCCATCATTTCTCACTGTTGGTCCAGCATCTCTCTTGGCCTCTTTAGTCCATTGTCAAATGAGCAGCTAAAGTGAAATTTTAAAAACTGAAATCGTATTTTTTTCAATCAGTAAGAATTATCTAAGGGCTTCACAGCTTGCTCAGAATCAAAATCAATGTTCTATGGTCCACAAGACTCTTCATAGCTTGCCTCCGTCAGTCATCAGTCTTTGTTGTTATATGAAATCAGATTTCCATTTTTGAACTAAAAAAAAAAAAAGCAATAAAATAAACGAAGTCAAGAAGGTAATCCAGATATGGATGTAATTAACAAAAAAGATATCTGTATAAATATACAAGCCAAAGACCTTGCTACGAATGGATGTAGGAAAAATTTGCACAATGCTGATTTAATATATCAAAGGGAATTATCTTAATATTTTGTGTAGATTATTACAGAGACTTCTACCAGCAAACTAAGCTTATAACTCAGGGCGTTTTTATTTTTAATAGCACTTATTTCCCTTAAGAAATAACTAAGCAGAGTCATAAACTCTTTCTATTTACCTACTTAAATTATTACTCAACCTCAGTGAACAGAAGTAAAATGTTGAAAAAGTTGCTTGTTAAAAACCATCATCAGTGATTCAAGGTAATAGATTTTGTTTTAGATCATTTTATTTCATTTCCTGTTGTAACACCCTATTCATAATATACAGTCAGCTTTATTTATCAACGCATTCCATATCTGCAAAGTCAACCAACTTGCAAATTGAAAGTTTTTTTTTAATTCAGAAAATTCAAAAATACAAAACTTAAAAAGTTCCAGAATGCAAAACTTGAATTTGTCACACACAGGTCACTATTTACATAGCACTCACATTGTATTACAGAACATATGTAATCCAGAGATGATTTAAAGTGTAGAGGGGACTGTGCCGAGATTATATGGAAATATTGCCTGAGGGACTTAAGCATCTTTGAACTGATATCCTTGAGGAGAGGTGGGGAAGGCGGTCCTGGAATAAATACCTCACAGATACTGAGGTGAACTGTATTTAATTCTGAAGCACTATTTATATCGATGGGAAACCAAAATCAGTATAGTTCTATTCGGAAAAATAAAATCCCTTATAGTTTTATGTAGAGTCACCGAACAGAATAGCAGACAGATAGATGATAGAAAGAAAAATACATAGGGAGTTCCCGTCATGGTGCAGTGGTTAATGAATCCAACTAGGAACCATGAGGTTGCAGGTTCAATCCCTGGCCTTGCTCAGTGAGTTAAGGACCCAGCGTTGCCGTGAGCTGTGGTGTAGGTCGCAGACGTTGGCTCGGATCCCACGTTGCTGTGGCTCTGGTGTAGGCCTGCGGCTACAGCTCCATTTCGACCCCTAACCTGGAAACCTCCATATGCCGGGAGAGTGGCCCTAGAAAAGGCAAAAAGACAAAAAAAAAAAAAAAAAAAAAAAAAGAAAGAAAAGAAAAAGAAAAATACATAGGGTCTCTAGATTTATTTTATCTTTTTGTGTACATTTTTGGCAAAATCGGGAGAAAACTCTCAAAAAGCCATGAGAATGAGAAACACCTATATCTTAGCATATTTGATGATTTATTAAATTGTCTTCCTGGTCATAGACGCTAATGCTGTCCAGCATTTCCTTTCTATAAGTTCTAGTGGAATATAGAATTAATCAAAAGGTATTTTGCCTGCTGAATTTTAACTTAGAGAGAATCATTTGGGTAAATGCAAGGGAAAAAGTTTAATGATTACTTGCAAAGAATTTTAACAGAACAACATCGAACAACACAGTGAAATGCTGCTCCATAGGTAACACGTTAAAGCAAAAAGAGAAGGGGGACAAAAAGGAAGAGAGAAAAAGATGGCCAGAGGAAAGAACGGAGAGAGCTATTTAAGCCCCTGAGATTTCTCTTGTGAGAGGCTATTATTTGTATTGATTTTAGTTTGCAAGTTCTTTCTTCCCTCTCTCTGCTGGTCCACTATGTAATCCATAAATAATAAATACAGTAGCAGTGAATCATTCTTCAGACTGCAAGCATAGCAACCATCACAACACATTAATCCACCAAGTGAACATCACATCATCTCTATCATAAAATGTACTTCATGGTAGAATCAAACCCCTAGAACTTAAATTCCCTTTTGGCCTTGAGATTCTAACTAAATGGATTGAGTTGTGTAAAATAGAAGGATTCTTACGTGCCAAACGTGTCAGCTCTTATTATTAAATCTGCTTTAATTCAAATCCTTAGTTTTTTGCCTTGAAGCTTGACTTGAGCAGTGGATGTTTAAGGCAAGAGCTGTTGTTATTACATATAACAAAGGGAACTCTTTCTGGGTGATTTTATAGGAGTTATAAAATTTTTCTTATGTAATATAACTTTATCAATGTCTGTGAAATGGAAAACTTCAGCTATAAGCAAGCAGTTACTAAAGGGCTAATTTTTAAGTCCACTGAAGAGAAAAAAAAGTGACTAATGTCAATTAAAAGACTCTTTAGAAAGTAACATCAATAAAGATAATTGGGGATTAATAATAATTCAGTGAGTAATATGACCTCAGAGAGTTTCAGGTCTACAGAGAACCAGACAGGCATATAATATAATACATGTGCAAGGATCTTTCTTATTTTATGGAAGGATCATCTTACTTATGTAAGATCTTGCTTATTTATACATCTCCTAATATTTTCTGGTACTGTAACAAATATCCAGAAAATTATAAAAATCATCAGTGTGTACCTTGTTGAGTTTCAAAATGTCAGCGTGTGTAATCCTACACCCAGAGGAAGAACCAGAAGAAAACCATCACCACAACCCCTCTCATCCACTTCCAGATCCTTTCTTCCATGAAGACTGACCTTTATTCACTAAAGCTGATTCCTAAGTATTTGCTTTTTCTCTGGCTTCTTGTACATAAATGAGTTTGGTATTTCTCATTCATTTTCGTATTTGATTGCTTAAGTAAGCTACAATTTATTTTTCAACTTGAATATTGATGAACAGTAGGGTTATTTAAAATCTTGGGCTATTATATATAGTGTTATTATGAACTTATTTTTGGTAGATATACATGCTGCTTGATAAGCTCTGTATATATCCATTTTAATACATATTTACAAACAAGAAAAGTTGTATGAGCATTCTAGGAGCTCCACATCCTTGCTGGTACTTAGTGTTGTCTTTATTTTCTATTTAAAATTTTTAGCTACTCTAGATGTTTTAATGGTAATACATATCAAATTTTGGATATATTTGGTGTTCACTTAATGACTAATGAAGTTGAACATATTTTATTATTGTTGGCCCTTTAGGTGTCTTTCTTCTTTTGTAAAATATCATCTTTTGCTCATTTTTTCTATTGTTTTGTGGTTTGTTTGCAGTTATTTGTAGCAGTTGCTTTTAAAAGTCAGTTTTTGATCATTTAATTGGGTCTCGAAGAATGAAAGTACTTATTTGAACTTAATACAATTCGTCCTTTTAAAAGTTTTATGATAAATGGTTTTTGTAATGGTTCTGTGTGAAAGATATTTGTCTTTCCTAAGGCCATTATATGTTCCCTGATACTTTCTTCCAAAAGGTATGTTATTTTAACTTTCATGTTTAAATACGCAATGTATGTAGTTTACAGATTTGGAAAGTCTATGCTATTTAAATACGCTAACTTGCACAATTTCCAATTTTTACTGCACTATAATACAGCTTCACAAATACGATTCTAGGATTTCATTTGGCTAATGTATCAGTACAGGTCCAAACAGGAGGGATAAACCTCGCAGTAGCTTGAAAAGGAAAATTTTAACATGAAAAATTATTAACTATAATGAGAATATGGAATCATAAGGAATGGACTAATAAATAAAGAGAACTCTAAAAAGTATAAGAATATGAGAAATAAGGAGCAGTCACTAGCCTCAGTGCTAACCTCAACACCAACACAGATCCTCATCCTGAGGTGTGATTTGGACCTTGCTGGAGATGATACAACCATGGCTCACATCTTGGCAGAAAATTGGGTGTGGTGGATGCTGATGGGAATTTGCTAGAAATCCACCATTTAGGGACTGGAAAAGCTGAAGGTGTTCTGATGCAAAACTCTCCAGGGAGGGTAAGGTTACTGGCAGATGGATACTCCTTACCATCACCTACTACAGGTAGCTGATGGAGAGAAGCCATTCACATTTCAAGACCTCATCCTGAATAAACTGCTCACACTGCAGGAGCTGAACAGTGGGGAAGCCACATGCATCATAGGGGTCCTTCAAGTAAGCCAAACCCTTCTCCCCACAGTGCTTCTGTAATAGTCTCTACTGAGAAAACTTCAGTAACAGCCAAAATAGATTTCAGGGCTCATATCAATTTTCACAGAGCAGGCAAAAAAGTTTACTTTAGAGCTGAGACAATAAATGCATAATGGCAGGGTCAAGTTCAGGTTTGAAAAAATAAAGATGGGATAGATAGACACCCAGAATTTGTTGATCTAACAATAATATTAATGAAACTGAGCTGTTCCTGTCACTCCATTTGGAAGGTAGATAGATTCCTGCCAATGGTGTGCCCCTGGCAAATGAAGACCTCACTGTACTAAACTGGGAAGGACTTGGATCTGCCCTGCCTGAGTAGGCAGTTCTTAGAATCAGCCTCTGATAGAAAGTCAAGCACTCTGACCATGTGGATTACTTACAAGCCTTGAGATAGCCAAAACTTATTAAAATGCATCATAACTAATTAGAAAATCCAGTTTCCATGGTATCCCTTGTAAAAGGTACCAAATTTAATACAATTATTCATCAATGGTAGTAATATAACTTCTCTGTTTATAGTTAAGCCAGGAGTTAAAATATAGTTCAAAGAAAATAGAGTGATAGAAAAGAATTTTCCCTAACATGTCTTTAATTCTATATAAAAATAGGCACCTTGCCTTTATTTTTTTAAGCATATACTTCAGATTAAAGATTTTGTTGGAGAGAGGAATAAGATGGCAGAACAGAAGGACTGGAGCTCAACTTCTCTCCTAAAAACAATAAAATTCACAACTAAAAGCTGAGCAATCTCCACCCAAATGGACGGAAACCTTAAAAAAGATACCCTACTCCAGAAGAAAAAGAGGAGGCCACATCAAGAAGTAGGAGGGGCAATTTCGCTATATAAACAACCCCATACCTCCCGGGTGGGAAGCTCCACAGACTGGAAACTAACTGGTTCACAGAACCTCACCTACAGGAGTGAGAGTTCTGAGCCCCACATCAAATCCTCACATGCAGGAATCTGGCATTGAAGGCCAGTGGGGCTTGTGCGCAGGAGCTCCACAGGACTGGGGGAAATGGAGACCCCATTCCTAAAAGGCACACATGGACTTTCACATGCACTGGATCCCAGGGCAAAGCAAAGTCTCCATGGGAATCTGGGTCAAACCTGACTGAAGTTCTTGGAGGACAACCTGGGAAAACAAGGGTGAATGTGGTTTGTTGTGAGGGAGGAACATTGAAGGCAAAGCTCTCGGGAATATTCAGCAGCTGCCTTTCTCTGGAGGTGGCCATTTGGGGAAAATCTGTTCCCACCTGTCAGTCAGTGCTGACAAGCTCCAGGGCAACCAACAATCCAGGAGGGATCACAGCCCCACGCCTCAGTAAACAGGCTGCCTAAAGACCCCTCAGGCACACAGATGCCTCTAATCCCATCCAGAGACTAAACCCCACCCACCAGAGGGATCAGAATCAGCTCTACCTACCAGTGGGCAGGCATCAGGCCCTCCCATCAGGAAGCCTACAGCAAGCCCCCTTCAGCCACAAGGGGGGCAGACACCAGAAATAAGAGAGGCTACAACCCTACTCTCTGTAAAAAGGTCACCACACCAAAAACCTATAAAAATGAAAAGACAGAAAACTATAACTCAGATGAGGGAGAAAGGAAAAGCCCCAGAAAATCAGATAAGCAGTGAGGAGATTCTTAGCCTCCAGGAAAAAGACTTTAGATTGTTGATGCTGAAGATGATGCAAGGCATTGGAAATAAACTGGAGGTGAAGACGGATAACTTACAGGAAACACTGACCAAAGAAATACAAGATATAAAACTTAAACAAGAAGAGAGGCAAAATACAATAACTGAAATAAAAAATTCACTAGAAGCAGCCAACAGCAGAATACAGGAGGCAGAAGAACGAATAAGCAAGGTAGAGGACAGGTTAGTGGAAATTATGGATGCAGAACAGAAAAGAGAAAGAAGATTGAAAACAAATGAAGAGAGTCTCAGAGAACTCTGGGACAACGTGAAATGCACCAACATCCGTATTATAAGGGTGCCAGAAGGAGAAGAGAGAGAGAAGGGGACAGAAAAAATATTCCAAGAGATAAGAGCCGAAAACTTCCCTAACATGGGAAAGGAACCACTCACTCAAATCCAGAAAGCACAATGAGTACCACATAAAATAAACCCAAGGAGGAATACACCAAGACACATAGTAATCAAACTGACCAAAATTAAAGACAAAGAGAAAATCTTGAAAGCAGCTAGGGAAAAGAAACAAGTAACATACAAAGGAACCCCAATAAGGTTATCAGCAGATTTTTCAGCAGAAACTCTGCAGGCCAGAAGGGAGTGGCATAATATACTTCACGTGATGAAAGGAAAAAACCTCCAACCAAGATTACTTTACCCAGCAAGGCTCTCATTCAGATTGGAAGGAGAAATCAAAATCTTCACAGATAAGCAAAAGTTGAGAGAATTCAGCAATACTAAACCAGCCTTTCAACAAATACTAAAGGAACCTCTCTAGGCAGAAAAGAAAAGACAGCAACAGGAAACAAAAATTCCACAAATGACAAGGCTCACCAGTAAAGGTAGATATATGGTAAAAATATGAAATAATCCATGCACAATTATACCACCAAAATCAGAAATCATGAGAAGAGGTGGGTACAAATGCAGGACACTGGAGATGAACTTGCAATTAAGAGAACAACAACCTAAAACAATCTCATATACATATAGACTCTTATATCAAACCAAAAATCTACAATTGATATACAAACAAGGAATCTCTGAAGAAGAAGTATATCTCATAGTAAATAAGTGCATAATCCACCATGACGGGGGTCAGTTGACATCATTCTTGGGATGCTGAAGTCTTCTTAGATTTCCTCTCCATCAAAGAATTTATGATAATTATAATTAAATAATGCAACTATACAATTAAATAATATAGTTCTTCAATTGTATTATTAATAACCATTTCTCTCCATGGTACAATGTAAGGTCTATAATGTCTCGTTTATCACATCACCTAGAATGGTGTAATGCCTATATTGAAGAACCAATAAGATGTATACAAATTGTGAGGACATGTTTATATAGTTACATTGTTTTTTAACCAATTTATGCATTTTGTATTTTACTTATTTTCAGAGGGTGTATTATTTTTGTTATTCTTACCAGTTAAGTTACTTCTTTTTATTATGCTATATAAAATATTTAATGGTATATAAGGCTTTCTTCATAAATTTTAGTTGCATAATATATACAATTTTAATATAATGCTAATTTTTAAAGAAAAATTGAAATGTAATAGATAATACTAAATAGTAAAGATGAAAGCCATACAAAATGGGATAAAACATAGAATAAATTTCCTATTTGTCTCAGCATATTTTCCATTCTACTTCTCCAGAGGGACACATTTAATCTGTTTCTTAAGATCCATGATATAATAATCTGTCTGAATGTAATTGTGTTTAAATATATGTATTTTATTTTGTAAAAAAAATATATTCTGTGTTAATCTATGTGGGAAAAGAATGTGAAAGGGAATGGATGTATGTACATGTATAACTGAATCTCTTTGCTGTACAGCAGAAATTATCACAACCTTGTAAATCAACTATACTTCAATAATTTTTTTAAAAAAATGAAAAAAAAGATTTTGTTGTCTTTTACAACATTGCATTTTCCTATTTTCTGTATGTGATAACTTTTTTTCTCTTTTCTAAATGTCAGCATTTCTCAATATCCCACTTTTGCTTTACTCCCTTTTAAAAATTTGTTTCCTTTAAATTGCATCTATTTCTGTGACTTCAACTCTCATCTTTTGTGAAGTAAAAAGTCTGTCTATAACTCCTATGTCATTTTCAAGATTCTACCTAGAGTCATACTTTCTAATTATTTGTCAAACAATTATGCTTTATTGCATTGCTGGCAACTCAGACTGAACATACCCACAAATTTTCCTATTAAATGTGTTCCTATTCAGAATTCAAAATTTTATTAATCATACAGTCAACGATGTACAGTCAAAATTTTTATCAATCATACTAGTCATTGATGCTTAGCATTTTATCTTCACCTTCTACACTTCCAAGTATATAATATTCATTACATTTTCAAGTTTCTTGAGTTCTCTATACTCTCTCTTTTTTTTTCTATACTCTTATCTCTAGTATATATACTAAAGTTTCAAGTGTGCAAGGAAAAGCAACATTAGTGTTTTGTTATCTTTTAAGATTTTTGAAAAAAGGCCAAAAGGAGCTAAAGATTCTACAGTCCATTGTTAATAAATCCAAGGTATGTGATATAATGCCACGGATCTTGGAGTATATTATTAGGCCATGAGGTCAGCATTCAGGTTTTTAGACTGTAAAAGATATCATTCTGTAGAACAGAGGTTAAGCCAAAAAAAAAAAAAAAAAAAAAAAAAAAAAAGCAAAACAGAAGGGAGACTAAAGACTTCATTAAAAGCCTCACTCAAATGTGGCAAAGCAAATAGAGGATAGAGAAAGTAAAGTGGGAACTGAAAGAGTACCTTGAGATCAAGAAGGCAGACTTAAATATACTTTATTTGATGAAGAGCTGACAGGGAATTTCTCATGATGGGGATAAAGGTTGCTCCAAAAGAGAGGATCATAAAAAATTACTGAGGTGTTAAGGCCAAAACCAAAGATGAAATATTGGATTATATAATGTAAGAATAAATCAGTGCAAGTCTTGGATAAATATTGAATCAGACCTGGTGTTTAAAAGAAGGATATGTAAACAGCTTAGGGTCCAGATTTTCCTTTTATCTAATTTTTACAGCAATTTTTTAAGGTACTATTGGAAGCAGCACAGAAAAACATTGAAAAACATGTACCTACAGAAACGTGATTCCCAGGAGGATGAATGGGCTCTTGAGGTCAAGCATAGCTCCAGAACTCTAAGAATGTATGGAATCTTTTATTTACTTCTCTGTGAGTTGCTGCCTGAACTTATGTAAGAATTATTTATCTTCCTTTTTCAGAAGCAGGAACTGAAAGAAGGTTAAGTGACTTTACTGAAATGTAAGAGCAGTTCAATAATAAAATTCTAAGAGGGGTTCTAGAATCCCCAGTAAAATACTAAAATTGTTTAAAATTTTAGAAAATTTCAAGTGAGTAGTCCTACTCACCTACTCATACGTTACTAATTGGATGTAATATTAAACTTAACTGTGTCTTAATACAATTATTAGATCATTTTTATAAGTAAATCAAAACATCTCTACCAGTCTCAAAAACAGTGCTCAGGAGTATGCACAGAATTATAACATGTAAGAAAATAAGCTATATTAACAGCCTATTTGACTTCAGGAATTGTTATTCCAGACATATTTCTTGAGTCCCTCTGTGTGACTCAGCAAGGACTATAAAGAGACATTATAGTACAGTGTTAACAGCATGAATTTTAGAGTTTTAGTTTCCTAGGTTAGAATTGTTGCCTTACCATTTATTGTATGTAAAAACTTGGAGAAATTATTGAGCATCTTTTCTCATTTATGAAATGTACATTAGGATAGCATTTACTTCTTTAGGTTATTATGAGTGTTAAGTGAATATGCACATTGTAAAGTAATTAGAATGGTATCTCACACATAGTTATTGCTCAACCAAATTTAAGTTCTCATGAATAAAATTGGTGCTAACATGTAAACATGGTATAAAGGATTTCAGTCACTGTGCTGTGATCTTGTGTCATCATGCTATGTCAAGAGACTTATTTGTGGTGGATGGGAGAAAAAAATTCTCCTCTCCCTTAGTTCTTAGCTGAGACCCTTGTAATGAAAGGCAAATTCAACAAGAGAAAAACAGAAAGTCATTAATGTGTATGGCATATGTGAGTGTAGGAGACATTCAGGGCAAGTGAGTGACCCCCTGTATGACTTGGAGATTGGGCTTAATTACTGCCTTCAAGAGGAAATGGAAGGGAGTATGTGGGCCTCATCAAGACGAGGAAATGATTTTTAAGAGGATGAACAGGCCCTTAGAAGAATACACAGGAGATGTGATAGTTTGTGCCAACATGTATCTGGGTGTGGTGTCATTTCTAGTCTCCTATCTGGTGGTAATTGTCAACCTTCCCTTCCTGGTTGATGAAACTCTTGGGGAGGGGATCTGTGACAACTGGTTCCTTTTGGAGGATCTGTATTGAGGCAGATAAGGGAGTTCAGAGAAAGCCTTTCCCTGATTTCCAAGTGCCTCAAGCTCAAAGTCGTCAATAAACCAAAGTAGCCTGTCCCAAACTCCTACAACCATATTTTGGGGTGACATATTCTGCTACCCTTCAGTGGTTTTGGTCCTACAATCATGCCTTGAGAATCCCTCTACGTTGCAGAAACAAAGAAAGCGAAAAGTGATTAGAGGAGGAAATATCAGGAGCCAGGTGGCCACTGTACCAGCCAGTTTCAAAAATGGACTGAAGAATCCGTATAGGTATATGGAGCATTTTGGCTTTCTTTATTGGTTTTCCTCTTATCTCTCCTGATGCATACGGCCAGGGTTCTCTTGTGTGATGGAAGACCTCTGGACACAGTGTTATTATGTCACAAGATACCACTGATGAAAAAGAGAGTTCTTAGAAAGAAATCATGGGTGATTCATCAATTAGCCATGAGTTAGAGTTCCTTAAACCCACATTCCCTACAAAGGTATAAAAAGGCATTTGTAATTCCATATTATGTAAAGGGAGGGGTCCAGACTTTAGTCTTATCTAAACTGAAAGGTCTGTTATCCCTGCAGCTGCAACAAGCAGGCAGCATCAGGTGGTAGTTTATAGAGTCTCTACTACAGCAGAGCGTACTAGTGTCTGGATACCAACGTCACGTGGCTGTCTTTCTTTCTCTAAATCTCTCTTTCTTTATGCTGCCTTCTGCCAGAGACTGTCAGGTCTGACTTAGTACCTGCAAAGCAATTGGTTTAAAATTCAATGTGGTCTCAGGTAGGAAAAAAAAAATGGGCATGTCTGCCTATCAGTCTCTTAATTGTCTGTGTCCCTCTCCCTCCCTATCTCCTTTTCATTGAAGATATAACTTGAAAAAGTAGGTTTTCTTTTTCTTAGGGTTGGACGGGAACATATGTCCCACTCATTTCATGATGGACAACTATGGTTCCTGGTCTATAACTCACATTTAGAAGAGCAAGGATGACCTAAAATTGTATCTCTCTCTTCATGGATTCTGAGTATATTTTTTCTGAGATTTTAATGAGGAAAAAAAAAAAACTGTGAAAAACTCTCATTCTGGCCACATGAGGTCATTGTGTCTATAGAAAGATGAGGCTTGCCACAAATTAACTACTACATTATGATATCAAAATGAACCGCCAGTCAAAACTGGAAAAGTTTTCAAAAGGAAGAAAAGCCCTAATAGCAGTCCCTTCGCTATTACCCCATCTGAATATTGAGCCTGGATCTCCATCCCACCCTGGTTTCCCTACCTGTATAGAAACTCAAAAGATTACATTGATAAGGTTTCTTCTCCTCTGCTCTGGAATCAAATTGGTCCACCCTTAAAACAGGCATAGAACTACCCTCCTCTCAAGATACCTGGAACCCTTAGGTCAGCTCAACAGCATAGAAGATGTAGCTCTCTTGTCAGTATCATTAAAATAACCTGATCCTCAGTGGGTCCCATTGATAGATAACAGACATTTAGACAACTCCCCCAAAGAAATTCAGAATTAGATAGAGGCTGTCAAAAAGCATCAAATCAGGAGTTCCCATCATGGCGCAGTGGTTAAGGAATCCGTCTAGGAACCATGAAGTTGCAGGTTTGATCCCTGGCCTTGCTCAGTGGGTTAAGGATCCGGCATTGCTGTGAGCTGTGGGGTAGTTCGCAGACACGGCTAAGATCCCTCGTTGCTGTGGCTGTGGTGCAAGCCAGCAGCTACAGCTCCAATTAGATCCCTAGCCTGGGAACTTCCATATGCCGAGGGAGCAGCTCTAGAAAAGGAAAAAAAAAAAAAAAAAGCATCAAATCAATATCAGCTGAACTAACACTTTTCCCCAACAGAAATCACTTTTGAAGACTGATTTGATATTTGTACAGATTTTCCTGAAGTCTGGCTCTACTTGAAAGATAAGAACTGTAGATACCCGAATACATAAAATAACCAATGAATATTAGTCTGGGAGTAAAGAGAGACATGCCATGAGTTTTACATTATATCTGTTAGATAGCCTATTTTGTATAGTTTAACAAACAACCTTAAAATCTTAGAGTCTTGAGCAAAGATTGATCTCTTGTATTGTTTTATGTCCATCATTAATGGTAGTAACTCAGAGATTCAGGCTGCTCATAAATTCAAGGACTAAAGCTGGCAGAGAAGCAACCGTCTTAAAGGTTGCTTCAAGACAGTCACCTGGCCCAGGTTGAAGAGAGGTCTGTGGGCAGGTCTTGCATCAGCAATGAAGGGCTCTGTTTTGGAAACAATGAACATCTTTTGGGCTCATAGGCCACAGAGCTAGACATATGGTTCACACAACTACCTGGAAGCCAAAAGCACTTGGCAATTAGCACCAATGACTACACAGAATGTATTCTTTCTTGAAATCATAGAAATCCAAGGAAGTAAGTCCCATTCTTAAAAGACACCTCATGGAAAATTAGAAATTTTTTTAATTCAGACTGATCTATACAAATTTTATCAGGCACAAATATTAACTTATTTAGGGATATAATGGAAATAATTAAATGCCAGGACATTTTTATCTTAAATTTGTTACTGTATTACATTGAAAAGAGGCCTCAGAGCAAATTTTTCTATACATATGAATATTTACAATCAAGCAAGCAAAAGTTATATTTCCTTTCGAATGCAGTAATACTATACTGAATTTTAGATACACCATTAAAAATAACATTAAATTAGTTCATGGAATGATGTGAAAAGATGGGTTAGGGCTGCCAGGTTATGTTAAACAGGATCAGAGAAGAGAACACAATAAGAATTTCCAGGAACCGTCATGTGGTCCAACAGAGCCAAGAGGGAGAATTTACTGTGACTAGGCATCATGTTCAGGATGGTATTTCTCTACAGTTGGCTGCATTTAAATGTCTCAGTGTACTTAGGTCCAGTTGCTGTGATTTCGTGGTGAAAAATGAACAAATTGAGAAATTTCACATCTGAATTAACACAATGTCTATATTAAACTGACATCATTTCCTGCTTAAGGATGATCTAAACTAATTTACATTACACAAATATGTGTTTTACACAAATGTGTTATAGTAGGACAAATAATTCCAATTTAAGCCAAGCCATCTGGTATAAATCAGAAATAAGGAGAAATGACATGCCTGTCATGGTCACCTTTGGAGCACTGCCTTACGCAAGCAGTTAATCCCTCCTCAGATTTAAATTCTCAATTATAGCATCTAATTGCACCTATGCTTTAAATTAAATTAACCCCAGTGTAGTCCTAGTATAACATTGCCTATCCTGAAACATTGCAGACAGAATTGGAATGTTATTTCAAAGATAGATACAACCAAAATTATACTGGATATCATTTAAACTATTTCTAAGTTTTACATGGTGTTAATATGGGAGCATGTAAGTTTGGATAAGCATTTAAAATCTTTAAAATTTGGTGCAAGATACCTTTGTGGACTTTATTAATCATCCAGTTAAAAAATATTCAGACAGAATTTTTAAAAAGATAATCATATATATTAAAAGGAAAATTCTATTAAGTGATCAGTCTGGATGGAAAGGGGATATGTATATAAACAAAACAATTAGATGATGTTTATATTTGAATACACTTGGAGGCTATGTACTTTTCGTGTGTGTCTTAAGAAATAAATAGACATATATTTGGCATTTTTATAGCCACATAACATCTAAGAGAGTTTGACCTTGTTAGAATGACAGTTCTGTAGGCAAAATTTAAAAATTAAAAAAATATATAGAATTCAGTAATTTATTTGATTAATAGTTTTAAGTAAATACTTACTAAAATGTTGCTCATTATTAGAGCTATAACATCTATACCATCTTTAAGAATGAGATTTATAAAATTTAAAAAACTAAGTAACTTGCCATCCTGGATTGCTGGCTCCCTCATTATTGAATTGAATAAATCTTTGACAGACAGTTTATATTTGTGAGAGCAGCATGTTGTCAACTTTTTGAAAATCATCTTTGATAGCTGATGGAGGTTCTTTTGAGATACCCAAGAGGATTCAGGTGCCAAAGCCATTTAAATTCTGGTGGTGAAGACGGGGAATTCTTGGACTCAAGAAATTTTTTGTGTGTCCCTGGACAGAATCCCAAAGAGCAATAAACATTACCTTCACTGACTTTTTTTCATTATTTTTTTATGTCTCTATTGTCTGTGCTTGTTTCTGATCCTGATCAAGTTTGGTTCTGGTCTGGCTTCCTCATAGGTCAATACATCATTTTTCTTTGCTGGTTGTTACATTGAAAAACTAGCTTTATCATCTGATCAGTTGATGATCTCTGTCATGTAGAGAAGGGGATTTATTCTCTGTCAGACGAGAGATGACAAAGGATCGGGTCTTCAGCCATTTTGCTTGTCTGTACAGTATTATGTCTCATTAGGTAGGAGACATTGTCCCTCTGAATTCTATACTGGTGTGATTTTTGTGCTTGTATTCACATTAACAATGGCTGAAGTTGTAAAACCAGTGTAAAGCTCCCTATAGTCTATAATTGAGAAAAAGCTTTCATCTCTTACCATGTGAATTGGAAATATTTCCTAACTCTGGAATGGTTTAATAAATTAGACTATATAGTCTTTTAAATAAAAAGTTCTGTTTGTATTGGTTTACAGAAGCTAATATCATATATATATATATATTCCTAGAAAACATATTAAAAACTAACATGTTTAATACTTAAAATATGCTAGATATCAAAGGGGAGAAAAAATACTCTCACAAAAACTGTCACCTCAAAAGTAGTTTTATGTAGCAGTCCATATTTATGCGAACAAGGTGAATCCCTGAGGAAATCCTGATTTTATCCATGTTGTACAAGGCAGGAATATATTTTATAGTTTTTTAAATGAAATTTGCTCTTATTTTCTTATAGCAAGACTAAATAATCTGATTATTAAACTCAAACTATTTACTGACTAAATAAGTTTATATTCCTTCCATATGATGTTTACAATCAAGAAAAATATTAATTTGCTATCAACAAAATCTGAATTATAATTCTAAAAATCTTTTCACTTCCAAGCGTAATTATGTAATGAATCATCTGAAATGTAATTTCTAAGATCTAAAGGTGCAAAGTGCATTGATATTGATAGAATTGATGAATAAATTTTAGATACCTATGTAAGTTTGAAATAAGAGAGAATACTAAAACATTGATTACTAGGCATCACACAAATACCCACCCATCCACCCCAGCACACAGACATACCCACGCATATATAATTTTTACATTAAATATTTTTCTCTTGTATATATTATGTTATGGAAGAGTTATACCTCTGTTATTTTACTAAGTTATTTCCTTTTTTTTCTTTTTTTTGTCTCTTGAAATTGTGGGACTAGAATGTGTGTGACTCTAGGTTGTCTATGTGCTCATGAGCTTTGCTGGTCTTTAAAAATGTTTATGCCTTAGAAATAGCTCTCAATTGCCACAACTCCCAGCTTAAAAAAAAAGTTATCTTTGGTTCAAAGATAAATTTATATAAGTGATTTAGATTCTAATAGGATTCATGCAGATACAGGAAATTGCATAGTAAAAAATGTTTTTTTCATGGAAAAAGAAAGCTCTTTTGTTTTAAAAGATGTGTCTTGTTACAGATGTGAAAGAAGATAGTGAAATTAAAACTTGAATGGATATAATATGTCATAGAAGTGTTGCAGATGGGAAACATTTTTACCTTGGTTTATAATAATGACAGTGAGTCTGAAAAGACTTAATAGAATGGGCCAAAATTTTGGCAAATTTGCTTAATTTTGACAAGTTTTTTCACTTAAAAAAAAGTATATGGATAAGTTATAAATCATAAGGATGTAAAATTAAAATTTTGTTTTCTCTCTGTTAAAATGATAAATTGTCTTAGAATATCATCTGTTCATAACAAGAGGTAGTAAAACCTATTCTTTCCCCTTGCTGTAGGCTTTCCAGTTGAAAGAGATTTTGTTTCTCATCAGAGTAGATTTTTACACTTTGTTCTCGCTTTATTATATCCTTGATTATTTAAAATAAACAGTGAATTTAAATTTCCTCACCTCTGAAAGAACTAAGATTCCTTATGATTGTGCTACTCTTTTATATTTATAATGTTAAATAAACTTTGTCACTCTGAATTATAGGTAGCAAGCTACAACTTTCATTGTTTTCAAGTCCTTAACTCTCTTAATCACATCCTTCCACAGCTGTTAACGATTTTGTCTTCCTGAGATTAAACTCTCAATTAAAAAAAAAAGTCAAGATGTCTTTTCCATTTAAACGAACTTTAAGATTTCCAAGTGGTCAGTATTTTATATGAAAAAGTAGAGTGCTAGAAATAGTGAGGTTTTTTGCTATGCTCCATATTTCTTTCTTAGCTGAACAATGTATTGGCTTCCTGAAAAGAGTAATCCTATTAAAAGGGAAATTCATCCTTCCTTATGTTAATTTTTCTCAGGCAAGTTGTTATTATTATAATTAATTTACAGAGGTTGTATACTTTTAGAGGAGCAAACTTGCTGCTCATACAATGTCTCTCACGAACTTTCAGAGGAAATATTAATGAGGTCTTTTCAAGCCAGCCATTTATTGTACCTGTGAGAGGGTATTTTTATCCTCCTCCAGTCCTGAATTTTTGGTTAGTGTAGTAAATGAGACAATCATCCAGTCTTGCCATCTGTAGATTGTTTCCTGATCTTCTCTCATACTTTTTTGCTCTGCTAAAATCAACAAACTAGAAATGTGTGCTACCACAAAGAAGGCCAGTCTGAGGTTCAGAACAGAACTACACCAGCTGGTCTTTAGCACAGATACTTCAAAGAAAGATAACTAGTACAAGCTTCTGAGATGATATCACATAGGTAAACGTCTGAATCAGCTAGGGGACTTAGCAATTTCAGGACTTGTTTTTATGCAGATGCGCATGATTTTATGAAAGCTGACAAGAGACACAATATCTCTTAAAACTAAAATCAATTAGGTAAGAATGAATGAACTGGGAGTTCCCTTTGTGGCTCAGTGGAAATGAATCTATCATCCATGAGGACACAGATTTAATCCCTGGCCTTGCTCAGTGGGTTAAGGATCCAGCATTGCTGTGAGCTGTGGTGTAGGTCATAGATCTGTGTTGCTGTGGCTGTGGTGTAGGTCGGCAGCTATAGCTCTGATTCCACCTCTAGCCTGGGAACCTCTATATGGCGTGGGTGCTGCTCTAAAAAGACAAAAGACAAAAAATAAAATAAAAAGAATGAATGAACTGATGGAGAACAGTTTATGTTTTCTTACTTGGAATATTATTGATACTATTTTGAAAGTTCTCTTTTTCTTTGATAGATATTTAAAGAAGCTCCCCCCAGCCCCGCTTTTTTTATTTGTATGTCATCTTTAATTTAGTCACTCAGAGTTCAAGAACAAACACTTATATTGGATTTTTACCTTCAATATTGCTGCAGGTATTTAAATGGGACAATAAAAATCAGTTTTCTTTTTTTAAAACCAGGATACAATTTAACAAATCTATTATGCAAACAGTGTGTATATTTTCTGGAGTGTCATATTTGAAAATAAATTTTATCTAAAAGAGATTAGTATAGCTAGTGCACCATTAAAATAAATGGAAGTTGTACAATTTGCCTGGAATCAATGTCTACGAAAAGACCTCCTATGAAAGTCATTTGATAACAGTTCTATAACTAAAAGTCCCTTTTCAGGTAATAAATCTCTTTCTATCAGTAAGTTCCTTAGCAGATTTTTGGAGAGAGTAGTTCAATCATATTTACTGATACTGCAGATAAAAGAGAAATGAATATCTGATATTTGGAATCCTAAGCAAATTGAAATGATTGGTATCCTCTCATAGGAATTATATACAGTATGAAGCCTTTACAGATTGGCTTCTTTCTCTTTATAAGAACAAATAATAATAACAATGATAATAATAATGTATCCATGGACTAATAAAGCATATTAAACAGTCCTAGTTTCCTTTTAAAATATTTAAATAGAAATTACATTCTTAGCAGTATGGAAATCATGTTCTTAGTAGTTATTCATCACAGCATGACGTTTGATTCGCTGACCACACTGTAAGCTGTATCAACTAACACCTTCTACAGAACATATATAAATAAATCAGGTGAAAATATGATGACACCAGGCATTTTTTGGAAATTATTTTAAATCATTGGGAGTGATTGTTCAAATAATATCCAAATACTATCTCATTGTCTATAGGTATGTATGTTTGTTTTACTAGTATTTACTGTTGATTAATATATTTTACAGCTCTGTAAGGCTAGAGGTTAACTTGTTGAAAATATATAGCAATGCAATAGATTTCTTTTTTGTCTGAGAGCAATGTAAATGACTTTATTCTACAAATATGTAAATGACTTCTGTGCAAGAGAAAAGATCAACACAGAGTTATAGCTGCATTGCCCTATAGAGCATTACTCAATTTGTATGTAGTTTCCCAGTCTTATTCCAGTTTGTTCCTTTCAGTGATTTCATTTACTTTTGTATCTCCTTTTCTTCTTTTGAAATAGACTTTATTTTTAGAGAAGTTTTAGGTTCAGAGCAAAATTGAGTGAAACGTACAGAGGTTTCCCATATTCCCCCTGTTTCCACATACGCAGAGCCTCTCCCAATATCTGCATCCCCCACCAGACTGGTACATCTGTTATAATTGACAAACCTACACTGACACATCATAGTTTACATTAAGTCCATAGTTTACATTAGGGCTTACTCTCAATTACTCTATATTCTGTGGGTTTGGACAAATTTATAGTAACATGTATCCATGATAACAATATCATATAGAAAAATTTCACTGCTCTAAAAATATGCTGTGCTCTCTAATTTTTCATCCCTCCCACCTACCTCTACCCCAAGCAACTACTCATCTTTTTATTGTCTCCATAGGTTTACTTTTCCAGAATATTATATATTTGGAATCATACACTATGAACTCTTTGCAAATTGGCTTTTTTCATTTCATAATATGCATTTAGGTTTCCTCCATGTCTTTTCATGGCTTAATAGCTCATTTATTTCTAGCACTAAATAATATTCCCTCGTTTGAATGCATCACAGTTTGTTTAACCATTCTCCTACTGGAGGACATTTTGGCTACTTGCAAGTCTTGACAATTATGAATGAAGCTGCAATAAACAATGCTGCATAGGTTTTTATGTGGTCATAATATTTCAAGTCATGTGGGTAAATATCAAGGAGCCTAGCTGCTGGATGATATGGTAAGAGTTTGCTTTTTTTTTTCTTTCTAGTTTTAAAGAAATCTCAAACTGTCTTCCAAAATGGCATTTTGCATTCCCATCAGCAATGAGTGAGAGTTTCTGTTGCTCCATATTTTTGTCAGCAATTGATGTTCTAGATTTTGGTGCTTCTAATAAGTGTGTAGTAATAGATCATCATTGTTTTAATATGCGATTCCCTGATGGCATATGAAAAGACGTGGAATATATTTTCATACACATTTTCCATGTGTATATCTTATTTCGTGAGATGTCTGTGTGTCTGTTAAGGTCTTTGACCCAATTTTAAAGTAGGTTATTTGTTTTCTTATTGTTGATATTCAAGATCTTGTTGTATATTTTGGACTGCAGTGCTTTGTCAGCTATGTCTTTTTCAAATATTTTCTCTCAGTATGTGGCTTGTCTATTCATTCTCTTGCTAGTGTCTTTGTTATAGCAGAAAATTTTCATTTTAATTTTAATCCAGTCCAGCTGCTCAATCTTCCTTTTATGAGCTATTTCTTTGGGGTTGATCTAAAAAGTCAACCCCAAGTCCAAAGTCATCTAAATTTTCTACTAGGCTAAATTCTAGGAGCTGTTATATTTTTGCATTTTATATTTAAGTCTGTGACACATTTTGAATTTAATTTTTGATGGATTTAAGTTTTATGTTTAGATTTAATTTTTTGCATGTGGATATAGTTGTTCCAACATCATTTTTTTAAAAGACCATCTTAGCTCCATTGTCAAAGATCAGTTATTTCTATTTATGTGGGCATATTTCTGGCCTCTCTTCTTCATTAGAATGAGTTTTTTATTGTTCTTTGTGTGTGTTGTGTGTGTGTGTGTGTGTGAGTGCATGCGTGTGTGTCTGTTTGTGTCTTGTATTTCACCAAGATTTCACTGTCTTGATTACTGCAGCTTTATATTTAGTTGAGGTAAGATAATGTCAGTCCTTCAACTTCATTCTTCCTTCTCAATATTGTGTTGGCTATTCTGGGTACTTTGACTCTCCATATAAACTTTAGAACAATTTATCTGTTTCTACAAAATAACTTCCAGGGATTTTGACTGGGATTGCACTGAAGCAATCAGTGCAATCAGGTAAGGAAGTAACTGACATCTTGAATAATATTGGATCTCCTTATCCATGAACACATAATATCTCTCCATTTATTTACTTCCTTTATTATACTTTTAATTGTAGTTTTGGGTTTTGGCTCAAACAAGCTATACATATTTTATTAGATTTATACCTAAGTATTTCATTTTTGAGTGCTAATGTAAATGGCATTGTGTTTTTAACTTCGAATTTGACTTATTCATTGCTGGCATATAGGAAAGTGATTGACATATATTAATTTTCTATCTAGGAACTTTATTAATTGTTTCTAATTTTGTGCAGAAATGAACATACCTTCTTTGAATAAAGATGGTTTTATTTCTTTCCTAATCTATATACTTTGCTTCCTTTAGTTGTCTAATTACATCACCTGGCATTTCCAGTACAATGTTGAAGGATAGTGATGAGAGGTGACATCCTTGCTTTGTTCCTGTTCTTGATGGGGAAGCTTTGAGTCTCTTACCATTAGGTATGATGTTAACAGTAGGGGTTTGTTGTTTTTTGTTTTGGGGGGTGGTTTTTGTTTGTTTGTTTTTATGGCCACACCTGTGGCATATGGAAGTTCCTGGGTCAGGAATGGAACTCGAGCCACAGGTGGAGCCTATGCCACAGCTACGGTAATGCTGGATCCTTTAACCCACTGCACCAGGCCAGGGATCAAACCCACACTCTGAAGTGACTCAAGCTGCTGTAAGAGGATTCTATCTCACTGCACCCCAGTGGAAACTCCAGTCATAGGTTTTTTGGGTATATTTTTAGTTTACTGAAAATTTTTATCATGAATGGGTATCGGATTTGTCAAATGCTCCTCTGCATTGATTTATATGTGATCATGTGATTTTTCTTCTTATTCTGTTGATGTGTTGGATTACATTAATAGACTTTTGAAAGTTGAACCAGCTTTGCATATTTGTGATAAATCCCATTTAGGTAGTATGCATAATATTTTTATACTTTGTCCAATTAGATTTGCTAATATTTTGTTGATAATTTTTGCCTATGTTCATGAGAGATATGTCTGTAGTTTTCTTAAAATATCTTTATACATATTTGGGTAATGCTGACCTTATAGAATGAATTCAGAATTATCCTCTCTGCTTCCATCTTTTGAAGGATTGTGGACAATTGGTGTAAATTTTTATTAAATTTTAAGTAGAATTCACTAGTGAACCCATATAGGCCTGGTGCTTTCCCTTTTGCAAGGTTATTAATTATTGATTCAATTTGTTTAATAGACATAACCTGTTTTTTTTTTTGGCTGGCCCATGGCAAATGGAGTTCCCAGGCCAGGGATCAGATAAGAGTTGCAGCTGTAACCCATGCCACACTTGCAGCAATGCTGGATTTTCTAACCCACTGTGTAGGGCTGGGAATTGAACATGCATCCTGGCATTGCCAAGAGGCCACAGATGCCATTGCACCACAGCAAGAAATCCTAAGCCTATTTAGATTGTCTATTTCTTCTTGCATGAATCCTATGCTTTTTTTAACCAATTTCATCATCTTTTCTCCCTCTTTACTGAGGGAGACACATCTTTTATGTGTTATCACTTAAAAATAATTAGTGGCCCATAAGGATTTTTATGCTGATTTAGTGTAGTTCAATATGTTAAACAAAATGCTAAATTGTTTAGAAATACATAATGTATTTAACTAAACATTTAAAATGAGACCAAGTATTGTTCAAAAGCCTTTAAGAGAAATGTTAAAATTTGAAGGACTTATAAATAGAAAATATAATTTCTTGGTGAAATTAACCCTAAGAAAGAATTCTTAAGTTTTTGTTTCTCTCTGTCACTTGGCCATTGAGCAGCATATTTAACATACTGAAGGAGGATGAAAACAAATTTAGAATTTTGTAGAAAATAGGTCAAATAACCCTGGATTTGGTACAGACTGAGAAATTGTTGAGCTAATTTTGCAATGAAATTCTTAACCACCTTTATCTTATTTAATGTCTGCCCTTCTCATCAGCCCCACTCATACGCTCTTTTCTTTCAAATGACCAACTATCTCTGTGATAGCTGTTACATCTGCCTTCAAACATTGTCCTCAACCAGCACACAATACCCAGCATGTAGTCTAACAAAATTTTTTTTGGGGGGCTGCACCTAAAGTATATTGAGTTTCCCAAGATAGGGGTCAAATTGGAGCTGCAGCTGCTGACCTACACCACAGCCACAGCAACGCAGATTCTGAGCCACATCTATAACCTACACCACAGCTCATAGCAACGTAAGGCCAGATCTTTAACCCAATGGGAAAGGCCAGGGATTGAACCCATATCTTCATGGATACTAGTTTGTTTCATAATTCTCTGAACCACAATGGGAACACCAGTAATACCCTTTATCTTAAACTCACTGATAAGCTAACTCTACCAGGAATCAAGCCAAATAGCACATATAAGGCAATCCATAAAGGGAGCAGCTCAGGAAAAGTGACAAAGGGGAAGTGATAAAATCCTCTTTAAATCTCCTCCCTCATAGAACTGCCCTTTGCTTCCTCTGGCGCATGGTGTTATTATAACACGGTGTATAACATGGTGGGGTCAGCTCTTGACTTTTGACCACAGAGAAAAAAGGTTTTCAAAAATAGACTCCTGGCATTCCTCAAGAAACCAAGCTATGGGAACATAATTGTTCAATGTACAAGAACATGTATAACTTCTAATAAATGGGAAATAAGAAGGATTCTGTTAGGCTCCAACCTATGGAAATCCTACAAATCTCAGACATTGAGAATGAACCTTTCATTGGGTCACAACTGACCAAATCAGACAGTTCAAACATAGGCTTTTCTTCCCTTCATCACCTTGATTTGTAATTGAGTTTCTGGCCATGTCCTGGGTCCCAACAGTTCTCTGAGATAGAACTCTTTGCCTCCAGCCTCCTTTTCCATTATTCTATTCCCCCTTACACTACTAGTATGTGATTACTCATTTTTTCCCTCCTCCTTTTCATTAATAACCCACTGAGGTATGAACATCTGAATTGTGTATTTACTTCTTCCCTTCTTTCTGAATGACAATAATGGTACATTAAAACCTTAACCTTAAATTTGGATTTGTGATGTTTTTCTTTTTCCCTCATTACCACCAAATTTTCATTGTTATTCATTTTCAGATTTTCCTTGTTTGTTTTGAATCCCCCATTTCCCAAAATGCTCTGGAGATAGGTTGTAATTTGGACTCACAGTATTGAATGGAAGATCCTGAAGTAGACACTAAAATAGTCAATCATAACACCCCAGCCCACACATCCTGTTTAGCATTTGTTTCATCCTAATTGTAAATCCTTTGAGGTCGGAGACCATGTATTCCATTATTTTTATATCTCACAGCCTGCCTAACTGGGAGATTGGCACACACTAGGCAAATATAAGGCACACAATCAATGAATAATTGATTGATTCTGATGCTCTAATATACATCCATATTTGCTTCCGGGAAGTAGTTTAGTTGTTCAAGGATCAAGTTCTAGAATGAATAATTAATCATTTATCAAATGCCTCCAAAAGGCAAGGTCAAATGTGATAGAAAGGATGAAAGCCATTAGGAGATTGTTGATATGCACACTAATCCATTTCAGAAGTGTCAGTTTGCATTTGTTGGTGGTTAGTCTATGGAGCACTGCAGATTGCAGCTTTATCAGAAGATGCACTTTTCAACACCTCATTATTAGAGACTAGCTAGGAATAAAGCCCCCATACACTGTGCTCTGTGCAATTTTCCTTCTCCAACTTTCTGGAACGTCTTTTTTTACTACTATACATTTAAGGTGATTACATATTTCCAATCTGTAATGGAGTTGGCTAGTTGTCTCCCAGTATATATTCTCCCTTTTCTCCATGATAATAAGAGTTTAAGCTGAGTTGAGGCCTAGCCAGAACAGTGTAACATTTATCCATCCGTTTTAGCAGCCATGTATTTTCCTAGGACTAAATTGTGCAAATCACATATAAATGCAAATGGAATATACATCTTCTGCATTGTATTCTTAAAGAAAAAGGTGTCTTCTCCTTTTCCCTTTTCACATTTCTGCTGGCTGAAATGCAAAACTGGTAGGTTTGTAGTCTTGAACAATGGCTTGGAGGTAAACAACCTAGGGATGATGGAGTGGTGAGATGGAAGATGGCTGGTCTTTGGGTGAATTTTTCAGAGCCATCATACCAGCCCTGTAGTGTTGTCTGTGGAGTGTTAGATGAAAAAGAGTAAAGAAATTAAACAACAACAACAAATCCTATTTTATGTAGGCCACTATTAATATGAGTGTCTCTATTAACCAATTACTAGAGAAATTGATTTTCAGACCTTGAGTCTTGAATCCAAGGGTTATTTATAAGTAAAAGGTGTTCCATCCAATGATTGATCCCAGATTTAAACATATTCAAATTTATGACAGTGAGTTCATTGTAGAAAAGTATATTTTTCATAATAGTTTTACTGATGAAAATTTAGTCAAAATTTAGCTCCTTCAATGGAAAGTATCTTTACATATTTTGTAAAATGTGTCATGAATAACAAAAGCTCATGGTTCTTTTCAGCATAATGAAGTACAAATTTAATCATGTAGTATTCGCAGCAATCAATTTACATACATTTCTTTAATCCATACTGGTCATTTTTTTGTTTAAACTTGGGCAAAGAGCTGATGGTCAATGGCACTTTGTGGTGAGCTTGATGAATTGGGCATAGATATTAGAATCAGTATCTGTATAGTTCTAGAAATTGCACAACCTAATCGGCTAAACTGCATTTACTAGATTCATGTTACTTCAGGGATCAAATCTACCCTCTCCTGTGTGCTGCCTGGTGGAATTATCGTTCAGGGGAACTGAAAGCTACAAGAAGATAGTTCCACAATGGGGTCACCTGACGGAAAATGAATTCAGCTTATTTCTCTCTCTGTTCCAGTTGGTTGGTTTGCTCAGTTCACTGCTTTCGAAAGTCTGCTCAGAGCAAGAAAGGAAAAAGCATTTTCTGAATGTAATTAAGGCCATATCATAGTGGCTTTAAATATTTTTTAAAAATTACTTGTTCAAAACACTTTAAACTTTTTTAAAAAATTAATTTAGCCACCCTGACTTTAAAACAACTCTACAAGTCATTTCACTAACAGGCTGGATCATAAATTTGTTTCTAATGTCTTTATGACCCCAGAAAGCAGAGATGAATTGAGCTGCCTTAATTGGCTGAAACACCGTTGAAATGTAATGGGGGTGATTTAATCAGCCTATGGCACTAATGGAGTTAAGCACTCTGACCACTAGGAAACTGTATGATCATTCACTGAGTTTCTAAGCCTGCTTATTGCTACATGGAAGGTGCTTTCTTTTGTAGTTTGCATGTGGCCTTGTAAGGTCGATTAAAGGGGGGAAATGTTTGGGGTACATATTTTTAAATGGAACAGTGGCAGTCATATTGGTCAAAAATTTAATGGGGTTTTATCCTCTGTTGTAGAGTTCTTTCTGGGCCAGTGTATTTCAATTTTCCCCAAGCCACCTGCTGGCATTGGCCAAATTGAGCCCACTTGGTCCCAATTTCTTTTTCCTATTTTTAATCTTTTACTGTTCTTTGAAATAGTAAATTCAGGCTATTCAATGTCCAGTGTAAAAGGAAAGAAAGCAAAAAAAAAATTAAAAAGTATCATCAATTGCCTGTCTAACTTGAAAGTGGCAGGATTTTCTCACTGTCAAGAAGCAATATTGCATGGTAGTTTTTAAATCTAAATGGCCTCTGGTCACGCTCATGCCGGTTCATGTCCATTCTCTGATACTTCTAAGGTGTGTCACCTTAGGCAAATGACTTAATTTTGAAATATCATTAGACCCTTTAATGGGCTTCACAGCATCATCTAGACATCCATGTACATTGCAGCTGTTCTGCTGATGAACCCTCATCACTTCCTATACCACCACATCCCAGCCACTGCACAGTTTCCAGTGGTTCATCTTCTCCAAGCCTGGAACCCCAAGAATAGTGACTTAACTTCTCAAAGTGCTTGTCTTCCTAAAATTGATTTAAGGAAATTGATCCAAATGAATTCTCTCTCTTAGTCATTAGAATTGGACAGTAATATAAATGAAAATGTTTTTTTTTTTTTTTTTTGCTATTTCTTTGGGCCGCTCCCGCGGCATATGGAGGTTCCCAGGCTAGGGGTCGAATCGGAGCTGTAGCCCCCGGCCTGCGCCAGAGCCACAGCAACGTGGGATCCGAGCCGCGTCTGCAACCTACACCACAGCTCACGGCAACGCCGGACCGTTAACCCACTGAGCAAGGGCAGGGACCGAACCCGCAACCTCATGGTTCCTAGTCGGATTCGTTAACCACTGCGCCACGACGGGAACTCCTGAAAATGTTTTTTGTTTGTTTTTTGTTTGTTTGTTTTTGCCAGTGTCGCTAATTAGGACGAATTTATCTCTGGTTAATTGTACATCTTAAACTCATTAGAGGATTGTTGTATCATTCACTGATGAAGGGAGATAATCATAACTTTGTCCATAGAAAAATTCCCACACAAACAATGCTTTACCTTTGTCCATCCCACAAATCTTGTTAACTACAAACATATTTTAATGACTGTTCTATATACCCATTATAAATTATTCGCAAACCATGTTTCAAATTGGTCATCAATAGAATCTAGCAAAATTACAATTCATCATCAAAACTGCAGACAATTTTACTGCCATTAAGTATAAATTATTGCTTTCTTTAAGTGAGGACTATGAAAATATGACTTGTTTAAATGAAGAGACATGACATATTCTGGCTGAAATAGCAATGGCGCATTCAACTCAGTTGATCCTGCTTCCTGTGCTAAGAAGTCTGATGAGTCTGGGGAAGGATTCAGCAGGCCAGGGAAAGGCTTCCTTGGCAAATCCTGCTCCAGGCTAGTGGTGGATTTCACATCCTTGAATATAGACTCACTGGAACTCCTAGCACCTTTCATATCATGTATTCAGAATTTGAATTCAGAATTTTTGGAAATTCTACCACTTCTTAAAACCCACATTCACAAATAGATTTTCATTTTCAGAAAGTGGGAAAAACTTTTAAGACTGACAGTGACAATTATTTTTTCTGCTTTTTAGGGCCGCACCTGCAACATATGGAGTTTCCTAGGCTAGGGATCGAATCAGAGCTGTAGCTGCTGGCCTACACCACAGCCACAGCAACACCAGATCTGAGCCATATTTGCGACCTACACCACAGCTCCCAGCAATGTCGGATCCTTAGCCCACTGAGCAAGGCCAGGGATTGAACCTGCGTCCTCATGGATGCTAGTGAGATTCGTTTCCACTGAGCCATGACTGGAACTCCCAACAGTGAAAAAATTTTAGATATTCACCTGAGTTAAAACAGTTTAAAATCTCATTTATACACATTAATTTCCTCTGCTGCATGGTTGCTTTTTGTTTGGAAACTTCTGTTTTAGTTTGGGATCAGGAAAATTAATAGCTATAAATGAATGCAATTAAATTTGATGGGGGAATATGATGGTGCCTGATAATAGAAAGGGATATAGGAAGTAAATTTGGGGAAAGATAGTGCAAAATTGTCAAAATGAATTTTAAAATATAGATAAATTTTAGACTAATGTGTCTGTGGCAAGGAGAGAAGATCAAGAAAATGTGAATAAATAACTATCTTAAGACAAGTGAACAATTTAGAATAGTATTATATGGTCATTTATGAAGCATGGAACTGACTTTATTGGTACGTTTTAATTGTTCTTTCCACTTTATCAATTTTATTGTCACTCTTTTGCTTCTTAACCAATAGGATTTTCATCCTAATTATAATTCTGCTGGTATGTAAACTTTTATAAACTTCACTTTTGAAATATAACTGAAAAAAACTATTGAGAATTTATTTTATGCCAAGACTGTATTATCTCACTGAACTTTTACAACTTCATAACTCAAATACTATTATAAGTCCTACTCCATAGATGAGTAAATGGAGACTGAGAAAGTAATTAATTTCAAATGTCACAGAGTTGGCAATAGCAAAACTTAGGACTCAAATCTAGTAATGTAGGTTTTTCAATATCCATACACTTAATTACTATGTAAACAACATTTCTGCATAGTCTCAGTGAAAAAGAGATGATTTTTGTTTTATCCAGACAATAAATATTATATCAATAGTCAAGAATGGAGAATTTGTATGCTTCTGAGAGCATTTATATTTCATTTTTATTACTCACTTTAGTCAATACATGTGTAGTTTTATATATGAAACTGTATACATATATTGGCTTCAATTACTCATGGAAAAAATGATGGCTTAATCCAATGGGCAAATATTCAAAGGGGTGAATTAGATCTTGTTTTTTTATTAAGAAAATAAAGAAATGTTAATAGCATCCAATAGATTAAGTTAATTTGTTACATTTAAATGTTAAAATGGCATTTTAAAATGATGAAATAACAGGCGCAGTGGTTAACGCATCTGACTAGGGACCATGAGGTTGCGGGGTCAATCCCTGGCCTTGCTCAGTGGGTTAATGATCCGGCATTGCCATGAGCTGTGGTGTAGGTTGCAGACGTGGCTTGGATCTGGTGTTGCTGTGGCTCTGGCGTAGGCCAGTGGCTACAGTTCTGATTTGACCCCTAGCCTGGGAATCTCCATATGCCGTGAGAGCTGCCCAAGAAAATGGCAAAAAGACAAAAAAAAAAAAAAATTATGAAATAACATGTTCCATATACATATTTGCACAAATAAATATCACAAAGGAACATAACAGCAAAGTTTACCAAAAAGATTAGTGCGAGAAATCAATTTTCTTTTTTTCATGTTCTATTAATCTTTATTTTCTAATATTTCATATTTTCTTGAAATAACTGATGTTCAATTTTATATTGATGCTACAGAAATTGAACACAGTATTTTCATACACAAATGTAGATTTTATTCTAATCTATTGAAATTAAGGCCATTACCTTCATAATGATTCCTGAAGAAATGGCAATAAACACTAAAATCTATTTTAAATTATTTCAGTTCAACTCACTTCAACAAACATTAATAAAGATCTATAATAATTTAAGCACAGCACAGTTCTGAAAAACTCCATAATTAATCAAATTGGGAAAATGATATTGTTTCCTTCTTTAAAAATTTATGCTAGTGGGTTTGTAAACTGAACATATTATAGCATGGCTAAATGTCATTCTCTTGGATTTTAATTTGCAATGTAGCTTTCGACAAATAATTTAACCTCAGTTCCTTGGTCTCATAATATGACCTCCTAAGTTCATTTCTAATTTTAGCAAACATGGTGACACTAAAATAATTGGTGACAAGATACTTTCCCATGAATGTTTAAATGTAATTGATATTCAGTAATCTTTAAGGCAAATATAAAACCAGTGCAGTAAGATTATATACCATATTTTTCAAAATTATCTAAAAAAAACTTGAAAACTTCAGTAGTAGATGACAAGTTTAATTACTACATTATTTTTCTGTAAAGAAAATGCTTCATTTTGTTGACTCAGTTCAAATTTAGTGTAACTAACTATTATGCTTCTTTCAAATTTATTCCATTTTTTTATATGACACAACTGACAAAAATAGTGATCTTAACATGTACCTGATTCCTTTCATAATTAAGTTTATTTTTATATGATACAATGTATATTTTAAGTATAATCAATACAAAGCATTAACTATCTTGTGTTCATTGGATTACGTACTAATTAAGTGATATAAAATGAAGTTAATATTTTAAAAAAATAAGCATAGCTTTCCTTTCCCACTTCAAATTACATGTAAATAGAATTAAAAGTAAAGTTCTTAGAACATTTATGGAGTTCTCCTGTGGTGCAGTGGGTTAAGTTCTCCTGTGGTGCCGTGACCTGGATTGCTGCTGTGGCAGCAGGTTCAATTCTTGGCCTGGGAACTTTCACATACCACAGGTGTGGCGAAAGAAGGAAAGAAGGAAAGAAAGGTACTTAGAACATTTAAATTAGTTTTATAAACACTTTGGAAGAAGTACCTTTATTTTTAAAAAATAAATATTTTAGGTATTGATATAATTTTTAGCATACATTCAAAATCTAAAATGATATTTTTCCTCAAATTTCTAAAAGGCTGCTCATGTTAAAGCCATTCCAATTTAATGGGAATACTCTAAAAGTCAGAACAGCTAGCAAAATAGTTCTCTAATAAAAAACTTAAAAGTACTTTACATTTGTCTTGTTTCATGTCAAATAGTAGTACACATGTGTCAGGCAGGATATTCTAGATCATACTCTATATATAAAGTCACTCCAAATTGTCGTAGCTTAAAACAACATTAGCTTGTTTCTCATTCACACTTCATGTACATTTCTGATCCACTGAAGGGTGTCCTTCCATGGTGTCCTTATTCTTGGACCTCTGCTCAAGAGCAGTCACCCATCTGGACCATTGCAGAAGGAAAAGAAAGCATAGCACTGGGAAAGAGAGTGTAAGGAGTGCACAAGAGTTTTTTAAACTTTCATTTAAAAAGACGTGAATGCCATTTCTTTTCATGTTAGTTAACAATCCAAAAGGGTAACTTTAAGGTGTTAGGAAAGGTCCAGAAGGAGAACTGGAATGTTAGGAGGAGCTCTAATGTCTAGATAGTCTAAATTTCTGGTGGCAGGATATTGAATTATCTTTCCTACATCTAAAATTGGCTCACCCCCCTCTCTGTAACAGATACTTCTCAAATTCCATTCAGTTAGTTACTGGGTCCACCTAAAAGTTCAAGAACTTGAGCAATAACTAGTATAACCATCATTCATTTAGCACAGATTCCTTCCATTCAGAAATCTATGAACTGAAAGAGAAAGATTAGATTCCCTACCCATCCATGTAAAATGATAGAACTAGGGCAGGTGCAACCACAGTAAAGACTCCTTGTGGGAAAGATGTGGTCTGGGACATCATAGAGATTCTGACATCCTGATGGGCATTGTTGGGATGGTCCCTGACCTTGATGGTGGATAATATGTCTCAATTATCTTTTATATAAATGGGATTCTCCATCAAACTATCCCTGTCCCTTCACTCTTCATCTATTGAGATGCTTCATTTTTCACTCTTTTCCTTATCTCCATATTATGAGGATCAGAGACTATTTTTTTCCTTGAAGTAACTGGTTTTCTCAGACTGCTTCCTTACCATTTTAAAGTTTGGAGGTTCAAAGCCTTAGATGTTCTTAGTTATGTCTTATGGGTTTGCTTATTTATTTATGTATTTACTTAATAGTTTTATTTTAAAACTTACATGGCTTCTTAGCTATTTTATTCTGTTGATATCCAAAAGCTAAAAGCTATATCCAAAGCTATTTTTAGACAACTCTTAGATTTGCTACATATATTACGTTCATGACCCCATTCTTTTTATCACAACCTAATTGTAGTTACCTTGACTTTATGAGACTTAGATTTAAGAGTTCTATATTGAGTCTTTCTCCAAGCCACTTCTTAAATCTAAAGGATTTACTGGGTGCCACAACAATAAATGTCTCTGTTTTAAGACACCCTAATTTATTTAGATATTTAACAGTGAGTCTAGACCACAGGATTGATTTGATATTTGCCACAATGCAGAGTTGCAATTGGCCTTGACTCTCAAGTAACTTTTCATTGTATCACTTATCATTTGGGCTTGAAGAACTTTCACTTCTTGTAACCCTGCAAGTCCCCAACTTTCTGTACTTTATCCTCTTCTTTTCCTGCTACTAAACCAGTCTCTTCTTCCTTAGATTGCCTCTTTTTTATAGATCACATTTTCCAAAATTATCCTTCTCAGTAAATACACAGAATTGATATTCTACTTTGCAATCTCTTCCCTTAGAGTTACCAATTCTATAGGTATACGGTCTTTCTCTGAAGTCAAGGGAGGAAACAGTTTACCTGATCCTTGCTATTGTATAATAGCGATCACCAACCAGCATTTCAACATGCAATATCTGTTTCTTCCCTGATTTCTAATCAGCAACTAAGACAGTGCCAAATCTTCTTTGCTATGGCAGCATCTATTACTGGTATCCATCAAGGTAGTATAACCATAAGAACAGACAATAATGACTTATTCTAGCTTGTGCTATATGCACCTTTTGGGTTGGACAGGGTCTCCATGATACTCCATGCCTCCCTGCCGAGCTGGAATCATATGGTGACCACTACCAGGCACTTTGACAATAAGAAGGAGACTTTGGAAAGCCTCTCCCTGGATCTTTAAATCTCTTTCTGGAGATGGTACACATCACTTCTGCTCACAGTCCATTAACCAAAGCAAGTTGTTTAACTTCAAAGTGGTGGACAAGGAAAATACTACCATGTGCTTGGAGTACCTGAATCACTACCAAGGTAATCATTTCAATAATTAAAGGCTTAACATTTATTTGTTCAACTTTGCATTGCTTATATTAATCACCATCCATTAATAGTCACAACTAAGAAATGATCTGCTATTTATGGAGAATTACAATACAATTGTGGATCACATTTACCAGTTTTGTCCCTCAAATTAAGGTAAAACATTTAGAATATGTTTGAGTCTTTCTGACCATGAGTGCTGACAAATATTCAAACATAGGTAGAATATCTTAATTTAGACAACTTGCTTTAATTGTAGAGATTCTCACCTATTTTGCAATATTGATTGTCATTGTTAAAGCAATGTTACAAAAAAAAAAAACAATGCTACATGGAGTTAGAAAACATATTTTAACTAGTATTTAACTCGAGTTTTATATATGGCATAGTCACTGGGATTTAGTTGATTTTTGTGGTAGTCTGCTTTTCACTATTCTCTAATAGCAGCCAACTGAAAAGTTCTCATGCTGTAAACCAAATAATCATCCCTCACAATTTATAATAGTCACCTATATGTGCAGTTACGTCCTGCACCCAGCTGTGTCACTCCTTGAGAAAGACAGAATCATATCATTAGGATTTTAGCAAATTCCTAAACTCAAGTGATTCTCTCTAGATGACAGATTAAGATAGTTTAGGTACTGCTCCCTCCCATTTTGTTAGTTTACATGGGAATCACATCCAATGATATCATTTGACATACTCTCTTAAAGAGGGCAATGGGGACCTTTTGTTACCCTGCCTTAAATTTCCACATCTCTAGTCAGTAAAACATTTTATTACTTATCCTGATGCATGGGTGCCCTGAGCCTCTGTGCCCAGCATTATTCAGTATTATTTCCATATGTTCACAGGCTCATAGTTTAATGGACATTATGATATACGGTTAAGTAGTGTTGGTGACATCTGATAGTAATCTTTGAGTCAATAAAGGGAACCACATTTTAAGAAATGAATGATCAAATCCTAACTATAGGAGCAAGAAAGAAAGCATTATAAAAGATTTAAAAGCAAGGTACATGTTTTCTGGTCCAGAAGTCATTCACTACAGCAATAAAATCTGTCCTGAACCCGATTGTAAAGCTTTGTCTATGGACTATAATGTAGCAAAATTGTTTAGGTAGATGGCATAATATTACCATTTAAGAATGATTTTGCAAGGTTATGTTTCTTGAATTTTATAAAAGAAATAAATTGCAAAAGGAGTATATGTAATGCTGAATAAAAATCTCTCTGGCATGTTATTGTTTTTTAGAGAAAACCTTCTGATCCAAGGATTGAGAGGCTAATAACTTCATTAAATCTCTACTCATTTTGTTTTTTATTGCGACATGTCTCCAACCTTTAATTTTTTAGTTTACCAGAAGTGGTTCAAATGATTACATTGCAGTGGTGATGGACTGAGATAAATCAAAACAAAACTATTTTAGGAGATCATAATGTTTTATATCTTGATAACAAAGATGTATGTATTTGTCAAAAGGAGGCAAACATACACTTAAGATTTGTACATTCCATTGTACAAAAATTTTTCATCAAAGGAACAAATCCAAACAATACTGAATTCTAGTTAATGCTATGAATACCAAAGTATTTGGTAGAAGTGTATTGACTTTTGCATTGTTCTTGTATTACATCAAAAATATGACAGATGGATTGATATGTGCTAAATCACCTAATGGGTACCATATGTGTTAATGGTAGAATCAGTTGCTATTATTTGGGTATATACTGTAATATTCTTTTAACATTTCTGTATGACCAAATTTTAATTTTTAGAAAATTAAGAACTAGCCCAAAAGAGGATTTTTGCTATGGTAAACTCTAATAACAATTAAAGGGATTGTTTAAGAAAATTATTTAACAAAAACTATTAACAATAAAAGGGGAATAGAGTGAATTGGTCTGAATAAAGTGACTTACCAAGCAATATAGTGCCTTAGCCAACCTTTTTTCAAACAGAAAGAAATACAAAGTTTTCGTTATTTCCCCTACACAGCATGGAAACATATATCAGGGAAATCCCCCCAATGTGTTTTCTTAATTGGAAGCAGTCAGTAGAAAGACAAAAGCCAACTCGTTTTGAAAGAAATCAATTTTCTATCACAAATGAATCTAACAAGATATTGCTGACTGATACTAACGTGAACAATTGTTGCCATCAAACATTCTTTGTGTAACTAGCCCACATCGCCTTTAAAGAGAGTTACCCAGCAAGTGGCAGTTTGCCTAGAACTGACTTTAGAAATTTAAAAAGGTAGTTTTGAACTTCATTACTTGCCCAGTTTCTTAGCTTACCCAGTTTCATGCATCTTGAACCTATGAGAATATTCTCATCCAATTAAGTTTGCTTATATGGAAATGTATTACTGTTATAATAGGGCACAATGTCCCAGTAATTAATTTTTAAAAAGTAGTAGTATTTAACTACTAATAAATTATTAATAGTTTGCATAATAGTTTAGGAGTAGCTGCTTAATATTTGAGTGTTAATCACATACTAATAAAATACCTTTAGCATTTATATGTACATTAGACACAATAAATGCTAACTTTTACAATATTAATCATTACTATGTCCCTTGAGATGAATTTTCAGTGTTCGCTTTGGCTATATGGTTTTAAAAGCTATTGAAGAGTCCTACTGAATATAAATAAATCAATAAACAAAGAGCAGAGAGGGGAAAAGAAACTTCAAAGTATTTGAGAAATTTGTTGGGAAAAGATGGTACAAAGAAGCCATAAAAAATTTAAAAGCTGGAGTTCCTGCCGTGGCACAGTGGAAACGAATCCAACTAGGAACCATGAGGTTGTGAGTTTGATTCCTGGCCTAGTTCAGTGGGTTAAGGGTATGGTGTTGCCGTGACCTACATGGTCACAGACGTGGCTTGGATCTGGTGTTGCTGTGGCATAGGCCAGAGGCTACAGTTCTGATTAGATAGACCCCTAGCCTGAGAACCTCCATATGCCGTGGGTGCGGCCTTCAAAACGACAAAAGACAAAAAAAAAAAAAAAAAAAGTTTAAAAGCTAATGAGGGTACGAAAGTTACTTTTGGAGCTATTAGGCTATTATGAAACTCTAATTCTATGTTTAAACCTAATAAAGTACACCATGAGAAGTATACTTTGAAGTATTATGTTTATGTTAACCTGAAGAATTAAGTAAGAATATACAAAACTGATTTTTCTCATAGTATGAAATAAACATTTTGACCCTGTTTTATCTTTAATTCCTTATGATTTAAGCTTCTAAAAACATTTATGAAAAATAATTTAAAGTAAGCCAGTTATATCATTTTTGGTGAACTGTCCAACTTTGTACAGTAAAAAGGAATGAAACTTGTTCTCATAAAAATAAAAAGTGAAGAAACTAGTTTTGATGATCTGATTAGCTAATTTAACACATTTTTGCCTCACTTTAACTCTCACTTAAGGATACATAAATGGTCTCAAACTGTCAGCCAAAGCCATGTTTTTACTTGACTTATTTCTAGAGTTCAATATAGATAATGACCTTGAACAAACAAACGATTACTTGGTTTTGCCTAGAGAATAAAGTTAGGGTCCAAGTCTTAGGGGAAAAAAATGCTATTTGAGATCCAGTTAATATATCTAAATTTGTCTATTATATTTCACTATAGAAGAGCATTTCCTAGGACAACAGTTTCCAAAAAGTTAAAATTAAAAAAAAGTTTAATACTTTAAAATGGTTATGTGAATATAATTACCTGTTACCGAGTATTGGAGGATGATAATAAATGCTTTTTATTTTGTTGTTAATGCAACAGAAGAAATAACAACATTGGGGGTATCAATGTTATTACTGCAACAAAAATTATAATTACTAATAACTCAAATTACTGTTGCCTGGAATATACATTGGATAGGGAAATTTTTTTTTCAAATAATATTCTTGTGTATATCAGAACTCTGATTAGACATATTCTTAGTTGCTCAGCAACGCTTAGAAAAATTTTCATCATATTTGGTATTTTGGTCTCATAACACATCATATTATCTCCTTTAATATTAACTATCATTCTGGCAAAAATATGGGTTTCCTGTTTCCCTCTGTCATAGGCTAACTAGCATTTCTGGTGGGCAGAGAGTAATTAATTGAGATCCTCTAGTGGTAAATCAAATGTAATACAAATATATCTTAAATATTTTACATATAGATGCTAAATATGTATCTTAAGCATTTATATTTTAGCATATTTAATAATATAACTTTATGTATTTGACACACTTTTGGCATAATCAAGCATTCCTCTTTCTGCTCAAAGAAAATATGTTCAGGTCTAGGAAAGGATGAACACTCCATCTTTTTTCTGGGCATTAATCCAATGTTCAGATGCTTGATGAAGTCCACATAGAATTGTGATTGCTAGGACAAAGTATTCTTAATTAAGTTTCTTTAATTGGGTTACTGACAAAAAAATATGTATGCCTTCAGTAGGAAACTACAAAAGGTATACTGTTTTCATAATTATTTGAATTTTCATTAATCAATAAATATTAATCAGTTATATTAATATAATGAGGGGCTTAGTGATATAATATTACCCTATTCAGTCTTTTGTATGGGAAAACTGAGCCTCAGATATGTTTTGTGAATGGCCCAAAGTTAAACAGTTAATATTGAATAGACCGGAAGTAATTTTAATTCTAACTTCAAATTTTAAACTCATTTTCCTCTACCTCAGTTTCATCCAATTATTTGAGTCAAACAGTTTCATTTACTCATTCAGTTATTTTTTTTGTACTTCCTTAAATGTTAAAATGTCTTTTCTCAACATAAACATTACATTTTTCCCTTGCTGTTCTGTATGCTAACGCCCTCGTTTCTTTTTCTCTTTTGAGCTGCACACTCCTGATTTTGTGCTCCAGGTATCTTGTAAAGCACTGTCCACCACACTATTTGCTTAATTAACCACTTAAAATATTGCAAAAACTTTATGTATAATCTCATGAATTTTTATCCTGACATCTAAAATTGTGTCACAAAGAGTTGCAAATAATGTGATTTTGAGAATTGGCAAATATTGGCACTTTAAATTGCACATAACTATTTTACATATGTCCAATGGCACAACAATGAAAATCAGCCATACTTTAGAAATGGGAAAAGAATGCTTATTTATAACATGAAAAGACTTAACTAGTGGAGAGGATGAAAGTGAGGCCTTGTCCTTGACTTAAACTCTCTTAGTAATTACCTATATTGAGTTTTGATCCAAATGTTTGGGATTAAATTACTAGCCAATTTGTTCAAATGATGTCACAACTAGTATTTGCCCACAGTATTATTTAAAAGATACAACAGGAAGTGCTAGACTCTTAAAAACACATAACACACTTAATAGCTTAGATCAGACTTTATATATGTGACAAAAAACTGCAATTAATAAAATCACAGAGGCAAGACCAGACCTATGAAGTTGGCTTAGAAAACTAATTTAGCTCTTTGATTTTAGAGGCACTAATATCACTATTCTCATCACTATTATCCAGGGTTAGGATCCAATTTTCAAAAAACCTCAAAAAATTATATGTATATATATAGTATATATAAATGTTTACATATATAGCATATGTAAATGTTATATATAGTATATATAAATATTTCTAATTATCCTGTTAAAATCTAATTGAAAATACCAGTACACGTAAACAAATTAATATCAGGAATTGTGAGAGACTTCTAAACTTGATCAGAATCCTCAAGTGGAATAATTTTGGTGGGTGTATAATTTTACCACACTGTCCAAGTTCTTTAAGAACCATTTTATAAAGTAGGCTATTACATTTTAATTCTATATTTTAGTTGAAAACTTATTTTTACATTTCCCCTAGAGTGTTTCAAATACATTTATAAATATTTATCATTTTTGTGGTCTACCTTTCAGAGGTTTTTAGTCACATAAAACAAACTTAGAACTCAGTAAGTTACCAATACACAGAATTGGATCAAATATCCAAAATTTTATATGTATTAAAATATTCACCTCACATCCTAAATCTCCCAACTGCCAATTTGTCATTCTATATTGAATGTAGGATCACTGAAGAGAAGAGAAACAAGGTCAGCTCTTTGAGTCGTCTGTGCATGGGGTCTAATCAGCTCCTCAGATTGTAGGATATAGTTTTACAAAATTCTGAACAGGATAAGGAGGCATTTAATTTTCTCTTTGGATTAAATGGGCACGTAATTTTTTTTTTAATGACCGCATAGTATCTGCTCACAAGATCCCAAGAAACTCAATTCCTATTAACTGTTTTGAGTTGATGCTATTTTTGAGTTTACTATTTTGCAGGCCCAACCAATAATTACATTCAGGTAAGAAAGACACTACTACCCAGATACTCCTGACTGTCCCAATGCCTGGACCTCCAATTATCTCAGGGGAGTTAGTATCCATCTGAGGAAGCCTCAAGATTGCCCTTGAGTGGACTTTAGCCACTTCCTCAGGAGATGTTCCATTTTTTTTAACAGTTCCATTAATATATGGCCCACAAATTATGTAGTTTTCTTTAAAGTTTATCATTCAAAGACCCACATATACCACAATTTCATTGATATGAAATATCCAGAATTGGCAAATCCTTATGGAGAGAATAGATTTAGAAGTTGCCTGTGACTAGAGGCTGGGGGAGGCTGATGACCATGGCTTTCTTTGGGGGATGAAATTATTCTAAAATTAGACTATGGTGATAGAGGTTCTTCATTTTTAACAATTTCCATCTGAGCCTGGCGTCTCCCTTATTCATTTGTCTGATTTTCTTCTGAAGAAAAGGCCAGCTCTGTTCCCCAAAATCTGGTATGATTTTCCTCTATTCTCAAACTAAAAGATCAGCTTGGCTATACCTATGCTGTGCACCTGTAGACAGAGGGGCACTTGGAACTGCAGGTTGGGAGTTGGGGGAAGGGGATGGCAACACCTGGCTGAGTTTCTATTATAGCAGTTCCCAGGAAGAGTTCATTTTTGTCCTTGCTTCCCCTCTGGGGCTCAGAACTTTGGATATTTTGATAACTAACCTCACATTTAACTTCTCACATTTTAAGCAGATGGAGAGTATGGAGTTTTCCTCACTCCCCATAAACACACATTGACACTCAACTTGCCCTTTTCTGTCATATTTTATAGACAACAAAAGCCAAAAATTATGCTAATTTCATAATTTCATCCTCCTCATAGCATTTTTTCTTCCTGTAAAATTTGAAATCTTAGCAAGCCTTAGCATCTGAGTCTATATTCTCTTTTTCTCAAACCAATAAGGTCAAGTTTATATAAATTAAACATGTTGAAAGTAGAAATGTCAGTTACATATTTATTTAGTTGTATCCTCTCAATACTATTTTATTTAGTTTTCTTGAAAAATATGGATAACTCTAACATGATTAAATGTATAGTTAGTAATATATATTGCACATAGTTTGATTTAAAACTTAGCCAGATGATCATAAATGGAAATCTTATATTACCTTTTGGAAATTTTACTAGGAGATATTTCATGATTAAAGTAAATATTGTTGACATTCAACTTGCAACATAAAACATACGGTCTAAATTGTGAATCCCTCTCTTCTAAACTCCATCTTGCCCCTTTGAGCTATCTAATTACTTTATAAAGGCCAAGATCTTGTATATAGTATCCACAGTGAAAAACAACACATTCAGTTACATTGATGTTATGCAAATAAAAGCATAGGCACCAAACTTCTAACTTTTGTTAGGATTAGCCTCCTTCTATCACACATGCAATATAGAAAATCACATATGTAAATATGTAAATCACATTAATTATTATTTAATCTTATAAAAATCCTTTTAATTTTACATTTCAATATAACCAATTTTAATAGTAGTTCTTCACACAAGTACATTAATTTTATAAATATTGTTAAGGTGGCATAAGTGCAATATAAATAGCCCTCTGATACAGACTATAAGCCTTTACCCTGATATAATTAAGTTTACTTAATTAAGAAAAGCACTTACATTCTGTGCAGTCTAAAATACCCTCTTTGGGTCTTAGTTTCCTCATCTATAAAATGGGGGTAACATTAGTACTTGTCAGAGCTCCACTGAGGACCAAGGAATTGCTTTGCACCTATCCAAACCAAACTAGGTGTGTCCCAGGGCAAGTGAAAGATTCAGCAAATATTGTCATTGTCATCACCATTTTAATGTCTTATGTATATTATTCTGCCATCCCATAAACATCCTTGGGTGAATATTTAAAATCTCTGAAAATAATTTTTTTAAATACTTATAAAAATGACTATTAGTCACTTAGTCCTCCATTAGTATTTGTAGGTGATAAAGTTTCTCTCTCCATGTTATCAGCATTCAGCGAAGTCAACTATTGGAGTGAGGAAGCAGACAAATCTAGGACCAATTTCATTAGTAATTGGTTTTATGAAGAAGTTTAGAAGAAAACAAGGTGTTATGACTTTCATGGAGAAGTTTTAGGGAAGAGATCAGAAAATCTATCACAAAGACAGGTGATCAGTTAACATGAAGCAGGTCTATTGAGAATTAGACTGTCCTCAGATCCATGCCACTTTAATTAGGGGTTTTGCTCTTGGCACCAGATGATTGTGGCTCTATGTGAATGTGGATCCAGATACATTAAATATTCTGTTTATTTACCCTTCTTTAAAACTTTAAACCAAAATACATATTAAACAGAAATCTATATTGAACACGTCCCAATTAAGAAATATATTGCCAGCTCCCCATGAAAATCCTCAAATACTTTTCCTATGACAACTTAACATCTTGCTGATGGTTTTTTATTGATTCCACGTGGCCTTAGTTCCTATATGTCTCTTTTTCCATCTCATTGTATGTAAACAGAATTTTATCACTTTATTATTATAATTTTAATTACATTAGCGTGATCTCTTTTTTTTTTTTCCTTAGGGCTGCATCCGCGGTATATGGAAGTGCCCAGGCTAGGAGTTGAATCAGAGATGCAGCTGCCAGCCTACACAACGGCCACAGTAATACAGGATCTGAGTTGTGTCTGCAACCTACACTACAGCTCACAGAAATTCGGTTCCTGAACCCATGGAGAGTAGTTGGGTTCCTTACCCACTGAGAAAAAATGGGAACTCCTACCTTAGCTTTTTGCTGTAGCTTTCAATATTGCTTTATTGGTGGCTTACAATAGGAATTGCAAAATACATCTTAAACTTATATCAGTGTATATGAAACTAATACTTTTCCATAACTCAACCATTGCACGAAATGCTATAGCATTTTAATTGCATTTGACATTCTTCCTGCCTTTTTTCATCCTTATCATATGTTTTACTTCTAAATAACTTATAAACTGAGACATTATTCTCACTGTATTTTTATTATTGCTTGAAATAGTCAATATGCTTATAAATTTACACCTATACTTATGATATCTAATGATACTCATTCATAGGTATACTTCCATGCTTCCAAAAGGCTTATCTTTAGTATTTGTCATACCTTGGGCTTGTGGATGATGAAGTCTCAGTTTCTGCTATGGTAACATCTTTATTTTGCTTCAACTTTCAAAGATATGTTGTTGGACATAGAATTCTATATTGACTGTTTTTCCCCCGTTTCAATAATTCGTGGACTCTACTTTATTATCTTCTGGTTTCTGTCATTTCTATTGAGAATTCATCTTTCTTGCTATGGTCTAAATTTTTTAGTAATTTTTAGTCATTTTATACAATATATCTGAATGAATTTTTACTTAGTTTTTATCCTGCCTGGGGTTTGATGAGTTTCTTCAATCAATAGGGAAATATTTTTCCACCATATTTTGAGACTTTTCTCCAAATATATATTTGTCTCATCATTATCCTCTTGTCCTAAGACTTCAGTTATATCACGTTAGATAATTTGATTCTATAAATGTAAAGTATGTTTTTTGTGTTATTTTCATGTTCTCTTGGGGTTTTAGTTCAGTTTTTAACTGCCTTCAAGGTTTTTGTTTTGTTTTTTTCTTTTCTTAGGGCCACACCCCCGGCATATGGAAGTTCCCAGGCTAGGGGTGAATTGGAGCTGCAGCTGCAAGCCTACACAACAGCCACAGCAACACCATATCTGAGCTGCATCTGTGACCTACACTGCAGCTCACTGCAATGCCAGATTCATAACCAACTGAGCAGGGCCAGGGATCAAACCCACGTCCTCATGGATACTAGTTGGATTTGTTACTGCTGAGCCATAATGGGAACTCCTGCCTTCAAGTTTTCTATCCTATCTTTGGCTGGAAATATTTGTTATTAAATTAATATGTTTAATTAATATGTTCTTCATTTCATGTAGGATTTTTCACTTCTAGGTTGGTTGGATTGGGTGGTGTGGATTCTAGTATTCTATTATTAATCTTTTTTTATCAATGTTGTCTATCATTTCATTCAATTTACTTACATGCTAACTAGTTGCTTGAAAATTTTTGCCTGTTCATTTTACTATCTGGATCATCTCTTAAATGTGTTAATTACTCTCTTTTCTTTAGATACTGATCAATTTTTCCCATTGCTTTGCTTGTCTAGTAATTTTTTAATTTACACTATAAACTATGAGTGATGCTCAATAGATTCTCTGACATTTAACTTTCTCTAAATAATGCCATATTCTGTTTTTGCAGGAAGTAAAATTATTAGCAGATTTCCTTGATCCTCTTAACTTTGGATATGGGTTTTATTAGGGTGTGTCTATATTCAATTTTGATCATAACCCAAGAGAAAATGTATTCTTAAGGCATAGTACTCACTCCTACAATATGTCTTTCAAGTGAATACCAGAGATATTGTCCAGGGTATTTCTATTCTGTCTGAACCAGAATTCTAATATTTCTCTATCAAAGTCAAATTTGAAATATCTATTCAGCTTTCAGCCTCCCAGGCACTATTCTCTGATAGATTTTCTGAAATCTCACTCAGCACACAATAGAGCTTAGAAATCAGTGAAAAATTGATAAGGAATCCTAAGGCAAGATATTTGAAGAATGGAATAGAAAATTTTGGACATGAAGGCGCAATGAAGATGGTACAAGTGTCAAGACATTTGCATAACATCATCCAGGACCGCCCATCAGAGAAAAGGCACTGAATAAGGGGCTTTTAAAGGATGAATGTAGAACCTCAAAAAGTCTTATAGATCAACTAGAGAAGGAGACAAAAACCAGATCATAATGAACCTTGTAGGCTATGTTAAAAATTTCTAAATCTATTCTCTAAAAGAAAAGAAGTTATTTTTTTCTTTTAAGCAGCAGTGAAATAATGGTTAATATTTTAGAAAGTAATTCAGAGTTTCCATGAAGAGGCCCAACTAAGGATGCCCAGGCTGGAGATGTGAAAATTTTGAGGAGAGTGGTACAATAATCCAGGAAAGGGGTAGTTAGCATTCAGAAAGTGATGAAAGGACAGAGATATGAGGGATATTTGTGAAGCAGAATAGGGAAGATATGATTAATTACTAGATATGAATAGGGAAGGAAAGGAGCATCTAAAGTAACTTTTTCAGAAGTTTCCTGATAGCACAGTGGGGTAAGGATCCAGGATTGCTGCTGCTATGGTGCATGTTTGATTCCTGGCCTGGGAATTTCTGCATGCTAAGGGTGTGGCCACAATAATTATTTTTACTAAAATGACTTTTTCATTGCCACTTTTGATGATTGGGCAGATTCTGTACAAGTAAGATCAAAATATAGTAGAATGAGATAATTCTAATGAGAAAGGATTTTAGTTTAGTTTTGATGTTAAGTATGAAGTATATGATTTAATTATAGGTGAAACATGTTTTAGTATGTATTCCAATATGCAGACTGTAAGTTAAGAAAACCACAAAAAAGCAGACGTAGTTTTGAGAATCATATTAGAGATTATGGTTATGAAAATTTCATAATAATATGAAGAACGTATTAAAATAGAAGGTATTTAATTACTTATAAATTATGATCGCAGCTATTATGGACAACTATATCCATATATTGCATATAATTATATAAATCTCAGCAAACATTTATTGACCATTTAACATAATCCAAGAACCATGTGAAAAGCTGGAGTAAGACATATCTAAGATCCCTCTTTACAGAAAATAAAAAAAAATTAAACATCTACTAGGATGAATTTACTAACATTTTATTCCATGGGTTATCAATTTCATATAAAATATCATAGAGAAACATAGGCAAGATTTTTTTAAGTAAAGATTTTGTGTATTCTCCTATAAAATCACGAAATATTTTCAAATATTCACCATCAGTATAGTCTATGCAGTAAAGATTAATCTCATGCAACTTTATAGTTCCATTTTTGCTGATTTTCAAAAGCATTTTGAATAGCCATTTGTAAAATACAGAGAAATCTATATGCCTGCTAAGACTCCTTTCTCAGGCTTCAGGGTATATACCAAGTTCAATCAGCAATGACTGTCAGATTAGATTTGGATAACATTTAGTGTGTATGATCACTGGTATTTCCTTTATCCTTTCTGCAATGAGGATTAATTGGGTTCATGACCTCAGCAGAGGAAAAATACCGATAGTGTTGCCCAATGGACATTTAACTTCCAGGCATTATCTTCTTGTAGTGATAGTGCCGTACTATACATATTAAAAGGAATCTAATAAACTGTAGAATAAACTGAAGACTAAAATGTATAATTAAAATGCTGAATGAAGTGTGCCATTATATTGGTTTAGTTATTTTGGAAACTGGCATATTTATTCAGTAAAAGTGTCAGTACACTGAAACATATATGAAGCCAAATGCAAATTTATTTTACATTGTTCTTGAAAATGAAATAATTACCAATTTCCCAAATTGAGACCTTATTTTCTCTAATATTTTAATTCCTCAACTTGAATTATTATGGATACTGTGATCATAGTGTTATTTGTAACAAAAGAAACAAACTCAAATTTGTATAACTATGTGAATTTGTATAACTGAATTGTCTGTCTTCGTGAAAAATACTAGACTACTAAAAATTACAAAGATTTTTTTAAAAAAGCAGGAAGTGCAAAAATAATATCAGTAAGCTACGTAATTGACATAGAAGAGAAAAGCTTGAAGTTGCCATAAATTCCTTCACAAAAGAAAAAGAGAAAATAAGATGGATAAAAGCCATTCCAGACAGGATGAACAGAAAAAAGAACTATAGGTAAGCTGCAGCTTAAATAATGACAAAACCAATTAAATAGTTTCCTCTATCTAAACTTCTGTAGTGCAAAACAAAGAAAAAAGGCTGAGGTTGACATTTTCTGAAAATGGCTTATCTTCAAAAACCACATCATGATAAGCTTTCTAATTAACTTGGACGTTAAAACCAATGATTCGTTATAATTTCAGTTGTTTTCTAAAAAGCCATGTCATATCCTGTCCTGAGAGTGCTTTTATATATACTTTGTTGTAAGTTGAAGTGGGAGAAAGTAAATAGAGATCCCTGCAGAGATGAAGTGTAATACCGGACGCTTAGAGCCAGAGAAATGATCTTGGAGAGATGTGATAAATTTAGTATTATAAAAATCTCCACTTGAGAGTGACAGGAAATTGAAACAAAGTGTAAAGAAAAAGTGCACTCTTTAAAGGCCCATTTATAAATGTCACAGTATCAAGGAAACCTATTTCTAAAGAGAGAATTTCAATTCATTTTGGTGTTAGGTGTCAGTGACAAGTGACACAGGTCAATCCTTAGTCAAAGACAAAAGGCAAACGAATGGCAAATATTTATAAATATACTAAACTACTCATAGAAGGTCACATAAACACCCAGTACTTTTAAACTCAATGCTGAACGGCATAATTGCTTCTTGCGGCATCCTGACCTTGGAAAAGAAATTCATCTTTAACATCAGCAGCAGGACCTACATGGTTTCCTTTCCCAGGAGGTCTTGTTGGAGCCCCCTTTTTTTCGGTTCATCACAAAAGTTGGATGATAGGAAGTAAATAAGAGTAACTTGTTAGTGACATAGTTGTCTTCTCAAAGGATAAAATTCCTTACCCTAGATACAGATATTCTAAAAGATATGCTTCTATAATACATATGTGAATATTTAAAATAGCATTGTTAGTTTTAAAGAATAATAATTCTGTCTTCTACAGTATTTTAAGGTAGCTTTAATGTGTAATTTTTGTAGAACTTGATAGAGGAATATTTTCCTTCGATAATTTTTTTTCTTATAGCAATAATATATTTTCAAGGAAAAACAAGAATGTGATTTAAAAAGATAAAATTTATCAAAAGTGCATTATCCAAAGACAATCATAGTTAATATTTTGGTAAAATTCCTGTTATTTATTCTTAACAGATACAATTATTACCACATTTTAACCCCAGAATCATACTAGCCATATTATTTGGTAGTCTACATTTCTTTTTACTTAATATTATACAATAACAGATTTTTTTCAGTGTGCTCTGATTAATAGGATTGTCGAATATGTCATGTATATAGACTGGATATTAAGTCATTTGAAAAAGTTTTACATTTTCATGCCTAATATTTTCTCTACTAAGTGCCTACAAATAATGCGTTATTGATATTTATCCAAGCATTATTAATCTTACTTTTTCATGAAAATAAATCCAGAGATTTACAACTAAAAACTTACCAAAAAAGGCTAAAAAATAAAAACTGTAATATGATTTGTCATCAATAAAGCATATGTTTTCATGAGTTTATAATAATTATATCATCATTATAAATAAAAAATGGAAGGCACTAAGGAGTAAAAAACATCAGAGATACTAGTGAAGCTTTATACAAAGAATATCTTTTCTTTGGATATAGAATTTTGGCCTTTACTGGTAGAATATCTGTACATTGATTGCACTGAGCTCTATATATCTATGACCAATAGTAGTAAAATCAAAAGTAAATTAAAAAAAAAAAAAAAAACGACCTCCGTATTCAGGAAGCATAGAATTTTTGGTAAAGAGATCTAGTTAAAAAATTAAGTATGAAAGTGTTAATCTCTCTTTTTATATATGTATATATATGTTTAAAGATAAAATATATGCCTATAAATTGATAGAACATTAAATATGAGGCAAAGCATAAATACAAATCAGAAGCTTTCTGACAAAGAAAATGCTCATTCTACTATACATCGCTTTGCCTATGACATTTTTTGTGTATCGAACCTCCAAATCTATTTTTGCTCTATTCACACATTACTGAATTAGGATGATAATATTCTAAATTGAATTCAATAAATCCTTAAAAGACAAACACTGACAGAAGTACTCTCAACTTCTGGATTGGACACATGAAATTGAATTTGCACTAGTTCATCTGAGATGGGGTAATGAAAACAATTACTTAGTTTTATCAGGTTTTTTGTTCTCTCATGATTTCCCGGCTAAAGAAGAGAAACTTCCTGGAAGGAAACTGATATTAGCGTTGGTATTACAGATTTATTGTAATTCACACATTCTTAATTGACCGTTTATATTTGAGTTAATGAATATTCAAAGTTTCCAATTTCTTTTTTGGACAACTTTTTGATCAGTGTGATTGCTAAGCATTCAATGAGATTATCATTGGAGTTTGAAAGATATAGTGCTAATAATCAGGAGTAAATTTTCTTTCTGTTAGAAGATTTTATAAGAAATAACGGATTTTAAGTTTCACATTTTTACAATTAACCCTAGCAGTTTTCTATTGTGGTAGTAACTTAGAGAGTTTGTTTCAACTGGTTTGAAAATGATGATTATTATCTAAAGATGTAAGACAAAAAAAGACTTCCCTTCCCTTAGTGCTAAGTAGAGGCAAATATAATGTTAAGACACTAGGATAATTTTAATTTTTCTAAAGTAAGCTCATGATAGATTTCATAAAGAAAAGTGTAACTATTTCACAAAATATGCATTTTTCAGTATATAGCATTTCTGAGAATATCCGAAATATAGGGTATAGTGTAATCTTTTTGCTTTACTATAGAAGCTGGGAGTATAGCTATTGCTCCATGCATATGAAATGTTTTGGAAACTTCAAAGCAGCATTTAATATGGCTTGCATCATTTCATTTAAAATGCAAGGTCTGTTTGTCCTTGTTGACAAGAATTGGCAATTAAAGTCAATTAAGAAGAAATAGAATTTAAAAAATTTATTAGGTTTTCTGTGCATGATTAGTTAACTTTCTCAAGACAAGCCTAGGTGTTAATATTTTTTATTTCCCCTGAAGTCAAAAGCATTCTCATTGTTTTTCTTATTTGTAAAAGGGAAACAGCAGAATCTATGGTCCCCATATCCCTGTTCTTCATTATTAATTTAATGAGCTAGGCTCCCACTGATCAATTTTTTTGTCCTTACCTAAGCATTTGCACCAAGTAAACCACAAGAACCACAACTCTTGTGTGTCATCGCTGAAGCATCTTTCTTCTTAGTAACATAACTTTGTAAGTCAACGGCGTTCCCTAACCCCCACCACTGGCAAAATACTCTGTTATGTATTAAGATGAGATGCAGGGGAATTAGAAAATGCAGCTCTTATATTTTCAGGAGCTTATAATATATGCTTATGCCAAATTTCCCTCACAGTGCCATTGATAGCCACATCCTGCCTATTTTGTTTTCCTTTTTGATTTAAAATAACACACAATTGTTTGAAATCAGATGATACATAAAGACTTTGAGGAAATAAACTTACCCCCTTTCTTTTCACTGCCTAGTCTTCAAAGGTAATCATTTTCAGTCATTTACGTTTCTGATTATTACTATTATTATTATTGTTTTGCTTTTTAGGGCCACACTCTCAGCAGATGGAAGTTCCCAGGCTAGGGGTCATATCTTAGCTACAGCTGCCGGCCTAAGCCATAGCCACAGCAACTTGGGATCCAAACAGAATCTGCAACCCACACCACAGCTCACAGCAACCAGATCCCCAACCCACTGAGCTAGGCCAGGGATCAAACCGCATTCTCATGTATACTAGTCAGATTAGCTTTCCTGCACCACAATGGGAACGCCAACATATCTGATTCTGCTAATAGTGAACTCTTTACCTAAATATTATGGCTATGGTGCTGTTTTGATTTATCAGCTGTAAACATCATCCATTTCTAGGCTGCAATGAAATAACTGGATTTTAAAAATGTCTTCAACTTTCTCTTCTTTCTCCTTTTAGCCAAGTTTTGTCAATTTTACTTTTCTAATAATTGCAATTTTAAATAAAATACTTAATATTATTGCCTTCGTCTGCCTTAACAAAAATAACATAAATTGGGTGGCTTAAAGCATAAGAATATATATTTCTACAGTTCTAGAGGTTGGGAAGTTCAAAATAAAATGTGGCCCATTCAGTTTCTGATGAAAGGCCCCTCTTTCTGGCTTGGAGGTGGTCACTCTTTCTCTGTGTCCCCACAGGGTGGAAAGAGAGAGCAAACTCTCTGGTTTACCTATAGGATATTGGATAATAATCCCAGCATGAGAACACGACTCTCATGCCCACATCTACCTATATTTACCTTCTCATGCTTCATCTCCAAATACCATCCCATTGGAGGTTAAGGTCCAACATAGGAATTTTGAGGATGTACACAAACCTTTAGTCTATAACATTCATATTTCTTAATTTTTTTAAAACACCTCAATATGTAAGGCAAGGATATCATGTTTTCTTTCTTTAGCCTCACTTCTCCAGCCACCTTTCAAATTCTGTCGTCTATATTTTTATAACTCCCCCGTTCACCTTCATTAGCACTACCCTGCTTCATTCATTTGTTTCTTCTTACACCTGCAGAAATTCAATATACTGGTCTAATTTTTTTTTTCTTATCAAGACTCAAAGCTATATATTCTATTGTGCAGACCCAATTAGTATATTCAAGACTTGAAAAGAGGGTAATGGCATAATGTAATATTAGAAAGGAATAAACCAATTATAACTCACTGTAAAATCTCACCACAACCCCACAGGCAACATCCTGAGGTCAATGTTATAACTTGATGGAAAATGTGGTTCTAGTGATATGGCTTTTTTCCTGTTGTCAGGGCTAATGCCTTCTAATCGCTGACAAGACCCCTTTGCTCAAATAATACCATTTATTACATTTGAATTTGCTTTTTTTCTCTATTATTGATCATGACTTCATCATGAAACTTTTGTTTTTATCTTTATGGCTTCTTTACCAAATCACTAAAATTTTCCAGATTTTGCTTACCCCATCTTTAAAATAAGAAATAATTCTATTATTTATTTATTTATTTTTTAAGATAATCTTCTTGGGCCAGATGAGTTCTCTAATTTATACTAAATAATACCGAAAACACTAGTTCCTTCTTATTCTGAAATTTATCTCTTGTCATTCTTTGGTCAGTTCCAATGTTTATTGCAAAGAATACCTTCACTTTTATTTTGCTTAAGCTGTTTCTCCAAAGGAAAAAAAAAAAAAAATTCTCGGAGTTCCTATCATGGCTCAGTGGTTAACAAACCCAACTAGTATACATGAGGAAGCAGGTTTGATCCCTGGCCTTGCTCAGTGGGCTAAGAATCCAGCATTGCCATGTGATGTAGGTCGCAGACACGACTTGGATCCTACCTTGATGTAGCTGTGGCATAGACCAGCAGCTACAGCTCTGATTGGACCCCTAGCCTGGGAACCGCCATATGCTGTGGGTGTGGCCCTGAAAAAAAAATTTTTTTTCTCAAAAAGCAAATATGGGATGTAAGGAATATCTTAACTACACTTAATTGGCATAGAATTCTAGGTTTTGAGTTGATTTTCCCAGTTCACTGAAAATTTTTCTCTACTATCATCTACCTTGCATTATATGGAATGGTTACATTAATTTACATTTTAGTAGTTTGTTACTTTTAAAGTTTCTTTTGTTCTACTGTCTGAAAACAATTTTTTTTTCTATGTTTGGTACTCCAAAATATCACAAAAATGTCTATAAATATTCAGCCATCCTGTTCAGTATTTAATAAGCACTTTCTTTTTTATTTACAGCCACAAAAGAAAACATAAACCATATGTATATGGTATTTCCAGGATTGTTTGCAGTGGAAACACTCATGTAAACCAACACCAAGCTGAATAAAGGGTCTAAAATTAGCACTGAAGTGCTAATCGTTTTCCTTCTTTGAAGTTTTTATTTCATGATATATAGTAGACATACAGCTGACCCTTGAACGATACAATCTGAACCATATGAGTCCCGTTATATATGGAATTTTTCCAATAAAGCCACACTCCAGTTCTATAAGATGCATCTTGGTTGAATCTGTAGATGGGGAACCTCAGATACTAGGGCCAACTATAAATTTGTACTTGGAGGTGCCCTTACCTTTCACATTACTGAAGGGACACCGAAAATTATTTTTGAAAGTGACATATATAAAATAGTACTATATATTTCCTTCTGGACTATACATTTTTATACTCACTGTTCCCAAAATAAATCCATATTAAGCTATATACCCATAGTTCCCTCATTGTCCTTGTAGCATATTACTATTTTTTTGCGAACAGACTACAATTTATTTGTTTTACCATCAATGGACATTTGAATTGCTTCCAGTATTTTACTATAGAGGTAATATTGCTGAAAATGTTTCTGTAATCTCATGCAAGTTGGATTCATTTCCCCCTTACATACAAGATTTTGCATACTACATGAACCTTCCATTAGCTAGATAATGATAGAGTTAATGTGTTTGAAACATATAAATTGCCCCAAAAATTCAACAGAGATTTCACTTCAATTCTAACTTCATTTTTTAGTTATGGGGACTACAAAAAGATGCTATAAAGAAATCTTTTTAAGACCTCCTGGTTGCTTTCAAGAGACCTGGAGGCAAAAGAAACAGATGCTTTTTGCCATGTCATGAGTACTGATCCTTAGTCTTTAACCCAGAAATCTTGTATATTCTGCCAACAGCCATCAGAGAGAGAGAAACTAATTTATTAGCTTGTAAATACAATCAAAATGCCTCACAGATTTGGTATATTTTTGTTACTATAATAGATTTAGCCTTAGCTTACTAAACTTTAAAATATTCATATTGTGGTTTTCTAGGCATTTTGTCTTCACTTTTTAGCTTTTAAATGTGATGATTTCAGTTTTTTGAATTTTAGACCTATATATTATCCTGGTATAAATATTCAAAGCCATAAATTGGTCCCCAGCAACATTTAATCTCTATTACACATATTTTAGATCAGCTCCATCTAGTGTCATTTCCCAACAGCCTAAAGAAATTCCTTTAACATTTTCTGTATTGGAGGTCTGCTGGTGATGGAATCTAAGTTAGTTATTATTATTAATTTTTAGACTCTAAAATGTCTTTGCCATCATTCTTTACAGATATTCTTCCTGGAGATATAATTCTTGTTTCAAAGGCTTTTACTTTTTGCTCTCTTAACAGCAATGTAAAGATGGTCTGACACTACCTCCACAATTTTGATGAGTCAGGGGAATTTTTAAACTGTTTTTGCCTTATCTAAAGTCTCATGATGGAGTTTCCTTCGTGGCTCAGCGGTTAACACACCCAACTAGAATCCATGAGGATGCAGATTTGATCCCTGGCTTCACTCAGTGGGCTAAAGATCCGGCATTGCCATGAGTTGTGGTGTAGGTCGAAGATACAGCTTGGATCCCGTGTTGCTGTGGCTGTTGTGTAGACAGGCAGCTGTAGCTCCAATTCAACCCCTAGTCTGGGAACTTCCATATGCCATGCATGCATCCCTAAAAGGCAATAATAATAATAATAGTAATAAATAAAGCCTCACTCTTCTTTCAATGCCTTGAAAATTTTGTCTTTGATTTTAGTTGCTCATTGATGCCTTGCCTAGGTATGGGATTCTTTTTCATCCTGTCAAATTTTTTCTGTACATCGTGAATCAATTTATATTTCTCACCAAACTTGTGAATTTTCTGCTTTTATTCCTGCAAAGATTATTTTTCTGCCACATTGTCTTTCCTCTGTTTATAGGACTTCAGTTAAACATGGCCTATACTGCTTGATATCATTTCAGTATCTCAGTTCTTCATAAAATCTTTGTGTTCTCCATTTGTAAACTCCCCCTTTCCTTAGCCTTCTCCTTGCCTTCTCCTCTGTCTATCTTCAGCTTTCTCCTTGCACACCTGTCTGTGGCTCTCCTCCTCTTACGCTGGAAATATTGGACTTGAGCTAAACTTGGTCCAGGCTGACCTTATCTTAAATTGATTACATCAGCAACAACCCTATTTCCAAACAGGGTCCAATTCACCTGAAGAAATGCTTGAGACTCTGAAGAACATTTTGATTACATTATTTTTATTTTTCATCCATGCTTCTTAAAGAATACAATGTTTATCTTCTAAATTTTTGGCTACTACCATAGATATCATAATTTAAAATCTATCCTAAAAAGTATCCTCAAGGAATAAAAATACTTAGCATTTCTCACTCTGAAGTTTTACAATATTAATTTGAAAGCAGGTGGGTTTTATTAGCCTAAGTAGTTTTCTTATATTTTAATATTATTCATTTGAAAGAATTATTTTAGAGGTTTCTAATGATACACTTGGATATCCCTATGTCTAATCTAAAGAATTATGCAGAAAGGGGCTATTATTGTAATTGAATAATTTTATTTAAGTGTTTTAGTTATATTCCTTTAAGGCTGAATGAGATGTTACAGTCTTCTACATTCTATCATAAGTTTAGAGAATTTATACAATAATGTAACCCTACTGTGTTTGAGGCAAAAATTACATAATATAATGCAAATTTTAATAGTTCCACGAAAGTAGGTATTCAATCAATAAGAGCTTTTGGAAGAAAAAAATTCAAGAAGAGAAAAATGTACTTCTATATCACAGTTTTCTATTTTATGTAACCTAGAAAAATGCAAATATGAATGCACTGAACTCTGTAAACAATTCCTAGTAACATGATTTATCAATGGCAATGAACAAAAATATTTTAAAATTATATTTAAAATTTTATAGGATTTCAAGATTCACAACTCAGAATAACTTAAAAATTGACACAATAAAGTAAAATGACTATCTTTGCAAATTCCAATAATTATTCATACAACATTTTGTTTAAAAATGTTTTTCACCATGTGTGGCATTTTTGAAATGAAACTTTATTAAAAAGTAGTACCCCATGGCAGTGGATCTAGGAAATGAGAGTTCAATGACATTGGAACAACAAAGCAGATACCATCCAAAATAAATTATGTAGCTGTCAGGAATGAGAGAGAGAGAAAAACAGGTGTAAATGACAAGTCAATGTTGAATTAATTGATGCTTTTCATGATAAATTTAAACAAAGATAACTAGCATGTTCTGATGCCATTCTGTACAGAGACCTGCTAATAAGTTTTATCCCACAGATATGAAGCTATAATAAAGTTTAAGAAGAAAGTTGTATATATAATAAATTAATTATAACTAGAATATAAAAGTTACATTTCTGTGGATTTCCTGTGTAGAAAAGCTAAAAATGGGAATAACATGCCTAACTCCATGCATAACTGTATTACACATAACTTAAACATTCAAGTGATGTTTAATCAAACATAACTGAACCCTATGGTGGGGGGGAGAAGAAATGAAAAATGTAGGGAGTATTTTGTAACTGGATAGGCTTAAGCTTTTAGTTATTTAGCTGAGCATGTCATCTTATAGCCCAGAAGTTGGGAAAAAATGGTCATTGTCGTCTGTCTCCTGAGTGAGCCTCAATTATTTATTATCTGGCCCTACCTGGAAAACATTTGCAATCCCTGTTCTCTGTGTTAAAACTCTCATTTTTTTCTGCCCTCCCCTCTTGCTCTTTCCTTTTACCAAGATGAAGATTGTTTCATTTGATGGGTATAGCTATCCCAAGTCTCCTGGATTAGAAAAGGGGGGTGGGGGACACTGTTCCATCACTGATGCAAAGAAAGTGATGTTTCTAAGGCAGGGAGCCTGCAGAAGGCCCTTGGCAATTTTAGGGGGAAATTCCAGGGAAAATGACTGTTTTTGTTAGGTGAATAGGCTTTATGGCTGTCTTCAGAGGGTGTAGCTCCTTTTTTCTTTTTTCTTTCTTTTTTTTTTTTTTTTTTTTTTTTTTTTGGCTTTTTGCCTTTTCTAGGGCTGCTTCCCTTAGCATATGGAAGTTCCCAGGCTAGGGGTCTAATAGGAGCTGTAGCCACCAGCCGACGCCAGAGCCACAGCAACGCGGATCCAAGCCGCGTCTGCAACCTACACTACAGCTCACGGCAATGCAGGATCCTTAACCCACTGAGCAAGACCAGGGATAGAACCTGCAACCTCATGATTCCTAGTCGGATTTATTTACCACTGAGCCACAATGGGAACTCCGTCCTTTTATGAGGGCACATTACTTTCTTTGCATCACAAAAAAAATGAGAGGTTCAGAAGGAAGACTTAGAAAAAAGCCAATGAATTTTTTTAAAAATGACTAATTTTCCCCAGCATCTGTATCCCCAGGGGAAAAAAAAAAAAAAAAAAAGAACCAACTGAAGGAATAAAATCTACCTAGCCCAAAGGAAAATCCTATGTAACAAAATCTTGAACTTGTTCCTTCATGTTTCAGTGAAATGGCAGGAAAATATATCCAAAATAATTCACATCACATAGATTTATCATAAAGCTAATTATGCCTAAGTTTCACTAAATTTCATCCCAAAGAGACCCTCTTCCAAAGTGAGGAGAGGCCCTAACAATGAGTTCAAATAGCCACATATTTAAACTTTTCTGAAAAGAAAGGTATTTTAACTTTTATTATGAGTGTTGTTCCTTTCTACTCTGTCTCCCCTTCCTCCAAGAGAATGTTGGAGTGGAATAAGGACCATTTAAGGACTTGGCTAAGAGGAAATTGAGTTGAGAACAGATTTAATCAGGATTACTGGGATTTATTTATGGGACTCAAGATCACTGCTGTGTATTGTTCTATAACAGCTAGGGTTAGGGAGGGGATTCTGACATACTCCTGTCGCATATTGTATACTCACCAGCTGTATGACATAAAGTTGCAGGAACAGAGACATATCACCCTACAGTCATGTGCTACGGGACCCAGAATGAGAAATTTGAGGATCAAAGAGAAGCTAGGTTTGAAATATGCAATACAAAAATCTAGTCTGGAAAATTCTTGCAATTATCGAGCTTGTAAAACTGAAAAGAGTCAAAGGTACGACATTTGCATGTCAAAAATATATTTGGTAGCACAATACATGTAATTGTAAATGCATCGCATATCTTTGATGGGTATTATGTGAATAGAATTTATCAGAATTCCGTGCTTAAAGACCTAAACTGATAAAAAAAAAAAAATGAGTTCATTTATGTGTGAAATTGCATGTTTTGTGTGTCCCAGTTATTTAAAAAATTAAATACTTCATTATAATTGATTAAAAACTAAATTCATTTTTTTCTATCCATAAATGAATACAAATTGTCATGTGATAAGGCAATCAAAAAGCATCCAAAAGGTAGAGGAGAGGATTATTCTGGGGGTGTGTAAGGCAGTTGATAGAAATGTTATATTACTTTTCTGCATTTTATGTTATTTGTGTGCTTTTAAAAATTAACCCAGTGGTATTTTTCTCTTTCTAAATATATATTCACTTTCATAAATAAAAATGTAGGTCATTCTTCAATAAGCATTTATTAAAGATCTACTCTATGAAAAAAATATTGTACTAAGAAGAGGAAATGTAACAGTGAACAAGACAAAAACAGCTCTTGTCCTCTAACATAGAGGGTAAGACATTGAATTACTAATGAAGCAATTATTTAATACAGTGCTACAAAGGAGAATTTAGAGTGCTTTGAGCTTTTATAATAGAACAAATCTATTCCCCAAGGGCAGGCAGAGGATGGTGGTAAGAAAAGAGTTTCTTAAGGAAGTAGAGTCAGTGGGAATTCTGCAGTATTAGTGGGGATTTTGTAAGCAGACAGTTGGATAGGGTGTGAGCAGAGGGGTAGCATTTGCTACAGCTATGAAGCAGGAAATACCACGCTAGGTTAAGAACTTTGAAGATAGAGAAATATCAAGGTGGTAAAAGCAGATAATGGGGAGTAGCCAGGGGGTGGTCAGTGGCATATGAGAAGGACAGATAAGCCGTGTTAATATATTGTCTTTTATCATCAGAACAATGATGAGCTCTTGAAGAATGCAGAGTATATGAGTGATATGGTCAGTAATAAATATGGTTCTGACTCACCTGTAGATAAAGCCTGCAGGAATATAGGATGAGGTGAGGATACTGCAGGAGACCAGGTAAAGAGCCTAAAAGTAGGAGGAACTACAACCAGGATGCTGGCAGAGAATGGAAAGAAAGAAAATCTATTCTGGGTGGAGGAAAAAGTTGAAAGCCGGAAGATCAAGGTGGGAAAGTACAGAAGATATCAGGAATTGGAGTAATCCCATGTGGCCAGAGGATACGGTGAGTCTTTAAAGGAAAGAAATGTATTTCAAAATAATGTTGCTTCAAGTCTCTGCACAGGTATTTTCACTATCATTTTTAAAAACTCCATCTCCTTCTGACTCTCTGTAATATGAGTTCTATTTTGTTCAGTTATGTTTTCTAAGCTCTCAGAAGTTTACTTGGCACACCTGGAACAAAGCCAATACAAGTTTGTTGAACAAATAAATGATGACTCCAAACACAAAAAAAACAAAAACAGTGATTTCATAGAAATGTTGTTTTAAGGGTTAATTTTGTTGACAACACCAGGCACCTTTAAAACCCTCTCTATTGTCACACTTCAATTGCACAATATTATGAAGATGAGAAATTGTTATATTTTTTTCTTATTCAAACTATGGTTAATGTCTCAAAACAAAAACTCACTTACAGATGGTACTTAGCACTTAATGGTAAGTGGAATTTTCATCTTTTCAAATTGTCAACCTTTCTAAAATGAGAACTATCCTATTTCTATCAACAATTCATTTATGTGATAAATTAACTCAGTATGAATCCTAGACAAGACACCATACCACACTATTTAGAAATATTGGTGAATAAAGCAGGCACAGTGCCTAAGGTCTACATTAGACATCATACACAAATAGGCAAAACAAAAAGAAACGAATTAAAAGAAAAGCGTTTTAAAGAAACAGGTTAATTTCTTTGGAGGTGACAAACAAGTTTTCGAGACAGCCTAAAGATCCCTTTCATCTGAAATGACTGGGAGGATTTTCCAGGGGAGGCTGTTCAAGCTGGAAAATGAAAGATGAAAAGAAATTTTCCCTGAGAGGAGCCAATGAAATACAAAGGGAATAGGCAGGCTTTTAAAACAGGCTGAAGGAAAAAGAAAGAAAATAGTAACAACAGTCGGTCTTTAGGGATTCCTTACTGTATTCAAACATTATTCCAAGGCTTTACCTCTATTTTGTCTTGATTTGCTGACAGTCTCACCACTATCTCACCATGTGATAGGAATGTCATAGAGAGAGCAAGTGATTTGTGATTGGGTCCCTCAGCTGAAGGTCACAAGGTATAACAATAATCAGTCCATCAAACTTGAGTCTAGATCAGTTATACAGGGGCTTAACAAGAAAATATAAAGTCATGTAGAGTCAAGATGACTCAAAGCTTAATTAAGTTCAAGTATTAACTAGGTACAACTCTCATCAGCATAAAAATTTGTTAAACACATTAGTGACTATATTTCATAATGTTTTAAACTTATATTAATTGAATCACTATGTTGTACACCTTGAACCGATATTATAAATCAAATACACTTCAATAAAATTATCAGCAAAATAAATGCATAAATATGTGATATTAAGAGTTCCTGGAGTTCCCGCCATGGTGCAGTGGTTAATGAAACTGACTAGGAACCACAAGGTTTTGGGTTCGATCCCTGGCCTTGCTCAGTGGGTTAAGGATCTGGCATTGCCATGAACTGTGGCATAGGTCACAGATAGGGCTCAGATCCCACGTTGCCGTGGCTCTGGTGTAGGCCAGTACTACAGCTCTGATTAGACCCCTAGCCTGGGAACATCCACATGCTGCGGGTGCGGCCCTAGAGAAGACAAAAAGACAAAAAGAAAAAGAGTTTCTTATGTTTCTTACTAGATATGTTTCTTTAATACAGCAATAGTTAATTACTTTTAATGTGTTCAATACTTTGGAAAGTATTCTCATATTTTTAAGAAAACCAAAGATGAGTTGAATAAATGGAGAGATATACAGTATTCATGGACTAGATGATTCAATTTTATCAGGATGTTAATTCTTCCAACTGTAATTCAGATGTTCAAAAATTTTTAAGTATAACACCAGGAACTTTCTTTAGAAATTGACAAGATTTCTAACATGTGTACGGATATGCCAAGGATGTTGAAATATTTTTAAAATATGTAAGAATAAGAACAAAAATAAGAATGCAGGCCTTTTGATTTCCTGGCTTAATTTTAGAATAAGCAAAACAGTGTAGCTTTGGCATAAATGTCAAAAAATAAATCAATAGAAGCAATAAATGAGAAATAGATCTACTGCTATAAGGGCACCGGATTTACTATAAAAATACAAAATCTATATGATTTATATAATGATTTTCCAGTACTGAGAGAATAATTCAATATCCAAGCAGGAAAATAATGACCTCCACTCATACCTTGTACACTATGAACTGATTAAGTAAAAATATAAATATATATACATATATATATTCCTAAATATAAAAGATAAAACCACAAATCTTAAAGAAAACATAAGAGAAAGCTCTGTTACTTGAGGACAAGAAAAGGTTTCTTAGGTCACAGAAAGTTATAACCATAAAAGGAAAACTAATTAATTAGATTTTATTAAAAAATTTCAAATTCTGCTCGTTAAGAGAAATCTTTAAAAAATATATAGGCAAATATAAGCCTAAAGCAAATATTCATAAAATATAAATCTGAAAAGGACTCATGTAGAGGATGCACACATATCTCCTACAACTAGATGAAAGAAACTCAGATAATTTAAAACAGAAGATTTACAAATGACAATTACACAGATGGAAATTGATTCGATGATTCATTGTTACAGACATGTAAATTAAACCACGGTGAGATACCTTAACACACCCACCAGAATGATTGAAAATAAAATAGACTGACTAACCAATCAATGTGGGCAAGAATGTGGAATAATCAGAACCCTCATAAATTATGGATAAAAATTTAAAATTATACCATCACTTGGGAAACGTTTGGGGAATTTTCCTATAAATATAATATTCACTTGCTCCATTATCTAATAATGCCATTTCTAGCTATATATTTAAAAGAAAAACCGTGTTCACAAAAATCTGTAGAAGAATATTCATGATGATTTATTTTAATAGTTCAAAACTGCGAACTAAGTATCCATCATTGAAAAGGATTTGTGTATTAAAATATCAGGTGGTGTTAATCCGTTCTCAAATAGCTTTTATTTTTCCATGATATCCTGACTCTTTTGGTATATTTGTTTTTTTTTTTTTCCTCACTATAAGCTTCATTATCAATTTTTTATTGATGTTACATTACAGTTAATTACCAATTTTTTTTGTCTTTTTTAGGGCCGCACCCACAGCATATGGAGGTTCCCAGGCTAGGGGTCTAATCAGAGTTGCAGCTGCTGGCCTACACCAGAGCCACAGCAACACCAGATCTGAGCTGTGTCTGCGACCTACACTACAGCTCAGGGAAATGGCAGATCCTTAACCACTGAGCAAGGCCAAGGATGGAACCTGTGTCCTCTTGGATGCTAGTCAGATTCATTTCTGCTGAGCCACGAAAGGAACTCCTTCATTTATTTATTTTTTTATTGGAATTACATTACATGCATAACTTAATCTATAAAAGCTCACTTCTTTATGATGTTGAGTTATTCTATACAAGAATAAAAATTATTTCCCTGTTTTTCAACTCTGCTTTAGGATTTTTTAAAGAGAAATGCACATATTCTTGAAGTTTTAGGAAAAGAAGTGTAGTGACGCTAGTACTCACTATAATGATAAAATCTCATTTCCAGGTTTTTTTTTTTTTTCTTGATTTTTCTTTTGAAGCAGTGGCATCAGAGTAATCATTGTTTAAGTCAAAAATTATCTTGATGCTAGTACTGTGAATGAAATATTTGGCAAAGGATATTTGCATAGTGTTAAAATATTTCCCTATTTTTATTTATTACAATAGGAAAACAAACTTTAAAGTGAAGAAACCATCTTAATTAAACAAAGTTATCCACATCAATAAAGAGAAAATTAGGCATTAAGTGACTAGTGCTACAATGCATGAAGAAGGAGGTATGCAACATTAATTTCGTGTTATTCCTGCCAAAAAAATGCATAATGCAATCATGAGGAAACATTGGGAAAGCCAAATCAAGGGCATTAGCAAAACAATAGCCTATTTAAAAAAAAAAAGTCAAAAATATGAAAGACAAGGAAGACTGAGGAACTGTTCCAGATTCAAGGACATTAATGGGCCATTTGCCACAGTGGGTTGAATCTTAGACCAGAAAAAAAAATTATTTGGTCTTACTTGTTATAGTGGATATTAGTGGGATAATTAGTACAATTTGGATGAGGAATATATGTTAGATAATATTTTATTTATGTTAATTTCCTGATTTTTATTATTATATTGTGATTATGTAGTAAAACTTCTTATTTTTAGGAAACTCTCACTGAAGTATTTAAAGATAAAAGACATCATAAAAGCAATGTATGCTTAAAATGTTGCATAACAATTGAGGAAACCTAGTGAAGACAGGGATACATAGATACACAGACTGTTGCTACTATTCTTGTGAATCTTCTATAAATCCAAAATTGATTCAAAATTAAAATATTTTTAAGTGATATATTTAAAAATTATATATTTTTGCTATATTAATATATATTTCACATAAAATAAAATAATCTCTATTTATATATTCTATATACATTGTATGCAGTTGCCATTAGATACTAATGTGGAAAATACTAAAATTAAATAATTGCTAAATGGAGATTTTAAAGGATGTATTCTATGGACTCTAAAATTTTCCTAGCTACAAGTTGAAGGAGTCACAGATTATACATACCTTCATTTATTTATTAATTTTTAATATCTCACTTATGTCATCAGCCCTCCGGGAACACTAGAATAATTAAATTCTCACCAGTTAAATGTGTAGAATAATTAAAGCTGTCAAAATCTCCAACATGCACAAATCCTGAGGCTATTCACATAAACAACAACATAGATGGAGTCACTTTAAGGTCACTCTTAGCAGGTTTTAAGTTAAAGAATGACATATGAAACAGTATAAGACATCTAATATGAAACTTATGAAACCCTGGCAGGAATTTTATGTTTAGAATAGATCTATAACAAATAATAGGTTAATAGGCTAATAACTATTCGATTTTTTTCTGAATGTCATTCTCTAATAACTAGCCTTTACTATCCCACTCTTTCCATAAAATATTTTTTTAATTTGGTAGTAATAAAAGACATGAGCAGTAAGAAACAAACTTAATGTTCATTCTTTCCAAATGGTGAGGCTCTTCGAAATAAAGACATGAGGTTTGAAGTATTGTGAAAAGCTGTTTAATTTTTATAATTTCTATGTAAAGAGCAGACAAAACTAGCACTGTTATCCTCCTGTAGAAAATTTCTATACCAAGGAAACTCCTAATCTAGGTGGCATTGCAAATTGGCACTTTGAGTTCTTTCTCTGCTTCAAATATGTAGCAATAATGAATAGAATAAAAATGTGTAGTCAAATAATAAAAAATGTGCATGAATAAGAAACAGAACAGGAGTTCCCATCATGGTGCAGTGGAAATTAATCTGACTAGGAACCGTGAAGTTGATAGCTAGATCCCTGGCCTCGCTCAGTGGGTTAAGGATCCGGCGTTGCCATGAGCTGTGGTGTAGATTGCAGACACAGCTCAGATCCTGCGTTGCTGAGGCTCTGGCGGAGGCCGGTGGCTATAGTTCTGATTAGACCCCTAGCCTGGGAACATCCTCATGCTGCGGGTGCAGCCCTAGAAAAGACAAAAGACAAAAAGAAAGGAAGAAAGGAAGAAAGGAAGGAAGGAAGGAAGGAAGAAAAAGAAAGAAAGAAAGAAAGAAAGAAAGAAAGAAAGAAAGAAAGAAAGAAAGAAAGAAAGAAAGAAAGAAAGAAAGAAAAAACAGAAGCAAATAAAAAATAAATAAATGAAGCTAGATATGCAGGCTTGGTCTGGGAAGCAAGGAAAGTTAGCCTGGGGTTCATCTTCTATAGGATAGTGAGTACTTAAAGCAATCAATATGACATGTAGAACAAGCCAGATTCACTGCCTGAGATACAAGCTTATTATGGAATCCTTCTGTCCTTAAAAAGAGGCTAAGTTCTATTCCTAAGGCTGCCTATGGTCAAGGCTTCTATGGATCCGTTTACCTGGGGATGTAAGAGGAGGCTAACTAGAACCTTCATTGTTGCTCGACAGCTAACTTAGGACTCGAGTCCACACTAGTGCCACCACCATTAACAGCACAATTGCAAATCTGGTCCAGAGTTGGGGACTCAGGGGAGTCATGAGGAAGAAACAAACTAAAAAAATCACTAAAGCAGAGAGGAAACGCACTGAACTCAAGTGTGCAAACCAAAATTCCAAATGTAAGAGGAACACATCGTCAGCCAATGAAATTGACAATTAAGAGACAAATCCAGTAAAATAAATGGAAAAAAAAGTGAAAAAATCTAAAAATGACTGTGAAACATACATGTTCGAGATTTTCAAAATTTAAGTGAAAATTGTAATTGTATAAAAGGAAAAGTTTATTTTAAAAAAGAGAAAGGAAGCAAGGAAAAGTAAATAGGAAAAATAATGCAACAGAGTTCAATGGGTACAAAGTTTCACTTATATATGGTAAGTTCCATAGATCTACTGTACAACATTGTGCTTACACTTAACAATGTCGTATTGTACACTTAAAAATTCATTAAAAGCGTAGAACTCATGTTAAGTGTTCTTTACAAAAAAAAAAAAAAAAATCATGAATTAGAAATACATGAAAAATGTTTCCCCAAAAGGAGTGGAGTTAAATGACCTAGATAGAAACAATAAATTCTAGGCTGCACACAAAGAGAAGTGGGGATCTAGAGAATAATTTCAGAAATATACCCAAAACACAGCAGAGAGAGTGAAAGGGATTTTTAAAATGCATATACATACAGGGACCTATTTGGTCCAGTATGGATTCATTTGATCCCTGAATTATTTATCAATGGCCATTCTTCATCAGAGAAAAGAGTAAAAGATTTTAAAGAGTAAAAGATTTTAAAGAGTAAGTGTCCTTTATTATGTTTTTGAGAAGGACTGATTGTAATTAACTAATTTTTATTTTGTGAGAAGAAAAAATTGTTACCTGTTGGTAAACATAGATGATTAAGGACCTATCAATATATTCCTGAACACCAAGCAGAACATAGAAGAATATATTTAGGACACAGAAAATGAAGCAAAATTTCCATTTTGAATGTATCCACTTTGAGATTTCTTTTGTGCATTCAATTGGACATGTCAGAGATGCACTTGCGTATATTAACCTAGTGCTGGGGAAATTGAGGGTTTGATGTTTAAACAGAGCATACTAGCTCTATAGTCTATAAATAAAGGTTTGAGACTCTGAAATCCCTAGGAGAGACTTGTAGAAAAAGAGATAATAAGTCCAAGTTGGTGCTCATAGTCAGTCCCATGTTTAAAGTTCAAGTACAGTCTTTTGTGGGGGCAGGAGGCAAAATGGTGGAAGAATAGGGGGAACGTGCTTACCCTCTCCCAAAAACACAACAAAAAAACACATCTACATATAAAACGACTTGCACAGAACAGCAACTAAATGCTGACAGAAGAACTTAAACCTCCAAAAATGGCAAGAATATCTTGACATAACTGGGTAAAACAAGAGAAAAGAGGAGAGAGAGAGAGAAGGGGAATCAGGACTGGACTGCCACTCCTGAGAGGGAACTGTGAAGGAGAAAGGGAACCCACACCCTGGAAAGTCACATATGGATGGAAAGATCAACCAAGTCAGAGGGATCTCCAGACACCAAGAAAGCACAGCAGCAGGTCTGACATCTGAAAAGCAGAGTGAGAGCTGCACAGATCATCTGAACCACTGGCACAGACACCAAAGACTGAGAAGCTTGGGTAGGGGCTGGGCACAGAGACCTAGGCTTTAGAGGTTAGGTCCTGGGAGTGAGCTGGGGTTCGCAGTGCAGAGACAGCCTAAGGGACTAGGAAGCAGTGCCTCGCAGGTGGAGGGAGCAACATGCTGAGGGCTGGGTAGTGGAAAGCCACAACAGAGGGAACCTGGGAGAAGGTCTGGACCCACAGGAGACACAAGGCACCAGTGTTGGGGAGGAGAGGGGAGGAGGGGCTGGCCACCATAGAATACTCCTAGAGCCCTAGCATGCAAGCTTTCCCACCAGCTAGCAGAGAGCAGAGCTTCCCAGAGCATGCCCCCTCCCCACCCTGCATGTGCCTGGCCAAAAGCTGCCTGCCATCCTGGCGGATTGGCCCCACCACCCTCAGGAAGACAACCATCACCATGGCTTTCCCCGGCCTGGCCTGGCCACACACAGGAAGCACCCCACTCCTACGAGCAAGCCAGCCAGCACTACCCGCATTCGGGAAGTGCTCCTTTGCCTTGGAGTGACCTGGCTAGCCCCACCCATCCTCGAGAAATGCCCCACTGCCTCAAAGCAGGCCAGCCAACCACGCCTGCGCACAGGAAGCACTCTGCAGCAGTGCCAGGGCTAACCCTGCCCAGCCATGGGGAGTGCACCTCCACCACAAAAAAGAAAAACACAAGCAAGATGAAGAATCTCAGAAACCATTCCTAGTTAAAACAACAGGAGAACTCACCTAAAGCAGTCAACAATGAAACAGATCTCTGCAGTCTGACAGACTTGGAGTTCAAAAGGGAGATAGTGAAAATACTGAAGGAATTAAGAGAAGATATGAACAGTAATGCAGATGCCCTCAGAAAGGAACTAGAAAATATAAGGAGGAGCCAAGAAAAATTAGAAAATTCATTTGCAGAGACACAAACTGAGCTAAGGGCAGTAAATCCAGAATGAATAATGCAGAAGAACAAATTAGTGACATGGAAGATAGAATAATGGAAATCACCCAATCAGGACAGCAGATAGAAAAGCAAATGAAAAAAAAAAACATGAAAGCAATATAAGAGACCTATGGGATAATATAAAATGGGCCAATCTATGCATAATAGGAATTCCCGAAGGAGAAGAAAAAGAAAAGGGGATTGATAATATATTTGAAGAAATTATCTCTTGAAACTTTCCAAATCTAAGGGATACTGATTTCAAGATACAGGAAACACAGAGGGCCCCAAATAAGTTGAACCCAAATAGACTCACACCTAGACATATTATAATAAAAATGGCAAAAGTTAATGACAAAGAGAGGATCCTAAAGGCAGCAAGAGAGAAGCAAAGTGTCAATTATAAGGGAACCCATGAAGCTATCAGCTGATTTCTCTACAGAAAATCTACAGGCCAGGAGGGAATGGCAAGAGATATTTAAAGTGCTGAAAGGAAATATATGCAACCTAGAATTCTCTATCCAGCAAAAATATCATTTACCATAGAAAGGGAAATAAAAAATTTCTCCAACAAACAAAAGCTAAAACAATGCAGAAATACAAAACACATTCTAAAAGAAATACTGAAAGGGCTTCTCTAAATTAAAAAAAAAAAGAGGAAGAACTAGGATGGAGGAAACCACAATCAAAGAGCAGTCACTTAAATAAGCCAGCATACAGATCTAATCATGAAGATGTTTTAAAAAAAATAAAAAGATATCAAAATCATACAATGTGGGCAAGATAAGTAAGGACATAGATTCTTTTTTTTTCTTTTTTCTTTTTTTTTTACTTTTATTATGATAATGAGGTGTTTGAACCTACAGGACTATCAGGATAAAACACACAATTATAGGAACAAGTTGACATACTAAAAAAACAGGGCAAGCATAAATCAAAACTGAACATGACATTCACAAAAAATGAAAATAAAAGTACTCAAGGAGAAGATAATTGGAGACCATCCAACCAAAAAAAAAAAAAAAGAAAAGAATGGAGAATCATAGAATCAACTGGAAAACGAGCTTTAAAATGGCAATACATAAACCTCTATCAATTATCACCTTAAATGTCAATGGACTGAATGCTCTAACCAAAAGACACAGAGTGGCAGATTGGATGAAAAAGCCAAAACCTTTAATCTGCTGCCTACAAGAAACTCACCTTAGAGCAAAGGACATATATAGATTGAAAGTGACGGGGTGGGAAAAAATATTTCAGGCCAATGGACAAGACAGGAAAGCAGGAGTTGCAATACTCATATCAGACAAAATAGACTTTAAAATGAAGGCCATTAAGAAAGACAAAGAAGGACACTATTTAATGGTTAAAGGATCCATTCAAGAATTAGATATTACAATCATCAATATCTATGCCCCTAATATAGGAGCACCAAGATACCTACAACAAATACTAACAGACATAAAAGGAGAAATTGGTGGGATTACAATCATAGTAGGAGGCTTTAACACCCCACTCACATCAATGGACAGATCCTCTAGACAGAAAACCAATAAAGCAACAGAGATCCTAAAGGACACAATAGAAAAATTAGACTTAATTGACATTTCCAGGACATCACATCCAAAGAAATCAGAATACACATTCTTCCCAAGTGTGCATGGAACATTCTCAATTATTGATCACATAATTGTGGCACAAAGCTTATCTCAACAAGTTTAAGAGTATAAAAATTATTTCAAGTATCTTCTCTGACCACAATGGCATGAAACTAGATATAAACCACAGGAAGACTAAACAACATGCTACTAAAAAACCAATGGGTCAATGAAGAAATCAAGTAAGAAATGAAAAAGTACCTCCAGACAAATGATAATGAAGACACAACCACTCAAAATCTATGGGATGCCACAAAAGCAATGCTCAGAGGGAAATTCATAGCAATATAGGCCTTCCTCAAAAAAGAAGAAAGATCTCAAATTAACAACCCACCAGATAAATGAATTAGAAAAAGAAGAACAAACAAAACCTAAAGTCATCAGAAGGAAGGAAATCATGAAGATCAAAGAGGAAATCATTAAAATAGAGATTCAAAAAAACAATAGACAAAATCAATCAAACCAAGAGCTGGTTCTTTGAAAAAGTAAACAAAATTGACAAATTTCTGGCTAGACTCACCAAGAAGAGGAAAGAAAAAAAAACAAATAAAATCAGAAGTGAAAAAGGAGAAGTCACAATGGATACTACAGAAATACAAAAAACCATAAGAGAATATTATGAACAATTCTATGCCAACAAATTTGACAACCTAGAAGAAATGAACAACTTTCTAGAGACTTACAGCCTGCAAAACTGAATCAAGAAGAAATAGATCAACTGAACAGACCCATCTCTAAAATGAAATGGAATATATCATAAAAACACTCCCTACAAATAAAAGTCCAGGACCAGATGGGTTCACAGGTGAATTTTACCAAACATACAAAGAGGAACTTTTATACATCCTCCTTAAACTTTTTCAAAAGGTTGAAAAGGGAACACTCTCAATGACACTCTCAATGACATCATAGAGTGTTTCAGTGACACTCTATGATGCCATCATCACCCTAATTCCAAAATCAGACAAAGATACCACCAAAACAGAAAACTATAGGCCAATATCTTTGAAGAATACAGACGCAAAAATTCTCAACAAAATTTTAGCCAACTGAATCCAACAACATATCAAATAGATCGTACAGGAGTTTTTGTCATGGCACAGTGGTTAATACATCTGATTAGGAACCATGAGGTTGTAGTTTCTATCCCTGGCCTCGCTCAGTGGGTTAAGGATCCAGCATTGCCATTAGCTGTGGTTAGGCCGCAGATGTGGCTCAGGTCCCGTGTTGCTGTGGCTGTGATGTAGGCCAGCAGCTACAGCTCTGATTAGAACCCTAGTCTGGGAACCTCCATATGCCATGAGTGCGTCCCTAGAAAAGAAAAAAAAAATTGTACAACATAACAGGTGGGATTCATCCCAGGTTCACATGGATGATTCAACATACACAAATCAATCAATGTCATACACCAAATTAATAAACAAAAAGTCAAAAACTATATGATCATCTCAAAAAGCATTTGAGATGCAGAAAAAGCATTTGACAAAGTCCAACATCCATTCATGATCAAAACTCTTACCAAAGTGGGTATAGAGGGAACATTCGTTAACATAATCAAAGCTATTTATGACAAACCCACAGCAAATATAATACTCAATGGAGAAAAATTGAAAGCCTTCCCACTAAAATCTGGAATAAGACTGAGATACCCACTCTCACCACTGCTATTCAACAGAGTATTGGAAGTCCTAGCCATAGCAATCAGACAAACAAAAGAAATAAAAGGCATCCAAATAGGAAGAGAAGAGGTAAAACTGTCACTGTATGTGGATGACAATATACTATACATAGAAAACCCTAACGATTCCACCCAAAAACTACTTGAACTGATCAACAAATTCAGCAAAGCAGCAGGATATAAGATTAACATTCAGAAATAAGTCACATTTCTGTATACTAAGGAATACAAAAACACAATACCTTTTAAAATTGCACCCCAGAAAATCAAATACCTGGGAATAAACCTGACCAAGGAGGCAAAGGACCTATATGCTGAGAACTTTAAAACATTAATCAAGGAAATTAAAGAAGATGTAAAGAAATGGAAAGATATTCCATGTTCCTGGGTTGGAAAAATTAATATTGTAAAAATGGCCATACTACCCAAAGCAATCTACAGATTCAATGCAATCCCTATCAAATTACCCATGACATATTTCATGGAACTAGAACAAACAATCCAAAAATTTATATGGAACCACAAAAGACCCAGAGTTGCCAAGCAATCCTGAGGAAAGAAAAACCAAGCAAGAGGCCTAACTCTCCCAGACCTCAAGCAATATTACAAAGCCACAATATTATTACTCAGCCATAAAAAAAGAATGAAATAATGCCATTTGCAGCAACATGGATGGAACCAGAGACTCGCATACTGAGTGAAATGTCAGAAAGAGAAAGACAAATACCATATGATATCACTCATATCTTATATCTAATATACAGCACAAATGAACCTTTCCACAGAAAAGAAAATCATGGACTTGGAGAATAGACTTGTGGTTGCCTGGGGGATGGGGAGGGAGTGGGGGAGATTGGGAGCTTGGGTTAAAGGATGCGAACTATTGCTCTTGGAATGGATTAACAATGAGACCCTGCTGTGTAGTACTGAGAACTATGTCGAGATAATTACAACACAGCACAACAATGGGAGAAAGAAATTATGTATACATGTATGTGTAACTGGGTCCCCATGATGTACAGTGGGAAAAAAAAAAAGTGTGTTGGGGGAAATAACAATAAAAAATAAATTAAAACAAGACAAAACAAAACAAAACGAAGTTCAAGTACAGAAGAATGGCTTAGCTAAAGAATTCTTAAGGAGGGGCCAGTGGAGTGGAAGTAAACCATAAATGTCTCTGGTCCTAGAACAGGAAAGATTCTAAAACTGGGGCTCTGAAGCAGGGTAGAGGAGATATTTAAAAGTGCTTAAAAGTTAAATAAGAGGACAGCTTGTTCAATAAGTGGTGCTGGGAAAACTGGACAGCCACATGGAAAAGAAGGAAATTAGAACACTCCCTAACACCATACACAAAAATAAACTCAAAATGGATTAAAGACCTAGATATAAGACCAAACACTATAAAACTCTTAGAGGAAAACATAGGCCAAACAATCTCAACATAAACGACAGCAACAACTTCTCAGATCCACCTATCAGAGTATTGACAACAACAACAAAAATAAATAAATGGGACCTAATCAAACTTCAAAGTTACTGCACAGCAAAGGAAACCCTAAACAACACAAAAAGACAACCCACAGAATGGGAGAACATCTTTGCAATGAATCGACTGACAAGGGATTAATCTCCAAAATTGATAAACAACTTCTGCAGCTCCATACCAAAAAAACAACCAAGCCCATCAAAAAATGGCAGTAGATCTAAACAGACAGTTCTCCAAAGACATACGGATGCCCGAGAAACACATGAAAAGATGTTCCACATCACTCATTATTAAAGAAACGCAAATCAAAACCACTCTGAGGTACCACCTTACACCAGCCAGAATGGCCATCATCCAAAAGTCTACAAACAATAAGTGCTAGACAGGGTGTGGAGAAAAAGGAACACTAGTACACTGTTGATGGGATTGTAAATTGGTGCAACCACTGTGGAAAGCAGTATGGATATTCCTCAGAAAACTAAACATAGAACTATCATTTGATCCAGCAATCCCACTCCTGGGCATTCACCCAGAGAAAACCATGACTCGCAAGGACACATGTACTCCAATGTTCATTGCAGCACTATTTACAATAGCCAAAACGTAGAAACAACCTAAATGTCCATTGACAGAGGAGTGGATCAAGAAGAAGTTGTACATATACAGATGGAATATTACTCAGCCATTAAAAAGAACAAAATACCAGCATTTTTTGCAACATGGATGGACCTAGAAATTATTGTGCTAAGTGAAGTCAGCCATACAATGAGACACCAACATCAAATGCTTTCACTGACATGTGGAATCTGAAAAAAGGACAGACTGAACTTCTTTGCGGAACAGATGCTGACTCACAGACATTGAAAAACTTATGGTCTCCGGAGGAGACAGTTTGGGGAGTGGGGGGATGTGCTTGGGCTGTGGGATGGAAATCCTGTGAAATCAGATTGTTGTGATCATTATACAACTACAGGTGTGATAAATTCATTTGAGTAATAAATTTTTTTTAATTTGTTTATATTTTACCATATTTGTTGCATCTGGGTTTTTTGGTTTGGGATTTTTTTTGTGTAGTGTTTAAGAATTTTTAATTAATTTTTAATGGAAAAATTTCAAACACATTCAAAGCAAGGATAGTATAATAAAATCCCAGCTTTAACAGTTAAAAAAAAAAAAAGTTAAATAAGATGGAGCTAATCAGAGACATTTCTAGAGAAAAGACAACTTTGGTTTTTTTGTTTGTTTGTTTGTTTTTTCAGAAAAGATAACTTTGATTCTATCCTTATTGCAAGACTGGGGAGAGAAGCTGAAAGAATTAACCTTCCTAAACTTGACAATGCCTATTTTGTTTCTCTTATCTCACACACTTGCTTTTTTTTTTTTTTTTTTTTGGCTGTGGCAGAATAATTATTCCTTAGCACTAATCGACCACCCAAAGATCTTCTGCCTTTTCAGCCTTTCAATTTGCTCCATTGCATAAAATTACATCTTTGTTAACGTAATGGAAAAAAAGAAACTAACTTATAAAGTTCAAACTCAGTATCTTGGCTTTTATTAATACTCTAATCTGAAGAAGTAAATCGAAGTAAAGTTTTTCTCTCGATGCACCTTAACTTAGGAATAAAAATTATGACATTAACTCTAGTTATTTTTGTGTAACATATTCATATATCCCATTTCTTAGTCCGTTGGGCTGCTGTAACAAAATGCCTTAAACTCAGTGGCATATAAATAATGTATATTATTTCATACAGTTATGTAGGCTCAAGTACAGGATCAAGACACTTATGGTGTCTGCTGAGAATCCACTTTCTGGTTCATAGACATCAATATTCTCAAGGTGTCCTCACTTGGAGGGGGTGAGGGTCTCTTTTATAAGGGGACTAATGCCATCCACGAGGGATCCACTGTGACAGTGGGCTGAGAGCTCAGTTGCCCTGGCTGGCAAATGGGACCTCAGTCATACCATCAAAAGAAATTGAAATCTTCCACAACCACATGACCTCAGAAGTGGATCCTGAGTTTCCAAGAACTTAGTCCAGCTTGCACCTTGTTTTTAGCTTTGTGGGAGCCTAAGCAGAAAACCCAGTCACTCCATAATCGGGATTCTGACTTATAGAATGGCAAGGTAATGTGTTTTTTTAAGCCACTAAACTTGTGGTAGTTATTATACAGCAATAGAAAACTAGTTCAGCATTCAATTTATCAGTAACTCCCTTTTTGGTATTTTGTTTAAAATATCACCTTACATCAAGGTCATAAAGTTAACATTCTATATTTTTTTTGATGTTTTGTTGAGCTCTTTTCATATTTACATCTACCATCAAAATTGTTCTCAGAGAGATGATTTCCTTGGTAGAAATTTCATATGATTCCATAGATAATTTTTTGTAAGTAATAAATGATTTTAGTGAGGTTGCTAGAGATGCTACTTAGAATAACATCCAAAAATTACCTACTTTACAAATAAAGAATAAGCTCTTTATGTAGAAAAATATGTCATTGTTGAGAAAAAATAAGAACTGATTATATAGAGAGATAGTTTAATGCACATGGCTGGAATGACAATGTTGTAAAGTTGGCAATTCCAAAGTTAATTGTCTGTATTAATTTTAAAAACCATAAAAAGTGACCAAATGTTTGGGACAGAGTTTGCTCTGTCTAGCAATGGAAAAGAATCATCTTTCCTGTAAGTGGTACAAGTACACTATTGGGGGGGGATGTAAACTTTAACATTTACAACCAAATAAAAAGCAATTTTACGTAAATTATAGACCAAATTTGTTACAGGTATAATTATATTAAATGCTTTCCAACATACTTTCTTTACCTGTTCTAAAGTTTTTATAAAATATTTGAATGAGTGTCATTTCTTTCATTATACTGAAAGTCTTATATTTAATGACTTTACCACTCCAGTCTTTGTCTTGTTTGTGTTTTAGATATATAAACCACAGACATAGCATTAATCTGAAAACCTTGTCTTAATCATTCTAACTAAAGGATATTCTATAATTTGTATATTGGGCAGTTAACAACACTGAGAAGCTAAGCAGATAAATAACACCATTGGTCAAAAAAAAAAAAAAAGAAAAATTTGAAAAGATTGATTATTTAAGTGAAAATCCCTTCACCTGTATGGTAAAAGAATGATTCTTTTGGGTGTGGTTGTAAAGTAGCAAGTTTGGCCTTTCTGCCTCAGCCCACCTTGGAAATAACTTCTTTACAACTTAAAGTAAATTCCTGTGTGTTAATCTGAAGCTGAGAAATATTTGGAGCCTGACATTTAAGTCTCCATTCTCTCAAACTAAAGTTTTGCAGTATCAAGAAAAATTTATTTGGCAATATAAGATGCTTGGCATTATATAAACTTAACATCTGGATAATAAAAATTGTGTTCCTTTTTATCCAAATAATTTGATGTCATGTGGGCACAATCAGTCACTTTGTCTCCTAGAAGGATACAAGCATCTCTAACAATGGGTGAAACCATGTTTGATAGACTAATATCCCTAATTAAGACAATAAAAATGGAGCATAGCTAAGTGAACATTTTAAAGTGTCTAACACAGGGAAGAGAAATTGACAATATATTTAGATGTCATTTTGACCTTAAAAAAAATCTGTTTGAAGCATTTCAGAAATGAATTAGCTTAAACTTGAACATATTAGCAGGACTTGTCAATGAAAAATGACTTGTGAAATGTATTATAGATTATGTAGCATTATTAAAAATGCCTGATACATAATAGATGTTCAATAAACATTTGCTGAATTAAATCAGGGCTAAGTGTGACAGGATACTTTGTATACCAGACTATAATAGATAGAGTTTCACGAATGCAGGATTCAAATACAGTTGCATCTCATTAACTTTCCTAAGCGAACACTTAAGCATCACTAAAACATAAATGCTAAAGATTGCCTCCCATCAGTTCCTATGTGTCCCGAAATCATGTTAGTGAGTCTCAAGGGTTCAATTCTTCCATGTTCTACAAAAGGAAAAAATGGTTTTAAACTATTTTCTCCCATTCCGTAAATTGTCCTTTCGTTTTTTTTTGGTTTTTTTTGTTTGTTTGTTTTTTCAGTTTCCTTTGCTGTGCAAAAGCTTGTCAGTTTGATTAGGTCCCATTAGTTTATTTTTGCTTTTATTTCTGTTGCTTTAGGAAACTGACCTGAGAAAACATTTGTAACGTTGATGTCAGAGAATGTTTTGCCTATGTTCTCTTCCAGAAGTTTGATGGTGTCTGATCTTATATTTAGGTCTTTCAGCCATTTTGAGTTTATTTTTGTGCATGGTGTAAGGGTGTGTTCTAGTTTCATTGATTTGCATGCAGCTGTCCAGGTTTCCCAGCAATTCTTGCTGAATAGACTGTCTTTTTCCCCTTTTATGTTCTTGCTTCTTTTATCAAATATTAATTGACTATAAGTGTCTGCTTTCTCTGTTCTATTCCATTGGTCTGTCTGTCTGTTTTGGTACCAGTACCACACTGTCTTGATGACAGTGGCTTTGTAATATTGCTTGAGGTCTGGGAAGGTTATGCCTTCTGCTAGGTTTTCGTTTCTCAGGATTGCTTTGTCAATTCTGGGTCTTTTGTGGTCCCATATAAATATTTGGATTGTTTGCTCTAGTTCTGTGCTGTGCACTGAGAACTATGTCTAGATACTTATAACGGAGCATGATAATAGGAGAAAAAAAGTATGTATACATGTATGTGTAACTGGGTCCCCATGCTGTACAGTGAGGAAAAAAGTGTGTTGGGGAAATAACAATAAAAAAAAAAAAAAAAAGAAAAAAAACGAATAATCTCCTTAAGATGCTTATTTGCTTTGGTGTTGTTATATATATTGAAAACTGTTCTCATATAGTCTGATGTGAGTTATTTTCTCCCTAATATCGTGTAATAGTCCTAGAGATTTGAACCTCAATTTATGCTCTGTCTCCAGCCGAAACTCTCCCTCCCCTCATGTTAGGATTGCTTCCCTTTAAGACTCTCGGTGTCTTTTCCTTAATGTGGGGCCACCAATCTTTGAATCCCTGGAGTTGCTTCTCTTCTAGAAAAGAAATGAATCTTGTCACATAAGGTCTACTAATTCTCAGTAGTAGATTTCACCAAAAAATGTTTTAGTCTTGGTAAATTTATATCTGTGATTAAGAAAAATAAATAAAAAGGTGCTTTCCTATTTTATTAGCATAAAATCTAAACTGTTTTTTAGGAAAATGTCACCAGTTTTTACAATGATAAGAAAATTATGCTAACATTTTCCATCTTTAATTCAATGTACATTAAAGAAATGATGCAGTTGGCCACCTGGTCAGGGATTGAAAGGAAACTGAAGCACTTTAATGTTCAAAATATGGACAACTAAAATGATAATTAATTCATTTGACTTGATCTTTATAAACAAAATCCAATGGAAGATCTAGATAATTTAATATCACCATAATAAATACATCAAATTTAAAAAATCAGGGTAAAACTTTAGCTCTCTCTGTATCATAAGAATGTAACATAAGGGTCTGCTCCTAGCTGGTAAACATTAATTAAGTTAAAATTCTACCTTTCGAGGGTAGTGCGAGTGTATATTAGGGTGTACAGAACACTTAGGGGTTTAATGGCAGGGGATACTTCTTAAGTAGAAGTTATTTTTACATTTCAATAAGGATGCTTTTAATTTCATTTGTCTCAATATTGAGATATGAAAGCACAATACAGTTTTCTTGTGTGCATCTGCTGTCCATTTATTGTATAATATTTACTGACCCAGATGAACTGTGAGTATTAAAACTGAAGAGAGGAATTGAAAATAAAGCAATATAGTAAAAATATATTTATATGATATTTAATAGTATCACATTTCCCCTTATTTAAGATTATATAACCACAATATTTAATACATTAATGGCTGAGTTAAAATGCTCCCATACTGAGGTAATATTCATTTTAAGCTTTTATATGTAAAAAGCATTTTGTTTTTCTTATATGATGGTGACATTCACAGTTTGAAGAATGTGAAGAATCAGTTGTGATAAGTATACTGTAATCACACCATCTTTCTTCTCTACTTATAATTACTTTTTGAAAAAAATGAGAATATGAAACTTTTAATAAGTTAATTTATACTTTATGAATATTGTTGGTACAATATTAAAAATTATTTGAAACCCATATTTCACACTCATACTCACATTCCTTTACCCAAAAGTATAGAAATTATATATTAACCTAGTATTTGAGAGGTAGCTCTTAATTCCATAAATATTAGAAAATCCAGAAATAAATGAAATCAATCCTAAAGCTATTAAATATGCTGAATCAATGTAATGACAGCCCAAGGTATGTTCTTTTTTTTTTTTTTTGCCTGCATTACAAAAATTTATTTTATTTTTCATTGAAATAATATTAAATTGTCTAATTTAAGCTGTCTAGTCACTGACACAGCCATTTCTTCATTTGGGTATCTACTAAGTTGATATGAAACCAAATTTAATCAGTTTAGTTAAATGGCTAAACAAATGAGTCAAAATTTCAGTTATTTATTGTCATATAAATTTTAAATAGATATTTTATTTTGTAAAAAAGTATTTTCTGTAAAGCTGCTTAATAGCCATGTAAACACTAGAGGGTAAACAAAGTTCTCACCCAATAATAATAAATGAGAAGCATTTTTCAGCTGTCTTTATGACCTTGATAACTTCATAGAAAAGAATATTGACATTGTCTTTGGAAACCTAACATTTTGAGCATCATTTCAATGATTTTTCACACAAATTTTAAATTCAAAATGCTTTACACTCTAACTTTGCATAACTTTCTACCTTTATCAAAATTCAGGAGCTTTTAATTTTATTGTCATCATTTTTAGTAATTACTGGTTACCACATATATGCTTCTAGAAAAACTTTAACACTAAGTTATAAAAATATATTCTCAGTACATTTTTTCTATTCCGTTTTACACGTTTCTTTGAAATCAGGGATGTTTTTAATGCCTAGTGCAATTAGCTTTTAGAAAAGGAAAGAATGGAGTAAGATGGCATTAAAACAGAGAAGTTAAAAAAATAAAAAGATATGACTACTGGCTTGTAAGAGTTTCAAGACACTGTAAAAGACAATATGGTCTACTGTCTTTTAAGGCATCTTCGGACAAAAACAACATAAATGTGACACAAACACAACAGTGACTTCTACTTCTTCAATAAACTTGTAAATTGGCATTATCCTATTAGATCATTTAAGAAAACAAATCATGTTGAGGTTAAGTGTGTGTTTATATACATGGAAGTTGTTGCTAAGATTTCCAGAGCACTTATTGACACGTGCTCTGAAGAGATCGCTGTCATAGTACTGCCTACTATAGCATCATTAGTCCTGTTTGGGAACAGCTTTCTACTATATATATGTGAATTTTAATAGCCCTGGATTTCCAACCGGAGATAAAGAAAACAGCTTCATATTAACAATAGTACCGTCCATCCATATCACAAAGGACGTTCTAGGTAATGAAAATGAAGGAGAATTCCCTGATTGTCTTAAAAAAAACCCAAAAAAACACGATGTTTTATAAGAAATAAAAAATGATCCTTTATTCTTTTTCTAGTAAGTTTGAGACGTGATTTAAGTTGACTTAAAATACTTTTGTAAATACTGTAGAGACAAAATATTTATCTTACAGTTTGCAGATTACATCATAGTACGTTTATCTGATTTTCAAATGTACAGAATATCTTACCTATATTTATATATGTTGACTTGAAAATTATAAGAAAAATAAAGTATGAGTTTTATGCATTTATTTATTTTTAGTTGTAGATGTTTAAAATGCAAGATAATTTTCCCTACAAGTCTCTGGCAAACTCTATCATAATAATCATCACTACGAACTATTCTAGTGGATTTTCGAATAGATCAAGTAAAATATGCTTCTTGTGTATGTTTTTTTTAATGATTTTTATTTTTTTTCTATAGCTGGTTTACAGCATTCTGTCAATTTTCTACTGTATAGTAAGTTTACCCAGTCACATACACATATACATTATTTTTTCTCGTATTATCATGATCCACCATAATTGAGTAGATATAGTTCCCAGCACTATATGGGAAGATTTGCATATTTTTTGAGGAACTTCTTTTATATCATTACAAATATATGTAGTTAACTTTGTGTTTATTGGATGCCAGCTTAAGAACTCAGTTTAATCAATCATTTAATGCAGTTTTTAGAAATCCAAAGATTTATCCACAAAAGACTAATGTGGAAAATCTGTTCATTTTCAAAAATGGGGGATTTGTCTATAAAAATGGAATGAAACTTATACTTTCAAGGTTGAAACAATGAAGTACAATTTATGTATATTAAATTCTTAATACTTTACTGTTTACAGATATAGAAGTGCTTTGTCATGGTGAAAAAATAAACTGAGAAAGACCTTAGATGGCTTTTTAATTGAAAAGGAAAGGGGTCTACATTTCTTATGAGCATGCCCTGAGCAAAGATGAAGACACTGGGTCTGGCGGATGGAGTCACTGGAGGTCACAGAGTGAGGCAAGGGGATGCAGGCTCATATTTCCTCTCTTCCACACCCACCTTTGCTTGGAAAAGGCTGTGCTTTGCTACTAAAGCCTGAACCCCGCTCTGGAGGCCATTCCAGGGCTGCCATCATGCTGAATTCTAACAGCTTCTTCCATTCTGCTCCTCAGAGCTGTTGAAGACCCTCTAATTGCTGGGTTCTTCAGTCCTGCCCCAACTTTGTACATATTCCCTTAGTTAAATTTTCTTCAATAAATGCATCTGTTTATTGCCTGGACAGTAACTCATAAACTGTAGAATCTCCAGGTTAGATAAACTTAAAATGGCAAAATAAAATGACTAATAATGTGCTCTGTCCATAAAAGTATATATTTATAGAGTACACATATAAGCTCAATTCATTTGAATGAGCTTTTTTTGTTTAAAATATGGTTTTACAATCCATTCTGCATTAAATGTTTTTAAATGGTGTATTCAAACTCCAAATTCAGAAACAGATTTTTCCTAAAAGCAAGCTATATACATAGTATTTTATTTACGTAGTGAGAATGGGATGAAAAGTAAGGCCACTAGGTTCTGTATGCCTGTTTTACCATTTACTTTCTATGTGACTTTATGAGGCCTTCATAAAGTTTCTGCATCAAAGGATATTACTCCATAAAATGATAACGCTATGTAACCTCATGGAGTGGTAGGGCAGACTAAGTAAGAAAGTTAATACAAATTGCTTTATGTATACCCAGTATCAATATGTTATTTATTTTTATTTCCCTTAGTCATGAAATTCCAAGGTTATTTTATCAGCAAAAAATACCTAGAACTGTCAGTTAAATAACTGTACATTATACCATAACCATAAATAAAGAAATAATTTTGCAATATGAAGATTTTGTGTCAAATTAGAAGGCAAATCTGGCTCTAGTATTACATTTTTATTTTAGGAAAGGATACTTTTCAAATAATGAAATAAACTGCCATTCACTTTTTTTTGGGGGGGGAGGGGTCTTCTTAGGGTCGTACCCATGCCATATGGAGGTTCCCAGGCTAGGGGTCAAATTGGAGCTTTAGCCACTGGACTACACCACAGCCATAGCAACACCAGATCCAAGCCATGTTTGCAACCTACATCACAGCTCATGGCAAGGCCAGATCCTTAACCCACTGAGCCAGGCCAAGGATTAAACCAGCATCTTCTTGCATGTTAGATTCATTTCCTCTGAGCCACGATGGAAACTCCCATTCACTTATTAATTTATGAGTAGGTAATATAATTTAAATATATTTGAAAGGCCATTTTTGGGGGTAAATTTTTGTGTGTCTTGATTTTCTCTGTGTTGTGGTAAATTCTCTCCACTTTCTTCAAGGGAAATTCACATCTATTTGTATACATGTTCACAGGTAGTGGAGCAGCAGAGTGGAGTCCAGTGGTGACCATACAGATGATCTGCCCCCAACAGGATGGAGGCTGATAGAGTGACTAAATTGAGGGAGAAATCCTGGGAGAACCTCATACCATTTAAGTAGGTAGGAGCTCTAAAAGTTTAGAGGTGTTAAGTATTGCAAATGTGACATGCATACCCACCTGAATGCCCAATCAGGGAAAGATATTACCAAAAAAAAAGTAAGAAAGAAAAAGACATTATCTATCCTGGACTGCAGTCTAATTGAAGACTATAAAGTCTAACATATTAGAACTAATGAGCTGGTGACTTATAAGGGTAGGCTTATTAAAGTACACCTAATATTGAAATTAGCTAGATTATCTCATCATTAGACATTGTTACTAACTAATGTTTTGGAAAATCAGAATATCAATTAATAGGAATTATTTTTCTAGAATTAATTTCCCCTTTGCACTAATACTCTCTGTTTTAAATTATTTTTTCTATGATCCATATCCTTGGGGTATGCCATGTGCTTTCCTGCTTTACCCAAGACTGGTCTTCTCCTATCTGTAAATCTGGGTCATCTGGCCTCCCAACAACTGTAGTAAATAATATAAAATTTGCCCCTTTAAGAAAACAATCCCACTTTCTTTGACTTAATTTAATCTCATACTCACTTATTTTCTTAGTCTTACATCTAGGCAGTGTTCTCTGGATTTTTAGGATAGAGTGTTATTGAATTCAACACCTATTATAGGGAAAAGGAAAGTTAGTAAATATGTTGGGGTGAGGTAGTCTGAAACAACAAATACATATTTTACATGGGCACATTAGGCACATTACTATAGTTATTCCTAGCTTTCATCATGCCACTTAACTTGCTTGTATAAACATTCAGGGGGAAGTTCTTCTCCATATGATCTTTCAAAGACCCAGATTTCATTTATATAAATCCATCATCTCTAAGCACCACATTATTAAATACTTTCAAGAGGCAACGTGGCAAGATAGTTTGGGCTGTCATTTTGCATCTTGAACCCTTTGCCTGGGAGAAGCATGTTTACTTTTGTTCACATATCCTTGAAAAGATTAGTCCCATAGCCACACCTAACTGCAAAGTGATAAGAGATGTGTAGCTCTTCGATGGTTTTCTTCTTTCCGGCTATGATAGAAAAGATGAAAATGAAATTTGGTGGACAAGCCAATATAGAGTCCATCCCTCTGGTCCTCAAAAAATCAGTGTCCACTCCTATTCTCACATGCACTACACTTCCTCTCCCTTACTCAGTTATTGGTGAAAGTCTACCAAGTTATTTCATATAAATCAAAGTCCAGGATCTCTGAGTGATGCATAGCCTTCTGTATCGAATGTCATGCTATTGCCACTTAATAACTAAAAAATGAAGGCTGGTTAACACATTAGTTCTGCTGGCATGCTCAGTAAGATAAACTCATAGAAGCAGAGACATACTGGTATGCAGGACTCCTAATACATCTTGCATCCTTACTCAGTGCATAGGGACCCAGCAGGGACAGATATTAGCTTTGGGAGATGGAGGAAGGACTTCTTAATTACTAGATTGAGGGAGCGGTAGATCTGCCACCTTAGTGCCAGGATCTGAGATTCCACAGGAAATACCCAGTTTTGCAAGCTTATTTTTCATAGGAGAGTGAGCATGATTCCACCTCCTAGAGTGACCTGGGCTTTGCTGTTACAGATGTTTGAACAATTGTTGCAGCATTCCTAAGGTTCAGGGAGGATAGCCCCTCTCATGGGGTGACTCTGGAAGCTGGAGTCCAAGCTTGATCACAGCAGTTGGCACCTAGCTGACAAGTGACCTCATTCACCACATCCAGACACCACAAGAATTGATAGTTTTAAGTACTCTGCTGTAGCCAGTTTGTATGCTTTGCAGGAGACCAATCTGCAATTGGTTATTCCTTACTTCTTAAGCATGTAGGTTAGGAGTTCATTATACTAAATGTCCCACGATTACCTGTAGAAAGCATGAGGAAATTTTACAGAACAGGCATACATAGGATGGTAAGATCTATTATATTTTAAGACTTTGTTTTTAGGTTTTGAGCTTCTGACAGATATATGTCACTTAAAAAAGAACTATATTTAATGAGTAACATAATTCTGTAGAAGGATATATAGACAAATCATGGAAAATTTTTTATATATGGAAAAGTCACAATATTAAATCTTAAAAGTAGCTTAATGAAAATTAAACTTTCCTAAAAACAGTTGGAGAAGTTTTGGTTGCTGATATAAAATACCATGTCTATCCTTTTATATAATGTAGGACATTAAGTCTGTATCTGCTTACCCTAACTTAACAATTTTTATACAATTTGAGTTATTCCTGACTTCATGGGAAAATTTGATAAATTTAGTTACAGGTATAATTTTTTAATAATCTGTTAGGGTTTTAGCTTTTGTTTTTAGAATCACCTAAAAACAAATAGGATTTTTCATCTTAATATTACACAACATCTGATGCAGTTTGAGGGAACATATGCGATGGGAAAGGGACACAGGAAGAATTATAATTGTGTGATGAAATTTAGGGTATGAACTATCTGTGAATCTCTTATCTGGGTCAGATCACAGATAGGAATTTACTAACTATGTAAGAAGCTCATCCTTTTAGATAATGACTAGTGCCAGAGAAAGGAGAGACAGCAATATATAACACAAATACATGTAGAAGTTATACAGTCTTACAGTAAAATCATAAATTTATGTTTCTGTTATATCTATACAGTATATGTATAATGTAAACGTAAAGCTTTTAAATTTGTTATATGCAATAAAATTGAAGCCTTTTCCAATTGACTCAGGAAAGGATGATTTTCTGAATTTTTACTAAGACCAGAAACTATCACATTTGTAGTGGAAAACAATGAGATGCTGCTGTATAGCACAGGGAACTATAACCAGTCACTTGTGATGGAATATGACGGAGGATAATGTGAGAAAAAGAATGCATATATATATATACTATATATATATATGACATATATATATATACTAGAATGCATATATATACACACTATATATAGATGACATGTCATATATATATGACTGGGTCATTTTGCTTACAGTAGAAATTGACAGAAAACGGTAAGTTATCTATAATGGAAGAAATAATCATAAAATTAAAAAAAACTATCTCAAAGAAATTTTATTCGGATGAATTAATTCTACTTTATATTTTTAAATACATAATTTTTAGTAAACATGAATTCTACCATCTACCTTATAAAGTTTAAGAAATAAAATTTAAAAAAATCAAAAGGTAACAGAAGGTTTCCTTTCTTTGGCAACTTAAAACGTTTGATCAATTTAATTTGGCAGCAGAGATCAGAAAGCCTGTGCAATTTTAATGTGGTTTGGAAAATATCCATTGGACTAAATTTGAAACAGACCCAATACATTTTTATTCCATTAGTTATTCTATCAAATAATATCTAGCATTAATTCAACTGATCAGATTTTATTGTATAATTAATAAAATTGCATTCAATTTAAATTTTTGGTTTCAGGTTATTTGTTTTTATTTCCATTTTCTATATAGTAGTAATGGATTTTATTAATCAAATTTTACTGACTTTATTAGATATGCTTTCTCTTATCATGTGATATATGGTGATGAAAGCAAAATGAGCAGGGGGTTTGAGAAATAAATCCATGAATACCTGTGGGATATGGCACAAAATCAGAGTGCAATGTGCTCTTGCCCTTTAATTTTTATGAGATTGCCTCTGTTTGAGGTTAAGTCTCTAAGATCTAGCACTGAAGAGGACAGGTGAGTTATTAAATATAAAAGATCTTACAAAGGTAGAAAAAAATTCAGCTTCATAGAAATATTTGATTTAAGTTAGTTCATAGGAAGTTAATGAACATGCATTTTGATTTATCTGATTTGATACTAAAACTAGTTAAAATTTAGTTTATTAAATGCCTCATAAGCTATATCACAAGTACATTTGAGTTTTTTGTTTTTGTTTTTGTTTTTGTTTTAGTTGTGCTTGTTTCACAGTTGTGAAATTTCACTTTTGCCACTAATTAAGTTCTCAAGGAAGACCTTGAAACATGACATGCAGGGGACACTGGAGAGTTTATTATCCCAGGTATCCTTAAAGTAGATTTGGACTCTGTTCAATTGTTGCTTTTAATTAATTCTTAATCATTTACTGGCCTTCATTAGAAATACCTTGTTTTCTCTAATGTTTGCTGCACCATCATTTACATGTTTGAGTGTTGTAAGACATGAAAATAGAAATATCAAGTACAGAATTGATCAGAATTGACCTGAGTCATGTCATAGAACTGCCAGTAAGATTGAGTGTCCAAATTCTCCAATAATGCCCAGATTCCAGCCTGGAGGAAGTCTATCACAGAGACGGTTAATCTAGGGGTTTTTTGCTAAATAGATGTAATGAAAAGACAGAGAGGCAGGGAGGTTAGCTAAAGTGGGCAAAAAGTAAACTAAATGAGGGTCATGCAATCTAAACTTGATAAAGGAGTGTAGAAAACTAACACACATTTAATAAGTAGAAGTATGTTCAGAAGTCAGGTTCATACTCATCCTGAGCATAGCAAGGGTAGAGAGATTTGCTTTTGAAAGGAGAAAAATTCTAACAGGACATTGGAGGGGAGCTTGAGACCAGATATAGATGAGCTTTTATGCTTCCTGGAGGAAAGTGACAGTAGGGGTAGTACAACTCAGCTTTTCAGTAACACATTCATTCATTTCAACATGTAATGAGTAGTTATTATGCATCAGGCCCTAGTCTAGCTATTGGACATTCATTAGTGAATGAATAAAACAGATAAGAAACCGTACCTCTGAGTGGCTTACATTTCAGTGGTGAGGGAGAGAAGAGACCTTGAAAAATAAGCATAACTATATATAGTAAGGTAGATGGTGATAAGGTGCCACAGGGGAAAATGAAACAGGAAAGATCTAGAGGGAGTGAGATAATGTGTGTGTGAGCCCATGTGCGCACACAGGAAATTTGAAAGAGCGTAGCGAGGGCTTCAAAAGAAGAAATCCTATGTGTTAGGAGGTGAAGGAGGCAAGGGAGTAACAGATTCCCTGAAGAAAAAGAAACAACCATTGAAGTAAAAAAAAAGCAGGTACTTCTGAGAGACAGAAAAGAAGTCAGGACAGCTTAGCAGAGGAATCAAGGGGGCGGATTTTACAAGATGAGGAAGGGAGGTCCTGGGGGTCAGAAGGGCCATACTGTAGCCTTGCAGGGGCTTTTAGGCTGACTTTTTATTAGGCTGGAAAGAGCTTGAAGTCATTGTAGGGTTTTGAGCCAAAGGGTTTTGTTTTAATGGTATCCCCTATGTCTGCCAGGTTGAGAATGGATGGCAGGGGGCAGAAGCAGAAGAAGAGGAATGAGTTCTGGGGTTGCTGCAAGAAACACGCTCACCATGGTGGTAGCAGCAAAGACGGTGAGTAGTGGTCAGGGATTAGATATACTTGAAGGAAGGAGTGAGTTCTGGAGTAAAAGAGAAACTGATAAAAGAACATCTGAGGGAGAGGCAGCTGTAAGGATGAAGATCAGACATTCATTTCTTGTTTCTTATTGTCGTGGCATGGAATATTAGTTTTAGGCCATTTTCATACATATTTTAATGAGGATTTGGGAAAAAAGAATTCTGGCTCTTTGATTCACTCTGTTGGGCTCCCCTCTTCTAAGAAGCACAGTGATAATATGCAATGTTTTCAATAAATGCTTAACAGAAACATAATGTACTTTTGCTGGTTCTAGGCAGGATGATTGGTTGACGATAAATAAAAAAGATTGGTCTTATCATTTTCAAAACTGTATTTAAATGTATGACAATAATTCACAGCATAAATAATTACCATGACAACAGAGTTAGGATAATGAACAGCTAGCAAAGCATGAATGAGATGAGGCCAGGTCATGCTGATGTTGATTTACTTCCTTGAAACTCCTAATTATGCAAGTTGCCATGATATAAATATTATTCTCTAAGACCTTTCATTTAAAAGGTGATCAAGGATATTTGCCAAGAGTATCAGGTCCTTTGAAGCAGATGAGTTAGACGTTATTTGGAAAAAGTTACCTGAATTATTATGAACATGAAATCAAATGCATTCAAATATTTAAAATAACCACAAAATGCTGATGTTGCTTTTGTTTAACCAGAGTAATCACTTGTGTTCTGTATGTATTTTTAATATTATAAAACCCTTTTCCTAAATGGAGATGGTTTACATAAATTAGACTTTTAACGATCAAGTTTTGGATTTCCTGTTGTGGCTCAGTGGTAACAAACCTGACTAGTATCCATGAGAATGAGGGTTTGATCCCTGGCTTTTCTCAGTGGGTTAAGTATCTAGCATTGTTGAGAGCTGTGATGTAGGTTGCAGATGCTGTTTGGATCTGGCATTGCTGTGTCTATGGCATAGGCCAGAAGCTATAGCTCCAATTGGACCCCTAGCCTGGGAATTTCCATGTGTCACAGGTGCGGCCCTAAAAAGAAAAAAAAGTCAAGTTTTTTTTCCCTCTGTTATGTGCTCTGACCTAAGCTTATTCTTCAGTCCAGAAAACCAAGCATAGAACCTGAAAAAATGAAATTTAGGATTATCTTAAAGTTGCTAGTTTCTTCATTATATAGCCTCTTCCACAAACTCTCTGAATTCTTTCAATGTAAAAAAAAACCTTTTTATATTGAAATCATCACAGTCTGCATCTACATCATCCCTACAGTCACCTGTGAAACTTAATTGAAATAATGATTCTAGGGTCAAGCCAGGATAATGGCAGTTTCACAGCCCATATTTTTAAAAGTGCCCCCTTTCTCTAAGGCCATTTCATAAAAGAAAACAACTTTAATTTTATGCATAAAGAAGTTAGTGCTTAATATAAAATAGGAAACTTTGAAAAAAGACTGTAAATATGATCTGTGCTATGTCAATTCAATCATAAAGAATCTAGTAGTTACTAAGCAGTAGGCACCTGAGGATTTCTTTATAGGCCCTGCAGGAAACCTTGAGGTTTCATTGACATTAGATGGTCTAGTTGCCACTAATGCTTCAGGGACACACACAAAAAAGTATCAGTTTATATATGTTAATAATGTACTAATATTTAATAATTGTCCACTATATGTTAGACTCTGGGTCAAATTTTTTAATGCATTTAATCCTCCTCCTTTACTGCAGATAGTCAAAACTACTTACCTTTAATTTTCATGAAAACCATTTTAGCTAGCATGCTTTCTTTACAGAAAATTGAGCTCAGGAGATTAAATGACTTGCCCCAGATTACATGATCAGAAAATAATGGAACTGGGATTTTCACCTCGCTGTTGTAAATGTAGACTCTTGAGAAAGACTATGTGTGTTCTTTCTTGCTTTGTATGTCTTAAGGCAAGGAACTTAAAATCTCCAAGATGGGACTTCCTTATCTGTAACAGTAAACCCTCAAAGGGTTGTTCCCAGGATGAAATGGGATAACGCATGCAAAACACTGAGCATACGTTTGACATTTAGCTCATGCCCACCAGAAGTGTGTCTTCTAGATGGAATGGGTCTGATGAGTTCTCTGTTATCATTTCTTTCCTTGCTTCAAGTCGAGTTGGGTGGAGGGGGGATGTATCCTGGAAACAGCATTGAATATTAAATAACTTGGTGAAGGATAGATACCTTGGAAAACCAAGCTAGCCTTCTGTGGGCTGGGCTTGAATGAGAAAACTACATTTATTGTCCTCAGAACCACCCCCCCCCCCCACACACACACACTTTAATCCTGTCAGCATTAGCTTATCCTGCCTAATTTCCTCTCTTAACACAGTCTTTAGGCTTGGTTTTAAGGTTATTAGTAATACAAAATGAATGGCAGAGGATTTCACCTTTCTCTTATCTTTGGCAAATTGTGTATTAAATTATATCATTTATAACTACTTGTAAATTCTTTTTATTGGTGACATTGCTTTTTTATTTGCCAATTTGGAAGATTTAATTGTTTCTGAAAAAGTTATTAAATGTGGTTTCTTTTCTACTATCTCTCTTTTGGATTTTTGGAAGTCCCATAGTTATGTACAGTCTTTGTTCTGATTGTAGTTTGCATTTCTCTAACCTCTCCTGTTGAGATCAAACTTATGTCATTTCACTTGGCTGAATTCTGTGACATATCCCTTTTACTAAATCACTATATAGCAGGTTCTTATCAGCTATTTATTACATCTTTTGAAATGTAAATTTTAGTATTTATATTTTTTCACTTTTGAAAGTATGCTATTTTATCTTTTTTATATCTAATATTTCTGATAGTGCTTGAACTTAATTCTTTATATACTTTTAAAAGGTATATTTTATATTCTTTAACACATTACAAATTATAAATATGTGGGGATGTCTCCTTTTGCTCTCTATTAATCCTAATATCTCCTAGCAATATTGGCTGTGTCCTCCTACACTGGCAACTTGATCAGTAAGCTCTAGTTCCATGAGGCTTTATTTATAGGAGACAAAGAATAGGCCTGCTTTGCAGGCCTGTTTCTCTAGATTTGCTTTTGCTTTTGTAAAGCAGCCTGCGAACACTTTTAAATTATTTTCATGACTGTGATTTACTTGATCATACTAGTAATAAAAATCAGACCCTCCACAACAATTAAGGAAGAACAGTGCTAAGAAATTCTCAGTGGCAACATAGTTCTCACATAGAGCATGGACTCCAAGAGACAATATCTATATTAGACTGTATCCAGACAATATCTGTCTATTTATCCTGCCATCCATCTCCCAGTTCTTCCCTCAGTAGAAGATGGTCTGCAGGGCTCAATTTTTCTGGGACACATCTCAGTGCTCAGTAGTTTTGGGTTTCTGAGATTGGACAACTGCCAGCTGCCCCTACAGGGTCAAGGTTTGAGCTAATATTCATGACCTTGGATTCCTGCTGTTTTTAAAGTTTGGATTCTATAATATTATGTTATTCCATTAGGTTATTTAGTAATCAAGAATAACCATATTTTATTCTGAATCCACATGATGGGACCAGCCTTTGAGATGGCCTAGATAGCAATATAAAGTTGCACATTTGAATCACATTCAATTTTTCATATTTTCTGTTTTGTAGGAGTTTTTGCTGTTCATAATGTAATTTTGTTGTAGAAAAAATAAGTATATCATTATTTCAAGATAAATTATTATACATACATATCTAAAACTATACAAAGGAAAATTTCATTTGTAGGGGATTATCCACAATGAGAATATATCCATGATTGAGGGGAAAATATATATATGACTGTATATGCAAATTAATGAAAATAAATGTATATACATTTCTCTTGCATTTAAACCAGCAAAATCCAAATTGTATAAAACTAGGTATGTGCATAATTATATTACACATACCTACGCATATAACAATTTTTTACCTATTTTTTAATGTGTCTTCTGAATTGAGTCTTATCACCGTTTGGTTGTTGGAATGTGTGTGTATGTGAAGCCCAAATAATTGAAAATAAAATAGAAGGAATCTTATACAGAAAGACCTCTGGGTTAAACTTTTCAGTTTTACACATTAATTACAGGCATTCAGAAGTGATCAGAAAAACAAAAAAGACAAGTTTTAAATTTAAACTGGCAGAATAGCCTGAAATTTATTTTTTACTCTTAGAAAGTGTATTATAGGCATTTTTTTCCCAGAAATATCTGTTAATGCTGTAAGAGTGTGCCACTGAAGAAAATATTATTTCCCCTCTAGACCTACAGTGTTTATTGTTGGGAATTACCATTCACACTGACTCGGCCATAATTAAAAATATTTGTAAAATCTTATTTCCTCAGCCATAGGTACGGCCAACACGTTTCTGAGGCTTTAAGGACACAATGAAGAGATGATTTAATTCAATTGGAGGGTTATTTACCTACAGTGATATGATTCATATCCATTTGCATCATAGAATCAAACTTTTATCTGAAATTATTCTCAAAAATAATTCAAATATTCTTGAATAAGATATGAATGAGCCAATTTTAAGTCTATATTTTGAAATATTTTAGTATAGAAAAACTAAATATTTTAATAAATAACTTATTTATAAAAATGGAATAAAAATAATTATGGATTTTACACATATTTATATTTTAAATAAAAGCTTAAGTAAAAATATACGCTTTTAAGACAAGTATAGTCGACTGAGGAAATAATTCAGGTTATATACTTGTTTTTTTACCATAGAAAGTATGTGAATTTTTTAGTAGATAAATACATATAAAAAATAATAAAGTCCCACACTGTTTTTAGCTGATTTCCAGCAGGATAAATAAGAAAACTCTCACATATACAAAAAGTTGACCTAAAAAGACTGTTTTTCTCTGGGAATTTGGAACAGAATCCAATAAAATAGAACAAAATATACACCTTCTTTGTGAATGAATTAGACCAACAAGTTCTTCAACCATCCCTTTAACATGCATTGAAATGGAATTTAACACACGATTATCTCTGAATGTTGGGTGTCAGTAACTTGATAACATCTTTGTACATAGAGGAAACATATTGAGTAATGGGCTCTTTTCTTCTTTATATTCACTTCTGAGTTCCACTTGTTTTATGAATGTATAATCTTAAACTCTTCAAGAATTAATCTAGCATTTTTGGCTCATTCTGGGGACAATTAATTAAGGATTTCCAGGGTCTAGGGACTTCTGTAGGGCTCTGCTAGACCTTAGGAAAATGTTGGCCTTTGTAACCCCTATGGCGAAAATTGTAGACCTCAAATAAATCATGACCTGATCATGGTAAGAAGAGACAGAACTTTATTTTAATAAGGAAAAAAAGATTAAGCTTTTTGACTTCTACATTCCCTTGAAATTGAACTTCTCTAAAATTACAATCACCTCTCCTCTTAATCCACACTCTGATATTACCAATGCCTCCTATAGTTTGAAAAATTTGCCTTACCCATGACTTCCAAATGTTGTTCCCAGTCCTATTTTCTGCCCTCTAAAATTTCCATTTCTTTTTCCTCAAACTTAGGATAGAAAATGTGAAACTTATGGTATGTCTCTTACTTATACATAAGAACTACTAAGCAGTGTGGTTTGAATGGTACTTGAGCTTTGTGGATCCATATCCTCAATAGCCCGACTTCCTTCTACAACCCCTTGTTCTTCCTTTAGCCACCTGTTGGCTGACATGTGACAAGTCAGTTATAGCATTTTTCTTCTTGTCTTCTTGCGTGTTTGTGTTTTTTGGCTTTTTGGTCAAAATTGCATTTAATACCTATGCTTGAAAAGAACAGCTGCAAAGGGATAGGAGACCTAAATAACTAGCTTATATAACCAAATGAATCTCAGGGTGAGCAGAGAGTAAGTGAAAGAGCTGAACTTCTGTTGGGGCCCTCTCAGCCATGACTGCTAAAGACCCAACTCAGCGAAAATGAGGGCTTAATCACTATCAACTTAAAGCCAATGTAATTAAACTGACAAACCTTAATCATATTCAAAATGTTAATATTTCTCATTTCTATAAATTATGTCTGATTTTTAGAAAGTTATAAACCAAAGATGTCTAAAACCTAATCGTATGCCCTCTAATCTCTTCTTTTATCTAAACTAAGTTAATTATAACATGCTGGAGGAAATTCCTCAACCCAAGTGTGTCTGCTCTTCCTTTCCTCATTTCCCAAAGTAAGCTGAACCTCATAATAATTTTTCAAAATCTCATATGAAGAGCTGCATCAGGTGACTCAGTCAGTCCTTACAAGAACACCTTGTAGTCTCTGTGTAATTCTATACTTTGAAGTGGGTGCCTTTTCTTTTCCAACTAAATTCTATTCTTGTTTCAAGTTCCATTTCAAACACTGACACCCCTTAAAACCTCTCTAAAGGACCAGTTAGAACAAATCTTTCCTTCAATGCTACATGAACCCTTCTTTACCTCTCCTTCAAGAGAACAGCACAGTTCACGCTTTGGAGTGAAAACTCTCATTCAAATCATGAATCTGCCATTTACCAGTTGGGTTACCCTAAACAAGTCAAGTAACCTCTCCGAGTCACTTATTTTTAAAGTGTTGAAATCAGAACTCATCAAGAATATTTTATTATGAATCATAGTGATATTAAAGTGATTTATAATTACATGAACTTTATTATTTTTAATAGGGGAATCATCATGCTGAACAGTTAACTTCATTGGGTCACAATATCCTTGGATACTTTGCTGGAACTAAGAAACCCCTGCTTCTTACAATGATGAGCATAAACAAATACAAAATTGTGTGTGTTTCATGACCTTGGTAGTGCAAAACCTGACTCACAGTTGAGTGTTGCTTCAGATATACTCAGAATTTTCATACTTACTTTTTCCAGATGAAAGTAGAATTGTGCCAAATAATGCAAGAATTCATCATGACTATTTTGAATTAGTGTCAGAATGTTTCCTTTTTCGTATATCCTTAGTGCTAAAGTCAGTCAATTTGGTTAGAGGCTGCGTTGTGAATGCTGTCTCTATTAGCGAGGAAGGTATTATGAATCTACATTTCAATTCTTAAGTCATATAAAGGAAATGTTTTAAAGTGTTCTTTGTTTTCAGGTATCTGGAGATTTCTGTCCACAGAGAAATTGACAAGACTTTGTACTTATCAATTCCATCTTGAAGAAGTGCTTTTTCCAGCTTTGCGAAGTTTGCATAATTGAGCTCTGTATCTCCTCTTCCAGAGTGGCACCATGGAAAAGACTAGATAGTTCTTTTAACAGCATCCATAATGGTGACCTGGGGGGGTTAAAAAAAGAAGATAGATCTCATAAGTGTGGCCAAAATGACCCAAGACAGAGAATCACTAAAATAAATCCTTCCTCCTGAATTATTCTGTAAGAAATCTTTTTTTCACAAAACAAGTAGTATTATCCCCAAAGATAAGTTTTAACACATGTCCTATTTTTAAAAAGCCATTCACCATCTGCATACTAGGCTAGAGTATGATATATTGTCCTTCAATATTTTTTGAGATTTCTTTAATCAAGACTTTCTCATGACCCATGATTATGAAGTTGAGATTTCACGTCTGTAGGAAAAACACATTTTAGTCTCATTAGCAAAGGCAATGATGCCAATGGATATTCACATAGAAAGAATGAGTTAGAAAGCCATCTGGAGCTGTGGCCTTCATACACACAGCAGCATTAGATGTAATACACAATGCCACATATTTGTCATCTGAGCTCAGAGTGAGAAGACTTTTCTTCCAATCAGTTTTACTTAAGAATTGATTCATGACATTGAATATATGAACTGCCTTTCTTATTTCCAAAACGGCGTCAGAAGCTAGAAATTCTCCTTTAGTAGTTAGTATATCCTTAGATGGTTGCTTAGAAATCAAGTTATTGAAAAGTATCAATACTTTCATGCAGGTACCTGCTGAGAGGAAGCGGCATAGCTGAGGCATCTACCACGACATACTTCAAAATACTAAAGAAAGACCAGTGATTCAGAAGGCATGACATCAGTTGACAGAAATAGTACTTTCATTTCTTACCTTACTTAAATTGTAAAATAACTAAGTCACTTCCGGGATATATAAATTCACCATGCTCTGTCCAATATCAAGTGACTTCTTGATTTGCTATACACCCAGTTACTCAGAAGGGCAATTCACATAAAACCTTTTGGGTAAAATTCCAAGCTTTTCAAATGGGGTCATTTTATTTTGGAAAAGTTGCATTTGCTTTTAGCTTCATGTGTGCCACCCAAATACCAGAGCTTGTGGTACCAAATAAATATGGAAAAAACAAGTATTATTTCCAGTGGTTTTTTCCAATATTTTCCAATATATACATAAAGACATACCATAAGTATAATGCCTGGTCAATACATTCTCTTCAAATTCTTCAGATGGACACTTAGAGATATTGTGATAAAAATGAGTACCACTCTTATGGTTGTAAAGAGTGTCAAAAGTTGTCCTATAGCTTTGGAATGAAGTTAAACATTTATAATATTATGTGTTTGCTTTCAGAGGAACAGTAAAGGAATTCCCATCATGGCTCAGTGGAAATGAATCTGACTAGTTTCCATGAGGATGCAGGTCCAATCCCTCGCCTTGCTCAGTGGCTTAAGGTTCTGGCATTGCTGTGAGCTGTGGTGTGAGTCACAGATGCAGCTCAGATACTGTATTGCTGTGGCTGTGGTGTAGGCCAGCAGCTGTAGCTCTGATCCAACCCCTAGCCTAGGAACTTCCATATGCTGAGGATGTGGCCCGCAAAAAAAAAAAAAAAAAATGGAGGAACAGCAAAGACACTGGAAAAAAACACCGGACAGTTCATATTATGAATTATATTCCTAGACCCCATAAGTATAAGATTTGAAATCTGATTTATTACTCACTAGCTGTGTCCATTTAAGTTTCTTAAATTTCCCAAGCCAGTTTCCTCAAATATAAAATGAGCATAATTGTGCCTGTCTCATTTTCACAAAATTGAAAGGATAGAATTATGCAGAATTCTTAGCCAATAGCCAACATATAGGTCCACTATAAAATTTTTTCTTCTTCTGTCTTTCCTTACACATCAGCTTACATTTTCTCTATATTTCCTTATATTTGAAGCCAGATCCTTCCTAAATAACTTTGCACATCTCAATGTTTGAATATTCTAGGTGCCAGGATAATTTCTAGATTATAATCATATGGTCACAGTCCTGCCATGACCAGTGCTTAATGGCACCATTCATGCTTCTGAGAGGTTTATTGTTCAATGATCTTCTGTTTAATATTTGATAACCAACTTCTGTTAATTCATTGAATTCTAGATATTACACGGTATTGATTTCTTACTGGATTTTACTGGCCATATCTAAATCCTTCTTGCTTTGATTGAACCTGATCTATTCCATGCTTCTGACTCAGTATTCAGGGTCCTGAGTTCTAGTCTCTAACCTCCCTTTTTCACAGCTCTTTCTCAGGAGAAGTACCCAGTTATGCCTCACTAAATAGAAACATTTCCATAGAATTCAATCATTTAAAATACATTACTTCTTCTATCTTGTTCCCAAACTTTTTCAATATTTTATTGTACACTCAATTGTTTCCAAACCTAATTGTTTTCAAATTATTTCAGCATTTATTCCATTATTCTACCTATTTCATAATGAATAACTTTTATTACCCCAGAAAACTGATTCATGTTTATCACTATATCTTCTCAACTGGTTGGATTTAAACTGTAAAGGAAAAAAGAACTGTCTCACCTAATCTATTAAAAGGGCTTTCAGCATGGCCTCTTTATCACACTGTTGCAAAAACATCAATGGGTACTCACAGTCTGCTTGGTTACATCTATTCCAATTTGGGGAAACACTTTCCTTCCTTGAACAGGAGACATACAGTTAACTGAACGTTTCTTTTGTTACTACTCACTTTGCATTAAGCAAAGTGCATGGAGAATATTTAGGACAAAGTATTAAGGATGGGGAAAAAAAGAAACAAGAATGTTCTATTTGGGTGAATTAAATGTCCTGTATGTCCTGGTGCCCTGAGAGCACCAGGATTTCTATAATGTCAAAGGGGGAAATATTTGGATTTTCAGTCAACAATTGTGTCCTAATCTCTTAACTCCAAAAATTAAAAAAAAATATATTGTTCAATCCCAATACATGAGGATGCTATGGTATTCTACTGTTGACACCATGTCCCTCTACCTTTCATAATCAAAGCATACATTTCTCTAGATGCTTGGACCATTGACAGTTGTTTTTTTCTGGTGACTGTCCACTGAGGAAGAGATGTGTTTACCACAGATGACATCCTCTTTTCTGTGATCATCTGTGTCCCCTAACAGGATGTTGTGAAGTAGTACAAAAGATCCAGCTACCAGGCTTTAGGTAGGGACACTTTTTAAGCCATCCTAGCTCCAGAACCACATAAAGGAATCAACTGGGGGCTTTTTCGTCCTTATCTAGCAACCCAGCTTTTCGCTACTAATCCTGCTTTCTTTTCTTCGCCTGGGAGCTGATCCCAAGAGCACTCCCTATTAAACTTCCAGCACACAAATCTTCATCTCAGAGTCTGTTTCCCAGGGAACCTGACCTACAACAATACATGCGTGACATTTTGTAGAAATGTAATGAAATTCTCTGCCTTGTTGTGTCATATGGAGGTTTTCAGGTGTCTCGTGGGCTTTTATTGGATAAACAATAATAGCCAGGTTTAGTGTGATGCAAAAATAATTGTGGTCAAAAAAAAAGCACTTGATAGAAATTAAGATGTAGAACAGAAGGTGGTATTTCACTGTTTGTCTGTTTATTGAAGCCTAATAGGAGATAAATGGATCAGAACTAGATAACAAATTCAAAATATGACTCCATAGCACTAATTCACAGTATCGTGATTCTTAGAGGGCATGATGCTCCCTAGTTCGTTATAGAACAAGTAAATTTGATGGGAAGAGGGGGAAAATTATGTGACCAAAGATAAATCTTGGGACACAAAAGGAACAGAATCTGGGGGGATCTCCAAAAGTAAATGCCATGTTCCATTCACTTTTGGGTTAATAGCACAGTGTTGTGATGGGCCATAGTAAAAGCTAAACAAATATTTACTAAACCAGAATAAAGCAGGCTGTATTCTATGTTTTTCTAATATTTTCCAGCATTCTGGTTGTACTTACTTAGAGTCGGGTTTGGTGAAAAACACTCTTTTGGTTAAATAAGGTACTATTTCTACTGCACATGATTGCCAATGGGCCTTTGGACAAATAAAAGACTCTTACATGTAGAGTGGTCACTCTAGCATTGTAAACTCTGGTTGAGAGGGTGCAGTTGAAAAATCTGACTGCCAGTGTCTCCTGGCCAAGGGCACTGCTGTGGAGAGAAGGGCATGTGCCAGTGTGGCTTTCAGTGCTGATTTGCTGTTATTTCCTGCCTTGAAGATTCATAAAACAGGACTGAAAACGCCTCCATCCCAATCACATCCTATTAAGGTTTCTATTTGATGAAGTACAATTTGTATAATAAATAGACTGTAAAGTAGAGCAAAATAGGCAGTTAATCATTAAAATATCAGATGCAACAACAAAGTCAAGTATTTGAGGGAAATTATCTTAGGGGAAAATGAACTGATGTTTTAAGTTTATAAAAAGGCAATTAGAAGTTACACAAAATAGCTTGATGAATTTAGCATGCCTTCCAGATTGTATATATTTTTATAAGAAAGAAAAATTCTGTGCCTGTGTAGGTTTTAAAGTGATACTTTAATTTTGATTCATGATAGACATCAGTATGCTTTAAGCAGTGTATGGACAAGGGTAACTCCACTTCAAAGAGAAGAAATCTAAGTCTAATTTGCACTTGAGAGGAGGCACATGAAGGACTTCAGTCAATATAGAGGAGTTCATTGTATTTCTGTGTTAAGTATTTGATATACTCTCTTGGAAGTTTAGTCACATACTTCATTTGCATGAAGAGTTTTTCTTAAATGTCAGAAGTGAGATATGACAATAAGTATTCTCTTTGATTAACATGTTCAAAATTTTGCTTGACCTTAAATGAAGATATGCAATAACTCACTTCAAAAATGTGAATTTGGTCTTTATAAATTTAAGCAAAAAATCCATACTGACAGTTAAGATCAGAGTGCCTTACCTTGTACATATAGATGCATGCTAAAATATACATTTTGCCATCTTTCAGCAATTTTCTTACACTGTCATTATTGAAATTCCTTATTCAAAGCAGATAGTTGCCTTTGTAAAAATTTCTTCATATAGTAGTGAATGCAGGAGCCATCTTTCTCTAAGGTATAAGGTAAGGGGCAATTTTCTGGTGGCAATAAAATTTAAAGATTCTTTATTTTAAAGAAAGCTATTATGTAATGAAAGTTTCTTATAACTATAATAAAGCTTCAAATGCCCAGTGAAACATACATGCTCATATCTGTGTTGTTTTGTGTGTGAATGTGTATATACCCACATATGTATAGTTACATTACAATTATTGACATCCACAATGTTTTTTAGTGGAGTAGGGGGTTATTATCTTGACTGTTCAGATTCAGATGTTTGATAAGAATTCCTAACGTGTGTACACATAATAGTTTCAGTTAATGTAGAAAATACTGCATCCTTTATTTGATTTCTTAGCCATGCAGTGCTGTCATTTAAAGCTTTAGCATATCTCTGTATTTCAAGTGTTAGCAGAGGAAGAGTAGTAGTATCCTTCCCCCAAATAAGGTAAAAAATAAGATAATATGAATAGGGTAATAATTAGAGGTACATAGTGTTACACATGCTAAGTTGAAAAGATAACTAAAAAGAGAAGCATGAAAAAGCACAGAGATGTCCAGCCATATAAGAACTAGTGGTGGGGAACAGGCGAGACTCTGATTTTCCACTTTAGTGATAAGTAGCATAGTGACACTTTTATCAATTTAATACAGTGGAATCCACACAAACTACATTGGAAGAAAAGCTCCCTTGGACTAAAGGAAAACAGAAGTTTGTGAAATAGTCACACAGTAAAAGAGTAGTCATAATGTTGGGGTTGCTACACTGCACCCATCTTCATCAACTTGCTATTTGATTTTTTGTTTTAATAATAAAATGAGCACTTTGAAATAGACTGGACTTTACATGTTTTACATGAATATAATTTTGATTTTATGAGACTCAACATAACAGTGGTTAATTTCAGACTGGAGATAAAAACCAAGATATTTATCCAAGTATATTAAGACTTACTGGCTGTGTGACTTTGGAAAATTTATTTAACCTTTCTGGGTCTCAGTTTCTTCTCTAGTAAAATGATGATAATAAAAAGACCCAACCTATAGGCTTATTGTGAGAATTAAATGAATATGAAAGATTTGAAATATACTGATAAGGCAGATGATATAAGTGTTAATTACAGTCATGTAATTTAAAAATTCAGATTTAATGAAAAGGCACATAAACTCCAATGCCAAGAGTTAGAGGAGTGAACAGAGCTTATTATTACCTAGTGGGTGCCCGCATATTGGAGATCAGTGACACCCTCATGCTTAAACTTGATGAGAGAAATGCAGGTTTAGAGGGAATCTATAAAATATAGCATGAATTGAGCCAATCCTGTTGCCTTACCAGGATCCCCACCAACTTCGTGTGGACACGAATTTAATTAAAATTTCCCAAGGGATGGAAATACCTTTACTTTCTTGAACTATCTGGACCAGGAAAGGCAAAAATCATGAAATAATTTCATTTTTCCTCCCACCATTCTTTTTCAAGCCCACTCCATTGGATTTCTCATCTCTGGTGTTGGAGAAAATATGAGGCAGAAGACAAAGCTTCCCAGTCACTCACAATCACATTTTCAGAAGTTAACAACCTAGCCCAAAGTAAATGAAATATGCTTCACTATTCCAATTAAAAAGTCTCCACTCTCTCAAAGCTCCCTGACAAATCAATGTTCAGAAATTAGCCATGGGAAAAAAAAAAAAAAAAAGAGGTTCTTATTTCTTCCGCTTTCCTTGTTCCATGTCACCCCCACTTGCTCCAGCCAGAGTAGCACAATCTGGGGCAAGGGCATCAAAAGTTATCGTTTGACTATTGCCATGATGGTCTGATGGTGAAATTCCCTACTAGTAGATGTCCAGGTGCTGGCTTCTTTCATGGGATGTTTTCTCCATTCTTCAGAGGTGCCCCCTTGTGTACTAAAGAATTTGGAACATCTACTAGTAGGGAATTTCACCATCAGACCATCATGGCAATAGTCAAGCAATAACTTTTGATGCTCTTGCCCCAGATTGTGCTACTCTGGCTGGAGGAAGTGGGGGTGACATGGAACAAGGAAAGAAGAAGAAATAGAACCTCTTTTTTTGCGCTTGGGCTGTGGGATGGAAATCCTGTGAAATCAGATTGTTATGATCATTATACAACTACAGATGTGATAAATTCATTTGAGTAATAAAAAAAATGAAAAAAAAAAAGAAGAATTTGTTCCAGGTTCCTAGGAGATAAACTCCAAAACCCTGAAATCTAAACTCAAGTGATTAGAATGTCTTTGTTATTCATAGCAAGGCCCCTCAGACAACAATTGGTAATATAAGCTAATGAGGTAATTCATGGTGAGTCCCTCTATAGTTTAGCCTGAGTTCTGGGGAAGGGATTAAAGGTGGAGTTGAGTTCAGCCACATGGCCCACATGATTCAATCAAGCGTGCATATGCCACAAAGCCTCAGTAAAACTTAAGACACTCAACTTTGAGTGAGCTCCCCTGATGGCAGTACTATTCAGAGTATTACAAAATTTTGGTATTAACACATTCCTGAGGCCAACAGAAACTTCATGTTTGGAACCCTCCCAGATCTCACCTGATGAGTCTTTCTCTCTGGCTGGTTCCAATACGTATCCCTTTTTTTTTTTTTTTTGTCTTTTGTTTTTATAGGGTTGCACCCATGGAATATGAAGGTTCCCAGGCTAGGGGTCTAATTGGAGCTGTTGCTTCCAGCCTATGCCAAAGCAACAGCAACGCAGGATCCAAGCCGCATCTACGACGTACACCACAGCTCATGGCAACGCTGCTCATGGCAACGCGGGATCCTTAACCCACTGAGCGAGCCATGGGAAATTAGCCATGGGTTGATCAAACCCTCAACCTCATGGTTCCTAGTTGGATTCGTTTCTGCTGTACCACGATGGGAACTCCTCCTTTTGTTCTGATAAAACTGACCATATCATGCTTTTCTGAGTTCCATGAGTCATTCCAGCAAATTATTGAACCTGAAGGTGGATGTAGGAGCCCCAAATTTGTAGCCTGCTGGGTAGAAGGGAGAGTGGCCCTGGACCCCTGAGTTTGTAGCTGGTGTCTGAAGTGAGGGTAGTCTTGTGTAGGACTGTGCCTTAATTTGTGAAATTTGGCAAACTCATCTAGGCACCTCCCATTGACATATTCCTGGTGTAGGTGGTGTACACTTTGGGACCTTGCAGAGGCACCTTATTCTGGACTTTTAGACTGTTTGGCTTGTGCACTTATCTTTTTACAGTATCAATTATAAATAACGTACTCCTACTTTCAGCCTCCAAACCTTGGAAGTGTGGGCCACTTCCACTGGAGTTCTATCTCCTTCCTCTGTCCTCAGGTAAGCTCCATAGTCTCACCTCTACATCTTTTTCATGCGAGCCAGGCATACTGTCTGCATCTTCTGAACTTAAGGGGACATATGGAAGGTTCTACCAGTTTTATTAAACTGTTACTTTAACAAGGAGATTCCTCTACACCACGGGCTGCAGGGAGGGAAATGCCCCACAGACTTGTGCAGCAATCTGGCACATTTCTTTAGGAAGTGAGAGAATTTTACACCTGGCATTCTCAGACTCTGGATCAGCAAATACAGAGACAAAAATCAAAAGTCTCATTTTACTTCCTGATGCACATTTGGCTTGGTCCAACTGTGAGAAATGTGATTGACCTAAAGTTTGCTTAAGGCTTCTAAGTGTTTCACAACGTATTTTGGGAGTTGCTAATTCTGAAAGATGTTCATAATTGCTCCATTCAAGTTTCTACATCTGATGGTAAAAATATTCCATGGACTCATAAGCTTGGGAAATTCTGATGTTAACAATATTAAACAATTTTCATCTCGGCAGGACCTCCTAGATGTAATATACAAATATGCTGGAAATTTTCAAGTGTTTGATTTGTGTGTGTGTGTGCGTTTTCTTCTAAATAATTACCTATTGGAGCATTTTTAAAAGTAATATCTGATAGGACAGTTCCATGATACACTGGCTAGAAATGAAATATGCATTTTTTTTTTCTCATCCATCCTTTTAAAAATTTCTTTGTGAGTAGCTTTTGTTTATTCAAACTTCAAGGGCAGCCTTCAGCTGATTTAAGAGCTCAGTTATGCCCATTCTTGAGTATTTCCTTTGGCACACTTCTCATTTGGAGTATTTTGAGCATCTTCACTATTAAATATTTCTATCTTAAATAAAACATATTTCAATATTCAAGTGTGCTTTGGTCAGTATAGGATAGTGTGATATTATCAAATATCTAATTCTATGTGATCGCTATATTATTTTTAGGATGAGATAATCCCTTTACCTAGTTAACTAATAATGTGTTTTTTATTAACTATAAATTAAGTAGAAAACTTAGGTTTTTTTATAGACATGAAACTATCAGTCCTCATTCAACTTATTGGTGTACAGTACTCATGTCAAAAGCACTGATTGGTCAAATGCTTTTGAAGCTTGAAAAAACAGTCAAATGAAAAAAAAAAATAAGTGGCAAAATTTTAGTTGTCCAAGGCCTTTTAACACATCCTGCATTATTCAATGATGTGATGTATCAACAGTATATGGCTTTTCATCTTAATTTTATATTACTTGAGCTCTAGGAACTATAGTTTTTACTTCACAAATTTAAATCTTCTAATCATTGCCAAATTCACATTTTCTGTTTTAATGAACACATGAAGAATTTACTCCAATAAAATCTGACCAATTATTAAATAAAATGATGAATAATCTTTCAAAGACAGTGAAAAATTGAACTATAGATGTACACATCTGCTACATTCATGTTCTAAACAATTCAGTAGAGGGAGAATAGGAGCTAAGGCCTCAAATGGTATTTGACATTCTTATGTTTAAATATACAAGCAGATTAATAGCACTGCTTTTAGATCTTGGAAACTTAAACCATCTACTACATTAATCAACAGTGTGTCTGATTCTCAGTATTTGCACATACAAGTTCAATTATTTGTAGCAGGTAAAACAACATTTAATATGCTTGGTAACATCAGGATTAATAATAGATATGTTCTTTTAATCTGTTTGCAGGGGATGCTCAATTTTTGTAATAATGCCTTTACTCCATTCTGAAGCTATTTCTGTTTGGATTATAAAGCAAAGGATAGATGAGAACATATTTTTATGTAATGTGGAATCTAAAGGACATATTAATCCTTGTTAATCAAGGCTCAGAATCATAATGAGTTGTGTCTGTTAGCAGAAGAAAAACATGTAGAAACACTTATAGTTTTAATATCTGACTCAAGGTTTTATAAATTTTCATCAATATAACTGATTCTTTTCGTCATTATGATCAGATAGGAGGGCATATATCTCTAGAAAGTCTTGGTTTTTTAAAATTTTCAATATTAAAGATAATTTTCAGATAATGAAGTATTGGTGATTAAAGCAAAACTTTCATTGCAATATACCTAGAAACTTCTCTCTAGAATGGAAACTTAATATTTACTTAGTTCCTTAGTCTTTCAGCCATTTCCCATTAGCATGATTGACTCTTTTGTAAAAATATCTTCAATGGAACAGAAAAAAATCTTTGGAACTATCTGATTCATCAGAAATTAAAATCTTTATATTGGATTTTTCTGCTTCCAGCATGACTGGGTATGACCACTATGGGCTATCTTTCCTACTAATTACAACTAAAAACAGAATAAAATGCAAAAAAAAAAGCAACTGAGGAAACTGAAAAATAGATAAGAGCAGGTAGATTGCAGAAAGTGATCACAAACTTGGGGAGTTTCTTCTTTTTTGGCCGGTGTTGTTCTTTTCTCTTACCCTTTGTCCCAAAGACAGTTTCCAGTAACACAGGTGCAAAAGGTAGAAGTGGGAGGTGAAACTCAATAAAAACTAGTGGAATTGGGGAAAGAAGTGTTTGGGCCAGAGAGAGTACAGAGACAGCTGAAAAGGGGACTTCTCTAGTTAAATGAATCTACACTCATTTCAGGCTCACTTCTGAGGTCTGTGCAGTACACTCAATGCAACATCGCAAAGGCTCTGAAAAACAGATTACAACAGGCATTTAAAGCCAAGACCAGCCTGTGGTCTGAAACCACCTGGGTTGTTTATCTGCCAAAATTAAATATTTCCAGAAGATAAAGGATGCATAATCTAAACAGTATTTGAAACATCACTGATACAATCCAAAAATACTCAACTCACAAAGAACCAGGAAAATGCAGGTGATTTTCAAGGGAAGTGGAAAAGAATCTGATACTAACAAAGTGAGCTGAATGCTGAAATACAGACAAGGACTATTAACTATGATAATTTTGCTCAATAAGGAGAAGATAGAAGCGCTTGAAATAAGTGGAAAGATGAAAAGTCAGCACAGAAATAAAAGTGAATTTCAGAACACAAAAAAACCTGAAAAATATAGGCGGGCTCAGTAGCAGAATGGAGATCAGAAGGGATGATTCAGCATAATCAAAGATCAATAGAATTTATAAAATCTGAAAAATCAGAGATTTAAAACAAAAAGGAAACAGAGCCTTGATCTGTGGGACATTACCAAGAGATCTGACGTAACATGTCATCAGAGTACTGTGAAGAGAGGTAAAACTGATTTAAAAAAATTCCCAACTTTGAAAAAAATTACATAAAATTTAGATTAATAGGTTTCATTAAAACAAACAGTATTAACTTGAAGAAAACCAGTGAAGAGCCATCATAAACTTTAAAAAACCAAAACTAAGCAGAAAAAACTTGAAGGCAGATAGAGAAAAATAGCATTCTATGAACTAAGAGGAAAATCACACAAATGCTGGCAAATGTCTCACTGAAACTACAGGCCAATATAGTGGAAAAATACTGCTTTAAGTGCTAGAGAATCAGCCTAGATTTCTATATACAGAAAAAAAAAAAAAAAGGAATAAAGGCAGTATAAATGCATTCTAAATTAAACCAAGAAAATTTGTTGCCAGAAGGGCTTCAGGCTAAAGGGAGAGAGAAATTTAGGTCTTCAGAAATGAAGGAATAGTAATAAATGGTTGATGTCTAAGTAAGTTTTCCAAAAGAATTTCTGAAAGCAAAAACTACAGTATTTTCTAGTAGTGATATGTGCATATAGTAGATATAAGTTTACACAGAAAATTGTGTGATAACTATGGAAAAAAAAAATGGTCATGAGAGGTCAAATAGTATCCAAAGTGGCAAGGCTTCTAAATTTTGCCTGATGTGGCATTAATTGTAAATCTAAGTAGAAAGTAAAGTTTAGGTATGTCTATTATAACCTTTAGAGGAACACAAAAATTAAACATGTATATTGAATAGTGTTCAAAAGTATTCATATAAATATCAAGGCAGGAAAAGGAGACAAGCAAAGGACAAAGAAAATATTAAAATGGTAGAGCTAAAATTAACCACATTAATATTTACTTCAAATGTCAATGGACAGGGGGCTTTTGGTTCTGGTTAAGATAAAACATACACCAAGCTATATCTCCCATTAATTGTATGTAAAAACCTTGGGCAGAAAATGTAAAACTATCTATGACTCTACAGAAAATTATAGGGAGAACTGGGAAAGGTAATAACTAAAAGCAACATAGAATTTAGTTTCTTTCTCTTCTCTCTGGTTAAGTTTTACAGAAATCCAGAGTGATCAGAAGAAACTATTTCTCTCTCCTTCTCCTGGGAGTGGAACGTATTGGCACGTGTTAAATAGGAAAGAGCTTTTGAAAGTATAGTGAATTGAATAGCACCCTATGCAAATTCATGTCCACCCAGAATCTCAGAGTGTTACCTCATTTCGAAATTGGGCCTTTGCAGATGTAGTGATATTAAGATGAGGCTATAGAGGTTTAGGGTAGATTCTAAATCCAATGACTTCCAAGGAGAGCATACACAGTAAAGAAATCTAGATCCAGTTCGAGGTGGAGATTGAGGACTCATTAGGAAAGAAAGGTATTGCTGCAGGAGAAGTACTTGATGAAGAAGTATAAAATTTAAAAATCAAGAAATGGGCAACACCCAGATAGGATCATTTTTTAAAATGCCCAGGCCCACTGTAATCAAATTACTGAAAACCAAACATAAGATGACCTTGGAAAGAGTCAGAGAAAAATGACATGTAAAGGAACAATGATGTTAGTCATTGAGAATTTCTCCATAGAAATCATGGAGGTCAGAAGACAAGCAGAACATTTGTAAAACCCTGAGCCCAAGAACACTGCTTACTCATTTCTGTAAGAAGCATAAAAATATTTCAGGAATATAGTTATTTACATACATGAATTGGAAGACACCCCTATCCCAACCACCAATTCTGAGAAGATGAAGTAGACATAGTTTTCCCTTTTCCTCCCATTAAATATAAGTTTAAAACTCTGGGTGTTTATATATAAAACCACAAGGAGGACTCTGACAAGTGGAAAGAGGACAACACTGAAAGGTGGCCAGCCATGGTCCTTGGGTCCCAATCAATGGCATGGTGGTAAACTCCCAAGTTTCAAATTTTTTTTTTCCCTCATAGACCCCAGACTTGGAGACATAGATAGCAAACCTTCTGTGAAGGTGTGAAGACCACCCTGAAAAGCCAGCTTCTTGCTGAAAGACCAAGAAAGAGATGGTCTAGGTAGGCAGAAAATTCCTGTATAGTAACTGCATTACCCCAATAAACATGGCAAAGAGAGTGGAGGCCCTACCCTAACCAGAGCCTACAGCACTGGGGCTCCCTTGCCCCAGGCTGTAATGTGGAAGCCCAATGGGCTAAAGGGATTTTGTTATTACTCAATACCTTGTAATAAACCATCTCAAATTTAACATTTTGTATCTTGTGAAATCATGTATCAGGAATTCTGACTAGACTCAGCTGAGTGAGTCTTCTGTATCAAGTGGTGTTGTCAGGGGTCACCTGAAATTTTGCTGATGGTCTATAGCATCTGAGATAGCTTCTCTCATACATCAACCCCTTGTGCAGATAACTGGGAGGCTGGATTTACCTAAGCTACTCTTTTCTTTTCTGAGTGTCCTCACTTAAACTCTTTAGCGGGTTGATCAGATATCTTCCAGGGGGCTGAGCACCATGAGAGAACAAGACAGCAACTCCAACCCCCCTTAAATTCTGGGAACAGAATGGACAATAACATCATTTTCACAGTGTGTTGTCTGTCAAATCAGTTACAAGACCCCATCAGATATGAAGAGATGTGGAATAGATTCCACATCTGAAAATGTGAAGGAAATCAGCTTTAATGCACATTAAATTGATGCTAAATATCTCATTGTAATAATTGCTTTTAAAAACTGAGAATCCCCTAGAACACACCCTCACACCATGCACAAAAATAAACTCAAAATGGCTGAAAGACTTAAATATACGACAGGACACCATCAAACTCCTGGAAGAAAACATAGGCAAAATACTCTCTGACATCAACATCATGAATATTTTCTCAGGTCAGTCTCCCAAAGCAATAGAAATGAAAGCAAAACTAAACCCATGGGACCTAATCAAACTGAAAAGCTTTTGCACAGCAAAGGAAACCAAAACGAAAACAAAAAGACAACTTTCAGAATGGGAGAAAATAGTTTCAAATGATGCAACCAACAAGGGCTTAATCTCTAGAATATATAAACAACTTATACAACCCAACAGCAAAAAAGCCAATCAATCAATGGAAAAATGGGCAAAAGACCTGAATAGACATTTCTCCAAGGAAGATATACAGATGGCCAGCAAACACATGAAAAAATGCTCAACATCACTGATTATAAGAGAAATGCAAATCAAAACTACCATGAGATACCACCTCACACCAGTCAGAATCGCCATCATTAATAAACCCACAAATAACAAGTGCTGGAGGGGCTGTGGAGAAAAGGGAACCCTCCTGCACTGTTGCTGGGAATGTAAACTGGTACAGCCACTATGGAGAACAGTTTGGAGATACCTTAGAAATCTAGCCATAGAACTTCCATATGACCCCACAATCCCACTCTTGGGCATCTATCCAGACAAAACTCTACTTAAAAGAGACACATGCACCCGCATGTTCATTGCAGCACTATTCACAATAGCCAGGACATGGAAACAATCCAAATGTCCATCGACAGATGATTGGATTCAGAAGAGGTGGTATATATACACAATGGAATACGACTCAGCCATAAAAAAGGATGACATAATGCCATTTGCAGCAACATGGATGGAACTAGAGAATCTCATCCTGAGTGAAATGAGCCAGAAAAACAAATACAAATATCATATGATATCACTTATAACTGGAATCTAATATCCAGCACAAATGAACATCTCCTCAGAAAAGAAAATCATGGACTTGGAGAAGAGACTTGTGGTTGCCTGATGGGAGGGGGAGGGGGAGGGAGTGGGAGGGATCGGGAGCTTGGGCTTATCAGACACAACTTAGAATAGATTTACAAGGAGATCCTGCTGAGTAGCATTGAGAACTTTGTCTAGATACTCATGTTGCAACAGAAGAAAGGGTGGGGAAAAAAATGTAATTGTAATGTATACATGTAAGGATAACTTGATCCTCTTGCTGTACAGTGGGAAAATTAAAAAAGAAAAAGAAAAAAAGGAAAAAAATTTAAAAAAATAAAATAAAATTCACCTAAAAAAATAAATAAAATAAAAACTGAGAATCCCCCCCAAAAAATGTGGAATGTAAATGAATATGTATTGAGAGAAACAGAAAAGTCTTTTGTTATTCTATTAAAAGTTAACAGGATCTTAGAAATCACCACTCTCTTAACAAGTACAATCTGAAACTGAATAGTTAACTCTTCTCAGATCCATGAGATCAGTGAGATCACACGACAAACTGTTGCCTCAATCATTGGATGGAGGGATAGGCAGATAAAGAATCCTGGTTTACTGGAGTGTAACACATGAGCAGAAATCAGAGCTGGGGTAGGAAAAACTGAAAAACTTTCTCTCTCATACTCTCTCAGTATGAGAGATAAAAGTTCTGGGTGAATGCAGTCATCAGGGGCCCTCACACCTTTGTGAATTTTACATGTAGGAGCTCTACCACATTTTCACAGTGAATATTGAAGAAAAACCCTCTTCTGCTTCTGGAAGGAGAGGTGGAGGAACCATTTTGAAATACACCAGAACAATCTGCCCTTAACGAGACCTTTCCTCAGGGGAAACTGCTTTAGCAAAGCTTACTTAACCTGCTGGTGTTTAATCAGAGCCTAATCCACCCAAAGGAAGGGAGCCACCACTGAAGCCTCTTCTAGTCATTGTATTCAACAAGGGAGGTGAGAAAACAGAAGCATTTATGAAGTTCACAGTCTCAGGACACAGGCTCACCAAAAGATTAAGACCTAATCATTGGACCAAAGAAGACTTCTCCCTCCCCCATATCTTATCACAACAATACTCAAGGTCCTGCCTCTTACATGGGACATCATTCAATAAAGTTCCAAGAAATACCAAAAAGCAAAATACATAGTGAGAAGAGACTGAACCACCAACAGAACTGGAGTCAGGTATTTCAGGAATATTGGAATTATCAGACTAGGGATTTTTTTAAGAACTAATATTGGAGATGCCATAAACAGTAACAAATGAAGTATTTTAATGGACTCATTAATAGACTAGGCACAGCTGAGGAAAGAGCCCGAGTTTTTTTACAAAAACTTCTAAAATTGGAGAAAACTGGAAATAGAACCCCCAAATATCCAATAACTATGGGACAACTACAAAGTGTTTAACACATATAAGGAGGAACAGAAGCAGTATTTGAAAGCAATGACTGAGAATTTCTCCAAGTTAATGTCAGACTCCAACCCACAGATTCAGAGAGTTCAGAGAACATGGAGTATAAAGTGCAAAAACAAACCCAAGTCTACATCTAGGCATATTCTAGACTTCAAGGAAAAGATAAAGAAAAAAATATTGAAAGAAGATAAGTGGGAAAAAAAAAAAACACTTCACCCTCAGGAATCAAGAACGTTATCCCCAATTCTCCTCAAAAACTATACAAGAGGGTACAGTGAAACATTTAAAGTATTGAAAAAGAAAAATGTCAGCCTAGAATTCTTCACCCTGTGAAATTATCCTTCAAAAATGGAGAAAGGCTTTCTCAAACAAAAATTGAGGGAGTCTGCTGCTAGTAGATATGTATTCCAAGATATATTAAAAGATGTTCTTCAAAGAGTTAGGAGAATGATATATCAGAAACATCAATCTACATAAAGAAAGAGCTCTCAGGAGATTGAAGATAAAAATTTTCAACCAAAGGAATTAAAAAGCTATTAAAGGTTTTCAGCAGGGATGGGACAAGATCATATTCTCCTTTTGAATGTTGTATCAAGGAACTTCAGAGTTTTTAAGAGTTGGGGCTCAGAAGGTAATAAGACTGCTTTAGTTGTCCAGGTGAGAGAAAGTGAGAGCTGAACTAAGACAACAGGCATGGAATAGAGAAAGAGGAGGTTGGGAGCATTGCTACTTCTCAGAAAGCATCCCAGTTGATCTTAATGCACATCACAGGTTGAAAAAATTAGTGCTAGATTGAAAGCGGCAGGTGAAGACTGCTTGTGGCCTGAGACCCAAAGAAGAGTAGAAATTTCCAAGAGTCTGTTAGTCTAACTAGCATAGTTGAAAGGTTTTTAAAGACAACTTTTCCCGCAAATTGAAAGTTTCAATTCTCAATCCTACCTTTAGATTATATCCCACCTGATAATTTACAATAAGGAAGAAGCTGGCAAGATGCTGCAACGGGTTGAGAATAATCTTCCTGGGATTGTTAAGCAACAGGGGTGATAACTCCTTGGCATCCAAAGATGCGGAGGAAACAAAATTCTAAAGACAAGGTTCCTTTGATTTTGGGGAATTCTCCTTTGTATAAAGGAAAAAGAGTGCCCTTGATCTTACTTCTCTGAAAATCTATCAAGTATTTCTCCTCCACCCTACCAAACTTGTTTGAAGAGGTGCCTGCATCTGCTGCTTCCAATTCTTCATTCCCACAGCACTTTTCAGCGCAAGAGCCCAGCTCCCCGCCCTGCAATTAGGCTCTACTTTGCAAGCACCTTGATTACCTTTCAGCTGTTGTAACTATGTTACAGACCTGACTCCCTATTCTTTAAGCTCTAGTCTTGACTTTGAAAGTGCACAGTAAATTGTTTCAGAAACAAGGGCCCACTGAACTTCTCCTACTTCGTAGCTGGTTGGCATTTTAAAACTCCCCTTTATTTTGAATTCTAAAACTCAGTATCTTTACCTCAAGCCTGCTTTTCTACCCAAGTCCTCCCATCTTAGTTAACAGTAAATAGTCCTTCAATCTTGATACTTAACTAGGTTCTCTTCCCCCACGCCAGAAGAGAAAACTTATTCAAAAGACAGCCAAGCAAAGAGACGGGAGAAAAAGCCTCATCACTCTCTCCTGAAGGCAAGGGGCAGGGATATTTATTGACCAAGTAAACAAAGCCGTCAGAGGCGCAGAAAGCATGAGGAGGGAAGGCAAAGGTGCTGGAAAAAGGTGCCATAATCATTTTTCTGCGCAGGCGTAACTAACTACCGCAGCTGCGCCTTATAAAAACAGGAACATTAGCACGACTAGGGGGTGGAGCTAAGGTTGGAGTTGGGGCCCCGTTGACGTCACAGATCACCCAGAGGACACTCGCACATACCCAGTTGGAAGGCCCATGGTCCTACTGAGTCTTAACAAGCTCAGCAAAAATGGACCCAGCTAACGCTGACTTTCTGGAAAACACCTGAAGCAGACATCTTAATGTTTACGTTACGTGCTGCTTGGAGGACAGGTAAGTCCTTTGAAGCAACAATTAAAGCGAGCTTGATCGGCCAAGGTGGGTTGCAGGTGACATGGAGTTAACTAACTCCTCCTCAGGGTTTCTCTGTGAGAATTGACAAATTTTTCTTTTACTACTCTTTGTATTTGGCGTGGGCATTGGGTTCAGAACAGAAGGAAAACCAAATTCGTATGTTTGTTTTTAAAAATATTTTCCTTTTCACCACAGTAAAATGAAAACAACTATACCCCTGTCTCCTTAGCCTTTAAGACCAGGCTAAATGACATATACAGTTTTGAGAGGGAATAAAAGCTGCCCTTATATTTTACTAAGACACAAGTTTAAGTTTTCTTCAGCTGGGTCCAGATCCTTATCCTGAGGCATTTTGTACTCATGTCCTTGGGTCCGTTAAGTTATGTGAGGGACCCTGAGTGATGTAGTCACTGAAAGGTCAAGTCTAGCAACTTCTGCAAGCATTAATGAGACCATCACTGGCCATGGCGGGGGGGCTTGCAGAAAAAATGTGCTATTTCATGTCTGCAACACCATCCTTTTCATACAAAGTAAAAGCAAGCGCCTAGTTGCTGCTCCATAAAGCTTAATATCCAAGCCAGGCAACCCCAGGTCTAGTTCAGACTCTATCTGAAAGGTGATCTCTAGGAACTGCTGGTTGAATAACGACAGCATGTTGTACATCATTTTTATTAATAAGGGAAAAGCCATCTGTGTGGCATCAGTAGTTTTAAGTTGTGAGTTGCTTTAAAACCGTCTCATTTAAAATAACCATAGGGAATTTCTGTCGTGGCTCAGTGGTTAATGAATCTGACTAGGAACCATGGGGTTGAGGGTTCGATATCTGGCCTCGCTCAGTGGGTTAAGGATCCCACGTTGCAATAGGTCACAGACGTGGCTCGGATGCCATGTGGCTGTGGCTGTGGCATAGACCTGTGGCTACAGCTCTGATTAGACCCTAGCTTGGGAACCTCAATATGCCACAGGTGCGGCTAAAATAACTATAAACATTCAGTGACATTTATGCAAATTACTTTCTGGATTATGATTGCCTTTCTCATTATCTACCAACTCTGATATTTTGATGTGTCCCTGGATGATTTTGAAATGGTCAACTCAAGTCTGAGAAAGGATAACAATACTTTTTTTTTTTTTTCAATCTGTCATAGGTGTCTTTGGTAATAAGGAAAAGTTCTATGTAGTTGTTTGAGCTAATAGTCTTATGTGGACCTATTTCAAAAGAAGCTAAGATTTATCTTTTTTACTAATGAATATAATGTCTTAAATATAGAGTTCTTAAATATGCAAATATATCATTTCTTAATATGTGGAGTTTTCTTCAGCTTATTCATGGAAGGAATGTGCCAGGCAGTTTTAAGCCCTGGTTATACAAAATTCTTGAGTTCACTGAACTTAGGTCCTAGTATGGAGAAAACAACAACAAAAAATTAACAGACAATTTATATTAGGTAGGATAATTGTTGCAGAAAAAACTAGCCTGTTGATGTAAAATGATAATGATTATGACATCCTCTCTGGGGAGATGATAAAATGGATAGAGAGCGGAAGAAAGAAAAATCCATGGAGAAACCTCTTGTAAGAGCAGTGCAGATAGAAGAACCAGCAGGTACAAATCCCACAGACAACAAGGAGGCATGATTTCAAGGACGGCCATTGAGACTAGAGCAAAAGGAGAGGTGGTCATTGGTAGGAAATGAGCTTGGAAAAAGTATATAGGTGTATCAGTTAGGCACAACTGCAGAAAAAGTCAGCTCTGAAATTTTAGTAGACTAAAACCACCACTTCTTATTTCAAAGGAATCTAAAGGCCTGCTTCCATCAATCTCTGCTGAGCTTGGTGACTCATCTGCTGTCACCTGGTGGGGGAGTTGGGTAAGGGTGGCCTCCAGGGGATCACTCATCTCTTCATGTGGTTTCTTATCCTTCTGTGGGCTCAGCTCAGAGGTAGGGGTCTGAGAGTGAGAGCAAAGTTTTCCAGGCCTGTCATGTGTAAATGTGACACTGTACTACACATAACTTTTGCTGCTTCCTATTTATTATGGAAAGTAAATCACAGGGTCAACCCAGGTTTATGAGATGAGGAAAGAGGCTACCCTTTTCTGGGCGGAGTTGCAGAACATATTGCAGGAGAGAGAAAGCACTAAGAATGTTGTTGTAGTAAATTGACCACAGCATGAACCAAGTCTTTAAGATCTCATAGGCCATGAGATTAAAGTTTTCCATTTTTTTAAAATTCTGTATAAAGTGAGAAAGTATTATGGTTTTGAATAAATAAGTGCATAATTGTATTTCTGTTTTAGTAATATTGCTCTGGTGAATGGAGAAAAATTTTTATATGAGGCAGGGTGTGGGTGGGGGGAAAGAGATGAGAAATGAAGCTTTTTTAGTATTCTAGGTGAAAAATGATAGTAGCCTAGACTGGTGATAACGGTGAAGTAGAAGTAACATTGAAACTGTTTCAAATCAGGTTACATATTGATATTAGCATGGACATTATTGAATAGTTGGGAGGGAATTAGGAATCAAATTGCATCCTAGGTTTTTGAATTGAGAATTTTTTTAAGTATTTTTTTCTTCAGTTTGGATACCTCTATTTCTTAATTATAACTATTTTGCTACTCATTCTAATCAGTGAGCTGATTCTAATTGAGTTATTCATGCTTTGTGAAGGCGAAACACCTTCATTTTTAGAAATCTGTCTTTTATAGAACTGGCTTTTAATTGTTGGGTAATAACTGTATTGAGAGAAATACACATTTTTGAAGATGATATTTAATAGCTTTTACATTGATGTTAGGGTGAGCAAATGAAATATATAAAAGGGAATATTCTGCTGGAACATTTCTAAAGCTCACATCCCTGATATCTGTTTGTGTGTCCAACTTTCCTTCTAATAAGGACATGAGTCAGATTTATCAAGGTCTACTCTAAAAGCCACATTTTAACTTAATCATCTCCTAAAACACACACGACTACATTCCAAGGTATTCGAGGTCAAGACTTCAACACAGAAATTTAATGGCAGGACACAACTCAGCCCATAGCACCACCAACTCTTCAGTATCCAAGTGGTTCTTCCCTACCTCTCTCCACCCATTACACAGTGCTTTATCTGCTTCAAAAATACAAAGGAAAAGGTAAATTATTCTATATTTCGTACCGGGAAGAATTATAATCTTGAAAACACATGATGCAACTACGGCATGACTTTCAACTAATTGAAGCTTATCTCTTGACTAAAAAATAAAATAATAAAGCAGCAAATGCCTAGCTGTTGGCATAAATTTTAGCATTTGATGCTTATAGTAATACCTGTGATGCATATTGAATTCCTAAACAATTACATCAGTAAAGAATAAAATTCATTTATTCATAATATATTTTATGAAAGTCAGCTATTAAGTCTCTCTCAATTCTAAGTTCTGATGTCTGTTTACAGGTAAAATCTACAGGGTCTTTCTCAAAGAGCATTAGGGGTCTAATGCAGAAAATGCTCCATAAAATAGTATAAACAAATACAAGTTGTCAAATGTGATATGAAGATACTAACAACCCATGCCATTAAGCGTTTTTTTCTTAGAAAATTTCAACTAACAAAATATTTGATGTACCTGGGTTTAATGGACTTTTATATATTTATACCTGCTAGAAAATTCAACAAAATACAGCTTTATTACAAAAATAATAAAGGTATGAGATCTCTCACACTTTTAGGTGGGTGTTGAAGGTAGGATGAAACGTTTTATTTGAAAAGAATATAAAGGAGGTGAAAAAAAAATGGCTGATTACCAATTGGAAAAATCTGTATTTTCAATTTCATACTCCCTTTTTGAGGGAACTTTACGTGTGTCTAATGATACAAATATACAAAAACAAAATCAGGATAGACAGATTTGTCAACTTAAAAAGTGTAGATCATGGTGCCTATATATAAATAATATATTCCTTGAGTGAGAAAAATCCTGTGATCATTAAAACGTGTGAAATATAAAATTAAAATATATATATTGTTTAAGTTTTTTATTATGATAGACAACTATACTTAATTTTTTATTAGGAAAAAAATACCAAATACTGAGAGCACAACTAGAGAATATTAAGAAATTAATCCAGCACAGATTAGACTTACGTGTCTGTGTATACATTTATTGACTTTAGAAATATAATTTTCATAATATTACCCAATTTCCAATTCATATATTTAAAAATTAATATATGTCATCTATTTGCATATGTAAATACTGCAATAACTGTTCCAAAGATTTCTGCTGAAGCATTTTTCTTTCCATGAAAAAAATCACATTAATTGGAGAAGTAGGACTAGAAAGAAATGCTGTTGTTATAGTGTATCTTTTCTATGTCATAATGTTTGAAGATTAAAAAAGTCATGAATCACATTTAATCCAGGATAAATATGCTTATGTGAAGAACTTGAGCAAAATGGATTGTAGTTCACTTAACCTGAAAGAAGGTAAATTAGTTTGCTTTTCTGTAGTCCCCTGGGTAAAGAAAACACTAGTGTGATAAAAATACCCCTCAGAAATATTTAAATACAAATGTAGAAATCAAGATAAACTCAGTGTCACTCTATAAAAATTGGATTTATTGTTTTTATGACAGTAATTCACTTTTAACAAGCCTTTCTAGCAAGAGATATTAATAAATTATAATATTAGTGCAGTAAATATCAATTTTAAAATGTCCATTATGTAAAACAATATTTCATTCCCATCTCTACTCTTTATTAGCTAGGGTATCTTTAACAGATTCTGTAACAAGTTTAAATTCATTTTGTTTTACATTTTCAATCGTAAAATTGTAGGTAATCTTTCTTTCCTCAATAGTTGTTCTGGAGATTATCTTAAGTTCGTGTAATGGAAAAAAGTACATCACTGGACTTTCATTAAAAGCTGTTTCTAAATGTACAGGTCTGTTGTACATTTGATGTACCTAAACATCATTCTAGGTGATGTGATGGTGATTAGGTTTACTTCAGTGCATCAGTGGAGATGCTGGTATATGTCATGAAGATGATGTGTGTATGGGGTTGGGGGGCTGGGGATCGTTTGTTGTAAAAGCAAATTGGCCATCTTTTCAGAGCATTCTTCCACAGTAAACATAAAGACAGTTTCAACTGAAGCATGCTGGGATTTCATTTCAAAGTCTGACCTGAATTCATAGAGTTTCTTTTGATTAGAGAGCAGGAGAACTCATGCAGGAAGAGGTGCAGCCGAAGATGGAGTCACAGTAGAAAGGTGATATGTAAATCATGGTGACACTTTTTCTTTATTTTTGAGGGTTTTATGATCTAAAAAAATCTATCAGACTGTGTTTGAAATGTGCACTGACAAATGCATACATTTATGAGAGCCTTTTCTTTAAGACCACAGACTGAAAACATATTTCATTACTATGAGAGCTTTGGGGAAGGAAGTGGCCACTTAATCAAGCTCTGGGTGGTTGTGATGCAGGCTCTGTTTTGTGGTCTGGAGTTTCCATGAACTCATCTCCACCTGTCACACCTTCCCCCAGCCACCCTTCTTGGGCAAATTTAACCTGAGACAGTAATGAAGTAGTCAGTACTTTGGGGATGGAAGTGAAAATGAACTAAATAACCCAGCTTTTTAAAAGATTAATTAATTACCAAAATTACTAGGCCATATTCTACTATTTATTTAAACAAAGTACATGTTCATGTGAGACCTTCTCTCAGAAATATAAATCTGCTACAGGGGGTACCTCAACCTGTTAGAAGGAGTAATATGAGAAATAAAATACTCCATTAAATTTCAGGGTAAGAATTATTGTTATTATCAACATTACCATTGTCTGAACTTCTTATTAACCTGTCAGCATGTTTTTCTTTGGTATCATTTTTCTTGGGCACAGTCATCAAGACTAGGTAATCGTGTCATAGGCAAAAATAATGAAGGATCTTAAAGACATAATTTTTAGATAACAATACCCCAAACACTCAGGGTCAACATAGGAGCATTCCTAACTCATAGTGTACCTTCTAGAGTTAAAACTTCCACTACTTTTTCCCCTTAAAAGCAGACTTGTAAGACCTATGATAACATTTTCCATGAGTTCAGTTCCTGGGATGACTTAAGAATCTTTGATACAAGCAGGATAAGAAACACATGCTTATGACTGTAAATCCATTCTTAGTTGAGGCTGACACTGAAGGGAAATACAAATTTAAAAATATTTACAGGAATAGGACTTCAGTACAAATTGAAACACTGTCATTCTTAAAGCAAATCTAAAATGCAAATTGGTAGTTTCAAAAAATCACACGACCTTTCCCTCATAGAAATAAGGATATGTACTGTGGGTAGTTTTTCATATGATCTTCCATATACTTGTTTCAGCTTTAGTGTATTTTGAGTATAGTATTTTTTTAAATATTCATAAATTGTTCCACTATGAGGCAGACCTCTATTAGGTGTAACAAGAACAGATTGAAAGAAATTTGAAACTCTAGGCTAACCTTGCAGTTTGTAAAGAGTGCTACTTTGTTTTTCTTTTTATTTTGTATAAAAATCTTGGAATTTTTATGCTTAACGAAGGTTCCTAGATGAGGTCTTTCATAGCAGTTTCATGAAGACAGCAAAAGTATTTTTTTTAATTTTTAAATGCTACCTCTGGTATGTGATGATCATTGTACAACTATAAATGTAATAAATTCATTGGGTAATACCAAAAAAAAAAAAGATGCATTAGCCAAATACAGTCTCTAAACAACCAGAATATTTGCTGCAGTGGTTCAAAACTGTGACCACGATTCATCAGAGTGCTTCCCTCTTACCTAAGAGTACTCATTACACTGTTCTCAATTCATAAGTGGTAAGTGACACTTATTCTATTTATCTTATTTTCTGCTGTTCATCATGGTAAGTGAGGGATGAGTACAGGACTCTGGCTAGTTAAAACATCTTCAACATGTCACTGTGTCCCAAAAAGAACAGCTGCTGGGGTTTTCACTGTTTTGGGACCTGCCATAACCGAGGGCTATCATTCTCCAGTCTCTGTTCTATTCCTAGGCTTGCAGTTTTTTCAGGCTTGGTCATATTCCCTGGCTTCCCATATTCTAGTGCATTGCTTAGAGAAATGGGCTAGGGCCCAGGTATGAGCTACAGCCCTGCTTCTGGGTCCTGGTATTAGAGAGATGGTAGAAAAGAGTCAAGGTCAAATGAGAGAGATGGTAGAAAAGAGTCAAGGTCAAATGCCTGTGAATGGTTTGCTCACTCCAAGCCAGTTCTCTGCTCCATGACTCCAATGGCCTTGGGCAAAAGAAAATTGATTAAAACTGGAACTCAAACTGAGGCTTGATGGTTACAAGAGTCTGGTCCCAGAAAAGATGGGAAAGATGGGAATGATGTCAAGGAGAATTTATTTTTATTTTTCAATGAAAATAAAATGTCTAAATCCATAATAAAGGGAAGAAAGGGAGACAGAGAAAGTGTACAGAATATGTGAAATGCAGTTGAGAAATCTAATCAGGAAGAGAAAGTGTAATTCAAGGAACAGAAGCAGATTTCCCAGTTGTGATTTATTTCATAGACAAATTGAATTTAATATGTGTTCAGTAAATCATTTTGTTCAAATACAAACTGATAAAAAAAAAGAATGTGTTGAAATAAGATTGCAGAGCTATGAAAGCAAAAATGAGAACCAACCTAATACCATTATTGTACTAATGGATGATTTAGAAAAAAGGGACAATATATAATGTGTTTAAAATAAAACTAATGGGATGGAAGAAATGACTGATATGATGTGATCATATTAAAATAAAGGAATAAAAGACAATTTGATTATAGCCATTAGAAGTAACATAGTATGTATGGAGGACAGAAAAGACACTCCAACTTTTCCTGAAGGGGAGAATCCAAAAAAATGGCCTTAAAAATCTATTTAGAGCAAATAAGAAGTCTATCCATGAGATAAATGGCAATTGGGAATAATTGCTCCAAATCATTGACCTTGAGGCATATTACTTTTTAGATACAGACACAGTAAGAAACACAAACTAATTTGAACATCTCATATAAAAAGCAGCTCATTATAACTGGCATATATATATATATATAATGAAATTAAATGGAACAAGGGAATAAGGAACATGGAATTCAGGCAGGAGTAGGTAAGGCAGGGGACTGGAAGAGTGAGGGGATGGTGATTAGGTATATGTTCTTTTCAAGGACCTAGGTTTTGGATGCTGGATTTGTGGGTACTTAAACAAAATTATGTTTATTACTATAATCATTATGCTTTTTAATTGAGGTATAACATGATACAGGAAAGTACACTAAAGTCTTAAACTTGAAAATACTATATGTATTGTGTGTGTGTGTATATATATATATATATATGCACATATGTGTGTGTGTGTGTGTGTACCTGCATATAACCAACCACCCCTCAGATCAAGATGACATTTCCAGCATCAGAGAATGTGATCAAAAAATGATTGGAGCTCAATGCAGTTTGGCATTGAACCAGGTCAAGCAGCTCTAGTTATAGTTTAAACTGAGTTCATGCTTGACTTGTTCCTCGTTCTTGGGTATAGCTCTTTTGAAATTTTGATTGGCATGCTGTTGGCTCAGTGTGAGATTCAATGTGGTCCTTTGGAGTTTAGAGTGTAGCTCTTCAGTGTCCTACCTCTGAAACTTCAAAATATGGCAAATATCTTGAGTGGGAGATCTGTTGCATTTAATGTAGGCCTCTCCTCCAGAGGGACTTTTTTTCTTAAGCATCATAAGATTGAGCAGTTTCATCTACCTTTCTGGCCTGGAAGAGACTCTTCTGGCAGGTCTCTGTCTCCTAGGATCTGAAAATTCTAATCCCAAGAAATTTTGAACTTAAGGGGTTTATGTAAATTTCTGTCACTTCAGGTTCAAACAGTGGCAGATGTCTTTCATTTGTTTGTTGGAACTCCCACACTCTAAAGGAGCTTTGCTTCCTAGAGCTCCTAGTCTGCCCCAGCACATACAGGGGTACACACTCTTCTCCATAGATTCCATGTACCTAGACTAGTGGTGCCCACCTGGGGAGGGTTTTGTACCCCGCTGCCCCCTCTTCCCTACAGTTGTCAATGTCACTGTGTTTTAGGGCCATGTTCCTTTTGTGGCTTTCTAATCATGCATTTGGATAAATATGATGATGCTTATTCTGTCACCTAGTAGTTTTAAGCCATTAATTGGGAAAATCATTAAAAATAAGTAAAACTGCAGGTTACTTATTTTACTCAGTAGCAAGGTAGGAAAGGTGTGTTATTGCTAAGCAACAAATTCACATTAATGAAGATCTTTAATGTTATAAGTAAAGCAAATGACAGCTCAGGTCCTAAAGCAGCATTTCCCCTTTATATATTTTGTGATGACAGGACGTTCTCTGGATTAGCTTTTAATTGACTTAGATTTGAATTGTATAAGGGTGGATAAGTAAAGGTTACAGGATGCTAGGAAGAGATTTCTGGATAAATCGAGATTTTGGTTTAAAGAATTTATTTTTAATTGGGTCGCTGCACATCTAAGTTTGTCATCTGGATGCTTTGCTGAATGAATTTGGGCAACTTTGTTCTTGCTATGAGCAAAATCTGAATACCTGACACTTGAGTGAACAAGTTCCCATTTTACTTTAATTACACAATAAAAACTATAAAATAATAAACATGATTATGTTTAAAATATTAGGCAAGTATTGAAATATTAGGCAAATTGTTTCTTTTGGAAAGGAATTTCTTTTAGACTAGCTGAATTTCCAACTTTTTTTTTCCCTTTTCTCGGGCCGCTTCCCGTGGCATGGAGGTTCCCAGGCTATGGGTCTAATCAGAGCTGTAGCTGCCAGCCTACGCCAGAGCCACAGCAACACGGGATCTGAGCCACGTCTGCAACCTACACCACAGTTTATGGCAACACCGGATCCTTAACCCACTGAGCAAGGGCAGGGATCGAACCCGCAACCTCATGGTTCCCAGTCCGATTCGTCAACCACTGCTCCGCTATAGGAACTCCTGAATTTCCAACTTTAAGCCAGTGAGTAATTAATGCCTTGTTTTCTTGTAAAATAAATAGTTAAATATTATTTGAAGTTCTTCATGTATTGAAATAACAAGGAAATGATAGAATATGCTGAAGCTTTACACAAGTGTCTAACAGCTGAAGGCTTTTAACTAAATGCTGGTTGTTCATTGGAGATGTGGAGATGAGGACATTAAATCTGTGCTTTGCAATAATTATACCCAAATAGTAGTATAGAGAGTGATGAAATAGATATTTTCTTATTAAAAACTATATTAGCTCAAACATTTTAATATTACATTATTCTTACATTATAGGAAATAAACAGAAAATTTGAGGTGAATATGAGGATTGAGTGATGAGTCTTTTGTTTCTTTTTCTGGAATTTGAGGCACTTGAAATAGCTTTATTTTAACAATTTCCCAACATGAGGCCATTTTACTGTTCACACTGCTGTTTTTTTTTTTTTTTTTTTTTAGGCCCACCAATACATATGTATCTTTATTCTTATCAAGCGTGGAATTGCATTAGAAAATGATAGTACAAATTATCAAAAAGGAAAAATACCTGGAAATGCAATCATATTTTAAAGTATGGGTTGAGTGAATCCATCAATACACATTTTAATAATTCAAAATACACTGTCTTCTATGTTTTACTATTTTTATTGGTCCTGTATACACACAAAGTTGAATTAATGCTACAAACTTCATGATCTCAATGCAGCAAGGTTTTCATTATATTATCCATCAGCATTTTGTTAGAGATTTTGCTAAACTCCAAGTTTTTTCTCCTGCTTTGTGGTAGCACCCTGCCTTCTGGGAGGTTGCTTTCTAAAACTTCCAAATTTCACTCTCAGCTGTAGGGTCATTTCCCTAGAGAGTGGGAATTCTTTCTGACTCAACTCATTTCAGGAAGAGTTTAGTCTGGTTATTTGTTAATATATTATGTTCCTGTCATAGTATAGGACCTGGGGTGACTGGGGACTGGGATGAGATTTAAAATGATTTATGCCACATAAAAGTCAACAAGAGTGCTTGAGACAAGGAAGTGTATCTGCCTGGAACTGATCAGAAATTGATAACGTTGTAAAATGATATGAAAACACACAACCAGATGTGTGGGTGATATTTATTTTGTGGGCTTAACTGCTGTTGAGATGAAGATGTCATTCAGGTGTGGTTTTGTACCCTAAAATTAGCAATGTTCCTCCCTGGCATTTTCATCCCAAAGATGTTAATTGTTCCTCTAGCACTTTGTTTAATTTCTATGGGGTTTGCTATTCTGTATGTCATCTGTCTTCTTGAGGTTTTGTCAGTGATCTATGAGGCGACTGATTGTTCCTGTCAGCTTACCTTAAAGAGCCAATGAAAACGAACACCTCAGAAACTGCTCTCAAGCAACCTGGCTTCTGATGTGATCATTTTCATGCCTCTCTTTGGCTACACTCTATTACTTTCATCTTATGTGTTATTTTAGAATGTGACCTTAGTCATAAAAAAAAAAAACTACTTGAATTTTAAGTGGTGGTTGAGAAAAAGCAATGTTGTGAAAAAGAAGAAGAAAAAGAAAATATTTTTTTTATTTTTAAGGCATTGCTCGTTACACACAAGTGTGTTAATCAGAGCTGGAATGAGGCTTTCGAATTTCGTCAATACCTTAGGGCCCCTGAGTCTCTGGTGAGGGAAATGTGTGTGTGTGTGTGTGTTTGTTTTTGTTTTTTTAATATATATAGAAAACATAACTTCTCTGCTAACCTTGTTTATCTTCATTGTGTAAAATATGATTTTATGTATTTTATTTAGTTTCTGGTTGACTTAGCTTATTATAGTGTTGTGGCATTTTACATGAAGTGAGGACATGATATTAAGAATAGTGTCACCTATAAATATGGGAGCATATGAGAACATATGTTGGGAATGTTCCAATTAACTTTCTGAAGTTTTGGAGGACTTACGACTGACTGAGGGGTGCATTAAAAACTGAAAATTCTCTTTTAATTATGCCCATTTTCTGTATTAAATTCATACACAGAATATCCACTTCAAAAATTTTATGAAGCTAGAGTACTTACAGAGTAATTTATTAAAAGAGTAATTTCTATTTTCATCTTTGTATTTTCCTCTCTGGCATTCTGCTGTTAGAGTTGTTTTAGGCTTCATTGCTTCAGGAATTTCTTTGACAGGACAGAATGCAGGTGCAGTACAAAGTCAAGGTTTAACCTCTATTTTGTAAAAGCCAAATCCCATTGAGAAAATGAAGCTAGCTAGATCTCAGAAGCAAGGCAGAAGGAGAAAATCTTTGAGGTCAAGGAGATGGAAGGAAAGAGATTCTATTTTAAGAGACTAGAAAGAGAAAAGTCTTCTAGGTTCTGGGCCCGCTTCCTCATAGAGGTGGGAGAATCAAGACTTTAGATGCAAATGCAGGAAAGGCACACTCAGAGCCTATTAGACAAAGGAATATGCAGCCAAGCATCTCATGTCCTCAAGTGGCTCAGAGGTCGACTTGAAGGGACCACATGGACAGCCCAAGAGCTGAGGACCTCCTCTGCTGAACTGCACATGTGTCAGGCCTCTTCCAGTCCTGGTGGAAAACAGGATATGGTATCTAGTCTGTTCAGGCTGCTGTCACAAAATACTCTAGACTGAGTAGTTTATAATCAACATCTATTTCTCACAATTCTGGAGGCTGGGAGTGTCTCCAGATCGAGTTAGCAGCAGATCCTACGTCACTGTCATCTCACAGAATGGAGGGGGCCAAGAGAGCTCTCTGGAGCCTCTTTTCTGTGGGTCCTAATCCCATTTCCCAAAGTCCCTTCTCCTGATATCAAATTGGGGGTTAGGATTTCAACGTGGGAAGAGGTGGGGGAGGGACTCAAATATTCAGCCCATAGCCTTCACCCTTGATTTTGAATAAAGTGGATTTAAAGACACTAATGAAATGCAGTATTTCTTACACCTAAATATAGCTGGAGATGAAGATGTTGGGGGAAAAAATGGTTTATATTCAGATGTATTTCTCTACCACTTTTCATTTCAATTACATGTAATGCCTGAAGATAATGTAGATGGATTACCCAAAAAGCTTTAGATGTTCTGAAAACACAAAGCAATAAAATATCACATTTTTTTTTTTTTTTTTTTTTTTTAGATCCATACCTGCAGCATATGGAAGTTCCTGGGCTAGGGGTCGAATTGGAGCTGCAACTCCTGGCCTATACCACAGCCACAACAGTGCCAGATCATCCTAATAGCTAGGTCTGAATCAGAACAGCATCTGTGACCTACTCCGCAACTTACAGCAACACCAGATCATTAACCCACTGAGCAAGGCCAGGAATCAAACCCGTATCCTATGGATACTAGTCAGATTCTTAATCCACTGAGCCACAATGGGAACTCCACATTTCTAGTTACTTTTGTAATAGTTAACAAAAGTTTAATTTTTTTAAATAAACATGTATTGTGGAAATGTATGAGGCTAGTAATCAGTTTTGCAGAGAGAAACTGTCACTAATATCATAAAAAGTCCTTGAGATAAGATTAAAAAGAAAGTTGAGGTGAGAGCTGGTCTATTTCCCCTCTCTCTGATATCATTTCTTCCCTGATACCAATAGCATTAGCTGTAAATGATACCATCCTATTATCACTTTCCCCTGGAGATGTTTCCTTACCTGATTTTAGATGCAACACAGTGTATAGAAGTTGTTTAGTGTATATCGTCAATGCACTAAGGTGGTTTTTGGTTTGTGTCTATTTGCCAATCTATAAGGGAATGTATAAGTGGTACAAACCTACAAATTCCAGTGATTTACCTGCATAGGTAAATTAAGTTCTGTTCCTGTTAACTGTTTTTTCTATTATTCCTCTTCCACTAACTCTGCTGGAAGATCCAGGCGAGAGTTCGTTCCTATATACGTGGCATCCTGCATTTCTGTCCTTCCATCCTGTTAGGAATATTTAATGTTTTTTCCTACAGCTGTATAACAAAAATGACTTCAGCCTCACTGCGCTATTCAGTGTTTAAGAGTTCAGCCTAAAATCAAATGGCATTAGGCCTGGTGCAAATTTAAGGCAAAATAGGACATAGCTGTGGGTTGACTTGGAATAATGACCTTAAACTTGGAAACCTGATGGCTGACACTCACACAGAAGTTGTCAACTTGGACACAACCCTGAAACCTATCATAAGGGTCAATTTAATCCTAGAAATTTGACTCAGAGTAAGGATCAGACAGGAAAATCCTTATCGACAGGAAATGTTGAGGCGATTACTAATAGAATGAGACTTATACATATTTAGAAATAATTCAAAAAGTGTAATGACTCATGCCACTGTCATTTTTTATTCTTGTGTTTCTTTTATGTTTGTCTTTTGACCACTAACTCATTGTTAAGATAGCTACTGGCCTGAGATCCATTATAATAATATGAACATATTTAAAATACTGTAAGTGGTAGTTACTGTAAAAGTTCCATAATGCTATGATTTAGGTTGTGTTTTGGTGTTGTTATGTTATGGGGCCCAGTGCCTAAGAAAGTCAAAATTCTGTGATGTAATCTCTTCGTAGGGCTTTCCAAAATGTATAGAGACACACAGGAAAATAAAACATATCAAATAATTGTTAACAAAAATGCCATTTGTTGTAATTTATAAAAAACTTTTTACTAAGTCTGATTAAAAACCTCCATCCAGGGCTGCCTAGTAAAAGATCTAGCAGAATGTAAAAAAAAAAAAAAAAAAAAAAAGGAGGGGGTTGAGGGGGAAAGAGATCTCTCTCATGCACCCATCTGCATGGACCAGAAGGAAAAAGAAACCTGCAGCTGTGCTGCATTAAGAGGCTAGAGCCTGCCTAGGTCTGAATCAGAACAGCAAAGAGCAAGATAATCCGCACTGGCACTGTGTTAAATAGTATCCTGAACTCAGACCCCCTAGATATATGACTGGGAAGAGCTGGGCTTCTCTTTATCTTGTATTTAAGAATTAGGTCACAAGGAAAACAAAATTCTCCCTTTAAAATGTAAATTGACAAAAATTTTAATTGTCAGTATAGTGTTTTGTTAATTAAGGGCAACACACAAGGGATTGCAAATCTCTATATGTAGATTAAGAATATCTTTATTATACCAAATTTACTAAGTAGAACTCTTATTTTCTGCATTTTACCTTATTTGTTCATTTTCTGCAGAGAGGATTGAGGATGAATTCCTCCTGGATCCCAATATAGGAAACACAACAGACAGAAAAAGTCAAAAACTTCCCAAACACTATTGAGGTAATGCAGTGGTGGAGCCAACACAGCCTTTGGACCTCTGTGGTAGATATACCTCTTCTCCTCCAAGTCCATTGGATCTTGTAAAAAATTAAAAAGTTATTAAAGCTAAATAAAGTTGGGAGACCAGAAGGGAGAGACTCTGACTATGGCAGAGCCCAACAGGGAGAAGGACTACTTTCCTGGCTAGAACTCATCCAGTGCGGATCAATGGACTAAACTATGGCCGTCCCAACTTTCTTTTCCTCTCTAGAAAGGTGTTCTCCTTCCCTTGATGTGTGAGGACTTGCACGACCCATGGTTGCAGACCCTGAATTGCGATTCTCTAATAAATCTCGAATAAACCCATCGTCACTGGAGAAAAAGCCATCTATTGTTTTCAGGTCAACACTCTTAATTCCATTCTGTGTTTACAACATACTCTCCTGATTCTCTCTTTATAGTTTTCTATAGTAAAAGAATATTCTCCTTACTTTTTTTCCTACGTTTGCATTCCCCTACTTTTCAATATGTTTTGTGTTTGGCCAACACTATGAAAGGAAAAAATGGAAGCATATTATCCAGCTGGCAGTGGCACTTCTCATTTTAAAGAAAGGTATTGTTTATACTTGGACATAGGGATCTTTGTGTAGTTGTTTTTTTTCTACCTGAAAATGAAATCTTGCCATTTGCAACAACATGGATGGACCATGAGGGTGTTATGCTAAGTGATATAAATCAAAGACAAATATTGTATGATTTCACTTATTGGTGGAATAAAATAAACACACACATAGATACAGAGAACAGAGTAATGGTTGCCACAGGGTAAGGGGATAGGAGAGGGCAAAATATCTAAAAGCTGTCAAATGTATGATGACATTTGGAAACTAAATTTTGGTGGTGAGCTTTCTATAGTGTATACAGAGGTTGAAATGTTGTGCGTGTGAAACATATAGTATTAGAAATCCATTAATTAACAAAACACTGGCTGTGAGTTAAGTCTCATCAATTGGGACTCTCAGATGGTTTTCCTGGACCTTTTTGTTAGGCCATTTGAACTCTGAAAAGAGCATCAAGTCAAATATGGACAGTTTAATGGTACATCATTTATACACACAGTCAAGGTTGGGTGAGGTAGAAGGGCAGGAGAAAAGTGGACTACAGATGTGATTTTCATTTATATTTAGGAGAAAGAGTGCCATTTTATTGGAAGCCTCTCTCCATCATGTCTCAATAGTTATGCATGCAGGTTGTCTTTTTATTTATTATTATTGTTATTATTTGATTTTTATGGCCGCATCAGCAGCACCTGTAAGCTCCCAGGCTAGGGGTCCAATTGGAGTTGCAGCTTCCTGCCTTTGCCATAGCCATAGCAATGCCATATCTGAGCCACGTCTGCTTGCTTCCTACACCACAGCTCACGGCAACAGCCAGATCCTTAACCCACTGAGTGAGGCCAGGGATTGAACCACCATCCCCATGGATACCAGTCAGGTTCTTAACCTACCAAGCCATGATGGGAACTCCCTATTTTATTTTTAATCAAAATTTGGGGAAGTGGTAAAAAAAAAAAAAAAGAGTGAATGATGAGTGAGAGAGAGGAGAGAAAAGTGAAAGGTAGATCCAAGATAAAATTAAGAGGAAAGGAAAGTATCTCTAAGTAAATTCTGATAAAAACCATCAGGTGATAGATGCTAATAACCAAGGTCATCGCCATCACTTGGGAGTGTATGGAAAATGCAGAATGTCTGGAGCTACCCAGACCTACTGAATAACAGTCTGCATGTTACCACGTCAAGGTGATGTGCAGGGTTAACAGTTCAGAAACCCAGGCCTGGGTAACAATGGTGCACTCTCTACAGTACATTATTTAAAATCACAATCTCTGGATTAAAGGATACTTCATTTCAAATGCATCTTTGCCACTTCTGAGAAGTTTCTTAACATCTGCTTGCCTCAGTCACTTCACATTTAAAAATAGTCTTATTAGGAGTTCCCATAGTGGCGCAGTAGTTAACGAATCCGACTAGGAACCATGAGGTTGCGGATTTGGTCCCTGCCCTTGCTCAGTGGGTTGACGATCCGGCATTGCCGTGAGCTGTGGTGTAGGTTGCAGACGTGGCTCGGATCCCGTGTTGCTGTGGCTCTGGCGTAGGCCGGTGGCTACAGCTCCAATTGGACCCCTAGCCTGGGAACCTCCACATGCCGCGGGAGTGGCCCAAGAAATAGCAAAAAGACAAATAAATAAATAAATAAATAAAATAAAATAAAATAAGTCTTATTAATTACGTACCACTATGGAGAGTTGAAAGGATTAAATATAAAAAAAAATGCATGCAAAAAAGAAAGTGTTAGTGATTTGTGTTATTACTTCTGTAAAGTAACCATGATGTAGCTAAAAGTGGATGAATCTGAGAGTTTGGATTCTTGAACTCCTGTTTAGAAGTTTACTGGCTATGGGACTTTTAGCAAATTGAATACCCATCTGAGCCTATGTTTTCTCAAGTGTTAAAATGGAATTAATACTTATGTGGGAGTGTTTTAAAAAGGAACATTCTAAAGTGTTCTTACAATGATACTTTTTTTTAAAGTATTTTAAAATGATAAATAGGAGCACCCCTTGTGGCTCAGCGGAAATGAACCTATTATCCATGAGGATGCAGGTTTGATCCCTGGCCTTGCTCGGCGGTTGAAGATTCAGCATTGCCGTGAACTGTTATGTAGGTCACAGATGTAGTTCGCACCTGGCATTGCTGTGGCTGTGGTGTAGGCCGGCAGCTACAGGTCTAATTCGACCCCTAGACTGGGAACCACTATGTGCCACAGGTGCAGCCCTAAAAAAAGGTCCAAAAAAATGATAAATAATAATGTAAACACAAGCTATTATTATTATCATTCATCCTAAAATAATAACTACTATGGTCCAATCTGGTTTGTATCAGATGGAGATAGACTCCATCATAGCTGAGTCAAACAACATAGTAATATAAATTTAAACATAGAAAAGCGCAGTCACTTTAGACAACTCTAAGCCTTGTCTGTTGTCTCTCTGATACCCTGAGGAATCTGCACGTGGCCAAAGCATATTGAATGCCAATTTGGGATACTTTCACAGTATGAAGTTCAGACAACTCACTTATAATTGTCAGAATCCTCAATGGGTAGAATGTCTTAGAGCAGATAATGATATAAGCAGTTTATGATTTTTCATACATAATAGGAAATGACCTTCATAACTTACTTGTAGCTTCATTTCTTATTACTTATGAGTCATTCAATAAATGATAGAAATAAATTATATTGTTCAACTGACCTTTGTTATATATTCCCATTGTAAATGGATATTTTTCATTGTCCTGACATATTTGCAACAATAATGTGTTTTCAGGCTATAAATATTGATAGAGCAAAGTTGTGTGTGTTTGCACTTTGAATATTTGATAAGTTGCACCAACACCTATAGAATGAACATTAGCGGTTCTGGGAAGCTTTATTTATCCCCCAAAGGACAATTCATGCTGCAGGGGCTTAAAAAGTATTCTTCATTAAATGATTTGTTTCCACTAAGAAATTATTTAATTTTAACTCATTTTTAACTAAGGTTGAACTTTATCGTGAATATTAATCACTACAGGGAAACCTAGGCATCTGCCACATTATCTGATCTCCTGAGTAAGTTTCATGTTTTAAAGTTTAATCTAGAATTATATAAAGGCAGGTTTTATTTAGAATGATCTCACCATTAATTGACATTTCTCTTTCATCAAATCCTGATGGAAAGGTAGGATAACAAAGGAAGGATTTGGTCAGGTGCTATGTGCAAGAAACAGGTGGGTTGGAATGGAGGGGAGAGAGGGTTTGAGGAGAAAAGATAGAGTGGGTCTCTTACATCACAATTGCTGTCATGTATTTTTAAACAAAAACAACCTTTCTTTAACTTTTTAAAAACCAAATTCTATAAACTTTTGTCTGTTAATTTAAATGGTCTAAGAGTGGAGCTTATTAAAAAGCAGATTCCTTGTTTGAACATCTAATGTTTTAGAGCTTTGGACAACTCATCTTTCTAACAAATTTCACCTCCTCCTTATGTTTCTCTTTTCCCTCCTTTTATACCTGTAGCTTGAAGGAACATGCAAACAACTGATCTGCATTTTCAGCCCTTTCTTGAACGCACTGTAACTCCCTACCTTTCCTGATAGAAACATTTAGGGAAAGATTCTTGAAGGATGGCCAACCCAAATATTTCTCTGGATAACCCAAAAATCCACCTTTAAGTTGAACAGACTCTCAAGGCATTTGTACATAGAATATTTTAAATGGATGCAGCATAGAATTACTTCACATTTAGATTTTTGCCTGTTACTTCTTTTCACTGGAGGTTTGCTTAACAGACATTGTGTGTTGACCCTGGAAAATCATATGTGGACTATAGCCTTCTATGAATCTTCACATATTTAGCCAAGAGAAGTGGTTTTATTAACTGTTCTATTTGAGGAAGCTAGCCCTGAGGGTGTACTTCTAAGATAAGTATCATTTTAGGTTCTGTCCATCATGACATTGACATAGGGAACACTGGATGGAACTTTAATAGGACCAGTTCTACTATCAAGTAGGACCTTCCCTTCCCTGCTGTAGGGGGTTTAATTTCATTGTCTTCTAAAAGCAGCTGCTAAACATCGAGGGTTCACCATCATGCTGTCAAAATTAACATGGGAGAACTTAAAGGGAATCCAGCAAGTAGTTTCCCCAATAATAGCACTTCGTGAAGAAAGGTAGAAAAATTTAGTCCCTGCTGTGGGCTTTTTTTTAATTCCAAAATCAGAAAAGATGACACTAAGGTACAGTTTCACACTATGGTGGCCGAATTGAGGAACTAGAAAGCATCCCAGTGGAAACATTGAAAAATAAGTCTGGGCTTGATAAAGGATGACTTACGCTCAAACCAGAAAAACACATTTGGTGTGACACTGTTAAGATTCCAATAATTGGGACTCCGTATTCTTATCTCCGGGGTCGTGGCTTCAGTTTGAAGTGTGAAGGAATATTGCAAACTATTTAGCTGAATGGCTCAAAGGACATCTAGGTCTGGGCTCTTGAAACTCTGAATAAACAGTATGTAGTGAAATAACTAAAAGGAATAGAGTTAAACAGTTGTGGGAAGACTTTGGCTATGCATTGATTTACTAAGTCATAGCAATTGTGCCCCCCGAATATCCTTGAATCACTCTTTCCTATTGACATTGTCTATAGTAACCTACCCATTAGCTTTTACCTGATGGTTTCTACCTGGTTCCCTTGCTTTGAATCATTTTTGCTATTCTAATTTATTGTCCCTGATATTTAGATTCCAAATAATCTAAAACAAATTTCTTAAAATTTCATCCTCAGCTTTGAGACAACTTTTGATGTCTCTCCATTGTTTTTTATAGGATTGGCAATACATTTCTTGACTTGGACCTTCTCTCCATGCCCAAGTTCATTGGGAGGTCACTGTAGCACACAGTTTATGAATACCTTCTACAAGATCACTTCCAGGATTTGAAGCACTTCTGCTCATGAAGCTGCCTGTCCTTGTCCCTTCACTTTATAGTAGAAGACATAGGGACAATAATCATAGTTTCCACCTCATAACATTGATGTGAGGATCAGAGAGACTTAGGATAATATGTTCAAATGCCTAGAGCAGTGTTTGGTACACAGGAAACCCACTTACACCCACTTTTCCCTACTCCTACTTATCCAGTCTTCCAATGCTCAAGTCCCACTGACTTATGTGCAGTTCCCTGGAGGTGGCTGCTATTTCCCTGTAGGTGAATTTGCATTTGCTCCTCCTTGCTTCTTAGTGCCAAATCTTCCTGGCCTCAGGACTACTGCCAGTTTCTCTTCTTGCCCCCAGTGCTCCCAATGTCTATATACCTAACACACATCCTTAGATATTTTCTGCTTATCTTGCAAAATTCACCTCAGCCATTCTTGAGTATCTTAAGTTTTCATAAAACCTATTTGGCTTAAATAATAAGCATGGAAGGGACAAGAAATTGAACTGACTTCAGGGACAACCGAAACTGGAACATCAGAGGCTTTTCTCTTCTCCACCTCTTCATTCTCTCTATGGCAGATGGGCTTTTCAATGAGGACAGCTCAGAACTTATGATATCCTTCAGGCTTAGGGGCCCCAGAGAACATCAAAAACAAAAGTGATAATGGCATTCTTGTAGGAATCCACTACAATTGCCATTTTGGATCTGGCTTTAAGTAATGAGGAACTCAGTCTATATGCAATTAAGCGGAGTTCATTTAAACTTGTCAGCACGTATTGAAGCATTTAACTTTTTGGTAGCTCAATAGCCTAGAGTCAAAGGATGGAGAAATGGTTAACTCATGTCCGAAAAGGAGCACAGATACAAAACACTTGTACACAAGATATAAAATGGGGTTTATTAGGAAAACCTTATAAGCAGAGATGTAGCAAAGTTGACATACTTACTTGAGATCTCGTTATTTCACATAGATGCCTGCTCAGGCCAGGCCTGACCTGCAGACCTGTGACCAGTGAACAATATTTTACTCCCAAGTTTTCTATGCATAGTACACAGGCTTTCTGTATGAACTAGGTAGCAAATAAAGCTCTTTATTCTGGAAGGTTGGGCCTTGTTCAGTGAAGCATCCGTGGTCCAAGATCTGTGCTTCTGGAAGTTATCTTTTAATGACTGTCTCTGCTAAACTGCTGAAAAAGGGCAGAAATGAGCCTCCAAAAACACCCTGATCTGCCTCTCTTCAGCTTTTCACAAAGCTCAATGTGAATCTGAGTTCTTCCCACCCAAACTATTCTTAAAACAATAGATTTTATCATACACAGAGGGGTATGAGCATACCTAAATTGATCTAAGAATTAAAAATGCTGGTTGCTTAAACTCTTAGTTAAGTTTCAGAGAGAACAGGAGTTCCTACTGTGGCACTGGAGTTTAGGAATCTGTCTGCAACATCTCGAGTCACTGAGAAAGTACACATTCTGATATGCCTGATGCAGTGGGTTAAAGGATCCACCATTGCCACAGCTGTAGTGTAGCTTGCAGCTGCAGTTCAGATTCAGTCCCTGGCCTGAGAACTTCCATGTGCTGCAGGTGTGGCCAAAAAATGTTTGTGATAGAACTATTGCATTTAATTATTTTCATCATTAATAGTCATTAATTGAAGGTGGACTCTTGGAACTTTGCTTCCATTTGTATATTCTCTGTCATTTTTTATTGATGGTTTTATTGCACATGTAATGTTTTAATTCTTGAAATCCTGTCATCACTTAACTTTGTTTAGCCAGACAGTTTCACAACTTACCTCAAAACAATTGCAATCATGTCAAATCAAGTGACCTTTCCTTGAGAGATTGTATATGAAATTCAGTATGTTCAACTGACAATATAGTTTCCATGTTGTACTCTACAATATATCAGATTTAAGCTCTGGTTCTCAAAAACAAAAAGGTTCTATTTCCCTTGCAGCCATTTGCATCTAATTAATACAGTCTTTGTAAAATCCATTGCTATGGTGATAGAAGTTCTGTGCTAAAAGAGAAACTTTTAAAATGCCAGCTCAGTATGTCACATATTTACAACTCTTTGATAATGTCGCCATCTTATCATTCTAATCTTTTTATCATCCCTGGATAGAGACAAGTATATCTTTTACTTTGAACTTTGCTGTAGTTACCCTAAACAACAGATTTTATAATGAACTGCATTGATTACTTTTGATGTGACTTGTAATGGTGCACGTCAGTTTAAGCAGGAGCTCTGTCATGTCTTGTTTGTACCTTTGACAAACTGACCCAGTTTTCAAAATGCTTTCACATCTATGGTTAAGTTAATGACCTAAATCCCTGTCTTGATGGGTTTGTGCATTTGACATCTTTCTCTTAGGAGCAGAGGGCTGTGATATTATTCATAACTGCCTACCCTTACTAGGAACTTAATTGAAGCATGGTTTGCAAATGAGAACAAGAAATCAATGGGAAGAAAGTCAGTCTTCTCTTAAGCAGTATTCATGGAAGTTTAACTGTGAAGTTTACTTCAAACTATAACTTGTCATATACCCATTTATCTTAGGAGCAAATTATTTACACATTAAAATGCATCCAAGCACTTTAACTATGTTTAAATTGTAGAGGATCTGGGCTTGTGTGCAATGCTACCAATTTTATCCCTATACTGTCATAAGGATCTTTAGCATACAGAATTACAATGAATGTGGTGGTTCAGGGATTAAAATCTCCTTAAATACTCATTCACATGACAGACTGGAGCAATTAGTGTATAGTAACAATGGTGCATGGATAACAAGAGTGTCTCATATATTTCCACCGAGAGTCATCTTCCATTATAATCATCCTAATGAAAAAATCACAGTGGTTGAATGGAACTGCTATTGGTATAGCATTAAAAAAAATAAAAAGAGATGAACGTTGAAAAACATCATTAAAGTCACATTAAGGAACTGATTGAAATTGACCAGAAAGGGAATAATCATGGAACTGTCATTACTACCCCTTTCTTATAGCTTTCAGTCCAGGTGTTATAGAAATCTCATGCCAGTGGGTTCTTGTGCTATAATATCTTCACAGAGTATTGTGTGTGGTGAAAAAATGACAGACCTGAGGATTCCAGTAACTCTTGTTTGTCAGCTCAGGTTTAGTCTCTACCATGGAATCTGTTCTCCATATAGAGCTCCCATACATGTCTGGAAAGTTACATGAAGAGATGGAATAAAAAACACATTATGCTATGTTGACTCTATCAACTTAAAAAAAAATTGCACTTAGAACCTGGCTGTGTTTAGCATATTCAAATACATGTTTTCATGTGATTTCTCTTTCTGCTCCTTTAAAATTTTCCTTTTTTTTATAAAAAAAAACAAATAAAAAAAAATCTATGCCCATACTGAAGATAAAAAGTCAGGAGGATAGATTTTACAGAGATTGATGTATAGAGAAACAGAGTGTAAATCAATAGATGAAGTGGAATTGGTTTGTTGTAACATCAACCCGCCGTGCTAGCAGATGGAAGAAGGAGATGTGTGTGGACTTGGGATGAGAGGGTCCAAGTTGGGGAGGTGATGCTGCTGCAGGAAGAGAATGTGTTGACAGGTAGGATCATTTAGTACCACTCCCCCCTGGTCCTGGAATAACCAGCCCAGTGTTGAGCTGACACACTTGGCAGATAACAAATCGAAAGTAGCTCATCTGCAAGTGAAATAGTCTCACTGAATTAGCTAGTCTGATGATGTTCTTTCCAAGCTTATTACTGTAGTATGTTGAAAACCTGCTATTGATTCTTAGAATGTGAAGGTGATATTTCTATTGGGATTCCGTGTTTGGGCAGAGGGAAAAGCGTGGATGAGTTATGCCAAGTTAATAAGCCACAGCATATTTAACATAACAACAATGGCTGCTTCTTTCATGTTTAGTGATTGCTGAGTGGAATATTTGAAATACTCAGCAATTCTGCCAAAAATGCTTTGAGTGCAGGCCCAGGGGCCTTGCTGTATCATTTTGATATTCACCTTCTATACTTACATCAGGTTTTGGACAACCCTCAGGATATTCCTGTGTTCCTCAAACCCTTTATAAAAAAGAGCAAAGTAAAAATTTTGATGGAAAGTTTCTTTTCATAATCTCTGTGACTTCTTTGTACATTGGTAGATGATTTCCTTTTTCACAAAATACCAGCTCCACCTTCATTTGACATAATTGAGTGGTATATAACCTTGGAATGAGCAAATGATGCCAGCATATACCAGACAAATAAGAGAATTCGTGTTATAGAAAATCGGAAAATGCTTGCATATAAAATCAAGAATCTTAATGTGAATCCAGTAAGAGGTCTAGAAATCAAAATACTTGCCTGTCCTTCAAAAGGATATGATTCTTATTTGATGCCCTGCTGTTTGGCTGTCTGTTTATAACAATGTAGCAGAAGTTACTAGATTATTACTATGTTGATGATGGGTAATATGAAGCAAGCAGAAATTTTACAATGTTTCTTTAAAATGTTTGGTATCAGTCTTGTTATTTGTCAGTATGTCAGTTTTCTAGGGCTGTCATAATGAAACATCACAAACTGAGGGGTTTAAAACAATAGAAAGGTATTGTCTTAGAGTTCTTGTGGCTAGAGATCTAAAAGCAAGATGCTATCAGGGCCCTGGTCTGTCAGTAGTCTCTAGAGGAGGATCCCTTCTTGGCTTTTCCAGTTTCTGGTGGCCCTTAGTGTTCCTTGGTCTGTGGAGTGGCTTCAATCTTTCCATCTGTCATCACATGATCATCTTCCTTCTGTGTCTATAGCCATATTGCTCTCTTCTTATGAGAACATGGTCGTATGGACCTCATCCTAACACAATTACATCTGTTAATAACTCTATTTCCAAATAAGGTCACGTTTACAGTTTCCAGGGTTAGATTTTCCACACATATTTTTGGGGGACACACTCAATCTGTAATAGTATTGATTTTAGGTAGTGACATGCTGTAATTTTTGCCTAGCCAAGCTCATCTATTAGTTTAGATAATAAACAGATAAACTGGGGAAAGTCTTTTTAAACATATTAAGGAGATAGTTTCATCCTTGAACTAAGATCAGCTACCATTCTGTATTAAAAATTTAATGGTAAGATCATGTGGATTGAGTGCAAGCAATATCCATAGATTTGAATCATTTGTCATTATTAGAATTGCCTGCTTTATTTAAAGCCAGATTCTTCATTTTGAATTACTTATTAATCTTTTATGTCTAATAAAGTAATTTTGATAATCTTATTGATTTTAATTTTTCCTAAGTTTTAAGCAACTTTAAGTCTCTTAGCTTGAGCTCTAAAATATTGTCCTAGCTGTATTTTTCAAGTAAATGGAAAAGAAATGTGAAATGATCTTTCAGTATTAGATGTAAAAATCATTTTTCTAGTCATAACTGATCCCTTGATTTTATGTCATATGGACTCTTGTATGAATATAACTCAAAGAATGTAGTTTCAATATGATGTATTTTTATTCAGGAAACTAAAAAAACCCTTCATTCTGAATTTCATTTAGAGGAATCTCTCCCAATATCACTAAAGAAAGAAGATTTATAGCTTTACTACTTGACCACTTGCATTAAGACATGTCTAGGAAATGTAATAGAGCTCCCTTGAAGATACACACAAGCAGGAGAATGGAGTTAGCATCTATTATCAAAACTTGGGTATATTCTGTTTCCTGTATTCTGCCTATTGGTAAGAATTGTGGGTGCCTCTCATAAATGGTACTCAAGAATACTTTAATTTGCTAATAGGATATATATTTTTATTACAATAGCATTGAATATGGTTTAAGAACATGGATTCTGAGGTCAGTCTACTGTTTCTGTCTATCAGCTCCATCACTGACTAGCTACACAAAATTGGCCCAGTCATTTATCTTCTCTGGGCTTTAGTTCTATAAACTGAAATTAATAATACTAGTTTATTACTGAGTTGATAAGAAAATTAAGTGATTTAATAGAGTCAAACAGAATAATTCTTAAATGTGTAGGAAGCACTGTGTCAATGTTAGCCATTATTTCTATTCCTGTTTATATTGTTGCTAGTATTATTGTGATTATATAGTTACTAGATGATAAAGGTGCAGTGACTACAGCAGTCACCTAAAAAATCTAAGTCACTGCTCCAGCCACTCTCTTTACTTTCTCCACTTCCTCCACAATCCCCGCCACACAATTAAGTAAAGAATATAGTAAAAATATTTTGGAATGATGTCATTTGACTGCATTGCTGACACACGTGGTCCCACACAGAGATAAGGATGCTCTTTTGGATTCCCTCTGGTATTTTTTGGTAATTTGTGCATTATTTTCTAAGCCACAGTTTCTTGCATTAAAAACCATAAATGTCTACACAAAGACTTATTCATGAATGTTCCTAACAGACTTATTCTTAATACCCTCAAACTGGAGAAAATCCAAAAATGCATGTTAAATGGTTAGTGCCTAAATAAATTGTGGTATATTACACAATGGAATACTATTTAGCAGTAGAAAGGACCAAACTACTGGTAAATGCAGTACCATGTGTTAGTCTCAAGAGCCTTATACTAAATAAAGGAAACCAGACACAAAAGAGTGCAAACGGTGTGATTCTATTTATTTGACATTCTGCAAGAGGGAAAGCTAAAGGGACAGAAACCTGTGGTACCTATTTGGGGCTGCAGAAGAATGGCAGGGAAATAGACCTTGAAAGGACATGAGGAAATTTGGGGGATGATGGAATTGATCCAAATTTTTCTTATGATGGCTTTGAGACCACATACAATTGACAAAACTCATCAAACTGTGCACTTTAAAAGAATTACTTTTACTCTGTGAAAATTATGCCTGAAACTAATGCACCCCAATTTCATAGTAGCATTGTTTACTATTGCCAAGTCATGAAAAGAACCTAAGTGCCATCAACAGATGAATGGATAAAGAAGATGGGATATATGTAGATATCTCTATGTATCTTTATAGATCTATATCTATGTACAATGAACTATTACCCAGCCATACAAAAGAATGCAATTATGCCATTTGCAGCAACATGGATGGACTTGGAAGATGTTATGCTGAGTGAAATAAGTCAGAGAAAGACAGATACTGCATGATATCACTTATATGTAAATGTAAGAAATATAGTGAACTAGTGATATTACAACAACAGCAAATAAAAGTAGATTCACAGATGTAGAGAAAAAAATTAGTGGTTGCCAGTGGAGGGAGAGGGGCAATATAGGGGTGGGGAGTGGAAAGTGCAAACTCTTGGGTATAAGGTAGGCTCGAGGTTGCATTGTATGACATGGGAAATATAGCCAATATTTTGTCACATCTTTAAATGGGATATAACCTTTTAAAATTATATTAACATTTTTAAAAGATAAAAAAAAGTGAGGGGGGATAATAATGTTTATTGAACACTTGGGATGGATTAGATACTTAGTTGGCCACTTAGATGTGGGGACAAAATTTATCCCTGAGTTCTGAAGAACACATCAGAGTGAGTTCATAGATAAAAGATATGATGTAGAAGGCCATCATAGACTCCATATAACTTTGGATTTACTTGTATATATATACACACACACTGGGTGTAAAGCAATACCCTCAAGAGTGTGTGAGAATCACTAACATCTCTGCAATTCTATTTAACTTACCATTGCAGTTAGAATTTTCAATTACCCATTTTTTCATATCCTCCTACCACTAAGTATTTCACTTTAAAATTTAATAGTTTTTATTTAAAAGTCACCGTATAGTACCTTGGAAGACAAAGTGTATGCGTTTGTTCTTACAAAATAAATGTGTACTCCTTCCTTTATGTTGCTACACATATTTCTTTCAAAGCTCCCCAATTCCTTTTTAGCTTAACTTTCCAGAAGATAAATTTCAAGGAAACAGTATTTATTAAGAACTCATGGACAATGAGTACTGTGCCTGAAGTCAAGCATCATCTCAGACCTGTTCCTTGGCCCCATCAGGGAGATTCTTTTGTGATGATTTGAAGGATATGTGCCTGGTGGTTATGACTGCCATGATTTAAACATGCTCAAGTGATGGTTTTATATTGCATCTTATCTAGATAAAAAAGAAAAATGAAATCTGACAGAATATAAGAAAGCAGAAATAGTCACACAGTCTTTAAGTTGTTCTAACACACTAAGATAGCTATCATAGCCATTTTTCCCATTTCCTTATGTGATAAATATATAAAAATCTGTACTTTTTTCTTGGGGGGAGGGGTTGTGTATTACTCTTGGAATATTTTAGTTTTTAGTTTCTCTTGCTCTGGTCTCTAAGGTACCTGATATTCTGTAAAACAATTATGTTCATTGAGGAAGCTTCTTACAAGGAAACTGAACTCACAGACCAGTAGCCTGGCATTTGAAGTCTTATTCTTATCATATTTCTTTTACTTCTTATGTGTGGGTTCTTGGGTAAACTCTTCAAGTTATCTGTGCCCGTGTTTGCTCATTTAAAAAATTGAAAGATTGAGTTATGTGACTTCTACTGGCCCTTCAAATCTCTAAAATGACTATATATTTGCTTTCAGATAAATGTGTATTTTGTATTTGAATCTGTCAGATAAATAGTAGGTTATACAGTTTTGTTTTTTTTTTTTTTGAATGATGGTTAAGTATTATTTTTAAAAGAATTCACAAGGGAAATGGCAATTTTGAAAGATGTTGATAGTTTGTAAGAACATACCATCCCTTCATACCTCCTCTATAATTTTTGAATATTTAGACAATCATGTTAAAGTGTTTATTTTCTGTTTAGACTATCACCACTTTTGTCATTTAAATATTTAGCATTTTCCCTTTTGATTAAACTTGCCATGATTTTCTTTACTTCTATTTCTTTGTTCTTGCCCATTCTTTCATCTTTTCTCTCTATATTTTATCAATTTCCTAAAGTCTTTTGCTATCTATGATTTGTGTTTTTAAACACGGAGATAACCTTAGGGCATAAATTCTTTCATTTCTGTATTTTGCATATTTTGTAGACTCTAGAAATAATCTTGGGGCTTTAGCACTGGAGGGAACCTTGAGGAGTCATCTCATCTGTTTTGATGTGCACATTAGGCCACTGTGACGTTATCTTCCACAGTTTGTAGCACTTTCTGTGTGTCACAGCCTTGAGCCTGGCCCAATGCCGTCTTGAGGGAAATCACGCTGTGGACCAACTTGTCAATCCTTACCACATTACATAAAATCTAATACTCTGTTATGCACACAGTAAGCTGTTAAAATATTATGAAGATTCCAGGATATGTCTTGCAAGTGAATCAAAGTTTGATTTTATAAAGTCTTCTGTTGTTCTGCAACTGCCATTCCCATACCATAGTTTCCTCACTCTTTAATAAGGCAATAAAGTTTCCTTGAGCAAGACTTGAACCAGAAGGTTAAGGCTGAGCCTCAAGGCCAGGTGTGGAATCTAAAGAATGATGACCTCTAAATTCATCAGTCCTTTTTTTGGTTACACAGCAACCTAGAGAGGAAAAGAAATTGACAATCAGAGGGAAATCTCACTACCCTAACCCTGGGCTGTGAAAGGATGTAAATATTTCATATAACCATATTACCTGAGAAATGCAGCACATTTCATAGTTTGCAAAGCATTTTTACACATCCACAAATAATAATGGAAATGAAAAATACTGAAACTTGTATATTATCTACAAAACACTGATGCATCACTGCTAATAAACACCAGAGTAACACTGGAACTTGGATTTTACATACTAATGCTTTTGCTACCATGCCCTAAATTCTTTCATACAAGCCGAGGTTGGCTTACCCCAAAGAATGGAGAGGAAGTGAGGTGTGTGGAAGTCAAAATCCTGTTGTGAAAATCATGAGAACTGGACTCCAGCTTCCATTTTTCCATCAAATTGCAGTTATGGGAGAAACTGGGGACAAAATAGTACTTTTTTGTTTTTCTGAGCTTCTGAGTATTCACTTAGAGTAAGCAGGTTAGAGTTCTTTTTCTTATATTTGGCCATTCTGTCAATTCACAGAATAATCAAATTTGGGCAATTTTAGAGATTCTTATTATGCATTTTGTTTGTTTGTTTGTTTGTTTTTTGTTTTTTTGTCTAGTGGCTTGGCCACATTAAAGTTTGCCTAACTTGGAAGTTCTTGTTGTGGCTCAGTGGGTTATGAACTTGAATAGTATCCATTAGGATGCAGGTTTGATCCCCAGCCTCACTCAGTGGGTTAAGGATCTGGCATTGCTGTGAGCTGTGGTGTAGGTCTCAGACACAGCTCAGATCTGCTTTACTGTGGTTGTGGAGTAGGCCAGCAGCTACAGCTGTGATTCGACCCCTCACTTGGTTGAACTTCCATATGCTGCAAGTGATAAAAAGCAAAAAATAAAAATAAAATAAAATAAATTGCCTAACTCATTTTGACCAAGACATTACGTGATTCTGAGCTTTTCTATTGGGTTCATTGTTCTTTTCCAAGTGATATTGGTTCAGATAATTAGTGTCTCAATGAAGCTCTATTTTCAAAATTATGTTTAATGGAGAATTTGACTTTCTGTAGATTTCTTGGACATAGAAGATGACCAAGAAGCCTTCGCTTTCCTTTTTTTTTTTTCTTTTTTGTCCCCAAAGCTTTCATTATAGAAATAAGGCTTTCACAAATTTATTGAAAAGACAATCATGGCAAAGAGATATTTTGAAACTTGAAAAAAAATTTGTGTTATAATAACAATACAAATAAATAATATCCAGAAAAAAATGGTGAAGAATATACAGAACTGTTTGGCACAAAGAAAAATTTCAGCTTTTCTCAGCAAGTATTGCTAGCTTCCCAGTCAATAATTATCAAAGTTCAGTTAGAAATGAAGCTGCTAGCTCTGGGACTGCAGCCTGCCTTGCCAAATAATGTCCTTGATGGGAGTGAACATCCAGGCTGAGAGCTACAAATGGGAAGGCCAGAGGCAATGCCTCTACCTTATTACCACTTCAATAGCCTTCTCAGCAGGAATTAACATGTAGTTTGAACTGAGTCTTTCCCCCTTGGCCACAACACCCAGTCTTCTCTATTTCAATCTTTGACTTTTTCACTGTAAATTTCATTACATGAAAGGGATGTGCCAAGTGATACCCTTGATGGTCTAACTGCTCCATTTTGTGACAAATCAATGGTGTGTGCTGCTTTGGGGTAATCTGTAATTTAACATATAAAATGTACATTTATGTAATGCCACTGAGCATGATCGCTGTGAACAAGTCTTTTTTTTTTGGACTCAAATCCCATATTTCTCCTAGGTACACAAAAGACCTTAAAACGTACATGCATAGACATATAACAACATTATTGACTTTTTTGAAAAGACCTAGCTTGGCAAGTAGTGCCAGAAGACATCCATTTCTGATTTTGTTGTTTGACTTTGCTTTTTTGCGATTTATCAACAAAATACACCCACAATAATTCATGGATAGTTTCCCACTCATTAAAATATTTTATCATAACCATGTTTGAAAGCATTTTTCAAATGTTCGTTGTGGAAAGATTGATAGTTTATCATCTATGCTGGAGTCTTGAGTATTAAGTACATTAATGGTATGTTTTATAATAGTGATAACAATAAAACTTGAAATTGCCTTCCTAGCCAGCATAGTGGTTTTAGCAATCAGGCTCTGAATTCATACTGCTTACGTTTAAACTAGGTGTTTAGCAGTAGGGGCTACTTATGCAACCTGGGACATGATGTTAAACCCTGCTGTACTCATTCTCTTTATCTGTAAAATGGGAATAATAAATGACCTAACTCGTGTTATATTGTTACCAACCCTCCTGAGTCAGTTCCCAATAAGGGTCCTTCTGCCCAGCGTCCTTTGAGCTGATAGAACTAGACTGAAAAATCGGGTTGTGATGATCATTGTACAACTATAAATGTAATAAAATTCATAAAAAAATAACTAGACTGAGTTCTTTAAGAAGCCCAGGAAAGCTTTATTGTTTGATCAAGGAAGAGAGAGGAGCGGTGGCTCGAACTTGCTCTGGAGTACCACTCTCACAGGCCCTTGCAGGCCGTTCTTGGGTTGAGTAGTGGAGCACGGCTCTTCTGCCCATGTTCCCACCTGCCTGAGGTTTCCTGGATGCCATTTTGCTGAAGGTTCTGGTCTGAGGGGTCTGGTGTGAGGCCGCTGTATGCAGCCCCTTGGGAGCAAGTGAAAGGAGATTAAGCACAGGAGAAAAAGGTTAGACTTTATCTTATTATCCAGATTCTATTTTTTATTTCTCAGGAACTGTTCATAGACTTTGCTTGTGACAATGTAACATCATATAGGATGTTAGGTATTAACTGATTCTTGCCATGATAATTTTATGACTATGTAATTATAACTATGTAAGAGAGTCTCAGATAGTGGCATAGTCTGAACTACTGGTTTTCAAACTTCCTCACTGCAGTGCTTTTGCTTTAGGTTTTACTCTTACAGAGTTACCTTCTCTCATTCTCTAAGTAGCCTGGAAAGCACTCATTTAATGATTCAGACCAAAAATTCTCTCTTCTGAGATGCCTTTGGGGATACTCATCTAGAAAAACTTGACCTCACTCCTTTATTACCTATTATTCTCTATAGGTATTCCGGTCATAGAATATAGTGCATTATCTTTCACTGATGGACTTAGTCCCCTGTCTTTCCTTACAAGTTTTATGATAAGCTCCTTGACTATCTTTTTCTCCACCCAAAAAGCTAAGTTAATTAGAATGAAATGTAATGCAGGAGGAAGGACTGGATATTAATTCTATAATGAGTAGCTATGTACCTTTAGGCATATTACTTATTTTAGTTCCTATATAAATATGGGCAATGACTTGCAGGGTCATCCCACATACAAAAACAGGATAGTCACCAATTGATTAGCAATACTTCATCTTCAAAATTAATTAGCAAAGTGGATTTCACTTGTGTTTTCATTTTGTACCTAAATATTTAAAGAGTCTTCATTAAATACTCAATAAACTCAATTGATACTGCAGATAATACAAACATGAATCCAGTTGTTATCTAGATTAAACAAATAGGAAATAATAGCTACTAGTAAAACAGCAGCTAAATAAACCAGCACTGCGAGCATAAAAACAGTCAACTTGTTGAGTATTATAGTGAGTATCTGCTGCTGGACATTATTATCTGTGTATATGTGTGTGTTTCACATACAGGCACCAACACAAATGTGGTGGGTTTACATTCCCATTAAGCCCATGTGTGTATCTGCATAATGTAGTAAGCCCTCAGCCACGCAGAATTTAAAGATTTCTCCTTTCCTCCTCCCAAAATCCTCTTTGGAGTTAATGGAGCAGCTTCAGAGCACTTAGCAGTGAGAGACCACTGGTACAGATCACCAAGGAGTCATAGTCCTGAAGCAGAGTGTACTCTGACTGAGCCTATAAGTACACAATGCCTTATTATATTCCTCAGAGGCTTTTCCATACTGTTCTGACTAGGTTACATCCTTTGAGCCTTTTTGCATGGAATGCAAAATGTCTGTAAAAAGCAGCCAGATGCTTAAAAGAGAGAGGAAAAAGAAAAAAAAACCATGGATGAGAGTAAACATAAGCATTAAGAACAATTAAAAGCTATTGCAGAATTAGTAAGCAGTAGCCATTCCAAAAGCAAAAAGGAAAGCCAGCTATAGGAGAAAGAATAGAGGAGAGATCTGGAAGCCCAAATACCTAAAATAGTCTTAAGTCAAGGGACCTGAGTAAATCCTGTTGCTATAAAATAAATAAATTGTTAGAGAAATAGCTGATGGATTGGTAGATAGAAAAGCATAGATACCGTATGCTACAGATTAAATCAGTATGGAAAAATACTGTATGATTTAGGAAATATTTCCACACATATTATCTCCTCTTATGTTAATGACAACATGGCAAGTGCATCAATTTAGGCTTTAACAAACCTATTTTATGTTCAGTTATTTAAAATGGCTCACATAGTTATAAAGTTCAAAATATTCTTTGCAGAGGAACCTTTGAAAACTTTTACTTGACACTTATAAATAGTATTAGCAGCTCTCAAAATTTATGGAATGGCAGTAATTAACAAATTCTAATAGTTCAGCTGGAAACTGTTCCTAATCTGTGCTATAAAAACCTAGTGAACAATTATGATACAATTGAGTAGTTGTGGAACAATAAACTGGATCCTCATATACATACATCTTTCCAGAGTTGCACACAAAATATTTGGTTCAAATGTGATTAACCTAAACAATTTGCCAAATAGAGCAAGCACCTGAATAGGCCAGTGAGTACTAGCTGATACATATTTGGATCAAAAGGATGTTGTCCTTTTCATGGTCACTGCCAACTTCTACTATTGCCGATGTGCAAAAATTGTGAGTGAAAAACATTTCCATTTACTCTCATTGTCAGAACTGAGAGAAAATAAACTGTTTCCATACAAGCACTGATTTTATGTTAAACATGTATTGCTTCATGAAAATTAGCAAATACCATTTATTCCTTGCCTAGTTTGCAGTAAGAAGAGAAATTTTAGTGGATGTATAAAAGGAATAAAGTGAAATTAAGTATTCGTGAGTTTGGAGTTACAGGGGAAAATTGCTGAAAATGTGAAATTATTGTTACTCCAAGTTTAGCGACGATTCAGGTCATTAATAACCCTGTGTAAATACTGTGTGTTTTTTTTCTGTTGTATTCAATAGTATGTTGAAGGTAACTTGGAAATTCATTCTTAAACTTAAATATATGTTTAAAAGGTTTTAAAGAATTTTCTTTAGTTTTTTAAATTTTATTTTAATACCTGAGAGTTTATTAAATGTTAAGCTCTGGTGCTTATGGTACAGAGTCCTGAGGCACTAGAAACAAATTTTCCTTTCTATCCCAAGGATATGGTATGGTTTTCTTCCTCCTTTCTTCCCTTCCTTTCTTCAGTTCTTCCACCCATCCTTCCTTCCCTCCTCCTCATCTTCCTCTTCCTTTTTTTCTTCTCCTGCTGCTCCTTTTCTCTGCCCCTCCCTTTCATCTCCCCTCTCTTCCTCCTCCCCATCCCTTCTTCTTCATCATCTTTGTTTTCCTCTCCATCTTTATCTACATCTTGTCTTAAGTTTAAGATTCTTTTAGTATAAGGAATAGGCAGCTTTAGGCTTTGGTATCATTATTGTCTTTTCCTAGATTCTTATAGACTTTCAGCAAGTTATTTATTCCACCTGAATCCCAACTTCTTCAACTGTAAAATCAATCTATTCCCTAGGGTTATTTTGAGAGTCAGATGAGATCCTATGTATATAAACATTCTGTAAATATCAGAACAATGAGTTAATTTTTGAAGAATATTAAAGCAAACATCTTATTTCCAAAAAAAAAACAAAAAGAGCAAAATACCATGGGCTAGCAAGATGCAGATAATATAGTTTGAAAGACTCTCCAGTAGTTCTATCTTCTAAGTACAGATCTGCCCCTAACCTGGCACTGACTACTTTTGAGTTAGAAACTTGAGTTTCGGTGTGTAAGGAAACCCTGCAGGCTTCAGTGTTTATAGCATCTTTTAGAATGTATGACAATTTGAATATAAGCATTGGAAATTTTAAGATATTGTACTTCTGGTCCATGAACAAGAGTTCTTAAAGTTTAAGTTCACATCATGTATTTAAAATGAGAGTCCTGGGAGTTCCTGTCGTGGCGCAGTGGTTAACGAATCTGACTAGGAACCATGAGGTTGCGGGTTCGATCCCTGCCCTTGCTCAGTGGGTTAATGCTCTGGCATTGCCGTGACCTGTGGTGTAGGTCGCAGACGCAGGTCGGATCCTGCGTTGCTGTGGCTCTGGCGTAGGCTGGCAGCTACAGCTCCGATTGGACCCCTAGCCTGGGAACCTCCATATGCGGCGGGAGCGGCCCAAGAAATGGCAAAAAGACAAAAAAATAAAAATAAAAAATAAAATGAGAGTCCTCTAATAATCTTTTATTGCACTTTTGCCTTCCTTTTATTTATTTTTTAAATTTCTTACATATTGGTTTTATTTTTGACCACTTTCATTTTCTTTTACTTTCTTTGCCTCATATCTTATATCCAGGGATTCCTTAGAACAGATCCAAGTGTTTTTAAATCCATGTTTTAGAGTGTAATTTTGAAAGGCTTCATTGTCGATAAATCAGTAAAATCTATGAATATAGAGATTTTACTGGTGGGAATGTACACTTTGGGTTGTTTTTCAGTTAATAAAGATAGATTAAACTGGGCACACCTGGTTAGCCTTCATGATGCTCCACTGACACATTTCTTTGGTTTCCATCATGGTTCAGGAACTTAACATGTCTACAGATGTGAAACATACTATTTATATACCCCAAATAACTGGTCCATATGTGACAGAATTTGTGTCACCATAGTTAGTATGTTTATAGAATAAATCACATATTATCTCCTTTAAACTTCTTTCCACTCTCCCCAAATACCTGAAAGCTACTCTTTGGATGTCAAGCATTTCAATGAACTATTCTTTTATCCTTCTAAATACCAGTTTAATTTACTAGGAAATATCCATTTTTATGTTCAGTGTCTTTGGGGACAGGCAATGTTAACCAGTTGGAATGGAATACTATTTGATATGCATTTGACATCTATGGTTTTTCATGGATCCAACAAACGGTTACTGCATCATGGGTTCTGTTCGCTCGCCAGCTGCTCCTCCTGCTCAAAATACTCAGCAGTTGAGGAGGGAATGTTCACATCCAACCTCTGGTGGATTGCAGCTGTGATCTGTGAGCTCATTGTTCTCCTCTGTGAAGCTGGTTATGGCCCTCACACAATGCCTATTAATTAGAACATATGAGCACTTACTGGCATTTTATGAGGAATGTAACAATGGATATTGAATATTAAATGTGGGACTTACACGGAAATGCTATAGTGCTAAAGTATTAAAAGGACAGACATGGGAAGCACATTTTTAGTTCTGATTTTAAAGAAACTGAAAAAAGACTTCTTTAAGCATTAGTAGGCAATGTACATACAGAAAAAGTGGTGCAATTTTGAGAGGAGAAAGGAATAAAATTAATTTCTATAATGGAATAAAAAATTGAGAACAATAAACATTATTATTAGAAATATGTGATTCAGGTTTGTAATCCTAATGGATTGAGAATATAACATGAATTTATAATGTGATTGGCAAGGTTGGCAAGGTCTAGACAAGAAGTCTCTCTGCAAGTTTTGTAACAATAAAATATAGCTCAAACTTTGAAGTTCATATGATTTTAGTGAGTAGCAGCTAAAAGATAATGTACAGTTAACACAGTGACTGCAGTAGGACTATATCATGAATACATAACTATATATGGTGATTTATCCAAACCTTGCAAAACTCTATTGAGCAGAAGAAATTGAGTTTTGATAAACATACTGTTCTTTAAATCCAGAGGTTTAATCTGAATCTTAGCAGTAGCCCAGCAGTCAATGAAATATTTACATTGTTTTTCTAAGTATATACATTATTTACTGAACAGTTTATAAAGTATTTACGTTGTTTTTCTAAATACAGTATACATTATTTACATTTCACTGTACTTTTTCCTGATTCAGGTAGACTAGAATGCTTGGCAATCACTGTATCTGAAGAGTCTCAGCTGGAAATTAGTATATAGGTGTGTCAAAATATTTATTACAATTCTTCACCTCTATTTTTGATTACCCACCAAGCATGGGGTTTTCTATTTGCTTTTAGGTCCTGGACAAAGTAATATTTGAATTAGATCATATAAGAATAATGCCTTAAGTCTACCTAAACAAGTACCATATAGTTACATATTTGTATAGAACATAGGGTATGACTTCTCAGTTTTTAATAAAATGTTTACTTTCCCTTATCCAAAGTAGGAATTACCAGGAATTAGAGGCATAGCTTCCCTTAAAAACCCTTTCAGATATTTAGTGTTAAACATCAATATTTTTAATTATGTAAAAATTATATTTGTATTTTTATTTGAATTTTTGATTCTTAGTGTTTCCAAGAACTATTAGGTACCCACAATAACTATATGGTAAATGTTGTAGTTTAATGACATGTTTATATATAGATACATAAACATACAAGTATGCAGTGCTGTTAAATATACATACTCATATATATTTATATACAATTACCAATTTTAAGTATTCTGTGGAATGCTGTAATTTGATAGCCCTCAGGGTTATAGAGGCTTTTTTGAATTCCTGCAACTAAGTCAGTATTTTTAAGGCTAAAATAATTGTTTGAAAGTGGTCTTTGAAGTGAGAAAATGTGAGCTCAGCCATTTTAGAATTAACTCCACAGCCAGGCTGCTCTAGGCCACACTGGTGTTCTCTTTTAGAAATATAGGCTTGGGAATTTTTTTTTTTCTATTTGAATATATTTAAAAGAATGAGGTTTAATCAAATATGAATTTTTGGAATACACCAAATCCATTTGGAATAACTTCACAATTAAAATGACCACATTTCAATTTGCTTTTGGAACATCAAGTAATTTTGATAAACATGAGATTCTTGGGACTCACTGGAGAGAAAACATGGTAGAGATGATTGTGGTATAGTTAATCTGGGGTGCAGCTCAGAATCTCTATGTTTTATAAACACCCCTTATCATTGTCATTCAAGTGGACTTGGGTCCAGAAATAACCGAAAAACAGATTTTTGAAGTTATATATGTTATACATAAGTTACCACCTATAAGAATAAACTGTGATTCTGAAAACTATTGCCAACTGATATCAACCAAATGGATTTTGTGCCTTAAAAGACCAATAAGTACAATCATCTCAGGAATGGATCTAGGGGAAAACAAAACAAAACAAAACAAAACAAAACAAACAAACAAAAAAACCTGTTACACTGACTGTTTTGCATGGTGACTGTCAGGACCTAGAGGGAGAACAGGAAAAATGGGGAGGAGCAGTTGTTAGCTAATGGGTATAGAGTTTCTATTTTCCAAAATGAAAAGAGTTCTAAAGATTGGTTGCATAACAATGTGAATGTTTTTAACACTTCTGAATTGTACCCTTAAAAAGGGTTAAGATGGTAAATTTATGCTACATGTATTTTACTGTAATTTAAAATTCTTTAAACTGTAGTGCCTACACATCAGTACTCTGCAGTATAAGTCAGTGTTCCTCAAAAATGCTGTAACAGATCTAGGAAATAAAATCAAAGGCAAATAAAATATCAGAGAGAATGCAAAATTAAAATAACCTAAAAAAGGGCAACAAAAGTGACAATAAACAAGTGGGACCACATCAAACTAAAATGCTTCTGCAGAGGAAATCATCAACACAATGATAAAGCAACCTACTGCAGAAGATCTGAAGAAACTTAGGAAGAAAAAAAAAAGAAAGAAAAGGACAACAGGTACCTGAAAAGATGCTCAACATCACTCTTTATCAGGGAAATGCAAATCAAAAACCACAATGAGATATCACCTCACTCCTGTTAGAATGGCTACCAACAAAAAGACAAGAGTTACCAAGATTATTAAGGATATGTAGAAAGGGAATCCTTGTATACTGTTGGTGGGAACATAAATTTGCAGCCACTGTGAAAAACAGTATGGAAATTCTTCAAAAAAAAATTAAAAATAGAAATACCATATGATTGAGCAGTTCCACTTCTAGGTATTTATCTGAAGAAAAGGGAAACAATAACTGGAGAAGATATCTACAGACACATGTTTATTGAATAAGCATTCTTTATAATAGCCAAATATGGAAACAACCTAATTGCCCACTGATAGATGAATAGATAAAGGAAAAGATATTTAAATAAAAATAAGGAAATCTTGGAGTTGCCATTGTGGCTCAGTGGGTTAAGAACCCAACTAGTATCCATGAGGATGCAGGTTTGATCCCTGGCATCACCCAGTGTGTTAAGGATCCAGCGTTGCCACAAGCTGTGAATCTATATCCTCGGACTGAGGATGGGACAGGCCACATTGAAGTATATGGACACAATGCAAAGAGATAACCAAAAAGCACTTACTATCATCATTTTTACCATCATTATTATTATCAAGAAAGAAGATAAAGGCAGTGGATATAAGGTTGATAACCAAAGATGTCTGCTATTCTCTCTCGTGGGTAATCCAGGCAAACTAAGAACAACTGAAGGGTGCAGTGCACCTTCCTATGAGTGAGGATTAATTAGCAGAGAGATATGTACATATCAAGTTAGGTTTTCCTAACAATTGTTCACTCGCTGAGCCAAATTTATTAGTTATTATTATCAATTATTCAATGATCAATTATTCATATACGATGTTGGAACTTTATGCAACTTAGGTACTAATAAAAAAAAAGAGTATAAGATTGCATGATGTTTTCACTGACTTAATTGCAGTTTTCTTTTGTAAATAATAACGCAATCAGAATTGAAGCTGCAGTTATTTCTGTGATGTCTGTTTGATGCCTTTGAATCAACATTTGAACTTTTCTTTTTTCTTTTTTCCTTTTTTTTTAATTGCCTTAAGAATCTTTGGCATAATTTTCAACCAGTCTCAATATTGGCAGACATTGGGTCACTCAAGGCACCAGGCAAAAGTTATTTGAATTGCCTCCTTTCTTTTTCTCGTACATCTATCTTCCCATGTTTATTGAAAGTTTTTTTTTTCTTTTTCATTTACAAAAACCCAGTTTTTAAAATATTAGCATGTATAAAAATAGAAACTATTTCTCCCTTCTCTATTTTGCCAACAGCTACTGAGAGCTGGCATTAGGTGGATTTCACGCTATTAATATTGCTAGTAAAATATTAATACTTAACATTTCCTATCCTTAAAGACTTCACAAAGGCCATCTCATTTAATCTTAACAATCCTACTAGGTAAGAACTATTGCCTCCATTTTAAGAAGGAGGAAAATAAAATTTAGAAAGTAAAACGCACTTGATTAAGGTCACCCAGATGGTGTGTACAGGGGCCGAGATTTGAAATCAAAATATTAATTCCAGTTCATATGCTCTTTAACACAATTCTGCAGCTGTTAGCCAAATCTTTGTCTGAGGAGTTCCTTTTTCCCCTGCCAACTCCTCTGCCTGTCATCTGGATATCTGTTGTGCTTTGATCACCACAGGATACTCAGGCACATCTAAATTATTGCCCTAGCTACCACTCTTCAACTCCAGGAGGCCCAGTCCCAAGGAGTAGAATGCCTGAGTAATTTCCTCTCCTTAGTCCTAACAAATTCCCTAAGTATAGTTCCACTCTGCCTTTGATCCCTAAGCTATATTATAATGAAATACAATATCACCACCACTTCCTATCCAGACCAAGCCTTCTGAAGCATTGTTTCAAATTGTTGCTACAATTCGAAGACATTTTTCCATTGGTTTTCTAAGTTAACCTATGGAACCAAGACAATTTTTGCCATTTCTGTTCTAAGTTATTTAATGAATTTCTGCTGGCCTCAATGTGTTCATCCCAATAAATATTTTAAAAAGTCAAAATCAAGGATTTGAATCACTTATACCAATGAACTTGCCAGTTGAATAGAAATGGACAATATTGAAAAGCAAGTTATAAACTAGCAACGTTTACTTAAGGAAAATTCAAAAACTGAAATAAACTAATAATAAAAAAGCAAATTAATGAAAATATCCACTCCTATGCATATCCAGCTTTAATAGCATAATGAGCTATTTTTCCTTTGTACTTCCTTCAAGTGCTGAATGTTCATATCTACATTTTGGGATTTCTCTGCCTTCTCTTTTAGTTATATCGTGTGTTGAACAAAGTCTTTATTCCATATTATTTGGTATGTATCTGTCTTTGGAATGTGAAGGTGTACATTTTCCCCATCAGTCCAGTCCACTGTAGGAGCATCAAATCATTAGATATATATTTTTTTTACTTGGAGCCTTCTAAATGTTTTCAATATGCTAAATCTTGATTAAGCCTCACCAGTGTTGTTTGCATTAAGTACATTTCATCACAGATGCTCATATTTATTGAGTGAGTATTGAAAGCTCCCAAAGTAATGTTTATATATTTATTTAGGAAATGCTGATACAGACCTTTTCTATATATAAGAATTTCCCCCAAATTTTGCATAGCATCATTCCATTCCAGTAGAATTTACTAGAGAAAGAGAGTTCATAGTCAGGTGTGTGTATATAACATGTCTTCCTTTAGAGATTCAGAATGTATACCAGTATACTAAAGGCTAGTGGATGTCTTTCAGTAAAGAAAAATATTTAACTTGTTCATCATTTACTGGTTATCTGGCCAAGGAGTTCTCCATTTATTTTGAGTAGCTCTTTAAAAATATGATGTGGGAAATATTGTTATCTTTAAAGTATATTCCACACACATAAGATGGACTTCCCTTAATATAGCTTCATCTATGAATGGACTTCCCTCTGCTCTTTGCCCAGGTTCATTAAAATATTATTTATTCAGAAATCTCAGATCATGTAATCATCCTTGAGAAAATTATATATAGTAGCAATATACATCATTTTTGTATTCCTAAGGGCCTATTTTAAAATATATTCTGAGAAATACCATTAACCAAGACATGAAATAGTAAAAATGCTCATTTTCAGGCATATTACATACATAGTACAAGAGAGTTATTGATATTCTTTGATACTTTTTTATGTCTTACCTTTTCAACTGGAATAATGAGTCCTATTGGAAGATATTTCCTTTTTATAGCTTTCTGTTACTTTCTGAGCAGATATCCTGAAACTTAGAGTAATATGATATAAAGACTTTGAGAAGCCTTAAAATATTTGTTCTCAGTCTGACCTAACTCTTAAATTCTTCTCTATGAAGTTAACTCTAGTTCTGGCAGAACAGTTTCTTTTAGTGCTTAGATAAAATGGTGACTGATAGAACTGTTCCCCACAGAAATAAGGTACTGGTGTTATATGCCTCCTGCAGGGGGTGTGGGGAGCAGGGAGCTTGGTCCAAACAGCTGTAAGGAAACTGAATTTTCATGTAGGGAGAAGTTGCCTATGAGTAACTATGCATCACTCATGCTATTTACAACAGCATGAGTGCAGAACACAGCAAGCTTTCCCACATTGCTACCTTGTGCCTTTCAAATGCTATTTTTCTCGACCTTGGTAATCATTATGGATGGCTACCACAATGTTGACAATCTTCATATTTAATTAGTAACAAAGTGTTGCTTATTAAGGTAGCTAAATAAACTTTTATTACATTTAAACCAATTTGTGTCTGTGCCAGATCCACCCCCTGGTCATGGAGCAAGAATTCTTGGAGAGCTGCCTGGCTGTAAAGCAAGCTTATGTATATCACTGATTCTCAAATGGACAGAAAATGTGCAGAATTTGCTTAGAACCAAAGGTTTGTCAAGAGAAATGGTGTCTTTGAGGAAAACACTCCACTAATAGCCTCTTAGCAGCCAGAAGTATTACATACCCAAAGGAAACTATAAGCTTTTTGTACAGATGCTGCACAAGCTTGCCAAGGAACCATATGCTGCCACTGGAAGAATATTTTCGCAGTTTGGCATCTGGATTGTCAAATTACCATTCAATAGGGAAAATGAGAAGCATATGAAAAGGAGGAATAAGTTACTGTCCACACTGCAGGAAAATCCAAGTCATACGAAGGTGAATCTCAAATGTCATTTTGATAGAGAGGAAATTTAATTAATTTCTATGACGATTGCTTCAAATTTTAAATGGCTACCTATCTATTGTTCCTCAAAAATGAAGGAACTAGATTAGAAGTATTCATACTACTAATAAACTTTTTTTATTTAGGGGATTTTTGAAGCTGATAGACCAGACTATGAGACAGAGATTTAGTACAATAGAGGTTTTTTCTCCTACTGATCTTTCTGCTTTCCTTTAATTTTTTCTGTACCCCATCCTATTTTTAAAAACAAAACAAACCTAATGAAAAAACTAATTTTTCACTTGTTTTTTTGTATCCAGATTATCTGATATGAACCATGGCCTACCAGTTCACTGTGCTTAAAAAACTCTTGACACCCATTTTAATTATTTTTTATTAATTTTTATTTTTGGCCACACTAGCAGCATATGGAAATTCTCAGGCCAGGGAGTGAATCTGAACTGCAGCTGTGACCTATGGCACAGCTGAGGCAACACTGGATCCTTAACCCACTGCACCACAATAGAGCTCCTGATAACCGTTTTAATTTAAATTGTTATTCAGTTAAAAGTTAGTAAGAAGGAATTGATTTGGACTAACATATTGGGCAACACAATTAAAAGTAAAGGCTGAGTACTGTAATATGAGATCAACAGACACATGCAAACCAACAGCAAGCAAACATAACAAAAATTAAAACTGCACCATGGATTTAATTTAGCCACATTATATTGCTATTAATGTGCCCATTTGAAAGAGAATGGTTAAGTTTATACAATTTTGTGAGTGGAATCGGCAGATATCCTGGAATTTATTCTAATAGTCACCTTTTGACTGTTGTACTCTAGTGACTAATTAATAGCACTTATAATGTTCTGTCATAGTTGTATCAGCCAGTCAGTCATAGGTCAGCATATCTGCTAGAAACAGCTGAAACATCCTCATGTTAAGAAATCCTGGGATAATGCATGGAGAGGGTCACACGTTTCTTTGCCCTTTGCCTTACCTCTGCTTTAGAAATAGATCCCATGTTTTTTAATTACAACAGAGGTTGTCACTACAATAATGAGTTCTCCGTCTACATTTGGTTTCGAATTCAGACAGATAATGAAGGTTAGAGAAGGTTAAATTTTTCTCTGGCTATGTTTACATATTGCCAAAACAACTCATCTCTTCAGGCAACTTAGGGGAAAAAATTAAACTAGATAATTTATTTGTTGTCAGGTAACAACCAGTTGGTAGAAGTTTCCACCTCTGACCAGTTTAATATTGTGAAAACCCAAATTACATTAGGTGGATGATTTCGGTTAACTCTCTCCCTTTCTTTCCATTACTGTTCTTCATGCCTTGTTCTTATCTGCTTTTAAAAGTGGCCAATTAATTACAAAATACTTTGCAGTTTTCATTCTGCCCTCACATATATCATATCGTGATGATTCTGTGTGGCCAGTAAGTCAGATCTTGGTGTCCCCATTTTTCAGAAGAGAAATACTGACCTCGTTGTAAGGCACATGACTTTTACAAAATCATTTAACTAGAAGCAGAACATGGGTCATCTGATTTCTAGATCAGTATACACACAGACACACATCTACCTTATACACACTCAGTTTTGTCCCTTTTTTTAAAATTTTTTATTTTGGGGGTGGTGACAACTTCAGTGCCCATCCTAAATGCCACTGTCCAATTTATTTATTTTTTATTTTTTTCCCACTCAAATGAATTTATCATATCCGTAGTTATATAATGATCATAACAATCCAGTTTTACAGGATTTCCATCCCATAACCCAAGCACATCCCCCCGCTCCCCAAACTGTCTCCTCTGGAGACCATAAGTTTTTCAATGTCTGTGAGTCAGCATCTGTTCTGCAAAGAAGTTCAGTCTGTCCTTTTTTCAGATTCCACATGTCAGTGAAAGCATTTGATGTTGGTGTCTGTATGGCTGACTTCACTTAGTATGATAATTTCTAGGTCCATCCATGTTGCTAAAAATGCTGGTATTTCATTAATTTAAGGTCTCACCTGAGGCATATGGAAGTTCCCAGACTAGGGGGTGAATCAGAGCTGCAGCTGCCAGCCTATACCACAGCCATAGCAATATGGGAGCTGAGCTTTGTCTGCGACCTACCTGTGATACAGTCTGCAGCAATGCTGGGTCCTTTACCCACTGAGCAGGGCCTGAATTGGGTTCATAAGCTGTTGAGCCACAATAGGAACTCCCAATTTTATCCTTTAAGTAATCCTATTCAGTACTTTCCGTAGTGGAAAATTCAATCAGATTATCAAATATCAGTATAGTACTAAATATATGTCTTGCTGAATTAGTCTTTTAAACTTAATTTAACAGTCTCTTGAAAAATTAACATAATATGCCTAATTTAAAAATTCTTTCCTTTTTTAAGTGTGCGAAGATGCAGAAATTTTCCTGATAAACTAATTTTATAGAGCAAATGTTCTACTTTTCTGGAATATTATTAGTTATAGATATTATATGATACAACTAAAAGGGGTCTAAACTCTACACTTGGTCATTTTTAAGGTTAAATGATTATTAATTGTTAGTAACATTAAAACTAATACTTAGGTAAAGAGCAAGAGTGTAAGGATAAAAGATTTAAAGAAAATGAGTTTAAAAAGATTAAAGAAAAGCTGTAGATTTTACTGATTTCACCAAGATAACAATCTATTCTCATAAAACCTTTAACTATAAGACATTTACATCATTTTTTTGCTGTAAATCTCCCACCTGATTCACATCCTAGTTTACAAAAGTCATATAGGAAACAGCACAGATTAGTGAATTTTGCTCACATCAGAAACCTAAGTGTAGTACCTAATGTTTATTATTGTTATTATCATCATTGTGTTTGTTTTTTATTATTGAGACTCTATTCATACTGACCCAAAACCAATCCCTACACATTCAGTATTTGGCTATTTCTCTATGGTTAGGGTAGAAAACATTTGTATCTAAGGCACAAAGATTAGTCCATTATTGAAACAAAGTTTCCAAGTTTAATTTTGTTTATCTCAGTATTTCAACTTTACAGCATACACATCTGTACCTTATGTACCTCTAGGTTCTATGCAGTGATATTTGTGTCTTAACACTAGATGTTCAATGACTTTTGTCACCATGAGCAAGTTTAGAATTGTGCTCAGGGGTCTTTCATTCTGTTTTCCCTTTGTAAGCCTTTGCTACACAAACATGTCATATTGTTTATATATAAAGGATGTATGTTGTGAGCAATACATGTTTTATGTATGTTGCTAAAGGCTGTTGCCAAAGAAAAATGTTTATTTAAAAATATGCAAACGTGAATATTTGGTATAGTACTGTTATCTGCCTAATACTTCCTTAATCTCCTAGCTTCAAGGAAGAAGTTCGGTCATTACAATAATATGATACATCTTTATCCTTGAAATTCAATTCTAGAAATCCATATACATACAAAGCAACAAAATAGAAACTCCAATTTACCCCAATAGTCTTAATGTTTTCTTGTTATATTACAATTAAAGTTCCTGAAGAATAGACATGACTGTCCACCTTGTGAGAATATAATTGCCTCTTCCATCTAAGCTATGTCATCTTTCTTTGGTGTAGGCATTTGAAATAAGAAGGCTGCTGGGAGATTTGCCTGTCAAAAGAAGGCAACTCATGACCCCTCCCTATAGCTATCCTTGAAAACCATTTTTTAGAAAAATGTTAAATGCATTAACCTTAATCTGATCTTGGGCACATCCCTGCAAAACCACTCTCAGGCAGGGATAATTGAAAGGTATGAATTTTTATATTGGTTTAGCCGTTAAAGTATTTTTCCAGAGGCAAAGCCAAAGGCTAAATGTGGACTCTAGGATCTGCTACCAGAACTGTGGGCTGGCTCTCCCGCCTCAGCTCAGTGACCCATGGATGAACAAAGGGCTCCTGATTTAGTTCTTGGTATAATTTATACATCCCCCCCACTTCATTTTTACTTATTCTGCACATGTTCCTAGTTAAGAAAATCAAGACTGCTCTAAGTCAGTTTTAGGTCAGGGATGAATAGAAGATATTAATTTGATCTTTTTCAGGATATTTCATTTTATATTTTAACACTGCAATTTGGAGTTACTGGTAATATACAACATGACAAAATACTGTTCATGTAGAATTAAATTAGACTCCTAGCTGGTACTGTCAAGGAGGCAAACATAGAGGAGGTCAACTACATGATGCATACTTACTGCTTTACTACTCTATATGAAAATGTTTATTCAGGAGAAGGATCCAAATATTCCCAGACAGTTTGTTTGGGGTTCGTTTTACTGAAAATGCCAGTGGACTTTACCTAACAAGTCTATTACAGCAAAGGCCTATTGTGTTTCATTCATACATTCAGGGAATGGAATGCCAAGGTAGGCTCCAGAGAAATGAAGCTGCCAGTGCCTTATAACTCTCTAAAGGGCAATAACATTGACAGAACCCAGGAGAGGTTTCCTGTCTTTAATGAGGTTTTGATTCAGGAACCATTAATAAAGTTTTATTGATCATAACATCCTCATCTAAAATTTGACTTCTTGAAGACTCAATTTCATCATCTAAGAGGTATATTTTCTGGGATAGGACCTCTTATTTCCTCTTTAAAAACAAAAACAAAACAAAACTCCATCTTCATGCCCATGTTACTTTTAATATCCTCTGTTTTGTCAAAGGGTGTATTTTCAAGAATGAGAAGCTGGCTTGTGTGTGCAACAACACTAATAGCTAAACTATTCTTTAAAAGATAAGGCTGTGTGAATTTTAAATAGTTTTCAATAATCATTAGCTACATGGCATAGACAGATTTATAATCAATTTAATATTAGGAACACATTGCTAAATAATTTATGCTGAAAAAATGTTCTCTAAAATTTCAATTAGATTGTTGAAAACACAAATTCATTGAAATGACACTGAATTGCTAATTTTCATAATGAACCTGAGTTTCTGTTTCTTTGATAAAATTAGGGTTGAGGTTCAAGCAAAATTTGTGTTGAAAATTTCTTGATAGAAAATAGACTCTCGGGTTGGTTCTCACTGAATAAACTCTAAATATTCTTATTGAATTAACTCTAAAAAAGTTCTCATTGAATAAACTCTAAATATTTTGAGAAGAAAGTAGAAACTGTTGCTACAAGTTCACGTTTTGTGTTTGACTATTAAGATGTAAATATCTTGAAAAGTGAGGAGGCATTATATTTTGGTGTCATTCATATTTTGATTTATTGAAAGAAATTAAGTTCTAAAAAGAATAAAAGTATTATTTTGGTAAAAATTCCCATATCACTCAATTGAGTAATATAATGGAAAACAGTATTAATTATACCATCCTCTTTCATCTATATGCAAATAACATAATACCTGATTTACTTTTTATTTTTATTTTTGCTTTTTTTAGGGCTTCATCCATGGCTTATGTTGATTCCCAGGCTAGGGGTTGAATCAGAGCTATTGCTGTTGGCCTACACCACAGCCATAGCAATGCAAGTTCTGAATCCTATCTGCAACCTATACCACAACTCATGGCAATGCTGGATCCTTAACCCACTGAGCAAGGCCAAATATTGGACTGGCAACCTCATGGTTACTAGTCGGATTCGTTTCCACTGAGCTGCAAGGGGAACTCTTTTTCTTCCTTTTAAAAATTTTATTTATAGTTGACTTAAAATGTTGCATTAGTTTCAGGTTTAGAGAAAATTGAATCAGTTATACATATAAATATATCCATTCTTCTTTTCCCGTATAGGTTATTACAAAGTATTAAGTAGATTTTCCTTTGCTATATAGTAGGTTCTTTTGTTTTGTTTTGTTTTTTTGTTTTTGCTTTTTTGGGCTGTTCTCACAGCATACGGAAGTTCCCTGGCCAGGGATCAAATCCAAACTGTGACTATGACCTATATACCACAGCTGTGGCAACCCTGGATCCTTAACCCACTATACCAAAGTGGGAACTCCCTGATTTCTTTTCTTATTCCAAAACTTTGGTATTGGTTTTAATCATAAATCTATGAAAAGGCAAAATAAGACTCCCTGAAGTAATCAGGACAGGATTCAGTGGCTTCAGTCAGAACCAGGAAATAGAACAGACTCTGTGATAGCACAGCTGGGCAGAGTCTTTGCGTAGTTGAAGGTGTAGCTAGAATCTTCTTTTATCACTGGGTACTACTTTTTCTAATAACTAGGGTCTGAGTCTTCATTGTCCAGGTTTTCCTCATTGTCCTACAATTATGGATACACTGATGTTGGAAACTCTATAAAAACCCAAAGGGGAGTTCCTTTCATGGTTCAGTGGAAACCGACTAGCATCCACAAGGATATAGGTTCAATCCCTGGCCTTGAACAGCAGGTTGACACGAGCTGTGGTGTAGGTTGCAGACATGGCTTGGATCTAGGCATTGCTGTGGCTGAGATGTAGACCAGCAGCTACAGCTCCAATTTGACCTCTAGCCTGGGAACCTCCATATGCCATGAGTGCAGCCCTAAAAAGACAAATAAAAATAAAAACCCAAAGGTGTTTCACTCTGTTTCAGTACAACATTGATTGGTGCTATCTTTGAGGAATATCTCCTCTGATGAGATTACTTATGGTCGTATTAGCTCCCTAGGTCTGCTGTAAGAAAGTTTCAAAAACTAGATTGCTTAAAACCACAGAAATAGAGACAAGATGGTGGAAGAGTAGCGGGACACGCTTGCCCTCTCCCACAAACACACAAAAAAACCCCCACATCTACAGGATAAATGACTCACACAGAACAGCAACCAATCGCTGGCAGAAGAACCTAAACTCCAATAATGGCAAGAAGTTTGTGACATTACTAGGTAAAACAAGAGAAAAGAGGAGAGTGAGAGAAGGTGAATCCGAGCTGGACAGGTGCTCCCAAAAGGGAAATGCAGAGGAGAAAGGGATCCTGCACTCTGGAAAGTCACCTACTCCGGGGAAAGATCAAACGAACTGGAGGAATCTCCAGATGCAGAGAAGAGTGTAGCAGTAAGTTGGAGTTCTGAAAAGCGGATCGAGAACTGAATGGACCGTCTAAACTATGGGCATAGTCACCAAAAAATTGAGACACTGGGTGGGCGCTGGGCACTGAGTCCTCCACTCCGGAGGTTAGTCCCTGGGAAAGGGCTGGGGGGAGCGGGGTGGAGTGGAGACTGCTTGGGAGGTCTAGAAACCGGTCTGTCAAGTTTGACAGGGCAGAGACTGCCTGGGAGACTAGGAAACAAAGCTGTCGAAGAGGAAGGGAGCAATACTCTAGGGTGGGGAAGTGGAAAGCCACATCAGAGGGAACCTGGGAGAAGAGCCTGGTCTGTGCCCATGCTGGGGAGGGGAGAGAAGAAGGGGTGGGTCCCCATAGAATACCCCCCACGCCACAGCAAGCTTACAGGCCTGCTAGCTAGCTGAAAACTCTGCTTCCCAGTGCATCCCCTCCCCCCACCCCTGCCACGCCCTACGCTCTCACGGACCTGGGGCTGCCTGCCATCCAGGAGGGCTGGCCTCAACAATTGCCTGAAGCCTACCACCGCAGGGGCTGTCCCTGCACAGGCCTGCTTGCCCTTTGGAGGGGCTACACCCCTGCAGAGCAGCACCAAACACCACCAGCCCCTGAAAAAAGGCTTGCAGCCCAGGAAAGCTAGAACAAGCCTAGCCAGGCCGTGAAAAGATCTGCCTAATTCTCAGACAGCCTTTTCGAGTCAGCCTGCCCTGGGGAAAAGCCTCTTGGGTTCACAGCGGCATAGCTAGCAGCTCCAGGTCTTGGGAGGAGCCACACTTCCGTGGAACAATGGCACAGGACTGCCAGCCCCCTGCAGGACCCCCCCCCCGGACCCCAGAAAAGCTACAACAAGCCTGGCTGGGCCGTGAAAAGATCTGCCTAATTCTCGGATGGTCTTTCTGAGTCAGGCTGCCCTGGGGAGGAGTCTCTTGGGTTGGCAGTGGCCCAGGTAGCTACCAAAGCCCTCAGGGGGAGCCCAGCTCTCGCGGATCAGCTGCATAGGACTGCCAGCTCCAGGCAGGACACCCTGCAGCCCAGAAAAGCTACAACAAGCATGGCTGGGCCGTGAAAAGATCTGCCTAAATCTTGGACAGTCTTTCTGAGCCGAGCTGCCCTGGGGAGGAGTCTCTTGGGTTGGCAGTTGCCCAGCTAGCTGCCTAAGCCCTCAGGGGAGCCGCACTCTCATGGAACGGCTGCGTAGGACTGCCAGCTCCAGGCAGGACGCCCTGCAGCCCAGAAAAACTACAACAAGCTTGGCCAGACAGTGAAAAGGTCTGCCTACCTTCTCAGACCATCCTTCTGAGTTGGGCTGCCCTAGGGAAGAGCCTCTTAGGTTCTCAGCGACCCAGATTGCTGCTCCAGCCATCAGGGGGTGCTGAACTCCTGAGAAACAGCTGCCAACACCGCCAACCTCCTGCAAGAACCCCACAGCCTAAAAACACCAGAGCAAGCTCTGTCTGACCGAGTGAAATCTGCTACCATCATGGTGTGGACCTCCCAGTCCTGTCTGCCCTCAGGAAGTCCTCCTTTGCTTCAAAGAGACCCTGTTAGCCCCATCAACACTCCAGAAAAGCCACACTGCCTCAAAAAAGACTGACCAACAACGCCAGTCCTCAGGAAACATTCCATGGCAGTGACAAGGCAAACACTGCCTGGTCACGGAGAATACAACTCGCTCAGGAAAAAGAAAACAACAAGCAAGATGAAGAAGCTGAGAAACCACCCCCAGTCAAACCAACAGGAGAACTCACCTAAAACAGTCAACAATGAAACAGATCTCTGCAGTCAGACAGACCTGGAGTTCAAAAGAGAAATAGTGAAAATACTGAATGAATTAAGAGAAGATATGAACAGTAATGCAGATACCCTCAGAAAGGAACTAGAAAATATAAGGAGGAGCCAAGAAAAACTAGAACATTCATTTGCAGAGATGCCAACTGAACTAAGGGCAGTAAAAACCAGAATGAATAATGCAGAAGAACGAATCAGTGATATGGAAGATAGAATAAAGGAAATCACCCAATCGGGTCAGCAGACAGAAAACCAAATCAAAAAAACAGGAAAGCAATATAAGAGACCTAAGGGATAATATAAAGCAGGCCAATCTACGCATAATAGGAATTCCAGAAGGAGTAGAAAAAGATAAGGGAATGGAAAATATATTTGAAGAAATTATCACTGGAAACTTCCCAAATCTAAAGGATACTGAGTTCAAGATACAAGAAGCACAGAGGGCCCCAAACAAAGTGAACCCAAATAGACCCACACCAAGACACATCATAATAAAAATGGCAAAAGTTAGTGATAAAGAGAGGATCCTAAAGACAGCAAGAGAAAAGCAGAATGTTACCTACAAGGGAACCCCCATAAGATTATCAGCTGATTTCTCTACAGAAACACTCACTACAGGCCAGAAGGGAATGGCAAGAGATATTTAAAGTGCTAAAAGGAAAAAATATGCAACCTAGAAAACTCTATCCAGCAAGAATATTGTTAAAAATAGAAGGGGAAATAAAAATTTTTTCCAACAAACAAAAACTAAAAGAATACAGCAACACAAAACCCAGGCTAAAAGAAATACCGAAAGGGCTTCTCTAAACCAAAAAGAAAGTAAGGAAAGGGAAGAAAAAAGATAAGAATAAAAAAAAAAAAAGAAGAAGAGGAAGAACTAGGACTGAGGAAACCACAATCAGAGAGCAGTCACTCAAATAAGGCAGCATACAAATTTAATCATGAACATGTTTCAAACAAAATAAAATTAAAAAAAAAAGAGTCATCAAAATCATAAAATGTGGGCAAGGGATGTTAGGAAATAAATAGACCCTTTTTGTTTGTTTGTTTTTATGTTTCTCTTCTTAATTTTAATATAGTAATGAAGTGTTTAAACTTACAGGACCATCAGGCTAAAACACACAATTATAGGAAGGGGTTAGCATACTTAAAAAACAGGGCAACCACAAGCCAAAACCAAATATTGCATTCACAAAAAATGAAAAAAAAAAAAAAAACCACTCAAGGAGATAATAACAGGAGACCATCCAACCAAAAAAAAAAAAAAAAAAAAAAAAAAGAAGAATGGAGAACCATAGAATCAACTGGAACACGAGGTTCAAATGGCAATAAATAATCATCTAGCAATTATCACCTTAAATGTCATTGGACTGAATGCTTCAACCAAAAGACACAGAGTGGCTGAGTGGATAAAAAGGCAAAAACCTTCAATATGCTGCCTACAAGAAACTCACCTTAGAGCAAAGGACATATATAGATTGAAAGTGAAGGGGTGGGGGAAAATATTTCATGCCAATAGACATGACAGAAAAGCAGGAGTTGCAGCACTCATATCAGACAAAATAGACTCTAAAACAAAAGACATAAAGAAAGACAAAGAAGGACACTATTTAATGATTAAGGGATCCATCCAAGGAGAGGATGTTACTATTGTCAACATATATGCCTCAAATATAGGAGCACCCAGATACATACAACAAATATTAACAGACATAAAGGGAGATATTGATGAGAATACAATCATAGTAGGAGACTTTAATACCCCCTTCACATCAGTGGACAGATCCTCTAGACAGAAAACCAATAAAGCAACAGAGATCCTAAAGGAAACAATAGAAAAATTAGACTTCATTGATATCTTCAGGACACTACATCCAAAAAAAATCAGAATACACATTCTTCTCAAATGCTCATGGACCATTCTCAAGAATCGACCACATACTGGGACACAAAGCTAACCTCAATAAATTTAGAAGCATAGAAATTATCTCAAGTATCTTCTCTGACCACAATGCCATGAAATTAGAAATCAACCATGGGAAAAGGAAAGAGAAAAAACCTACTACATGGAGACTAAACAACATGCTACTAAAAAACCAATGAGTCAATGAGGAAATCAAGAAGGAAATTAAAAAATACCTTAAGACAAATGATAATGAAGACACAACCTCTCAAAATCTATGGGAGGCTGCAAAAGCAGTGCTCAGAGGGAAATTCATAGCAATACAGGCCTTTCTCAAAAAAGAAGTAAGATCCCAAATTGACAACTTAACCCTCCACCTAAATGAATTAGAAAAAGGACAAAAAGTCCTAAAGTCAGCAGAAGGAAGGAAATTATAAAGATCAAAGAAGAAATCAATAAAATAGAGACTCAAAAACCAATAGAGAAAATTAATAAAACCAAGAGCTGGTTCTTTGAAAAGGTGAACAAAATTGACAAACCCCTGGCCAGACTCACTAAAAAGAGGAGAGAAAGAACCCAAATAACCAAAATTATAAGTGAAAAAGGAGAAATCACAACGGATACAGCAGAAATACAAAAAAACATAAGAGAATACTATGAACAACTATATGGCAACAAGTTTGACAATCTGGAAGAAATGGACAATTTTCTAGAATCTTACAGCCTGCCAAAACTGAATCAAGAAGAAACAGACCAACTGAACAGACCGAACACTAGAAATGAAATTGAAGAGGTTGTAAAAACACTCCCTACAAATAAAAGTCCAGGACCAGAAAGCTTCACAGGTGAATTCTATCAAACATATAAAGAGGAATTGGTGCCCATCCTCCTTAAACTCTTTCAAAAGGTTGAAGAAGAAGGAATACTCCCAAAGACATTCTATGATGCCACCATCACCCTCAATCCAAAACCAGACAGAGATACCACCAAAAAAGAAAACTATCGGCCAATATCATTGATGAATATAGATGCAAAAATTCTCAACAAAATCTTAGCCAACTGAATCCAACAACATATCAAAAAAATTATACACCATGACCAGGTAGCTTTCATCTCAGGTTCACAAGGATGGTTCAACATACACAAATCAATCAACATCATACACCTCATTAACAAAAGAAAAGTCAAAAATCATATGATCATCTCAATAGATGCAGAAAAAGCATTTGACAAAGTCCAACATCCATTCATGATCAAGACCCTCGCCAAAGTGGGTATAGAGGGAACATTCCTGAATATAATCAATGCCATTTATGATAAACCCACAGCAAATATAATCCTCAATGGGGAAAAACTGAAAGCCTTCTCACTCAACTCTGCAACAAGACAGGGATGCCCACTCTCACCACTGCTCTTCAACATCGTTTTGGAAGTCTTAGCCACAGCAATTAGACAAACAGAAGAAATAAAAGGCATCCATATAGGAAGAGAAGAGATAAAACTGTCACTGTATGCAGATGACATGATACTATACATAGAAAACCCTAAGGACTCAACCCAAAAACTCCTTGAACTGATTAATATATTCAGCAAAGTAGCAGGCTATAAGATTAATATTCAGAAGTCAGTCGCATTTCTGTATACCAGCAATGAAATATTAGAAAAGGAATACAAAAATATGATACCTTTTAAAATTGCACCTCACGAAATCAAATACCTCGGAATACACCTGACCAAAGAGGTAAAGGACCTATATGCCGAGAACTATAAAACTTTAATCAAAGAAATCAAAGAAGATGTAAAGAAATGGAAAGATATTCCATGTTCCTGGATTGGAAAATCAATACTGTAAAAATGGCCATAATACCCAAAGCAATCTACAGATTCAATGCAATCCCTATCAAACTACCCATGACATTTTTCACAGAACTAGAACAAACAATCCAAACATTTATATGGAACAACAAAAGACCCAGAATTGCCAAAGCAATCCTGAGAAACAAAAACCAAGCAGGAGGCATAACTCTCCCAGACTTCAAGAAATACTACAAAGCCACAGTCATCAAAACAGTGTGGTACTGGTATCAAAACAGACAGACGGACCAATGGAACAGAATAGGGAACCCGGAAATAAACCTTGACACCTATGGTGGATTAATCTTTGACAAGGGAGGCAAGAGCATAAAATGGGAAAAAGAAAGTTTATTCAGCAAGCATTGCTGGGAAACCTGGACAGCTGCATGCAAAGCAATGATACTAGAACACACCCTCACACCATGCACAAAAATAAACTCCAAATGGCTGAAAGACTTAAATATACGACAGGACACCATCATACTCCTAGAAGAAAACATAGGCAAAATACTCTCTGACATCAACATCATGAATATTTTCTCAGGTCAGTCTCCTAAAGCAATAGAAATGAGAGCAAAACTAAACCCATGGGACCTCATCAAACTGAAAAGCTTTTGCACAGCAAAGGAAACCCAAAAGAAAACAAAAAGACAACTTTCAGAATGGGAGAAAATAGTTTCAAATGATGCAACCAACAAGGGCTTAATCTCTAGAATATATAAACAGCTTATACAACCCAACAGCAAAAAAGCCAATCAATCAATGGAAAAATGGGCAAAAGACCTGAATAGACATTTCTCCAAGGAAGATATACAGATGGCCAGCAAGCACATGAAAAAATGCTCAACATCACTGATTATAAGAGAAATGCAAATCAGAACTACCATGAGATACCACCTCACACCAGTCAGAATGGCCATCATTAACAAATCCACAAATAACAAGTGCTGGAGGGGCTGTGGAGAAAAGGGAACCCTCCTGCACTGTTGGTAGGAATGTAAACTGGTACAACCACTATGGAGAACACTTTGGAGATACCTTAGAAATCTATACATAGAACTTCCATATGACCCCACAATCCCACTCTTGGGCATCTATCCAGACAAAACTCTACTTAAAAGAGACACGTGCACCCGCATGTTCATTGCAGCACTATTCACAATAGCCAGGACATGGAAACAACCCAAATGTCCATCGACAGATGATTGGATTCGGAAGAGGTGATATATATACACAATGGAATACGACTCAGCCATAAAAAATAATGACATAATGCCATTTGCAGCAACATGGATGGAACTAGAGAATCTCATCCTGAGTGAAATGAGCCAGAAAGACAAAGACAAATACCATATGATACCACTTATAACTGGAATCTAATATCCAGCACAAATGAACATCTCCTCAGAAAAGAAAATCATGGACTTGGAGAAAAGACTTGTGGCTGCCTGATGGGAGGGGGAGGGAGTGGGAGGGATCGGGAGCTTGGGCTTATCAGACACAACTTAGAATAGATTTACAAGGAGATCCTGCTGAGTAGCATTGAGAACTTTGTCTAGATACTCATGTTGCAACAGAAGAAAGGGTGGGGAAAAAAATGTAATTGTAATGTATACATGTAAGGATAACTTGATCCCCTTGCTGTACAGTTGGAAAATTAAAAGCAAACAAACAAAGAAAAAAAGCCCACAGAAATATATTTTCTCCCAGTTCCCTGTCTCTCCCTTAGCTTCTAGTGCTTATCTCAGGAGTTCCTTGGCTTGTAGCTGCATCACTCCAATTTCTGTCTCTTTCTACACACTGAGTTCTCTTCTTTATATTTCTGGGACTTGACTTATAGTGACACCTTCTTACAATGACACTAGGTGTTGAATTTAGAGTCCGCCCTAATGAGTGCAACCTCATCTTAATTAATATGCAAATACACCATTTCCAAATAAGGGCACATATTGAGAATCCACGTAGACATGCATTTCTAGGGGACAAGATACAACCTAGGACAATGGTCTGTATTCAGTTAAAAACACCATGTTGTCTTAAAGAGAAAAAGGTCCCTAAAAGAAAGAGATGACTGTAGATATATATTTCCTTTCAGGGCTGGCATTCCCACTGTAAGGAGAGAACCAACCCATCTAGGGATTTAGAATGGAAAGTTCTGCAGGTGTAATTACAGATTTTTCTAAACTGGAATCTATGTCCATGAGTTAACAGGTATGATGTTTTTTGATGGTCCACAAAAACACCTCTGAGGATAATCCCTCTTAGCACCATGATGGGCAGAAGTACATTCTAGATTTTCTATATCAGAGGGACTTAGGCCAACAAGGTGATTAAAAGGAGCTTGAGTTGGGGAAGAAATGTGGGTGCTTCACCGGGATATACATTTTCTTTTCCCTTTAATCATATCATTATTTATGGTTGGAAGAGGAAAGGATTGTCCCTGGGGCAATGTGTGCTCATAACTGGTGATAAATATCCAATGGACATTTAGGATCCATCCTGATGGCCTCCATAGTATGAGAGCTGTATATTCAGAATGTAGGGGTAATGAACTTAAAAAACAAGTAACAGTAAAATTTAAAAGCCTGCATAGAATTGAAGGGTAACTAGGCATTGAGAGTTGAGTCTAAAAGGGGAGGAGAAGTGTTTTATAGGTTGAAAAACCTGTATTTACTTGAAGTTCTAATGAGTGTACTTTGTGCAGGTGTATCTATATTTCCAGACATAGAGGTTTGGGACAGTGGGGTGGACTTCTTTGGATTCTCTTATATTAGCAAAGTAGCTGATATCAGGGATGTACTGACTGTACATCCAAAAAATAGAAATGAACCAAAAAACAAACTGATAAATCATTAAAACAATTTTTAACATTATAAAATAATGTACCACTCTACTACCTTTAGAATTAATTAGTTTTACCCAATCCATTTTTTTTTTTTTTTTTTTATCCTACGCTTAAGGCATATGGAAGTTCCCAGGCTAGGGTTTGAATTAGAGCTGCCAGCTGCCAGCCTACACCACAGCCACAGCAATGTGGGATCCAAGATGCAGCTGTGACCTACATCACAGCTCATGGCTGTGCCAGATCCTTAACCTGCTGAGCAAGGACAGGGATGGAACCCACATCCTCATGGACACTAGTCGGGTTCATAACCCACTGAGTCACAATGGGAATTCCTAGTTCTACCCAATTTAATATTTTGTCTCAAAAGTGAAGTAGATTATGTTCCAGGTTGATCCATGGTTATTTATTTAATTTGCTACCAGTCCTTTCGTATCAAATCCTGACCTGAACTGATAATGAAGTTCCTTGTACTTTGTTTCCCCATTTGTGTGAATATTCACACATTTCTCTGCAGAATCCTCATGAGTTGGATCACATGCTGTTGCCCCAGTCCCCTGCTGGCTATTTCCATAACAAATAGCCCATTTTAAAATTTTCTTAAATGTCTAATTCCAAGGATTTTTAAAAAATGATTGTGGACTAGTACCCCCATTTCAAAGGCAAAGACTGCAAGTGTGTTAGTTTTCTACGGGTTCCATACCAAAATACCATAGACTGAGTGACTTAACAGAATTTTATTTTCTTACAATTCTGGAAGCTAGGACTCTGAGATTGAGGTATCCACAGGCTTGGTTTTTCTGAGTGCTCCCTTCTTGGCTTACAGATGGCTGCCTTCCAACTGTACCCTTACATTATGTTCAGTGTGTGTGTGTCCTAATCTCTTTTAAAGGATACCATTCATATTGGAGTAGGTCCTGCCCTAATGATCCCATTTTAACTAAATCATCTCTTCTAAAGGCTTCATCTCCAAATACAGTTCCATTTTAAAGTACTGCGAAGTGGGACTTCAACAAAGGAATTTTGTGAGGGATACAATTCTGCCCATAACAGACAGTAATTCCTTAGTGGTTGACTTCTTTTTCATTCTAATGTCTTTTTATTTATCTAGGAATATTTTTCATGTGATCATCACAAAGTAGAAAACATAATGATATGTTTCAGAAATTGTGTTTTTTTTTTTTTCAACCTGCTTAAATAGCTAAGGCGCATATGAAAAAAAGAAAAAGAATATATGTTTTTTGTTCTGCTTTTATTTTGCCAATGCAGATATTCTGCAGCTGGAAAAGATGGGAAAAAGTCAAGTCTGGATTTTTCCAGACAGTGGCAGAAATAAGTTCTGATGTCATGCCAGAGCTTTTCCTGGAGAGCTGAAGTAATGCCTACAAACCCTGTGTGCCATGGTCGAGGTGATGGAGAACCAGTTAAGGCAAAGGTGAGCTGCGCTGGAGGGGCCCAATTATTAAAGAATAGCAGAAAAGTTCTGTACTCTTTCTAACTGAACTTCTGCCTGTGTTGCTGTTGGTTTTAGAACAACTTGTGAAATCTCGATAGTACTTTCACCTACCCTACATCTATCTCACTTCTTCCCTCAGTCAGGTTGGAGCATAAGTCGAGTTTGTCCAGGTTTCTTTTATTTACCATCCAGTCAGGATCTTGCTTCACAATAGGAAGGCATTATTCAAGTCTGCTCTTTATTCATTTCAGTCTGATCTGGGTTATATAGCTAGAATAAATTCAAGTTTTTTAAATGTGGGTGCCATTTTTTTCAGCTTTCTAGTGTCGAAACAGATTTTACTTAACAACCATACATTTATTTATTAATCGAAACAGCAAATTTAATGAGCCTATTGTATGTGGGGCACTGTTAAGCATTGGGGAGCTTGCTGTGAAGCAGGGGATCTTGATATTGACAATATGCCCCTCTCTTAATGAGCCATATAATTGGCATCATTTTAGGAGAAATAGAGCTTTGCTATCATAATATGTCTTCAGAAAAATTAGGGGAGAGAAGTATTGAAGGCACTTTCTCAACCATGATCTTTCTCTGTGACTTTATTGCTGTGTAATTGTAGCTTAAAGGTTGAGGGGAGGAGTTAAGCTGTTCTTATTACTATTATGATTTTTTACCAGTGGAAAGCATTTTGTCAAATAATGATCCAAGCTGAATAGTGGGTAAAGTCAAAATAAAAAGAATCAAAATAATAATAACAAATTGTTTAAAATGGAATCACTTAGAGATTTAGTGACTATTTGAGCAGTTGGATGCTATGTTTTTAGATGCGGGATGGTCAGATGGTCTGAAACTATACACGTAACTGGCACCATGAATATGTATTCATTCTGCTTATTTGCTCAAAGATAGCAAACTTGTTGGGAAATAGGATAGCTCACCCAGAGCAGGTTCTGATGAAGCACATTTTCATCCAGCTTCCTACAACTGGAGTACACACTATTTTGGGGAAACTTCATTCATCTTACTCAGGCTGGTATCCTGAGGTCACTTAGGTTGTTTGTGGTCACTCTGCTCTTACCACTTCATCTAACCCCAAGGGAAGATTTGATCAATCAGAGTGTGGAGTGATTTGTACCACAAGGCACTGTTGAAAACTGTGGAGTCAGTGTCATTCATGGACACACCAACTGAAGGCGGAGCTTGGATTCAGGCATAATACCTTATGAATAACAGCTGCATCTGTGCTGTACTGCAGTTGGCTCTCTATCAGTGGGTTCCACATTCCAGATACGTAGGGCCTTCTGTAAGGGACTTGACTGTCTATAGACTTTGGTATCCACAGGGACCCTGAAACCAATCCTCCATGGATATGGAGGGATGGCTGTAATCCGTTAAATATTAAACATGCCAAAGTATATCTGCAACCACCTTTAGAAATAAGAAACTGTTGACTCAGCACAAAACAGATTGGGTCCCTCCCAACTTCATTTACAACTTAAAAATAATTAAAATATATGTAAAAAGTTGAGTGGTTATATTAGCATTTCATGAATCTTTTTTGTTACTTTCAGTTCATCGACATCATTTGTTATCACTGAAATCTAATTGAAAATGTTTGCTTTTGAGTGAATTTTTTTAAATTAAGTTAGTTTAATTTTTTTATTGTTTAGGGCCACACCTGTGGCATATGGAGTTTCCCAGGCTAGGATTTGTATCGGAGCTATAGCTGCCAGCCACAGCCATAGCAACATCAGATCTGAGCCACATCTGTGACCTACACTACAGCTCACACATCTGCAACCTATACCACAGCTCATATCAGCTCTGAAGCATTAACCCACTGAGCAAAGCCAGGGTTTGAACCCGCAACTTCATGGTTCCTAGTTGGATTCATTTCCACTGCGCCATGACGGGAATGCCTGAGTGAATTTTGAGATGAGAGAGCACATTAAGACCATAGTGGGAAAAAGATCATTTTATAAAAATAATTGTGCTGACAGTGGTATTGGCATGCTTTGTCGGATATAAATAAGAAGAGTATAGCTATGTCCATGAAATGAGTGACACTCTGGAGAAAAAGGCAAAAATTATACATATTTCCTTAATATCTTAGAAAGAAGCAGAAAAGAAAGACCAACTGAAAATATTTGGGAGAGTAAAGAGTATTACTTTAGTAATGATAGTTTGTGAGTTCTAAAGTTTCTTATCATGTAAAATACTGCATGTTTCATACCTTGACCTTGGATAAATTGCCTAAACGTTTTTTTATCATAATGTCATCTTTAATAAAATTGTAATAACTTTTACCTCACAGAATTGCACTGAAAATTTTCCTTTGACTATCTTTTCAGTCTGTTTACAACTAATGCCAAAATAACAGATTGATTGATTTAGTCATTGCAATAAAATACCTGTCAATTCAGTAAAACGATAAAAATTGCTGTTAGCTTGTCACTATTGAAAGCTCATTGCTTTAACTTTCACTCTTTAACAAAATATGATGATAGATAGCACTTGGAGTGTGTGTTTAACTCATGCATTCTTGACACTATGCACATGTACTAAGTTTCTGTGTCTTTTTGGTCCTTTGAGATTGAGTAGACTAATGATAATCAAATATCAACTAACTGGTGATTTTTGGCTTTATTCACATTTCATTTTTGTCTCCTTTAATTCTTTGCTAAAGACATTGCATCTGTTTTCTTGCCTCAGAGACATAAGTGCCTAAAGGTAAAGAGGCTAGAGTCACCCAATCATGCAGAGTCACCCAATCATTTTGGGGTAGACATGAAAGAAAAGGAAAACTTAATCCTGTAAATCCTTAGCATTTACCTTAACCAATACACATAGCAAAAAAGTAGTAAATGTATGAGAGTTAAATGTGCAAAACAAGAAGGCTGGACTCACTAAGAACAATTAAACTAGCAATGCTGCTTATATTGTTATTTTTTAAAAATATGCTTGGTGAAAATTATTATAGATCTACACAACCAGAGGTAAAAATTACATAATTAACTTCATCCATAAGAAATGAACTTTAATTTTTCAATTATACCTATAAAGAAATGATCAAGTTTTACTGAGACTAGGTAAATACCAGTGATTTTAAATTACCTTGGAAAAAAATCACTAAATGCGTATATATTTGAAGTAACTTTTGTGGGTACCAATATTTGGCATTCATAGATTCCCCGCCTATATATATTATTAATGTATACTACTTTTTAAAAAAATCCATTTTGTGTAACTTGAATGAATACATCTTACTGAAATATTTTATTCTTTTACATTTAAATGACTTAAAACCAAGCTCATAGATACAGAGAATAGATTGATAGTTGCAAGAGGAAGGGCTGGGGTGAGTGGGCGAAATGGATGAACTGTCTGTTTATGTGTTTGTTTTAAAAAATTGAATACAAATTAAAAAAAAATAATTCACCACTAGGTTAAAAATTCAGAGTATAGAATGGCCCATTCCGATAATCTAGGATTCTATCTTCCTTATCTCAAGATACTTTTCAAAGTACATTACAAACTCCTTTTTGCCATGTACATTTTTCAGGAATTGGGGCATGGCGACCTTTGGGGGTCCACCATTCTGCCACCCACAAACTCCTGGCAGATTTTCGCTGGTGTATTAAATTTGATTCTGAAATGTTGCATGTCTTTTGATTCCATTTTTCTCACTTCCTATTCACAACTCTACTTACTTCATTTTCGTTTTGTCCCCCCACCCCCTGCCGCCTTTCCACTGACCTGTTCATCGTAAAACACTTCGTGACTTCTTTTTACCATATACAACTTTAAAATATCAGGAGTTCCCTTGTGGTATAGCTGGTTAGGGATCTGGCATTGTCGCTGAAGTGGGTCAAGTTGCTGCTGTGGCATGGGTTCAATCCCTGGCCCAGGAACTTCCATATGCCATGAGCATGGCCAAAAAAAAAAAAAGGATATCAGAATCCATCCTACCTGATTTCTTATTAATTTTTAGCACAGTTAACTATCACATCTTTTAAAAATTCTCTTCCACTATTTCCATACCACTGAAGCTTTGATGGTTGGCTTTTTATTTTCCATTACTGGATCTTCCTCCTCTCCCAGTACCAAAATCTCATCTCCCCCTTTCAGTTATAATTATTCCCCAAAGAAACATTCTCTAACCCCTATATTTAAATGTTATTCTAGTAGATGGATTGGCAGTATAACTTACTACCATTTTCCTTGCCCTATCTGTAAGAACACTTTTATAAATGTAGATTTTAACATCTTTCATGAATGGATGGGCTTTTTCCGAAGGAGAGGTGGGTGAATCCCTATTAGCATGAAATAAACTTGATCTAATTCCAATCCCCTTCATACTGATTGGCTTGATTATGGACACATAACCCAATTCTGGGCAATGGAAAATGAAGGGAAGTTGGCTTGATAATGTCATGACTAGTTTTCTGCTTTAAGAGGGGTTGTATGGAAAAAGATCACTTTTTCTATATAAGGAAGAGATGAGCAGAATTGTAGCAGACATGTCAAAAACTGCAGTCTCATGGATGGCATAGAAAATAAAGAACTTTTCTTGAGACATGGATTTCTCTTCTTAAGCTGTCGTACTTCTAAATGTCTCCTATGTGGGATGATTTTCTTATTTGAATTTGTTATATGTACCCAGAAGATAGTACAGGGATAAAAATTGACTTAGAATCCATGATTCTGTTTTAATATCATCAGATGCATGATTTCTTCACAGAAGCTATGACTATATTAGCATGGTCACTTAGTGTGTGTGTGTGTGTGTGTGTGTGTGTGTGTGTGTGTGTGTGTGTGTGTGATTCTCAAACAAGAGGAGGCTTTTTTTTTTTAAATATGTAGAGAAACTATTTCTTGGGAAGAAATAACCTTGAGTACTGTTCTTCAAAATACCCATGATGGAGTACCACTTTTTTTTTTTTTTTCCTAATTCTTTGCAGCCTATAATTTTGGCAATATAAGAAATCACATACTTGGATATCACTGTAAGATCAGATTGCTTTAAAAGTTTTTAAATGATTATTCTCAGTTTTCATCCATATTTTGTACTAGACCAGCAACAGTTTGTGGATTACTTCTCTAAGAGGAACTGATGGTGAATTCCATGTTCAGAGCAAGCATTGTGTGCTTGGGATTTAAACTTAAAATTCTTCCATAGTTTAGGGGGGTTTTGTTTTTGATTTGCCCAATAAATAGTTTTCTCTAGAAACATGAATTTTTAATGTGAACAAATTTCCATGAGAAATCCAAGTATTTAATTTTTAATCTTCTCAACAGCTGATGCTGATATAAATGTTTTTTTTTTTGTGGTTTATGTTTACAGTTGTACTGTATCATTATTTTTTCAGAATCATTTTATTAGGAGAGGTATACCTCATTTGCTCTAATGCCCAATGTGAAATTATGTCGTAAATGTTGTTCCAGCAGTGCGCTGAAATGGTTCCCCATGTGTCTTCTAACTTGTTTTGATAGTGCAACTTAAGTTTTGCAGTAGGTCTAAGGCTCAATTCAAATGATGCCCTTTGGAATGTAAATGACCTTTGTTTTAGCTCAGCAGCTTCAGGTTCAGGAAAGCCCCTGAGCTAGACTGTATTAATCTGGGGCAATTGATAAGGGAGGCATGCATTTCTGTCTGAATGTCCTGTGTTTTTTGTCCTTCTGTAGTCACATTCTACACCTGTAGAAATAAATTCATAAAATTCTTCCTTGTTCAAATGAGAACTAGCAACTCGTATCCAAATTAGATTAAGTATATAACTTTTCCAGCCACATATGTAAAAGGATGGATTTGGAGAGGCCAACAGAGCTTCCTGAACACCTGATGTGGGTCTTACCCATTCAGACTCTATCGTCTTTATCTGTTATTTTCTGTGTGCCACCCTGTTTTCCAGAGGATAAAGTGATCATCCTGATGCAGCACTGGACTTTACTCTGTATCTTGTTTGATTTTATATAGATGATATTTCTTCCTGTTCCTTTCGAGGGGTCTTGCAATGCATATTTACTTCTATTTATTCACATTTGAAAAAGCATTTATTTTGCTAATTAATAAGTCAAGAAGATAAGTTAACTATATTTCCCATATGATTCCTACACAATTTAAGGCACAGAATATCAAGGAAGCATTCATTTGAAGAGTATTTTCTGGAAAGGTAGACTTGTGTGTGTAAAATTAAACATAACATTTACTTTCTTGCTCATTTAGTCAACTACTTGATGGACATATTTGGCAACAACTGCTGTTCAGTGTGGAATAGAAAAGTCACAGGACACCTTAGAATTTATTCAGTGAACTGGATGAGGCTGAGCCATGATTTCAGATCCTTAGAGTACATGATATAGAAAGCTTTTTTTTTTTTTAGGTCCACACTTGCTGCATATGGAGGTCCTAGGCTAAGGGTGGAATCAGATCTGTAGCTGCTGGCCTACACCACAGCAACATACGATCCCAACCACCTCTGCGACCTACACCACAGCTCACGGCAAAGCTGGATCTTTAACCCACTGAGCAAGGCCAGGGGTTGAACTCACAACCTCATTGTTCCTAGTCAGATTCGTTTCTGCTGAACCTCGATAGGAACTCCTAGAAAGCATTTTTAATTTAAAAAGGATTTAAGATCATTTAACGTTTTTCTCAATACAGTAAATGTTTGGGTTTTTTTAAGGGAAATTAAGCCAATTACTTTATATATATAATTTATATTTTATTAGTTATATATGATTAAATTATATATTTTATTATATAATTAAGTTGTATATAATTAATATGTATTTATATATTTAAGAAAAATAGTTGACTGGGGATGTGATTGCTCTTTTAATTGTTTTATATATGCCTGTGTTTGAATTTTCTTATAGCAAGTATTACTAAATACTGGAATGTATTAATGAATGGGAGTTTATGATCCTGTCCTCGATCCTACCTGCCTTAAAATGACAACACCACCTCAGAGAAATCACTCTCAGTAAAATTTTTTCTGCTAATCCTCCAGGTCTACCTTAAATCTTACTCATTTCAATAAATTATCACAGCCATGGATAATGTTTTTTCCTCACATAATTGTAATTTCCATGACATTTTTTTGTGACATGCTTTATCATTTAACTTAAGCTGCTGTGAAATTCCATGTCTTTTTCTCTCCAATGAGTTTATGGATTTCTTATATCAAGAGCCTAGATTTTATATTTTTCCATATCCATGTTTTCATCCCAGAAGGTGAAAACATATAGTAAGTATTCAAAGAATAGTTTCTGAATGCACAGAGTGAGAGCCTCTTGGCCAGCTTTGAGGAGTATCCTCAACATTTGAAAGCTACATGATTTCTTTGATGGCAATGACAGGAAATCAGAGCCCTACAGTTTTATAAAACCATACATGTTTACTGAGTTACACTCATGTGCAATCAATTATTAAATATACCTATGCCATTTTTTATTATTTTTAAGTTCACAGAATTCAAAGTGATCTTTCATTATTGTTAATATTCAAGAACATATATGTATTTTTGTTATGTAAATAAGCACAGTACTTTGAATTAGTCTGGGCAGTCCTGCAAAAGCCTGCATCTGTCTTTAATCCAATCTGTCAAAAAACCAAAGCAACATCAAAAAGGTTCTCTATTAAATCTAATATGTTTATACATTTCTATTGACTAACATTCTCATCCCATATTGAAAGTGATTTGATAGTAATTAGGTTAACTCTGAAAATGTGCCATGAGCGGAATTGTATGCTGGCTTTTTATTTTAATTCTGCTCCAAAATATTGTGGAACTTTGCCACAACATTTTTTATTGGGTGGGAGTGAGTAATTTCACGGAAATCTATATACCCATATGAGTACATGAGATATTTAAGTTATAAAAATTATAATCAGTGAGTTATCAATTAGTATGCTTTTAAGAAGTATGGTAACATAAATATGAATTTTTTTGAGTTTAATGCTTAAAAATAAGTTTATCCTTGATCTGAATTTTACTAGAGAAATATGTGATGAATATGCTTTGTTTACACATTCATTTGGTCTTTAGAGCTGGTAGTTTGCAATCGTCGTTTTAAATCCTACAGTTACTAGATTATGAACTTGCCCATCATACTGGTGGGGCTGTTGTAAGGAGAGCTATGGTGATGCTTGCTCTGCCTCCCTATACAGTTGCTGCCAAGAGCCATCCATTTACTTCTAGAATGGCAGGCTGTGAATGCAGTGAAAATGGGGCTACAGCATCTAATATTGTCAGGGATTCTTTTCAACCCACTTAATTGGTGGTTACCCACTGTTAGTTTGCCCCACATAGAGAAATAAAAATAATTTCCCTGTAGGAGATCCTGCTGTGGTACAGTTGTTTAAGAACTGCAGAGGTGAAGGTTTGATCCCTGGCCAGGACTGTGGGTTAAAGGATTTGGCATTGCTGCAGCTGTGGTGTCGTTGCAGCTGTGGCTCAGATTCAGTCTCTGACCCAGAAACTTTCATACCCTCACAAGTGGGGCCATAAAATAAAATAAAATAAAATAAATAAAATTCCCTTGTACCTGCACCCACTCTTTCATGTAGGGTAGTTACATCTCTTGAATGAACTGGAGAATGTATCAGCCACAACAGAGTTTGCAGGCATCTTACTTTTTAGTTAGAAGCATTTACATCACTTGTAAAAAAAAAAAAAAAATCCCTGTGAAAATATATCCTTTAGGAGATTCAATTTCTCTCTAAGTTTTCTTTCAGATTCATTTGTAAAACATATGTAGGCCAAATATTATCTCTTCCTCTTTTCATAGTTTTGAAACTAGATCACCTACTGCTTTTTTTTTGTTGTTGTAATTAAATCTTTTTAGGATGTTTTGTATGAAAACAATTTTTTTTTTTTGGTCACTTTAATCAAATGGAATGATCTCTGGTATAAAATAAGCTATGCTAATAAATTCTAAAATCTGTGCAATAAGAACATCATTATAATTCTATGCTTAGACATCAGGAACACCCATGGTACTCATGTACATAGTAATTTGTGTGGGGACATGGAGTACATACACAGTCCACTCGATATTTGGTAATATCTTTTTTTTTTTTTTTTGCCATTTCTTGGGCCGCTCCTGTGGCATATGGAGGTTCCCAGGCCAGGGGTCTAATCAGAGCTGTAGCTGCTGGCCTACACCAGAGCCACAGCAACTTGGGATCTAAGCTGTGTCTGCGACCTACACCACAGCTCACTGCAACGCGGGATCCTCAGCCCACTGAGTAAGACCAGGGATGGAACCCGCAACCTCATGGTTCCTAGTCGGATTCGTTAACCACTGAGCCACAATGGGAACTCCTTTTTTGGTAGTATCTTTAATTAATTACTTTTTGTGTTTGTTCTACATTATAACATTCTGCCAAAATTGAAAACATAGGGCTTTGCTTCTCCTTTCACTCCTTAACAGGTCATATTGATAACTGGCACCAAATATTTGTTAAGTAGTTATTATGTGTTAAGAACTGTTTTAGATGCAGTTGGTATCTGTCCAGATCCTCCTTCCCCATTGGCTAGCTGAGGCTCGCTGCCCAGCTTTTCTGGAGAATTTCTGGTTCTGCCTGGGAGGTTACAGACCTTGCTCTGTCCACCCCTCCCCCACCAGACGATGCAGCATATGAGGTACTGATATGGAAGCTGAAAAAACAAACAGGCAAACAAACAAAACCCGCCTGTACCTCCTTGCCCTGGGTGATGGGATGATGGTTGGGCATGTTAAATCTGTTGGGATGATTTCTCCTTCTGACCTGCCTGCAGTCACCCAAGACTACATTTACCTAAGACCACATCTTAGCCCTGTGTCCTCATCTGTGCCACTTTTGTCACTAGCTCACAGGTTTTTCCTGAGGTGCCTCATCAGTAAGCTCTATGCTGCTGGACCACTGTCTCTGTCTGCTCCTGGTTGCCTCACCTAAGGAAGACACTAGCATACAGGAAGTGGACTGTGTCCCTAACAGTTTTGCAGAGTAGCTGTAATCTGCTTTTATAGATGAAGGTGATTGTATCTATAGTGAAGCCAGATTCATGGAGGGAGAGGCTGTGCTTGATTCTGGACTCTGCCGCTTATGAGATATATGACCTCAACAAGTCACTTGACCCCGTATGCCTTGGTTTCCTCTATTGTAGAATGGGGGGTAAAAATAGTTACATGCCAAGACCAGCTCAGCAGGATGGGGCTGAAGAATGGGTGCCGTGAAACTTAAGGAAAAAAGTTAACATAAAACAAGACACAGAGACATTTATCTTAAGTAAAGGTGGGAACCGGGGGACTCAAGGTCTCAGGGACCAAGAGCACTGCCTCAAGAAACCACACTGCTTTTATTGTGCTCTTGAGAATGATGTCAAGTGAGGAGGGACTACAAGTGGAGGATATAAGGTTTGTTTGCTATTTTATAAGTTCTTTTACTATTTTAAAAGCCACTTAGCTGGTAGAAGGTTAAGCTTTTACTCTGACCTTTAGGCACATAACAATCATTAGCATTTGAGTTAGCTATGCAGAGCATTCCAGAGAATCCTCACTGTGATTCTGCAAATGACATGCCTATTTGTGGCAACCCTGCCATGGGCCTAGGTTTGCACCTTGGTTCTCTTTGCAAATGCATATTCTGCTAACGACCACTCATAAACCACTTGGCCATGAGTTCCTCTTTCTCTTATTCCTTAAAGGATATATCATGCTTGTGCAAAAACGGTGCAAAAATGGTGTGCCAATCAGCACAGGTCCGGAGTGCCTAGACCAAGGCATTATTATGTCCTCATTCAGCTGACCCTATGAATAGCTTATGCCTTTAGGTCTTTGTTCTTAAGCTTAAGTCATTTACCAGCACAGTGACTGTTTTTCAAGCAGGAAGATGGGATAAAGTAAAGCAGGACAAGATGGAGTTTTCAGCAAAGAGGCTAAGAAAATATTGTAGAAACATGTCTCGTGACAGTTACATATATTAATTTATATTAGAATATTCTTAGAATAGTACCTGGGACATAGAAACTGCTATATACTGCTTAATATTAGGATTATAATAATGAAGTTCAGAGGAGTAAAACAAATTGTCTCTAGTTACAGATAGTAGCACAGTTTTTCCCAAATGATGATCTATTTTCTTCCAGACCATTCCCTTTTCATTCTCCACTATATTTATGCTTTGATGCTTTCTGCAAATTTCTTCCTTTCTGTCCATCTTGCTTATTCAAGTCTGCTTTCAAATCTCTTGCCTTAATATCATACATCTCACTGGAAGGAAACTGTCTCCAGTAAAATTATAGCTGAACTGCTTACTGCAGGCCTGACCCTGATCAGAGCTGAAGCAGATTTCATGAAGCTACAAAGCATATGCTTAAGAGGGTCTTGCAAGAGCCCTTCCTAGGATGGCCATAGACTTCCTCTATTTATAATTTTGAACTATGATTCTTAAAGAGTCTACTCCCTACTTTTATAAGGTTTAGGAGCCACAAGGTTGGTAGAGAATACTAGTAGAGAAGAACATTTTGAAGGCTCGTGGTTGTGATCTCCCCTGACTTACTACTATTTAATAGCATCAACTCATTGCAGGAAAATCACCTAATGTCATGTCAGGTCTCCTTTGGAGTTCTGCTGTCTTTCTGTTTGTACTTTTCTGAGTTTTGAAATCTCAAACCATCTATTAGTGTCTTACTATATAAGTGTCTGGAGTGTGCTGGACACTAGGGGGCACAAAAATGACAAAAAGTCATCTGGGAGTGTAGTGAAACACAAAGAACAGAGGTCTATGGTTAAGATGTGTTCAATAACGAAGTTACTTTCAAGGAACCGTGAAAACGGGGGAAAGTGTACTTAAATGGTTATGGGAAAGGGTGTTCAGATGTAAGGGGATCACTGGAGGAAAGCTTGAGTTAGTGGAAAAACAGAAGCTTCTGTTTGTTTCTTTATTTTTTGTCTTTTTTCTTTTTAGGGCCACACCTGTGACATATGGAGGTTCTCAGGCTAGGGGTCTAATCCGAGCTGTTGCTTCGGGCCAGAGCAACACCAGATCCTTAACCCACTGAGCGAAGCCAGGAACTAAACCTGCAACCTCATGGTTCCTAGCCCAATTTGTTTCTGCTGCAACACAATGGGAAGTCCAGAAGCTTCTGTTTAAAGGAGAGAACATATATAAATCATGAAGCAAAGGGAAAATAGAATGCAGCATTCCTAGGCTCTTTCACTTTGGAGCTCCTGGAACACAGAGCCTGGATCCCTGAGTCCTTTTGCACAAGCAACTTTCAGCTACAGCTGGAGGAAATGGACGTTTTGGGTGTAAACACAGGCTGGCTATGCTTGGGTGGCTGTGAAGGGCTGTAGAGGATGGAGGCTGTAGTCTCCAGAAGGAGAAAAGAGTTCAGGGCAGATGGGTCCCACCAACTGGAACAGATAATGCTCTTCTGTTCTAATGTGTAAACCTCCATCTCTTCTTCAGGGATGCATATGTTGTGAAAATAACCGAAGTGAGAACCAGAAATGCCCTGTCAAATTTTCAAGCTTTTTCCTTAAATTATTTATATGTTATATTAAATTCTATTTTGAATTTTTTGATATATTATTATATGAATTTCCTCAATAAGGAAGTAGCTATCATTCTAACAGTCTGTTAGAGGAGGTAAATTACTTCTTTTATTATATCAAGTGCATAGATAATGGTAATCTATCCAGGCTGGATCCTTTCATGAGGGTAGAACCCATGATTATAGTTTCCATTCTCAACATAATGTGATAACAAATTTAACAAATAAATGCTAAATGGCTGTAATAGTTTAACAAGAATTTGAGTTTATTTTAAAAGTAAAACACGGGGCTCAGTGGTTAACGAATCTCACTAGGAACCATGGGGTTGCAGATTTAATCCCTGGCCTCGCTCAGTAGGTTAAGGAGCTGTGGTGTAGGTCGCAGACTCGGCTTGGATCCTGCATTGCTGTGGCTCTGGCATAGGCTGGCGGCTACAGCTCTGATTAGACCCCTAGCCTGGGAACCTCCATATGCCGAGAGTGTGGCCCTAGAAAAGACAAAAAGACAAAATAATAAAAAATAAAATAAAACACAATTATATATACATGTACATCTGTATGCATATGTGTGTATGTATATAATTTTCTGTAATAAAGTTGATTGCTGAGAATCGTTGAATATCTTCACAAGAAGATTTTTTGTAACTGATGATGGGGAGATGGTATTTATGAAGTTTAGGTGCATTATTTTCCTATTTGGAAAATATAACCCTGTTTGACTCCTGGGAAAAATTAACCCACACAGCCTTTTATCAGATTTATTTAAATAGAATTAACAGTAGGTTATAAAATTATCTCCAAAACTATTTTTTAAAAAAGTTTGACTGCATATTCATGTGTGTGTGTGTGTGTATACATACATATATATATATGAAATATATGTGTGTATCTACCTCTATCATTTATCTATCCATATCTATCTGTCTAGATATGCTACATAATAACTAGGAGCAAATAACATTTCTCTCTTCCAACTCTAGGTATTTTATCTTTTCATGAAATGCACAAAGTAAGAGGATACCGTAACTCTCAATTTAAAGAGATCATAATTTTCTCTTCTTTTTTTCTCTATTCCCTGTTATTTTTGTGATATTTTATACTGCATTGTTAGTAACTTCGTTCCTGTTCCATGTTTTTGCCTCTTGCCAATTCTTACACCATGTTTTACAAGATGTATGTAATAGGAGCATATTAATGGAATTAAATGCTGAACAGTAGGACATGTGTAGTCACACATACATATGTTTTTCTACTGTTACTTATTACACATATTTATGCTTATCATTGTACTTCATCTGAGAATGCACTGAAGACCTTTTTCCTTCCAGTGAGCAATTAGAAACAATTACATGGAAGCAGAGAACTTCATTTTGACCTGGGAGAAGACTTCAAGAAATGAGAGATATGCCTTGGAGTTAGTTAGTTTACTACTCCAAGTTAGCTTTTGTACCTAGTCATACTCCATTACTTCATATGCAATGTACATCACTTAACTAAATTGAAGTAAAAACAAATAAATAAGTACAATACCCTGATTAAGGGTCATTGACTTTGAAAGGAGAGAGCCAAAGGAATGGGGCTAGGGAGTTTATCATAAATGGAGTTTTGTTCCTCATGTGGCTCCAGAAGGAATTACAATGTTCATTTGAAGTAGAAAAGATGTCTCAGGCTGATTTTTTCCTACTGTTATAATATGTCCTGGGCAGTAGAATAGTGTACAAAAAAGTGAGTGTAAATTTCAGACAGTGAAATAGTTTACAAAAAGTGAGTGCAAAATAGATTGATTAAACTCTCTCTTTATCCTTGTTTTGTTGTTCATGGGATGTTAGCTCTGACTTCTTAAATGTGATTTAGGCTAAGTAGGGAAGTTCCTCTATATATCTGTGCTAAGACACTTTCTCTAATTTTGGCAAGTCAGTTTTCCAAAAGATTTAAAAATGTATTTCTAAGAGACCTCATGTCTGTTGAGTGAAACATCACTGGAACTATAGCTCTTTTTATATTATGCTTGGGATTACATTGTTTCCTTTGTGTAAATCTGATATCCAAAACAGGGAGTTGTACATCTGTTTTATTTCCCATAATAAAAGTGAATTCTGGAAATTGTTTGCTGAATATCTCTATAACAAGATGTATATCACTTTTATTGATGATATGGGAAATGTCATTTATGGAGCTTAGGTATATCATTTTCTTACTTGGAAAATAGAAACCTGTTAGACTCACAGGAAAAAAAAAAAAGCAAAACACTTCTATCAGAGATTTAAATAGAGTGGTTAGAAGATTATGAAATGATCTTGAAAACTATTTTTTTAAAAAGGAGTCGATTATATCTGTACAAGATAAAGATGTAGGTCTTCTCAATCCAGAGAGTAACTCCATTAGTTCTAATTAAGACATAGAGCCAGAGCACCATTTGATTAAACAACACTTAGATAAAAAAAATAAAACTTGGTCTACGTGTGCTTCACTTATTTTGTAGCACATGCATTTTTTGAACCTCCAGGACAAATTAGCAATCAAAAGTATAGTATAATAATCATATTGTACAACTGTAGAAGCTAACAGTTAATGTTAAAAAATATTACATTCCATCAGGTTGTTACATGTCAAATTATGCAATTAATTTAATTTTCTATTAACAAACTTGTTTTGATATTCATATCCAAGTGTAAGCATTGTTTCCACATTGCCCCATAATTTGACTTTGATATAACAATACTGAGTTCCTAGTTTTGAAGAACTTACATTACTATACATTAGTCTGTGCTTATTTGCATTTGTTAACACAGTACATTATACCATTGAGATATAAAACACGTATTAGTTAAAATCTGTTCCTGTCTGCATGAACTTATTTAATGGTAGCAAACCCATGTATATGAACCAAGAGACTATCACGTGATTTTTTAAAATTCACAATTTCTGATGCCTGTGTGGTACCAGGAATACTGGCTGTAATTAGTTTATTTAAAATATTACTCCTTAGGACTAATATACAGCATGTTTAAAATTTCGGTTATTGCAGGTGATGATAATTGACCATACAGATATAATGTTGTCAAATGGGCCATTTGAGAAGAAAATGTTAACTTGTTTCTGGAAAATGTATCAATAACCCTAGGGAAAAGAATGCCAGATTTTTAGTTGTTCTCCCTTCCTCTATCTTTTCTCTCTTGTCCCTCTTTCATGAACACTCACAGACATACACACAGATGTACACACAGCTGTACCCAGAACAAAGTTGAGGAATGGCTTTCAACAAATATTGTTGCATCAATATTGAGACATTTATCCAAAGACATATTCCCTGAATGTGTCTGATAGGTCCAGATGCTATTTCTTATTTACAGTTGTTTACAGTCCTCTCTTTCAAAGAACATGTAAATTAAATTATATTTAAGGAGTGCCTACTTCATGGAGTCAGTAGATTTTATTTGTGCCCTGTCCATCAAGCCCTGTGTTCATCAATCTAAAATTCTAATGCTTTAGTTTGTATTTGGGATAACACAATGTGATTCCTTAATTTAAAAAAATACTAAACTTAGGGATATATTATTAAAAAGTTCAGTACAGCTATATATCATAGCAATAGGAAACTCCACCATTTTCTAAATATTCCTAATTATAGGGCCTATTTTTTATGTAATTTCCATTTGAGAAGAAAATTATCCTATAATTTCATACATTACTTGATCAAGAAAAAACAGTTAATACATAACCCAGTATGACAATAAAAGTGACATGGCTAATGTTCTGTATTTTAAGAGATTTTAGCACTGTTATAAAACTTGGATGGAAGTGCCCATTTTTAATTAAATTGTAACCAAGATTCATAAAGACACTCATAAAAAATTCTTAGTAGCAAAGGTGCTGTTGACACATTTGGGAACAGGTGTTTTATTTGATTATACACACTCCTTAGGTCAAAAGTATTTCAAGTATTTTCAACTTCTTTATGAGTTTTGAGAGTTCACAATGTGCTAAACTAAATCTGACTTCTAAGCTCTGATCTGGGCTAACTCTGTGTGTCCCACGTAGAAGACCCTTCTGCCGCGTCAGGTTCTCCTTAGAGTTTGTTTCTTTCTCCTGCCTCATCCAATAGCTATATGGGACATTCCTTATCTTCCACAAACTATAGCTGGTGGCAGTTTTTCCAAACTCTATGTTTTGTATCATTAACCTAACATTGAAAAATGCAACTGAATTTGATTGTCAGAGTTAAACACTTTAGCAATGTATAAAACAAATGAAGCATTTATGATATGGAATGAATATAATTAAATAATTGGGTTAAAAGGTTATTTACTACTTTTAAAGATGATACCAAATCATGAGGTATGACAGAATCTAGACTATTTTAAATTGTGGTTTCTGAATGTAATAAAAATTTTATGTCTTTTCTCACTAGAGAATTTAATTCAGTTGTCTAATTGTAGCTGGTTTTACTTTCATTGTGTCTTTAACCTACTTTCTACAATAATTTAAAATGGAGTTTTACTGGGCTCATGTCTCTGGGGAATGGTTGTTATCTGGCAGAAGAGCAGAGAAATAATATTTATCTGAAGCCCATCATATGGTAGGGATTTTGGTATACCATTTCATCATTAATGTCACCTTCAGAGACAAATATTGTTTTTCTTTTTCTTTTTTTTCTTTTTTTGTCTTTTTCTAGAGCCGCACCCGTGGCATATGGAGGTTCCTAGGCTAGGGGTCTAATTGGAGCTTCTGCTGCCAGCCTATGCCAGAGCCACAGCAATGCGGGATCCGAGCCATGTCTGTGACCTATACCACAGCTCATGGCAATGCCAGATTCTTAATCCACTGAGTGAGACCAGGGATTGAACCCACAACCTCATGGTTCCTAGTCAGATTCGTTAACCACCGAGCCACGACAGGAACTTCCAGAGATAGATATTCTTACTCTTTACAAATTAAAAAAAAAATGTAGGTCAAACATATTGAGGAACTTAATCCATGTCATACAATCCATCATGCCAGAGATGAGGATCTGAGTTCCTCCTTGCCTGATCATAAAGATTATGCTTTCTTGCTCTCTTGAGTAATCACATGTGTCCAGTATTCCTTCTACGACAGAGAGGCTTTGACTGGTCTAAGGACAAAAAGATACCGAAGTTGTTTAGGATAAGCTTATTTATGTAATCCTATTAAGTATGGTTTCATTTGAAGTCACCATCTTAATTTTTTTGTTTGTTTTTTTGTTTTGTTTTGTTTCTTAGGGCTGCATCTGGGGCATATGGAAGTTCCCAGGCTAAAGGTTGAATCAAAGCTGCAGCTGAGACCTATGGCATAGCCACAGCAACCATAGCAACACCATATCCAAGCTGCCTCTGCAATGTACACCACAGCTCCTGGCAATACTGGATCCTTAATCCACTGAATAGGGCCAGGGATCATGCCCGCATCCTCATGGATACTAGCTGGGTTTGTTTCTGCTGAGCCATAATGGGAAAGTTCTTGTTTTAAGTTTTTCATACTGGCTTTTGCTTTTGCTATCTTCATTGAATTTATTTAATCCAGTCCCTTCCCTTAAATAGACATATTTTTCAAACATAAGTAACCAGATTAATTTAAAAACTAATTTTAAAGAGAAAAAGTAGAGGGGGAAAACCTTTCTACATGTGTTCAGTGATTGAACTTAAAATTGTTATGCCTATACACTAAGTTTATAAACTATAAATGATAATTCTATGTACTGTGATAAGCAGTTTGTATGTATTAACTCCATTTGTATGTAAGAAACTTGATATATGTATTATGGCACCTGTTTTGCCAGTGAGAAAACTGAGGTATAGGAAATGATAAGTTGCTTGTGGGAGGTATCACTGCTAGTATGGGTAGAATTGGATTTCAGTCTTGTGGTTTAACATCAGAGCTCATGCATGGTCCTTCAAATGATGATTATTAAATATAGCTTATTTCTTGACAATTTTCTTTGTGCCAAATACTGTTTTAAGCCTTCCTATTATTTCATGAAATTCTTATATCTACTCTGTAAGATATGTGCTTTTATTATTTCCAGTTTCAGTAAGGAAACCAAACCTTAAATAGGAGAAATCATTTTGTCATTTGATAAAGGTAACACAGATGGCTGGTGGCAGGACTTAGACACAACTCCTGGACTATTTGATTTTTTTTTTTCCTTGTGTTTTTTTGTTTTGTTTTGTTTTGTTTTTAGGGCTGCACCCACTGCATAGGGAGGTTCCCAGGCTAGGGGTCGAATTGGAACTGCAGCTGCCAGCCTATACCACAGCCACAGCAACTTGGGATCTGAGCCATGTCTGTGACCTACACCTAAGCTCATGGCAACACCGGATCCTTAACCCACTAAACAAGGCCAGGGTCTAATCCACATCCTCATGGATGCTAGTTGGGTTCAGTAACCACTGAGCCATGATGGGAACTTTTTTTTTTCGTGGCCGTGCCATGGCATGTGAAAGTTCTTAGGCCCAGGGATGGAACCCACACCGCAGTAGCGACCTGAGCTGCTATTGTGACAACACCAGATATTTAATCTGCTGCACCACAAGGGAGCTCCTATTTGATTTATTTTAAGGAATTTGTAATCATGAAGTTTCTAAGATGGTCTAAAGCAATATCTAGTCTAAAGCATATCTAGTATTGGCCTTGATCTTTCTTTTTCCTTTTTTTCCATCCCCCCCTTCTTTAACTTTACTTGGTGATTTCATCTGGTTCCATGACTTTTATTGCCATAAAAATGCAGACAGCTTCGAGTCCATATCTGAATATGAAATGTAGGTAGAATTTCCAACTGCTTTCTGCACATATCTGTTTGAATTTCCAAAGACAGCTCAATGTCTAACACCTGAATTCATAATCAGGACTTCCCCTCTTAATCACACCCTTGCTTTTATTTTTTCCAGGAAATGGAGAATGATAATATTCTCCACCTAACTGATGGAGCAGAAACATTGGCAAAGAATTTAACTCCTCCCCAAATCTAAAGGTCCACTCAAATACTGTGCCCTGTTATTTTTATCTCTTATTTGTTACATTGCCTTTAACATAATATCCAAACATTTCAGTATGGCTAATATGGCCCATTTTGAGGGAAATTTTGTTTATCTTTCCAGCTTCATGTTCCCTGTTGTCAGTGGCTGGGTCTAGGGTGAAACAAGAGCATTCAGGTAAAAACTTGAGGGGTCACAAAAAATGTAGTAATCAAGGTAAATAACATTTAAATGCAGTAATTTTAAAAATTAAAAGTCAATGCAGAAGGAATCCTTGATAAGCAAGTATCAATGTTCAGATAAATACTGGGTACAATAGGGTTGTGGTTAGTGTAAGGTAGGTGGATGATTTAAGAAGAAAAGTTACCTTTAAAGAAAAGCATACCAAATTCATGGAAATTCAATATCTGCTTATTTGGATGGCTTTGGTATTGTGATTCTAGAGCTAGAAAAATGTAATTAAAAGCTTAGTTTCTTGAAAAATGCAGGATATGCTTTCCTAAAAACTTCAGGAAAGGAGAAAGTATTTGACAGAAAAAATGGACTTTATGCCACAGTCATCTATGGTGAGCAAATAGAAAAATCCAACTAAGATTCAAGTTTCTCATCTATGAAATAAGCAGTAAAATAAGCTCTCAGTTTAAAAATAATGTCTGTGTAGTACTTACTATGTATCTATCAATGTTCTAAACCCAATTTTTATAGATGACAAAACTGTGGTTAGGCCAGTAATTTCACTAAAGTCCCAAAATTCTGAATAATTTGTCAAGATTTGGATAATAAATTCATGATACAAACTCTCCATCTGGTTAGCACTAGAGTTAGAATTTACCCCCCCACCCCCCAAAAAAATCAGGCCCAGGAGTGAAGGATTTATACCACGCACATGGAGCTGCCTCATGAACCTCCCTTGAGAATAAATGAGACCATATATCAAAGTTATACACGCTTACCTTCTCTAATCTATAAAGAGTAGTCAGGTTATTGAAATCTGTTCACAGTATTACTTTATTTCTCCACTGATCAGATAAGTTACTCATTTTAATGCAATCTTCCTGCTTAATTGGTCTCATGAATATATTATTAATTTAAAATTATTTTATTTCCCCAATACATTATTTTTTTTCTTCTGTACATCATGGTGACCCAGTTACACATACATGTATACATTCTTTTTTTCTCCCATTATCATGCTCCATCATAAGTGACTAGACATAGTTCCCAGTGCTACACAGCTGGATCTCATTGCTTATCCATTCCAAAGGCAATAGTCTGCATTACCCATAAGCTCCCAATCCATCCCACTCCCTCCCCCTTGGCAACCACAAGTCTGTTCTCCAAGTCCATGATTTTCTTTTCTGTGGAAAGTTTCATTTGTGCCATATATTAGATTCCAGATATAAGTGATGTCATATGGTATTTGTCTTTCTCTTTCTGACTTTCTTCACTCAGTATGAGAGTCTTTAATTCCATCCATGTTGCTGCAAATGACATTATTTTGCTCCTTTTTATGGCTGAGTAGTAGTCCATTGTGTATATATACCACATTTCCTAATCCAATCATATGTCAATGGACATTTGGGTCATTTCCATGTCTTGGCTATTGTGAATAGTGCTGCAATAAACATGTGGGTACTTGTATCTTTTTCAAAGGAAGTTTTGTCTGGATATATGTCCAAGAGTGGGATTGCTGGGTCATATGATAGTTCTATGTATAGTTTTCTAAGGTACCCCCATGCTGTTCTCCATAGTGGTTATACCAGCTTACATTCCCACCAATAGTGCAGGAAGGTTCCCTTTCCCCACACCCCTTCTAGCATTTGTTATTTGTGGACTTATTAATGATGGCCATTCTGATTGGTGTGAGGTGGTATCTCGTACTTTTTATTTTATTATTAATTTACAATTAAAAATAAGTTTGTATCTTTTTATTTATTCAACTTCTCTTTGTGGTATACCTTATTCAATAAGTACATGTAATTTGAAGAAGATTCATAGGGCTTTGACCCTGCATTTCTGTATAAAGCAGTGTATGATTTAAATTTTTCTGTTGTAATAATACCATATGATAACTTTTCTGAAAGCATTTATTTCACAATATTAATTGGAGATATATCTGTCTGATGATGTCATGAACAATTATTACTGCTTTTCACATTTTCCTTTTATCTAATTGATTTTCTAAAATAAACATGCCATTTCTATAATGACACAAAAAGAAAAATACTGAAATTTTTATTCATTGTTTTCACACTAGAATATTCCAAAAAAAGAATGAATGTTGAAGAATTTATATAAAGACATTGCCCAAAATATGTATAAAATGCTGCAATTCTTGTTATAAATAATTTCAGACATAGTGTTCATCCAGAGAACACTATTTTATTGCAGATTAAATATTTAGAGAGAAAGATGATAGTGGAACTTAAAAACACCTTCATCTAATCCATTGAATTATTTTATATTTTGTATTTACTATTATCTACTGAATTTACTTTGTTTTCATGTAAAGAACTATTAATTACTTCTTATAAATATTTAACTTTGTTTTCCTCCTAATGAACATATTTTATCATATCCTGTTCTTTTCTTACCCTTATCAAATCACAGTCTATACATTTTAATATTTTTTACTCCTTTTGGCTCTCTTTTTTTTAAAAGCAAATACTTAGAATCTATTAGAACTCCTGTCCCTCCCCACAACCCCCACTCCACCCCTAAGTATTCCCCTAGGAGTTTTAATAGAGCACAGAGTACATCAGAGTAAGAATTTCAACTTAAAAAAATTCCTTTATTATTAAATCTTATGTTGTTTTGCATAGAATATGCACTTGGATTAATTTTTAAATCAATAATGGACTTTATAAGATAAAGAAATAATCCAGCTTCAATTGCTTCATCAAGCTCTGTAGTTTATGACCTTACATTTCTGCACCCTTTTCCAAAAAATGCTCCTAGTACATTTGAAAGGTGTTTCATTATCCAATTTCTAATTCTTAAATGAGACAAACACTTTCAGGTGATGAAACCATCATCTAGTGGAAGGGTAAGAACCAATGTCTTAACGTCATTTTTAAATGCAACTGTATCCCTTACTCCCAGCTGCCATGGGTCTGAGATGAAGAATCTTGCAGACCATTAAGTTCCATGTATTTTCTCTGAATCAGCACAAACCCTTAAGCACAGGTGTTTCTTTAATTATGATACATTGGGAAAATTCTCTGTGTTCAATGGCCCTCAGACTCACACTTCCATCTCATCAGTCACATGTCAGTCTAACTCCACCCTGTGCCCTAAATCTCTGGTGTCATTAAGAAGCTGAAAACTTCAGAGGGCAGATTTGCAGCTGTGATGTATAATACAGAACATTTCATGAAAAATGTATGAGTATGAGATTTTTTTCTAATATTTCCTCTGTAGCGATCTGCCAGAACTATAACCATCTAGACATGTTTATTATACAGATTTTTTTTAAAGAGGCTTTCATTGCTTTTTGTGATGTGATGTTCCCTTGTTATTTCATAAACACTCTATTGATATTCTTTCTGCAACAAAGTGCTCTAACCTCAGGAACACAGCTGCTGCTTCTTTCCAATGAAATCTGTATTTTCAATCAGAGAAGGCTTCACCTTGATATAAATGTAGTCTTAGTATACTTTCTAACTTGCTAACAAAACTCAAGAAGCTTATATATATTTTAAAGGACTTTGATATCCTTTAACAAATATTTAATGCTTGGATAATCAGACATTTTTTGAAAATTATGTTAGTGAAGCCTATGATAATATTTTGAGTCACTGGACTCCATAATAAAATGAAAAATACAGCCTTTTCAGCTCTTGATAATTGACATATACTATCTTGTTTTAGCCTTTATTCTTTCACATATATTTACAAACTTATTCTTTGTATTCTAATCTCTTTGGGGGCAACAGATATGTCATGTACACTACTTTTGTTTTGCAAATACTGTAGTATATACTCAGATGTTTCTTCCTTCCTACCTTCCTCCCTCCCTTTTGCTTCTTTTTTCCTTCTTTTCTTTCTTCTTTCACACATTTATTTATTAACTACTTTTGACAACTCTAATGAACAAAACACTCTGCACAGTTTTACTAATTATATAATTTTGACAGAATTTTGGTACTTCTGTCTTCACCATTGTCAAGATTACCAGGGAGATCCAAATACAGAATTGGCAACTACTGAAAGGAAAAGAAGGACTGTCTTGGAGAAATCTGGGATATAGTGAACGCTCACCACTGATACCTGCTATCAAAGTCTTGTCCATTCAAGTAAGAAACTTGTATTCAATGATAAATAAAAAATTTCAAGATTTATACATTTAGGGAGGTCCCATTATGGCTGGGAGTTCCAGTTGTGGCTCAGCAGTAATGAACCCGACTAGTAGCCTGGCATCCATAACGATGCAAGTTCGATTACTGGCCTCTCTCAGTGGGTTAAGTATCTGGTGTTGCCATGAGCTCTGGTGTAGGTCACAGACTCAGCTCAGATCCTGCATTACTATAGCCATGGTATAGGCCCACAGCTGCAGCTCTGATTCGACCCCTAGCCTAGGAACTTCCATATGCTGCTTGTGCAGCCCTAAAAACAAACAAACAAACAAAAAGTTTATGCAATTAGAATTTATTTCCATGATAAATAGTAATATACAAAGTTTATTTTTTGTTTCATTATAATTGGATTTTCTTTTCTTTCTTTTTTTTTTTTTTTTTTTTTTTTTCAAAGTAAGCACAAAATCTAAGAGCAGCTTTGACAGTGAGAATCAGTAGTAAACAACGTACACAGAAAAATGTAGATGCAGTTTTTTAGGTATATCCAAACCTGTTCTAATTCACTTTCTGCAGCACACAGCAACATAATCTTCATTCACAATTTTAAGAACTATCTCACTGGTTCTGAAGAGCAATCCTTTTGAGTGGTAAATGAAGCCATGTTGACATTGACTAGGAATAAAAAGAATCTTATTTCCAAGGAGAAGTCTTATCTAGTGGTCTTTTTTGGAAATATTGATATTTTAAATAAAAATATTGATGGAACTAGCAAAAAGATGTGACATTTCAGCATATATAATAGACATGCTAACAGAAATTTTGGGCACTGATTACAGCATGTTGATTCGGACAAGAGAGTGTCAAAAAGAGGACTACCTTTGCAAGTTCATTCCATTATTGCATTCAACCTTTGGATTGAAGAATGTTAACACAGTGGTCTTTATGTACCTGAATTCAATCAAAATTGATGCCTAGAAGATATCCTTTTGCTGAATTTTTCCATCAGTGCAAATAACAATATAATATAAAAACAATTGAGAATGCTGGCGTGTTTATATTGATTTATGATCTTGTAGCTCCTTTTTATCTTGGGCTATTACCATTAGCCAAGTATTGTGCTCAGTACTTTACATGCCTCACTGTGTTGAATGCCCTAAAGAAACCTTTGAGATGGAGTTTTTAATTCCAATTTTAAATTTAACAAAACTGAAATTTAGAGTTGCTTAGTTTACAATGCAGTTTTCTTTATTGGCAAACTTAAACGCATAATACCAACCATAGATTTATTTCTCCTACGGAAACAGTACATTTTTTTGGAATTCAATATATTACTTATTGGATAGCTGAATAAGAGATTACTTATTGGATAGCTGAATAAGAGAGTTTTCATTTATATAGTGTTGCTAAAATAATTAAAGCCAGAAATGCAGCTTACCTTAAAAATATATATATATATTATTTCAGAACATATATTTGGTTTCATCTCAGCGTCCATTTCAGCAGATTCCCAAATTTAGTTATCTCATTTGATTTTAATTTAAGCTAACTTAAAGTATAGCACTTAATATAAACAAATGAATATTACCACATTTTATAAGTAACTGTATGAATACATTGACCTCAGCGGAATTTTCTGCTCTCTGAAATTATCTTTCATTTTACATCATCATCTGAGTGTTGCAATTTATTTATTTATTTTTATTTATTTATTTATTCTCTTCTTTCTTTTGTTTATAACTCAATGAATTTCTTACATTTATAGTTGTACAATGATCATCACAATCCAATTTTATAGGATTTCCAACCCACAACCCCAGCACATCCCCCCATCCCCCAAACTGTCTCCTTTGGAGACCATAAGTTTTTCAAAGTCTCTGAGTCAGCATCTGTTCTGCAAAGAAGTTCATTGTGTCCTTTTTTCCACATGTCAGTGATAGCATTTGATGTTGGTGTCTCATTGTCTGACTGATTTCACTCAGCATGATAATTTCTAGGTCCATCTAGGTTGCTAAAAATGCCAGTATTTCATTCCTTTTAATGGCTGAGTAATATTCCATTGTGTGTATGTACAACATCTTCTTTATCCACTCCTCTGTCGATGGACATTTAGGTTGTTTCCATGTCTTGGCTATTGAAAATAGTGTTGCAGTGAATATCAGAGTACGTGTCTTTTTGAGTCATGGTTTTCTCTGGATAGATGCCCAGGAGTGGGATTGCTGGATCACATGGTAGTTCTATTTTTAGTTTTCTGATGCATCTCCACAGTGGTTGCACCAATTTACAATCCCATCAACAGTGTAACAGGGTTTCTTTTTCTCCACACCTGCTCCAGCACTTATTTGTAGACTTTTGGATGATGGCCGTTCTGACTGATGTAAGGTGGTACCTCATAGTGGTTTTGATTTGCATTTCTCTGATAATGAGTGATGTGGAACATCTTTTCATGTATTTTTTGTCCATCTGTATGTCTTTGGAGAACTGTCTGTTTAGATTTTCTGCACATGTTTTGATGGGGTTGTTTGTTTTTTTTGGTATGGAGGTGCAGAAGGTGTTTCTAAATTTTGGAGATGAATCCCTTGTCAGTTGATTCATATGCAAAGATTTCTCCCATTCCGTAGGTTGTCTTTTGATTTTGTTTAGGGTTTCCTTTGTTGTGCAGAAACTTTTAAGTTTAATTAAGTCCCATTTGTTTATCATTTTTTTTTCTGCCATCACTCTAAGAGGTGGATCTGAGATATTACTGTCGTGTATGTTGGAGATTGTTTGGCCTATGTTTTCCTCTAAGAGTTTTATAGTGTCTGGTCTTATATCTAGGTCTTTCATCCATTTTGAATTTATTTTTGTGTATGGTGTTAGGGAGTGTTCGAATTTCATTCTTTTCCATGTGGCTGTCCAGTTTTCCCTAAACCACATATTGAACAGGCTGTCTTTGCTCCATTGTGCAATCTTGCCTCCTTTGTCATAGATTAGTTGGCTGTAGGTGCATGGGTTTAATTCTGGGCATTCTATCCTGTTCCAATGATCTATATGTCTGTCTTTGCGCCACTGCCATATGGTTTTGATGACTGTTGCTTTGTGGTATAGTCTGAAGACAGGGAGCCTGATTCCTCCAGCTCCATTTTTCTTTTTCAGGATACCTTTGGCTATTCTGGGTCTTTGGAACTTCCAAACAAACTTTAAAATATTTTGCTCAGGTTCTGTGAAAAATATCCTTGGTAATTTGATAGGGATTGTATTGCATCTGTAGATTGCCTTGGGTAGTGTAGTATTTTGATAGTAGTAACTCTTCCAGTCCAAGAGCATGGTATGTTTTTCCATCTATTTATGTCATCTTTTATTACTTTCATTAGTGTCTTATAGTTTTCAGAGTACAGGTCTTTTGTCTCTTTAAGTAGGTTTATTCCTAAGTATTTTATTCTTTTTGATGTGATGGTAAACAGGATTGTTTCTCTTATTTGCTTTCTGATCTTTCATTGTTAGTACATAGAAATGCAGTTGACATCAGTGTATTAATTTTGTATCTTGCAATTTTGCCAAATTCATTGATGAGTTCTAACAGTTTTCTGGTAGAGTCTTTAAGATTATTTAGGTATAGTATCATGTCATCTGAAAATAGTGATAGTTTTACTTCTTCCTTTCCAATTTGGATTTCTTTTATCTCTTTTACTTCTCTGATTGCTGTGGCTAGGACTTCCGAAAGTATGTTGAAGGGCGAGAGGGGACATCCCTCTTGTTCCTGAACTCAGCAGGAATTCTTTCAGCTTTTCACCATTGAGAATGATGTTAGCTCTGGGTTTGTCATATATGGCCTTTATTATGTTGAGGTAGGTTCCCACAGTGCCCACTTTCTGAAGGGTTTGTATCAGAAATGGGTGTTGGATTTTGTCAAAGGCTTTTTCTGTGTCTATTGAAAGGATCATATGGTTTTTATTCTTCAGTGAGTGTTAATGTGGTGTATCACACTGATTGACTTACAGATATTGAAGAACCCTTGGATCCCTGGGATAAATCCCACTTGATCATGATGTACAGTCCTTTCAATGTATTGTTGGATGTGGTTTGCTAGTATTTTGTTGAGGATTTTTATATCTATGTTCATCATTGAAATTGGTCTGTAGTTTTCTTTTTTGTGGAATGTTTGTCTGGTTTTGGTATCAGGGTGATGGTGTCCTCATAAAATGAGTTTGGGAGTATCCCTTCCTCTTTAATTTTTTGGAATAGTTTCAGAAGGATAGATGTTAGCTCTTTTCCAAATGTTTGAAAATAATGAGCTGTGAAGCCATCTGGTCCTGGAATTTTGTTTGTTGGAAGCTTTTTGATCACAGTTTCAATTTCAGTATTTGTGATTGGTCCATTCATCTTTTCTATTTCATCTTGGTTTAGTCTTGGAAGATTGTACCTTTCTAAGAATTTGTCCATTTCTTCTAGGTTTACCATTTTATTGGCATATAGTTGCATATAGGGTCTCTTATGATTCTTTGTATTTCTGTGATGTCTGTTGTTACTTTTCCTTTTTCATTTCTAATGTTATTGATTTGCGTCCTCTCTCTTTTTTTCTTGAGCAGTCTGGCTAAGGGTTTATCAATTTTGTTGATCTTTTCAAAGAACCAGCTTTTCATGTCATTGATTTTTTTCTATGGTTTTCTTTGTTTCTATTTCATTGATTTCTGCTCTGATCTTTATGATTTCTTTCCTTCTACTAACTTTAGGTCTTGTCTGTTCTCTTTTGAGCTGCTTTAGATGTAAAGCTAACTTGTTTATTTGAGCTTTTTCTTGTTTTATAAAGTAGGCTTGTATTGCTATATAAACTTTCCTCTTAGAACGGCTTTTGCTGCATCCTATAGGTTTTGGAGTGTCATATCTTTGCTGTCATTTGTTTGTATATATTTTTTAATTTCCTCTTTGATTTCTTCAGTGATCCATTGGTTGTTTTGTACTATGTTATTTAGTCTCCATTTTTTTTTTTTTTTTTGCAATTTTTTTCTTGTTGATTTCCCGTCGTACAGCATTGTGGTTAGAAAAGATGCTTGATATGATTTCAATTTTCTTAAAGTTACTGAAGTTTCATTTGTAGCCCAGGATGTGATCAATCTTAGAGGATGTTCCATGTGCACTTGAGAAGAATGTGTGTTCTGTAGCTTTTGGATGGATGTCTTATAAATATCTATTAAGTCCATCTGGTCTAAAGCTTCATTTAGGGCCTGTATTTGCTTATTCATTTTCTGTCTGGGTGATCTGTCGATTGCTGTAAGTGATGTGTTGAAGTCCCCCACTATTTTTGTGTTATTGTCGATTTGTCATTTTAAGGTCGTTAGCAGTTGACTTATACATTGTGGTGATCTTTGTTGGGTGCGTGGATTTTAAAAATTGTCATATCTTCTTCTTGGATTGATCCTCTGATCATTATGTAGTGACTTTCCTTGTCCCTTAAAATATTCTTCATTTTAAAGTCTATTTTGTCGGATATGAGTAATGCTGCTCCAGCTTTCTTTTGATTCCCATTTGCATGGGATATTTTCTTCTCTCCTCTCACTTTCAATTTGTATGTGCCCCTACGAGTGAGGTGGGTCTCTTGAAGACTGCACATACATGGGTCTTGTTTTTGTATCCATTCAGCCAGTCTATGTCTTCTGGTTGTGGCGTTTGGTCCATTAACATTTAAGGTAATTATTGATATGTACGTTCTTAGTGCCATTTTATTAACTGTTTTGGATTTGTTTTTGTTGCTCTTTTTTCTTCCCTTCTCTTGTTCTCTCCTCTTGTGGTTTGATGACTATCTTTAGTGTCATATTTGATTTGATTTTTCTTATTGGTTTGTGTATCAGTTGTAGACTTTTGGTTTGCAGTTATTCTGAAGTTTTGATATGAGTCAATATGTATATGAGATTGTTTTAAGTTGTTGGTCTCTTAATTGCAAGTGCATCTCTGGTGTCCTGCATTTGTACCCTCCTCTTCTCATGATTTCTGATTTTAGTGGTATAATTGTGTATGGATGATTTCGTATCTTTACTGTATATATACCTTTACTGGTGAGCCTTGTCATTTGTGGTATTTTTATTTCCTGTTGCTGCCTTTACTTTTCTGCCTAGAGAAGTTCCTTTAGTATTTGTTGTAAGGCTGGTTTAGTGTTGCTGAATTCCCTTGCAAAGCTTTAGATTTCTCCTTCAAATCTGAAGGAGAGCCTTGTTGGGTAGAGTAATCTTGGTTGGAGGTTTTTTCCTTGCATCACATGAAGTATATCATGCCACTCCCTTCTGGCCTGCAGAATTTCTGCTGAAAAATTTGCCAATAACTTTATTGGGGTTCCCTTGTATGTTACTTGTTTGTTTTCCCTAGCTGCTTTCAAGATTTTCTCTGTCTTTAATTTTGGTTAGTTTGATTAATATGTGTCTCGGGGAGTTCCCGTCGTGGCGCAGTGGTTAACGAATCCGACTAGGAACCATGAGGTTGCGGGTTCGGTCCCTGCCCTTGCTCAGTGGGTTAACGATCCGGCGTTGCCGTGAGCTGTGGTGTAGGTTGCAGACGTGGCTCGGATCCTGCGTTGCTGTGGCTCTGGCATAGGCCGGTGGCTACAGCTCCGATTAGACCCCTAGCCTGGGAACCTCCATATGCCGTGGGAGCGGCCCAAGAAATAGCAACAACAACAACAACAACAAGACAAAAGACAAAAAAAAAAAAAAATGTGTCTCGGTGTATTCCTCCTTGGGTTTATTTTATATGGTACTCATTGTGCTTTCTGGATCTGAGTGAGTGGTTCCTTTCCCATGTTAGGGAATTTTTTGGCTATAATCTCTGCAAATGTTTTTTCTGTCCCCTTCTCTCTCCCTTCTCCTTCTGACAACCCTAAAATATGGGTGTTGGTGTGTTTAACGTTGTCCCAGAGTTCTCTGAGACTCTCTTCATTTGCTTTCATTTTATTTTTTCTATTTTTTGTTCTGCATCTGTAATTTCCACTAATCTGTCCTGTACCTTGCTTATTCATTCTTCTGCTTCCTGTATTCTGCTGTTAGCTGCTTCTAGTGAATTTTTATCTCTGTTACTGTATTTTGCATCTCTTCTTGCTTAAGTTTTATATGTTGTATCTCTTTGGTCAGTGTTTCCTGTAGGTTATCCATCTTTGCCTCCAGTTTATTTCCAATGTCTTGCATCATCTTCAGCATTGACAGTCTAAAGTCTTTTTCCTGGAGGCTGAGAATCTCCTGATCACTTAGCTGATTTTCTGGGGTTTTTTCTTTCTCCCTTCTCTGAGTTATAGTTCTCTCTTTTCATTTTTATAGGTTTTTGGTGACCTTTTTACAGATACTAGAGTTGTAGCCTCTCTTACTTCTAGTGTCTGCCCCCTTGTGGTTGTATTTGGTATGGGGGCTTGCTGTAGGCTTCCTGATGGGAGTGACTGATGCCTGCCCACTGGTAGGTAGGGATGATTCCTATCCCTCTGGTGGGTGGGGCTTTGTCTCTGGGTGAGATTAGAGGCAGCTTTGTGCCTTGGGGGTCTTTAGGCTGCCTTTTTAGTGATAGGTGGTGCTATAATCCCACCTGGATTATTGTTTGGCCTGAGACTTCTCAGTGCTGATGGGTGGGATCAGGTTTTCCCAAAATCACCACCTCCAGAGAAATGCACGCTGATGAACATTCCCAATAGCTTTGCCTCCAATGCCATTCCCCCACAACAAGCCACATTCACCCCTGTTTTCAGTCAGTTCCTTTCCGTATTCCTATGGAGCCTTTGCTTTACCCTGGGACCCAGTGCATGTGAAGGTCTGTGTGCATCTTTCAAGAATGGGGTCTCTATTTCCCCAGTCCTGTAGAGCTCTGCACACAAGCCCCACTGGCCTTCAATGCCAGATGCTCTGGGGGTTCTTTCTCCCAGTGACAGATTGCCAGGCATGGGGATTTGACGTGGGGCTAAGAACTCTCCCTCCTGTAAGTGAGTCTCAGTGATGCAGTTACTTTACAGTCTGTGGGCTTCCCACCTGGGAGGTGTGGGATTGCTTATGTCGCCTACTTGCCCCTCCTCCCTCTTGATGTGGCCTCCTCTTTGTCTTCTGGAGTAGGATATCTTTTTGAAAGTTTCCAGTCCATTTGGTTGAAGGTTCCTCAGCATTTGGTTGTAGTTTTGTTGTTTTTATAAAAGAAGTTAAGCTCTAGTCCTTCTCTTCTTCCATCTTAATCCCATTTCCCTGATATTTAAATTCAATTTTAAAAGAAATTAAATTCCCAATAAAAAAAGTTTTAAAAATAATTTTATAATAAAATGTTCTCTCACTAACATATCATTTCCTAAGTTTGAATTTTTGCAAATCTTCTTTTTTAATATTACATATTTCTGAATTATAAGGTCTGTCATTTGAAAGAGAACTAAGAAAAAGAGGGATCCAAGAAATAATACTAAATCTTTCAGAAATTTCATATATAATTGTTTTAAAGGAAAATACATAGCAAAGGAGTAGTTTCATTCATGAAGAATTGATTTTTAAAATAATGTTGATCCGAAGAATTTTACCAGGAAACAATAGCATAACTTGCCTTTCTTGTTATTGGAAGTGCTACATACGGGGTGAGATTAGTCATTTGCTATGTAAATGATAAGCAGATCACACAGCTCCTATCATTTATATACTCTGGTTGGGAAGTAAAGTTAAGCATATTTAAAGGAAAAATTCAGTATTACTTTATAAGAGAAACATGGTAAGTTTCCTAGAATACCAGAACTGATACAAGCGTTTTAATGTTCATAAGACTATTAAAAAGCTCATGAGTTAAAAAAACACTATCATTATATGATCTTATATGTACTTATCTTTTAAGCTCAGCAAAGCAATTTACATTTATTAATACATGTCCTGTGAATACATCACACCATGACTTATTTGTTATTAAACCATTACCAAGACGTTACTGGAGAAAATAAGGGAATAATTGTCCAGATCTAAAGTGTTGCTTAATCTCAGGTATAAATTATTATTTGTGATTTGCTTCCTATTTTGGTAAAAAGTGAAAACCATTTAAAATTATGTGAAATCCTAAGAACTTAACCTCTTAGGAACATTATATTTGCAATATCAGTATGATTGTTGTTATATTCAGCAACAACATTAATGATTTATTTATTTATTTTTTGTCTTTGGTCCTTTTAGGGCTGCATCTGTGGCATATAGAGGTTCCCAGGCTAGGGGTTGAATCAGAGCCATAGCTGCTGGCTACACCACAGAGACAGCAATGCAGGAGCCAAGCTGCATCTGTGACCTACACCACAGCTCATGGCAATGCCAGATCCTTAACCCACTGATAAAGGCCAGGGATCAAACCCACATCTTCATGGATACCAGTCGGGTTTGTTAACCGCTGAGCCCTGATAGGAACTCCAACAGTGTAAACAATTTAGAGGAGATATCACTTACTATTACTGAATTTTAAAATAAATTATTACTGTATTCTTACTTTAACTCCATTGCAGAGTTATTGTTTTTCCCAATATCATGAGTAGAAAAATTATGTTTTAGGAAGATTCAGTAATTTGCCAAAGTAACAGAAATAACCACCTTGCAGAGCTGAGATTAGAACCCATTTCCCTATGGCTTTGAAGTCTATATATGAAATCAAAATAAACTTTTCCTTTTATTGCTCTACAGATCAGGTGTTTTAAAGGAAGCATCACTATAGTATTAGTACGCTGTGGAAGATATTCAGGATAGGAGAGTAGATTCATTACATATATTAAAGTCTCATAATATATTGACTTGGTAATAAAATCAACCTTATTAAGGTGAATGGAATCATGGTTCATGTAATATATTTTTGTTATTTCTGAAAGGCAAATGGAAATTTCCTTAAATAATGTAGAATCAAATTAGTATTGATTGCCATTTTAAAATTCAATATTTTGTTTGTAAATTTAATATTAATAATTTCCTGCAGTTCAGCACAAGTGGCTGATCATTTTTCACTCTTGTTTTTTTAACATATCTGTGAGTTTTTATAGCTCAAATTACCTGTTAGAGTGAGTTCCAGGTGTGTAAAATTTAACAGTTAATAAATGTTATGTTCTTTATTTCAACTATTATTTTTAATATGTTTTTCAATCCATTCAGTATTTTGAGAATATTAAAAATTAGCACTTTATGTTATGATTTACAACATAACTATAAAATTGTATTTCTAGGCATGTAGGCTTAGAGACATGCCTCTATACCTGAAATGTAATGGTGAGATTGAAGATTTTATATTTATAAAGTAATATTTAGTAAGCCATTTAACCTTATATCTCAAAACATAATAAGGTAATTGTTCTTTACTATTCTCTAATATATATGAAATCATCTATAGATATTTGGTATAAATTATTATTATTATTAATGCCTTTTAGGGCTGCACCTGCAACATATGGGAGTTCCCAGGCTAGAGGTTGAAATGGAGCTGCAGCTGCCAGTTTACACCACAGCCAGGACAATGCAAGATCTAAGCTGCCTCTGTGACCTGTACCACAGCTCACAGCAACACTGGATCCTTAACCCACTGAGTGAGGCCAGGGATCAAACCCACATCCTCATGGATACTAGTCAGGTTCATAACCTGCTTATCCATTACAGGAACTCCTACTTACTATTTTTAAAATTTCTAGAACAGTACCTGGCCATCTTTGTTATACCATAAATACTTATTAATTAAAATGAGTGAATGTCTCCTATAAACATTAATGGTATATAACGTATCCTCTAACAATTCTATAAACTTTACAAATATATCATATAAATAATTATATAAAAATATCAGCTACTTTAGAGCATATTTAAATTCATGGTTTATTGATTTTGGAACAATGCTTAGCTAAAGTACTATGCTAGGAAGAGATAGAAGAACTTGCTTTTGTCATTCCTGAAAGGGCTAGCAATGGAACAATTTCAGTCATTTGCTACATAAATTTTTTTTCTATATGGATATAAAGATGAGATATTAAGTGTGCTGAACATTGTAATATTTCCTACTCCAAAAGTCTATTTGTAAGTTATCCAAAAATTCAGAGTATGTTTTTTCCATTGAATAAAGTTCTTCTTAGGTTCCTAGGACATTCCACAAAAGCCGGTTGTCACAATGAAGCTCAAATGTTATGTTATGTACTGTGTCTTACATAGGCCAGTATTTGAGGTCAAGAAATACTTGATTCTAGTCTGGTACCAAACAAGCCAACAAGGGAAGAATCCCCTTAGTAGTTAACCATCATGAACAAAACAGGCATTTATTTTTCACATGAATAGGTGTAAGCACAGAACATCTTATGAGTATAGGCAGTTCACACTTCATGTGGATTTTTCTGGGCTCTGAAAACAACTGTGCAAATAGAAACCATAGAAAGTGATTCTAGCATGGGAAAATTTATAATCGTTACTGACCTTTAAATGTTTTTGTGTAAACATTTAAAACTCCCCTTTTCTAGGTTATCAATTCATAAGAAAATGAAAGGAAATCAAACAAATATATAGCCCACTAATTTATGACATTAGAAGCATTGAGAACTAAAGTTTTGTTTTTCTTTGTAAAAATTTTGAGTAAGTTGAATAATACTTTCCTTTTTCTTCTTCTTATAGAGCTTACGATGTGTGAATCATTTATACACTTGACAAGTTGTCATATCCCTTTCTAAGTATGGGTCAGCTTAAAACATTTCATCCTTTGCATTTTCAATGTTATGAAATATTTCTGAGAATTCCTTTAATATGAAGGCTTTTTGCCAGCGTCACTACCTCTGGGACATCTCCATCCTTTCTGTTATACGCTTTCCTCATTTATGTTGATCTTTGCCTTACTAAGTTCCTCTGGCTGCATATCCAGTGTCTTTTGAATGGCAGCAGTGCCAATATTCCAGGGTCAGCAATTTCTTTTATACAACTCCATTTAAGTCCAATTAGAATTTTACTTCCAGCATTATTACTTGCCATTTCTTTGCTGCACTTTCAGTTTTGTTGGTCAAATTCCCTCTTTATCTGTTTTTGTAAAATATATGTGGGAGTCAAGAAGACAATACAACTTCAGTCTTTGCTGTTTGTGCATCAGCTGAATAAAAAATGCAGGATGACTATTCACAGACAGACTTGGAAAGATGTGCTTGTAACAGTTCATTTATTATGATGCATACCTGTTGTTTATGTGGTGATTTGATGACTGGAGAGCTACCAATTTTAATATCTATATATGATGGTAACTGAAATTTGAACCATGTTGGTGGGGGCACTAGTGTTATTTTACTAGATCATGACAACTGAAATTCATGTTTGAATATATGAGAGCTACTGATTTTGTGTGTCAATTCTGTATCCTGTTATTTTGGTATTTGTTTAGTTTGGATTTTTCTCCTAGGTACCCTTGGATTTACAAGATAACTATTATATTATCTGCATGTAGAGATATTGCCAGTTTTTTAGGCTAGGGGTCCAATTGGAGCTGTAGCCACCGGCCTACACCAGAGCCACAGCAACGCGGGATCTGAGCCGCGTCTGCAACCTACACCACAGCTCACGGCAATGCCGGATCCTTAACCCACTGAGCAAGGGCAGGGATTGAACCCGCAACCTCATGGTTCCTAGTCGGATTCATTAACCACTGCGCCACGACGGGAACTCCGATATTGCCAGTTTTAAGCACTTCAAAATTTTCTGTTTTCCGACCATGCTAGTTAAATTCCTTCAACAGAGTATTAAACAGTGATAAATAAAATGGACATCCTTTGCTAATGTTCACACTAGCAAGTATGCAATGTTTCCCTCATTAAAAAATGTTGGCACAGCATCTGCTAAGGAATAGTCCATTTATTTAAATATAATTATTATTGTTTTATTGGGAATGAGTAATAAGTGTGTTAAGTATCATACCTTCAGTAACTAAGATGCTCCTATGGCTTCTGTCCTTAGATATTTTCATGAGGTGGGTTATGGTAAAGCCTATTATAAAGTCAAACTATCCTTGTATTCTACAGGGAAAAGAACATTTGGTTGTGATACATTATTTTTTGTTCACATGCTGATAAATTATTTTTGCTAATATTTGTTTCAAATTTTTATTTCAATGTTTCTCAGAGAAAATATTCTATAGTTTTATTTTCTATGTGTAGTATTTTCAGACTTAGATATCATATATCATAAATTTTTGGAAGATGTTTTTCTCTATGCTGTGCAGAGTTTAGCTAGCATTGTAACTATCTGTTCCTCTAAGAGTGGAATAATTTCCCTTTGAAGTTTCTTGATGTAGGATATCTTTGCAAAGATTCTTTGACACTTTTTTCTACACTTGCTTTTGTCATTGATTTACTTAGACTTTCCATTACTCATAGGGTCATATTTGGTGAATTATATTTTTTTGAGACTATTGTGGTATGGCAACTATTTTTCAAATTAATTTGCTTTGAAATGTGAAAGCTAGAGTCACACACTTTGTTGTATTTCATTTTCATTTTCTATACTTTGGTTGTTTTCTCCATTACTATCTTTTCATCTTATGATTTTTATCTGTTTTATTGCTGCTTCTATTTTACTCTTTTTGTTCACCTTTTGATGCTGTTCTGATATGAAAGTTATCTTCTTTTTCTGTCTTTAAATTGAGGTAAAATACAAATAACCTAAAATTGACTATACTAACCATTTTTTAGTATACAGTTTAGTGGTATTAAGTACATTCATATTGTTGTGCAATAGTCACCACTCTCCACCTTCATAATTCATTTCATCTCGCAAAGCTGAAATTCTGTACCCATTAAACAACTCCCCAGTCCCTTAGGCCTGCAGTCCATTCCACTTTCTGTTTCCATGATTTTGACCAATATAAGTACTTTATATAAGTAGAAACATACAAAAATTTTCTTTGATGATTGGCTAGTTAGCATAATGTCCTCGAGATTCATCCCTGTTTTAGCATATAACAGAATTTTCTTGCTTTTTAAGGGTGAATAATATCCAATTGCATGTGTAGTACATTTTACAAAAACTGCTCTATTAGAAACCCAGCTTTTAAAATCGCCCATGTACTTATTTTCACTGAGATCTCTTTTTTTTGTCATGTGGCTTTTAGTCAGTCTAAGAACCTTTTATTCTAACCTGCAAGACTGCCTTTGGTATTCATTACAGGATAGGTCTAGTTGTAGCAGATCCCCTAAGCTTGTGTTTTTCTGTAAGTGTCTTAATTCTTTCCTCACTGTTGAAGGGTAGTTTTGTCAGATGCAGCATTCTTGATTGACAGAGTCTTTATTTTAGCACTTTGAATGTATCAGCCCCCTACTTCCTGATGTCCAAAGTTTCTAAAAAGAAATATGCCAATAATTTTATCAAGGATGCCTTGTCTCTTGCTGCTTTCAAAATTCTTTTTGTCTTTGGCTTTTGGAGGCTTGATTGTAATGTGTATCACTGTGAATCTCTCAGAGTTCATCCTACATGAAGTGTGTTGAGCTTCCTAGATGATTTTTTGTCATTGTTGGCCTCCCTAAGGCATATGGGCTTCCTAGATGATTATAGTTATTATTTTTATCAATTTTTTGGAGGCTTTGGTTATTATTTTTTAATATTTTCTCTGCCCCTTTCTCTTTCTCATCTCCTTCTGTAATTCCCACAATCTGTATTTTGGTCTGTGTGATGGTGTTCTACATATCTTGAAGGATCTGTTCACTTTTCAATATTTTTTGTGTTACTCAGTCTAGATAATTTCCATTGTCCTATTTTCAAGTTCACTGATATTTTCCATCTGCCCTTGAGTCCCTATTATGAAATTTCATTTTAGTTTTTGTAATTTTCAGCTCTGGAATTATTTTTTTTTTAATCTCTACTGATATTTACATTTTATTTATACATCATTCTCTTGACTTTTCCCATCTCTTCCTTTAGTCCTTTTAAGTTCTTCTAAGATATTATTTAAAAAGCCTTTGTTAGAGATACTTTTTAAAAATTTTTTCCTTTAAATATGTTATACTTTCCTGTTTCTTTGTATGCCTTGTGATTTTTATCAAAAACTGGACATCTGAGTCTAATAACATGGTGACTGGGAAATCAATTCTCCCCTTCTTTCAGAGTTTGTTGTTTTTATTGTAGGTTGTCTCTGTGATGAAAATAAGACTGATATATAAACTTAAAGTCTTATCAGGTCTTTTCTGAGCCTTCTTCTTTCTCTTGTATATCCAGTAGCTTTCTAATTTTCCTGGTATATGTCTTGCTTTTCAGTGCCCTGGTCTTCAATGTCTGGCTCTCAAAAGGACAAAAAGAGAATAATGAAGGGAGGGAAAATGGCTACAGTTATTTAAATGTCTTGGAAGCCACTTTGGCCAGAAGTTGATTAACTTAAAATAATGGGGGAGGTACAATAACAATGGCCCTTTCTGATTAGAATCAGTAATCATTGACCAGAGTACAGGTCTCTGATATTTAAAGAACAGCATCCTCTTTGCCCACCCTGGCCCTGTAAGCTCTGTGTACAATGCTTTATGAATAGTTCACAGCTGTCTGCCACAGAACTGAGGGGTGGAGGATAATGTAGTTGACCAAAGTTAATGGTAATTTACCATCCAAGGCTTCTCCTGGAAGTTACAAGCCTTCGATAGACTCCAGAGTTTCAAAATAGTTGCTTCAGATAGATTCTTTCAGTGCAGTTGTTGATAGGTGCTTCCTACTCTGCCATCTTCCCAGAATCCTCTGTCCAAAGTTATCTTTTTGATACAGTGCAAAATATCAACTAGTATGTGCATTTAATATATATTCTTTGTATTATGAAACTTCATAAAATGTCATGAATTATTTTTCAATAACTTGAAAAATATTGTAGGTAGTTAATGCTTCTTTATAAATGGGTTATTGTACCTTTTTGAACATTTAAGAATATTATGTAGGAGTTACTGTCGTGGCTCAGTGATTGGTGAATCTGACTAGGAGCTATGAGGTTGTGGATTTGATCCTTGTTCAGTGGATTAAGGATCTGGCATTACTGTGAGCTGTGGTGTAGGTCACAGATGCGGATCGGGTCCCATGCTGCTGTGGCTGTGGCTGGCAGCTACAGCGCTGATTGGACCCCTAGCCTGGGAACCTCCATATGCCATGGATGCTGCCCTAGAAGAGAAAGAAAGACAAAAAAAAAAAAAAAGAATATTGTGTAGTGTTAAGTTAGCATACATTGTCCTTGACAGTTCCAAGTAAATTGTTGTGGGTGAAAATGGTCAAATTCCCTAATGTCATTCTATATATCAACCAGGTGGGCTCTCCCATGTTGTTTTGGAGAAAAAAATAACTTTTTAAAAGTAATTCTGTGTTGCTATTCATCCTGGGACCCTATAAAGAATCATTCATTATAATTGCTCAAAATTGCAAATAAACACCTGCAGCTACTCAAAAGGAGGTGCCCTTGAGAATCCCCTAAGTGAATTTCTTTAATGCTATATATCTCATATTTTAAATTAACTCAACTGAAATACATCCTTTAAATCTGACAAAAATAGGCCAAGTTTTTATTTTATGTAGATAAAGCATTCCTGCCAGTATGGAAAATATACTCACTGACATGTGGAAATGAGGTGGCTCAATATGAGTCGTACTCAATTAAGTGATTTGTAAAGACATGAAATGAAATGAGATGAATAGAACTTAGAAAAAGTTGATGTTAAAAAAAACACCATTGTGCAATCTAAAATACTGTGTAAAATATTTGAAAACACTATCAACTGCCAGTTTCCTGGATAGACAATGCTTACATATAAGATGATTTCTTCTTCTGGGGGGAAAAACATTTTCAATAATTTGCCTAGCTTTTCTTTACTGCTTACTTTCTTAAGGTAAGTATATTCTAGGTACTATGTAGGGTAATAAAATTTCTATGGCATTTTAATGTTTTGCAAAATAATTTTTGCATATAGTTTATAAGCTTATCCAAATAATTCTTTCATATAATGATGATGATGACTAATTTTACAACTGAGGAAGCTGTTGCTTGGCTGTCTAGTTGACTTTCTCAATGTCAGCCTAAATATATAAACATCATCAGCCTAATTATATAAACACTTTATAGTTCCTGTCTTCAGTAAAATTACAAACTAGTATTTGGGGCATGAAGAGAAAATATACAATTCTAAAGAACCAGTGATTCTATTAAAATTTAGTTTTTCCTATGAGACAAAAGACCAAAATTTTGTGTCATCATTCTCTGCCACAATTCCTAAATGAATAACAGCCATCAGCAACATCATCTTTGAGTATAAGTAACCTCACAATATGTAGTGTTCTCAGGTGTTGCCAGAGTCACAATCAGACCTCCCTGAGGATGTGTAAATGTGTAGAAGTGTAAAGACAAATGTCTTTCCCTGCAGAATTGAAATATTTTGCAGATAACCAAGGCAGTTGTGGCCAGTACTTTTAGGGTTTTTCTCCCTGTTAAATTCTGTCACTTTTCTTCAGGCTCCTATGGCTTTTTCTTAAGCTAGCCATATCTCTGCTGCAAGTCAGCATAGCTTGTCCTGCAGCTGTCACTTTGGAGCAATCAATGGCCATGTTTTATTGCTTTAGGTTGTATTTCCTTGTAACCATTATCTCTAAATTCAACCTTCAGAAAAATCTTTTAGGTCCCTTGACAGAACATTGTGTTGTTGAAATTAACTGAGGAATAGCAAAATAAATTCCAAGCGTTCCCATCTCAGGACAATATATGATTATAGGGCAAAAGTAAATTAAAAACATCAATGAATAACATTGCTAGATAGAAGACCTAAGTTATAATACATGGGGTTCATTTTGTCAATAAACTCATGTGATCACACAAATTATACTTTTTATCAAAATAATGTTAAATGCCAATTTGGGGAGCAGTCAATAAAATGATGTAAATATTCAACTGATTTCTTTTAAAATTTTTTTTATTATAGTTGATTTACAATGTTCTGTCAATTTCTGCTATACAGCAAAGAGATCCAGTTTAAAAATAGTAGAAATAAAGACTCAAGAGCTCAAATGAAGGGATGTTCATGATAAAAATGAATAAGCCAAATCAGCCAACTTTAGAAGTGGATCAATTTATGAAGTTGTAAAAAATGAATATGCAATGTGCAGGTAGCCTCGAAGGGGTCAAGGTCCCATAAAGCCTAGTCACACCATTTAAACATAATTTATGAATACTCAACATTTATAAAACTTTTATGCCAGAAATTTCATACCAGATATTTCAAGTGGTAGGTAAAAAGTATGAGTGGTAGAGACTAGAGTTAAAAATAACGCTTGGAAGCTTCTTGCTGATGAAGTCCTGACCAAAATGTCAGTAACTTATGAAAAGGAAAGGCTGACATAAATATTCATCGAGAAAAAAAATTTTGCAAGGCTTAATAAGTGCTAAATGTGTTTTAATCCTAGGTATATGGTTGAATTTTGCTAACATTGATTTTTTCTTTTTTTTAAACGGGGCCATTTGGATAGAGTTCTGGGTTTCTTGAAAAATTTTAAGTTTGCATTTTAATTATTCTGAAGTTATAGTGTTTACAGAACATGTGAATATTCAGCCTTTAGTAACACAAGCTGAAGAGTGGAGTCATAATTGATTATGCGCATTTGTACATCTTTAAATTCAACTATTTCTGTTTCCCTGAGGCAGTCAAAGTTCTGGTGGTTAAAGATAAAAATGCTACAGAAGAGTTTGTGTGGTAATCAATACAGAAATTCAGGTTGCCTCTGCTCACATGTACATATCCAAATAAGATGGTGGCCTGAGCGGTCAGGCATGTTCTCATATGTTATGAACTAGTGGCCTCATTGGCATTGTTCATGAGAATTCTAAATATCTTATAATAAAGAGGTATTTATTGTCATAACCTGAAAAATGGTGCATATAGTTTCAATCAGAAAAGTAGCTTTATCATACATCAGCATTTAACTTTCATAGTGTAGAAACTGGTAAAAAGAGCTGTTTATTTCGCATGTCTCTCAAAGTTGGAAGTCACGTATAGTTTCTATTTTACCTTGACTTTACCCACTCTGAGGGATACTTTCCTTTTTTAAAAAATGCTTTCTGCAGCTTTCTAATATTAATTTGTATATAGGATCAGCAACATGATTTTAAATATTTCTTTCAAATTTAATTTTAAAAGTAAGCTAGGATATTCATGTTATGTAGTAACAAACATTCTGGCAGGACTTAATTCTACATCATCAGTATAGTTCAAAAATGATTTGGATCTTGCTTTATCCCTTTTCTCAATAGTAATGAGTGATGAACAAAAAGATCCACAGCACAGCTGGAGAAACCAGTCATCTTGTTTAAATAAACTGATTTTTAAAAAAGAAAATGCATGAATAACATATATAACTATATTCTGAAGATTCCAATTGGTATATTTCTCTTAGAAATAAAAGCTGAAGTGCTAAGAAAAGTAGGGATTTCCAGAGAAAGAGAAGAGAGCAGAAAACAGTACTGTATGTATATATAGGGTCAGAAAGAAGTGTTAGCAAAGGAAAAGGAAAAATGGCATTTTAAAAACAAAATATGCTTCTGAAGATTATGGAAGGAAAGTGTGGGATTATTCATACATTATAAATTAATCACAAAGAGGTTTATGTTATTAAACTTTGGCTGATTTATAATTTTCATATATTAGAAGAATGCAGGTATCTGCATCAAAGTTTGTCAAAACTTATTTTTGGGAAATATGTGTGTGTGTTTATGTACACACACACACAATAAATTGAAGCCACATTAGATGTACATGTAATAGTGGTAACTTTTAGGATTCTTTTCTAAAATTACAGAGCCCCAAAAGCAAACCTTTGAGTTGAATCAGAAGATGAATAAATAGCACATGTGTGTTTGTCATACATAATGGATGTTTTCCGTTTTTAACATTTGATGTATAAAGATAAGGTTTTAAATGCTCCAAAATATTATCAACCAATGCTATTTGTTATCGCTACTGCTGAATTCTTTCTTGTGATTCACACACACTGTGTGCTCTCAAAGAAAGGCAATTCATAGCAGGCTATTTATCCTGTACTCTTAGTATATACCAATCCCTAATGGAAGGCTAAATTTATGACTAATAGGCCATGCATAAAGATTTTTAATTGTAACCATTACTATTCTAAATAAGGAGGAAATAATAATTGAACTATAGAAATCAAAATAACTATAGATTTTAGCTTAAATCAGATATATTCATCATTGTACCCTAAATAACATGAAAAATATTCTGTTGGATATTCATGAACATGCTTTTAAAACAACTGATTTTCTGTAGGATTTATGGGAGCTTATGTAAATATAATCAAATGTTTCATCTCTTTGTTTAAAGGCATGTGGTCTTTACAGGTTTCTTTCACTGCCTTATAAAAGCAAGAGTTTAAATGGGGCCTGTCTCTGGTGATATAATAGACAAGGTAAAGAACACTGTGGTAATCATGTCTTAAAAGAATTCCTATGCCTACCTATAAGTTTAAGTCCCTAAGTGATAAAGGGACCGGTTACTATGTCCATAATAAGGTTTGAAAAATAAGCAGTTCAATTTCAGTTGAGTCAAACCACTAATTAACAACCAGTTTTCTTTTTAAGGAGTTTAATGTCTGTTTCCTCCCCACCCCCTAAGAAAACCCAAAAAACAAATTTACAAATGTAGAGGCAGATCTAGGGAGCAAGAACCTATGGTTTAATATTCATGTTATTTTTATGTTATTGTTTTGTATCAACATCTCATTGCCAAAGTCACGCAGAGCATGGGGGTCATTAAGCTTACAATTTACAAAATTAAAAAAAAAATTCTGAAAAATAGCTTAGTTCCATGTGGCTTTGGCAGAAGAAACCTGGATAATTTGTGGTATTTTTGCCAGTAACATTTTAGAGCTGGATTTACATCAAGACCATTAAACATCTTTCATAAAAATGAAGAAAAACTGATCCTCTATCCTTTCTTTCTGTACTATAGCTTTCAGAGCTTGACTTTCAGAGGTGCCAACTTGGATGTCAAAACATTCAACCGAATGTTCCTCTATTACAGGAGTCTCCAACATGTGTTGAAGTTTGGCTGCATTAGAAATATGCCTACAGTGAAACATCTTGAGTCCTTGTCATATTGAGTTCCTGGCATATAATTTTGATGGCTCCATCAAGTGCCAGTCTCTAGACATGGCTATAGATATTTTCATTTGTCAACATTTTGCGATTCTATTTTGTACACATTTAATTTGTTAGCTTATTGGTTGTTTCCTTCTTCTCTCTAAACATGTAAATGCCAAAAAGACATATGGATAGTTCTGTAGGAAAAAAATCACCTTTTCTGTCATGAATAGACATGTTTATTCTAGAATAGAAACAAACCCTAGCTGCTGGTTTTCAACTCATAATTATTATTTCTCCTTATGGGTAACTTGCTGTGAAACGCTATGATTTTGCCAAGGTTCAAACTTAAAGAAGTCAATCTTCTTGTCTCCATTTAGTATGCTTTTGGAAAAGGGAAGTCCTCAAAATGATAGTAAGGGATTACTTACCATAACAATTAAAATTCTAATACAAACACTTATTAATGAAATTTAAATAGTTCTTTCAGGAAAACTAAAATAACTGAACAATTAATTTTTCCTTAAATAACATTATATTATGTCATCTAATTTTTTTTTAATATTTATGTCATCAATTTTATTGTAAATTCCCCAATGACAATTATTCTTTTTATTAAATAACAAATAGTATTAGATACAATGTGAGCACATTATGTTCAAAACATATTTTCTAGTTAGTTGGGTTGTTGAGCTTTTAACTAGTCTTTGAGGGATAAAACCATTAATTTCTATATTACAAAAGGAAAACTAATTAAAAATTATAAATTTGTATTGAATTTTGTAGCTAGATGTAATAGCTGTGAAATATGTAAAAACAAATTTGATTTTTTCCTGTTCTTTTATTGCACTACTTATAAAAATTTAACGATGTAAAAAAAGATTCAAATATTTGACTTGTTTTTCATGAAACGTGTGTATTTCAGGAGAAAACATTTGAAAGATGAACATGTATTAATATTAGTGAAATTTTAAAAACTATCAAAATCTACCTAGGTATCAGAAAAACTTGAGTTTAACTATGATTTTTCCTCCATAGAAAGTTTGTGACTTGCTACAATAAGTTACTCAAAAGTCTTTAAACTTCTTCCATGCCTCTTTTTATTTTTTAGGTAATTTAGTGAAGTGAGTGATGTAATAACTGGCAAGATGTACTTTGGGGGTCAGTAAGGATTTGTTCCCTATCTTGAATTAATTGGAGATCTATAAGTAATAGTTCAAAAAGCACAGTAGCTCACTTAGTGTTCAAAGATTATTTAAAATAATTCTATTATATTTGAGACAATAAAATATTATCAAAGTATTTACTTTATTTCAATGCCACACATGAAATTCTAGATAGCAATTTTTAAAAATTGAATTAAAAATTAAAATTTTAGTTTTTTTCACCAGTATTGAAAAAAAAATACTGCTTAAATAGTTTAAAAACCAGCAGTTTACAGGAGATGATATAAAAATGGCTTCTTTCTCCAGAAAAAAAACCTAAAAACTATAAAGAAAAATTTTAATCTTTTTTTATTGGGGGGGACACACTTGCCACATATGGAGGTTCCCAGGCTAGGGGTTGAATCAGATCTGTAGCCGCTGGCCTATGCCACAGCCACAGCAATGCCAGATCTGAGCTGCATCTGTGACCTACACCACAGCTCATGGCAACGCCAGATCCTTAACCCACTGAGCGAGACCAGGGATTGAACCCGCAACCTCAAGATTCCTAGTCAGATTCGTTTCCACTGAGCCACGTTGTGAACTCTGAAAATTTTTAATCTTTATTAGCAATTGTTTGTTTACAATGAAATGCTAACTCAGGAAAAATCTTTCAAGTGAAGATGACTTACATCAACTCAAGACAAAATTATTAATGGCATATTTTTTAAATTGAATTAAAAATTCTTATTTTGTGTTTGCAATATACTAATTATATTTTCCATTGCCATGACAGCATGGTAATTCTGTTAGAATCAAATGTGTGTGATTATATTAGAGTTCTCTGGAGAAACAGAACCAGTAGGTTATCTATCTATCTATCTATCTATCTATCTATGTACCTGGGGAGATTTATCATGGGGATAGGCTCAGACAATAATGGAGGCCAAGAATCCACATAATCTGTTGTCTTGAATGTGGAGAACAGTGAAAACCAGTGGTGTAATTCAGAGGGAGTCAGAAGGCCTGAGAACCAGGAGAGGCCAATGGAATAAGTCTGGATCTGAGTCTGAAGGCCAGAAAATCAAGAATGCTGAAGTCTGAGGGCAGGAGAAGATGGACATCGTAGTTCAAGAAGAAAGTGAATTCATCCTTTGCTTTCTTGTTCTATCCAGGCTCTCAACAGATTGGGTGGTGTCTACTCACTTTGGGGAGGATCTTGTGCTTTACTCAGTCAGGAATTCAAATGCTACTGTCCTCTGGAAGCACCCTTGCAGATGCACCCAGAGATAATGTTTTACCAGCTACCCTGTCAGCCTTTAGCCCAATCAAGCTGACATGTGAAACTAGTTATTGCAGTGATGTTTGAATAGTGTTTACTTTTACTAATGTATTAGTGGAAATGCTCTGGTTAAGTCAATTTTTCTTTCTTGAATTTTATAATTGGGGAGAATCAAATTTTGTATAATGAGGAACCCAAGCTATTCAATGATAGCCAAGCATTAAATTATAACTACAGACCTGGAAGCACAGAGGAGTTGTTTCAACTTTGATTTAAACTGCTCTGGTCCATTGTCTCTTTTAGGTAGGTTTATTCCTAGATGTTTTATTTTTTTAGATGTGCTGCTAAATGAGATTGGCATATGCACATGGAGGTATAGGGAATGATTAGCCATTGGGCACCTGCTGTATATCACAGAGAACTTGACCCAATATTCTGTGATAATCTGAGTGGGGAAAATAATCTGAAAGAGAATGGATGTGTGTATATGTATAACTGAATCACTTTGTTATACAGAAATTATTACAACCTTGTACATCAACTATACTTAAAAAAATAAACAGCTCTGGGAATGCTGGAGAATTGTAAATTCATGAAATAATGATAAAGGTTTGGTCTTTATCAACATACGCTTAATTTCACCATGGAAAGTGAATCTTTGTACTTAAACATTAGGAGTTCCCGTCGTGGCACAGTGGTTAACGAATCCGACTAGGAACCATGAGGTTGAGGGTTCGGTCCCTGCCCTTGCTCAGTGGGTCAGGGTTCCGGCGTTGCCGTGAGCTGTGGTGTAGGTCGCAGACGCGGCTCGGATCCTGCGTTGCTGTGGCTCTGGCGTAGGCTGGCAGCTGCAGCTCCAATTTGACCTCTAGCCTGGGAACCTCCATATGCCGTGGGAGCGGCCCAAGAAATGGCAAAAATACAAAAATAAATAAATAAATAAATAAATAAACATTAGCATGTTTTGAATACAGAGACAATATATTTTGCTTACTAAATATATTTCAGCTTATTTACATTTTTACTTTTACTTAATGAAAATCAAATAGGTGGCACTCTGATCAGTCATCAGAAAATGTTTTCACAAAACAAGGATAGACATTGCTCTCATGGGTTGTACAGAATCGAGACTGGAGAGCTTCCATTCCTGTGCCAGTTTACTGCCTCTGCCCTATCCTTTCCCATCTGCCTACCAAGATGTGCTCCATTCCTACCCACACCCCACTGCTGTCTAACCTCCTATCAAGTTATTTCCTTCCTCTTTTGTGACCCCCAGTTCATGGAGTTTTCTTGTTGTTCCCATATACACCAGCATGCTCCTCCTACAGAGATGTGATTCCAGCTGCCTCCTCTGCCTGAAATATTCTTCCTACATGTTAACCAGATGTCTCAATGTCTTACCTCTTTCAATATCTACTAAAGTAGCACCTCTCTAAGTGATTACCTGACCATGTTAAGGTTGCGTAACTGTCCCTTTCCTTCATCCTAGTTTTATTTTTCTCCATAGCACTTGTAACTTGTAATATGCTTTATATTGTACATTTCATTTTCTCAGTAATCTGTTTTCCCCAACTATGAAGAAAATGGTTCTTGTTCTGCTCTATGTGGAAACGAACACAACAGATTTGGAGGCTGATGCCTAAAGGATCCTATCACCTCAGAATAGTGTGTAGTTAACATACAGAATGGAACACGATCAGGGAAAACTGCTCACAACATCAGGTTTATTTCTCTATCTCCCTTTGATTTGCTATTTCAGGTCTGGGTTTCCTCTCCTGAATCAACCCAGGAAGCAGTGCTTATGTGCTCTGTGCCTGTGCAGAGATCTGTGTATATCACATTAGCTGTTATTTGATTTAAAGAATGATGTGACTCAGTACAGTGGCAGAGGCAGCTAATAGCTATTGTCTGGAATAGGGAAGCACAGGAACCATCAGTACAGACTGAAGAAGCAGTATAAATCTATTGCTTCCTGAAAAGGACAAAGGTACCCATGGATGTCTGGTATTAGACCTGGGTATTTCCCTTTTTTAGGATTGATTAGCCCTAATAGTAGATACGGCTTGAACACCCCCCCCCCCATACACATGCATATGCGTGGGCACACACACACACCCTATCTCTCTAGAATATCATATATGTATACATATTATACAGTATTTTGGTAAACAAAATACAACTATAAAATAAATGAACATGGAAATGTAAAATTATACATGTTTTGGAAGTATGGCCAAAGATCAGTGCCTTTGCTTATACATTTAAACCTGATTACTGAATATTAGAGGAGACAAATTCCCTTTATAATTAAGTGAATTAAAAAGCAATTTGCAACTGAAGGAAAACCTAAATAAGATATTTGCGTAATTCTTTAAGGCTGATTGTACACAAAGTGGGCAGGAGAAATATTGGAAGGATACACTGAAACGTAATTTAAAGCATGCAATTATAGCATAATTATCTGGGAAGCAGCAATAGTAGAATGACAGCTTGTTTGAAGAATCTGAAATGGGCGCGTGGGGGAGACCGTTTGCCTCAGATCCAGAACATTCAGTTTCCCTCCCCAACTGTGGTGCTCATTAGCTGGGCTGCCCCTTCAATAGAGAATTTGACTGTTACCTTTGTCTAGTAGCACAGTCTATAAAATAAGAACAGTTATGATTTGTATTTCTGTAATAATTAGTGATGTTGAGCATCTTTTCATGTGCCTATTGGCTATGCCTATGTCTTCTTTGGAGAAATGCCTTTTTAAGTTTTCTGCCCATTTTTCTTTTGGGTTTTTTTTTTTTTCTTTCTATTGTTGAGTTGTATGAATTATTTATATATTTTGGAGATTAAGCCCTTGTCAGTTGTGTTGTTTGCAACTATTTTCTCACATTCTATAGGCTCTCTCTCTCTCTTTTTTCATAGTTTCCTTTTCTGTGTACAACCTTGTAAATCAACTATAGTTTAATTTTTAAAAAATGAACTTCTGGACTGAAAAAAAAGTTAAACTCACTGCCTATTAAATTAGAGCAGCTCAAGTGTGTGTGTGTGTGTGTGTGTGTGTGTGTGTGTGTGTGTTATATAATTACTGCCCTTGACTCTGGGATGGCCTGGTTTTCAGTCCTTTAGTTTTACATGTGTGTGACCTTAAACCTGATCAAAATCTATTTCTTAATAAATGCTAATTGAAAACTCATAAGGTTTAGTGAAGACTGAGGCAGATAAAAGCTTGCATACACACTTAAATATTTAGAAAGTACTTGGCACATTCTAAGTATTCAAATATTCTAAATATTTTTATTATTATAATGCTTCAAGTATTTATAGTTACATTTTATAGGCTCTTATCTATTTTATTTCTTAGTATACATGTTATATATGGTAATTTTACTGCACGTTACTGGACACATAACAATATTTTATCACTATTAATAACTTGCTTTATAAAGATAGTGATATAGGAATTTCGTCATGGCTCAGTGGCAGTTAATCCAACTAGGATCAATGAGGATGAAGATTTTATCCCTGGCCTTGCTCAATGGGTTAAGGATCCGGCATGGCCATGAGCTGAGGTCACAGACATGCCTTGGATCCAGCATTGCTGTGGCTGTGCTGTAGGCTGGCAGTTGTAGCTCTAGTTAGACCACTAGCCTGGGAATTTATGCATGCTGCAAGTGCAGCCCTAAAAAGCAATAATAATAGTAATAAATAGAATGAAATAAAATAAAATGTTTGATATAGTACATGCAAATGATATGGTCTGTGCTAATTTTCCTTCATTTGCTTCTCCAGATCTCTTCTCTTTCCTTTGCCCTTTCCTGTCTTCGCATGGCTTCTGAGTAGTTTGGTAATGGGAGAATTCACAGTTAATCAGAGAATAGGAGTTAATATTTATGCTATACTTAACTGAATATCTCTGAGACAGTGCTAGCTCTGAGTAGAGCCTCCTCAGTTTCTCTGGTCTCACTGCTTTGGCAATACTATTTCTTCCTTTTATCGCTTCATTCCTAGAGATGCTAACATTTTTATTCAGTTGACAGTCTCTTGGGGCAATGCCTCAACAACTCTTGTTTGATCCATTAATTCTCCCCACAATTGTACATGTACTCCCTTCATTAATTTATTTTTACTTGAACCATGTGGAGTCAATTACATTTCCTGTGAGACTCTGATTGACAGTGGTCTGTTCTAGAAGTAGCCCTCAAGATTGCATTTAGTACTGGTTTGGGGAATGCATAGATGGCACTGATACCCTCAGCAGGCTTTGTTTGAAAATTATTCAAATTATCCTCATCATGACATGGTTGATTGAGATCAAATGCCTGTTGTCCTTGATTGTAATTGCTATTATAAACATGGTGGGTTAGACTAGCTGCCTCTGACTGCCCTAAAGAGTTTTTCAAACAATAACAATGACAACAAAATGGCCCTTAAATTCCCAACATAAGTGGTAAGTGAAACAGAAGAGTTCTAGAGTGATCTTAAAAAATAATTCTTATTGTTTCTTATATTTGTAGGACAGATATGGCAGAAGATCAGGTCTAAGATATAATTTGATGATTGCAACACCACAAAGCTAATTAAATACAGGATTTTACATGTCAAAGTTAAGGCACTTATTGGGAGAAAATGGAGCCTTGAGATTTGTAATAGGAATATTTAGATAGACAGACAAAACAAAGAATCTCGATTAACCTAATATACCTGAACCTACATTACCTATTTTTCCCTATGTGATTATTGCATTAAGATTTTCAGTAACTTCACAGGAGGCAGGACCCCCACTTCATGTACCAGCATTTCCCAGTTCTTCAAGAGAAGTAAACTTTACAGAAAATTATTTCTATGACAATTTTCTAAATTTTCCCAAGAATTGTACCTAGCCAGTACCATTAGAGAGGATAGGCAGTAAGTTAAATAACTATGTACAACAAATTTCTTTTGGTATTGGAGCTTAGTTTTCTCATGGAACCTCTAACGGTGAAGAACTGGTTTGTTCCTAATATGTATTACATAATAGCCCAGAAGAGAAATGCAAAGTCTTTTCTGGGAACAAATAGTACCTATGCTGAAGGAATTGAAAGACCATATTTCCTTGTATCAGCAAGAACTAGGGAGGGCATGTAGAAGTGCTTCAAGTATGGTAAACACAGTTGCAATGTATGTTGGTCGGGCCAAATGTACTGCGGTATATTCATTCTGGATTTTCTGTGTAATTTTTCAGCTCCAACTTGGAGATCTTACATGTTTTTTTGGGCTTGGTTTGGTTTGGTTTGTTTTTAACATTTCCTTGAACCCTAGACTTCATCGGCTTTTTTCAGTAAGATCCAGATGCTGGAATCTTCTTGGAATAATGTAGAGTAAGGAGTAAAAAGTTTAATGGAATTGCAATGTTAGGCTGTATTTATTATGCACAACTTTGTCACCCATCCTGCAAGCTGCAGTGTTTGAGAGTAGTCCTGAATGCTCTATTTATCGTGATTTTCAATGTATCAATAGCCTTGAAAGCTTTGATTTCAATGACTGAATAATGAAAGACCTGGTGGGGACAATTATTGGCATAGAGCATAGAGACGCTGTAACAGTAAGAATGTTTTGACCCGCAGGGACCTGTGGATATGGCAAATTGATCATAGGTTCTCTAAGAATGACGTAAATTAGCAGCCTCCTGTGGTACTCTCATTTACCAGTCTCTCTTGGACAGAAACTTGACACAGGTTGTTGTAGCAGAAGTTTTAGACTTTGATACATTTTATATATTTATGCCAGTTCTTAGATTTGGGTCCCCTTAATAGGATAAAGCTAGGGCCAGAGAAAGATCCTACAATGTGGACAAAAGTATCTACTGTAAACTTTGTTTAAGCCTTCACCAAAGGGAGTTATGTCCATTTTCCAAAGTGACTGTGCACTTGGAAAGGATGATACTGAGATCTTTGAGGGGCTGTTAGATATTGCTACCCTGTCCCTCTGGTCAGAATGCAGGCTTGTGGAGGACAGGTGATAAATAATAACCTAGTCTAAATTCCTCAGAGATTCCAGAATCAAACATAATTTATGGTTGTGTTCCTAGTTCTTGACTGTGTATTTGTAATAGGCACTCTTAGCAACTAGCAGAATATGCACATTGGATTCTTTATGTGCTGAGTGAGAGCTGCTATAATAGTAAATGCTAAGTGGAATGGCCCTGCCTCCAACACACACACACACACACACACACACACACACACACGCACATGCACACAGCACCATAGCAATATTGCATCACTGAAAAAATTGCAAAGATATGTCCATTATAAAATCTTGAAAGATGAAGAAATGGTGATTCCTTTTGCATTTCTATTCTATCTGGTAGTTCATCCTGTGTAAAAGGACATGAATGGGCTGATAAGGACAGAAGTGGCTGCCATTTCAGATGTAATGGAATAGGAAGAAAGCAATAGCTGGTATACAGCTCTTAAGGAGGCAGATGTGTCTTTCTAAATTCCAATTTGTAAGAACAAAAAGAGGCAGGTCACTCTAGCCATGCAGGGGAATTGTTATAGTTTCATTGCCTTGCCTCTGGACTATGTCAACTTGACATCACACAAGATCAATATGTTGATGTCTTCATGCTGATTCGATCTAGTGAGTAGGGCTTATAAGGTACCCTATATGGTTTATTACAATGTTTGTGTGTGGAGAGTGGGGAAAAGCTCTATGGTAGGGGCCTGCTACATTGTGTCTAGAGAACTGGCATTCCATATCATAATATGCTATCACCTCTAAAGTTACAGGCAAAGGGCTGCAACTCACACTGCCCCTTGTGATGAACAAGACCTTTGGCGGGAAGTTGGCATGGGCCAAACTAACCCATCTATTAGGTCCTTGGAAGGCAGTCACTTTTGAGTAGAATCTATGTTAAGGGAAAGAATTCTGCAGCAAGCTTTGGGCCTATTTTACTCTTTTTTTGACCCTTCAGACCCAGTGGTAACGCAATGGCCAGATCATTTCTTCCTTGCATTCTCACTGAACTGTTATGGTTCTGCCTGTACTGTGCCCACGTCCCACCCCCTATTCCCCCCAAAGAGCTTAGCTCATGTAGTGAAGTCCCTACATATGATAGTTAATTGTATGTGTCAACTTGGCTAGGCCATAGTGCCCAGATATTGGATCAAACATTCTTCTGGCTGTTTCTCTGAGATGTTTATGGTTGAGATATACATTTAAATTTGTAGACTTTAAAGCAGATTATCCTCCATAATGGGGGTGAGCTTCATTCAATCTGTTGAAGGCCTAGATAGAACAAAAAAGTAACCTCCCATGAGAAAGAGGCAATTCTGCCAGCAGACAGCCCTCCTACATGAAGTGCAACTCCCTGAGTCTCTAGCTTGCCAGCTACCCTGTTAGATTTTTGGCTCACCAACCCTTCACAATCACATAGAGTAATTCCTTAAAAGAAATCCTACACACACATAATTATATTAAAATATATAATTATATTCTCTCTCTATATATATTATATACATATGCAGACATACACATGTGTATGTGTATCCTACTGGTTTTGTTTCTCTGGAGAGCTCAAACACACTACTCTATTATTCCCATTCTCACTGGGATTCAGAAACACTATTTCCTTCTCTTGTCTCTTAAGCCTAAGAGGCCATAATAGCTTCCTGCTCTGCATGGTCTGGATGTCTCATTACTCCTTGTTTGTTACCTTAGTCTTGCCTAGAATATGTGAGCAGTTCCTTCATTAGTGTCTCTTTTGAACTATCTGGGGTGAATTCATGGACATATGGAGACTCTAACAGATACCTCACTTTTCTATTAAATTTTTTTTTTTTTAATTTCAAAATGTTCTGTGTTTGGCCCTAATGTTTTGGTTTTCTTAAAATTTTTGATGAAAGGAGTCATATCTTAAAATTAATCTATTTGTAGAGATATGAAAATTCTTTTTTGTACTAATTGAAATTCCTTTAGGTAACATGTGCCAACCATTATGTTCACTGTCATAAAACTTATGTAGTAAGAACTAAATTAAGTTAATTTGTTAATTTTCCATTTGCAAATTGGACAATTGATTTGGCAGTTTCAGGTAAATGAGTAATAAATCCAGCAGTTAAAATGTATAATATAATATTAAAATAATTAAAATATTAAACTAAATATGCTTAGGATATGAAATATATGCACATGTTTTGTTATAAACCTATATTCTCATCATTGAATAATAATTTTATTTAGAGGAAAAGAACACATAATTTAAAATAGTGAATACTACCTGAACCTATAAGATGACAAGAATACATAAAAATACACTGCAGAGGCATAGCTTTTTTATTGCCATATGTTTTAAAATAATTACAAGAACATAAAATACATCTGGGAACTTGTCTCAATTAGAAGTCTTGCTCCTCAGGGAAAAATGATAATTTAGAAAGCAGGAGTTCCTGTGTAAACTGAAAAGATTCTCATGATTTATTAATGTCCATTACTTCCTGAGTAAAGAAAATAGATCTTCAGGATCTCTAATTCAATGGGGACTGATAGATTTCCAGGACAAAAACAATCATCTTTTTAAAGAATTACAGTCATGATCAGGTTTTAGTGATAAAACTGGATGATTTACTCATTACCTAAAACACAACCAAGACTATGTTGAAGTCTGGAATGTCCTTCCACCTCTGCTAAAGCTGCATGCTTTCCAGGTCATTCTTCAAATATCAAAAGCAAACAATTATTTCCTCTCTCTCTTTCTCTCTCAGTATATATATGTACTTTGTCATTATGGCAAGAGGTCTTCCTGCTGGAACTTGACTGGCTTTATAATGTAAAGTAAGGATAGTTAATGTGGTTTATCAGTCAGTATAAGATGTTAACCTGGGGTGCAAAATAGCCCTATATTTTTTATTTTTATGGACCAAAAATATCTTTCCTTGTAGAGATAAAATTATAGAACCACATAAAAAGATTTGTAATGGCTACATTGAATACTCCCGGTTCTCTGTCTTAGAGCCTAGCAATATCACTAAGTGCAAAAAAGGAGGAAAAAAAAAAAAAAACCTATCTTACAAACAACTTTAAGAACTGTTTCCTTCTAGTTTCCTGAGTAGAAAACCACAAATATACTTTCGATGTGGATGATTCTGAACCATTTTGCCCAAGTGAAGCTTCCTCACACCCAGGCCCTGTCCATTCTGTCTCCATCTGCCTGTTTTTCAATCTTTGTTCTCACCATCTCTGAGTCCAGCCACCATCACTGCTGATTTGAACCCTTTCAGTCATCTCCTAATTGATATATTCTGTCAAGTAAAGCTTCTATATAATCTACTTTCTGGTCTAATAGAATATCCTTTCCAAAAAAATGTGAATAGTTTCAACTTTAAAACCCTTTAATTCCCTCCTAGTATCCCTGTGATTAGGGGTAAAATCTTCACAGGCCCAAAGTGCCTTTTTTACTCGGACATGTTAACCTTTCCCAAGAGAGTCACCCTCACTCTTTACTCTCTAGCACATGCACTTGTTTCTCACTTTACAGTCCTTACACAAATTGCTCCCTTAGTCTGGAGAATGCTAACTTATTTTTCAGTCTCACCTTAAATGTCATTTCCTCTAGCAAGTTTCCCTGACCTTCAGCCTGGGATAAAATTTCTTTTTTTTTTTTTCTTTTTTTTTGGTCTTTTTAGGGCTGCACTCTTGGCATATGGAGGTCCCCAGGCTAGGGGTCAAATCAGAGCTGTAGCCACTGGCCTACATCACAGCCACAGGATTCAAGCTGCATCTGCAACCTACACCACAGCTCATGGCAATGCTGGATCCTTAATCCACTGGGTGAGGTCAGAGATTGAACCAGTATCTTCATAGATACTCATCAGATTCACTTCTGCTGAGCCAGCATGGGAATTCCTAGGATAAAATTTCTTGATATATGCTCATATGGCATCCTGAAAATTTTAAATTTCACTTCCTGGGTGCTTGTTTGATGTGTGTTTTCCTTCCTGAATGGTTTCGTGAGCACCAGGGCCCTGTGAGCTTTCTCTGTTGCTGCATCCCTTGCTTCAGCTCCATGTATGATATGTAGTAGGTGATTACGTTTCAGTTTTAATTAACAAAACATGTAAGGATAACCTGACCCCCTTGCTGTACAGTGGGAAAATAAAAAAAAACAAAAAAACAAAAAAACAAAAAAAAAGGTTTCACCAGTTCCTCTTAGAGCTGTAGCACAGAGCTAGGATACAATGAATACTCAGCCTTTGATGAAGATTAATGTAAGAAATAGGCTTTTGAGGAATAGCTTTTTCTGTGAGACTGACTTTGCATAATATATCCAGTGAAGTTTTCCATTCCTTTGTATAAGATCTTCAAAATATTTAAAATATTATTTATTGTATATATAGGCTTCTTTGGTCTCTTTGCTGGTAAGCTCAGCTATGATTATCATTCAGAAATAATAGCTCTTTTTAGTTGAGATTTTTTAGCGCAAATTTCCTCTCTTTCCTTCTCTCTACCCATTTAATTATTACTCAGTTGTTTTAATGGGCCTTTTGAATCTGTGTTTTTATTGTACTCAGTCTCAGATCCTTTTTTGGGATTAAGCACAATATAATTAATAAATAAGAATAGTTGAAAACCTATTTCAGTATTAAACAATTCCATCAGCAATCATCTGTCATATTTTAAAGTCTTCTTCGGAAGTGATCCCTTGACCTAACAATTTAAATATAAGGCGTACATTTTTTTTTTTAGGTTTTTCAATGTTATCAAAATTTACAAAAAATTTATGGATTCAGGTATGTCTGCTCACCCAATATAAGATTTCTGTGAAACAGTGCATATCACAAAGTTATACATTTACGATTCAAGGCTTAAGAAAAAATGAAATAAAGTTATTGTCTGGGTCATTAGAGAATGCACAGAGGCAATAACGTTTCTAACAATAATGCCAGTGGTGTTTAAATGATACGTAAAGTTCTCACAAACAAATGAATTCAACAATCATTATATTATTTAACTTGAGCAATAATATGAAAGTAATTTGATAAAAGAAGGAATAAGGAAGGGTTGAAGATGCTGATTCTGAGAAAAAGGAAAATTGACAAAGATCAGGGGGAACTCTCCAGGAAATTTTCCCCAAGACAGATCACTGGGCTACTCTGAGACAAAAGGGAGAAATTCAGAGTGAAATGGCATCTTATAGCCCTAGGTCTCCATGCAGCTTGAGTTTAGTTCTGTGGGGATATAAGGTGCTAATTTGCTGTGCCAGTAACAAACAACTATTGTGACACAAATGTTAATGTTAAGGGGGTGGGAAAAGGTGCGGTATTCACCCAACTTCCATGTTAAACAGACATCATTTCCCTATTTACCAAACTCTCATTTTCATAAGTTTAAAGCCTTAATTTTCATTACTCAACCATGTTTTGAGACAGGCAGTACAGGCTGCATTTGATCTTTACTCTAGAGGAACTGATGAATATGAAAGTAATTTGAAGCAGTGCTTCTCAAACTATAATATTCATACAGATCACCTGGAGATCTTGTTAAAAAGCAAATTTGGATTTAAATTCAGTTTGTCTGGGAGGGACTTCAGATCATGCATCAAGAGGATGCATATGGTATTAGTCCACAGAATATACCTTGACTAGAAATTGTCTAGAGCAGACCTGCCCAAGAGAAGCGTGAGCCATGTATGTAATTTAAAATTTTTAATTAGCCACATTAAAATAAAAATAAAAGGGTAAAATGGATTTTAGTAATATATTTTATTTAGCCTAATATATTCAAAATAGAATTATTTTACCATGGAGTCAATATAAACATTTTAATGAGATATTTTGCATTCTCTTTTCATACATCTCTGTTTGAATGTTGCACTTTACCAGAAGTACCTGATGTTCTTTAGATTTCATAAAATTTGCATTTAAAAAAGTAGATCACATCTCCAGTTGTTCCAAACATACTTAATATGTTTCCAGCGGTCTTTGAGGAACAGACTTTAAAATGAAATTTAAATTAATTAAAATTAAATACAAATTTAAAAAATGTTACATTTCAAATACTAAGCTGTCATATATAGCTAGTGCCCACCATGTGCAACAGCACAGATATATAAAATATTTTAATAGAGCAGTTTAACATCAAGTTTCAGAAAACAACATATACCTTCTCCTTTAATAACTATTGTCTGGAGTTTTAATATGTGCCAAATATTTTGCTGAGTGTTTTAGCTAGATAAAATAAAGGGAGAAAACTTAATTTTAAGGATATAAAATGCCTTATAAAATACAAGAGCAGAAATTCACTTGGGTGTCAGTGGTTGGAACTCGGAAATGTAAAACCAAGAGGAAATACATTTTCATTTGCTCCATATCCATTTGGAAAGAACACATTTCTTCTCACTCCCTGCAGGACAACATCTGTCTTTTCTCTTCTCTTCATCCACATCATGTGTGAAGGATGTTTACCCCCAAACTCCTCAAGTTGCACACTGTGCTGGTTATTTACTTATTCTTCAGTGCCAGGCCCACCCTTCTTTTTCCTCTCTGTAATAGTGGAGCTGGAGCCTGCATATTACATTCATCAGACTCAGTTGCTGGTGACACTAGGTTTTTGTCTAGAATCTGGAGGGAGACTGAAAGGCAGGAGGCAGGGAGAAGGACTGTTTTATTGCCACACCCTGTCACTTTCACTTTGATTAACTTTGGCTCTATGTATCCCTGAAATATTTCAGCATTATCACCAGGTATGCTCTGAATTGATGCTAGTATCAGCCAGATACTCCCTTCTTCTTTCAAGAAGCAGATATGTGGTGTCTTCCTCAAAGGAATGAGGTCCTTTGAGCTCCTAGATGCTCATAGTGCCATCCCTTCAGTTTGGTCTGTGGGTAATGGCTTCAGGGTTATCTAATTTCTACTGGCAGTAGCTCCTTCCTGGTTAGTAATATGAGAGCTAGCTCAGCTCCTTAGGTGGTATGTTTTATGCAGTGGATGATATCTGTTTTACTTCAGGGTTTTGTGTTTTCTTCTTTCAGTCTTCTAATATCTGAAAAATCAATCCGTTCTTTTAAATCTCCTCTTTTCTAAAAAAATTGCGTGGTTCCTACTTTCCTGATTCACACTGACTGATACACTTGATACAGAGAGAAACTCACTGCACTATCTCAATTTCAATTCCAAATGACAAGAGAGAAAATCCTACTAGTCTATATTGTGTCGAGGTGGTGGTGGTGGGGGGTGTCTGTTCTTGATCTAACCAACTACAGAAAAGGAAATAGTTTCATTGTATTAAAAAAAAAAAACCTGCTAGAATCCACTTGCATGATGTTGCGGTTTGAGAGAAGTTGTTCCCAGAGAAAAGAAATAATGAGCTGTGTGTATATCTCAAAATATTTATACCTAAAAGATTATCATAAATTTAAAACTCTATAGACATGGCTTTATTATTATGATAATCTTGGTTCACTTGACCATCCTTCCAATTAATTAAACAAATTTAGCAACACTTAGCAGTTGAAGTACTTTGCTTCAGAAACTATTCTACTTTTTTCCTTAATCATCATCAATGGCAAAGAATCTCTACTGGATATTTTCTGATGCCATAAAATTATATCATTTTTATGTGAATACAATATTATAAAGCTCACTTCCCTCCTTAGCTAATAATCCTTTTTTTTGTCCTAACATATATATTCCTCAAAAAATTTCCCATATGAGCTATTTTTTTCCATTTTTGTTTATTACTCAAATGAATTTATCACATCTGTAGTTGTATAATGATCACAACAATCTGATTTCACAGGATTTCCATCCCACAGCCCAGGCACATCCCCCCACTCCCCAAACTGTCTCCTCCGGAGACCTTAAGTTTTTCAATGTCTGTGAGTCAGCATCTGTTCTGCAAAGAAGTTCAGTCTGTCCTTTTCTCAGATTCCACATGTCAGTGAAAGCATTTGATGTTGGTGTCTCATTGTATGGCTGACTTTACTTAGCATGATAGTTTCTAGGTCCATCCATGTTGCAAAAAATGCTGGTATTTTGTTCTTTTTAATGGCTGAGTAATATTTGATTGTGTATATGCACAACTTCTTTATCTACTCCTCTGTCGATGGACATTTAGGTTGTTTCCATGTCTTGGCTATTGTAAATAGTACTGCAGTGAACATTGGAGTACATCTGTCTTTTCAAATCATGGTTTCCTCTGGATAGATGCCCAGGAGTGGGATTGCTGGATCAAATGATAGTTCTATGTTTAGTTTTCTGAGGAATCTCCATACTGCTTTCCCCAGTGGTTGCACCAGTTTACAATCCCACCAACAGTGTACTAGTGTTCCTATTTCTCCACACCCTCTCTAGCACTTATTGTCTGTAGACTTTTGGATGATGGCCATTCTGGCTGGTGTAAGGTGGTACCTCAGAGTGGTCCATATGAGCTATTTCTAACTCCTTTCTTTACACTTGCCATGGAAATCATTACTTTTAGAAATTCATCCTTATATTGGTGGATAAATTGCTCAGATCAAAGTCCAGCAATGTCTGTGGTTAAACCCGTGGCCCAGTCTCACTTGATCTCTCATCAACATGTACACTTGATCATACCTTCCCATTAAATTACTCTCTTCACTTGACTTACAGGCCATCACATTCTTCTGCTTTTCCTTTCCCTTTTTACCCTCCTTGTCTTCTTGATGTCTAAATAAAGTCATGGGCTGCCCCAGGATTTAGTCCTTGGACTGCTTCTCTCTGTACACTTGGTAACCTCATCAATTCTCTTAGCTTTCGATAGGTTGACAAGTCCCAAATCTATGTGTTGGCTCTAAATGCTTCCCTGAATTCCAGACTCATATAACTAACCAGTCTTTGACATCTCTACTTGAATGTCTAGCAGAAATCTCAAACTTTAAAAGTTATCCCCACAATAACTTGCAAAAAAAAATTCAAAGAAACTTTAAAAAATGTATCCTACTCAGTCCCAAACCTGCCCTCTCACCTCATTGCTTTCCCATTTAAAAATATGCCAACCTCTATTTCCAGTTGCTTAGCCTAAAATCTGCCATTCAGCTGTCCCTCTTTATCTTTCAGACTTCACAGCCAAGCAACAGGAGTTCTATTGGCTCTACCATCAAAGTATATGCAGAAAACTTCTTTTCACTACTAATAGTTTGCACTAATTCAAGCCAACATGATTTCTCGAAAATAGCTTATTTTGATAGCTTACTAATTGATATTTTGGCCTTATCCTTTTACCTTTATCTTCTGTCTTTAACACAGAAGATCTATTGACTGTCTTTTTAAATTAAATAATTTAATACTTATCATACTTCTTTAAATACATACAACTATCATTCCCAGTAGACCCATGAGGAAGATGGGCTACAGTAGGCTAAACAAATTGATCAAAACTCTGTAGTTGATATATGTCCCAAGTAGAGCCTTAGCCCATCTGGTACCAGAATCCATTCTCTTAACTACTCTGTTCTACTCCAACTTTTATTCCAACAAATAGTCAATCATTTCACTTATCTACTCAATACATTAAAATGACTTTCCATTTTTACTAAGATGACAAGTCAAAGCTTTGAGAGTTGTTTCAAAAGTCTTGCACAAGTTGGCCTCTGGTCATCTCTGATCCCACTTCCTCTCACTCTTCTCCTCACTCTCAACTCCAGTTACACTGACCTCCTTGAAGATCTTGGGACACACAAAACATGCTCTGCCTGGATTCTCTCCCAAATGTTCACATGGCATGTTCACTTCTATGAGATCTGTATTTGAGTATCACTTTCTCAGTGGGTCCTTATTTATCAATGTATCTAAAATCTCCCACCCTCAACTCTGTCTTGCTTCACTTGTTTGTTTTTATTTTAGCCACTTTACTAACACATTGTATGTTTTATTTATTTATTTAATGTTTTGTCTTCCCCTACTCTCCACTCATCAGAGTGAATGTTTCATGAAGGAGAGATTTTGCTCAATTTTGTTAATTGCTGTATTCCCAGTGCCTGACAAATGATTGCTCAATTTGTTGAATAAATAAACTGTTAAAAGAGAAGTTGGGGTTTATTTAACTGACAACTGTCATTTGAAAATACCAAATTCAGTTTTGCATTCAGGTAATGATTTATGTTTTTACTTCCGATTATTGAAGAGAGGGCTTTGTATGCACAAAAGACTTGTGCACTTGGACACAAAATACTATTTAAAACAGTAAGGATGTGGGGAGGAAATAAGTGGAAGTGGAAGGTTCACATAGGCAGAGGCTAATAGGCACATGGACTAGTCTGGATCTCACATGAGATTAATTCAAATGTAATTGATTTATATTGTCAAAGCAGTACGTGGTGCATTGATAGGGGTTATTATTAACTATTGCATTTTATTATTTTCATTATGATGATATTATGGCAGGGAGACTGTGCATCTCCAGGAAATACTATAAAGCAAAAGTATCAGGCTTTGATGAGCCAAACATGGTCATGTTTCTATTACTCTGTTTCTGTGCCTCTATCCTATTACTCTCTGACACTGTTATTCTACCATGTGGTGATAGGACAATATTTTAAAATTCAAGAACATAATGGGGGTAGATGCAAGGAAAAGAGGTAAGAAAACAGGGAAAAGAGGGAGAGAAGAAAAGCAGACCCTATTTCTCTATTTGTGGAGCCTTGGGGATTCACCAGAGTTCTATAAACAGAAACAACTAACCACAAATCTTTTTGTTTTAATGATTACCTCAAGGGTTTTCTAGGTGAAAAATTACAGTGGAAATTGACCATGTTCACAATCCCCTATTTCTTTTCCAGTTCTAGAAAGTAATTTTGAGTACTTTTACAAAACAGAAGGTAAGTGGAAAAAAACATAATCTGGGCTATACAGCTAAAAGAAGCGTTCTTGAGATGAGCTCCCAGAGTTGTCCTGTGTTGCCTGGAGTAAGTTCTTTCATGGGTCTATGTCCCCTGGCATGAAAGAAAAGAAATTTTAACTCATTTAGTCTTTTCCATAATCTCAGGATATATGTTTTTATTTTTTGAAAGCTAAAAAAATTAAAAATAAACACATTTAGAAAAGGAAAATTAAAACCAAAATACACAGCAGTAATTATGATGAAAGAACACCATTATATTCCATTAACATATGCCAGAACATAATTACCTAACAAGTGCATTTCTTTTTTTTTCTTTTTTTTTTTTTTTTTTTGTCTTTTTAGGGCCCCACGCATAATGGCATATGGACGTTTCCAGGCTAGGGGTCGAATTGAAGTTGTATCCACTTGTCTATAACACAGCCACAGCCATGCCAGATCCAAGCCACCTACATATACCATAGCTCATGACACTGGCAATGCTGGATCCTTTATCCCACTGCGTGAGACCAGGGATCGAACCCACATCCACACAGATACTAGTCAGACTCATCATCACTGAGCCACAACAAGAATTCCAGTAAGTGCATTTTCTAAATGTTGGCTAGTATCCATATGTGGATGAAAATTCATCAGATATTATAATTTTTTGAAATCTATGTTGCTTCTCTGTCTTTCCTATTTAATAAGCCAATATAATTAAACTAGCAGGAATAAATAAATTTGCTCAATGTTTTTGGAAGTTTATAGCAATAATTTAAGGGTCGGAATAACAGCATGTTTATGGTTTCTTTTACAGATAACAGATGTGCAATCATGCCAGAGTTGTATATTTTTAAATAGTAGTAAGTTTAATTCTTTCTCTTCCTTAAAATACAAAATAAAATAAAGTTCTATACCAAATTTTCTGGCAGTTTCAAGAGTAATGTGCTGTATCTCCCATCAATGTGTGTTTGCTGTCACTGTAGAGGAATTCAGAATAAAACAAAGGTGTGTAAGGATAGATGTATATTTGACACTTTTGAAAGTAAACAGGATTTGTTTGGCACACAGTTTCTATTTCCTCTAGGGGTTTGAGAACAGTGGAGGAATTTAATTTTGTAAGCCACTACAAAAGTTTCTAAAATATGTTTTATACAATATATATAACACTGTCATTGATTCACTGAAATAAGAAAAAAAATGATTCACAACTGAATTACCTATGATGCAATTGTCCATTTTCAGGCAGACTTGTATGGCATCAAAGAAGGTAAAAATACAACATCTTCTATAAACTAACCGAGGACATTCTTTATCCTGTTGGGATGACATGTTTGACAGTTGTTGGAGCTACAAGATCTATGAAAGTATTGTCCACAAATTCAAGAGCATAAAAAATTGTACAGCAAGGAAGATGGAAGAGAAAAATGCAATTCTTAGCATTGAATAAAATAAAAAAGCTGCTTTCTTGTGAACCATGCCTTTTAAACTAAGTTTTTAGTGAAAACTATGTGAGCCTAATTGTAGTAAAAACTTAGGGCATATCAAAAGTTTCATCATTTAAAAGCGATACCTGAAAGTTTAGTTGTTAAAGTAAACAATATTTTGGTAGAAATTTTGTAATATTTCCTAGTTACACAGCATCATTACCTAATATTGCTAATATGTTTTCCATGCACAGCTAATTTTCCAGAAACCTTAATCAAAGCATTTCCAACGTTTTAAGAGTCGACAGATAAAGGGCAATGATCAGATGAGACAATTTTAAAATTCAGCTTTTAAAATGATATGGTAAGTGTGAACTAAAGAGGAGTCTCATATCTATCACATAAAGTTGAAGTCACTTTGTCCCAAATTCAATAATTCTGAGAGTTGGTTTATCATTATGTAGGTTTTACCTCAATACTTTGTTGTACCTCTGTGTCAATATAGAACTTTTATCTCATTCCCTATCCTAACAAATCAGAGAAAGGGTTGGGGTTTGGGGGGAGGGAGAAAGACTTTTTAGTATAAATATTACTTGGACTTGTTCTGAGTAGTGTTCACAACCGGAAGATGATTTTTTTTTTATTGATAAGGAGTAAAACTTTAAACATATTTCTATAATGCACAGAAAGCACCTGCATCATCCTGCAAAATTATTTTATTTTGGGAATAATGAGGGTTTCATTATAATTCAGCATAGTAACTACCCTCATATAAGTGATGTTCAGAAGCATTATCCACCCTCAAATTTTTGCAATTGACAATTAAACACCTTTTTTTAAAAATTTTGTATAATTTTTCATAAGAACTAAGTGTTTCAGTCACCAAATACTTAAGGATTTTAAGTAAGATGACATTGTAAGTTGTGTATTTTAGAGAGCAGTTTTGATGCATAAACAGGAAAATGAACTTGAAATTTTTTTAAAATATTGTCCTAATTTTATTTATCTGCTACAGTACACATATTTTTTCTATAAGCAAAACAAAGATGTTTAAAGAGTCAAATATATTATAGAGTAATGCTTTACATAATGCATAAAATATCTGTGTCGCTTAAAAGCAAACAAAAAAAATCCACTTAGTACTTCTATTGTTTCATATCTCTATCACATATGATTCCCAAGTATATACATCATTTGATTGAGGGAAATATGTATTGTTTATGTGTGTTCTATAGGGAAAATGCATCTCTAATAATGACAAGAGTCCAAGAACTTCACTTTTAAAAGTGGCAAAGCCATTGACTTCAAATACCCAAGTCCGTGTATCCATGTTTGTCTGTTTTTAGTGTGAATCTCATCTCCAGAAGGATAGGAATATCTGGAGAAAAATCTGTTTTGATATATCAAAGAAGTAAAGATCTGTAACCCTGAATTGTTATCACTTAAAGCTGAGAATAATATGGCTTCAGCAAGGAAAGATACTCAATTTATAAAATTGTGAGATTTACCTCAGTACAAGCGATTTATCGGCAGTTTTGATAGTGGACTGGAAACAAGTTCCTCTAAAAGTACCCGTTTTTTTTTATGAAACAGATTAGCACCTTAAATATACAATTTGAAAGTGTTCTGGAATTAGAATATTCTTTAGAAGATCCACTGTGATAACATGATTATATTTAGACAGTGATTATTTTCCCCTTTTATTAGTTTTGACCCCCCCCCCCCAGAGCATCCCAAAGATTCCTATATTATTAAAAGAAGATTTACTTTAACCATTATGCATTTCATTTCAAGGTTCATTTCAGGTGCAAGGTTAGTATCTCATAATTGAGAGTCTTAACAATTTGCTGACTTAAGTATGTTTTTTATTTGGAACATTTTGTTCGTTATATCCATGAAGTAAAATTATAAAGATGTGACTCTAGAAATTGATTACAAGAAGAAAACTAGAAAATCCACAAATATGTGGACATTAAACAACATGCTCTTGAAGAACCAATGGTTCAATTAAGAAATCAAAAAATATCTTGAGTCAAATGAAAATAGAAATACTATATACCAAAACTTATGAGATGCTGCAAAAGCATTTTTAAGAAGTTTATACTGATAAATGCCTACATTAAGAAAAAAGAAAGATCTCAAATAAAGAACTTAACTTTACACTTCAAGGAACTAGAAAAATAAGAACAGACTAAGCCTAAAGTTATCAAAAAGAAGAAAACAATAGGATTACAGCAGAAAGAAATGGAGACTAAAAGACAATAGTAAAGGTCAGTGAAACTAAGAGCTGTTCTTTTGAAAAGATGAGCAGAACAGACAAAACTAGCTAGATTCATCGAGGAAAAAAGAGAGAGGACTGAAATAAATAATATTTAGATGGAGGAGGAGTAATTACAACTGCTGCCACAGAAATACAAAAATTCATAGGAGACTACTAAGAACAACTATATGCCAACAAATTGTAAAACCTATAAGAAATGGCTTAATTCCTAAAAACACAACCTACTGAGGCTAACTCATGAAGAAATAGAAAAGCTGAACAGACTTTTTACTAGTAAGGAGAGTAAATTAGTAATTGAAAATCTCTCTACAAGCAAAACTCCAGGACTTGGTGGCTTTACTGGTAAATTCTCCCAAATATTTAAAGAGCTAGTAATAACTACTCTAGAACTTTTCAAAAAAAAAAAAATAGAAGAGAAAAGAACATATTTAAACTCCTTTTATGAAAGTCAGGATTACCATACCAAAACCAGATAAGGACACTTCAAGAAAAAAAGAAAAACAGTTACCCTGATGAGCATAGATACAAAAGTCCACAATAAAATATTAGAAACCTGGTTCAACAATTAAAATTCAACATTAAAAGGATCATACACCATCATCAAATGGGATTTATTCCAGGGATGCCAGTATGCTTCAACATCTACAAATCAGTGAGATACACCACACTAGCAAAATCAATTATAAAAATCATATGATAATCTCATTCAATGCAGAAAAAGGCTTGACAAAATTCAGCATCTTTTCATGATTAAAAAAAAAAAAAAAACTGTCAACAAACTGGTTATAGAGGGAACATACCTCAACATAACAATGGCTATATGTGACAAGCCCACAGCTAACATCATCCTCAGTAGTGAAATGCTGAAGATTTTCCCTCTAAGATCAGAATGTCCATGTTCACCACCTTTGCCATAAGGATGTCCATCTTTACCATTTTTATTCACTGTAGTACTGGAAGTCCTAGCTAGGGCAATTATACAAGAAAAAGAAATAAAAGATATCCAAATTGGGAAGAAAGAAGTAAAACTATCTCTGTTCCCAAATGGCATTGTATTATATGTAGAAAATTCTAAAGATTCCAACAAAAAACTCAAAATTAACAAAGAAATTCAGTAAAGTTGCAGGATATAAACTCAATATAGAAAAATAAATTGGGGAGTTCCCGTCATGGTTCAGTGGTTAACAAATCTGACTAGGAACCATGATGTTGCAGGTTCGATCTCTGGCCTTGCTCAGTGGGTTAAGGATCTGGCGTTGCCGTGAGCTGTGGTGTATGTAGGTTGCAGATGCGGCTTGGGTCCTGCATTGCTGTGGTTCTGGCGGATGCCGCCAGCAACAGCTCTCATTAGACCCCTAGCCTGGGACCCTCCATATGCTGCGGGTGTGGCCCTAGAAAAAAAGACAAAAAACAAACAAACAAACAAACAAAAAATAGTTTCTTTACACCAATCTTTCTGATGATTACATCAGAAAGAAAAATTAAGAAAATGATTCCATTTACAGTGGCATCAAAAATAATAAAATGCTTAGAAATAAATTTAACCAAATAGAAATATGTACATTAAAAACAATATTACACTGATGGAAGAAATTGAAGACACAAATAAATGCAAAGATAGTCTAGTTTCATAGATCAGAAGGAATTAGTATCGTTAAAATATCCATACTATGCAAACCACTTTACAAATGCAGTGAATTCATATCAAAATTACACAGATGTATTTTACAAACATAAGAGAATCTTAAATTTTGTGTGGGATCACAAAAGACCTCCCCTCCCAAAAAAAACCCAAAACAATCTTGAGAAAGAAGAACAAAAATAGATGTATAACAGTTCTTGATTTTAAACTATGTTAAAATCTACATTAATCAGAGAAGTATTGTATTCACATAAAAACAGACACCTAGAATAATAGTACAGAATAGAGAACCCAGAAATAAACCTACACAATTATGGTCAATTAACTTATGACAAAGGATTCAAGAGTATACAATGGAAAAAGGACAATCTCTTCAATAGTGTTGGGGAAACTGGATAACCATGTGGAAAAGAATGAAGGTGACCCCCATCTTACACCCTACACAAAAATCAGCTTAAATGGATTAAAGACTTGGATGCAAGACCCAAGACTATAAAATTCTTAAAGAAAGCATAGCAGGGAAGCTCCTTGACATTAGTTCTGACAATGAGTTTTTTGGATTTGACTCCAAAAGCAAAGGCAACAAAAACCAAACAAGTAGGGATGAATCAAACTAAAATATAGCTGGATTACCAAAGGAAGACATCAACATAATGAAAAGGCAACCTGCCTTATGTGAGAAGATGTTTACTAACCATATATCCAATAAGGGTTAATGTCCAAATTATACAAGTAGCACATACAACTCAAAAAAAAATCCAATTAAAAAATGGGAAAAGAACCTAAATAGACCTTTCTTTTAGGAACATGTACAAATGTACAACAAATACATGAAAAATTGCTTTACCTCACAAATCATCAGGAAAAAATAAATCAGAACCACAATGTAATCATTTCGTACCTATTAAGATGATTACTATATAAAAAACAAACAAACAAAAAAAAACCTGGAGATAAATACCAGCAAGGATGTGGAGAAAAGAGAATCTTGTACACTGCTCTTGGATATGTAAACTGTTCCAGTCACTATGGAAAGCAGTATATAAGTTCTTCAAAAATTTTAAAACAGATCAACCATATGAACCAGTGACTCCAATTCTGGATATATACCAAAGGAAATGAAATCATTAACTTGAAGAGATATCTGTACTATCATGTTCACAGCAGCATTATTTACAATAGACAAGGTGTGGAAAAACCTAAGTGTCTTTGAATGGATGAATGAAGAAAATTATATATTTCACTGATTTTATTTATAGAAAAATAAAATTTTATTCATTTATTTTCTTTATTACATTAAAAATATATAATTATATGTACATACGTATATGTATACCCCACACACATATATATATAATTCAACTGTAAAAAAAGAAAGAAATCCTGCTGAAGGGCATTCTTCTTAGTGACAGAAGTCAGACAAATGATATCACTTATGTGTGGAGTCTAACAGCAACAACAAAGTAGAACTCATAGAAATAGAGAATAGAAAAGCAGTTGCCAGATCTAGGCAGTGGAAGGGAAACAGGGAGAGGTTGGTAAAAGGATATAAATTTTCAATTATTAGGTGGATGGATATAATATATAACATAGTGACTATAGTTGATAACAGGGTATTGTATCATAAAATTGCCAAGAAGATAGGACTTAAATGTTCTCACCGAGAAAAAAAAAGTGGGGGGGGGGAGATGTGGTAAGTATGTAAGGTGCTATATGCATTAATTAACTAGATTTTGTGGAGGGGGATTCTTTAACGAGGTATGTATGTATAGCAAATCATCACGGTTGGCATATTAAATATCCTACAATTTTATTTGCCAATTATACCTCAGTAAAGCTGAAAAAGTATTTTGAAGCATCTTTGTGGTCACTAATATGTATATATTCTCAGTACATGGATCATATAGTAAAATTATTATCTAACAAGAATCAGCAGAAATTACCTTCATTAAAATTAGAATCAAGAAGTCCGCAGTTACAGCTTAAGGTTATTGCACATAGGATTTTGGCTGCTAAGAAATATCTTTTCTGTTTCTGCTAAAACAGGGAGAGAAAAATGTATGCCTTTCCCCCAAGCCATTATTTTATAAAAATGTATTCTATACTTAGACCTCACTCATAAACCTGTATGAGTAAAAATGTATAAATAATGCAAAATAAGTAAATAGTTTCACTTGCTGAATGTTTTTATTCATAGAAAGTGTGTCTATATGAAATAGTTATTTTGTTTATATTACAAGGTGATATTGGGCCTCATCCATGCATGAAATTTTATGAATAAATTCTGTTACCTTTTAACATTGTTTTGATAAATAAAAGTGAATCATCAAAGGTCATAATAATTCTAACCTGATGCTATGGAACCCTCAAGAATTAAATTCATACAATTGTCTATATGATTACATATCTGCATATTGCCTCTATCTATATGACATATTTATAAGAATGTAAATACCCTAAATATCAAGATGCAATCGAAAAATTTAATTCATTCTCAAAGTAGCTCTGTGTAACTCATTATTGTTAAATGAGTTTTAAGGGAAGTTTTTCACTTTTCCATAATGTTTGGTCTCTTTCAAATACATATTTACTATTATTTGATTATATATAGAAATCACAGAATTCTTCTTATATTGGCTTTTCAACCAGGGGCAAATATCAGTCATGTAGGGACTCTCAAAGTTCCCTTATAATCCTTGTCTATCTGTATTTTTGGGATTTTGATAAGCTCCTTTTAATTCTTATAACATATGGACATATATAGAAAACATATCCTCATTACTAATTATTTTTGATACTATAAACTTCTGTTTTCTTTGTTTATTATAGTTGATTTGCAATGTTCTGTCAATTTCTGCTGTACATCAAAGTGACCCAGTTAAACATTTATATACATTCTTTTTTTCACATTATCCTCCATCATGTTCTAGCACAAATGATTAGATATAGTTCCCTGCACACAATGGAATACCACCCAGCCATAAAAAGGAATAAAATAATGCCATTTGCAGCAACATGGATGAAACTAGAGACTTTCCTTGGTACTGATTTTTTTACTTTCGCACAAAAAATATGATGGACAGGAGTTCCCACCATGGCACAGTGAGTTAAGAATCTGACTGCAGTGGCTCAAGTAACTACAGAGGTGCAGGTTCAATCCCTGGCTCAGTGCTCTGAATGAAAGAATCTAGTGTTGCCACATCTGCAGCTCAGATTCAATCCCTGTCCCAGAACTTTCACAGATGAGGCCATAAAATGAAAAAAAAAAATAATGATAACAGTCATTGCTGTAAGATCCAGGTATGTAAGAAAATTTAGAGATAATATAATATCAGATAAAACCTAATAAGTAGTATTTTTTGCCAGAGAATGAAGGACATTGTAGTTCACCAAAGATGTTAAGAACATGAACTAATTAATCTAATATCAAGGGAAAAGAGGCTTTAACAAATTGTGACATTTTAGATATCCAAGGGATAAAAATAAGCTAATACCTAGTCAATTTTTTCCTGATTTCTCAAAGATGGGGATTTAATAGGTTTCCGGAAACCAAGTATTTAATTTCAAGAGCAAATTTCTGTTGTCTTTCCAGATATTTCAAACTTTACAGGAAGATAGAAAATTTCATGTTCTTTTTTTTTCTATTCTATAATTTCTAAGGAGAATGTAAAATTTAGCCTGTCACCATGACTTTCTCTGTGTAAGAGGAAAAAGCCACATGTGCAATTGCAGTGGTACAGAGAGTGAGCTACATATACTCAGAGGAAGAAGTGCTACATTCTGAGCTGAGTATGAATAGCCTACTTTTTATTTCCAGATATGGCATCTGAACTGAACGTTAATGGATATGTTTCATAGGCCTGTGGAGGTGGGTTGTGAAGCACAGACATTTGGGAGTAAAAAGGAAAAACATAAGCAAAGGCAGATGCTAACTTTGACCAGCAAGTAGTTGTAATGATGAGCATAAAGTTCCTAGTGAGAAGCACTGGAAAATAAGGGTGGAATGACTGGATGGGTCGATGTGTGTGACTAACACCTTTACTGCTAATTTAAGACATTGTAGTAATGGTCAGGATGTGCTCCTTTGAACATAGCGTTTGCGTTCATGTTACAATATTTATATGTCAGCACTGTGGGTGACAGTTCAAAGGAGAGAGAAGGCTGGGCCAGGAGAACCAGTTATGAGAGCACTGGTGTTATTTCAGCGGTGCTACTAGGTAAGTGGCTGAGTCTGAGGAAGAACAGTAGGAAGAGGTGTGGTGTTTGAAGAATACTCATTAAAATGAGAAGTCTGGATTTGGGAGGAGATTGTATGAGGGAAACAAAGAGTTCTTTGAGATTTTTAGCTTGTTTAGCTGAAATCCCATTAGTAGAGAGAGGGATTCCCAAGAAAAGAAGTTTATATGGACACAAGATTGGTTGAAGTTCAGTCTTTATTCATTTTGAGGAATCAGAGGCAGAACATTTGATACCTTTGTGGCTGCTGAAAATGTGTGATTAGTCTCTCTGGTGAGAGAAGGAGAGCTGAAGATGAAAAACCGGGATTCATCTTCAGGGAGTAAATCTAGAACGTGGGTTAGGTGCAGATTCAGAGCAGCAGGGATGTACCTAACAGAGAAGTAATTACATTCAGGGAGCCAGGAGAGAAAGGGATTCCAGTGAAAGAGTGTTCAGGGTGGGGGATGAAGTAAGAAGATGATAGGAAGAAAAAACTGTATATGAAAAAAGGAGGGAAGAAGAGTTTGTTTCTATATTTTAATTTCAAAAATTAAAGTATAGTTGATTTACAATGTTGTGCCAGTTTCTCCTGTACACAAAAGTGACCCAGAAAATACTATTTTCTCATATTCTCTTCCATCATGGTCTATCCCAAGAGATTGGATATAGTTCCCTGTGCTATACAGTAGGACCTCTTGGCTTATCCACTTTAAATATAATAGTTTGCACCTACTAACTCCCAGGCTCCCCATCCATCCCACTCCCTCCTCCTCCTGCTCCCCCTTGGCAACTGAAAGTCTTCTCTCTATGTCTGTGAGTCTGTTTCTTTTTTGTAGATGAGTTCATTTGTGCCATATTTTAGGTTCCACATATAAGGATCATAAGAGACTACTATAAGTAATTATATGCCAATAAAATGGACAACCTGGAAGAAATGGACAGAATCTTACAAAAGTACAACCTTCTAAGACTGAACCAGGAAGAAATAGAAACTGTGAATAGACCAATTCCAAGTACTGAAATTGAAACTGTGATTTAAAAACTTCCAAAAAACACAAATCTAGGACTCAATGACTTCACATCTGAATTCTGTCAAACATTTAGAGAAAAATAAAGCACCTGTTCTTCTGAAACTCTTCCAAAAAATTGCAGAGTAAGGAACAGTCCCAAGTTCATTCGCTGAGGCTACCATCACCATAAAATAAATAAATAAATAAATAAATTACAGGCCAATGTCACTGGGAGAGAAGTTTTGCAACAGAGGGCAGCAGTGTTTAATGCCGTAAAAAAGACAAATTGAAAAAGGTATAGGCAGATAAGCTATTGTTTTCTGATTTGGAGAATGTGTCTGGGGAGAGCAGTTCTGATATACTGGGAAGGGTAGAGAAGAGTCTGGAAAGGATGAAGTGTTAGCAACACCGAGAGTGTCTATCCTGCTTATTATTTTCAACCCTTGCACTTTTTTATAAGTGAATATTCTCCATTTATTATGCTTTGTTATAATAATTAATATCCACTAATTTGTAAAAATGGACATTTTATAAAAGAAGCAAAATGTAATTTTAACAGGCTCCTTTTTCTGCTTTTTACCTGCTGCAACTTCTGCAATTGTTCTTCTGAAAACCATTTTACTAAAGCAGATCATTCTTAATAAGCTTCATGATAACCCTATCACATGATTAACTCCAGGTGGCTTCCTTTTGATTAGAATGAATTTGGGGAAACCTCTTACTATCTGATCTTTTGAACTGTAAATTTGGGATTGTAGTTTCTGGTGGCAGATTTTTACAGACAGCACAGAAACAAGCAGATCTGCAGGGATTAAAAGGAGTCTTTTTTCTTCTTCAGCTAGGATGAAACACCTTAATTTTCAAATAAAATTTATGATCTTGCAGGTTGAGAAGATATGGCATCAGTGAAGTATCAAGTGCTTAGGCTACTGCACTAGGCTCTTGTAAATAGAGGAAAAACTGCTGTCCCTGGATTCTTTGTGAGGCACCATATCTAGGATCAGCATATTTAATAATGTTGTTAGAATGGTGGTGATGGCTACATCTAACTTCCTATTCCAGAGATCTTTATTTTTTACTACATTGTTTCTCTCGTATCCCTGGGGTTGAACCCAGTAGCTTCTCATGATCTGAAACTTTCTTATCTTTTGCACCTTTTCTCTGTTACAATTTGCACTCCATCAAATCATATGTTCTATTGCTTTAGAAAGCTCATCTGACCCAGTCTGACATGTTTCTATTAATCCTTCAAACCTCAGACCCAGTAACACTGTTATCATTAAGTTTGTTTTCTGAACCTGCCTGAGAGACAATCAATCATTTTTGTTTGCTGACTTTCTCTCATGTGCAAATGTTTATCGTTTAGTGGTATTTTTTATATATCTGTCTTCTCAAATAGATAGTGAGCATCTTGAGAAAAAGGCCCATGATTTGTCATTTGTCTGCTTTTCAATCCTAACCTAGTTCCTGAAGCGGAGTAGGAATTCAAGTATTGTGTTTTTCATTGATTGCAATTCAGTCAAATATTTGGCTCTGAAATAATATGAAAGGAAGTGTAACATACTATCATATTTTCTGTGTATGAACACTTTCAATTTCTTCCTAATTCCTAGTGTTCTAATGAAAAATTGGTGCGACTGGAAGGCATGCTTATTTATTACCAATGTATCACAACTGTATTTAGTCAAAATAATCTGAATGCCTCTCCCATGTTAAAAGACATCATGAAGAAGATAATTTGCCTCAGTGGATTGACTCCATGTGACTCTAATGATCCTGAAGTCAGGAAGTTCCTTTTTTATGCTTGAATAAATGCCTTTTCATTTTAATGTTTATAAGTAATGGGAAGCATTTTTAAAGCAATCAATAATATATATTGAATACTCTATACAAAGAATTACTCAAACTGAACTAAACTAAGAAATTTTATTAGCTAACCTTTTACTTAAAATGGAAATTAAACAGTGAAAACAATAATTTGCAAACATATTTTTGAGGACTATTAACATAAAAATAAGCTTCATGACAGGTAATTGTTTCTTGGAAATGCATTGTGTTCAATATTGTGAAAGTGGAGGAAGGAGTGAAAGGATTGATGGGAAAAAAAGCAATCTAGAACCAATAAATGACTAGATCCAAGAAGAGCTTCTAAAGAAACAGAGTAGAAGTGAGGTGAGGCTGAGAGAAGCAATTTTCTGGTTAAGGGTACAAATCTGACCTAGAATGACTCACAAAGAATGAGTTCCACTAGTTGGGGGGGAAATCTGTGGTTTGTAAACAAGAACATGTAACTAGAGCTATTCTATTTCTTCTTTCCTACTTACACAACAAATTATTGATAGACGTGATCATTTATTGCTTACTTAGCATATAGGAAAAGGTATGTTATCACTCAATACATAATCATGTGTAATATTCATGAAACTCTGACATGGCTATATTCCCATATTCTAGATAGACAGTTTGAATCCAAGGTAAATAATTTGTCCAAGAACACAGATCTACAAAGTGTAGAGGCGAGATTCATATTCGGACAGCCTGATTCCTGAAAGACTGAACTTAAGCAAATTTTATAATTTCAGATTAGTTATTAATTTATTCTTTTATTTATCCAGGAAATTTCACTAAATACTTCTATGTAGAAGGGGTAGAAAAAAAGGAAAATGATACTGTTTTGTAAATAGCTCAGGGGTATTAGTCATTTAAATAAGTTAGTCATTTAAATAAGATATAACACCTACAAATGACAGTTGCTAAAGCAAGACTGATCATCAAGTTCAGGGAATTGGGGAGAGGGGAGCTCACAAGGAAGCAAGAAAACATGAAGAAATTCTGGGACTATTAAGTATAGGTGCAAAAATCAATGTGCAAACACAATTTTGTCAGCATAAGCTTTGATTATTGTATTTTAAAAAATCTTGCTCCAAATAAAACTTTTTATGTAAAGAGTACTTAACTGCACTTTCCAAGTTCTTTTACATGTGCTAGCATACTGAGTCCTTATTTACCTGTAAAGTTTGTGGTATGTTCCCCATTTTACAGAAGGGGAAGTTGAAGTTTTAGGAGCTTAGGTGACATAGCTAGTAATATCAAAGCTAGAATTTGTTCTCAGTTCTTCCAGCACAAACTTTATTATTCTTTCAACTAAATCACTGCTTCTCCAACTTTTCCTCTGATGTGCTCCTTAAAGCAGGGAACAATGTATGTGCATATCCCTGGAAAGTCTGGGCAGAGAGCCTGAAGCAGCCCTGAAAACATAAAGTTCCTTTGAAATCTTTTGTTTTATATAAAACATGAAAATGAATGATTCTGCTGTTTTCATATGCACATGCAAGTGAAAAATCTTTTTAAAAGTGCACACATTGAAAACTTTTTCACCTTTAGTGGAATTCGATTCTCAAGGAAGTAGCATTGAATTTCTCCCCTGTCATGTAATGCCCTTTGACCGGCCATCAGTAACTCATATATGGAGTAGAAAAATTGCGTAATTAGACTATTAATAGATTTTAAATTTGCTATTTAGGTAAATTATGCAGTTTAAAGATATCTATTTTATTTTATATTAGTTGTTTAGGGTTTTGGCTCTTTGCATCCTATTTATTTGAAAGATTTAGGGCTGGTATCGGGCTTGATATTGGAGTTCACTGAGAGTCTATTTCCTTAAAAATACACAGGAGGGCAGTTTATTAGTTACTCCCAAATCTAAGTCATGAGTGGATCTCATTGATTAAAGATTGAGGACATTTCCAATAACAGACCGCTGTGATATTAATGGATTTCCTTCGATAAATGCCTTATATTCATCACAGTTTTACCTCCCAACTGAGGTTGGGATGCACCAAGCCTTAAGTCAAACAATGTTTAAATAACAAGAGGGATGGAGGGAGTTCCCGTCATGGTGCAGTGGAAACAAATCTGACGAGTAACTGTGAAGTTTCAAGTTCGATCCCTGGCCTGGCTCAGTGGGTTAAGGATCCGACGTTGCCATGAGCTGTGGTGTAGGTAGGAGATGCAGTTTGGATCCCGCATTGCTGTGGCTCTGGCATAGGCCGGGCAGCTACAGGTCCAATCCGACCCCTAACCTGGGAACCTCCATAAGGTGTGGCCTTAAAAAGACAAAAAAAAAAAAAAAGGTTGGAAAGCTAAAAGAAACATGCAACAAATGCAAGGACAGTAAAACATAGCCATGAAATGGAAGTCACAAGTAATGAAAAAAAAAAAAATAGAATGGTAAACAATGTATATAGTACAAGAAAGGATTGCATGTAACAGGGAGTGTGATGTACAGTGTGGTGATCCCCTAAACATTATTGTATCAGATGAAAAAGAGAGGGAAGATGACTCAGTCTAGAAGTGGGAATGGCAGGAAGATGAAATTAGCAGCCCCAGGCTCAGCCAGTGCTTGGGAGCTGCTGGCTTGGTGTGCTTCAAGTGGCCAGTGTTTCACCACAACATTAGAAGAAGGTTTTCTAGTCTTGCTTTGGAGCAGGAGAGCAATAACTTGCAAAGTACTGTGTTGCTGTCCTTTTTGGTTCTAGAAGAAAAAAAATTATCTGAATAATGACCTGATAGCAAACATTTAAGATTGGAAGTGAACCGTAATCACAGAACTAGGAGGGATATAAACATTCATGTAATACATGATTAAACTGAGGCATTGAAAGAACAAATAGTCTGTCCAATAAGCTATAGAATCATAATGCTAAAACCAGGAAAAGAACCTAGGCTTTCTGGATTCTTTGGGACAAATTTCCACATGGAGAAAATGTGAAAACTGCTATAAATATCAGATTGCATAGCATGTTCTATTTTTTTTTTTGGCTTTTTTATCATTTTTTAAAATTATTTTTGGTGTTATTCAAAGTAATTTGTGGTCTGTGAGTGATCTATGGTTCTCTGATTCCATAGACTATTGGATATACTATAACAAGGAAGACTGACAATTTTTGTGAATTGCAGTTTAAAGTCTGTAAGAGCTAAAGTTGGTCATGGGAAATAAGGAGTTCAAAGCACTATCCATTTCCATTTCTGTGGCACTATCCACAGAGCCTTGGTCATGGGAAATAAATACATGGAATACCTTATTGGAGCAATAAGTTTAAAAATGTTATTTTTCTGCAATTCTGTAATTTAATTTGCTACTTTCCACAACCTTTCCATTTTAATTGTTGTCCCACTTACCTATTTATTCTGAAACCAAGCACTTAACCAAATACTGCCACTAATATCCTCCATTTTTTGATTAGAATAAACTCTAAACCACTAATTTGGGAAATTTTATTTCCTGACATAAAACATCATTTGGCACATATTAAATAATCGATTTGTTAGAGTTATTCTGTTCTTCCAAGCTGTTTTCCTTAGCATTTTTACTTTTACAAACTGTCTTTTTCAAAATATATAAGACTTGACAACTGAAGATAATTTACAAAGCTCAGTAATCTAGAAAGCAGTAAAGTATATATCCCGGTACCATCAAAGTATGGTAAAGTTTTAACATATCAACATAATTTATGTTTGCTATATAACAATTACATTAGTATTATATAAATTCAAAAGAATTTTTAAAGTTTATCAGTTTCTTTCATCATTGCAATTTCTTAGTGACCATTATGTATGTGCCTTCATTTCTTGACATTTAGATTTATTCAATTTTGTCCATTATAAATAGTGTTGTGATAAATATCTTTTGGCTTAAACATTTGCCATATGACTTATTTTCTTGAGATAGAGTTTCATATACCAAAAGTTTCTAAAAGTGTAGTCTATTTTTGTGTTAGAAATAAGCAGTTCTTCCACCACTGCCAATCCTTACTCACCCACAGTTACGCTCCTAGTGCTGAACCTAGGATAGATAATTTTATATTTCAGGTGTTTCCACACTCACAATTAGTATAGCTTCTAGATAAGGTTATGATAAGGCTTAGACCTTAACTGTGTAACCAATCCTCATCCCTATTACTGCTAAATGCAATGGCTTTGTGCTTGATGTCAAAACAAACCTAATCTGAGCCCAAATATTTGAATTTTTATAGCTCCACAACTTCTACCTTTACCCATCAGATCTTGTCAATTAAAGACATGGAGCTGGAGCTGTTTCTTTCTAGCAAAGCTGTTGTTTCAGAAGAGTATTGTATTTCTTCCTAAGACCAGTTTAAAGAATGGATATATATTTGTATTGGTTTAACTGTCTAGGAGTATGACATATAGGTTTTTTTAAAATCCAAAACAAATTATTATTTTTTTCTTTTTTATAGTTCTCAATGGTTAGCACAAAACTGTTTTTAGATTGAGGTGGTAGTTTAAAAAAAGAATACTACAGGAGTTCTCGTGTTGGTGCAGTGGTTAACAAATCCGACTAGGAAACATGAGGTTGCGGGTTCGATCCCTGCCCTTGCTCAGTGGGTTAAGAATCCGGCATTGCCGTGAGCTGTGGTTGTAGGTTGCAGACGCGGCTCAGATCTGATGCTGCTGTGGCTCTGGTGTAGGTCTACAGTACAGCTCCAATTGGACCCCCAGCCTGGGAACCTCCATATGCCACAGAGAGCGGCCCTAGAAAAGGCAAAAAGACACACACACACACACACATAAATAAATAAAAGAATACTATGTATTAGCTACTCAACATAGTAAATATAGTATTTTATATAGGAAAATTTCCATAGAGAACCTACTACCTATCTTGAGTTTTTCTGCTTTATTGCCAAGTAAGATAAATAAGACTAAAATTTTTAAATTACCCTAAGTAAAATATATTAATATTTTTGCTCATTTTAATCTTCCTAAGTAAGATAATATATTTAAAATGCAATGTTTATTAGAAAACTTTAATTACTATTTTCTGATTACTGTACATTTATGCCTTATTACTGTACATTCATACCATATTAACATTTTCATATATGTAGGATTATAAGCATATATATATATACATTGTGTGTGTGTACAGTAGAGCATTTGTAAATAAAGAAAAGCATGAGAAATAACACAAAATAATCACCCTTCAGAATAAGCAACTGATATACTTATTTACGTATCTAATTTATTATGTTAAATATGCATACAATTTTTAACTTTCCTTTAGTATGTATATACATGGATGTACTTAGTCTTCTTAAGAATAGTTTGTTTTGTTTTGTTTTTATGACCACACCCACAGCGTATGGAAGTTCTTAGGCTAGGGATTGAATCCTAGCCACTGCTGCTACAACGCTAAATCCTTTATCCTACTCTGCCAGCACGGGGATTGAACCCATACCTCTGCAGGAACCTGAGCCATTACAGTCAGATTCTTAAATCCACTGCACCACAGCAGGAACTCCTAGAATAGCTTAATAATACATTGCAATACTGTTTTGGCATCTGCTTTTTTCTTCACTGTTATTAAGAATATTTTCTGTTGTTTAATTGTCCTGTAAAAACATAATATTTCATGTTTGAATAATATTAAAAAATATACCATATATATATATATACATATATATGTATATATATGTATGTATTTTATTTTAAACAGAAGTTTACAGGCTAAGGGTCAAATCAGATCTATGGCAGCTGGCCATGGCCACAGCCACAGCCACAGCAATGTGGGATCCAAGCTGTGTCTGCAACCTACACCACGGCTCATGGCCATGCTGGATCTCTAACCTACTGAGCGAGGCCAGGGATTGAACCTGCATTCTCATGGATACTATTTGGATTTGTTTCTTCTGAGCCATGACAGGAACTCCTTGCCATATTTTAATTAATTCATTTTTCTTGAGTATTTAGGTTACATTTAATAGTTTACCACTCCCAATATTTTATGTAAGGTCAATATTGATCTTAGGTCTCTGTGCATATTTCTGGTTATTTTATAAATATGAAAGCCCAGAAGTGGAATTTCTATATATATGTCTGTATATATAAATACTTTTCAAATATCCTTCAAGAAAGTCTATGCCAATATATGCTTATTTCAGCAACGCTTATTGTTCTGTGGCTCAGAAGGTTGAGTATAAGTACTGAGTGATAAATAAATAAAATGTCATTTTGTTTTGCAGAAAATGGTTTCCTAACCAAAATTTGAAGTTCATTTTTTAGATTATTAGTGATGGTAAATAAGTTTACCTATTTCATTGAACATTTTCATTTTTAATAGTGAATAATTATTTGATTGTACCCTTTACACATGTTTTTCAATTTTTAAGAACTTTTTAAATCTTGTGGTTTAAAGTCTTATATGTGTTACACATATTTTTCCTCTATTTAGTTTGTTGTTTAACTTTTGCTTTCAAAATAAATTTGGAAATCTCCTTTTTTTAAAAAAGGTAGGAACACTTAATTTTAAAATTATGTTTATTTACTTAGATTTTGGATCTCAGATACATAGATTGCATTAATCTAGACTTAATTATTGATTAATTGATGGAATGACTGATTTCTTTTTACGTTTATTCTCCAATCTTATTCCTCTCCAAACTCACTATGCAACCACTACTCTATTGTATTATGTTCATATTTACTGTCTCATTCATTTTTTGTTATAAGCACTTTTATTTGCATGCATTGTTTAGATTGTAAATTTCAGTGTGTTACTTCTATTTTTTACTCATGATTTTAAGATCTAGCCATGTTGCTATGGTTATGTTCAAAGATTGCTCTGCCCAGTATTCTATAATGTGAGTTCATCCACTCTCTCTAATGAACACCCTGGTTGAATCTATCTTGTCAACGCAATTGCAATATACATCCTATTTGACAGCACCCTTTCTGGATCCGTATGAGATGATGTGTGTGTCTTTGTGTACACATGAGAGGAATTTCTAGGTCACATTTGATTGAACAGATACTGTCAGACTACTCTATAGAATGGGTGGATTTTTTGATGTCATCAGCCGAGCATAAATATTTCTGTATTACCAACTCCATTTCATACATCCACCTTTATAAACATTAATGGTTTATGTAGTGAAATACCTTTTGGTTGTTTTAGTTTTTGTTATCCTGATCACTACTGAATTCAAATATCTTCCATTGTCTTTTTAGTGGTCTTTCTTAAATTGCTTGTTGATATTCTTCACCAGTTTTTATTAGGCTGTGTATTTTTGCTGATTTGCCATATTTCCTGCATATTTATTCATTCATTAACTTATATAACAAATGATCATTGGTTACTTACTTTGTGCAAGGAACAGTTTTAGACTCTAGGGATACTCTAGTGACAAAAAAATCAATAAATAAAATTATATTCTCCTGAAAGTTCCCATCTTGATTAGAAAGATAGATGCATCTTCCTAATCCTATCTTGATTAGGAGTACAGTAAATCATATATATAAATTTAAAAATATAACTTTGCTAAAAAGCATGATGCTGAAGAGCAGTAAGTATTAAGGTGAAAAATCCAGTAGCGGTGGAAGAGAATGTTGAAATTTCAGCTAGAGGGAGCAGTAGAGACACTGAAATTTTATATAAAAAAGCCAGAGAAGTTGTCCCACTGAAAAAGATGACTTTTAATGAAAACATGGAAAGTATATATTCTGATATTACTTGGTTTGGCTATTAACATATTTTTCCAATATGTCAAGCTTTTACATAGTTTATGATATCTTGTGTTAAACCAAATTTCTAAATTTGGATTTTACATGTTATTCAATTTTTTGGCTTTTGTTTTGCAATTGAGTTTGGTTTAGAAAATGCTCACCTAGTCCAAGTCACAAATATATTCTTCATTTTTGTTGCTTACAAAGGTGAAATGAATTCCAAGTGGACTTTCTCACAAACTCTCACCTCCTCTTCACGTCACTATTTCAAAACGGGAGGAGGTTCTAACAGTACATAGTTCTCACAATGTACTCTTTAGTTCCCACAGTGCTGCAGAAATAGAGTTGTATAAATCTATTCTTTAGCTTCTTCTTATTTTTTTCTCAGTGCATTCATTATGCACGGTAGAAATTCCTGAATGATTGCAATACATTGACATTTTGGCATTATTGGAAAATAATTAAGGGAGACACAATTCAATTCATATATCCTAGACAACTTTATGTGCCAACTCAGAGCTATGTCCTTTCAATTATTCTATTTCATTTAGTCCTTCCAGTGCCTTTTTAATACAGACATTACTATTACAATTTTATTTTTGGTCCTGACAGAAATTTTGAGTGACCCAGTATCATATAATCACTTTTGATGTATTGATTCAAACTCAACTTCCTAACTCTAAAGTTGACCTTCTTTCCACTATTATAATCTTAAAGATAACACCTAATATTTATTAAGTGGTAAGTATACTAAACATATGCGTATTTTTATTCTTCTTTTTTTTTTTTTTTTTGTCATTTTTTTGGCTGCCCCATGGCATATTGAGCTCCTGGGCCAGGAATCAGATCAGAGCCACACTCATGACCTAAGCCACAGCTGTGACAATACTGGATATGTGACCCACTCTGCTGGGCTGGGGCCAGGGTTGGAACCTATGTCCCAGCAGCTCCCAAGATGCCCCTGATCCTGTTGAACAGCAGTGGGAGTTCCTCTATATTTTTAAATTTAACCTCAAAGCAAAGTGTAGAACTGAAGAACTTAAGGCATAAAGAGGTTAAATATATTGCCAAAATTAAATACATGTATTCATTTGAGGATTTCAAATTTAGGCAGTCCCTGTTTGGTACTCATATTCATAATCTTCATAATCTCTCTCACTCTGGTTCTTCCTCTCCTCTCCATTCTTTTAAAAATGGTTCTTGTTTTGTTTAGTAAATTTTTGTACTATTTCAATTTTCCAGGATTATATGTGTAAGAAGTTTACTGAGGGTTCTTGTTTGATCCCTTGGGATAAAAGCAGGATGTTATTTATTCCTTCTAAGAAACATTTCCTTTTCCACTTCATTAACTCTCCCCTTCCAGTGGGTGGCCTCTCCAGAAATGATATGTTAATTGATAAGTTTCTGTTGTAATTGTTTTGTTTCATTTTTCTGCAGTGTCATTCTAGTGTTTAAGACTTGGTCCTTTACTTTTAACCCCAGTGATTATTCAGGTGAAGACCGTTCTTGTAGACCCTTGCTGGGGTTCTGGCTCCTGGAATTGGAAGGCAGTCGTGTTATACCTTTCTGAGAATTCCACTCTGTCTGTTGGGGAAGTGAGGAATAAGAGGAGCAAAGGACAGATATCTCATAAAATAACTGAACATCAGGTCTTCTCCCTGATTAGCTGCATAGTGTTCATTTGGTAGCCAGTATTAACAGTTGCCTGATGCCAGTTCTCAGGTTCCAGCTTTGTTGTCCCTTAAGAAACAAAGAATTTTGGAAAAAGAAGGGAATAAATGTGTATCCTTCTTTCCCTCTGGCCCTGAACCTGGCTTCCTCTGAAAGAGAGAGAGAGAGAGAGAGAGAGAGAGAGAGAGAGAGAGAGAGATCAGTCTTTCCCTTTTCTTTGGTAAAAAAGGCAAGTGTGACCTCCACAAATATCCAAAGGGCATAGCAATTGCCAGTTGTTGCTTTTTTTTTTTTTTTTTTTTTTTTGGTAACTATCACGCTACTTCATTTTATTTTTTTTTAACATGGTAACTAAAAAATGATATATTACATATGTGGCTTACATTACATATAGATGAATAGAGATGACAGCAAGACAGTTGATGTTGATGGTTGAAAATGAAGAAGGAGGTGGAAAAGATGCAAATCTCTGCCTCTATGTCACCTTCTCAGAGAAGGCTGATATGACTAGTCTGTAAAGTAGACCTTGAACCCATCCCCATTCGCTCACTGGTATATCACCCTTTTTATTTTCTTTATAGAACTTCATGGCATTTATTACTCTGAGGTGAGCCTATCTGTTTACACCTTCAGGTGTCTCCCCTCTAGGATGTGACAATAAGGCTGCAGACCTTGTCTGACTTGGTCATCATTTCATGCCCAGGACTGAAGGGGTGTTCAATAAATACTTTCTGGATGAATAATGAGTTGTGAGCCTTTGGTCATGATCATTCTTCTCTCAGGCTCTCATCCTTCTTTTTTTTTCTTTGTAGTGTGACTCATAAGTCCTAGGTGCATGATAAGCCTCCTTCTCAAACACTATTCAAGCATCAATTTTCATGTCCCTCTGACTTGCCTGTGATCCCACAGAAGCCTGAGCTTGGCACTTTCACCATGCTTATATGTTGATTGTTCTTTTCTGCTTCTGCTCCTCCATTGGTTCTTCCAAGATGGGAACCATATCTCTTCCCTCTGATTTTTTTTTCTTTCTTATATTCTTTCTACCTGAGCTGAAGCTTTTCTTTCTTGAAAGAAAGGGAAACATGTCTCCTGCATCCCCAAGTTGGCCTCATTTTTTAAACATTGTGTTTCCTAAAGGCTGACTTGCATTTACTTTCCTGATCTTATAGTGTCTGGATAATGAACATATATGGATGGTAAATGGATATAACTCTAACATTTGAAGGATAGGGCAAGAGGAGAAATTGTGGCCAACCTACCTCGGTCTTCCTAGTTAAAAGTTATAAATCATACAGCCAACCATTAAATAATGTTTCATGCCTTGAGCAATGTGCACTCTTACTAACATGAAAAGTGAGGGGTGACCATAAGGCTCTCAGGCTTCTTCAGTATTCCTCCCTAAAACTTGGTCCTCTGGAGAGCAGTACCTGTCCAGCCCTTATGCTTGACCTCGAGCACCCATTCTCTCCATTCTTCTCTCTCCACCCCCACTCCCTTTTCAGTCATGTGATCAGCCCAACCTGTATGTCAAGCTTGGTTCAGCCTCCTCCTTGGCCACTCTTCAGGTATGAATACCTGCTGCTCGATCAACTCTATGGAGATCAGACAGGAAAAGAGACACATAGAGTTCAAGAAAGCAGGTTTTAGGCCACTTGGTTAAAGGATTCTAGAATCCCACGAAAGAGGAGAATAATCTAGAAAGGAGGAGCATGTTGTTTCAAACCCAAGGTGGGCATGTTTCCTGGACTCTGCTTCATGAGGAAGTAGAGAAGAGAGCCAGTTTGGGGACAACTCAAGTACAGGTCAATGGGCTGGCAGGCCTAGTTCTTTAGTAGATACCTACCAAGACTTTTTCTTCTCAAAAGGAAAGGGAGAAGCAGGAGATGACTGGCCTCAATTGTGTCTACTTCTCAGTACCTACAGTAGGAGGGAGATATTTGGTCTCCTTTTCCTCATTTGTAAGCTTACACTGCATTTTTATGAAAAACCAAGACAGTCTTTAAGAAATCCTGAAGCACAGATTTTTTAAAAATGTCAAACAATGAGGAGTTCCCATCATGGCTCAGAGGTAATGAACCTAACTAGTATCCATGAGGACGTGGGTTCAATCCCTGGCCTCACTCAGTGGGTTAAAGATCCGGCATTGCCGTGAGCTATGGTATAGGTCACAGATGCAGTTCGGATCTGGTGTGGCTGTGGCTGTGGCATAGGCCAGCAGCTGCAGCTCCAATTGGACCCCTAGCAGGGGACCCTCATATGTGACAGGTGTAGCTCTAAAAAGAAAAAAGCAAAAGAAGACTTCATATCCAACCTCTTGTCCATTCTTTCTCCCTAATCAGTTTCTGTGTTGCAGCTAGAGTAAATATGTTAGCATCACTCTTCCTCCTGAGTTGTCTTCCTACAAGTCCTTGGATTAAAAAAAAAAAAAAAAAAAAAAAAAGCCCAGCACTGAAAGTAATGGCCCATCTTGTGTTGTTTTAGTATTTTTCTCTGTAGCTTTCTGTATTACATAATTATTTACTGATATTATACTGATAAAATATCTTCTGAAAGTTCAGATGTTTGATTCTTAGTTCCCAAAATTTACTTTTTCATGTTCTCTTTCCTTCACAAAATTTAGATTCAGTAGGTTTGATATGAACCCCCACCTCACTGTTCACACAGTTATTTTGAAATAAGTTGCCCACTGACCACAAAAAGAAATAAAATCTACACACACATACCATTAGTTATATTTGATATGTGTTTTTCTGATTCCTATTCAACAAAATTGGCCTCAAGCATTGTGACATAACAAGAAATAAGTATTTGGCCTTTGTCCCAGCTTCCCGGCACAAAGCTCATGAACTCTTGGACTCACCACTGATGAATGTCTTTTAAGAGTTCTCTTGTGGCTTAGTGGGCTAAATGTCCTGCATGTCACTGCAGTGGCTTTGGTCACTGCTGTGGCACAGGTTTGATCCCTGGCCCAGGAACTTCCACATGCTGTGGGTCAAAAAAAAAAAAAAAGATTGTCTTTTTTAAGGTAATAAGATTGAAATGGCTAGTGAGTAGGGTCCCCTAGACAGCCTCAGTATGGGCTGATCACCAGAGACACCAAGGCATGATTAGAAATTTGAAACACGTGAAGAAGAAAGAGTGGCCTAGAGATCAAGTTAATCACCAGTGGCCAATAATTTAATCAATCATTCCTACCTAATGACCCCTCTCAGAACCTCCTGAACACTGGGGCTTTGGAGAGATTCCAAGCTGGTGATCACAAAGAGGTGCTGGAAGGGTGGTGCACCTGGGGAGAGCATGGGAGCTCTATCTCCCTTCCTTTGTACCCTGACCTACATTGCTTTAATCTGACTGTTACAGAGTTGTATCTTTCTTATAAATGTGTAATAGTAAATGAAGTACTTTCCTGAGTTCTGTGGGTCATTCTAGACAATTATCAAAATCCCAGGAGGTTTTCAAAGGAACGCTTTGAATTCATGGTTGGTAGGTCAGAAGTACGGGTGATAACTGGGACTGGTGACTGGCATCTGAAGGGCAGAGATCATTAAGGGAATGATTCTTTAGCCTATGGTATCTGATGGATAGGGAGAGAGGGTCAGAATTGAATTGAGTTTTAGGACATCAGCTGGTGTTGGAGAGTTGGAGAAGTCGTGTTAGAAAAGACAGCATTCGTCAACCTGTTCCTTAGCAGTGTTCCTTTTACTTTTTTTAAAAAAATATTTTATGGAGTTCCCATCGTGGCACAGTGGTTAACGAATCCGACTAGGAACCATGAGGTTACAGGTTTGATCTCTGGCCTCGCTCAGTGGGTTGGGAATCTGGCATTGCCATGAGCTGTGGTGTAGGTCGCAGATGCAGCTCGGATCTCGTGTTGCTGTGGCTCTGGCGTAGGCCGGCGTTACAGCTCTGTTTAGACCCCTAGCCTGGGAACCTCCATATGCTGAGCGAGTGGCCCTACAAAAGGCAAAAAAACAAAAAATTTATGGCTACGCCCATGGTTCCTGGGCTAGGGATCGAATGGGAGCTGCAGCTATCGGCCTACGCCTCAGCCAGAGCGAAACTGGATCCAAGACGCATCTGCAACCTATGCCACAGCTTGCGGCAAGGTTGGATCCTTAACCCACTGAGCAAGGCCAAGGATCAAACCCTCATCATCACAGACAAGACTGTCCTTAACCTGCTGAGCTACAGCAGGAACCCCTTTAGCAGTGTTTCAGTTTTGAAAATGAAAGAAAAAAAATTGTGCACGCATGCACTTGATATTTATGGTAAAATCATCCTCATATATTTTAAATACCTATTCCACAGTTAGATTATAGTTCTTTGCCATTTATTATAAATGGAAATTAAACTTAAAAATTTGAAAATTAGAACACTTCATTTGTGCTAAAGTACCTTATTTTTATAAAAGCGCCAATATAAATTTTCTTCTTCTGGATTTTCCTTGGTATCAGTAAATTAGGCAGCTAGTTTTATTTTTATTCTTATATTTTTTTTAACTCTACAGTTCCGCCTTCATCATGGCAGTCAGTATATAATTCAGTCTATGATTTCTTCTTCTGGGCTGACCTGTCTTGTCTGAATTAAAATAGGATATACAATAGCCAGAAAAAAAAAATTGAAAATCTTTTGTTCCTGGTCTGAAAAATATTGAATTTATAATTTGGTGGTTTCCATAAGGAGTAATGGAATTTAAAGGCTTTCCTTTCTCTTCTGCTTCCTTTACTGGGTTTTTGAAGAAAACCAGCAAAAGTTTTCATGCTGAGAAATGAAATGCTGAGAAAGATTTATTATTATTTTTGTATTTCACATAAAAACAGCTTTGATTTACTGAACTTCAAAAAAAGAAATGTCAAAACTGACATATTTTAGATAGAAAAATTTCTTCATTAAAGCGGCATTTTAGTTCTTAAACAAATGCAACAAGCAACAGCAACAAAAAGGTAAATGTGTAGCTTAAGGAATAATGTGTCATCTTTCAGGATGAAGAGTGTTAAGTGTTTTCCCTGTAAAGTACTTCTATTGATTTATCAAATACGCAGAAGGATCCTAAATCCATTAAAAAGAATTGGGATGTCAGTGTTAAGCAATAGTGAGGAAAGTCTGAACAATAAAAATAAGTGCTGTTTAAGGTAGAACTATGCTCTTGTGGCTTGGTTGTCACTGGTACCCCTAGTAATATGCAACCATTTCAGCATGCAGTTATACAAATAAGCTAAAAAAGCCTTGCTTGCTTTTATTTTTTCCTTATCTACCTCATTATCCACAATGGACTTATTTTAATACTAATAAATCTGGAAACAATATTTTTGGCATAAGTAGTTTTTTTTTTAAGAAGGGAACTAAAATGAGACCATTACTTGAGGCAAGGAAATTGTGTTTATTGGTGTTCATGTTGTATCTACATATTCAATCATATTATTTCATCAATATAATTAACCAACTACCAACTATCACCATAATAGGAAAGATCATATGAAAAGCCCATTTCAAATGATGACATGACAGCCTACAGTTATGATAATTTTTTATGCTTACTCATTAATGATAAATATTTGTTAGAATAGGTAAAATCTTTCTATAGTGATTTCAGGGTCAATATGTGAGAATGATTTGAGGTGGTAACTGAAAAAAGATTTTTGCACTTAAAATATAACACAAATTTTATATTATTTTGCTCCTTATTAATCACTATTAAAAAAATTCACAAAAAGCATTTATCTTTGCCAAATGAAATATGATTTATGACTCTAAGGATACAAGATGTCTTGCAGGACTGGTTTGTGGCATGGCATCTTTTCCCACCTTTTTCTGATAAGAATAACTTGATTTTTTCCTTCATTCTGGAACCATGCTGATTCCACCTCTAGTTCATGGCCATGTGACCCAGCTTGTCAATCAGTAATTCACCTGCTGCAAACTACCGTGATTGGTGGAAGAAGGATTCTGTGATCCAACCAGAGTTTATTTCAATATTTTTATTAAAACATACAGATGAAAAAGTCTAAGTTGGAAGCCTCTGGGCCACCATGAAGGGAAAGCCTTCCTGTGACTGAAACAAATGCAGATGAAAGTAAGACTGAAAGATCAAGAGGGGGTAATTTGATTTTGATGTTATTTGAGCTTCTAGATCCAACCATGCTTAAAATTAATGATACCCTCTGGATGTTGCAGTTATGTAAGCCGGTATGTTCTCTCTCTTTTTAAAAACCTTTTTTTTTTCTATAGTTGGTAACAAAAAGAATTGTAACTAATACCATTTACTCATGTAATAACCATGAATAAATTTAAGAAATCTAATTAATTAATTTCTAAGTGATTTTCCCTGCTGAAAACATGTGCTAATTCTAGACAACTATTCACCCAGATTACTACAGAGATCATTACTTTCAAGGAGTCGAGTGCATACTTAAAAAATAAACCAGATCATTAAAACATATAGGTTTGACTCTATCTTTGGCATCATTGTCTATTTAGGTTATCTTGATATTTGAATATTAGCCATACTTAGAAGAACTTAGGTTACCTCTGAGAAGTTCAGTTTTCTTTTGTCTTCCGACTTAGTGAACTAAACTGGCCATTGAAAACAGTGGCAATGATTGTCTTTAAAAATAGTTGTGAGGAGTTCCCGTCTTGGCGCAGTGGTTAACGAATCCGACTAGGAACCATGAGGTTGCGGGTTTGGTCCCTGCCCTTGCTCAGTGGGTTAACAATCCGGCGTTGCCATGAGCTGTGGTGTAGTTCGCAGATGCGGCTCGGATCCTGCGTTGCTGTGGCTCTGGTGTAGGCCAGTGGCTACAGCTCCGATTCCACCCCTAGCCTGGGAACCTCCATATGCCGCGGGAGCGGCCCAAGAAATAGCAACAACAACAACAACAACAACAAAAAGACAAAAGACCAAAAAAAAAAAAAAAAAAAATAGTTGTGAGTCATTTCCTTTTTTTTTTTTTTTTTTTGTAACATGCCAACATTTAATACAAATTGATGTTTCCTAAGGAAAAGGCAGCATGTATAAGACTGTATGTGTGGGTGTCGTTCTTGGTGTTTCTTTCTTTCATTTTTCTTTTTGGCAATTTCCAGGCATCTTTTATTGTGTAGCTAAGAGAACAAAACCAGGTAGAGAAGCCTCAGAGGAAAGGATGGCCATGCGAGGTTTGCTGTTTGCTCCTTCGTTTTCTAAGCTCTTACTCTATTTCCTTTCAAAGATTTTAGACATCTGTTTTGATCATAGGTGCAATCCAAGCATGAATAAATAAATGTGCTAGCTTTGAAGACCCCTCCCCCCCACCATGTTCATTTAAATAGAAAAAGTTGCTGAATGTCTCTTCAGAGCCTATTGGCCATAGTCATCCCACCTATGCTTTTAAAAAGACTGAACTTGATTTTCCTAAATCCTTTCTTGAACCACGGCTCCTTCTGAGAAAGAAGTCCTATTGATACTGCTGATAGTCTCCCAAAGGCAAGGCTGGTAACTGGGCAGAAGGAAATTGGGAGGGGTCTTCAGGAAATGGGGGACCTCCCAAATGCTGAGCCCTGGTTTTAATAGCTGTCAGACTTGCTCGTATCTGTGGTTTACTCCAATCAGAGAATTGCAGAAACTTTTGATTGCTTGAAAGATACCACCATCTGTAATTCCCATGGTAAAGGCCCCACCACAGTTGTCCACCATTCGCCAGGGGCAAGGCTCACACGCATTCTCCTCCGTCTTGACTCTGCAGCACCATGATGCTGGGCATGTGGATGTTTCTTTAATTGTGCTTCTTTTTGGAATTTGACTATGTTTGTGCTTCCACTATTTGGAAGATCTTCTCTGAAATCAGTTTAATCCAAGAGGATGATTTTCACTGTCCTGCTAGTGGAAATCATATATTTTCTTGTTTAAAACTGTAGTCATTTAGCTAAATATAATCCTTTGGCCTTTTAAATGGAGCTGATTTGTCCAAGCAGCAATGGCTAGAATCTTACAAAAGCCCACAATTGGGAAATAGCTGTCTAGCTCCCTGTTTCCAGTATTTATTCTCACTCACTCAAAACTCACTGCAACCTGTAATTTTGCCTTTTTATTCTCTTTATTTTTCCTTTCTTTCCATCTTTTTATTTCTTCTCTTGCTTCCTTTTTTTTTTTTTTTTTGAAATCTATCATTCTCTCTGATCTTTAACTCTCTAACACTGCAGCTCTATATGTGTGGTCAGGAGGAATTTTTCTGGATAATCCAAAGATTATTAGTACTTTATGCATTTTTCCTTGTTTCTGTTTAGTATTCTTAGAACTTTGCAGTGACACTACTTGTTGAGCTCTGGCCTCATGGAAACCATACAGTTTTGGCTAACGATTCATTGTTGGCTTTTATGTGAAATTTGGCATCCTTGATACCCTTTCTCAGTAACTACAGTTAAAGCTAGGATTGTATGGGGAAAATGGTTCCATCTGCTCTCATTTGTATACAGACAGACTCTAGACAAGGTAAAAAGTATCCTCAGTTCTTCTGTGGAGCAGCAGGTTAAGGATCTGGCATTGTCACCACAGTGGCTCTGGTCGCTGTTGTGGTATAGGTTTGATCTTTGGCCTGGGAATGTCACATGCCAGGGATTCAGCCAAAAAAAAAAAAAAAGAGCTCTTTTTCTAGGAATATATTTACTTGGCTGGCAATCAGAATGATTTTTTTTTTTTTATATACTGCTGAAAACCAGAATTTAAGCTATTACACAGCTGCCAAAGGATGAGTGTTTACTAGATTTCTACATGTGAATTTTCAAAGAAAAGCCTATCATTTAATGAATGTCGGGGGGGGGCATTGCAAAATTTTAAGCAGTATGGAACTAAAGAATATGATTGTTTATTCTTAGCTTGGAAAAGTAGTCCAATCTAGACATTAGTGCCCACACAGTAAATAAAACTCATCTCTTTCTTCTCAAAAACCATTGCCCAAGGCTCAACACACTGTCTACAGTGACGATCTTTAAACATTAAGTGAAGACAAATCCTTCTCATTTCTTATTTAGCTATGTTCTGGCATTCTTAGAATTTGAGCCTCAAATAAGATATTTCATTTCTACTCATTATTCTACTGAAATACTCTTCTTAAAAATAATGATTTATATACAAATGTGTTTTGATTTACATTTTTAACCTTTTTTAGTTTTCTCACTATCTGAATGATTTATTAATAGTTTAAATCCCTCTATACTAATTAGATAATTTCCCCATAAATATTCAGTTTTTCAGATAATCCTGTTTCATGTCAGAGTGCTTCTGATGTTTTATAAAAGCATAGGATTCTTTTTCACCATTTTCCATTTATGTAACTTAAAATGCAACATTTATTGAAAAATTGGCTCACGCAAACTTCCCTGATCTAATTGATCAGGTCAGATACAAATGAAAAATATACTTACCTAAGTCTTTTATCATTAAGATTCATATGTTACCTTCAAAAGCATTTGCAAAGAACCACTCATATGCAATAACTCATATTCACTTTTGACCAGACCATCTGGCTGAAGTACATTTATTATCTAATATTCGCATTTGGAGTCAGTCATTTTCATGCAATATCTCCACTCTCACTTCAGTAATGCTTTGCTTCTCTCAATTCAAAGTACAAATAGCAGTAGAGCTAGCGATTTATACTATCAAGTAAAAAACAATCTTTTTCAAAAATATTTTAGTGAGTTAGGTAGGTATATAAAACCAGTGATATGAATACTGAAATTTTATAGTTAGTAATTTTTGAACATTTTTCTAATTTTTCTTACCCTTAAGTATTTTTGAGATTTTAATATAATTTCAATATTGGGGTTATAAAATATATACAGTACTTAACCTATGAAATTATTCAACTCAATCTCTATACATTTGAATCCTGGCTCCCTTGCTCTTCCCTGCCTAAAATTGAGCTGTATATTTGCCCCATATAAGTAGTAATTGAATCAGTGATAACACATGGAAGGTCCTTCCCATATCTTAAGTTTTTTTCATGAATAAATAATAAAGTGAGTAAAAAGTGCTTAGACTATCATCAGCCTGCTATAAGTATGTAATAACTTTCAGTTAGTAGTTTCAGCAGTTATAACAGAATATAGTTAAGTGCTCTTGTAGAATGTGCCCCCAGTGCTGTGTCAGCACAGAGGATGGCCCCAAGGGCACATAGGTTGACCACAGGCTTAGAGAAGTTTCTCATAAGATGTGATGCTCATCTGCACATTAAAGGGTTGGAGCTCCTTAGAGTGACTCCAATAGCATATATGTTGACTACAGGCATAGAGAACTTTTTCATAAAACACGAGATTCAACTGAATAGTAAAGGGTTGCAACTCAAAGAAAAACAAATTGTACAGATTTGGAGTATTCCCTTCGGACATATTTGTAAAATTATAGATTCAAAAGATTGATCATATCTGAGGTTTCCATGTGTTGCTAAATTTCCCTCCTGCGAGTTTTAATCAATAAACTCTCACATAGAGTAAACTGGAAAAATTAAGTTTTTTAATGTGTAAAGAAATAGTATCATGTGTTGGTAGAAATAAAATTATCACAGTTTGGGAGTAATTATTTTATAATATACATCAAAAGCCATAAACATTTTAATACTTTTGTATTTGGGTTATTCTGCTTATGGGACTAAATCCTAAAATCAGAAAAATCAAAGTAGACAAGATGGATGCAGGATGGAACTTCAATAAGTAAGAACACATAGAATCCAAACTACAAATGGTGAGGCTGCCTTAACTAGGAGAAAATATACTTTTTCCGTTATATTGTGAAGTAAAGCTATAGATGAGTATAAATGCTGATAGGATGGTTGCTTTGGTAATGTGAATTTTTATCCAGATTTAATTTTAATGTAAATTCTTGAAGATAAATTATTAGGCAAGGATAGGGATACTGTTTTTAGAAGGGAAAAGAGTTGTACAGTATCTTAGTTGGATGGAGAATGTATTAGACAGGTATGGAAAGGTATTCTGACAGTGTGTAGAATCCACTTAAGATTGGTGGCCATATGTTTAGTGCAAGATCAGTCAAACCAGCTGTGCCATTTTCTTTCAAAAAACTGGGCTATTTGAGTGCAGGAGTGGATATTTAGGTTTACTAGAATTGCAGTTTTACATACTCAAATGCAGTGAGAGAACTGAGACAAAAGAGTCTAGGGAGATTGAAAAACAGTGATTTTAATAGAGGAGTGTGTGTCGATGAATAATGGGAGAAGCAAGGACATGACAGGGATGACAGAAAATGAAAAGTAGCACCACTAGATGAGTGACTGGGAGACTGAAGAAGTGGAGTCGAATATGGGAGTTAAACCCTGGCAAAACAAGACGTGGTGATAGGAGAGGGGAGTGATAGGGATCAGGATTTCCAAAGGTTTTCTATTATCAGTGAAAATGAGGTGTGTAAGCTGTAAGTACTTATTTACTTCTCGCTATTTGTCAGCCACTCTTCTGAGTCACTAGTTAGATCATAAACAGAAGTGGTCACACCATAGAGAAGGGAAGTGTAGTCATTATAATAAATCTAGTACTAATATAAGTTAGTAACTTTTATGTTATCTTAGAAAGCTATGTATACTCTGAGAAAAATAAATCAGGGACTTCCAGTTACAACTGTAAAGAAATAATGGGGACCAGATTTATCCTCCCAACTTAAAAGGGCAATATAAATGGACAATTGAAGACAGCAGTGGTTTCAGGATACTGAACCTCAAAAAATGGAAGAAAAGTAATTCCCAAGACAGGAGAAACAAAGAGTTGAGTCCTAAACACACCCCCATTTACTTCTTTGGGAGAGTTTCCAAGTCACATGCAAGGAGGAGAAGCATGAATGGAGCCTTGCAGCTTCTTTGAGTTGAAGATACAGAGCAAGTGGCCAGAGTGTACAGGTTAGTGTCAGAGAGGAAAGAGCTGATGGAATGAGACCTCCCAACGGCTGCAGAAGATCCCCTCAAGTTTTCAGCTGGGTAGTGATCAGCATAGACATGTCCAGAAATGAGATTGAAGAAGGAAGTACCCCAATAGTCAGAGTTAGTATCTGGCACTCTCAGATGTCCAGAAGAGTGCCCACTTTCCAAAGCCAGATTAGAAAATCTCAAGCTTCCAGGAGCATTGGGTAGAGTACACAAAAAGGTCTTGCCTCAGCAGTGAAGAAAAATTAATTCCAGATATGATTTAGGAGATTTATTTCCTTTTTGGCTTATTTATTTTTGACTTTGTTTTATGATATCAGTAATTATTTTAAAGTATATGGCTTATTAGCTTTACCCCATTGCATTTTATATTAGTTATTGTAATAATTAGAATACATTTCCTCAAATTCTTCCTTAGTCTGTTAGACTTAATATGTTAGCACTGTGCAGAATATAAGAGGCTTACAATGTTTTATTTGTTTGTTTGCTTTGTCTTTTTGCCTTTTCTAGGGCCCCTCCTGTGGCATATGGAGGTTCCCAGGCTAGGGTTCCAATCACAGCTGTTGCAACCAGCCTACACCAGAGCCACAGCAACATGGGATCCGGACCACACACCTGCAACCTACACCACAGCTCACAGCAACAACCGGATCCTTAACCCACTGAGCAAGGCCAGGGATCGAACCTGCAACCTCATGGTTCCTAGTCGGATTCGTTAACCACTGAGCCACGAGGGGAACTCCCTTACAATGGGTTTATTGCCATGCCCCATGCTATTTATATCCCCTCTCTATATATGTATAATAAATGTTACATAAGTTATATAAATTATAAATCCCAATAAAGTCTTGTAATTTTTGTTTTAAACAGTTGCATGAGTTTTAAAGATTATATATTTGGAATAGGTATATATATTCTAAAGCTGATCTGTCCGGTATCTTTCCCTACAGTTTGATGAACTTCCTTCAGTTTTTCTTGTGACACAGTGGCTCTATCCACCCATTCTTTATTTTCAATTATCTGAAAATTTTACTTGGCCTTTATTCTTTAATGATACTTTTCTTTAACGTAGAATTGATTTGACTTTTTTTTTTTTTTTTTGCACTTTAACAGTGCTGTTTCTCTGTCATCTCACCTCCATTCATTCTAATCAGAAGTCATCCACCATTCTGAATGTAATATGCCATTTTCTTCCAAATGCTTTAAAGATTTTCCATTATTGTTCATTTTCAGCATTTTAACTATACTTTACTTAATTGTGTTTTTATTTTTATTTGTCATTCTTGGGTTTTGATGAGCTTCTTGAATTTATACATTTATGTCTTCCAGAAAATTTAAGAAATTTTCAGCCACTATTTATTTAAATATTTTTCTATCCCATCTCTCACTTCTCTCCTTCTGGGTCTATACTTACACATATGCTAGAATTTGGAATATTACCCCACTGCTTATGGAGGCCTTGTTTATTTTCTTCCTATGTTTTTTGTTGTTTCTTCATTTTGGATAACTTCCTTTTATTTGAAATTCACTAGCTAAGTATTTTATAACACATTTTCTATTGTATTATCTGGCATTTCTGAGATTTTCTGTTTGTTTATTATGAGTATATTGAACTTACATTGTTGAATATAGTTACAATAGCTGCTTTTAATACTTAAACGTTATGTCCTACATCTGGTCAGTTTTGGTGTTGATCTACATAGATTATGTTTTCTCTTAACTTTGGTCATTCTTTTATGCTTTCTATTTCCATAGTTTGAACTCTGACTTGGTTACTGTCACTGTGTCACTGTGGATAATATTTTTTCAGTGATGCTAGTTGGTTGGTTTGTTTTTGAGAAAGTTTAATTCAAACTACAAAGACGTTCTCCTTTCTTGTGGGCAGTAGCTAAAATCTCTGCAGTTTTTTTTATAAATCTTCAGCTGTGTTTGTTGGAGCCTGCCTTGGGCGTGTGTAGTTCAGGGTTCATCCAGACATTGGAGCAGGATTTTTAATTCCCTGTCTGTGAGTTTCTTCATTTCAAGACTTACTCTCTCTCTTTCTAGTTGCTCAATTACCACCTAGAACTGACTGGGACATGCCTTTAAGCGAAAAGCTATAGAAATGGGAAAATCATCTACTGTCTTTCCTTTCTTCGAAGTACCTAATTCCCACCTGCTTTTAATTGCTTTTAAGTGTCTAAATGTAATTTTACTGTGGTTGTTATTATTTTATTTTGTTTTTATGTTCAGAATTCAAATGTTATCAGTGGGAAAATCTGTCTGCTAGGAGTTATTCTATGAATAACAGATGAAGAAACTAATTTTTGTATTTTGACATTTTATCAATTATATATTAATGCTAATGCTTAATATATAGATTTATTAGGAATGTCTAAATAAATAGTTATTAATTTTTAATTCTTTCTTTCTATATTTAGTCTTTTAATTCTCTTTCTACCTTGATTTTACTTACAAGGCCCTTTAGAATAGGTGTTTACAAACTATGACTCATAGGTAAAATATAGTCTGCCACCTGTCTTTGTAAATAGAATTTTATTAGAAAATATAAGTGCCCATGAATGTATGTACTATTTCCATTTTGAACTACTATAAGGCCAAGTTGAGTAATGTGACAAAGACCCTATGCCCTACAAATATTTACTATTTGGCCTTTTATAGAAAAAGTTTGTCAACCTCTGTTTTAGGGCAATGTAGAATACAGTTTGTATTAGTGGATAACTATATCTAGCTATTAGAAACAAAACATTTCAAAAATCTCCTCTTATATGACCTTCCCTTAGTTTTCTGTACATACTCTTAATCTTTAGACATAGCCCTTTATTTCTTGTTTCCTAGGTGACAGTATCAAAGAATGTATGTTGAATTTCTTTCAACTGTACTTTAAGAATCTGTTGAGAATATAATATGATATTCCTTCTTGTATTTGTTAATGTAATGTCACAGGACAGATCCCATAGGATATACATTTTGACATATAGATTTGCCATACAGAGTATTTAAAAAGAAATGTTCTTAGGATCCAAACCCATGGACAAGTAAAGAAAGCAGTATTGAGCAGTGAAAGAATTTGAGCTGCAATACAGTGAAAACAAGATTTTAGACATCCCACTGGAAGTGGTGGAGCAGTAATAGCCTTATAGAGGTTTCCTGAGTTGAGGCAAAAGTAACATAAGATTCAAGATGCTTCTTAAGAGATTTTGAATAAAGGGCTCTCTTCATCCAAACACAGTTTCTATAGAGGAGGTTAGCTAAGATCGGTCAGCCAGAAACAGAGTCAAGAACATAAAAAAATGACTTGTGGTTGCCAAGGGGGAAAGGAGAGGGTGTGGGATGGATGGGGAGTCTGGGGTTATTAGATGCAAACTATTACATTTAGAAAGGCTGAGCAATGAAGTCCTACCATAGAGCACAGTGAACTCTAGCCACTCGCTTAGAATAGACCATAGTGAAAAATAATACAAGAAAGGTGTCATTTTGCTGTACAGCAGAAATTGGCACAAGATTGTAAACCAACTGTAATTTAATTAAAAAGTGAGAGAGGAAAACAAAGGTCTGTCAGCCATCAATATTCCCAGCAACTGGTTAAATGAGTGCTTTACCAGGGAATTGGTACAATTAGGGACTCACCTCATACACACTCCTATACTGATTAGTTTACAAATATTTAACCAACTCTGAATAATTATATTAAGACCCTCAAATAAAGGATATATTATTCTTTTTTTATACATAAGTGGAATCGTATCTTCAAATATGGTGGGTAGGATTGTTGCCTCTATATTTATGAAAGTAATTGGTGTGTAGTTTTCCTTTTTTCATTGTTGTCCAATTTTCATATCAAACATATATATTTCCTCATAAAAAGAGCTGGAAAATGTATTTTCTATTTTTGTTCTCCACAATGGTTTACATAATATTGGTATTATTTCTTCCTGAAATTTTGAGAGGAATATACTTATGAAGCTATCTGGGCCTGGAGTTTTCCCAATGAAAATATTTTTTAAGTTTAATAAAAATAAAGTAGTTTAAGTTAAAATAGCAAATTATTCAGTTAACATATAGGTGAGCATAAGCATTCTAATTCCTGGAGAACAAAGTCATCATTCTCCACCAGTCAAAATAGGGATTTCTGTGGATCAGTGGATAAAGGAATCTTAGATCAAATCCATCTCACATTGGGCCCAGTTGGCTCTCAAACTCATCCTGTGATCACTTCCCTAGTGATACAAGGAATGCACCTTTGGAATAGATGTAAAAATAACTGGCAGGACCCCCACACTATCTTAATCACCTGTGTTTTAAGGACTGACAACATTAGGAAAAACCAATTAGAAATCAATACAGCTTCCTTCACCTACAAAAAAATAGTAAAAATAGTAAATCAAAAGCCATGCCACATTCCTGGAGGAACTGCAGGGATTAGAACTACCATGAAGAAACTGAAGGTGTGAGGGTAGGGACTCTCAACATATATATCCCCATTGAAGTGATCTATTCGGCCTGTGCAGAAGACAGGTAGATGTTGGAAGATGATACTGGATTACTGTAAACTTAGTCAGGTTGTGTCTTCCACTGCAGCTGTGATTCCAGATGTGGTTTTATTGCTTTAGTAAATTAACATGTCCTCTGGTACCTGGCATGCAGCTATTCATTTTTCAAACTTTTTTTTTTCTCTCTAGGTCTTTAACTAAAGACCATCACAGTCAGTTTGTTTTTAGCTAACAAGCCCAGTAATATACCCTGGTTAACCTAATATAGAGCTATATCAACTCTTCAGCCTTTCTATCATAATTTAGTCCATGGGGACCTTGATTGACTTTCTCTTCCATAAGAAGCCATGGTAAGCCATTACATTGATCATGTTTTGCTGATTGGACCGGGTCAGTAAGAAGTAGCAACTACTGTGGACATATCAGATATAGGATATAAAACTCAAAAAGCTCTAGGATCTCTACATCAATGAAATCTTTAGGGTTCCAGTGGTGTGAAAGCATGTTAAAGTATACCTTTTAAGGTGAAGATTAAGTTACTGCGTATGTCCCCTCTTACCACTAGAAAAGAGGCACAGCACTTTAGGATTTTGGAGGCAGCATATTACTCACTTTTTTGGTCCTCCTTGGCTTCATTTACCCAGTGACTCCAAAAGTTGCTAATTTTGAGTTCAGCTCAGAACAACAGAAGATTCTGCAATGTTTGGAAACATGCATAAGATTCTCTGCATATCAGGCGTAAGATACAGCAGCACCAAAGGTACTTGAAGTGCTAATCAATGGCAGATATACTGTTTGCATCCTTTGCAGGTTCTAATAGGTGAAGCACAATGCACAACTTTAGGATTTTAGAGCAAAACCTGCCATCCTTTCCAGATTATTACTCTCTTTGAGTAATAATCTGGGTTTTAGTTGAGACTGAATGCTTAACCATGGATCACCAAGTTACCATGATATGTGAGCTGTCCATCATGAAAGGCTGTGGTCTGATACAGTAAGGCATAGCACCGGGCACACACAGAAGCTCTCCATTATCAAACAGCAGTGATATATGATACTAAGTTTGAGCAGATCCTGAAGAGGAATTCGCCCAAATGTCCATGTTCCCCACCATGGTTGTGGCATTTTTTTTTTTATAATAAAATGGTGCAGTGTTATAGTCATGGAGTAATCAAGAGGTTTAAATTAACCAGGGAATGGTTTTGCCAAGTACATGCCATCTTTCATATGATGACTTAATAGAGAATGATAATAGGGAAAAAGAGAGAGAAATGGAGAGGCAGAGAGATGAGGAGAGAAACAGAGAGAGATTGGATGCAAAGTTATGATTAAGATAGTGGTTGGCAGAAACGTGTTTCTGTTTGGAATAAGAGCGTCCATGAAGTGAGAGTCTGGGTATATTAAATTTATTAATGATCATGAAAATAAAAGTGGTGGAGAGAGTGAGTCCCTTGTCAAAGCCATGAATGAATGAGTGACAGTAACAAGGAGATCTATTGATACTAACAAAGTTCTTGTTGTTAAAGTCAGATGGTCTTTGTTTCAGTGTAGTTGGGTTTTTGAAGGAGGAAGATGAAGATATGTTTTGGAAATGGCTTTAATGATAAAGACCAAGGAACATATCAATAATACTCAGGGCATGGAGAGGACTACAGAAATCAGAGAAAACTATTAATGATTCCTCTGTGATTTGGAAACATTTTCCAAGATTAGCACTGGTTTTTCTCGGGACTTACATTAGCTGCTAAGAGTATTCATTTGATTTTTCAGTCTGTTCTTTTATGAAGTTCAAATATTTTCACTTTATCCACATTTCTTAGTTTTTTATTTTCTTGTGACACAGTACCCTTAGAATTTCATTGCATAATAATCTCTTTCTACAACTGAAGAATGGAAAAGTTCTCTACACACCCAGTGCCTTTAGTTTAATATTGTTACTACTAAACTATAACTTTCGTATTAAACTGTAGTTTGTTTTTTGATTTTATAACTGTTTCCACATTTATCCCAAATTATTGTTTGGTGTATTTTCAATTGCCCTAAAAATTTCTGCCATATTTATATTTAAGTAGCTGAAATTCATGTCAAAATTATATTGTCAATCATTATTTCTATTGAAGTTTCTCATAGCAGTTCATGTTACTAATGCTATAAAACATAATTGTTTTGAATCTAAGTTAAAGAAAATGGAGAAAATAAAATAGGAAGCATATGGGATATTTTCTCTAGTTTAGAAGGTAGGAAAACTGAATCATTTACTTTTCATACTTTATTCATTAATTTAAAATTTATAGAATACTTAATGTGTGACAAGGACTGAAGTAGGTAATGGAGGGATAAATATACACTTTTTCCCCTGACTTATATTGGTATTAATACAAGTTTTTAGTTGCAAGTGACAGAAACTACTGTAGCTCAGTTAAATACAAAATAATTTATTAAAATCAAATGGAATCAGAGTGCCCATTGTGGTTCAGCAGATTAAGAACCTGACATAGTCTCCATGATGATGTAGATTCAATCCCTGCCCTTGCTCAATCAATGATCCTGTGTTGCCACAGGCTGCCACGTAGGTTGCAGATGCAGTTTGGTTAGGGCGTTGTAGCTGAAGCTCCGCTTCCATCCCTGGCCCAGGATCTTGCCACACATGTGGCTGTTAAAAGAAAAAAAATGTATGGAATCACTAATTTTATTGAAGCACAGGTGCTATAGAGCTGGAAACAACATCCAGCTTCATGACAGACATCTATTACCATGAGACCATCAGTAGAAAGTGATCTTCTGTACCTCTGGCCTGTGCACTGGATCCCACTGGATTTTGTAGTAATCCTTGCTCCTGCCTGAGATGATTCCCCACTGTTCCTGTATTTTTTGTTTCTGGCTCCCACTTTTACACACCATAGGTATATCTGATTGGCAAAGCCTGTATCCTAGCAGTCAAGAGTCTGGGGGTATGAGCAGAGGAATTCATAGCTTCTTTAGTGGGAGGGTCTCTTTCTCCAAATAAATATGTACATGTTATAAGAAAGCTATCTGAAGAACTAGTGACCAAACAAATTCCAGATAGGTGTGACAAGAGTTTATTCTTTCATTTGGTTATGTTTTCTTCCCCTTATGTTCTGATGATCATTATGTTCTTATGTTTTTTCCAACATTACCTCTTTTTTTTTCAAAATAAGTTCTATTAATGAAGAATATTAAATGTTTTGAACAGTAAAGTACATGCTATCATATCATTTTTTGCTACATCCGCTCACCACTTACATGTTGCTTGTTTAATATTTTAAAGTAAAATGCATTTGAGAATGAAATGAAAATAGTTAAAGAAAACTGTATGAATTGATGCCATAAGTAGAAGCCTGACATAGTGTGCTATAAATTAACTTTGAAAACAAAATATTACCACATTTACTTCAACTAGCATTGCTGATGGAATGTTTGTATCCTGTGACTATCTCTTTCCTTTTTCATATTCTTTATGATAAAATATATTATTTCTTCCCTGTTCATTTCTTCTTCTTCTTTTTTTTTTTTTAGGGCCGCCTTTGTGGCATATGGAGGTTCCCAGGCTAAGGGTTGAATCAGAACTGTAGTGGCTGGCCTGTGCCACAGCCACAGCAACGCCAGATCCGAGCCGCATCTTCTAGATGGTTAACCCACTGAGTGAAGCCAGTGATTAAACCTGTGTCTTCATGGATGCTAGTCAGATTCTCTTCTACTAAACCATGAGGGGAACTCCTCCCTGTTCTTTTCTATTCCTTCCCCAAATGTTATTGTAAAGGGCATTATTTTATTTCAAGGTGCATCATCAGAAACCTATATTAATGCCTGACAACTAGTAGATTCTCTATCAGTATTTGCTGATTAAAGTAATTCAAAAAGTGGGAAATACTATTAAAAGGAAGAAATTTCTTAGTGTGTAATTTACTTCTCTAGTGCTGGGGTTTTGGTGCTACGTACTATTTTTTTTTTTCTATACATATTTTGAGGAAAAAATATTCAAATTGTAGGAAACATTGACCCAAAGTATTTGACACAGTAGGTACTTAGCACCTTGTGCTAACTGAGATCTGAATTTCTGGAGAAATCTTTATTTTTTATTTCTTTTTTCTTTCTATAGCTACACCTGTGGCATATGGAAGTTCTCGGGCTGGGGATCAAATAAGAGCTGCAGCTGCAGGCCTGCGTCACAGCCAAGGCAACATGACCTGCAGCTGCATCTGTGACCTATGCCACAACTTGCAGCAGTGAGCTAGGCCAGGGGTCAAACTGGTACCCTCAGCAGAGATGATGTCAGGTTCATATCCCACTGAGCCACAATGTGAACTCCCAGAGAAATCTTGATATTTAGATTAAGTTCATATTTCTTTGATATTAAAAGTATGTAGTCTATTCATCTATTCCTTAATTTCCTAAGTAATTATGAAATACCTAATTAATTATGAATATTATATATGCATGACAATATTCTGCATCCATATGAATATTTAACAACTTCAACTTATCATTCCATCATTTCTTTCTATAAGAAGAAAACATTAGTGGGGATTAAAACCATTTGTTTAAGTGCTCAAATGTGTTGCCTTGCCTAGGGTAAGCATAAAAAAATAATGTATTGGTGAAATTAAAAAAAAATTAAAAAATAAACTGCCCTCTCTAAAATAAATAAATAATTATTTTCTAAATAAAAACAAAAACATTTTTTCTAAAGGTAACAACTTTAAAAGGCAATGCTTAGTGAATGCTTAGTTTCGTGTTATTAAAGTCTAATCTTGACACCTTATAATGGCATTTTACATGTTTTTTGAAATGTATTATGCTACACTAATGCTTTGTCTCTAAATATTACTATAGTTACTACATTAGAACAGCTGAATTTGTTAGGCTATTAGGAACAATTAGAACAATTAATATAAATTGTGTCTATAAAATTATGTCTGTTCAGATTTAGAATATATATTAAGATTTAGCTGAGCTGAAACATTGAAATTTAGGGAACACTGAGAATAGTACTTGTTTCATGAATTTAGAGCAAGTTGGCTATGCATATAGAATTTCATGATCATTTTTCAGGGCACTTTAAGAAAAAAAAAACAAAGACTGCATTTTGTGAAATTTTCCTCTGAATGGCTCTGCCAATCTCTTTAAATCCTCATGTATCTGAGACAATATAATAACTCCCACACAAAGCATTGTTTGGATAACTTGCTTGCAATGTGACAGGTCCAAATTAAATAATGGAAGGAAACCCTTGACAGCAGATGCCAGAGAGCATTGTTTCCTTATAATAAATGTCATAATTTCATAGAAGATGTATAATGGAGGGAAAACATCTTTACATATTATTGTGTTACAGTCCCTTAGTGAGACTGTCACCTGATTAAGTGACCTTGTCTACCTTCAGCAAATCTTTCAAGTGAATCGCCTTTTTATCCTCAGATATGTTTTCCTATTGCCCTTTTAGCCAGTCAAATGAAAGTAAGAGTATCGTTAAAGGAAGCAGAATATTGCAGTGAAAGTTGAGACAACTTGAAATTGAGCTCAGCCTGCTTACTTATAGAATCATTTAGCCTCACTTAGTCAAGTATCCTAAGACTCAAAGGTAAAATTTGAATTTGTGAAATCATTTCACTTCTCATAGTCTGTTTCCTTGTGTGTAAAATAGAGATGACAAATATTAATTTCTTTAAACTATAGTTAACCTAAGTGAACTCTAAGAAAATAAAACAAATGAATGAATATATTAAATAGAAATAGACTCACAGATACAGAGAACAAACTAGTGGTTACCAGGGGGTGAGGAAGGGTGAAATGGGACAAGGGAAATAAGAGGTAAAACTACTAGGGGTAAAATGTAAGGTACATCACAGGGAATATAGCCCATATGTTATAAAAGCATTAAATGGAGTATAATGTAGAGGGATAACAAGAATTATTGGTAGGTTTGTTCTGAGAATTAAATGAGACATAGCTTGAAAAGCATCTAGTATGTGCCTGACACATTATAATTGACAAATCAACATGGGCTTACTTGTCTTTTGTTTAAGGCATGAGAGATTATTCTAGATTAACCAACCATGCACACATACATCCAACCAGGATAACTATAATTTATACAGTTATTTACAGCCCTGCGTGTGCGTCAACATTAGTTAAAGAATTTTCCAAAATTCAGATGTCTTAGATAGCACCTCAAATACTCAACAAAGGTTCTTGATAAAGTAGTAGCAACCAAGCAAACAGTAAAAAAAAAAAAACAAAAAAACTTGCCTGTTGGTTTGATGTAGAGTTTACAGCATTATTTTTTTTTTATTTTTTACTCTACACTGAGCACTAAATTTGAACTATTTCAATTCATCTTCCCTCAAATTATGATGCCGTTTCACATAAGAAACAGCATCTCAGTATCTCCAAGAGGTTAAACGTCCTCCTTACATTCACACAGGTAATAAGTAGTTGAGGCAAACTGGGCTCTAGAGCCTCCAAGCATGAGTATGCTGTCTTCTCAGAGATATGATGAATTTGTCATGAATATGTGCCTGAAGGAAGAGAATTGCCTAGTTGGACATTAAGTTCATACTTTTCCTCAGTGGAAATTTTGTTAGCTGACATCACCATTTTTTCCCTCTTCATCCCCAGAGTACACACAAGCTATAAAAACTGTTCCAGCTTGTCACATCAGAGCATGAAATGGTTCCTTCTCTTCCTTCTGTCTTCTTTTACTCATAGTGTATTCCAGGCCTCCATCTTTTATTTGCATATCTAATTTTTTCTTCCTCTTCACATATTTAGCCCCTTCAGACTATCAATGACTTTGGACAACTTGACTGAATTACCAAGTTGATATAGCCCCAATTTTCTATCTTAAAGTCTCTCATTGCCTCCATTCTTTATGGCTCAAATATACTAGGTCAGTAACTATTTGCAAAAGTTATTACATCAAATTTCTAAATCCAGTGCATAATTGAAAGTCTCATTTTACTTGATTTTTTTGTCACACTGCTTGATCTCATTTTCTTTAAGCAGTATACTACATAGATTTCTCCCTGCCTCGTAAATTGTATTTGTGGTTTTCAGATATCTACAAACTATAGCCTGCTGAACCCATCCTTGATGTCCTCAGAGGTTACTTCATGTTCAGTTTCATTATTATTCATCTTTACTCTTTATACTGTTCAACACATCAGCTGACCATACAGATGCTCAATTTACAAACCTTCAAGTCCTACTTAGATCTCACATTCTAAACCCACTTCTTACTAAAGTTCAGTGTATCACACTTTTAATGCCACTTTTTCTGATCCTCTTATTTTTAACTTCACCAATAGTAGTTCTTGATTCAAGATAAGTTGCTTAGTACATATTTATTTGAAAAATGAGTAAGTAAATGAATAAATAGTATATTCTTGAGAGAACACTATTGCCTTGGATTTGAGGGTTTTTTTTTTTTTTTAAGTGTCATTGTTGCAAAGGAAGGAAAGTTAAGTAGGGACTCTAGAATTTCTCCTTAAATTCTCAATACTGGAACTGCAATAGGAGGGTCGATAAAACCCATTATATTATCACAGACAAACAGTTTTTTGAAATAATTCAACAAATTTTATTATATTTGTAGTTGTACAAGCATAATAACAATTTATTTTAATAGATATAGGTTGTCTAAAATTTTTTGAGCATATGGAGGAATAGTTTTTACTTCCCAAATATTTACAGATTTCTTGGAGAAATTCTCCTTCAAATATATGTTCTTCATCTAACTTTTGTTTCTTTTTATTTATTTTATTTAATATAATGATTTTTATTTTTTTCATTATAGCTGGTTTATAGTGTTCCGTCAATTTTCTACTGTACAGCATGGTGACTCATTTACACATACATGTATAGATTCTATTTTCTCACATTATCATGCTCCATCATAAGTGACCAGATAAAGTTCCCAGTGCTACACAGCAGGAACTCATTGCTTATCCATTCCAAAGGCAATGATCTGCATCTATTAACCCCAAGTTCCCAGTCCATCCCACTCCCGCCCCCTCCCACTTGGCAACCACAAGTCTACTGTCCAAGTCCATGATTTTCTTTTCTGTGGAAAGATTCATTTGTGCCATATACTACATTCCATATCTAGGTGATATCATATGGTATTTGTCTTTCACTTTCTAACTTCACTTAGTATGAGAGTCTCTAGTTCCATCCATGTTGCTGCAAATGGCATTATTTAGTCCTTTTTTATGGCTGAGTGGTATATATATATACCACTAATATATATATATTATATATATAATCCAATCATCTGTCAATGTACATTTGAGTTGTTTCCATGTCTTGGCTATTATGAATATTGTTGCAATAAACATGCAGGTACATGTGTCTTTTTTAAGGAAAGTTTTGTCCAGATGTATGCCCAACAGTAGGATTGCTGGGTCTTATGGTAGTTCAATGGATAGATTTCTAAGGTACCTCTATGCTGTTCTCCATGGTGATTGTACCAATTTACATTCCCACCAATAGTGCAAGAAGTTTCCCTTTTCTCCACACCCTTTCCAGCATTTGTTATTTGTGAACTTATTAATGATGATCATTCTGACTGGTGTGAGGTGGTACCTCATGGTGGTTTTGATTAGCATTTCCCTAATAATCAGGGATGTTGAGCATTTTTTCATGTTCTTGTTGGCCATCTGTATATCTTCCTTGGAGAAATGTCAAGTCTTTTGACCATTTTTAAGTTGGGTTGATGCCTTTTTTGCTGTTGAGTTGTTTAAATTGTTTGTATATTTTAGAGATTAAGCCCTTTTCAGTTGCATTGTTTGAAACTATTTTCTCCCATTCTGTAAGTTGCCTTTTTATTTAATTATTTTTTATGGTTTCCTTTGCTGAGCAAAAGCTTGTCAGTTTGATTAGGTCCCATTGGTTTATTTTTGCTTTTATTTCTGTTGCTTTATGAGACTGACCTGAGAAACATTTGTAAGGTTGATGCCAGAGAATGTTTTGTCTATGTTCTTTTCCAGGAGTTTGATGGTGTCTTGTCTTACATTTAAGTCTTTCAGCCATTTTGAGTTTATTTTTGGGCATGATGTGAGGGTGTGTTCTAGTTTCATTGATTTACATGTAACTGTCCAGGTTTCCCAGCACCACTTATTGAAAGACTGTCTTTTTTCCATTTTATATTCTTGCCTCCTTTGTCAAAGATTAATTGAACATAGGTGTCTGGGTTTATTTCTGGGTTCTCTATTCATTTCTATTGGTCCGTACGTCTGTTTTGGTACCCATACCACATTGTCTTGATGACTGTGGCTTTGTAATATTGCCTAAATTCTGGGAGAGTTATGCCTTCTGCTTGGTTTTTGTTCCTCAGGATTGATTTGGAAATTCTGGGTCTTTTGTGGTTCCATGTAAATGTTTGGGTTGTTTGTTCTAGTTCTGTGGAAAATGTCATGGGAAATTTGATAGGGATTGCATTGAACCTGTAGATTGCTTTGGGTAGTACAGCCATTTTTACAATATTAATTTTTCCAATCCAGGAACATGGAATATCTTTCAATTTCTTTGAATCCTATTTGATTTCTTTGGCTAATGTTTCATAGTTCTCTGCATATAAATCTTTCACGTCCTTGGTCAGGTTTATTGATTTGATTTTTTTGGGTGCAATTTTAAAAGGTATTGTATGTCTGTATTCCTTTTCCAATATTTCATTGTTCATATACAGAAATGTGACTGATTTCTGAATGTTAATCTTATATCCTATTACTTTGATGAATTTTATCAGCTCAAATAGTTTTTGTGTTGAGTCCTTAGGGTTTTATATATATAGTATCATGGCATCTGCATATAGTGACAATTTTACCTCTTCTGTTCCAATCTGGATACCATTTATCTCTTTTGTTTATCTGATTGCTGTGGCTAGGACTTCCAGTACTATGTTGAATATCAGTGGTGAGAGTGGGCATCCTTGTCTTGTTCCAGATTTTAGTGGGAAGGCTTTCAGTTTTTCTCCATTGATTACGTTATTTGCTGTGGGTTTTTCCATAAATGGCTTAAATTATGTTAAGGTTATGTTCCCTCTATACCCACTTTGGTCAGAGTTTTTCTTATGAATGGATATTGGGTTTTGTCCAGAGCTTTCTCTGCATCTATTGAGATGACCATGTGGTTTTTGACTTCTTTTGTTAATGTGGTACATGACATTGATTGATTTGCATATGTTGAACCATCCTTGTGAACCTGGGATGAATCCCACCTGGTCATGATTTATGAGTTTTTTATATGTTGTTGGATTTTGATGGCTAAATTTTGTTGAGAATTTTTGCATGTATATTCATCAAAGATATTGGCCTATAGTCTTCTTTTTTGGTGGTATCTTTTTCTGGTTTTGTTATCAGGGTAATGGTGGCATCATAAAATGTCTTTGGGAGTATTGCTTCTTCAACCTCCTAAAAGAGTTTAAGGAGGATGGGTATAATTTCCTCTTTGTATGTTTGGTAGAATTTGCCTGTAAAGCCATCTGGTCCTGAACTTTTATTGGTAAGGAGAGTTGTTATGACATATTCAATTTAAATTCTATTGATTGGTCTGTTCAGTTGATCTATTTCTTCTTGATTCAGTTTTGTCAGGCTGTAAGTCTCAAGAAGGTTGTCAGTTTCTTCTAGATTGTCAAATATGTTGGCATATAATTGTTCATAGTATTCTCTTATGTTTTCTTGTTTGTTTTTTGTATTTCTGCAATATCCATTGCGGTTTCTCCTTTTTCATATTTTGGGTTTTTTTTGTTTGTTTGTTTGTTTTCTCTTCTCTTCATGGTCAATATGGCCAGAGGTTTATCAGTTTTGTTTACCTTTTTAAAGAACCAGCTCTTGGTTTTATGGATTTTTTTCTATTGTTCTTTGAATCTATATTTTATTACTTTTCTCTCTGATCTTTATGATTTTAGGCTTTCTTTGTTCTGCTGACTATAGGCTTTGTTTATTATTTTTCAATTAGGTGGTGGGTTTGGTTTCATTTAGGTTGTGGGTTAAGTTGTCAATTTTAGATTTTTCTTCTTTTTTGAAGAAGGCCTGAATTGCTATGGATTTCCCTCTGAGCACTGCTTTTGTGGCATCCCATAGATTTTGAGAGATTGTGTCTTCATTATCATTTGTCTTGAGGTATTTTTTTTTCATTTCCTTCTTGATTTCCTCATTGACCCATTGTTTTTTAGTAGCATGTTGTTTAGTCTCCATGTAGTAAGTTTTCTCTCACTTATATTTCTGTGGTTTATTTCTAGTTTCATGCCACTGTGGTCAGAGAATATACTTGAATAATTTCTATATTCTTAAATTTGTTGAGGTTAGCTTTGTGCCCCAGATCAATCCTTAAGAATGTTCCATGTGCACTTGAAAAGAATATACATTTTGATTTTTTTTGGTGTAATGTCCTGAAAATGTCAATTAAGTCTAAATTTTGTATTGTATCATTTAGGATCTCTGTTGCCTTATTGATTTTCTGTCTGGAGATTTGTCCATTCATGTGAGTGGGGTGTTAAAGTCTACTCTGATTATATTCCCATCAATTTCTCCTTTTATGTCTGTTAGTATTTGTTGGAGGTATCTGGGTGCTCCTATATTAGGGGCATATATGTTAATGTTTGTAATATCTTCTTCTTGAATGGATCCTTTTGTCATTAAATAGTGTCCTTTGTCTCTCTTTATGGCCTTCATTTTAAAGTCTATTTGTCTGATATGAATATTGCAACTCCTGCTTTCCTGTCTTGTCCATTTGCATGAAATGTCTTTTCCCATCCCCTCACTTTTAATCTCTATATGCCCTTTGCCCTGAGTCTCTTGTAGACAGAAAATGGTAAGTTTTTGCTTTTTTTTAATCTAATCTGTCACTCTGTGTCTTTTGATTGGAGAATTCAGTCTATTGACATTTAAGGTAACTATTGATAGCTATGTATTTATTGCCATTTTAAACCTTGTTTTCCAGTTGATTCTATGTTTCTCCTTTGTTCCTTTCTTTTTTTGGTTGGATGATTTCCATTTATTTTATGCTTTAGTACTTTTATTTTTTGTGAATGTAATGTTTGGTTTTGATTTGTGGTTGCCCTGTTTTTTAAGTATGTTAATCCCTTCTTTTATCAGCTTGCTTTAGCCCGATAGTCATATAGGCTCAAGCACATTATTTAAAAAAAGAAAGAATATATATTCTCTTACTTTACTTCCCCACATTCTGTGATATTGAAGTCCTTTTTTAACATCTGTACATTTGTCCTTTTGCTGTTCCTTGTGTTCGTCATCACTTTTACAGTAGTATTTTTGTTTTTGTTTATTCTTTTAGATCTGTGTGCTGGCTTATTTAAGTTATTGCTTTCCAATTATGGTTTATTCCATCCTATTTCTTTTACTTCTTTTTTTTTTTATTTAGAGAAACCCTTTCAGTATTTATCTTAGAATTGCTTTAGTATTGGTGTCCTCTTTTAGATTTTGTTTGTTGGAGAAATTCTTTATTCACCTTTCTATTTTAAACTATATTCTTGCTGGATAGAGTATTCTAGGCTGCATTTTTTTTTCCTTTCAGAACTTTAAATATATCTTGCCTCTCCCTTCTGGCCTGTAGTGTTTCTGTAGAGAAATCAGCTGATGGTCTTAACGGAGTCCCCTTTTAATTTAACACTTTGCTTTTCTCTTGCTGCCTTTAGAATCCTCTCTTTAATTTTTGCCCTTTTTAGGGCAAACATGTCTTGGTGTGGTCCTATTTGGATTCAATTTGTTTGGGGCCCTCTGTGTTTGCTGTATCTTGATGTCAGTTTCCTTTAGATTTGGAAAGTTTTCAGACATAATTTCTTCAAATATATTTTCAATCCACTTTTCTTTTTCTTCTCCTCTGGAATTCCTATTATGTGTAGATTTCCCTACTTTATATTATCCCATAGATCTCTTATATTTTTTTTCATGTTTTTTTCATTTGGTTTTCTGTCTGTTGTCCTGCCTGGATGATTTCCATTATTCTACTTTCCAAGTCACTAATTTGTTCCTTAACATTATTCATTCTGCTCTTTAATGCCTTTAGCTCAGTTTGCATCTCTGCAAATGAATCTTCTAATTTTTCTATGTTCCTTCCTATATTTTCTAGTTCCTTTCTAAAGGAATCTGCATTACTGTTCATATCTGATCTTAATTCCTTGATATTCAGCCTTAATTCCTTCAGTATTTTCACTATCTCTCTTTTGACCTCAATGTCTGTCAGACTGCAGAGGTCTGTTTCATTGCCTGTTGCTTCATGTGAATTCTTCTGTTTCTGTAATTGGGAATGGTTTCTGAGCTTCTTAATCTTGCTTATGTTTTTCCTTTTCTGTGAGCTTAGGGAAGCCAAACTGTAGTATTGGAGGGCTACTTCTATGCAAAAGCACCCTTTTGTATTTTGTGGGGGGTTACTATTTATTTTTGGGGTTGGTTTTTGAATATTTGCTGTCTCTTTCCTCGATGTGAGCAGGCTGTTATCTCCAGGGTGCTGAGCGTGTTTCCAGGGAGAAGGAGGCAATGGATAGGGCCAGTAGTTAGTGCCTGGTTGCTGGGCTTTTAACAGCAGCAAGGAGTTGCAGAAAGGTGGCACAGATTACTCCTAGTTGCAGGGCCCTTGGAAGTGGTAATGAGCCTTAGGCAGATTTCCAATGTGCCCAGAGTATTTGACAGTTGCAGCAACAGGGTGTGTGAGTTCCCAGGGGAGTGAGAGCAATAAGAAGTAGTGTTTGATTGCAATGCCCTCCTCTGAGGTGATTGGAGCCGCAAATGGTGCCTGTTCAGGGACCCCTATCAGTAGCATGCCACGCCCACCTCTGGAGTCAGTGATAACTGTGGTGATTTGCCCCCACCATCTGCAGACCACACAAGAAGCACCTCATCTCACTTGGCCCACACAGGATGTGCTGAACAGGCTGTTCCTCATTGCAGGATCCTGGGAAGTGACAGAGTCAAGTGTGTGGGCATTGCCCATAGCATTCAGGAGTGGCATCAGCATGGCCAGTGTGCTCCCAGCGGTGCGAGAGCAACAACAGGTGGTGTTTGGTCACAATGCCCTCCTCTGTGGTGCCCAGGAGGTATTTGGGGCTGCAAGTGATGCCTGTTCATGTACCTCCAGTGGTGGCGGGCTACGCCCACCTCTGGAGTCAGAGATAACTGAGGTGGTTTGCCCCCACCACCTGTAGACCATACAAGAAACACCTCATCCCACTTAGCCGCCCCCCCCCAGGAGGTGCTGCACCAGCTGCTCCTAGTTGTAGGTTCCTGGAAAGGGACAGTGATCTAGCATCTGGGTACTGCCCAGAGTGTATGACAGTGGCAGCAGCAAGGCAGGTGTATTCCCAGGGTAGCAAGAGCAATAACAGGTGGTGTTCTGTCACACAGTGTCCTCCTTTGTGGTGCCCTCTGAGTTGGTTGGGGCTGTAAGTGGTTCTTTTTCAAGGATCCCCAGTGGCAGTGGGCCATGCCCATCTCTGGAGTCAGAGATAACTGAGGTAGTTTGCCCCCACCACCTGTAGACCATACAAGAAGCACCTCATCCTGCTTAGCCTCCGCAGGAGGTACTGCACCAGCTGCTCCTAGTTGTAGAGTCTTAGAAAGGTATAGTTATCAAGTGTCTGGGCTCTGCTCAGAGCTTTTGGCAGTGGCAGCTGCAGGGAAGATGTATTCCCAGGGGGGTGAGAACAATAACTTGTGGTGCTTGGTTTCAGTGCCCTCTTTTTTTTTTTTTGGCCAAACCCTGTGGTGATTGAGCCTCAGGTGGAGCCCACTCATAGGCTCCCAGTGGTGGCAGGCCACGCCTGCCCTTTGCCTCCAAAAGGACCACAGTGCTCTGTCCCTCCCACTCATAGATCACGCAAGAGCCACCACATCGCACTTAGACCCTCACTGCCCTTTGCCCACACAAGAGGTGCCTGGCCACCTGTAGGCTACACAAGAAGCACCCAGTCTCCCATAGCCAGAGCAGGTGGCTTCTCATTACCCATAGCCTGCACCAGAGTTGCCCTGCCATCTGAGGGCCTGTGAGTGCATATGCAGGGAGATTCCTATAGCAGTCTTCCCCTCTTCCTCTTGCCCTCCAGCATTGGCACCTTACTTCTCCTGTGGGGCAGACCTTCCTGGTTTTCTCTGCTGTGGCGTTCCACTCCCCAACCCATAGCACACCACTCCCCCAGCCATGGCACAGCACTCCTTAGCCCTTTAGACTGTACCCACACAGCCAACTGTAGTCCTCTCCCTGGGACTGATCTCCAGAGCCTGAGTCTCAGCATCCAGCCCCTACCCAAGCATCTCAGACTGTGGTGTCTGGGCAGTGGTGCAGATGATATGCACGGCTCTCACTGTACTTTGCCCTCCTTAGTCCAGCTGTTGTGCTTTTCTCAGTAACTTTGAGGTCCCTCTAGCTCAGCTGATCTCCCTGTTGATTAGGTGGCTTCCCAGGATGTAGCTTCCTTTTCTCTTTCATACCTCCCTCTCAGGAATGCTAGTCTCTGTCCTGATTCCTTTTCTCTCTCTCTCTCTTTTTTTCTTTTGTTCTACCCAGTTATGTCAAGATTTTCTTGCCTTTGTTGGAGGTTTAAGTTCTTCTGCCAGCATTCAGGAGATGTTCTGTGCCAGTTGTTTTACATGTAGATGTGGTTTTTTGATGCAGTTGTGGGAGAAGGTGAACGCAATGTCTTACTTGTCCACCATCTTGATCCCTAAATCAGTTTTTTTAAGTAATTGATTTACAATGTTCAGTCAATTTCTGCTGTACAGCAAAGTGACTCAGTCATGCATATAATACTCTCTTCCATCATATTCTAAAAACATGATGCTGAGTTTATTACTAAGTGTATTGTTTCCAGTGCACATTTCACATGTAAAGCATAAAACACATTTCACATGTAAAAGCAAAACAATTTATTTTTCTTCTTGAAGGAATTGAGAGAAATTCTGAACCTGTGATACTTTAAACTGAATATAAAAAAATAAAGGTTCATTTACTCTAAGTTAATAGAGGATGGTATGAAGATTGGTTTAAAATACTCACTAGATATTTTTGCCAAAATATTTACTTTTTCTCCCTGTGCATCTCTTGAGCTTATTGTGTGTCTGTAAGGTTTATTTACTAATACTTGCTGCTGGGTTTCCCTTAATATTTCTTGAGTTGGATACTTCCCGGTGTCTATGTTCCCCCTTGTAATACAATAGATCATTAAGGATGAGTTTTTGTCTTATTAAAATTATAATTTAGTTGAATTTTACACAAATATATACCTGTAGTAGTGAATTTTTCCTTATTTTGTGCTCTTCTCCCTTGCTTCCTCTCTCTATTAAACATCATTTGATGGCAGAGTTTATTAAAATAATTGATACTTGCTTTGAAATCCCTAACATAAATTGATTAATTTTTAATGTTCATTATTTTAACACATTATTTTCAATTATTGATCATATAGAGAATTTTAAAAGTATTTAAATATTACCCTTCTTCTTTCATCAAATGATAAAATCAGTATTTTAGTCTCTTTTAAGCCCTCAAGGCAATTTTTCCTTTGAGATATTCAATATATAGATATCACTGAACAAATACAGTAAAAGAAGATCTGATTTTTTTTTACATTTTTAGAAAACCTTGTAAAAATCTTCTAGTCTAACTTGGATTGCTAAGACATCTTGTCTTAATAGGATAAAATGCATAAATAACTTCAGAAGGATGTTTTGCACTTTCATTTTCCAGGCACTATTTATTCATTTAATATTATTTGCAAACTATTTGCTGTGAGCAAGTCACTGTGATTATGGCTGGCACCCCATGTGCAACAATGATACACTTCTCACCTATATGGAGCTCATTGTCTAATGGGGAAAGATGGGCATTACTTAGAGAATTGTGAGTAGTTGTGGGATTAGAATTAAGATAAATGCAGTAAAAGAGAGGTTCACAGTTTTCTGAAAGTTTAATCATTCATGCAGCATGCATTTATTGTGTGTTTGCTATGTGTTGGGCACATCTATGCCCTGTGGCTGCAAGAATGAATCCCAATTACTCTCCCTTCTCAGACAGATCAAAAAATGCCCTATTTTAGAAGGAATAAGTGAGCCAAGATCTGAAAGGAGTGCTAGATATAACCAGATGAAAAGGACAGGATTAGGATAAAAAGTATTATAGACAAAGATAATACTCTTTGGAAAGGCACAGTAGTAATAAAGAAACAAAATTCCTGGAGTGTAAGGTACAGAGTAGTCAAAGCTGCAGATGGAGAGATAGGTAAAGGGTAGACCACACAACATCTTAAATAGCACGTTAAGGAGATCTGTCTCTATTCTGAAAGCAATGGGAAGCCTAGACGTTTAAACATGATGAAAGTTGTTTTTCTTTTTGATTTATTACTGCCTTGCAATATAGCCAACAGACAGGAGAAGGATAAAAGTGGCAGTGTAGAAACACTTTTGCACAATACAAAACTTTGTCAAGTGAGAGATGATGGTGGTTTGGACAAGGATGTTGGTATTGGAGTTGGGTGAACTATAAACATTTGTATTTATATTTAGAAGATAATGACAGATTTTGAAATATATTGGATGTAGAGAAGAAAGATGGTGTCAACAACAATTCTTAAGTTTAAAATACTTGCACTGCTAGATAGATGCGGCCAGGATTCACTAAAAGATGGAACAGCAGGAAAGGATTTCACTTGGTGGGTTAGGACAGGAAATTAAAATTCTAATTTTTGAGCAAGTTAAGTTTGAGAGGTTTTTGCATATTTAATTTGAGCTGTTATATAGATAGTTGGTTATCTAGCCTTGTGATTTGGAACAGCCGTGTAGGCTAAAGATATAGTGAGCTAACCATGTGCAAGTGGCAACTAAAACCATGGAAGTAAATCAGTGGAAGTTATTATCTAATAAGAGGAGAAGTTAACTGATAAAGCATCATTGCAAAAAATTCCCACATGCAGGGGCTGGGTAGAAGAAGACAAGATGGCAAAGAAGGCAGAGACATAGTAGCCAAAGATGAGCAAAACAACAATAGCATGATCCAAGTGAGACAACAATGTGGGAGCCATGATAGCCAAGGTGATCATGTTTAAAGGAAATGAACTAGTTCACAGTGTTGAATGTCATTTAATGGCACTGAGAAATGCCAGTGGGTTTGACAACATGGAAGTCTATAATTGAGCTAAGTCTTAAATAATAAAAATAAATTTTTGGGAGGGGGAAAAGAGAATGAATATATATGTTACAGACAGAAGAAATACTATAAAATATGGAGATGAAAGATCTCATGGCATGCTAATGAGTCCCATGTGTGTTTAAGTGAGGGGAGCTCAGAATGGTGGTAGTTGATGCAAAACATGGAAAGGGTGTGGCAAGAAAGTGACAGGTTCTAAAAACACTGAAAAACACACTAAATATTTCATGTATATGAACTACTGTGTTTGTGTACATATATATGTATATTTATATGCATATTCACTTTTTGATTTATATATTCATTATATACTACTTTGTTCTAAACAGAAATTAAATGATAGCTCATACTGAGAGAGAGATATTAAAATAACATTAAAAGTTTGCAAAAAAACAGAACAATAGCAAAACATAAGTGCATAAAGCTACAAAAGAATAGTGATATTTGAACAACAAAAACAAAAATGCTTTCTAGGATGGCACACTTTCTTGCCAGATGGTAACTAAATGTTTGTTCAAGTGTTCTGGCAATCAGTGCAAAAATAGATACATATCTATTTATGTGATTGAATAAAATTTATAAGCTATAAACAAATTTACACTTTTATTTCACTTGTAGCATTATAATCAAACTTAGGTGTTGTTACACTGTCATAATCTTTGCTTTTTCTTTTTCTTTCACCCTCATATCCCATACATCCAATATATTCTGTCATATCCACCTCCAAAATATATCATAAAAACTATCAACTTCTCTCTGTATCTTCTGCCACTATTTTAGTTGAAAGTATAAACTCTATACAAAGCATGGTAAACAGAGTTCTAAGATGCGCACACAATATTCTCACCACTTTAGATATAATCCAAAATGACGATATAATGATAATGTTATAGCTGAGATCAGAGTATAAAATATTTTGTAGCTTATAATATCCTTCCCTTGAATGTGGACACAACATATTTATATGCTAGATCATCACTGCTATGATGAGTATACTTTTTTTTAAGTTTTATTGAAGTATCATTAATTTACAAGGTTGTAATAATTTCTGCTGTACAACAAGCAATTAAGTCATATGTATACACATATCCATCCATTCTCTTTCAGATTCTTTTCCCACATAGATTATCACAGAATACTGGCTACAGTTCTCTGTGCTATAGAGCAGGTTCCCCACTGGCCAATCATTCTCTATGTCAGTCCCAAACCCCAAGTCTACCCCCTGAAACAACCATAATTTTCCAAAGTCTGGGAGTCTGTTTCTGTTCTATCTGTATCCTTTTTTTTTAGATTCCACATGTAAGTGATATCATATGTTTGTCTTTCACTGTGTAACTTCACTTTTATGACAGTTTCTAATTTAGTTCATATTACTACAAATGGCATTATTTCAGTCTTTTTTCTTTTTATGGCTCAGTAATATTCCATTGCTTTATGTAATGGGGTTATGTTATATAGCAAAGCTAAAAGAATTTTACAGATATAATTAAAATAAGTTTGATTATAATTTAATCAAAAGGAAGCTTTCCCTGGATGGATCTGCTTTAATCAGATGATCCCTGTTAAAGAGTAGCTAGAGGTAAGAAAGAAGTGGTAAAGAAGCTCCCCTTTCAGTCTTACAGAAGCAGTCTGCAGAGACTGAAGGGCAGCCTCTGTGGGCTGTGGGCCTCAGTCCTACAACCATAAGGAACTGATTTCTACCACCAACTGGTAAGCTTGCAAGGAGACCTAAGTTTCAAGTGACATCACATCCCTAGCCAACACCTTGACTGCAATTTTATGACCATGAACAGAGGATACAGTTAGGCTGTTACTAGTGCCCTGACCTATGGATGCTGTAATGTGGTAAATGTATATCGTTTTTAGGCTTTTGAATCTGTGCCATTTTTTTTACTCAGATTTTGGTACTTGGAAGTAGAGGCAACTGTGACAAATATTTAAATTGTCAGAACAGTTTTGGAACTGGCCAATGGGTAGGGACAGGAAAAAGCTTGAGGAGCATGATACAGAAAGCCTAAATCACTTTAGAGAAGGCCTATATCATCATCAGATTGCTCATCATAATTTGGACTTTAAGGATTCTGCCAGAGCAGGCTCTGAAGGAAGTAAGGAACATCTTCTGTCACAGGAAATCAGACGAGGGGGACTTGTTATGTGGTGGCAGAAAGCTTAGACAAATTGTGTTGTCCAGTTACACAGAAAGCAAAATTTATAACAAATCTGGATATAGCTAAGGAGATTATCCACTGAAATTTTGTGTAGCTAAGGAGATTATCCAGTGAAATTTTGTAAGTACTGACTCTTTTCTTTTTGCTGTTGATAGTAAAATATGAGAGGAAAGAGACAAAGTGAAGGAAGAACTATAAACACAAAAGAACCAGACTGGATAGTTTTAAAACTTCTCTGCCTCTCCAGATGACAAAGATACTAAACATCATAAATGTCTGCAAAAATTGTTATATAGATAAAACAAACAACAACAAAAAAAAAACAAGTGTAGTATAGAGAAAAGGCTACAGATTTTTGTTAAAATGTCAGACTGATCAAAAGATCAGAGTAGTCAGTCCCAGAAAGGATCTTTTCAAGAGATTAAAGATGTGGCTCATATTTTCTTACCCAAAAAAAGTGGCTTCTGAGAGCTTGAGGGTTTTGTCCCTTAGCCATTTCAGCAGAAGCCTAAGATAGTTGGGATCATCTCAAAAAAGATCTGTGAATGTACTTTTTTCTAATGCATTGGAACCCAGTAGGGTATACAAAAGACCACCAAAATTTGGAAAACTTTGAGCACAAACACTGTCAGCTTAAACTGAAATAGACTGGGAGACTGCAAAACAAAAGAAGGTTTTTGGACCCACAAGAATTCTCCTGGCAGAAAGGAGGCTTTGAAAAATGCTCGCCTACAAACACATTCTACCTTTCCTGAAAAAGAGAGGATGACTCAGAGGTCAGAACCAAGACCCCAGAGGATTATACCCAGGCACTGAAAGCTAATGATGGGAAAGACAGCCCTTATCCACTGGATTTCAGAACTCTTAAGGATCAATGACTCCTTCTTACTTTTTATTTACTCCCCATTGGAAGTGGAATAGATGCTACTGCTATCCTAGTCTATCCCCTCATTGCTGTTGGGAGTGTTAAGGGCATGTAAGTGGACTTTTCGGAGATACACAGATAGAGAGAAGTCTTCGTGCCCCAGGATCTGAACCTGTACATTACACTTAAAAGCTCATCTACACCTGATTTAGATGATAATGAGATTTTGGACATTGAATTAGCTGATGTGCTAGAACACTACACAGGCCTGGGCATCTTAGAAGGGGGTGAACCTAACTTTGCATGTGGGAGGTAAGTGAGTTGTTGGGTGCCATAGGGTAGATTTTAGTAGGCAGAATTCTCAGATGCCCTACAGGTTTGAGCTCCCTAGTGTACATGCCTTGTATAATCCCCTCCTTGTGTATGGCTAGAACCTGTGAATATAATAAGTCATTCTCATGATTAGGTTTTATCCTGTTGAAAAGGCAGAAGGATTTTTGTAAATTCAATAAAGATCCTTGTCATTTGACCTTGAGTTAATCAAAAGGTGATTATTTTGGGTAGGCCTGACCTAATCAGGTGAGCAGTCTAGAAGTCAGAGACTCCTCTGCTGCCTTTGAAAAAGGAGACTGCTGTAACTTCTACAACTTCAAGGAAATTAATCTGCTAGCAAACATATGATATTGGAAGAACACCTCCAGCCTCAGATGAAGCCCACCAATATTTCTGCCTTGTGAAGTACGACTCCTCATCAACGATCCAGCTAAAGGGTACTAGAGCTCCTGATTCAAGGAAACAGTGAGATGATGGTTTAATCTTCTATGTTTTTGGTAATTTTTTCTTTGGCAAAAAAATAACAAATAGAAAATTGTCTATAATAACTTAGTTATTGGTTTTGCCATGGCTAGCATCTATTTTTGTCCAATCTCTTCCTTATAGAGCAACATATGTATACCATGAAAATAAAATGAGTGTTCTAGTACTTCCTGCTTAAAAGTCTTCAATGGCTTTACATTGAGTTGCAAATAAATCCTATCCATGAGAAAAAAACTACAAAGGTCTGTCTTTCTAGCTTTTGCTGATCTGCTCAAATTTATTTATTTATTTATATTTTTTATTATAGTTGCTTTACAATATTCTTCAATTTCTGCTGTACAGCAGAGTAACCCAGTTATACGTACATGTACATTCTTTTTCTCATATTATCCTCTGTCATATTCCATCACAAGCAATTAGATATGGTTCCCTGTGCTATACGGTAGGACATCATTCCAAATGAAATAGTTTGCATCTACTAACCCCAAACTCCCAGTCCATCCTACTCCCTCATTTCTTTTTTGTAGGTAGGCTCATTTGTGCCATATATTAGATTCTAGATATTAGTGATATCATGTGGTATTTGTCTTGTTCTGACATTTCACTCAGTATGAAATTTTCGAGTCCCATCTATGTTGCTGCAAATTGATTTGCCCAAATTTAAATTCAGCTACTGTACTTCATGTCTTCAATGCTTCAAACGCAAGTGACTTCCATTCAGTTATCTGATGACAGTGAACTCTTTTTCCAAAGAAGGGCTTTCACACAAGTTATTCCCTTTTCTGGGAATGCATTTCTTAATTCTTTGTTAAAATAATTTTGTTAATCCTTTAATCTATTTTCTCTGATAAGCATGACCTTTTGGAGAGTCTTCCCTCTCTCCTCTACATAACTAGATATGCCTCAATAGTAAAAGAAACTTTTCTATCTTCTTCATGTCCTTTGAACCACATAGCAACTTGTAAATGCTGCTTCATTTACTCATGTATTGTCTGTTCCTGTACTGCATTGTAACCATGTACCCTGTCCTTCTCTTGGCAACTGTATAGAAAAAATGCATTTTAATTAAATGAAATCAATTTTTTCAAAACAAACATCACTATTCCTAGTGCTGAAACCAGAGAGACACGTTGTCTATAGACCTTAATAGGATGGAGAGTACATTTCAATGGACCATATCCTCAAAAATATCCTTAGAGTGACTATAAAGTCACATGTTTCTTCTAATGTCATGTAACATGAACTTCTGTTATGATGGCAAATTTCAGTTCTGTGAAAGTGATTCCCCCATACCCTGAGGTGATAATTAGTATGATTCTGTGTAAGTGTCAAGCTTACTTATACTTAATCAAAGAGTGATTCCTAGTGAATCTTATTAAACTTACAGAGTATATAGCTTTCATAAAATCTTTAATATTTTTCTTCTCATTTGAGATTTTCATAAGCATTGGATGCCAGGGAAAAATAAAGTTCTTTTATATTGTTAAAGATAAAATATCTGATTTGTAATTTAGTGATATTGTTAACATTGTTAAATGAAAATTTAGAACTCATGCTTGATTTACTTTGTATAAGAAAACAAGTCACAAGGTACTTATACCACTTTAAGTGGGGGTGCTAATAATATTGAAGATATCAATCTTTAGTGTGCTAATTTTAAAATCAAAATTCAAGGAATCCCTCCCAGATTCTTAACCAGGACCCCACTGTCTGCATTATTAGCATACACTTTGGGTAATTATAATAGACTTATCTCTTTAAACCACAATTTGAGAAGTGTTGCTATAGTACTGTTAGTTTTTTGTAAATGTCAATAAGAATATAATTAGTTCTTATACAGAGAACGGTTTGAAGGAGAGTACCACGAAAGTGTGAAAGGTCAATTTGAGGTTTATAGTAATAGAAAAAGAGTGAATCCCTGGACAAAGGAAGTTACTTTCATACAGAAAGAAATATATCTGCAATATTTAGGAGGTAAAATAAACATGAACATAAGATGGATTAATTTTGAATGTCAGGGAAAAAATAATCAAGAGTATCTCCCAGGTTTCAAGCTTGAGTTGAGGTACACTTCACTGTCAAAATTGGAGATGAGGAAACATGCATATTTTAGGGAAAATAAGGAGATTACCAAAGAAGAATGTACAAAAGAGAAAAGGGTCAAAAATGTAATCTTAAATTATTCCAGTATGCAACTGGATGGGATGGAGGAAGATAGTGGGTAAGTATGTGATAAATAATTTTTAGGGTTCTATGCAAACGCACTAACTTTTAGAAATTAAAACAGGAAAAATTATATCTTGGATGTCCACTAAATAGCCTACAAGATAGTGTACTGTTAAGAATTACAAATTTAGAAATGGGATATATCACTAATACGGTAGGATTGAAAGCTGGACTACCTCTGAGAAGAAGAAATTGTATAATGGAGGTGTGAATTTTGTGAATATAACCTCACCCTTTCAAGGATATTGACCTGAAGTAAATGTAGGAAATGAGATTTTTTGCTAAAGAGAGTGATGCTGGATATAAAGTAGTAGAGAGTATGTATTTGGATTGAAAGAGGAGGCAGTGAAGAGAAGTGGCTGGAAAAATAAAAGCATGACAGCCATAACTTAATTTACTTTGGACCCCAAATTAGACTCATTCCCTAGAGCTCTGAAGTTACTCCTTCAGACTCTAGGAAGTGACTGTAAGGAAGAAGGCATATTGATAGATAAGGATGGGCTGTTTGTCTGTGGCCAGATATCATTGGCATTGAATATTCCAGCGAAATTTGTATTACCTTGTCAGTGTGTATCAGACATCTCTTTTAAAAGATAAAATATCAGATAAATTCAATGAAGAAGCTGAACTGGAAAAAAAAAATTCAGGAGGAGAAAACCTACAAAACAGCATACTAACTAATAGCTAGTTAATATCCTGCCCATTCTTCCACCCCATTTTTAAGAAATTTTTATAAAGACAAATGGTACATTTACATGAAAAATCATCTTTGAATGTTTATAACAAAACATTTTCTCATTTACTACTGGGAATTAGTTGAATTCTGCAATATTCTGGCATTGCAAGAGTCAGATAAATGCATCAAGGGAGGTTTTAGCTCGTTTAAAACCTGGTCAGCATTGGCTAAGTTGTTTTCAGTAGCTTTAAACTCTGGCTTAGTTCTACCTTTTCTCATTTTGCTTTAGAAGAGGTGTCTAGAGCAGAAAGAATGGGAAAATAGATATCCCAGTGGACTCCTTCCAGATAAATCAGGAAAAGTTAAGTCTGTATTTTATGGATGAACTCTCCTAAGTTAGAAAAGAGGTGTGTACAGTGTATGGGGAAAATATTATGCTTATGAAGGTTAGCTTTTCAGAGTTAAGAAGAGCTGGAGATGCTGGAAGTTCCTGCACTGGTATAGGCAGTCTGAGTATTGACATTATATTTAGGGACCTGTGTTTGCTCTCAAATCTCAACTGGAAAGTTCCAAATTGAACCTTCTCTGTCTCTTTCAAGAGTTATAGGGCATTCTGAAGAAAAAAGGGAAGAGAACAAAGGGGTGATAAATAGCTAATCACCCTGTGTGTCATCATAGAATGATTATAACTACCTCAAGAGGCAGGTGGAAATAGGCTAGATCTCTGGAGATCAGTGGTCCTGAGCACTCAGGAAACCTCCCCTGGCCAGATGCTCCTGAATTAACAAACTCAGCTCAAAGCTATCATGTCAGGACTGAGCAAACTTAGTGTGCTAGAGCTGATTTTTTGTTCCCACTGTGACTGAAGCACATGTTTATACCAGTTCATTTCACTGCAGTTACCTTCAGTGAGTTTCTGTTTGTTTTTGTTTTTTTTTTAATGCTGCACCAGTAGCATATAGAAGTTCCCAGGCTAGGGGTTGAATCAGAGCTGTAGCTACCGGCCTACACCACAGCCATATTAATGCCAGATGCAAGCCACATCTGCAACCTACACCAGAGCTCACAGAAACGCCAGATCCTTAACCCACTGAGCTGGGCCAGGGATTAAACCTACGTCCTCATGGGTACTAGTTATGTTTTTTACCACTGAGCCACAATGGGAACTCCATCTTCAATGAATTTCTTATGCTGAACAACAGAATTTACCAAGACAACACTTTTTTGGCATCATTCTTTGCACTAGACCTTCTTGGCAGTAAAAGGGTCTTTAATGTCTGACACCATCAGAGTAAACTACCCCTGGCTGTTATTGCAAGCAGTATTTGAGCCCATTGGTTTTCAGTTATACTAAGCCAAGTTTCCTGAGAAGGAAGAAGGTCTCTCTTTAAAAAATCTGTTTTGGCTAATGGTAATACCACCACAAACAGGTACCCTTGCATGTGGAATCCATGAGTAAAAGGATGATATAAAAATCTTAACAAATAATTCAGGGCTGGCTCTTTTATCCTTATTCATTTGTGGTGGGAGTGTTATATATGTATGCAGCTTAATCAAATCCATATATCCTTACTGAATACCACTTGATAAGAATTTGATGTCAGTACTAGGAAGAGCAGTGCACCATTCAGAAAACCATTGAAATATTGTCCTTTCTATATCTCTCTTTTTTTATTTTTTTAAAATGAAGAATAAAATTGACTTATCATATTAGTTTCAGGTGTACAGCATAGTAATTCAATAATTTTATAGATTATACTCCATATGAAATCATTGTAAAATATTGACTACATTCCCCTTGATAAATATGCAGTTCTATAACATTTAGTTTTACACCTAATAGTTTGTAGCTCTTAATTCCCTTTACCTATTTTTCCCCTCCTCCCACATCCCTCCCCTCTTGGAAGCACTAGTTAGTTCCCTGCATCTGTGAGTCTGCTTTTGTTTTATTTTTTAGATTCCATATATAAGTGAAAATATGTGGCATTTCTCTTCCTCTGCCTGACTTCACTAAGTTTAACATCCTTTAGGTATATCCATATTATACTGCAAGTGGCAAAATTGTCTATCTCTTTTATAGCTGATAAACATTCTATTTTATGTGTGTGTATATATGTATATATGATATCACATCTTTATTCATTAACCAGTTGATGGACACTTAGGTTGCTTCCATATTTTTGCTATTGAAAATAATGCTGCTATGAGCATTGGGGTGAAAGTACTGTTTTGAATTAGTATTTTTATTTTCTTCAAATAACTATCCAGGGGTGGAATTTCTTGATCATAAGCTAGTTCTATAATTCTCTTATTTCCAGTTACTATTGACAAGTTACATAACACACAGGGATTGCTCTTTTATTGCCCTGATTCTAAGTCAAATATGAACAATAGCTGGAATAATAGGAATGAACAATAAAAGAAACTTTTCTTTTTTCCTACATTTTCGTGACTTGTTTACATCTTTTTTTCTTTTTGAATAAAAAATTATGTGATAAAAATATCCAATGCAATTGAACTAAATTTCAGGCCCTATGGAATCACAAAGATGACAAATGATGTGATTTTTTTTTCCTTAGGCCTTGCTAAACCAGATGTTCAAGGAATCTTTTTTTTCTAAATGTTAAGAAAAAACTTTTTTATCTTGTAAACTTTTATCTATCTAGATAAATATTTTATATTGATAAATACTGAAGTATTTCAAAGAAAAAAACACTTTCATGAGTTAGGCAGCAGGAGTCAAGGGCCATAGATTTTTTTTTATTTTAAAATTAAAAAAGCTAAAAATGTTGTGGTATTATAGTAGTATACAGATGATATTTTCAAAGATCAAGCTATTGGCAGTTGTAGGAGCTTCAGTCACAGACGGAGATTATTGACATAACTTCAAACTTGACATTTGATAAACTGTTAGTCACTGCTATGGTGAGGAGGTGCTGTCAGATGCCATGCATTAAACATAAGTAAACTGATTCTCATGGAGCCATCGTGAAACATGTCAGGCATAAAGGTGGAGAGGTAATTGTGCACTGAAGTAGTTTAAGAGTCTTGCCCAACCAAGAGAATGTAGGCTACTGATGAGATCTTATCAGGTCACAGGTAATGTGAGCTGAACTTCAAGGAAACCAGCATGTTAGAGGCAGGTTAAACCATTTTCAGCCATGTGATGTGTAGCCATATGACTGCACTCTGTAGCAGTGATTTTTAACCCATTATTAGACAATGTAAATTATAGTTTTTAGTATTTTTCTCTAAATATAATAATATTACTGATTCTTGGAGGTATTTTAGAGTCTTGCAATAAGTCACCATCGTAATTGAAGGAGGGAAAAAAAATCTACCAGGGGAAAAAAATCTGCAATATATTATTAAATGTAAAAACAAATAAGAAATGATAAATCCAATTTTATCCTCATAGGCATACTTGAGTTCTATCTTAAATTGCAAAAAATCAGAGTTCCCGTCACGGCTCAGTGGTTAACAAATCCAACTAGGAACCATGAGCTTGTGGGTTTGATCCCTGGCCTTGCTCGGTGGGTTAAGGATCCAGCGTTGCTATGAGCTGTGCTATAGGTCACAGAGTGGCTAAGATCCCGCATTGCCTTGGCTGTGGCGCTGTGGCATAGGCCATTGGCTATAGCTCCAATTAGACCCTTAGCGTGGGAACCTCCATATGCTGAGGGTGTGACCCTAGAAAGACAAAAAAATAAAATAAAATAAAATTGCAGAAAATCACCTTATCAAATTTCTAGTACATACATACATAGAATGAAAAAGTTTCCTGACAAGTATTTAGTGCCAAGCTTTATGTGTATATGAACTTGAATTCAGTCTCTCACAAATCACTAGTTAAACAAATAATCTAGTCTCTAAATCAAAACCACCTACAGATTTAAGAAATGTGGATGATATAAGGACTGTCATATTTTGAAACGGTATCTTGACAAATAAGGATCACAACTACTAATATTTCAAATGAGAGTGAACTGGCATTACTGAAAGTTCAGCTTCTAGTGAGCAGACTGAGGAGCTATAAATTCAGGAGAGTAATAAATGGCTGTCATAAAGGATCATCAAAAGAAGTCAACCTTTAGAAGTAAATGATAAAAATTGCAAAAACAATTGTATATGATGTAGGTTTTCCAAAATATTTCTTTAACACACACATATTATTTTATTTTCAAAATCAGAAAGCTGTGTACCTGTGTCAAAGTCTTTAATATTAGAATATAAGATAACATGATAAAAAATTCATTTTAACCCAGTTTAGGTGGAAAATTTAAAAATAAAGCAATAAATAGAAATTCAATAATCATGAGTGAAAACAATGATTAGAGCAAATAGTACTTAATTTCATAGACTGAATTTTATATGCATGTTGTCAGAATTCGCACATATATTATTCTTGGTACAATATTCATTATGTTGTGATGAGTCACTTATTTTTCTAAGATACATAGTATCATGCTTCTTTTGTTTCAATAAAATAAAAGTAACCATTTTGAATTCAGCATTAAACCATACTTGATGGTGATGTGATGTATTGTTTTTTGACAGGCTTCCCTACTCTTTTTTTTTTTTTTGTCTTTCTAGGTCCACACCTGCTGCATATGGATGTTCTCAGGCTAGGGGTCAAATCAGAGCTGTAGCTACTGGCCTACAGAGCAGTCACAGCAATGCAGGATCTGAACTGCATCTGCAACCTATACCACAGCTCCCAGCAATGCCAAATCCTTAACCCACTGAGCAAGGCCAGGGATCAAACCCTCGTCCTCATGGATACTAGTTGGATTAGTTACCACTGAGCCATGATGGAAACTCCCATACTTTTTTTTTTTTAAAGATAGTTCCTACTTATTTCAGAAGCAAATTTGAATATTTAATAGTTGTAAGAAAAGCAAGCCATTATAAAACTTTGTTTTCTCTCTCCACATTTTTATTGACTATTAGATCCAGACTTATTTGCTTATCACTGTGGTGATCTTTCCAGCACTATAATATAAACTATTAGACTCATTTCTCTTTAATTACTCCATGTATATTTCACAGAAAGCAAATTGTGCAAATATATAAGAATAGATCCTTTGTTGTTTATAGGGTGTTACATTTGGGACAGGGTAAGTTATTTCATATAACGTAACTGAAATTTTAAAAGGACCAATGAATTAGAAGAATCCAAGATATAAGCCACTGATTTTAATAGCCACAGAATGTAGACAGGTTAAGGGTGACAGGGGAGAGATTTTCTGAGAAGCAGATACTGAGTTAAGAGTTAAAGGTATAAAAGGTTTGTTGGGAGGACTACTTGGTGCTCAAGCTGTCAGGCAAAAGCCATAGGTTGTTCAACTGGACCATTGCTGTGTCCTTCAGGGAGAGTGTCCTCTTTGTGGACCACGTCCTCTATGTTTGAATCACCTAGAATTATAGATGTGGGGATTGCAAAGTGGGTCACTGAGAGTGATCGTAAGTGGAGCCCACTCCCACTTAACCTTGGTCCTAAATTCTATGCATTCTTCCTATGGAAAACATGATGCCATACAAAGTCTCTTATTCAATGTTCATACTTTTCCTAGAAGAGACTGACTCATGCTGTCATGGCATTGCTTCTGAGCTGGCCTTCGTCAGGCCTTTCCCATACTTTATCTGACTGGCATCTTCTGGTTGGTATGGTATATAATAGGCAGAGTAGATCCCAAGGTCATGGACCAATACTCGTAACTGCATCAGGTTAAAGCACATCCCTACTCACAGTCTGGTATAAGTTCTTTTTTGAGGGGGGCCTAAGTGAAGCATCTTTGATTCTGCCTCATTAAGTAATCTATTTAATTTATGATTTCTCTCCTTTCCAAAAGGGATATGAACCCAGTCATTATATATGATGAAATACATTAATAAAATTGGGAAGTAAATTTTAAAATGACTTGAAAGGAAAGAAAGAGAAAGTCAATTTTTTTCACTGTAAGGGCAAATGTTGCTATAATTGAGGATTAAATATGGCCCCAAGCTTCCAGATAGCCATATCAAAATTAGTGATGGCATACTTTCCTTAATTCTCCAGAAAGAGGGCAAGTAGTCTCTTAAGGATGGTGGCATTTTGTTCTAGCACTGCACTTTAAAATTTATTTCTTATATATTACCATCCAAAGAGGAAATCTATTAATAGGAGGAAGAATATTCTTCCCTAAAAATATTTGACAATAAACATGGTTGTAGTAGGAAAATTTTAGCAGTCTCAGTTAAAAACTAGTAACAGAGTTGTTCTAAAATTACTAAGGAAATGAATTAATAATTTTAAAACCTCTAAGAAATAAATCTCTAAGTCCAAGCGTTTTCACTGGAGAATTCTACCAAATGTTTAGAGGAGAATTCATATCCACTCAACTTAATCTCTTACAGAAAATAGGAAAGAACACTTCCTAATTAATGTTATGAAGCTAGCATTAGATTAATATCAAAACTAGAGAATGACTACAAATAAAAACTGACAGTTCAGTTCCATATCCCTGATAAACACAGACTTGAAATTACTTAAGTAAATATTAGCAAAAAGAATTCATAAATAGAAAACTATAAAACTTTTAGGGAAAAAAACAATATTTTTGGGATCTAGTTTTAGGCAACTATTACAGTGAGCACTAAAATCACAAACCAGAAAAGGGAAATTTGATAAATTAGACTTCATCTATATTTAAAACTTTGTTCTGTGAATTAAAAGGGTGAAACAGAAGCTACAGAGTAGGATAAAATGTTTGAACCTTATACCTCCTAAAGGACTAGAATCTAGAATATGTAAAGAACTATCAAAACCCAGCAATAAAATAAGCAATTCTCTTCAAAAAATAGCAGAAGACATGAACAGACATTTTCTGAACAGGATATACAGATGGCAAATAAGCACATGAAAAGATATTCAGCATCATTAACCATTAAGAAAATGCAAATTAAAACCACAACGAGGTTCTACTCCAGACATTGCTGGTGGGGATACAAAATGGTACATCCAATCTAGAAACAGTTTGACAGTTTCTTAAAAATACGTATAGCTACCAGAAGACAAATATGCAATTTATAGCAGATTTGTTCATGCTTGTCAAAAATTGACAACAGCGGAGATGCTTTCAGCTAGTGACTGGTTAAACCATGGTACATCTCCACCATGGGGTACCACGCAGCAGCACGCAAAAACCCCTGAGAAGCAACACCGTCTGTTAATCTACTGAGAAGTGTTTTCATTGGGACCTCCTAAATGCTATGTACTGTAAAACCCCAGGTATGTAATATTTTTAAAATGACAAAATTATAGGAATAGAAAACATATAAGTGGTTGCCAGGATGAGGAGGAATAAAGGCAGGTGTGAAGAGGGGCTATGATAAAAGGAAAACAGGAGGGATCCTTGTGATGACGCAAATGTTCTGTGTCTTGCCTTGTTCAACTCCAATATTGTATATGTAACATTGTACCATAGCTTCCCAAGATGATAAAACTGAGCAAAATTGGATAAAGAATATTACATATTTCATCTGCATATGAATCCACAATTACCTCAAAATAAAGAAGAGTAATTTAAAAATATTTTCCTTGGGAGTTCTTGTTGTGGCTCGGTGGTATGAACCTGGCAAATATCTATGAGGATGGCCTCGATAAGTGGATTAAGGATACAGATGTTGCCGTGAGCTGTGGTGTAGGTTGCAGACATGGTTTGGATCTGGCGTTGCTGTGGCTGTGGTGTAGGCTATCAGATGCAGCTCTGACTCAACGACCTCTAGCCTGGGACCTTCTATATGTTGCGGGTGCAGCAGTGCTAAAAAAAAAAAAAAAAAAAAAGACAAAAAGCAAATTTCCTTAATATATCCATTATAGTCTAATGGTATTAAACATAAAACAATGTTAAAATATCTTATAATTTTTGCATGTAAATTAGTATGTATATATATTGTTCATATGTGACTATATATTCATTTAAAGATAAAGTTATTTATTTGGTACAATTACTGAATAATCTCACATTCAGGCCCAAAATATTACCAAAGCTTGTATATCTTCATTTATTTTAAGAGATGACAATAAAACTGATCTTTATCTAAGTTTTAGTTTGTTTTGTTTTTTAAATTGTTTTATTACTCAATGAATTTATTACATTTATAGTTGTACAATGATCATCACAATCCAATTTTATAGGATTTCCAGCCCACAACCCCAGCACATCCCCCCATCCCCCAAACTGTCTCCTTTGGAGACCATAAGTTTTTCAAAGTCTCTGAGTCAGTATCTGTTCTGCAAAGTTCATTGTGTCCTTTTTTCCACGTCAGTGAAAGCATTTGATGTTGGTGTCTTATTGTCTGACTGATTTCACTCAGCATGATAATTTCTAGGTCCATCTAGGTTGCTAAAAATGCCAGTATTTCATTCTTTTTAATGGCTGAGTAATATTCCATTGTGTATATGTACAACTTCTTCTTTATCCACTCCTCTGTTGATGGACATTTAGGTTGTTTCCAGGTCTTGGCTATTGAAGATAGTGCTGCAGTGAATACTAGAGTACATGTGTCTTTTTGAGTCATGGTTTTCTCTGGATAGATGCCCAGGAGTGGGATTGCTAGATCAAATGGTAGTTCTATTTTTAGTTTTCTGAGGAATCTCCATACTGCTTTCCCCAGTGGTTGCACCAATTTACAATCCCACCAACAGTGTAACAGTGTTCCTTTTTCTTCACACCCTCTCTAGCACTTATTGTTTATAGACTTTTGGATGATGGCCATTCTGGCTGGTGTAAGGTGGTACCTCATTGTGGTTTTGATTTGCATTTCTCTAATAATGAGTGATGTTGAACATATTTTCTTGTGTTTTCTGGCCATCCAAATGTCTTATTTGGAGAATTGTTTAGATCTTCTGCCCATGTTTTGATGGGGTTGTTTGGTTTTTTGGTATGGACATGCAGAAGGTGTTTATAAATTTTGGAGATTAATCCCTTGTCAGTCGAAAATCATTTGCAAATATTTTCTCCCATTCTGTGGGTTGTCTTTTCATTTTGTTTAGGGTTTCCTTTGCTGTGCAGAAACTTTTAAGTTTAATTAATATAAGGTAATTATGTAATTGCTTCTTGTTAAAATTTTTGTGTTGTTGCTCAGGGTATTAGGAAAATGGCAAGCTACATGTAACTTTTTAATGAAAGGTATTCAATCATATAGATCAAGATTTTTTTGAGATTTTTGAGCATCTAAAGAAAGCATATTTTACAATAATAGCTTCAGATAGAAAGCCATCTTTGATATGTGTATATGAATGAAATGATTTGAATTGGTGAACCAGGTGGCCGAGACGAATCTCTGCAAATAGCAGCAATTTTACTTGTAGGAAAAGGTAAGTTCAGATGTGCTATTTATCTAACCAGTCCTGTCACAATGCTAAATAAGATATCAATATCAGAAGTAGTTACACTTAGGGAGATGAGGAACAGATTTTTATAAAAGTCATTGCTACACAGGCATTTCTGGGCTTTGATTGCTATTATTTTCATTTCATATAATGCAAACACAGTATGATTAATGTTTATTTAGGGATTGTTATTTTGAAGTCTATTATTTGATTTTGCATTTCTGTGATGTGGTGATATTATCAAGTATCTTATTACAGCATATAAAATATGCTCATGAACACATTGGAAAATGCATATAATAGCCTTTAAGAAATATTATTCCATGCCCCAGCACAAAGTGGTCTCATTATATTTTGTGCTACTCAGAAATCCTAAACCTAGTTATCTGGAAGAATCCCTAATTGCTTCAGGTCACTAGGTATTTGGTAATGGTTCATTCAGAATTGATACATGAGTTTGAGGCTATTTGACTGATTTTTTGCTGTTGTTGTTGAGACTGGGTTCTATGAGATTATACACAATTTGTAGTTTGTCTGTGTTATCTGCAGCAAAGCACTTTTATTCAATATATATATACCAATGTGAATACTGGTTATACCTCTTAAACTTCTCTGTTCCTTCTTGGTATGTATTACTCTCCAGATCTAAAATGAATATTTCTTTTACTCATTTTATTGTTTTCAGATACAGGGATCCAGAAAATTACAATAATCTTGATTAAGATTAAACTAAGGCTAGCACTATCTTTGGCAATCATTGTCTCCATTTTATTGCTTGTTTTCTCTTTTCGTATCACCACCCATCTTATTTACCTGGGTGTTGGTATCAGCATTTATCTAAAATCTACTTGTATTTAACCATCAGAAAAAAAACATCTCAGCTGGTCTCTTTTTTTTTTTTGCTTCCACATCCCATTTTTTCCCACACTACACAAATAGATGATTGGTCAGGCTTGGACACATTATTCCAAATCTGGAAATATGCATGATTTGTGACTTGGCTTCTAAAAAGTTCTGGCCAGTCAGAATCTGATATAAGAGATAAAAACTTTTGCAATTGTGTCAAAAGATGGACTTGGGGTATCATTTAAATTGGGGGGCTGGAGTGGCCATTCTAAGTCATGTGTGAGATAAATGACCAAAAATAGCAACAAAAAACCCAACACTTTGTAGGGTAGGGAGAAAAGTCAGAGTAAATATAAGGAGAAAATTACTACTGGAGTAAAGAAAGGAAGATGAAAATGTGAGTATGTCCTGGGCTGTCAATTCCAGCCCTTTCTCATATTTCTTATGGAGTTTCGCCTGGATTCTTACGAGACTGGCATCCTACAAAATTTTCCTTTAAAATGGACTGATTTGAGAGGATATCTTTTCCAGGAATCTCAATCTCAATCTGATTATAAAGAGTATGATATTAAATAAAATGAGTGTAGAATAGCAGTATTTTTGGTAACTTTTTTTTTTTTTTTTTTTTTTTTTTAAAGGCCCACACCTGTGGCATATGGCATATGGAAGTTCTCAGGCCAAGGTCCAATTGGAGATGCGGCTGCCAGCCTATGCCACAGCCACAACAATGCAGGATCTTTAACCCCTGGAGTGGGTCCAGGGATTGAACCCACATCCTCATGGATACTAGTGGGGTTCGTTACTGTGGAGCCACAATGGGAACTCCATAATTTTGGTGACTTTTAAAAGGCAATAATGCAAACAGAATTGGAGCAAGAACTGGAACAAGGACACAGTTGCAAAGCTAGAGTAGCAACTATTTGCTTTAACCAGCAACCGTTACCTCTACCATTTCCCATATAGCCTCTCCTATGTGTCCAGACAACCCCATGGGTTTCACCAAACTTAGCTCTGCCCTCGCTGAGAATTAGTGAAGCCTGAACTAGAGAGCCGAATGGTGCATCCTTCTGTTCAAAGAAAAATAGGGGAAAGAATGGTTACTTATAGAGATAGAAGTTCCCTTAAACATAAAAACAAAAAATTATCTCTGTGCCTATACTTTTAAACTATATAGTAAGAACAAGAAAAGAATGGAAAGTCTAAACATACAGGAATAAGATTCAGGTATTTAGGAGACCTATACAAACAAAAGGGTTAAAAATATTGCTATAACTATTATGGGACTCTAGGTGGTATTAATACGGAAACTGTTATTTAATTTTCGCTGTCACTAAATTATTGAGACGTGGTGCCCAATTGCAAAATCTGTATTTCATAAGAGATAAAAAGGATCTGGAAAACAATTCCAGAGAAGATATATTAAAACAGCTAATCTGGTTGGTAAACAGGATTTGGACATATAGCATAAAAAGAGATTTAGTTGGTACCTGGGGCTGGGGATGGTAGAAGGGGGTATTTATTTCCTAGACTTGTCCTTAAAGTATATGAAGAGTTATTATGGGAGGTAGCTGTTCTATATTTCTTTTGACAATATTACAGGAGGAAATGGGATTAAACTCAGGTGATTTATGTTAGGTGTCAGGAAAACAGAAGCAACTAGGAAAGGTAGTTAGAACATTTCCATTATTGGCAATCATAGGCTGAGTACATTCTCTGTAATTATTATACATCTGACAGCATTCAGTGACAGGAGTCTGCATAAATGAAATTTCAAATCCCCTTTTGTGGCTCTATAACATAATCATTGTGAGGGTGTCTTCCTTATCGAATGTGTCTACTAAATTAGGTCATGGAGAGTGAACTATCCTTCATGGTTCTAAACATAGAAATTTCTGAATGAATCAAATATGTGATGTCTCTTTTAAAGTGAGCATATTTAGAGATGATTGTATCTATACATGTTTGTGGATTAATCATTTCTAGTACTAACACTATCTCTTGTAGCCCTCCTGAAAAAAAATGCCAAATTTAGTTCAGATGTCAACACACATCATACAAGGAGGGAAAGAAAAAGTGATTTACATAGTGAGGTGAAGGATAACAGCAGGATTCTCAGGCTAGTCTGAAAATTGCTTCAGAGAGCTAGGGGAGACTGACCTGGGATTTTTATTTTTTTGTGGGGTGTAGGGTAAGAGATGGGGCTAGGATTCCCACTCAGGTCTAGGCAGGAGTATGCATTGTTTGTTAGGATGTCTTTCCAGGGACCCCTGTAACTAGGCCTCTCTTGTGCAACACTGTACTTGCACTTTTCTTAGAATGTCCAGCCTGCTTATTCCTTCCTAACTTGTCTTTTCTCTTTCTGACAAGCCATCATGCATGCAATTCATGAAATACTTAAGGTCTTTTTTCCACACTTACAAGGTAATGTGAGAGACCATGGAAGAACCAACATTTTAATTTTTATTTAACTTGAAGTAATTTTTAAACTTAAATTTAATTAGCCATATGTAGCTAGCGGCCACCTTATTGCAGCTCTAGGTTTCAGGTGTTTCCACTGATTCTGAGATGCCTGACACATGACAGCCTCAGTGTTTGAAAGCACATCGCAGATGCGCCTTACTAGGTGAAATCTAAGTAAAGTAACTTATATTCAGTACTGGGTATTGTTGCCAGAAGAAATATTGTCAAAATCTTGAAGCCCACTGTTCACTGGATTCTGTGTCAGCTTTGGAAATATCTGAATCCAGAATATCTTGTGGGATATTTTATGATATTTGCATCCAAACTCAACATGAAAATATTGACTGAGATTTGTATGTTCAATTTCCTCTCGATGTCTGGCTAAGTGAAATTTTTCTGTGTGAAATTGCCACTACTGGCTCTAAAAATCATAACGGGTTCAATGCTTCACATTTTATTGACAAGCTGATGTTAAAACTACTCATCTCTGATGTTTCTTGTAATATATGTTGACTGAGCTCTTCCTATTGCTATTTGGAAGAATTAGTCACAAATTAAAGATATACTTTGCTTATCACAATTAAAGAGAACCAGATGGAGTATAGTATAGTATTTGCATGTATCATAATTATGCTTTAGAGTAATTGACTAATGTATTTGTTTATTGCTGGCAAGTAATGCTTTATGAGAAATAAATAAATAAATAAAATCTTTCCATTGTCTAATGTGCTTCTTTAGATGTATCTAATACTATATTTCTTTCCTCTTATGTTTCTTGTCACATGTAATTGAGTCATGATAGATTACATTTGACATTTTGGTTCTGCTTGCCATGTTTTGCTGCTTTGGGTATAGAATAAAAAGTAGCCACTAGTCCTTTGTTGCATAAAACTCTGTAAAACACCATTCTACTGACAAGCTCATTAGTCACTGTGTGAAGGAAAAGCTATATTTCCACATTTGACATACAAAAGTAAATCAACACTTTCCTAAGTGCCAGCCGGGTTCCAGCTATAAAAAGTAAGATACTTAAATTCATGCTAGAGACATTGAAATGTTCATAGACATGTATGCATGTGTGTTTGCACAGATACACACACACACACACACACACACACACACCATTGCACAAAAGCACCAAACTGGAAAAAATGACAATTCCCTACTTCGTATCTAAAATTTGTTTAAATAATGGAAATATTGACACAATTTTTAGAATTGTTCTGCTGACTTTGTTAATAAAACTTAGGAGTACAAAAGTTTATGTTGAAGTTTCCTAAATAATCAATGAAACAAACTCTATAAACCAGAAAAAAATCTGATGTATATTTAAGTGCAAAAAAATTGACATAAAATACCTGTTTATTGTGTCATAATCATCAGATAGTATGCACGACATTTCTAGGTACTAATCATTTGATTGAGGAAATGTACTCTCCGCTTAAGTGTGAAAATCTTTCTTTGATGAGTCTGTGAGCAGTGTTGGGACCTTTCAGCATCTTCTAGTATGAGAGGTAAAACAAGACAAGGAGGCTGCAGGAGCACCTTATTTTCTCAGTTGAAACAACTCATGCAAATAATTTGCTTACTTAGTCTATTTCTGGAATATCATTTAAAAATGAACTTCATGGAGTGAAATATCTTTTCCCTCCAATCAGGACAAATCCAAACAAAACAAAACTGTTTAAGGTTGAAGAACACAATATGCTTGGAAACATGTCTGTCCCAGAATAATGACTCAACGAACTGTCACAGTAGCCTAGGAAATACACTGTAGATGTAAAGATGGACCCTGAACATAGTAAAGAATTCACGATTCATCTTCCTACATGAAAGTTTAGGAATGGAGAGTATTTCATTTATGTCTTAAACATACAAATAATTGCATGTTTTATATATGTGTATATATAATTAAATATATATATATATTTGAGGTTCAAATGTATAGATTATGTACATTAGAAATTATTGATTCTTGGAGTTCCTGTCATGGCTCAGTGTTTAACGAATCCGGCTAGGATCCATGAGGTTGTAGGTTCGATCCCTGGCCTTGCTCAGTGGGTTAAGGATCCGGCATTGGCATAAGCTGTGGTGTAGGTTGCAGTCATGGCTTGGATCCTGTGTTGCTGTGGCTCTCATGTAGGCTGGCGGCTACAGCTTTGATTAGACCCCTAGCCTGGGAACCTCCATGTGCCATGGGAGTGGCCCTAGAAAAGGCAAAAATACAAAAAAAAAAAATGATTCTTTTAAAAGAAGACAGGAATTTCCATATGCCATGGGTGTAGCCATATAAAAGAAATAGGTTTTAATCCTTTTCATTTGTCCTTTCATATCACACAATAAAACAGTAAAAGAAGCAAAATACAATAAAAGAAGCTCCTTAAAATGTCTCTGAAACAATGTTACATATTTATGTCTTTAAGATATATTTGCTATATTTACAAGTACATTAAATTTGAAAATTTAATGCTACATATGTTAGCTGACTGATATATATCTTCTGAGGAGGGTAGTAGTTGGTGGCTTATTTTATGCTCCAGAAGAGTTAACAAGGATTTTGAAATCAGATAAAAGTTTGAACATTATGTCCTTCTTTGATTTGGTATGTAAACTTCTAAAAATAACCAAATTTCTCTGCAACTTGGTAGATTTGTTCTTAAAGTAGGACTAATTATGCCATCTCTCACATGGTTTCTAATGATTAAATCCCTGACTCTAAATTGGTATGTTAATGTCAATTTTTTCATTTCCCCCCCACAAATATTTAACACAAAGAAAAAAACTGAATTAATTCATAATTGTCCTCAACCACACTTTCTTTCCTCTTTTATTTTTACATCCTATTTATCTCCCAATTCTCTTATCTCATCAGGGCTGATTTAAATTATATGGAAATGCTTTTATGCTGGTTACAGTATGAACATAACCATGAAAGGACTCTGTTGGTACAAACCAGGACAGACAAGAAAAACCATCTTGGGGGTTGAGAGTGGGTGATGGGCAGAAACAGAAGAGAGAAGATGGCCACACTTAAATTTCCACAAAGCAATGTGAGTTGCCCGCTACCTACTGAGTGCAAAAAATTATAAATACACAGGTATACAGGCATATCTTGTTTTATTGTGCTTTGTTTTATTGCACTTTGCAGATACAATTTTTTTACAAATTGAAGATTTTTGGCAACCAAGAGTTGAAAAAGTCTATTGGTGCCATTTTTCCAACATTTTCACACTATGTATTTGTGTCACATTTTGGTAATTCTTACACTATTTCAGACTTTTTTGTTATTATATCTATTTTTGTGATCTGTGATCATTGATCTTTAATGTTACCACCAAAGGTAAAGGCTTAGACAATAGTTAGCATTTTTTAGAAATGATTTTTTGATTAAAGTATGTACTTTTTTTTAAACATAAAGCTAATGTACACTTAACAGACTACAGTAAAGAGTAAATACAAGTTTTATATGCAATGGAAACAAAAACATTCATGTAAATTACTTTATTGTGGGGATCTGGAATTGAACCTCCAACATCTCCAAGTTATACCTGTGAAGTGATGAATACCATAACAATTCCTCTAATTACTACTTTAGCTACATCCCATAAGTTTGCTGTGTTATCTTTTCATTTTCATTCATCTCAAAGTATTTTCTATTTCTCTTCTCATTACTCTTTTTACTCCCACTAGGATGAGTACTCTTAATTACAATGAGAAATAGTAGTAGTAATTGTAATGATAATATTATCACTTATTAAGTGCCATCTACAATAAGGCACAGTATCAGTTACTTTTTTATATATTTTATCAGTTCTTATGCCAGGCAGGTGATATCAGGCTCTCTATTTTCAGAATAGAGGAAAGCAGATGCAGAGGTCCAGAGTCACAAGTGAAGCATTATGGAGCCATCTTTCTGTCAGTCACTCTTAAGCCTGAGTTTTGCTTACTCTCTGGTGATTTTTAAACCTACTTTCTCATTAGAATCCCCTGAAAAACCATATTAAATTGATATTTTGATTAGTGTACCTTGTTTAAGGCATAATGAATAAGACTATATAAGATTAAAAAATAATATATAGGATAAACTTCAAATTTCATGGGCTAAATGTTTTATTATGTACCTAGTTTCCTGAATTTATTGCCTGCTAAGCTCAAATGTCTACCCTAATAATATCAAATTCCTTTCTGTTACCTGAACATGTGATGACCTCTCAATATTTATTCCTTTGTGCACTGTGTGTACTGTTTTATATATTGTGTGGAAAGCCTCCACTTAAGTGAAAGTCTCCATTTATGTGAAAAAATGTTCTGCCTATGTTTTCCTCTAAGTGTTTTATAGTATCCAGCCTTATGTTTAGGTCTTTAATCCATTTTGAGTTTACTTTGTGTATAGTGTTAGAGAGTGTTCTAATTTCATTATTTTACATGTAGCTTTCCAGTTTTCGCAGCACCACTTATATATTCTTGCCTATTTTTTTGTAGATTAATTGACTATACATGTGTGGATTTATTTCTGGGCTTTCTATACTGTTCCATTCATCTATATTTCTGTTTTTGTGTCAGTAGCATGCTGTTTTGATGACTGTAGCTTTGTAGTATAGCCTGAAGTCAGGGAGCCTGATTTCTCCAGCTCAATTTTTTTCTCAAGATTGGTTTGGCTTTCAGGGGTCTTTTGAGTTTCAATACAAATTGGAACAGTCTTTTACATAAATCGCAGCAATATCTTTTTTATCCACCTCCTACATAATGAAAATAAAAATAAAAATAAACAAATGGCCCTAATTAAACTTAAAAGATTTTGCACAGAAAAGGAAACCATAAACAAAATGAAAAAACAAATGGGAGAAAATATTCACAAAAATATTTGCAAATGAAGCATCCAACAAGGGATTAATCTCCAAAATATAAAAAAATGTCATACAGCTTTATATATTTAAAAAATTGTATTTATTTTTATTTAGTTTTAGTTTAAAATTTTTATTTATTTATTTATTTATATTTATTTTTTATTGTTTTTTTTCCCCCAACACACTTTTTTTTTTTCCCCACTGTACAGCATGGGGACCCAGTTACACATACACGTATACATAATTTTTTCTCCCCTTATTGTGCTCCATTGTAAGTATCTAGACATAGTTCTCAGTGCTACACAGAAGGATCTCATTGTTAATCTATTCCAAAAGCAATAGTTTGCATCCATTTACCCCAAGCTCCCAATCCCTCCCACTCCCTCCCCCTCCCCCCCAGGCAACCACAATTCTATTCTCCAAGTCCATGATTTTCTTTTCTGTGGAAACATTCCTTCATGCTGTATATTAGTTATAAGTGATATCATATAGTATTTGTCTTTTTCTTTCTGACTTACTTCATTCAGTATGAAAGTCTCTAGTTTCATCCACATTGCTGCAAATGGCATTATTTCATTCTTTTTTATGGCTAAGTAGTATTCCATTGTGTATATACCACATCTTCCTAATCCAGTCATCTGTCAATGGACATTTGGGTTGTTTGTGTGATTTGGCTACTGTGAATAGAGCTGCAATGGACATGTGGGTACATGTGTCTTTTTAAAGGAGAGTTTTGTCTGGATATATGCCCAAGAGTGGGATTGCGGGGTCATATGGTAGTTCTATGGATAGATTTCTAAGGTACCTCCATACTGTTCTCCATAGTGGCTGTACCAGCTTACATTCCCACCAACAGGGCAGGAGGGTTCCCTTTTCTCCACAACCCCTCCAACGTTTGCTATTTGTGGACCAATTCATGATGGCCATTCTGACTGGTGTGAGGTGGTATCTCATGATAGTTTTGATTTGCATTTCTCTAATAATCAGTAATGTTGAGCATTTTTTCACGTGCTTGTTGGCCATCTGTACATCTTCCTTGGAAAAATGCCTTTTCAGGTCTTTTGCCCATTTTTCCATTGGGTTGTTGGCTTTTTTGCTGTTGAGTTGTATAAGTTGCTTGTATATTCTAGAGATGAAGCCCTTAGTTGCATCATTTGAAACTATTTTCTCCCATTCTGTAAGTTGTCTTTTTGTTTTCTTTTTGCTTTCCATTGCTGTGCAAAAGCTTGTTGGTTTTTTATTAGGTCCCATTGGTTTATTTTTGCTCTTATTTCTGTTGCTTTGGGAGACTGACCTGAGAAAATATTTGTAAGTTTGATGTCAGAGAATGTTTTGCCTATGTTTTCTTCCAGGAGTTGGATGGTGTCTTGTCTTACATGTACGTCTTTAAGCCATTTTGAGTTTATTTTGGTGCATGGTGTGAGGGTGTGTTCTAGTTTCATTGCTTTGCATGCAGCTGTCCAGGTTTTCCAGCAATACTTGCTGAAAAGACTTTTTTTCCCATTTTATGTTCTTGCCCCCTTTGTCAAAGTTTAATTGACCATAGGTGTCATAAAAAATTTTTGAAAGAACAAAATAATTCCATTTATTGCAACATGGATGGAACTAGAGACTCTCATATTAAGTGAAGTAAGTCAGAAAGAGAAAGACAACAACCATATGATATCACTTATATCTGGAATCTAATATATGGCACAGATGAACCTTTCCACAGGAAAGAAACTCATGGACTTGGAGAACAGACTTGTGGTTGCCAAGGGGGAGAGGGAGGAATTGGGATGGAGTGGGAGCTGGGGTTAATATATGCAATCTATTGCATTTATCATGGATAAGTAATAAGATCCTGCTGTGTAGCACTGCGAACTATATCTAGTCACTTATGATGAAACATGATGGAGAATAATGTGAGAAAAAGAATATATATGTATATATATATTATGACTAGGTCACTTTGTTGTGCAGTAGAATTTGACAGAACACTGTAAACCAACTTTAATGGAAAAAATTAAAATCATTTTTAAAAAATGATCAGAAGATCTAAATAGACAGTTCTCCAAAGAAGAGAAACAGATGGCCAAAATGGACATGAAAAGATGCTCAGCATTACTAATCATTAGAGAAATATAAATTCAAACTACAATGAATTATTACCTCACACCAATCAGAATGGCCATCATCAAAATGTCTACAAACAATAAATGCTGGAGAGGCTGTGGAGAAAACAGTACCCTCCTACACTGTTGGTAGAATGTAAGTTGGTGTAACCCCTATGGACAACAGTATGAAGGTTCTTTAAAAGACTAAAAATAGAATCACCGTACAACCCATCAATCCCACTCCTGGGCATCTATCCAGAGAAAAACCATAATTTGAAAAGATATATGCATCTCAATGTTCGTTGCAGCACTGTTTGCATAGCCAAGACATGGAAGCAACCTAAATTTTTATTGTCAGAGAATTGGATAAAGAAAATGTGGTACTTATATGCAAGGAGTATTACTCAGCCATAAAAATGAATGAAATAATGTCATTTTCAGCAACATGGATGGACCTTGAGATTATCATACTAAGTGAAATAATCAGGCAGAAAAAAGACAAATAGCAGATGAGATCACTAATATGCAAAATCTAATAAAAATGATACAAAAGAACTTATAATGCTGAAACAGACTCAGTTATTTCAAAACCAAAATTATGGTTACCAAAGGAAAATGTGGGGGATAAATTAAGAAGTTGGGATTACATATACACTGCTGTATATAAAATACATAAATAATAAGGACCTACTGTATAGTACAGGGAGATCACTCATTATTTCTGTGTAATGACTTATATGGGAAAAGAATCTGAAAAGCAATGAATATATGTATGTGTATAACTGATTTACTTTTCTGTACACTTGAAATTAACACAGCTTTGTAAGTCAGTTATATGCCAATAAAATTTTTAAAAAATAACCTGTCCATTGAGTAATTTTTATTTTATTCTCTTTCTCTTAATCACCATCACACAAAAACAGTTCTTAAATGTTTCCATGAAGAAAAAACATTTTTATTATTTAGTTTATTATTTTTCATAATACTTTGATTTGTTATAATTTTATCATTTATTAATTCATTATATTTTATATATCTACATACATACACCTTTATAATCAATTATTCATCAAACCACATACACAACCCTGCACAATACAATTTTATACGATTTCGTATATCTTATACTGACTTAAAATTAACTCTTCTTTTCCCTATATTTCAAGTTTCGCTTTTTCCCTAGTGTAGCCCTTGGAAGTCATTCAATTAATGTCATACAAGAATGGATTAATGATACAATAGCATCAGTGAATGTTTAGATATTTCAATATTATGGTGGATATGGATTAATTCTTCAATTCTTTGAAATAGAGGACTAATATGAGCTCTTGTTCAACTATGTGGCCAAATAAAACTTACCAAAGTAAAAATTCATGACCTGGTTATTTCTTCCCCACTCTCTGTGATTTTTACTCTTCACAATGATTTCTCTCAGGACTAGAAAGATTTAAACTGGATATGAATAATCAATCTCATTTTCTTATTGGGCCCAGTGCTCAGGTTTTAATACTGCTATAGGATTGTGAGAGCAGAGAAGCTAGATTGAATTTTAAGTCAGCTCACCTGTAAATTCCATAGAGCTTGCTGTTTCAGGAGTTTTCCTGTGTTTATGTTCTTTCTCTGTAACCTAAAAACCTTACATTCAAACAGGCAAACAGAAATACATACTCGTAATTGCAGATATTCCAAATAATTTTATTTAGGTATGTTTAAAATTAGTTCTAAACGAATAGTGTACTGTTTGTTTTTATAATGAAATTACGTCATCAGAACTCCTTTATCTGGCTTAGCCTTTCCATTCTTGAAAGGAGTACTTTGTTATGAATGGATGCTTTTTGGATTAAGTTCAGGACTGAGCTGTTTTCAGAAAATTACCTCCACTTTGGCTGACATCCAGGGGTATTGGCATACTGTAATGACATTGTTGTACATTGGCTATCCATATTTTTTCATGATCAACAATTCTGGCATCAATTTAAATGTCTTCAGCAGCATCCTGTTACCCTTATGTACAGAAAGAGCATTTTTGGAGCTTCCAAAATTTATTGCGCTTTTTTTTCTGTGTTCTCCCACTGAAAATTTAATAGACTAATATATAAACCACTTTTTTTTTCCTATCATCAGCTCAAGGTAGTGAATGTTTTCCTATTTTTATTTTTTTATGTTTATTTAATTTGTTCTTTCTGTCTGTAACTTTTTTAAGGCAGACTTTATCTTTCATTTTCCTCATATGTACATGGCATTCAGTGTGTAAATGCACAGTTACCATTAACAACCCCATCCCCTTTTTAATACTTTAATTGAGTAACCCATAAAGCATTCAATGCCTTCAATTCAATCACATCCACAAAATTGTACAATTCCAGAAGGGACCTCTTCTCTAGTGGTTTTCTGAAAATAGAAGAAAGAGAATATCATGGACTATCAAAGGCTTCCCAAATTTTAAGTTACGTAAAGGTTATCTGAGTGATTTTCTGAAAAAGTAGATATCTGGGGCCTGTCCCCAGAGATTTTATTTCTGAAATTCTGGAATGAGGTACAGTCATTTACATTTTAATTAGCTCACCAGATATTTTTGATACAGGAGACATGAGTTATTCCACTGTCTTATTCCAGTGACTTAAATTGCATTACATGTGTTGTCTCTGGTCTTAAAAGGGATCTTTCGTACTGAACTCTCTGGTATCTTGCTTTTAAATCTGTATATACTCACCCATATAATTTGTTTTACATTTTATTCATGAGCCAGTGTCACAGAACTATTTCAATATTAGCTTTAAACCTTCCTTTTGTCACTTTCTGCTGTCTGCTTGACTAACTGATGTCAGCGTTTGTAGAACTAAGATTTGCCTACAACTCTAATGGGAAGGAAAATGGTTATAAATTGCAACAGCCAAAGACAGTCCCTGAAAAATGGCTATAAATTGCACAAGCCAGAGACAGTCCCTGAATATCATATTGTGACTGCCATTCTTGAGCAACTCATTTCCCATCATTTGAAGTTTAGGAGGCATGTAGAATTCAGGTTCTGTGTTTAAATCATTTTCTTGGATGTAAAAATAAAGTCTATTATGGACAAAAGACTATTCTGTGTTAAAGTTGAAAGGAGTGCCTTCCATACTTAAAGTCTAAATGAGGAAGTTTTCCTTGTCCTTGTTTAAGTAGAGTAGATGGCTCCTTGCACTCAGATACTTAGGAAAAGTCTTATGAGGAAATTCCATTGTGTAAACATGCTTTTATTTCAGCTGAGGGGAAAAAATGGAGGAGGGAGTTGTCATCGAACTTACTTTTTTTAGTGAAAAGGTATGTTTATAAGCTAATTTTTATCTTGGAAGGCAGAGAAGACTCTAAGAAAAAAATAAGGCAAACCAGAGAGGTAATAGGAAAGAAAAGAAAGCAAGCTAGATCAAGCCAAGGACAATAAAGCTGAGTGGAGTATGGCTGAGGATATAAGCCAAAATGGTACAGCTCAACAGCCTGACATCCCGAATAATGAGGAGGGCACGGTGTGTACTAATACCTGGAGAGCAGGTTCAGGATTGCATGTAGTCTGGCTTTATCCCAAGGAATGAGGTATGAACGTCCTTCCAAACGCAGGTATTTTTGGTCTACAAAACATCACCTTTTCTCTCTCTGTTAGTCACATCTTTAGCTCTTCCATTCTCTTTTACTATATTTCATATTATTTAAAGCTTCTTCAATCTGAGATGAATCTCACTTTACTGGTTTTTAACTCCGTAGTTGGTAGGAGTTGAAAAGTGAAAACTCTTTCCTAAAGGCATTCAGGAAAAAATCAAAAGATAGAAAATTCTGAGGTCTATCAATTACATTCATATCTCAATCCTGAATATAATAATCCAATTAAAAACAAATATATTGTGGGGAAATTACTCAAGTTTAGATTAGAAAGAATAAATACTTTTTACTCACTATGTTCTACTCAGCATACATCATATATTCACAATATAGGTGGTATTAAGAAATTTAGGGAGTTCCCATCGTGGCTGGAGCTCCCATCATGGCTCAGTGGAAGTGAATCTGACTAGAATCCATGAAGACACAGGTTGCATCCCTGGCCTCTCTTAGTGGGTTAAGGATCTGGCATTGCAGTGAGCTGCAGTATAGGTTGCAAATGTGGCTCGGATCTGGCATTGCTGTGGCTGTGGTGTAAGCTCCCCCTGTAGCTCCTATTCAGCCCCTAGCCTGGGAACCTCCGTATGCCGCTGATGCAGCCCTAAAAAGACCAAAAAAAAAAAAAAAAAAAAAAATTAGTAACTATGCTACTATTCTGTAGTGTATAAAGGATATATGAAAAAGACTTTAACCTAATGTGTTAGTATACAAAATTTATACTTTCGTTCATATCATTTATTAAAACCTTAATTTAAAAATTACATGTATAAGTATTTTGTTAATCCCATCCCCTTCCCTCTAAATTCTTTAATATCTTAGAATCATGGGGGGGGATGTTGTTGTTGTTGTTGTTATGCTATTACTTTATTCCCAGCAACTAACTAGGAACTAACACGTGGGTTACTCAATGAATAGCTGTTAACTGAATAACTGACTGAATGAATAAAGAACACTTAATATCTAATCTGTTATGGTATTTCCCATCTCAGTTAATGCGTACTCATAAAGTTTAACTTAAAGACATTAGTATTTCCACATAGGATAATTTTAATCCTGCCACTTATCTTGGACTTCAGCTTTATAGAAAAAAATAAACTGTACAGAGTTAAGATAAATTGAATAAGTAAAGCTGAAGATTATAAAGCTATAAATGGCTAGCCTGAGTATTCTTTTACAAAACAATTATAAGTATTGTGAAAAATCATGTTCAATTTCTTGGTGAATACATTTAACAGAGTAAGAAACAAATTTCATCTTGCAGTCCAGGAAGCTCAGTGTCCAAATGCTGAGGCTGCTAGAAATAAGAGCGTCTTGAAGTAGAACAAAAACAAATTTGAAATGTGCTGAGTCAGAAAGTAGTTTATGGGAAATTTTTCCAACTATTACACATGGAAAGTTGTCAGCAGAGTTCATTCTCATTAAGTCCTAATAAAAATGGAGCTGACTCCATTCGGATAAGAAAACATAAAACTCAAGGAGTGTGCCTATACACTTCCTCTTCAACAAACTGATTAGTGAATATTACCTATTCAAACAGTAATGAAGGTTAGACCCTGTACAAGAAAACTTGAAATATCACAAATTGTAACATAGATTTTCTCTAATTTGAGATATTCTAAACAATCTGAAATTTTGGGGAAGATTTATAAAATATAAATTAACAAAAAGAACTAAATTTATATCAACAATGCTAGAGGACAAACTAAAGTATTTTTGCTCCTCCTTACCAAAAATATTTTACTATGTTTTCATGTGAAATACTGGTTAATAAAATTATGCAACCAAAAATAAAAGGGAAAAGGTGTTAAGAACTGCATCATTCAGGAGTTCCCGTCGTGGCCCAGCAGTAACAATCCCCATTAGTATCCATGAGGATGCTGGTTCAATACCTCACCTCCCTCAGTGGGTTAATGATCCAGCATTGCTGCAAGATAGGTCATAGATGCGGCTGGGATCCAGAGTTGCTGTGGCTGTGGCATAGGCCAGCAGCTATAGCTCTGATTTGACCCCTAGCCCGGGAACCTCCATATGCCGTGGGTGTGGCCCTAAAAAGACCCAGAGAAAAAAAAGAGTTGCATCATTCAGTTAACTAATGAAAATAAATGCTATTTTTCTAGGTACTGTGGTGTTTTGGAATTTGTCAGTTTTGTAAACTTTTTAATTTGTTGTAATTTTTCCTCATTCTAAATAAAAAGAATTTCTTTAGAAATTTATTTCATTTTCACTCCTACCTTTTCCACATGCAATTTGAGTTACAATTTTTAAAGATTGCCTCTAAAGTTTGTAAGCTTTAGGTACCAAAATATCCATGGACATCTCAAGTTAGCAGGATTTATAGACTTTGAGTTGCACATGTGTTTGGATTACTCACTGGCAGCAAAGCTTGTAGAATTTTGGTAATCCCATCAGACTAATACATTTGAAACCATAACAAAAGAATAGTTTAAAGAAATAAAAAAAAAATTGGAGGGCTGTTTATATTTCCCCAAACTTATTTGCTGAAATTCTGACCCCAAAAGTGATAGAATTAGGAGGTGGGACCTTTGAGGGTTGATTAGGTTAGGAGGGTGGATCTCTCATGAATGGGATTAATGACTTTATAAAATAAACCTCAGAGTGTGCCCTCGGGACTTCTACCATGTGAGATTTCAAAGAATGCTATCCACAAGGAGGCCCTCAATGAATGTTGAATCTGCTGGCACCCAGGTCTTGGAAACTCCAGTCTTCTTTGTTGATCACTGTCCTGGTTTCCCTTGTAAGTGGACAGGTTTGTAGGTTCACCCTTCTATAACCAGACACTGAATGTTGGAGTTATTGGAAGTTCTGAACCAGACCCTCTTTGTATGATTATATTTCTCTGCCCATTCTCATATCTATGAATGACTCTAAGATTCATGTGTCTTGGAAAGAATTTTTCACTGGTTGGCACTTTCCTGCTTGACTTTTTTTTTTTTTTAATTTTTAATTTTATGGCCATACCCATGGCATGTGGAAGTTCCTGGGCTAGGGATTGAATCCCAGCTGCAACTGTGGCAAGGCTGGATGCTTTCATCTATTATACTAGGCTGAAGATGGTACTTGCACCTTCACAGGGACCCGAGCTGCTGCAGTAGGATTCTTAATCCACTGAACCAAGGCTGGAACTCCCTGCTTGACATTTTTTTTTAAAGTCAAACTAGGCTTCTAATTCCTATTAATTCCTACCCAAAGACAATTTAACATGTAAAATCTTTATAAGTCAGAAATCCAAGTGTCACTTTTGATGCCTCTCTCTCCTTTATATTCTCATATCCAATCCTTTAATAGGATTAGTCATATTTTCCCTAAATATATCCAAATGCTGTCTATTTCTTTCTATATATATATTGTTACTTCTCAAATCTAATCTTCAGTCATCTCCATAGTCACTACCTAACACTCTTTTTCTCTACATTAGTGCCCCAGTGGGTATTGTGAAATTAAATGAGTTGCTTCTTTTTAACATTGTAAAGCTTTTCATTGCTCTTAGAATAAAAACCAAAATACTTAACATAGCCAAAAATGTCACATAAAGTCTGATCTGTGCTTAAATCTGCAACTAGCTCTTATACTATACCTAACCCCTAAACTGTGTGTTGAAGTCACAAGAACTACATTCAGTATCTCAAAATTACTTTGCTCCTGCCATGGGGCTTTACATATTATGTTACTTCAGCCCAGAATGTTCTTTGTCCTTTGCTTAATGTCCTTACTACCAATGTGTCGATTTCAACACAAGACCGAGTTCATTAGTGACATCTTATTATATGATCATGATTTTATAGATGCCAGTGTAGGTATATAGATGCATAGTTATATAGTTGTATATAAACATAGGTTTTATATCATTATAGGAATGGATGACAGATAAATATACTTAGATTTGTAGAAATATAGAAATGGATTGCATAGATATATTGTCCTATACCTTTACAGGAATAGATGGGATTAAAATTATGACCACTGTGCTCAAGAAATCATGCCAGAAACTTTGCAACCATCCCCAGAACAGAAAGCATTGAACAAGAGATTAAGTAAAATCTTCACACCATTTTTAGAAAGACAGAATAGCCTCTCCTTTGGCTGGAATGCTCAGCTAATATGCCCTCCAGAGACTGAATTGTAGATTAAAGTTATCCAATTATCACCTAGCAGGGGCCTGTGATCATTCACTTGTTGAGTTGTCTCAAATAGATATTGTTTGGACATTGCATTTGATAGGGTATAACGAAATGCCTTTCATCTTTCTTGCTTTTTTTTGTGGTGTCCTTAAAATGCATGATACATTATAATTGAAAGACCCAAATCTGGAAAAGTTGCAAGTTTTTTTCTCAAGTTTTCAGACCTACTGCAACAATTTAGGCTATAATAATATTTATATTAAAAAGGAGTATGGGAGTCCCCATTGTAATTCAGCAGGTTAAGAACCCAGCTAGTATCCATGATGACATGGATTTGATCCCTGGCCTTGCTCAGTGGGTTCAGGATCCTGAGATGCCACAGGATGTGGCTTGGATCTGGCACTGCTGTAACTGTGATGAAGGTCAGCGGCTGCAGTTCCAATTGGACCCCTAGCCCAGAAACTCCCATATACTGCAGATGCATCCCTAAAAAATGAAATTTTTAAAAAAGGGACTGTGATCCAAAGTTAAATACACCAGTAAACTTGGCAACAACTTCACCACAAGCAGAATTTATTGGTTACAACTATGGATGTCTTTTTTTTCCCATATTTAAAGTCATTTCCCAAACGACTTTCTAGAAAGGGTATGGTAAATGCATATTTCCACCAGAAGTGATTAACAGTGTTGTTTCCACACAACCTTGCCAACATCACTTATTATATTTTGACAAATAGAAATTTGACAGTTGGATTATTATGAATGTTTGTATCAATTCCTTTGATCAACACTAAGTTAAATATTTTTGCACATGCTTATAAGCTGTTCATGTTAGTTCTATTGTGAATTCCCAATTTAAGCTTTTTACTTATTTTTATCTATTGCTTATATACATATGGGTTCATTTTGTTAGTGAGAATTTTCATGTAATTGTCAAATTCACATCTATGAGAACCAAAGTAAGAATGCTATCTTAGCATGCACCTTAAAACTAATAACCCTAACCTGACTTACAAAAGTTATTTGTCTATGTTTTTCTGAACTCACCTTTTGCCACTATCAACCTCAACCACTTTGCTCCAAGATGCCAGCCTTATTTCCTTTGTTCTCTTGATATTTAAACAAATGTGCTCCCACTGCCATTCCTATCACAACTTGCATGGCTCTTACATACAGATACTTTTCCATATCACCCAGTTTAAATTAGCCACCCAGTCACGCTTTGGCCTTCCATCACTTCTTTAGCCTCTGACTTTTTTGTTTATTTGTTTCTCAACATATTATCTGTATCCTGCATTGATTTGCAAACCCCTTGAATGCATAGGGCTTTTCTATCCTCACTGTGTACCCAACCTCTAGAAAACATGTGCTTAGCAAATACTTGCTTTATAAATGAATTAATAAATATTTATAAGATTTAGATTATCAGTGAAAAGCAAGTTATTCTTTTTCCATATCTTTAAGTCTTTTTTGAATGTCTGCATAGGTCTAGGATGTTCTTATGAAGTAAGCACACTTACATTTATTTTTATTTCCTAAAATTTTTATTGCTTTTGTGAATGTAATTTGTTTCATTTTGGGAGAGGTAGAGTGTGTATTTAATATTATCATAGGGTAAAACTAGCCATTTGATCTTGTGTAAATTGTTTAATAATCATAACTCTCAATTTCTTCACTTACAAGTTTAATAATAGTATCAACCACATGTTTTGTGCATGTATGAGAATTAGATAATACGCATGATGTTCTTACTTTGTTGTTGACTTGCTTGTCTATATATTCTATTTTCTGGGAGTGGATAAGACCCAGTTTGGGTGCAGCAGGGGACCAGGAGAACTTAGCAATCTTCTACCAATTCAAGTCAAAACACATAACTCACTATAATGAGAGAATGAAATCTGTCTTCAGTCCCTAAATTTCCCTTCCACAAAGCAAGAGATCCCCTTTGCAATAAGAAAGTCTATGTGGACTATGTGCACAATTAATTTATTTACACTGGTGCCTACCAGTCTAAAGACAGGCACAGTAATACTGCAGCATCAGAGAATTTTCCAAGTTCTTTTTTTCACATTTACATTGCCAAGCTTTTGCTTATTTATATTTTTCCTTGCTGTACATGCCCTTCTTGAATTTTACCAGAAGGTTTAGCCATTCTCCTGGAATGCATATATTGCATTGCAAAATCTACACAAACATTTCTGTTATGGGGTAAACTAAAAAATGTGACCTATTAGTACTTGACAGAGCTAGAAATATCAAGCCATTTCTATTTATTGCATATAAACAGACTCTTTACTCTGATGAACATCCTTGTATACATTTCTAAGATATTCAAGCAAAACAAAATTTGATTCAATAGACTAAAAAACAGAATAAGCCAGTGGAACTGACCAATAGGAATTTTAGATTTGTTAAAACTATTCTTTTTAAGAAACAGCTAAATGAAGTAATAATTTATGGAAGGAGAGGTTAGTTAGACACATAAGCAGCATGAATGAGATGTTAGAATGTTGTCTTTCAAATATTCTAAATTTCACAATTTTGTCTTATTGTGAATTCATTATAAATCTATTCTTATAAATTTAACAGTTTATAAAGAGAATTTTTAATAAGTAAAAGAAACTTTAAGCTTTTGTCTATGCAAATTAAGAAAATTGGCTCTGAGTCCACACACAAAACCTGTTTTTCATGTGATGCATAAAACAATTTTACCTAGTTTATCTTTAATAAATGTGTTTAGACATCTTCCTCTTCCCCCTGCAATTAGCGTATTTAAAATGCATACGAAATCTATTCTGGGAGTTTCCCTTGTGGCTCAGTGAGTTAAGAACCCATAGTAGTGTCCGAGAGGATGCAGGTTCAACCCCTGGCCTCATTCAGTGGGTTAAGGATCCTGTGCTGCCACAAGCTACAGCATAGGTCACAGATGCGGCTTGGGCCTGGTGTTTCTGTGGCTGTGATATAGACAGGCAGCTGCGACTCTGATTCGACCCTTTGCCTGAGAACTTACATATGCTGCAGTTGTGGCCATAAAAAGAAAAAAATATATATGTATTCTATGTTTGCCTAGTGCATTTCATAGCCTAACTATTCTATTCCTTTAAACTTTGATTTGTTGAATTAAGGAAGTATTTTTCTAAATATTTTTAGTTATTATTTTGACATCATGGATGGTTGGTCAACTGATAGTTTTCCACAAAGACTGTGTGTTTAAGCCTATGTAAAACTGGTCTAAGAGGAAAACTAATAAACAACATAACATTTAATTCAGAAGATCCCCTGACACTATGGCATATTCATTTTTTTTTGTTCTAAAGTGTTTTTAAAAGCAACCAAAATTAGAATTATGTCATATTGAAATGTGTCTCTGATAAACTTTGACAGAATTATATCAGTTCACACCTACATTATTTTCTACATAAAGAAAAAAGTAAAATAAATATACTCCAAAGTCATTATTCTCTTTCTTCTGTAATTGCATGTTATGAATGACTTCGTGTTATTTTGCTTCTTCGTATTTGCTCACTAGCAATTAGGAATTCTTTGATCTTCAAGGCTGCTATTGTGTAATTCATCAAAGATTTTGAACCTGAAAGTAGAGAATAAGAGATTGGCTTCTGAAATGTCAGTCCATCCACTCTAATTTTGACCAAACAAGTTTCTGGATAGATTATAAAATTCATTTTAAAAATCTTTTCCTCAATTAAGTATGTTTTGAACACGAAAGTGCAGTTTAATTGCCAATTACAAATGACAATTTTGGCATATATACTTGGATTTCTTCAAATACATGATTTAATGGACTTTTCTTATAATGTTCATATAATTAATTATATTTCTTTTACTATTAAAATTAGTAACAATGCCAAAAATGTCATACTAATTCTAATCTACTGGTCTGAAATTAAATCATGCTTGTTGAATTTTGACGAGTTTGGGCATTATGAGTAATGCATAATATTTCATGCCAGAAGAGTTCTGACACAGGTCATTCTAAAACCTTGGAAATTCAATGTTAGCTTTCACTCTATGCAAAAAGATAGTTAGCTATGAGAAAAAAAAAGTGAACTTGCAAAGCAAATGTCATTCTAAACTCAAAATACTCTTAGTGTATCTGGAGATCCAGCAGTGTTACTGACCAATGATAGAAATATTGTATTGCTTATGCCACTACCAAGAGAATGTTGATTTCACTGCCTCAACCAAGCTTACCTAAGCTGTAGTAAAACTTTTACTGAAACTACTATACTGAAACCTTAAAAACCTCATTGTCCTGGAGTTTGGTCTAATAGTAGTTAAGAAAGACAGAAACAGAATTTCTTAGTGTTTCTCCTAACTCCTCCTTATTCTTTTCCTTACAGATCATATTTTCAACTGTCTTTACTTTTTCAGTGCAAATCAGTGTTGTTGAAGTGTTAAAATCCATCCCCAAGATCTAGCAGCATTTAACACATTGGAGAAAGTCTCTCCGATTTTTCTATTTCCAGGGGTATCAAAATAACATGGAGTAATAAATACTACTATATTATGGAAAATATGTTGATACTGAAACCACAAGAATTCTTCTCTAAAAATAAATTGAAATTTCTCATAGTGTTATTGTCTCAGTGAATCTTCTCAAGATATTCTTTCTAGGCATGTTCTAATAAACCAGTTTATTTTTAGAATCAGAGCAATCAAGAGGAGAATAAACAAAATATATTATCTTTGGAACATAAAATGATACAATGTAGCCCAGATCCATCCAGGATTTTAAGGTATAAATGAGCAATAGAATATAAGGTATAAGCATTTTTGGTTCCATTTATTAGAAAAAAAAATTTGAGTACATATTTTTGAGCTGCTGTTTTCTCTGTGATTCTCTCTTTTAAAAGAATTCATTCTATTATTTTTATTTTTCCAAATTTTTCTTTTTCCATGATAGTAAGTTTTAATGATTTTATATAGTGTGTTTTTAACCGTAAAGAATGTATCTCTGAAAAGTTGGAAGTATAGTCACAGTCCTAATGAAAAATTGAGTTATTATTTTGAATGCCATTTGATCCATTTGCAGGCATTCAGAACAATTTAGACTTCATTCATTTAGTCTTCTCATGCAGGGCTGACACCATGTTATTATCCAACATAGAGATCTTTTACAAATCCAAAAATAAGTCCTGACTTGGTGAATAACTGACTCCTACCACATATTTTCAAAAACTGTAAGGTAATTATACTCACATGGTTGACACATGCTACATAGTAGCTCTCTGAAAATGAATACCAGTTTAATAGACATTTTATTTCTGTGTTTTCATTTGATTCTACTTTTTGCTATTAGTTCAGCATAATCTATAGTGCTAGAAAGAAAATATCTCTCTCTTCCTTGTTGCTAAGTTTGGAAGGGAAATTAACTTTTCCAGTAGTATATTTTCTAACTTTCTGTAACTTACTAACCTTAACAACACTTAAGTAAAAACCTATCTCGATTAATATTTATACAGCGATGGTAACATTGAAATTATCATTTTGTTGTAATTTGTCTTTAGATAAAACATGAACAAAATAACCAGTGAGGTAATAATACACACAAATGTATACCCTCCCACCACATACAGTGGCATATTGTTACATGCCATGGAGTAAGAAAAATAGTATATGAAAATGTTAAAATAAGTCTGAGTTTTATGGTACAGGTGGCATTCCTGATTTTTTTCAAAAGACAGTTAAATGTCATTCTTTAAGGGTAAATAAATCTTAATTTTCAATTATACTATGTTTATTGTAACCATACTTTTATTTAAGGTTTTTCCTCTTTATTTTTTAATGGTCACACTCATACCATATGGAAGTTTCTGGGCCAGAGACTGAATCTGAGCCGCAGCGGCAGCAACACTGGATCCTTTAACACACTGCCCCAGGCCAGGGATTAAACATGTGCCTCTGCAGCAACTCAAGCAGTCTGATTCTTAACCCGCTGCATCACAGCAAGAATTTCTTATTAATGTTTTTTATTCTTATAATATGAATATATCATTTAGGAATCCATTGATTGAAAAATAAGCATGTATTACTTCTTAGATGGAGAAACTTAACAGATTTATTTCTAAACAGGATAATAAATGCATAAATTCATTCTTCTTAGGTTACATATATCAGTTGACAAAATTTCTAGAGTGCCATTATTCTTGATCCGTGAGACTGGGGCAGGTTTGAGATAAAACACCACTCCTTCATCCTCTCCATTCAGTGCTTTTCTTCTTGGGTCTTTGGGAGAAGAAGGGTTTTGTTGTTTCCATATTGTATTCTCACTTAAGGGAATGGTATTTTTATGTCTCTCACTTGCCTGCAGAACACATTCTTGTGTTCAGTGCCTTGGATCTCCGTGTTGCCACAATCTAAGGTGTATATTTTTTGTTTGTTTGTTTGTTTCAGATGTGTGCTATCTGGACTAATCTCACTTACAGGGCTGCACATTGAAAGAAGACCAGTTGTTCTGTTAAGATCCTATTCCCTATTATAAATTGTCATCCTGTTGGCCTGTACTGTCCGAGCATCAGTTACTACTCATTCCTTCATGCAGCACACATTCTTAACCACAGTATGTGTCAGGCACTGAAGATATAAAGTCAAATATGACATGGGATTTATCCTGGGAACTCACAGATTAGTGTGAAATACAGAAAATAAATTGGTGGTTTCATTTCAATGTAATAGGTGTTGGGTCATTATAGCTGTGGTAACTGTGAGAAAGGTCATCTGGCTTCTTTTCCTTTTTGACATAGTTATTAAAGCTGCTTGTAGAGATATCAAAGTACAGGTAACATATTAAACTCTTTTCAACTCATAGAAATTATTCTCAAATTTGTTTAATAGGTCCTCTGGGGACACCATACAGAGGAGTGTTGATAGGGAAAAAGGACTTGAAAACGTCATGGGCTCAGGGTAGGGAGGTAAGGGGAGAAATGTTCAGAAGAAGGATATCTCAAGGATATTCTGAGCATGGGAAGACTGCAGAGGCATATTTGAAAGCCCAAATTAGTTACTTTAGCTCTGATCTCTTGCTCTCATGTAAAGCTTGCATGGGAGAATTTACTCTTGAAAGAGCAAGGAGTACAAATCTTGCCAGTGCTTATAGCAGAAGAGCTGTTTACACAGCACAATCAGATTTCTTGCCCGTGACCTTTCTTAGAAGTTATATTAGGAACTTTGTTAGATCACTGTGCAGCTAGCAGCTCATCAATCTGGGGGGTGGACTAAGGTGATATATTAAAACTGGTAGTTGCCTGCCACATTCTGTCAAAAGAAAGAAGCTCATTGCATCATTTTCATCAGTGTTTCTCATGCAATGAAGTAATCCTTGTAGCTGGTACCAGTAAAGAGTCTAAAGTATCTGAAGAACCAAGATACAGAAGCTGGGAGAAGTCTTTAAAACCGAGGCCTAGAGATATTAACAAAGAAGAGCAATAATGCAAACACTGAACTGAAGATTCTCTTCAGTTCATGGTTGTCTAAAACGTTAATGGTAAATTCAGAGTGGACCCATTTCCTGATGTGCAATATCTGTAACTTTCAAGACTATAAATGAGCCCATGTGAATAGAAACTTGACAATTTATTAGCATAGAGGAAGGATGCAAATAAACAGACACCAATAAAAGAAAACTCAAACTCTATTTAATAATAAAATATACAACAGCCCTTCTAGTTATCACCTTTTAAAAATAGACTTTATTATTAATCAGGCCAAATATATTTTCTGAACACTTCTAAAACGAGTTTTGGCAAACCTCCAAAGAGACTTTATTTTCTATGGAAGTGGTACCCAAAAAAGAAAGTTTTAGAAACTAATTGAAGAGCCAAAAGGAGTGCCTATCATATCTTCCACTCTGCAGAGTCCCATTTCATACCAGGTACAATTTTAAATGTCATAACAAAAAATGGACACAGAAGCAGAATAGACTAGCAGTGTGTACCAAGGAAGAATCCGTGGTTTGTGTTTTTGGTAAAGACCTTCACCTACAAGAACGCCATCCTTTCCTTGAGACCGCTAGTTTCTTCAAGAGATTTTAAATCTAAATTTAAGTGATATACAAAACAAACACAGAAAAAATAAATACATCAAAAAATCCTAGTGCCTAAAGCTATCGCCAGTGTTTTTTGTTCGCTTGATTTAACATTGAGCTTATTTATTTGATATTTGATTTTACTCAAAAATTCATGTGCACGTGAATTTTGAATGATAGTCATAATAATAATCAAGTCTATTTATCTCTTGCTAACTATGCTGTACAAAATAGCTGATTATATTTCATTTTTCATACCATTCCTACAAGGTACTATCATCCCCATTTAACAGTAAAGAAAACTGAGATAATTAGAAGTTTTAAAATCTACTGGAGTTATACTGTTTGCAAGGACAAAATTGCAAGAAAAGCCTATCAAATTCTGAAGTCTAGACGTTTTAGTCTATTTCATCCTGTCCTACTTTGTGCCAGAGAATGTGCTTAATATTTTTATGTATGTGACTGTCTTGAGAACTTGCTAAACTCTGTAGTGTATATACTAATATGTCTGTGAAACAGAGGTAAATAGAAATATTGCAGAATACCAAAGTACACTCGGCAAGTTTAAAGCACAAATTGTACTGGCACTCAAATTGGTGTTAATCCAGATCCATACTCAATTTAATACCTTATGTATCCTCTCAAAAATAAATATTAAACTAACTGAGATAAATTATGCTTTTGAATTTTTTCAGACAAGATTTGGCACTTTGTTTTTGTTTTTCTGTAAGACCTACCTGTGTTTGGTTCTGAAGAGAAATCACAGGTGTTTTACTCTGCCTGCATTCCGTCATCCCTGGTTTAGTTCTTGAATCTAGAAGCCTCATCTTTAGGTAACCTCCATAGGATGATCCCAGTCCTATCCCTCCAAATAGGGCACAGTGACTGACACTTCTTTCCTTAGTACTCACTCTCAGAGAAACCCAGAGACAAACCACTCTGTGCCAATTGTCATGATGATTCTCAAGCAAGGTGGCAGAAACAAGCACCTTGGCTTCCTAAATTCCAAAATATTAGGAGGAGGGCCTAGGGGACCCCAAATGTGTAATTCTTCCCAAGGACACTGGGAAGAGATTGGCATCATCATTGGCATCATAGCAACGCCGGATCCAAGCCGCATCTGCAACCTATGCTACAGCTTGCAGCAATGCTGGATCCTTAGCCCACTGAGTGGGGCCAGCAATTAAACTCACATCCTCACAGACACCATGTCAGGTTCTTAACCTGCTGAGTCATGATAGGAACTCCTGTTAAAATATTATTTTAAAAACAAAACAAATCCGTGTATGGATTTCCTCATATTAAGGCTTTTCATTGAAGTAGTTACAAATATATAACAACTTCCTTCATCTAATAGACACAAATATTAGAAATAGAGATATTTTTGTTTCTCAGTGGAATTATCATGGTACATTTTATTGGTAAACGTGATTTCTTTTGCCCATTCTAAATGGGAAGGAGAAAGTGAACCTCTAGGTTTTTCACTGAGAGAAGACCTATGACTATGCAACCTCTATGCCTTTCTTGGAAGCTCAGTAGGGCACAGCCTCATAATTGGTGTCTTCTCTCCCATTTTATTGCATTTTTCCTTACTCTGTGCCAAGTCTTCCCTCCTCAAAAATGCATTCTCACTTAAAATGTGCCTCAGACTCTGTTGGTTCAGGTCATTCTATTTTAGAAATCACTAAATACAGTTGTGAGATAATTAGGCTCAATACAATATTTAGTGATATTCCAGGGTAAAATGTTTGATTTAGAGATTTAGCTTCAAGTGCCCTAATCTCCTCTTGCCATGAATTACTGTTTGCTGAATGCTTCTCCTTACTTCATGGACCACACCTAAATCCATTCCTTTGAATTCTCAGTTGCCTGTACCTCTATTGCTGCCTTATTTACCATAAATCTCAAAAAAAATAATGGGTATTAATTACATATCTTTGAATGTATAATAAATTAATTATCACCTTTAATCACCACTTAGTTTACTGCCTTCTTACACTATGCAAGGCACAGAAAAGGGAGCAAAAAAGACTAAAACATACATAGGATGTGATTTCTACTCTCAAGATGTTTATAATATGGAGTAAAAAATTGTAGAAAATGAATAAATTCACATTTGAATCATCATTCCCCTTCTCTGAGATTAATCATATTGTCTACAATTTACAGATGGGGAAGGGCACTTGCAAAACTTAACTGACTCAAGGTTTATGTAACTAACTACAAAACTTGAGCCCAAATCTATTAATCTCCAAGACTTCTACATTAGCTCTTCCATAGCATGAATGACTTGATAGTATGCAAGGGGAAACTAAGTCAGACACTCAGGGGAGCTAATAATTCAGCATTACATGTTGTGGGACAGCAGAGATTCTTTAGTGTAACATGTGTTTGAGTTGATTAGGCTTTAAGGTGTTTGAACGGATCAGTGTAACACCTGTTTGACTAACAGTGAATAATTATGTTCTAGAAAACCTCAGGAGATGAGTAGGAGAGTATTAAAACAGACCATCAGTAGTAACAGTAATCAGAGAATTAGTAGTATGAAGAGTGGTATTAATTATAATGGCATTAGGAGTAGTAGCCATTCAAAGAAATAGTATGGAGCCTGCTATATATCAGCCCCTGTGCCAAGTGACCAGGACTTTATTATTCTAATTTGAGCCTAATAATCCCACTTTATAGTAGAAAAGTGTGATATTTAATTTATGTGTCACTTGGATATGGTACCTAGTTGTTTGGTCAAACATCGGTCTAGATGTTGTTATAAGATTATTTTTTTAGATGTGATTAACATGCAGATAGGAATTTGAGTACAGTGAATTATCCTCCTCATACAATCAGTTGAGCATTTTAAGAACAAAAACCGTGGTTTCTCAAAAAAGCAAAGAATTCTGTCTTCAGATAGCCTTCAGACTCAACTGAAACATTAACTCCTGCTGGAATTTCAAGCCTGCCAGTCTGGGCTGAAGGTTTCAGACATGCCAGCTGCCCACAATCACAAGAGCCAATCCTACAAATTAATCCCTCTCTCTTGATAGGTAGGTAGGTAGATAGATAGATTGACAGATAAAATTGGCTCTGTTTCTGTGGAAACTCCTGACTCATACAATTTCATTATCACTGAAGATTTAAAGTGAACAGAGTGCATCAGGTATTGTATTTGTTTTAAATTTCTAAGCTCATCTTCTGAGAAAATCCTTGTATTTCAAGAATCAACAAAATAAACTATGCAACTGTACCACTCAAATATGGACAGCTGCAGTGTTACAGCCCTATCTGGGCAACCTTGAAAAACAGTGGTGAAAAGATATCCTCCCAGTGGCAAAACTTCAAGCAGAGCATCTGGTTGCTCATTTTGTTTTGAAGAAGAAATGGCTGGATGAGTGATTATATACTGATTCATGGTCTGTGGGCAGTGATTTGGCTGGATGGTCAAGGACTTGGAGGGAATGTGATTGGAAAATTGGTGACAAGGAGATTTCTTCAGTGAAGAAATATGTGAATAGATATATTTGAATGGGTTAAAAACATGAAGACATTTGCATCCCTTGGAAGTATTCACCAAGGGTGACCTCAGGAAAGGACAATTTAAATAATCAGCAGATGACCCATTCTGTAGATACCAGTCAGCCTCCTTCTGTAGCTACTTCTGTTATCACCCAATGGGCTCATGAACAAAATGGCCCTGGGGGCAGTGATACAGGTTATGCACAGGCTAAGTAATATGGACTTCTATTACCCAAGGCTGACCTGGCTAAGGCTCGTTCCTGTTGAGTGTCAAATCTGCCAACAGCAGAGATCAACATTGAGTCCCTTACCTGGCATGATTCCATGGGGTGATTTGTCAGCTCCCTGGTGGCAGGTTGATTACACTGGACCACTTCCATTATTGAAGGGACAGTTCTCACTGAAACAGACATTATGGACAGGGATTTGACTACCCTGTCCACAAGTCTTCTGCCAAATTATCATCCATGAACGTAGAAAATGCATTAGTGAGGTCTGAGGATTAAGATGGCGGAATAGAAGGACCGGAGCTCAACTTCTCTCCTAAAAACAACAAAATTCACAACTAAAAGCTGAGCATCCCCCACCCAAAAGGACCAGAAACCTTAAAAAAGATACCCTACTCCAGAAGAAAAAAAGGAGGCCACATCAAGAGGTAAGAGGGGCAATTTCACTATATAAACAACCCCATACCTCCCGGGTGGGAAGCTCCACAGACTGAAAACTAACTGGTTCAGAGAGACTCACCTACAGGAGTGAGAGTTCTGAGCCCCACATCAAACTCTCACATGCAGGGATCTGGCACTGGGAGAAACAGCCCCTGGAGCACCTGGCACTGAAAGCCAGTGGGGCTTATGCACAGGAGCTCCACAGGACTGGGGGAAATGGAGACCCCATTCTTAAAAGGTGCACACGGACGTTCACGTGCACTGGGTCCCAGGGTAGAGTGAGGTCTCCATGGGAATCTGGGTCAAACCTGACTACAGTTCTTGGAAGACATCCTGGGAAAACAGGGGTGAATGTGGCTTGTTGTTGGGGAGGGACAATGAAGGTAAAGCTCTCGGGAATATTCAGCAGCTGCCTTTCTCTGGAAGTGGCCATTTTGGGAAAATCTGGACCCACCAGTCAGTCAGCACTGAGAAGCCCCAGGGAAAACAACAATCCAGGTGGGATCACAGCCCTTCCCCTAGGTAAACTGGCTATATAAAGACCCCTCAGGCACACAGATGCCTCTAATCCCATCCAGAGACTAAGCCCCACCCACCCAGAGGGATTAGAATCGGCTCCGCCTACCAGGGGGCAGGCATCAGCCCCTCCCATCAGGAAGCCTACAAGCCCCCATAATGACTTCAGCCACAAGGGGTGCAGACACCAGAAGTAAAAGAGGCTACCACTCTTTATCTGTAAAAAGGTCACCACACCAAAAACCTATAAAAATGAAAAGACAGAGAACTATAACTCAGATGAGGGAGAAAGGGAAAAACCCCAGAAAATCAGCTAAGCCATGAGGAGATTCTTAGCCTCCAGGAAAAAGACTTTAGATTGTGGATGCTGAAGATGATGCAAGGCATTGGAAATAAACTGGAGGCAAAGATGGATAACTTACAGGAAACACTGAGCAAAGAGATACAAGATACAAAACTTAATCAGGAAGAGATGCAAAATACAATAACTGAAATAAAAAATTCACTAGGAGCAGCTAACAGCACAATACAGGAGGCAGAAGAACGAATAAGTGAGGTAGAGGACAGGTTAGTGGAAGTTACAGATGCAGAACAGAAAAGAGAAAGAAGATTGAAAACAAATGAAGAGAGTCTCAGAGAACTCTGGGACAATGTGAAACGCACCAACATCCATATTATAGGGGTGCCAGAAGGAGAAGAGAGAGAGAAAGGGACAGAAAAAATATTCCAAGAGATTATAGCCGAAAACTTCCCTAACATGGGAAAGGAACCACTCACTCAAATCCAGGAAGCACAACGAGTACTATATAAACCCAAGGAGGAATACACCAAGACACATATTAATCAAACTGACCATAATTAAAGACAAAGAGAAAATCTTGAAAGCAGCTAGGGAAAAGAAACAAGTAACATACAAGGGAACCCTGATAAAGTTAGCAGCAGACTTTTCAGCAGAAACGCTTCAGGCTAGAAGGGAGTGGCATGATATACTTCACGTGATGAAAGGAAAAAACCTCCGGCCAAGATTACTTTACCCAGCAAGGCTCTCATTCAGATTTGAAGGAGAGAGCAAAACCTTCACAGATAAGCAAAAGTTGAGAGAATTCAGCAACACTAAACCAGCCTTACAACAAATACTAAAGGAACTTCTCTAGGCACAAAAGAAAAGGCCCAACAGGAAACAAAAATTCCACAAATGACAAGGCTCACCAGTAAAGGTATATATACAGTAAAGACATGGAATAATCCATGCACAATTATACCACCAATTATACCATCATGAGAAAAGGTGGCTACAAATGCAGGACACTGGAGATGAACTTGCAATTAAGAGAACAATGACTTAAAACAGTCTCTATACATATAGTCTCTTATATCAAAACTTCAGAATAACTGCAAACCAAAAATCTACAATTGATACACAAACAAGGAATCTCTGGAGAAGAAACATATTTCATGCATAATCCACCATGACGGGGGTCATTTGACATCATTCTTGGAATGCTAAAGTCTTCTTACATCTGATTCTGATTTCTTCTCCATCAAAGAATTTATGATAATTATAATTAAATAATGCAACTATAAAATTAAATAATACAGTTCTACAATTGTATTATTAATAACCATTTCTCTCCATGGTACAATGTAAGGTCTATAACGTCTTGTTTATCACATCACCTAGAATGGTGTAATGCCTTTATTGAAGAATCAATAAGATTTAACAAATTGTGAGGACATATTTATATAGTTATACTGTTTTTTAACCCAATTTATGCATTTTATATTTTACTTATTTTCAGAGGGTGTATTAATTTTGTTATTCTTACCAGTTAAGTTGTTCATTTTTTTTATGCTGTATAAAATATTTAATGGTATATAAGGCTTCCTTCTTTATAAATTTTAGTTGCATGATATACACAATTTTAATATAATGCTAATTTTTAAAGAAAAATTGAAATGTAATAGATAATACTAAATAGTAAAGATGAAAGCCATACAAAATGGGGTACAGTATAGAATAAATTTCCTATTCGTCTCGGCATATTTTCCATTCCACTTCTTCAGAGGGAGTCACTTAACCTGTTTCTTAAGATCCATGATATAATAATCTGTCTGAATGTAATTGTGTTTAAATATATGTATTTCATTCTGTAAAAAAATAAAATAAAGTCTGAAAAAAAAAAGAAAATGGCTTAGTCATAGTATTTCACATAGCACTGATTCTGATCAAGAAATTCACATCACAACAGCTGAATTGCAGCAATGGGGCCACACTTAGGGAATTTATTGGTATTACCATGTTTCTTGCCATCCTGAAGCAACTCCTTTGATGAAATAGTGGAATAGCCTTTTGAAGACTCACTTGTAGTGCCAGCTAGGTGGTAGTACCTTGCAGGGTGGGGTAAGGTTCTCCAGAAGACTGTATGTGTTCTAAATTAGCATCTAATATTTTGTGCTATTTCTCTCATAGCCAAGATTCCTGGGTTTGGGAGTCAAGGGGTAGAAATGGGAGTGACACTACTCACTATGATTCCCAAGGTCATAGTTCCAACAAGAGTAGGAAAAAAGAAGATGGATCCACAGATGGGTGGTGGCAGCTGTGCTTGCTAGTGAGAGGGGGAAGTATATTTATTTTGTTGATCCTTGAAATACAAGGACACTCTTCATAGACAAATTAGCAAACTGAAGGCTAATATACCACCTGATGCACATGGTTTGCTTTGAATTTTCAACAACAGATAATGAATTTGTATTCGTCAAGTTCCCTGGAGAAATAGAAGTAGAACATATTCACGAGTATATATACATCTACTGTAACATCTGTAATACAATGAATAAAACATAATCTATACAGTATAAAGATTATATATAACATCTATATAATATACAAACACAATATAGAACACCTATATAACATCAGTGATATAACATCTCTATAGTACACTAATAATACATCTATGTAAATGTATATGTAAATAATCTTTTCCTGTATCTGTATCTATCTCTCCATATACAGATATATACTATATATGTATATCTATCTATTTATATATATAGAGAGAGATAGATTTTAAAGAATTTCCTCAAATGATTATGTGGACTGGCAAGTCTGAAATTTGCAGAGCAGGCTAGCAGTTTAAAAATTCCAAAATGGGGAGTTCTTCTTGTGCCACAGAGGAAATGAATCCAACTAGTAGCCATGAGGATGCAGGTTCAATCCCTAGCCTCACTCAGTGGTTGCTGTGGCTGTGGCATAGGCTGGCAGCACTAACTGGATGAGACCTTCCTAAATTATGGAGAATAATGTGCTTTTTAATAATATGCTTTTCTCATATTCTACTGATTTAAGTGCAACATGTAGATTAGCATTTGACCAAAGAACTGGATACCCATGCCTATTCAAGTTGACCCATAAAATTAACCATCAGTACAAAATATTTTTATATCCCTTTAAAAAATGTGAACACTGAAACTCAAATCAAATAGCTTTCCAAAAATCATATAATTTTTAAATGAACTAGGACTAATATCTCTTTATATCTGATTAAAATCCTATAATTCCACTCCAAATGGGCTATAATTTTTTCAATTTTATTGAAGTATAATTGACTTAAAATTTTGTGTTAGCTTCAGGTGTACAGCAAAGTGAATCAGTTATACATATATATCCATACTTTTTCAGATTCTTTTCCCATGTAGGCCATCACAGTGTTCGGGGTAGATTTCCCTGTGTCATTCAGCAGGTCCTTGTTACCTAATGATTTTCCATACAATAGTGTATATACAACGCTCCAACCTCCCAAGTACACCTCCCCTCAGCATTGCCCCTTTGATAACCATACATTTGGTTTTGAAGTCTTTGAGTTTGTTTTGTTTTATATTCACTGATTGTATATTATTAATATCTTAAATGATAAAAATTTATCACCATCTTAGTAACGATGGAACACTTGTCTGTTTTGTGCCATCACAGTATCAGGATCCTTACCTCCATAGCAGACACCATCCATGTCTTCCTGATGAAGGGTGATATTAATATCAAGTGATATAATGTATAGATGAATAATGAAAGCAGTCATATTTGATAAAGGTTTAATATCCAAAATATATGTGTCTATAGCTCAAAAGCAGAAAATCAAATAACCTCATTTTAAAATGGACAAAGGAATTAAGTAGATATTTCTCTAAAGAAGACATGCAATTGACCAACAAGTATATGAAAAGGTACTCAGCTTTACTAACCAGGGAAATGCAAATCAAAACCACAATGAGATATCACCTCACACTTGTTAGAATAGCCATTTTATATATGTGTGTATGTATGCATATATGCAATATTTATATGTGCACATATCTTTTAATATTTTTAAACTACCTTAAGATTTTTCACAGTATCACAGTATCACACTTGTAATGTATTTATAACCTAGCTATTTTCTTTTCTTTTTTTTTTTTTTTTTGTTCTTTTCTAGGGCCGCACCCATGGCATTTGGAGGTTCCCAGGCTAGGGGTTGAATCTGAGCTGTAGCCACTGGCCTATACCACAGCCACAGCTACGCCAGATATGAGCTGTGTCTGTGACCCTCACCACAGCTCATGGCAATGCTGGACCCTTAACCCACTGAGCGAGGCCAGGGATCAAACCTGAAACCTCATGGTTCCTAGTCGGATTCGTTAACTATTGAGCCACAAGGTGAACTCCTATTTTCTTAAAGGTGATTTTTATTTTTTCATGTAAATGCAAACTTTTATTTGTTTTTCTTCATATATATATTTATATATTTAAATGATAGCAAGGATGTGGAGAATTTGGAACCTTAGTGCACTGTCAGTGGAAATATAAATTAGTACATCACTATGGAACAGTTTGACAGTTCCTCAAATAATTAAAAATAGAACTACCCTATGATTCAGGATTCCTACTTCTGGGAATAGGAATATCAAAAAGAATTGATGTCATGAAGTCAAAGAGATATCTGTACCCCATACTTATAGTTTGTTGTAGTATTATTCACAATAGCCAAGATATGGAAGTAATTAAAGTCTTTTCAATGGTTAAGCAGATGCATAAAATGAATGCTTTAAATATGTACTGCTATCAGATGTTATTCATACATCAATAAAGTGGTTTAAAGACAAACAAAAAATGCTATGGGTTGGGGGTTGAGAGTGGATAAGTGAATTAGACGTATGAAGCACAGTAGACTCAAGAAAGTTGGAAAAAAGAAGGTAGTACTTTGGTTTAACATTTTAAAGAGGAAAATGATTCTTTTCTTTCCCCTGTCATTTTTTTTTCTATTTCAGTAGCACAAGGAATTATACGTGAAAATATTAAGAATTAGATGTTCAAAGGTATGTTTAGTTATTTTTTTTTGGAATCGTGTTACTGCTTCAGAAAATGTTTATATACACACATATATCTTTCAAAACTTTTAAACTAGCTCATGTTTTTTCACAGTGACATACTTTTAGTATACTTATAACCTAGCTATTTTCTTAAAGGTGAATTTTTTTTCATGTAAATGTAAACTTTGGTTTGTTTTGTTTGTTTTTCTTCACACTTTGATATGTCATCTGACTTCTTTGTGCTCTAAGACTATATATATATATATATGATTGCACCCTTGGCTTTACTTTTGACTTATAAATTATTCACCAAAATTTCTTTTCCAGGTTGGTCTCTGAAGGTGCTATCCTGTGAATAAGTAAGCTGAAATTTTATGGTAGAAGGAATGATTTTCTTCCTCATGCATTTGATATAGAAAACTTTAAAGGTGTGGTTTTATCCTTTCAGAATGTGCTCTGACCCCATGATATGTGGTATAGAATTATGAAGACACAAATGTTTTTCTGACATCTTTCCCTAAAGCTGCTATACTTTGCTTTACTTTCTCATATTATATAAAATTAAAAGTCAGTGGCCTTTCAAATAGAATTATAGTTTTATAATCAAAAGAACAAATAGTTATCAATTTTCAAATATATCCTACATATATTTTTACTCAACTTCCTTTTGATTAAAATCAATAAAAATCTGTCAATACGTGTGTGTATGTGCATATGTGCAAAAAAAACACTGTAAAGTTTAAAAATTAGAATACTTATATGTTAAATATAGGCAATATTAAATTACATGTTATTAATGGGATAGAGATAGCACATAGTTCTTTCAAATTTATCTTTGTTCAAATAAATAGCAAGCTAGTTTAAACTTCTTATTTTAACAGCTATGTGTGTTTCAGTGTACTTAATTACATGGTAACAAATCATAATGTACACACAAAAATCACACCTAAGTTTGCATGTATGTATGTACTATGTATATATGTATATTCCATATATATGGGATGTTTGCAGCAATGCTTTTAATATTCTGCATGAAATAATGTAACTTTTATTAAAGAGTCAAAGTTTGACATCTTTTAGGCACAAAGTACTGATAACTAGCAGGAGTGAGTGAGTTATCAGAGATTTTCATCAGGACATTACAGTGGTCAGCCAATCTTAAAACCAGCCATGAGTCCCCAGGACATAAGCATTACTATCTGTCAGTGTGACTTGACAGAGAACAAAAATTCCAGAAAGAGTCATAAAGGACTTGAGTTTAACTTGAGGAAGTGTGGACACCAAGGGAACTATTTCAGGAACCTGCAGGGTGTATGCTAAGTATGTCTTTTGCCTCAGGTAGTCACCAATTATGTATGCTATAAATGCAAGGTAGCCTCTCTGCTGAGGGATGTGATTAAAGTGCTCTGGGAACATCTCTCCATGCACTGAGGTTTTTAAAAGGCTAAAAGGCAAAATTGTATCAAGAAAGAATAAAAGAAATAATGAAAGAATAAAACCAGAGAGGAAAAGATATTCCAAGAAGAAAGAGACAACACCAATAAAAATAGTATGTGATGGAATGAAAAATTCATAGAAGACAATATGAAAAGAAAGCATGCATCTAGACTCATGATCTGTAAAGAAGTGACGTTATTATTTTGTTATTATTATTTATTGTAAGAATTCAATGTTTATATGCTAATATACTGGTAAAGACAAACAAATGTGGAAGTTCCCAACGTGTCTCAACAGAAACAAATCTGACTATCATCCATGAAGACACAGGTTCGATTCCTGGCCTCATTCAGTGGGTTAAGGATCTGGTGTTGCTGTGATCTGTGGTGTAGGTCACAGATAGAGCTCATATTTGGCATATCTGTGGCTGTGGTGTAGCTGTGGCCTGGGAACCTCCAAATGCCGAGGGTGCAGTCCTAAAAAGACAAAACAAACAAAAAAAAAACAAACAAAAAACCGCAAACAAATGCATGGGATCTTTTTACTAACCAATATATTTATCCATTCATTCACTCGTTCAGCCACTTAATCTATTCTATTAATTCAAGTATCACTAAGTTTTATGGGTACCCCTTGCTAAGGATCATGGGGCTTGATTTCTAGATTGACAAGATAAATGGCATGCTTTTTTTTTTTTTTATTGAAGAGAATACCTGAAACATGAGAGAGATGGTCAAGACTTACTGAACTGCAGATTTGTCTTTTGTTTTGTTTTGTTTTGTTCTTGGTCTTTTTAGGGCTTCACTCATGGCATATGGAGGTTCCCAGGCTAGGGGTCTAATCAGAGCTGTAGACACTGAACCACATCACAGCCACAGCCACGCCAGATCCGAGCCACATCTGCGATCTACACCACAGCTCACAGCAATGCTGGATCCTTAACCCACTGAGCAAGGCCAGGGATTGAACCTGCAACCTCATGGTTCCTAGTTGGATTTGTTTCTGTTGCACCACGATGGGAACTCCTGAACTGCAGATTTTTAACACTCTCTCCTGATCTGAAGTGTTTCTCTAATGATTTTTATGATCCTATACAGCAAAATGCTGGAAGTTAGATGCATTAAGTATTTTACTCTCTTATTTTTAGTCTAAGTAACTATTTTGAAAGAGAAAATAGGCTAGAGCAATTGAATATTTGTGGGATTAAAAATGTTTGTACAATGAATTTTAATAGTAAAGAAGCTTACTTTTGATAAGAAAAGAGAAAATGAGGTGGGCAGAAGAATCAAATGATAAATCATCATTTTAAGAAAAATTGGAAAGGAGTAAGAAATATAGGAAAATACATTTTTAAAATTATGCATTAATGATGAAATCAGGTATACCAAATGGAGTAGAAGTGATTATGGTTTTACACAATAATTTTTAAAAGAAAGTAATATGAATAGTGCTAGTAATACTACTTGTGAACTTATGTATGGATAGTTTGTATATATACACATATACAAAATTATAGAAAATATAATGAATTCTAATATGAGGAAGTGAAAATAATTTTATAGGTGTAGGTCTAAAGATTGGTGTAGAATAATGAAAGAAAATAATCTGTTTAAAAGAATCTCATAGAGAAAAAAAAAATCCAAGAAAGTAGCATTTTATATTGTAGGGGTTATAGAACAGGCAATTAGAATCAAGAAGGTGTTAGTTGCTTTACTAAAAATAAACAGGTAATTTTATTGTGGAAACAAAATCTTTAGAGACCATTAAATTTAAAAGATTCTAATTTTGATTATAAAATACATTCATGTTATATTTGAAACATTTGTCTCCAGGCACCTACAAAAAGTCTCATTCTGATGAATGATAACATACATAAACCATTTAATCATAATTAAATCAGTATGTGTATATAGTTATATGCATTTTGATAAAGCACTGTATATAATTTGATTTGAACGACAAAGTTGGTTATTTGGACATAATGAGTAACTTGAGTTTCTGAGAGATCTCAGTACTGTTGGCCTTTTTTCAAATATTGATATTATACATAAAAATATATGTTTCAGGAGTTCCTGTTGTGGCTCAGTGGAAATGAATCTGACTAGTAACCATGAGCTTGCAGGTTTGATCCCTGGCCTTGGTCAGTGGCATAACGATCTGACATTGCGGTGATCTGTGGTGTGGGTCATAGATGCGGCTCGGATCCTGCATTGCTATCACTGTGGCATAGGCCAGCAGCTGTAGCTCCAATTAGACCCCTAGCCTGGGAACCTCCATGTGCCATGAATGTAGCCCTAAAAAGAAAAAAAAAAAATGCTTCAAGAAGTAACTTATTTGTTGGGATATGATGGTTGAAACAATATGAATAATCCTGAAGTTCCCATGGATAGCAGGTTAAGAATCTGAATAGTATCCATGAGGATGCAGGTCCAGGCCCTGGCCTTGATCAGTAGATTAAGGACCTGGTGTTGTCTTGAGCCATAGGTAGCAGATGCAGCTTGGATCCAGTATTACTGTGGCTATGGTGTGGGTTGGCAGCTGCAGTTCTGATTGGACCCCTAGCCTAGAAACTTTCATATGCTGCAGATGCAGCCCTAAAAAAAAAAAAAAATTAAAAAGTCCCTGGTATCAGTAAAGTTACAAACCAAGGAATTGTTATGATAACCTCTGTGGTAGGAAAAGGATGACATGTTATGTGAGCACATAGAAAGTACAACTACGTAGGCAAGTGGGAGTCATGGAAGTCATAGGGAAGTGTAGGCTGTGGTCCAGCCAAGGGATGAAGTTGAGTCTGGAGCCTAGATGATGCTCTCTAGTCAACCCATTCACCCTAGAAGGACTGGTATCAACTCAGAAGAAGGGGTAGCTCTTGTCATTTCCTGTCCAGAGGGTGTTTTTTCTATTTTAAATAATACAAAAGCAGTATAAATGCTAGATTTTGCTGTAAAATTTATTTCTAAAATTTTTCTTTATCTATATCTGTAAATCTCCCTTTTATAAAAATGGAGATTGGATTGCTTATGTTTTTTTAATGTATGACTATATAAAATTTATAAAGAGGGCAAATTCCCAAGTATCCTATACCTATTGAAAAACACTAAGAACAAAAATAGTGCATCCTCAAATATGCAATAAGAATCAGAAAAGGGGAAAAAATGACATTTCCTGGCGTGGGGATAATATTTTTAAGTTATGTGATAGAGGAAAAATACAAATTCTCAATATTTCAATTTCTCCTTTTTATACTCGTTTTCTTCATCTGTAATAATGTTCATGATTAGTGTTTATAATATTAAGAGATCATTGAAACTCTAGATAAGCCAAGATAAAAGTAAAATAACCTAGCAACTTTAAATATTTTTACTTTACTATAACCATATGAATCACATCCCAGACTGTAAAAGCTTTCTACAGGCAATATCCAAGTTCTATTGTTCATAAACTTTGTGAAACACAGGGAAAATAATTGTGTACCATGATCTCTTAAAACACATAATAGTAGATTTTGGAAACTATAGACTAACAAATCTGATGTTGATTTCAAAGAAAACCATAGCAGTGTGTGTAGAAATTAGGTTAAAGAATGGGACTCGATAGTGAGACAAAAGTGGATTTGACTTCTGGCTTCATGATTTAATGATTACATTGTCTTTGTGAAAATTGTCTCTGCCTGCTAAGCTTTGCTTACTTCACATACAAAATGGGTATGATCATAGTTTCTACCTGATGCAGTTGTTCAGAAGACAGAAAAAGCAAGTACCAGGATATTGCTTAGACTATAATTAACACTCGAAATATGATTTTGTCAGTAATAATATTAATATGTAAAATGTTTATGAATGTATAGGAAATTAGAACTTCCCTAACAGTTTGTATGAAGTCACTAAATTTAAGTCATTCTAAATTGAACTTAGTTCTGCTTTTGATAGAGTTGCTAAATCGATAGATTAAAATGAGGCCATTTGCATAATGCCTCTTGATTTCAGAAAGTCATTCAAGAAAGCCTTTTATAGTACAGAATTTTAGGGAAAATAAAAGTGTGTTATTTGGATGGAAGTTAAGAGTATTTGTAGATGACAAAACAAATACATCAAAGTTACTTTGATCACCAAAGTTAGCCTAGAATGATTTTTTTCCAGGAGTATGTTGAAAAGGGCTTCCGTCATGTTCTAGATAGTCTTTTAATCAGCAGCTTGAACTTAGGAAGAAATCCCATGCTAATAAAAACATAAAACAATGAAAGGTTAGAAACCATGGCTAATATGATAGGAATTGAGATATTATTGTAACTCAGAAAAGAAAGTAGAGCAAAACAAAATACAAATTGTTATAACTGTAAATAGGAACTACTACATTTAGATTTTAAAAAGAACTGATTATACCATAAAAGGACAAAGTCCGTTTAAGAATAGCAATTTATGTGAACAAAACATACTTTGGAATTTTTGGTTAACTGCAAAGTCAGTATGATTTAACAGTATAATGTGATTCTAAAATAACTTACATAATCAGAGATAATGTGAGTGAAATCATAATATTTTATTATATTTTATTTAAAAAGACTCTATTCCAGTAACCCCCTTTGATAACTGATAAAATGAATGAAACATTTGGTACGATGTCTGACATAGAGTAGGTACTTGGCAAACATTAATATCCTCATGTTTACCTGTGGAATATTCAAAGATTAAGTGTGTATCAGTTTAGAGGAGTAAGTCTTCTTAACTAGTGAGGTACCACGATATCAAAGAGTGGAAGAAGTGTAGTTTGACAAAGTAAAGTGATCTCTAGTTGTGATTCTTAAGGAAATGTGATTTGGTATTTTTCCAAGGCATTTCAGCATTTTTGATGGGGTAGGGAAATTGGAAAGGAAATAAGATATGCCACATGTATATAATTATCAGGAAGACACATGGATTGAAAGTGCTAAGGACTGTGTTTTTAAGAGGCAATATTGGGATACTTTTACTAGGATTTGGAGGGGAGCACATTCTAATAATACATATGCATTTTTAATATGTCCCACAATTAGTGTATAAATTGGAGCCATAAGAATAGGGAGTATCACATACCTGAGCATATCCAGCTTCAAGACTGGCTGGCCAGATGTTGTGGGTCTCAGGAGAGGAATGCTATAGCTGATGAGCATGAGGTTACCCCATTGTGTGAATGGCCCTGAAGGTCCTTCCCATTTCAGATACATCTGGAGGAAAAAACCCGGCTGAAACAAATAGGTATTTGGAAGTCTTTTATGGGTCATTTGTGAGTACAATAATCCTTATTCCTAACCCCATACTCCACAAAAAATAATAGGACTAAGAGATGGTTGAATTTGAATAGGAAATCTAAAGTGCAATAAGGATGCTTCCTGCTATAGTTCACACACACAGAAATGAGGAAGCTGAGATAGTGGGTCACCATGTCTCTGAGATGTCCAGTAATCAGATGAATTTTCCCACCAACGTGACTATCATCTTCCTTAGTAGAATATAAGCTTTTTATTAAAGTATAGTGTTTGGGAGTTCCCGTCCTGGCACAGTGGTTAACGAATCCGACTAGGAACCATGAGGTTGTGGGTTCAATCCCTGGCCTTGCGCAGTGGGTTAAGGATCTGAGCTGTGGTGTGGGTCGCAGACGCGGCTCGGATCCCATGTTGCTATGCTCTGGTGTAGGCTGGTGGCTACAGCTCTGATTAGACCCCTAGCCTGGGAACCTCCATGTGCCGCGGGAGCAGCTCAAGAAAAGGCAAAAAGACAAAAAAAAAAAAAAGTATAGTGTTTATAACTGATGTACTATCAAGCCATGGACATCATTAAAAGCAATTATTTCAGTTGTCTACCATAAGGTTAGAGTCCCAAAGGGTGCTGGGGAATTCGCTTCATTCTTCCCTGCCTCTTAGAGACCTGGGCATCATATTGGCCTTTCTAGAAATTGAAAAAAGAACATTTCATAGTTTAAGTAAATTACCCATTTTAGAACTAATTTTTTTTTAATTTAAATACTTCCCAAGGCAAAATAATCTCATGCTGTAAAGCCATTTATAAGCTTAATTATAAGGATAGTTATGCCTTCTTTTCTTGAAATTTCTCTTATTGAAATATATATAATATTTTTACTAGTGAGAAATACCAATTATGAATAGTGAAATTGGTCACAACTGAATAATGAAAATCAGAAAAAAATTACATAAGTAGATACTGAGGCAAGAGTTGTAAATATATTAATTTGATATTGTCCTTAGAGTATTGTAAACTACAGCCATTGAAAAAATTTGAAAGGACAGTGACTTTTTTTTCCTTCCACATGTTATATTAAACTAGCATGAATTCTGCTCTTGCCAAAACAAATAGAAATATGAGGTGAAAGCTGTATAATATAAAATAAAATTAAATTGAGCCTCCTCAATAACTACTGATTTTATTTTCTTTCTTTTTATGAACGTTTTTCTTTTTGAGCTAACTTCCAGGAGGTATCCTCAAGTTTATTTTCTAACTCTTAAAAAATAATATGATATGAATTATGTAGTATGAACATTAAATATGATACAACACGATATAATAGCTGGGCTCAAACAAAAGGAATGAAATAGGTTCTGTGATAAACTGAGAATTCCCACTTCATCATGCCAGGTTCCTAACAGTGCTGTTTCTCGGAAAAAGAATCACTAATTAAATTTATCTACTGATCTACAGAGGTTATAGCTAAGCTCATTTCTCTACTTGGGACTCTCTATTGAGAAAAGAAAATATTATTGGTAAGGAACAAAAACCTCAAGCCTCTCTCTCCCATGGATATGAAGTCCAATTTACAATATCACAGTGAAACTTGAGTCTTCAAATCCACAAATTAATATAATTTTTTTCCAAAATAGAAAAAGAGCTATAGGGAAAAGGAAAAACACACTTGCTATATGTAACTATGTCTACAACTCAGTAAGCAAAGCTATCATAGGACCAGAGGCACTGAGATATTAAATATAATGCATTTCAAAGTGATAAAGATCTAAGTATATAAGAAATAGAAACAAGAAACAATAGAATATTTTTTGAATTTCAGAAGGGGAAAATAAAAGAATGTTGGGAGGAAATGTTCAAAATAATTTTGTTGATACTTTTTTCAGGATAGATAGAACCCTCTGAATAAACTCAACATGTTGAATACTATGAAGTTCTATCTTTAGAGTACTGAGAAAGTATAATCGTTACACAAAAATACTATAGCCAGCTCTATCATTCATGACAGAGATTGGAAAATAATATTGTATATGTGGAAGTTGGGTACATTTTATTGAAGCCCATTTGAAGGAAACAAACAACTATATAGTCTCATTTTTGCTTTTGTTTTAACCATAATATATCTTCAGTGAGAAGGAAATGGGAAACTTGAATTCAAAAGGAAAGTTTGAGTTTTAAGAAGCAATTTTGAGCAGATGTTGATGTGCATGTTGGTTAAGCTAAAGAATCATTGACCGAGAATTAATGACTGAAATAGTGTCTAGGTTGAAGAAGACGATATAAATATAGTAAAACTGGAATTCCCACTGTGGCACAACGGAATCTGCAGTATCTCTGTAAAGCAGGATAGAAGTTTGATCCCAGGCCCCTGCACAGTGGGTTAGAGGATCTGGCATTGCTGCAGCTGTGGCTTGGATCTAATCCCTGCCCAGGGAACTCCATACGCCTTGGGGCAGCCAAAAAAGAAAAGAAAAGAAAAGAAAACAAAACAAAACAAAACAAAACAAACCAATAAAACTAAAACACTGAGTTGGATTTCCCGCTGAAGACAGTGGATTCAGGATCTGGCATTGCCACAGTTGCGGCTCAGATTCAGTCCCTGGGCTGGGGACCTTCCATATACAGGTGTTGCCAATAAAAAAAGTAAAAAATTTTTAAAAATTGGGTAGTAAAATCATAATAGTTCTAACAGAGATACGTAAATATAGTAATACTTAAATTTTTGTACATTTCGTAAGGAGGGCAATTTTTAAACATTTATTAACTTAGTGTATATTTTACAATTTAAATGTAACTATTAAAATATCAATAAGAAATTTGACTTAGCAGAAGAAGAAATGTAACTTTTAAAAAGTACACTAGAAAACAAAGGATAAAGCAAGGGCAGCATGAAAATTAAGAAAACGAAAAAAATGCATCAATAATCATAATAGATACCAATTTAAAAAGACAGATTCTAGAAGTATAAAATTGAAAACAAAATCTACTATACTTTATATAAATACCCATTTATGATTGTAACTCAGAGAAGCTGAACAGAAAAGGATGGAAAAGTTAATCTGTGAAAATACTATTCTAAATAAAGTAAGAATACTGTATTAATATTAAAGGAAAATTTAATGCAAAATGTATTGTAGAAAGTCATGATATAATGATAAAAGGAACATTTTTTTGGAAGACATAAAAATTCTTAGTTTATATACCTTGAAAAACCATACCCTCAAGTTATACAAAGCAAAAATTGGCAGAATTTTTTAAATGGATATGTCCCTATGGTGGGATAGTTTAACACAAATAGATCAAATAGAACAAGCATAATTTAAAATTTGAAAACACACAATTAGTAAGTTTTTACTTGGTAAACGTATATAGATCCCTATAGTCCAAAAAGCATTAGACGATAAGCATTTGTTCTAAGTATCCATGGGGAATGGAATTGAATTAGGGTGTGATTAAGATGGCAGAGGAGTAAGACATGGAACTCACCTTCTCCCACAAATATTCTGCAAAAACCATCTACATATAGAGCAATTCACATACAACATCTGAACACTGGCAGAAGGCCTTAAACCTCCAAAAACGGCAAGAAACCCTCCACATAACTGGTTAAAACAAAAGAAAAAAAAGAGAGAGAAAGGGAGAGATGATGACAGGTATGAAGATAGAGAGGTAGACAGACAGACAAATATTTATTCTGAGGAACTGACTCTTGCAACTGGGGAGGTTGGTAAGTCTAAGATATGTAGTTAGCAAGCTAGAGACCCAGGGTATAGTTCCATGCTGAGTCCAAAGGTGTGAGAGTCAGCAAAACCTATGGTATAAGTTCAGAGAGCAGTAAACCATTGTCCCAACTTGAAGAAAATCAGAGAGAGCAAAAGAATTCTTTCCTATTCAGGCTTTTTTCTATTCAGGCCTAAAAAGATTAGATGAGGCCTATCTACCCTGAGGAGGACAAAGTGCTTTGCTGAGACTACCGATAAAATATTGATCTCTTACAGAAAATCTCTCACAGATATATCCAGAAATAGGTTTTAACCAAACGTATGGCATCCTGTACCCCAGTCATGCTGACATAAAATTAACCTTCATGACACATAATAAGCAAACTGTTAGAAGCCAAAGAGAAATTTTCAAAAACAGCAAGAATACAGCGACTTGTAATTTATATCTTTAGAATCCATAGAGACCAAAGTCAGAGGCATAACATAACCAATGTATGAAAGAAGTAAAAAGTCATTCAAAAATTCTATGCCTGTCAGGACTATCCTTCAGCAAGAAGAACTAAGACATCCCTAAATGAAGAAAAACTGAGAGCATTCACTCTAAGACCTTCCCCATAAGAAGTTCTGAAGGGATTATAGTGAAGGACATTAGCTCATAACTCAATCTGCATGAAGGAAAAAGAGTACTAATTAAAATGCCTACAGGAGTAAATATAAAATATTATAAATGATTTTGTAATTTTAACTTAAGTGATTTAATAGACAAATTCATAAAGTGACATTTATAAATATGTATTGGTGGAAATATAATGCATAAAGATGTAATTTGTAGAAAAACCCACAAAAACCCACAATGGAGAAGGAACAGAACCAAAATATATAGGAACATATTTTCTGTATACTATTAAAATTATGTTGGTATTAACTGAAGTAGATTGCTGTAAGCTAAGATGTTAATTATGATCTCCAGTGCAACCACAAGTAATATGTATTTTCCTTCTTTCATGAATTACTCCTTTTATGTGCCATAATAAAAAAAAATACCAACATAGACACACATACACACATATGGAGAGAGAATAAAAATGTGCCAAATAAATTTTATTTACTATTTACTATTTTTATGTGTGTTAATTCTGAAATTAGTTGTATAGTAACTGAAGAATTTAAGGAGTCCAGGATTGCATAAGCATTCAGGTAACTGATGTACTACTGAAATATCAGGATTTTTCATGCAAAAATGACTGAATGGCACTTTAATGTTATATCTCTAAAATTAATTTATCTCGCTTTAAGTACTTTAAGTGGATTTTTCTCATGCCTCATTATTTTACTTATTTTAGTAAAAATCCATTATGGTAAAATATAGGAGGGTGATTATAATTTTAGTAAAATAAATCTCTGAATGTAGTAGAAGTTTCTCAATCTGAAGACACATAGAACATTGTCCTTCCCTCTGAATGTTGATACTGGTGCATGCATAACATTTTTCTTTGAAATTTTATTATGGCCAAATGTTGAGAGAAACAACATATAAAATATACCAACAATCCTAATTACAATTCCTACTATTATATGTGTGAATAAAAAGCCATCTATTCATTGAGCCTATTTAGGGATATGGGATTGTCCACAAAACTGTGAGCTCTCTGAGGAATAGCCCTTCTTCATATTCACTTACTTTCCTTGCTCTTCTTAGCATCTAGCACAGAAGATAACACAATAAGTAGGTACTAATTACACATTTAATAAATTAGGGTGATCAGAATGTGAATTTAATGTTTCATAAATACAATCAGTTTTATTTTCAATATAGAATATATATTAAGATATTTTGAAAGATAATTTTCTTAAAATAGTATATAAATACTTTGTAAATCACTGCCTAGCCAAAAGCTGTGAAGGACATATATGGTCTCTTATATTTTCAAGATTGATTTTGTTTATTTATTTGTTCATTTTCATTTTTAGTGAATTGAGCATGGAAAGGAAACATATACCCCTAAATCTCCAGGGATATCTTTTTAATTGGGAAGGACAATTGTATCTTTCTATTAATAGAAAATTTTCCATTTTCAAATCTATTTAGTATGCTTTTTAAGAAAGAGAAAAATATAATGAATAATTGTGAGCCAAAATATAACAAACATTAAAATTGTTTGCCCTAACAATTTATTAATGCCCTGACATTAATTAAAATTTAAAGTGTCCACAAATCTGTTATATTACATATTGCAGTAATCATATTAATCATTTTAAGCTTCCTTGTCTGCCATTTTTTTCTTAACTTTTTGTTTGCAGAGTATTAATTTTAGTCAAAAAAACCTTTGTTTTTATTATCTTTTTGAAAGACAGTCTGTAATGTTCTAAATATAAACCTGATGGCATAAATACATTGGCTCATTACAGTAAACTTAGATGAATGTTAAGCAGCTAGTACATATATAAAGGCTGAAAGGCAAGATCTTGGGCAGTTTGCAATAGCCTAATTGATGCCAATCATGTACCACAAATCAAGATTCAAAAAAGAAAATGTATGTTAAGGGGTCTTGACTCAGGGATTCTTAGTCTTTTGAATAATTTTTTGGGTGGAGCTTGGAGGGATTTAGTAAAAATCATCAACTCTCTCTGAGGCACATTATGAGGTGATATTTTTTTAGAGTGCCTCCTTTTTTTTTACTTATTTTTTCTTGTGATCATAGTTTATTTAAATAAGTCCTCTCTTCTTATGCTGATAAGCGATTGCTCACATACTTCAACAGAGCATTTAAAAATCCACATATGTGTTTAGTTAAATAGGATAGATTATATAGCCATAAAAGAGAGAGAGAGGAAGGAAGAAGCCTGGATTCTGGAGTAACACACAGTTTTTTTTGTTTTATTTTTTTTTGTTTTGTTTTTTTGCCATTTCTTGGGCCGCTCCCGTGGCATATGGAGGTTCCCAGGCCAGGGGTCTAATCGGAGCCATAGCCACCGGCCTACGCGACCTACACCACAGCTCACGGCAACACTGGATTGTTAAGCCACTGAGCAAGGCAGCGATTGATCCCGCAACCTCATGGTTCCTAATTGGATTCGTTAACCACTGCCCCAGGACGGGAACTCCCACACCGTTTTTCATTACACATAATATCATAATTTATAGGAAAATTGCAGTTAAGAGAATGAACGGATGACACATGGGTATAGTTGGTGGCATTTGTACTAGATTTTAAGGAATAAAAATTTTATAGGGTATTGTAGAAATGAAGACATTTATAACCACGAAGTTGCATGAGAAGATGTACAGAAGGAGGAAATTTTAAAGGATGTGTAAGAACAAAATGTAAATCGTTCTGTCTGTAACATAGGGAAGAAGTAGATAGGAGTGAGGATTAGAGAGCTTTGACTGTCTGCCTAAGGAGGGTGGAAACTCACAGGAGATGCAGACTTCTTGAAATGGATGGGAAGGTATCCCAGGGCCTCTCATAAACTGAACATTTGGAAAAGTAATAATCTAAGTAGGTTCATATGTTTTTAAATGGGAGTGTTTTAGGTTATGACCATCAATGTCCTAGAGAAAATAGAAAACAAACCTGGGGTCAACACTTTCCTATGGAACGAGGGGGAGAGTTGCTAGGACAGTCATGGTTATGATGTTTCATTAAGGTAAGGAAATTCAGTGAGCATTTCAAGGCAGAGTTTGAGGATATATAGGTGTTTGCACATGCTGAAAGAAGTACTAGGAAGGAACTAAAGGAGAGGAAGCTGGAGAGGGATCCCAATAAGATGGCTCTGAACTGAAAGCTGGAGATATCCAGGGGAAGCGTTGTCAAGTGCATAATGAGGATAAAGAAAATGGATAAATTGAAAATAAGAACCAGTATTAATGACATACCTAGAGTGACTATATGTCTGGTACACATATGTGCCTAAGAGCTTTACTTCCTTTGTTAGGAGTGCTTGTACCAGCCATGCAAGTTTGGTTTTATCAACAACAACAAAAACTGAAGCTCACAAAGATTATGTTATTTTTTTCAAAATCACACACCTAGTAAATAGAAGACCAGAAACTCATCCAGTGTGTCTCCGGCTCCAGCCATGAGCCCTTTCATTGGTAATAAAGAAAGGAATTTGTGGGTGACCCAGTCAGAATGGATTTTGAATGTGAAAGTGATTATTTTCTATGTTGAGCCAAAAATACAAATTTTATGATACATTTTAAAGAATTTATCCAACTATTTGGGGATAAATTAACCTAGTTTAAGACTATATAGTTGCTGACAAACAGATTTGTAATATATTTTTCTTGTCTCTTGTGAAAGAAAAAAAAATTTCTAAAGATAATAGTTATTCCCCATGTGTTTTTCCTTGTTGTTACTTGTAACAATATTAAAATCATATCTTTATACATCATTTCTTCTTCCTTTCCATAGTAATATCAGTGACTCAACCAATCAATATTAATACTACATTGGATTCATTAGTATTCAGCTTTGTATTTCAATAATTATACAAAAATAATTTCTAGAAAATTGGCAGCTTCTCAATAGTCACAATTAAGCCAGTTTTCAAAATTCATTTTCAGTGTTAAACTGAACATAGTATTCATAATGCCTCATCAGAAATGACTCCTAGAGAAGTGGTTTTTATCCTATAGTTTGAATCAGAATCACCTGGAAAGTATATTGGACAGCAAATTCCTGGGTATATCCTCAAGGATTTTCTGATTCAGTCTTGCCTAGGTTGGGCTCAAGAATTTGCATTTCTAACAAGTTTTCAAGGTAATGCTAACGTCACTGATCCAATAACTCCATATTGAAGATTACCATCTTAGGGGATCACTGTTCATATATTTGGAGTCAGGACAATCAAAAACCAATTTAAGAACTTATCCTTTTCAACCTGAGGTCCATTTTCAGCTTCTCAACCTGGGACTCAAGCTTTGGTCTCAATAAACATAGTTGGCGCTTACCCAGGGTCTTTGAGCCGTTAACTGAACCGCTCTGATGTATTTGGATGGCTTGTGACAGCTAACAATTTGATTGAACTGTTTCAGTAGACCTGTGGGTTAAGTGGACAGGCTGCTTAACACATCAAGGGCACAACCTTTTCTGGTGAGAGCCTCCTTCCCAACAAGATTCAAATACAACCAGCAGCCAAATTTCTCATTTCTTTGTAAAAGTTCACAAGCAAATCTTTATTGCAGGGATAAGCTTTTAGTTCCAAATTGCAATTTTCAAGCTGTCAAAAGAGAAGTAAACTTTACTGGCATTTGGGGATTGTAGTAAAATAAACCGTGTGCTCTGTGCTACGTGTTTGCTGTATTAGCAACACCCTGGTTTTTGTGTTCGTAAAAAGGTGATATTAATAACTTGCCCAAGGGTGGAGGGGAGCAAAACACATTTAACATCTACAAAAGGTCAGGATATATGCGAGCTATTGGGGATACATGATATGATCAGGTGTCTTCTTAGAGTTTTATCACTTATGCCAATAGCATTACCTCTTTAATTCATATTCAAGATTAGCATCTATGTTGATAGCACAGCTTTGACATAATAGTTTTTACTCTCTTTTGGAAATAAATATCAAAATTCCAGAAACCTTAAAATCTGATGGATTTACACTCTCAAGACCTCAAATGTTTAATCTCACAAGACTCTATCATCCTTTGTTTTCATTGATATCATATTTGAAAATAAGCAGAAAAAAAAAAACATTTTTTAATGCTTAACTATCTAATAGAGTATGTTTTTTTTATCTGGCTCGAAGATGGAGTAAATAGCTTCATTCAAGATGAATTTAAAGAAGAAATTTACCTTGGCTTTATAAATTTGGAGTTCAGAGCACCAAGTTCAGTTAGAAGTCTGTAAGTCTTCCGCAATGAAAGACCGTTGCCTGTAGGGATAGATGAAGACACAGCACTGCTGCAAGTCTGGTGTTTTTACTCCACTGCCATTCCCCTGACTGGTTGTTACTCTTCGGACTGTAAGGTCAACTAGTGAATAGTAAAGTGTCCTAATCTTGGCCGTGCCTCAATATTTGGTTTTTCTTGAATAAGCCTCTCTATTCAAAAGGCTTCCTCAAGTTTTCTGGATGCTTGCTCAAGAACAAAAGAGGTGCTGCTTTCCAGGATCTGGGGATCATGAAGAATAATGTCTGGAGATGTTCTTGCTCAAAGCTTGTACAAACCCAGAGGTAAAGGTGGGAGAGGCTTGAGAGGGAGCCTGCATGGTCATAGCACCCCTGCCAGGCCTTCTGCTTCGTAATTAAGAATAAAGAACCCTCCTACCCCTGCACCTCCAGCACTAATGCCCTCCCACCCTCCTTCCACAATCCTCCAAGTATAATTTTTCCTATTTATCTCAAGCAGAAGTACCACAAGTACCACAAGTACCCCACACTCTCAGGCCATCCCTCATGACCTGGCAACCACAGAAGGAGAATTATGACCAAGTAAAATTAAAACAGCAATAAAACTAATAGTTTTAAGAGAAAGATGGGAAGGTCACTTTTGGGACCTGTTATTAACAATCATAGTGGACATTTTCAGGAAGCAGTTGCATCCATGTGATTGGACTTTGGGAGAGAGGTTCCAGGTGAAATATGAATTTGGGAATTGACAAGAGATAGATGGCATTTTATGAGGCATGACAGGAAGAAGGCACTAAGGGAGTGAATGTAGAAGGAGAAGGCAAGAGCAAAGTGTGAGCCCAGGTTACTTCAATATTAAGAAATCATGAAGAGAAGGAACCATCAAGAGACTATGAGAGAGAGGCTAGGAACAGGTTCTCTGTATCCACACTTAACTATTACAGTCTATTCTCAGCAGTCATATGGATCTTATAAAGGTAGCCTGAATCCAAGCACTTCTGCACTCCCACTTTTAACAGCTTACCCTTTGCTCAAGCTAAAAGTCAAAACAACACTGATGGTCTGCAGGGCCATTGTTACCTACAAACCCCATTAACCCTCTGTCCTGCTATCATCTTGATTGCCTCAGTAATCTTCAACTAGTCAGTTATATGTGATGTCAGTGACTTTCTTCTAGAATTTTCCTCCTCCCTCTGAAAAGTTCACCTCCTAGGTGCACACTTGGCTACTCCCACCTCTTCCTGGTCTTCACTCAACGCTCCCTTTCTCAAAAGAAATCTCCTTTGTCCTCCCTCTTTAATGCTGCAAGTTGCCTCCCACCCATTCCTCTATCACTCCAACCTCCTTGTTATCTTCTGCTCCAGTTTACTTTTTTTTTTCCATTGAACTTCCCTCTTACCAGGCTACAAGCTATATCTGTTTATTATGCTTCCTGGGCTTTGAAACTCATTTTAAACCATATTTTTTCAGTGTTTGATTTTGGTAGAAGTGGCAATGTTAGGTGGTAATTTGTAATAAGATAATATATGGGAAGCAGGTAAAAGATTGTTTGATCCCAGAGTTGTCATTCAATACATGTTAATTTTCTTTCTTTTCCCTGTCTCCTGACAAAAAGAAAATATCTATAAGTGCAATGTAACATAATAGAACATTATACTTTACTCAATGGAAACTTCTGGGCACCGTTATTCTTTAAGTCACTGTTATAATTCAGTTTCATCTCTTCAGAAAGGCTGTTTGTGATCTTACTACGGTAATGTTCACACATACACACACCTTACCCAGATATTATACCACTCTCTTCATAGAGGGTGGCATCGTGCATAGTTTTTATTCATCATTCTGCTGAGAATTGTACCTGGCACAATAGGCTGTGATTAAATAAATGTTGGAATTTAGCTATACCTTATGTGTCTATGGGAAAAATCAAATCATTTCCTAGTAAGGTGGTAAATTCAGAAAATCTCAACATTTAACTCCTTAGAACAGAGGTAGAGGGCATTAGCTAAATTAATAATGATTTAAACAACCATATGCTATGTTGAAAGTATTAATGAACCTTTGAATACTATTTACTTGGCCTGTGTCTTTACACATATTTGGGGTGACTCTGAGCAATAATGCAATCAAAACTTCTGGTTAAGTCACTAAATATTTTGAAATATATCTATGAGCAATATCATAAATGGAAGTACTTTTATTCCTGAGGCATTCCTACTAGTTACTACTAACTTAATTTCTTTCGAAAGAGTCACCTAGGAAGTATATATACAACTTCAGAATTCAGGTTCTAGCCCAGATTTACCAAATCAATGCCTCTGAATACAGGGCACAAGGAACTATAGGGTAAATAAATCCCTGTGTAATTCATTACATCCCTTTTCTGTAAGAGAATAGGATAAATATATTCTGAGAGAATCCATGTATTGCTGGAGAAATTAAACACACACACACACACACACACACACATACACACACATTTCCAAAGTCTTGGCTGAGTGTGTGATGTTTCAGGGTAAGATTTCAGAGTTGAATATTGAGAAACTTTGAAATCATGCTGGTAGCCAGTCATTTATTTTAGAAGAAAACAACAGCAAATACACAAAGTAATTTTCGTATCCGTGTGTGTGAGAGAGAATGAGAGAGAGGTTTTTCTTTTGTCTGCTTTTCGAATTCACTTGATGTTAATTAATGTGAAGCTGCTTTAAAAAAATTGAAGTATTAATGTGCTTCACAGCTTTGCTTCCAATTTCTAAAGGTAAGGTCTATTTCTCCTTGATGTTTAATTTCCAGATACTCTACAAAAAATAAAAATGATTCTAAGAATATTAGAATTCTGCTTTCTAAACATTGTCAAGCATGAAACAACAAGCAACTTTAAAACTCTATCTCTAACACAAATAATTCTAGTCATGCGGAACCCTTTCTTGAATCCCCTTTCCTTGTCTAATTTTGTACAAATATCACATTTCATAAACACATGTTGACTCCTTCTTCAAATTCAGTCTGGTAGATCCACTGTGTTCACCATCAACAATTCCCTAATGTCTTGTCTAACAACTGCCAAAAAATAAATAAGATTTGTGGGTCAGAACTTGCTCAGAGAATATTTTTACTGAGTTCTTTGGCTCTCTGCTTTGTTTTCATGATATTCAAAGAAATATCCTTTCCCCCCTAATTTATGTAAGGTTGCAATGGCATTTTATTTAATATTTTGCAGATTTCATCTTCCCCTTTTAGAAAGTCAAAACTCTATTGACGCTTTAAAATACAATGGAAAACATTTCCTAACCCATTATACCTGTGTAGTTCAGATTATGGTTGCATAATCTGAAAAGGCATTGAGCTATAGACTTGTGATTTGTACACTATTATGTATATATGGTATATTTGAATAGTTAGATATTTTTAGTATTAATCAGAATAGGTCCCATTAATCATAAATGTTTCAAGTGACTAATTGTTTATTACTTATTTAAAAGGTGCTAATTTACTGATAGCAAGGTTGCAACTCGGAAACAGTTTGTTAGGCTTAAATCACAGCTGAAAGCCTTTGTTCTGTTATTTAAAAAAGGAGTAAGCTATTAATGCTACTCTTAAGGATAGCTTAGTCTTAAATTATGGCATATATTAGTACGACTCTCTATTTACACTTACGTAACATCAAACCCAAATTATATAAAGAACAATTCTTTTTTTTTGTCTTTTGTCTCTTTTAGGGCCACACCCGTGGCATATAAAGGTTCCCAGGCTAGGGGTCCAATCAGAGCTGTAGCTGCTGGCCTACGCCACAGCCACAGAAACATGGGATCCCAGCCGTGTCTGCAACCTACACCACAGATCACAGCATTGCTGGATCCTTAACCCACTAAGCAAGGCCAGGGATTGAACCTGCGTTCACAAATACCAGTCAGATTTGTTTCTGCTGAGCCATGATGGGAACTCCTAAATAACAGTTCTGATGGAGCATTTAAACTTTGAGTAGGCCTGGATATGTATGTGTAGGTTTGTGCATATAAAACAGCAAGTCAGCAACTGTTTTGACATTGGCAGAATACTGTTAGGCAGAAATTAAACAAAGTAAAACTTGTTTGACAGTTGCATTTAAATGTCTTGCAACATGCTGAAAATTTACTGACTTCATTCTGTATACATCTTTGTCCATGCTTTTTTATTTCCAATTTTCTTACTCCTCTTGACCTAGTTGACAAATACCTTCTTTTCACTTCAGAATAAGCTATTAACTGATTAAAATAAAAATAAAGTTTCTGTCTTACAGGATCAGGCAAAATTTCATGCAAGATTAATTGTAGTTATTGTCATCAAATATCACATCAGACAAGTCCCAGAGCTGGCTCTCTACATTTAATGAGAAGAGTCTTTCAGTCTTATATTGCAATTCATTGCATATTCTATTTCTTTTTAAAAATGTAACACCATTCTTATTGTTTTACTGTGTCTGAGTTTGGTAGGGTAGAGAATTGGTTTTTGAAGTTAAAATTGTAATGTTAGAAATTGAGAACATTTACCAGGTAAAACAAATGTGTCTAAAGGTAACTAAGATATAACTGTATATGTGCAATATAAAGTTCTGTCCCAAATAAGAGCATCCTGAAGGCACTTCTCTACAGGAGGCATTTTTCTAGGCAGAATCTTGCATGTCAGTGCTAATCAGGTCAGTTTTCCACCACAGCAGGCATTAACCTGCAGGATCCTCGCAGGCACAAGGGCATTTCTGACCAGTTCAGTGCCTGTGTATGCATGTGCTACATTTCTATATATTACCCCAAGTGGGGTGAAAAACGTTTCCTCTTCCACACTTCTGTAGGTTCATGAATCAGCTGGGCTCTATGGTAATGAAGACATTTTTTTTCTTCAGAGTGAATGTGAGTAATATCTTGGCAGATTCATTATAGCAGTCTACTTTCCATACCTATTGATCTCTATCATTTCTCTTTAGAATTTTTCTTAGACTACACTGTAAATAGTCATATAGCATAAATACATAAGCAGTACAGTACAAAGTCTGTAGTTACAGGCTCCTTTATGTTTGTAAAAGAAGGGAAAATTTTTAGAGGATAAGTCACGGGAGAAATAAGGGTAAGACACAAAAAGTCTCCTCCTCTGTTTGTTGGGTCATTCATAGCCTTAGCTCAAGGACACAAATGTGCTTACTGCCTCTGGATGAGCAAAAGCATGTATATTTATTTCCAATTGCTGTTGTAACATATTAACTGCAAATTTAGTGGGTTAATACAAAAGAGTTTTAGCATCTTCCATTAAGGGAGATCAGCAATGCAAAATGTGTATCACTTGGCTATAATCAAGGTGTCAGTGGGGTTGCATTCCATCTAAAGGCTCTAGGGAAGCATTTATTTCTTTGCCTTTCCCAGTTCTAATGGCTGCCCTCATTCCTTGTGGTGTGGCTCCTTTTCATCTTCAAAGGAAGCAATGGCCAGTCATATCTCTCTCAAACCACAATTCTCTGAATCTAATTCTTCCTCCTCCATCCTCCACATTTAAAAGGACCTTGTGATTACATTGGGTCCACTAAGATGATCTAGAGTAATTTACGTGTCCTAAGATCAAGTTATTTGCAACTTTATTCCATCTGCAAACTTCGTCCCACCTTGCCATGTAAAATAACATATTCACAATGCTGGAATGAGGACATTGACATTTTGGGGGAGCCATGATTCTACCTATTCTATCATTTCAGTAAAATTAATGCCCTCTCTATGTAGTCCTATTTATATCTTAATTTATGTGGTACTCATTTTAAATTTTGTTGGTTTTGACTTAGGAGGCTGTTATGTAGATACATGTTTCATCTTTTCATTCTCCCAGCACCAGAAAAATGTTCTTTTTGCCTTGGGAAAACAAAACTCCAATAATAAACATTGGAAACTCATTAACAGACACCATACGCTTGAGAGATTCTTGAATGGTCTAGTTACATTTTCTGAGAAACCATCAGAAGTTTCATGCAAAGAGCTTGAACATTAATCCCCTTCTCCAGCTCCTGTTTCATCACACATTCTCACTGAAATTGTCATTAATAAATGTGAACCTTATTATACTGTGTCTCCTCTTAGCATTTATCCTAGGATTTTCATGGATAACAGTGCTTTCACACTTTCGCCACACCCCTAAAAATCCCAGTCTACTTTGCTATCTGTATTTCTTGAACATGTCATGTATTCCTAAGGTTTTTTTGTTTTGTTTTGTTTTGATGTTGTGAATTTTTGGCCTCTTTCAGAGCTTGTTGTTTTCCTATTAAGCACATCGGTGGTGCTTAGCCAAAGAATAAAATTTTGAAGAGTCACTTTACTCATTTATGTTTATAAAGCAGGAATTCAGTGCTTTATGACTTATACAAGTGTTTTTAAACCCACTTTAAGAATCAATGAAAACACGAGAATATGAGCATCTTGGATTATATTAGCTATTAATGTAGAGAGAAAATCATTGAAAAAAAGTAATCCAAAGTATGCTTACTACATGGTTCTTTCAGAATAATCATTTTCACTAGGTTTTTACATTTGCAGGTATGCAAATACACTATATGTTATATAGTAGGATTTGGATAGAATATTACTCTATTTCACAATAAAATTCTTATTAAAGAATATAGACCCCTAAAAAATATTTTCAAATAAAAACTCTCCTTGTTTGTACTTCCTGCTCTTTATCCCATAATATCAGTCACCATTCTGAGACAGCATCAATTCAGAGAGCTTCTTAATGGAAAACACTGAAATACATAATTGCAGAAATTTTTCTTGACATAATTTCTCTTAGTCTTTTTTTTCTGAACCAAGTCATTTGATTTAGAACTTTTAAAATGATTCTATATATTTACCTCATGTTATATTAAAAAAGCAGTTACATCAGATCATTTGAAGGGCTTAAAGTATATATAGGTAGTCTCATCTTTTATTTTATTTTATTTTAATTTTTTTGTCTTTTTAGGGTCATACCTGCAGCATATGAAGGTTCCCAGGCTAGGGGTCAAATTGAAGCTGTAGATGCCAGCCTGCACCACAGCCACAGCAATGCCAGATCCAAGCCATGTCTGTGACCTACACCACAGATCACGGCAATGCTGGATCCTTAACCCACTGGGCGAGGCCAGGGATTGAACCGGCAACCTCATGGTTCCTAGTCGAATTTGTTTCCACTGTGCCACGATGGGAACTCCAATGTAGTCTCTTCTAACTTATGCTTTAAGTTTGACTTTTATGAACAACAGAAGCACTTAAAACATTCTTGTTTTGCCATAATAGTAATATAAACATACCTTCTTCAAAGACTTTCTTTGGACCACAGCTCCTTTGACCATTTGTGCTTGATTTCCTGCCCAAGCTGGGTTATGGAATGAGCATTTGAAAACAAACCTATCTTTCTTAGGCAGGGTACTAACAAAATTGCCTGATGTGAGGGACTCTATTGATCTCTGTCCACACCAAGTGCTGCACTGGAATTGGTTATTTACTTTCTTCAGTTGTTTGCGAGTCAAGGTCACAGAAGAAATGCATGCTCATGATCACCATGTAAAAAGAAATTTTTCCTCCAGAAGCTGTTAAGAGTCTATCTTACAATTCATATTTGTCATCATGACAATTATAATGTAACCTGTTTCCTTTCTTGGCTGCAGGACTCAAGGGATAGACATGTCAGAAAACAATATGTAATAGAGGGTTGTTGCCATCTATAATCCCCATGGAGCAACATCTCTAAGAGCCATACCAGTCTGGCTCCCTCTTTGCCCAGAGGGTCCCCTATGTACCTGTAACTTTTCTTTCTAGGATTTTATTACTAGTTTTGGATTTCTCACAATATCGCTCACAAATCATTACTCTTCTAAACTGAAGCTATTCTCTTTACATCAGTAGAGTGATTTTTAACAGTCATTTTTAGAACTATTTGGTATAAACTTCATATGAGATATTAAGATGATTCTTAAATTGGCATCCAATGCTTGATTTAACATCCTTTTAAACCAAAGAGAAAAATTGCTTGAAAATTCAGTTGTTGTATGTGACAAAGCAAATGAGTATTTGACATTAATTTTCATAAGGTATAGATAGATTCAAATATTCAAAAAATTCTTTTATGAAAATATGTTTAAACTAAACTGGAGTGGTATCAAAGGAAATTAGATAGAAAATTATGAGATAAACTAGGAAAATATACTCTCACAGGTATTTGAGGGGAGAGAGAGATGTAATACAACACTATACTCCTTCAATATGTTCTTTATCTTTTTTTTGAAATTTAAAACTATATTTAGAAAGGCTAAAATGTTTTTATGCTAATTTGAACAACTATATTACAAGAAACTACTTGAAAATTCCCTTTTTAATATCCTCTGAGAGCAGGATTCCATTACATGTGATTTGTTCTTTCTTGAGATCGGGGAAAAGATACAACTGATTTTGAAAAAAGTGTTTATTGCTTCCTATCCTCTGTTTGGAGATCTTTATGATCTCTCAGACAGTTCATCCTGAAACAAACCTTTCTTCTCCAAGTCAGCCCTGTGGGCTCACTTTTACAAGCTCTGGGACCATGATGAGAGTTAAGACATGTGACTGTATATTCCCTGGGACTTAAAAAATATGTTTTTATATTCTTAATATTTAGATATAAACTAGTATATGTTGCTGTGCACATGCAGACATCTGTATATATGCAGATTAAAGTCATCTTAAACAAGAGTTAATTTTCAGTAAAAAAAAAAAGTTTTTTGAATTGTCACCGTACTTCACAGTTATCACTGATTGTGATAAAGATGCAACCCACATGGCTTCTTTATCAACAATCTTAAATAGCACAGTATAATATTTGGCAATAGCTACTGGGATTTCAAACATAAGCCTTGAAAGAAACTAATTCCATTATAATCCAGTCTTCTGTTAACTCTGGCAATATAGCCTATAATAACCACAACTGATTCACCTAATTGCAAAAATAAAATCTCTGTAAATATGACATGTAGAACATGGTTTCACATCTTTATCTTCACATTAAATGTATCCATGGAGCCTTGAAGTATATTGAACTGTATTTAAGTTGGAGCATTTACCGTTGTTTTTCTCTTGATAGATAATACATATTTTAGTTAATGCCTCTCAATATTCCTCCTCATCAAAACCTAAACATTTTTACAACTGTTTCTCAGTTTTCGCCAACTAAACAGACTAGATGTATATCTTACCCACATATTTGTAGCAACATACACCCCCCCCCACACACATATGTACCCCCAATTCAAAATACTGGTGGTGGAGTATGATGCATATTTATATTTTCTATATCTTCTATATTTCCTCCTGTTAATTATTAAAACTTAATCACTTAATACCTATTTATGAAATTCAATGCTCATATAAGATTGTTTGCAATATATTATACATTTACCCCTACTTTAAGGAGAAAATTTGACTCATTTACTCATACTCAACTGAATTTATTTGGTCTCTAGTGAAATCCTATCACTTGACCACCATTGAGAATTATGACATCGAAATACATTAAAGTATGTTATTATACATGACCCCTAACTCCTCTCTTAAAATGGTGACTCACTAGGCATGGGATCAAGTCTTCTCCAAATATTATTCCACTAAGATATATATAAAGATGCACAACATTATAGAACCAGTGTTAGCTAGTAAGAGCTCAGATTGATTGAGAGTTAAGTACTCTGCTAAGTACTTACATGATTTTCTAGTGTAAAATTCACAGTTCAGTGAGAGAGACAAGGAATAAATTGAAGATGATCAAGGTTTGCTATTGATCCAAATTCATATAGAAAATAAATTCAGAGCCAAGTCCAGAATCCAAGTCTCTTCGATTCTAAATTTTGTGCTCTTTACTACACCACAGTATCTTTCTGCGGAGGTTAGCAAACCTCTAGATTGTATTTGTTTTCAGTTGATAAGGAGGGAGAGAGGAACACAGTCTTGAATTAAATATTCATGTTCTTAACTTTTCTGCCTTATTAATTCCCTTCTTCTAAACCTAATTTTAAGAAAAAAAATGCTTTATTAACAAGAAAAATTTCTAGTAAGATCCAAATATAATGCTGTGTGAACAAAGTCTTTTTTTTTTTTTTTTTTTTTTTTTTTTTTTGCCTTTTTAGGGCCACACCTGCAGCATATGGAGGTTCCCAGGCTAGGGGTCTAATCAGAGCTATACCCGCCGGCCTACACCCTAGCCACAGCAACGCCAGATTTGATCCGCTTATGTGACCTACATCACAGCTCAGGGCAATGCCGGATCCTTAACCCACTAAGCGAGGCCAGGGATCAAACCTGAAACCTTATTGTTCCTAGTCGGATTCGTTTCCGCTGTGCCACGACGGGAACTCCAACAAAGTCTTGATTGTAGATAAGAAACATAGGAGAAAATATTTCGATTTTATTTTCAACACCTAACCTTCAAGCAAAGGAAGAGTACACAGGAAACATAGTTGGAAAATGAGTATTTGGGATGCATGTGTGGGTAGTTTTTAATACCGTTATGTGATCTTTTCAAAGAAACACTCTAACTTCCTAGTTAGGTCAGATCACCTGACAGAGCAGGAAAAAATGAAGATTCCCCCAGAACACTTGTACTACATGGAAATATTAAGTGTCAGATTTAAAGTAAGGTATAGCCCCACCCGAATGACTTCCAGGTATTTCTCTGAGAGTGAGGAAGTAGCTGGCATTGCAATTTCAAAGGCTTTCAGCCACCTTGTCGGTATATGCACCAAATGCTAGTACTGGGTAGAGTCAAAAAAGCACAACCATTAAAATGACCTTCTGATAGAATATTTATGGAAATATCTGCTTAGTTTCCTAAGAAAAAGATGCAAATGGGAGTAGTTCCTATGAAATAATAGCAAGAGAGCCAAAATAAAAAGGTGACACATAGGAAAATATTAATTTAGAGATAATGAGAAATATAAACTGAATTAGAAAAATAGCATTTATTTACAGGTTTTAAAGAATTACTATTGGTTGGAGAAAAACAAATTGTTCTTTGGTTTCTTATTAAAAAACAATATTAGAAATTCAGAGTATGAAGGAACTGCATAGATAAATTAGAGTAAGAGTGATGAGGATGGGAGAAAGGAGAGAAAAGAGAGAGAGGAAAGAGAAGGGGGAGGGAGGGAAATGAAGCGAGATGCAATTAATCAAAATTGTTTGCCAAATTTTAGACAGAATTAATGAAAACAATATAATTATATATGGTGGGGTATATGTAATTCCAAGGATTAAAAAAAAAAAAAGCTAGTAGCCTATAGCCTATAATCATTCTGTCATTACTAAAGTCATTTGAACTCCTATTATGCTTTCTGTGGTGGAAAATAATTGAAGTATAGTTCTTTCTTCTTTTTCTGAGGGGGATTTTATCAATGAGGTAGACTTTACCAATGGGACAAACATTGATATTTAAGATATTAATTGGGAGTTCCCATCATGGCTCAGTGGAAATGAATCTGACTAGCATCCATGAGGATGAAGGTTCAATCTTTGGACTTGCTCAGTAGGTTAAGGATCTGGCATTGCTGTGGGCTGTGGTGTAGGTCTCAGACATGGCTCGGATCTGGCATTGTTAACTGTGGCATAGGTCAGTGGCTATAGCTCACATTCGACCTCTAGCCTGGGAATGTCCATATGCCATAGATGCAGCCCTTAAGGAAAAAAAGAAAAGAAAAGAATTTTTTTTTTTTTTTTGGTATTTTCAGGGCTGCACCTGTGGCATATGGACGTTCCCAGGCTAGAGATCTAATTGGAGCTGTAGCTGCCATCCTATGCCATAGCCACAGTAATGCCAGATCCAAGCTGTGTCTGCGACCTACACCACAGCTCATGGCAACGCCAGACCCTTGACCCAGTGAGCGAGGCCAGGGATCGAACCCGCAACCCATAGTTCCTAGTCGGATTCGTTAACCACTGAGCCACAATGGGAACTCCAAAAGAAAAGAAATTAATCAATGCCCAAGACTCAGGAAGGAAATTTCATGGTAATAAAGGGGTTAGTGTAATGGTGTAATAACCAATATGATTATGATTTAAAAATAAAATGATTTTTAGAAAATAATTTGTATGAAAAAATTTTAATATTAAATTAATTCCGTAAAACTGGTTTACATTTGTAAGATTAGGATAGGGAAGGCCAAATATTATCGATGAACTACATTTAAACATTTTTACTGCTTCAAATAAAGGATAAAAATAGTCAGAACTTGTTTATTTTTAGCACTGGCAGACTTTAAGCAATAATTTTATTGAACTAAAACAAGCATAAAGAAGGAATAGCATACAAAAACAACAGTTATTGTATTATATTGTAGCTACAACGAAGAAAAGAAAATTGGAGTCTCCTGGTAGCTCAGCAGGTTATAAGGAACTGGCATTGTCACTGTTGTGGCTCGGGTCGCTGCTGTGATGCAGGTTTGATCCCTGGGCCAGGAACTTCTTCACGGCTAGGGCGAGGCCAGAAGGAAGGAAGGAAGGAAGGAAGGGAGGAAGGAAGGAAGGAAGGAAAGGAAGGAAGGAAGGAAGGAAGGAAGGAAGGAAGGAAGGAAGGAAAGAAAGAAAGAAAAAGAAAGAAAGAAAGAAAGAAAGAAAGAAAGAAAGAAAGAAAGAAAGAAAGAAAGAAAGAAAGAAAGAAAGAAAGAAAGAAAGAAAAGGAAAGAAGGAAAGAAGGAAAGAAAGAAAAAGAAAGGAGGGAGGGAGGGAGGGAAGGAAGGAGGGAAGGAAGAAAGAAAAAATAAATACATATAGAATTGGAAGTTCCGTCGTGGTGCAGTGGAAATGAATCTGACTAGTACCCATGAGGATGCAGGTTCAATCCCTGGCCTTGCTCAGTTGGGTTAAGAGTCTGGCGTTGCCATGAGCTGTGGTGTAGGTTGCAGATGCGGCTTGGATCCCATGTTGCTGTGACTGTGGTATAGGCCAGAAACTGCAGCTCTGATTCGACCCCTAGCCTGTGAACTTCCATAAACTACAAGTGCAGCCCTAAAAAGAAAAGAAAAAAAAAGTATTTAGAGAGGAAAAAGATTATATAAACAAACATTTGACAAAGATTTCTTTCTCTCTCTTTTTTTTTTTTTTTTTTTTTTTGTGTGTGTGTGTCTTTTTTTGCCATTTCTTGGGCCGTTCCCTCGGCATATGGAGGTTCCCATGCTAGGGGTCGAATCGGAGCTGTAGCTACCAGCCCACACCAGAGCCACAGCAATGCGGGATCCAAGCCATGTCTGGAACCTACATCACAGCTCACAGCATCGCCAGATCCTTAAGCCACTGGCCAAGGCCAGGGATCAAACCTGCAACCTCATGGTTCCTAGTCGGATTCGTTAACCACTGAGCCACTATGGGAACTCCACACAAAAAGTTTTAAGAAATAAATTCAGCTAGGGAACTTTTGTATGTGATGTTATATTTTTATAACATGCAATTATCATTTTATATTTGCATGTTATAAAAATATATATAGAGAGAGATTAAAGTGGGTACACAGAGGAGTCAAAATCAAACTGCCATGAAAAGCCATAAGACATTAAAATCATTAATCATCTTCAAAAATTCTCAGAACAGCCAAGAGTAAAATATAAAACAAAAGCTTTTTGTTTCCTCTACTATCCTTTAACCAAAAATATATATTTATATATGCAGCTTATTGCATTGATGTTAACATTTTGTCATTTATTTATGTGTGGATTTATTTTTTACTTTAATTTTTTAAGTGGATTCCATAGAACAGGTTATTATCTTAAAATATTATTTTGTTCAATTCTGTTAATTATTTTTTTAAATAATTGATTTTTATAAACTAGACTATGATATTTTTAATTAGGTAAATCCTCTATGTTGTCCGTCCTTCCTAGAAATTTCATTCTCATTCTCTCTTTAGTTATTTTTATTCTTACCAAGTAGCAGGTTCATGAAGAGAGTTTTAAATCTCCTCTGGATATACTATTCATACTCTCCAATAACGATCCCCATGTATCCTTAGTTGCAAAGAAGACCTGGCTCTGTTTTGTATTCATTTGTCTTATACTAAATATGTTTTTTCCTTCCAATCTCATCATTTCCGGAGGGAAGCAAAAGTTCAGTTAGGGAAATCTTAAGGCATGTGTCATTATGTCGGCCTAAAGATTACTCTGCAAATAAGCAAAGAAACTAACAAGAAGACTTAGTACTTAACAGGGCATTGAAATTCTCCTTCACAACACAGCAGCCAGTGATACAAATTGAGTTTCACCCTATGGAACTGAAAAGTAGCTACTCTGAAAAAGCTGAATTTCAGCATTAAAAGACAGGGGTTATCATTGTAGTTACAATAGGGGACCCTCTAAGCACTTTGCTATTGTATCGTGAGGCTTTAAGAGTCTTCATTCATCTAGATTCTGTTTCAAATACTTTAAGTCACATAATTATATGCAGCTAAAGATACATCTGAGATTTACTGAAAATACAAGAGGAAATGATATTTCTCAAGGAAACATTAGGTTCTCCGTAGAAATCTTTATAATTAGAGAGAGATCTGATAATATGATGATTTTTTTAATTTCATTGACAGGGTATATTAGTCTAGTTTCTATTTTCTGTCACAGATTTGGTTAGTTTATTCCTCAAGTGCTGAATATGAAAATAAATCCCATAAGAAGTATTTTCTCTTGGAAGAATAGCTATTAATTCAAAACAAAACATCTGGATAAATGCATGGTATGTAAACTACAAGATACACAAACAAAAAATGTGAAAAGGGAAGATTAGCCTACAAAAATAATGGAAGCTATTGGGGAGTGACTTTAATAAATACCTGTACAAGCGAAATGTTGAAAAATAATTTCTGATCTCTTACCCTTAATTGACAGAAAATAAACAGGTAGACTATAAAGAACCAATTAATTTCTTTTTACTTTTTCCCTAATGATACAGACCTGTTTGGGAAATAGAGCATGATGTTTAGACAGCATGTTAAAATTCTTGTTACCTTAAATGAATTCTCACTCTCCACATGCAGATTCTGACTTAGCAATCTATAAGCAAATTATCCCTATAATTTCCATTATAGGTAAAATTCCAATATAACAAAAATAGGAAATGTTTAAAAACAAAGGTACTGATATTTTCTTGGACCATGCTGCCCCTTTAATGTTTTTGTAATATTTCAAAGGATCCCCAAGCTAAAAAAAAAATGCTTAACAACTCTATTTACTAAGTAGTTAAATATAAAAACTTAGCAGTAGTTGTTTCTGAGTGTCCGAAGATGTCATGGTTTCTCTCAAAAATTAAAAATATCCCATAGTATTCCTTGAATGCAGTGTAGCAGACCAGGGTGCCAGTATGGAAATCATTAAAATAATTTTGTTTATAAATCTTTATGTGAAATTTGAGAATAAACTAGGTTTTAAAATTTGTTGTGTGCACTTCATAGAGTTGTTATCAAAAGTCAATTTTTTTCTTTCCTTTTCAGAAGCAAGGCAAAAAGATGGAAATAATTTTCACTTGCCTTTACTTCTTTCAGGTATTATTGTTCACGTAAATGTACATTATCTAGTAATTCACACATATTTCAAATAGCAATAATATTCCTATCACATTTAGTATGTGTTTTCATAAACATTTTTTTCCTAGATACATAGAGGAAAAATGGACTTGGCTGTATTTGAGCTTTATCAAAGAAAGGGCTCATTTAAGAATCCATAGAATTAAATGAAATTTTTACTTTTACTGCAGAGAAACACTTAAATGTTTATGACATAGGCTATGAGAAATCAACTGCACATAATGCGGTCTAAATTCCTAAGTACTTACTCTAGCAACATGTTTTACCTTCAATCTTGGTGTAACTTCAACGCCACTATTTTATTCATTTAAAACATTTAGACCTAGCTGAGATCTTTGCCAGTGTTAATGTCATAAGCTGTGCAGCCTATGGAGGTAGGTTGTACAATATTTTATGTCAGCATTAATGTTTGTGTCTTTACCACTGCATGTATTTACCACTATACTCAAATATTGCAAAAATACTGTAGAGAGTTGTAGATAAAAATAGATATGCTCTTGTACTGCCAAGAATATTTTAACAGTTTTTGAAATTCCATGATTTAAAATAATAAATGAACGAAATGTTGCTAGAGTTATTGAGATAGACAGCTAGACAAATGTATGACTAGATAAACAAACTCTGGTAGAGCATATTATAATTTTCATGGTAAACTGTATGAAGAAATATATAGTAATGATATATGAGAATAATTTGTCATATCCTAACCTTCCTGTTACTAGCTGTGTGGTCTTGAGCAAGTTATTCAAGTTACCTGCCTCAATATATCCTCCTGTGTAAAATGGGGATAATAATATACTCAACTTTTTAAGCTAATTACAAAGATTAAATTAGCTAATGTACATAAACAATGTAAATTAGAATCTGGCAACTAGTAAGTGCTACCAAAGAATTAGTTGTTACCATTATTGTTTTCATTTTAAATTATAAAATATGAATTATCATGTACAAAATACCAAAAATATAGAAATGAATAAGTGTACTTAATTTTAGAAAATAAATCAAATAATAGACTTATTCAGCTATATTTATCATGTACAGTTTTAAAGATGTCAAAATTTTATTTTGTATTTTGACAGTTTCAGTAAGATTTGTCTACTATAGAATGATGTTTGGCCACAAGTGACATTTTTGCCCTAAAGAGGGAAATGTTCAGTGACATACATTAGCATTTAAGTCATTCAAAAATCTAGTGTAAATTAGTTTCTAACATTTTATATTGTCCTCCCAAAAATGTATACCTGATCATTCAAGATAACAAGTGTAAGAGATTATGGAAACTAGCAAAATATTAATAACGGTTATAATAATCATTTTTATAATATGAGCAACAAAATTTCATAAATGCAATAATCAGAAAGTAAAATTTTCTAATTTTACTAATAGTTACTGATTTTGAACACCTACTCTGTGTCAGAAACTCTTTTATGTGTATCAACTCAGCCTTTAGGAAAAGCACATAAGTACTGTTATTGCTCCAATTGCAGATTAGGAAACAGATATTTAGATTTAGTGGTAGGTTTGAGATTTGCATCAAGACTGTCTAGAGTCTAGTTCCTATTAGACCAGAGGGAGCTATGTGACATCCCTCTGTTCCAGGACATTGGGGGCTTGGAATATGCAGATTAATTCACACTGAGGAGTTATGATCTGCCTCAGTCCCTGGGCAGAGCCAGCCCCATATCAAAGCTGTGGGCTCTGGGAGGGACATTTCACTGAGTTAAACCCTGAGCATATTGTCAGGGGGCACAATGCTAGCCACCAACCTCTTCCCACTCTCTGCCCTTCTATTTCTCTGTCACTCTTTGGCACTCTGTAATCAGCCTCCTTTCTCCACCACTGATAAAACTGCTTTATCAAAAGTGTTCAAGGAAGTCCAGGAAATGAAATTTTTTTTCCCACAACCAATCACTCCTTTTCCTTCCTGTCAATGTCTCCTGACTTCTTTAGCAGAGCATCTCTATTCTACCTTTTATGTGTTCAGCACAAATGATTAATTATGCTGTTTATTGAATAATTTTTTCATAAATAAAATGAATGGTTTCTTGAAAAAAAAAAAACTCTTGAGTTTACTTTTCCCCCTAACCATAATACTATAATATGATAAACCAGAAGTCTTTCTCTTTCCTGCAGTGTTTATGATATATTGAACCTAAATAATGGCTGAATTTTTACACTGAAAAGTTAGCTTCTTTATAAATTATGCTTTTAAAAATGAATATAAAATTATTGTTATTTTTTCTGTATTCTAACAAATGAGATAATTGAATGGGTGGATTTAAAAATAGAATTTTTAAAAAATGGCTTATTTGGAAACAGTTGACTTTCAATAAACTACATATATGTAAAATGACATTTAATATGTTTTGGCAAATGTATATACCCACGAAACCATCACACGTGATAACATAACCATTGTTTGCTCTGCAATTTTCCTGATATCATGCAAACATTAATGTGCTTTCTGTGACTAAAGATTAGTTGACATTTTCTAGATTTTATGGCTGAGTATTTGATCTATCACGGTGAACGTTCCATGTGAGTTTGAGAATAATGTGTATTTTGCTTCTGTTGGATGAAGAAGTCTGTAGACATTCATTATATGTAGTTGATTGATGTTATTAGTTCGATTATGTCCTTACTGATTTTCTGCCTGCTGGATCTGTCCATTTCTGATAGAGGAGTGTTGAAGTTTCCAACACTAATAGTGAATTCATCTATTTCTTCCTACAGTTATATTGGTTTTTGCCTCATGAAGTTTGAGGCTCTGATGTTAAGCATGTACATGTTGAGGATTGTTTTGTCTTCTGGGAGAATTGAACACTTTGTCATTATTTCCTTCTTTATCCCTGATAACTTTCCTTGCTTTGAAGTCTGTGCTGCCTAAAATTAACATAGCTACTCTTAACTTACCTTTGATTAGTGTTCAGATGACATATTTTTCTCTTTCCAATTTACTTTTAATCTATATGTTTCTTTATATTTAGGGTTTGTTTTTTTTTGTTTTTGTTTTTTTTTTTTTTTGGTAGACAACATATAGCTGGGTCAAGTTTTTTGATCCATTCTTAAGATCTCTGTCTTTTAATTGGAGCATTTGTTAGATGTTCAAAGAGATTATTGACATAGTTGGATTAATAGCTACCGTATATGTTACTGTTTCCTATGTCGCTCTTGTTCTTTGTTCCAACTTTTGTCTTTATCTTCTCTTTAAAATTCAGAATTTTATAGGATTCATTTTTTTCTCCTTTATTAGAATACTGGTTATATTCTCTTTTAAACTTATTCTAGTGATTGCCCTAGAGTTTGCAACATATGGTTGACCTTGAACAACACAGGGTTGAATTGCATAGGTCCACTTATATGCGGATTTTTTTTCAATGAGTATTTACTAGCATACTATACAATCCCTGTTCGATTGAATCTGCCATTGCAAACCCTGCATATGGAGGGCCAGTGGTAAAATTATACCAGGATTTTCTAGTGCATGGAGGTTTGGTGTCTGTAACTCCTAAGTTTTCATAGATCAACCGTATATTTCCAATTAATCCAACTCCATTTTCAAATAACACTATACTACTTGTCAGGTTGGGTGAGTACTTTATAATAACAAAATAACCATAATTCCTCTCTCCAAATCAGTGCATCATTATTGTCACTTATATATAACTATATCATGAGCACATATGCATATTCATAAGATATATGTTTATATAGATGCATACAAAGTCAAAAATTATAAGTATTTTGAATAAATTGCTGTTAAATCAATTAAGAATAGGAAAATTAAATTTTCTCATTTTACTTTCACTTATCCTTCTTTGATGTTCTTTGTTGATTTATGGAAACCCAAGATTGCAACCTGTATCATTTTCCTTCTTTTCTAAGAATTTTTAACATTTCCTGCAAGGAAGCTTAACTGGCAACAGATTCCCTCAATTTTAGTGTATCTAATAGTCTTTATTTCTCCTTAACCTTAAAAAAAAATTCTTTTGCAGGTATAGTATTCTAGCAGGTATTTTCTCTCTTTCTCCACACATTAAATAATTTCATGCCACTCTCTTCTTGATGACATGGTCTTTGAGGAGTCAGGTTTAATTCTTATCTTTGTTACTCTATAGATAAAGTATCTTTTTTCTCCTCTAACTTCTTTCAGAATTTATTCTTTATCTTTGATTTTCTGCAGTTTGAAAATGACGTCCCAGGTGTGGTTTTCTTTGGCATTTATCCTGCTTGATGTTTTCTGAGCTTCCTGAATCTATGGTTTGGTGTCCGACATTAATTTTGGGGAAATTTTTAGTCAATATTGTTTCTAATATTTTTCTGTTATTTTTTTTCTCTTTCCTCACCTTCTGCTATCCCCATATATGTAAGTTACACCTTTTGTAGTCACCCCACAGTTTTTGGATATTCTGTCCTTTTTTCCCCTCTCATCTTTGTCCCCTTGCTTTTAAGTTTGAAAAGATTCTATTGATATAACCTCAAGCTCAGATATTCTTTTCTCAGCAATGTCCATCTACTAGTAAGCCTTCAAAGGCAGACTTCATTTTTGTTACAGTATTTTTGTTATCTCACAGTTGTTTTTGGTTAATTTTGAGATTCTAGCTCTCTGCATACATTGCCCATGTGTTTCTTTTTCTTTTCTTTTTTCTTCTTCTTTTTTTTTTTTTTTTGGTCTCTTTGTCTTTCTAGGCCGCATCTGCGGCATGTGGAGGTTCCCAGGCTAGGAGTCCAATTGGAGCTGTAGCCATTGTCCTATGCCACAGCCACAGCAATGTGGGATCCAAGCCACATCTGTGACCTACACCACAGCTCACGGCAATGTCAGATCCTTAACCCACTGAGCAAGGCCAGGGATCGAACCTGCAATTTCATGGTCCCTAGTCAGATTCATCTCCACTGTGCCACGACAGGAACTCCAATTGCCCATGTGTTTCTGCATACTGTCCACTTTATCCATTAGAGACTTTAATAATAATCACTGTTGTTTTAAGTTCTCAGTCTTATAATTGCAACATTTCTGATACATCTGTTCCTGATGCTTTTGCACTGTCCAAAATTGTGTTTTGTTTTGTTTTGTTTTGTTTTGTATTTTAGTGTTCCTTGTAATATTTTATTGATGGCTGGACATGATCTACTGGATAAGATAAACTGCTTGTAAATATGCCTTTAGTAATATGTTGGGAAGTTCTAGAAGGAGGGATATTGTTCTATGGTCCTATTATTAGGTCCCAGTCTTTTCATGAGCCTATGTTTCAGTACCACAAACATCATAAGAGCTTCTTAGCTTTTTTCTACCTCGTTAGGTGGTACAGGAACCTCCAGACTGGGCTGCAGTTGCTCATTTCCCTTCTTCCACATGGGAGGCTGAAACTAACTTGAGTTGGGTATCTCCCTTTCTTCAGGTCATTTAGACTCTGAAAATAACATTGCAGGCATGGCTCTCGTTGAACAGTTTGCTCTGAGGGAGATCTTTTTTAAGAAAAAGCAGATTGCTCTGGTGTATTTAGAAGTGACTTTTTTTTCCCCTCCTCCTGCCAGGAGCATGATGGGGTTGTTTTTCTCTGAAATTTACCATGGGAATCCAGTGGAGCTCCTGGAGGTAAAATTCACCACCTTGTGGCCCCACCATGAATGGGTTCCACTTGAGTTTTTAATGCTTAGACCTATACTGAGCCTCCAGCAATTTGCGATTTGTAGTTAAAGCTTTTTTACCTGGGCCTTGTGGCTATGGTGGTTCCCACTCATGAGTCTCTCTTGTGGGCAGCCTCATCTCCCTATATTTGCCTTGTCTCCTCCCCTCTCTCATCAATCAAAGATGAGTTTTTGATCTTTCAGTCTATTCAGGTTTTTTTTTTAATTTTTTATTACTCAAATGAAATTATCACATTTGTAGTTGTATAATGATCATAACAATCTGATTTCACAGGATTTCCATCCCACAGCCCAGGCACATTCCCCCAGCCCCCAAACTGTCTCGTCTGGAGACCATAAATTTTTCAATGTCTGTGAGTCAGCATCTGTTCTTCAAAGAAGTTCATTGTGTCTTTTTTTCAGATTCCACATGTCAGTGAGCATTGGATGTTGGTGTCTCATTGTATGGCTGACTTCACTTAGCATGATAGTGTCTAGGTCCATCCATGTTGCAAAAAATGCTGGTATTTCATTCATTTTAATGGCCGAGTAATATTCCATTGTGTATATGTACCACGTCTTCTTGATCCACTCCTCTGTCGATGGACATTTAGGTTGTTTCCATGTCTTGGCTATTGTAAATAGTGCTGCAATGAACATTGGAGTACATGTGTCTTTGAGAGTCGTGGTTTTCTCTGGATAGATGCCCAGGAGTGGGATTGCTGGATCAAATGGTAGTTCTATGTTTAGTTTTCTGAGGAATCTCCATACTGCTTTCCACAGTGGTTGCACCAATTTACAATCGCACCAGCAGTGTATTAGGGTTCCTTTTTCTCCACACCCTCTCCAGTAGTTATTGTTTGTAGACTTTTGGATGATGGCCATTCTGGCTGGTGTAAGGTGGTACCTCAGAGTGGTTTTGATTTGCATCTCTCTAATAATGAGTGACATTGAACATCTTTTCATGTTTTTCTTGGCCATCTGTATGTCTTCTTTGGAGAACCATCTCTTTTAGATCTTCTGCCATTTTTTGATGGGCTTGGTTGTTTTTTTGGTATGGAGCTGCAGAAGTTGTTTATCAATTTTGGAGATGAATCCCTTGTCAGTCTATTCACTTGCAAAGATGTTCTCCCATTCTGTGGGTTGTCTTTTTGTGTTGTTTAGGGTTTCCTTTGCTGTGCAGAAACTTTTAAGTTTGATGAGGTCCCATTTGTTTATTTTTGTTTTTGTTGTCAATACTCTAGTAGGTGGATCTGAGAAGATGTTGCTGTCGTTTATGTTGGAGATTGTTTGGCCTATGTTTTCCTCTAGGAGTTTTATAGTGTCTGGTCTTATATCTAGGTCTTTAATCCGTTTTGAGTTTATTTTTGCGTATGGTGTTAGGGAGTGTTCTAATTTCATTCTTTTCCATGTGGCTGTCCAGTTTTCCCAGCACCACTTATTGAACAAGCTGTCCTTTCTCCATTGTGTATCCTTGCCTCCTTTGTCATAGATTAGTAGGCTGTAGGTGCGTGGGTTTAATTCTGGGGTTTCTATCCTATTCCACTGATCTATATTTCTGTCTTTGTGCCACTACCATGCAGTTTTGATGATTGTTGCTTTTTAGTATAGTCTGAAGTCCATGAGCCTGATTCCTCCAGCACCATGTTTCTTTCTCAGGATGTCTTTGGCTCTTCTGGGTCTGTTGTGCTTCCAAACAAACTTTAAAATATTTTGTTCGAGTTCTGTGACAAATGTCCTTGGGAATTTGATAGGGATTGCATTGAATCTGTAGATTGCCTTAGGTAGAATAGTCATTTTGATAATATTAACTCTTCCAGTCTACAAGCATGGTATATCTTTCCATCTATTTGTGTCATCTTTGATTTCTTTCATCAGTGGCTTGTAGTTTTCAGAGTACAGGTCTTTTGTGTCTTTAGGTAGGTTTACTCCTAGGTATTTTATTCTTTTGGATGCAATGATAAACAGGATTGCTTCCATAATTTCCATTTCTGCTCTTTCATTGTTAGTATATAGAAATGCCATCAATTTCTGTGTATTGATTTTGTATCCCACGACTTTGCCAAATTCATGGATGAGCTCTAACAGTTTTCTGGTAGAGTCTTTAGGATTCTCTAGGTATAGTATGATGTCATCTGCAAATAGGGATAGTTTTACTTCTTCCTTTCCAATTTGGATTCCTTTTATTTCTTTTACTTCTGTGATTGCTATGGCTAGGACTTCCAAAACTATGGTGAAAAGTAGTGGCAAGAGCAGACATCCTTGTCTGGTTCCTGATCTCAGCGGGAATTCTTTCAGCTTTTCACCATTGAGAATGATGTTAGTGCTGGGTTTGTCAATATATGGCCTTTATCATGTTGAGGTAGGTTCCTGCTATGCCCACTTTCTGAAGGGTTTTTAATCATAAATGGGTGTTGGATTTTGTCAAAGGCTTTTTCCACGTATATTGAAAGGATCGTATAATTTTTATTCTTCAATTTGTTAATGTGGTGTATCACACTGATGAATTTGTGGATATTGAAGAACTCTTGCATCCCTGGGATAAATCCCACTTGATCATGATGTACAATCCTTTTAATGTATTGTTGGATGCAGTTTGCTAGTATTTTGTTGAGGATTTTTGCATCGATGTTCATCAGTGAAATTGGCCTGTAGTTTTCTTTTTTTGTGGAATCTTTGTCTGGTTTTAGTACCAAGGTGATGGTGGCCTCATAGAATGAGTTTGGGAGTATCCCTTCCTCTGCAATTTTTTTGAAATAGTTTCAGAAGGAGAGGTGATAGCTCTTCTCTAAATGAGTGATAGAATTCGCCTGTGAAGCCATCTGGTCCTGAACTTTTGTTACTTGGAAATTTTTTATCACAGTTTCAATTTCAGTTTTTATGATTGGTCCATTCATCTTTTCTATTTTATCTTGGTTTAGTCTTGGAAGATTGCACTTTTCTAAGAATTTGTCCAGTTCTTCTAGGTTTTCCATTTCATTGGCATATAGTTGCATATAGTAATCTCTTATGATCCTTTGTATTTCTGTGATGTCCGTGGTTACTTCTCCTTTTTTCATTTCTAATTTTATTGATTTGAGTCCTCTCTCTTTTTTTCTTGAGAAGTCTGGATAAAGGTTTATCAATTTTGTTGATCTTTTCAAAGAACCAGCTTTTCATTTCATTGATCTATTCTATGGTTTTCTTTGTTTCTATTTCATTGATTTCTGCTCTGATTTTTATGATTTCTTTCCTTCTACTAACTTTAGGTCTTCTCTGTTTTCTCTTGAGCTGCTTTAGATGTAAAGTTAGCTTGTTTATTTGGGCTTTTTCTTGTGTCCTGAGATGGGCTTGTATTGCTGTAAAGTTTCCTCTTAGAACGGCTTTTGCTGCATCCCATAGGTTTTGGAATGTCATATCTTTGTTGTCATTTGCTGCCAGGAATTTTGTAATTTCCTTTGATTTCTTCAGTGATCCATTGGTTGTTTAGTAGCATGTTGTTGAGTCTCTACGTGTTTGTGTTTTTTGCAGTTTTTTTCTTGTTGTTGATTTCCGGTCATATAGCGTTGTGGTCAGAAAAGATGCTTGATGTGATTTCAATTTTCTTAAAGTTATCAAGGTTGGATTTGTAGCCCAGGATATGATTAATCTTAGAGAATGTTCCATGTGCACTTGAGAAGAATGTTCTGTTGCTTTGGGATGAAATGTCCTATAAATATCTATTAAGGCCATCTGGTCTAATGCTTCATTCAGGGCCTGTTTCCTCATTGATTTTCTGTCTGGTTGATCTGTCCATTGCTGTTAGTGGGGTGTTAAAGTTCCACACTATGATTGTGTTATTGTCAATTTGTCCTTTGAAGGTTGTTAGCAGTTGCCTTATATATTGTGGTGAACCTATGTTAGGTGCATAGATATTTAAAATTGTTGTATCATCTTCTTGGATTGATCCTTTGATCATTATGTAATGTCTTTCTTTTTCCCTTAAAATGTTCCTCATTTTAAAGTCTATTTTGTCTGAGTATGGCTATTACAGCTTTCTATTGATCTGCATTTGCATGAAATATTTTCTGCCATCCTCTCACTTTCAATTTGTATGTGTCCCTAGAAGTGAAGTGGGTCTCTTGAAGACAGCATATATATGGGTCTTGTTTTTGTATCCATTCAGCCAGTCTATGTCTTTTGGTTGGGGCATTTAGTCCATTAACCTTTAAGGTAATTATTGATATGTATGTTCTTATTGCCATTTTATTAATTACTTTGGATTTGGTTTTGCTGCTCTTTTTTCTTTCTTCTTCTCTTGTTCTTTTCTGCCTAGAGAAGTTCCTTTAGTATTTGTTGTAAGGCTGGTTTAGTGTTGCTGAATTCTCTCAACTTTTGCTTATCTGTGAAGATTTTGCTTTCTCCTTCAAATCTGAATGAGAGCCTTGCTGGGTAAAGTAATCTTGGTTGGAGGTTTTTCCTTTCATCAAATTAAGTATGTCATGCCACTTCCTTCTGGCCTGCAGAGTTTCTGCTGAAAAGTCTGCTGATAACCTTATCAGGGTTCCCTTGTATGTTATTTGTTTCTTTTCCCTAGCTGCTTTTAAGATTTTCTCTTTGTCTTCAATTTTGGTCAGTTTGATTAGTATGTGTCTCGGGGTGTTCCTCCTTGGGTTTATTTTGTATGGTACTCGTTGTGCTTCCTGGATTTGAGTGAGTGATTCCTTCTCCATGTTAGGGAAGTTTTCGGCTATAATCTCTTGGAATATTTTTTCTGTCCCTTTCTCTCTCTCTTCTCCTTCTGGCACCCCTATAATATGGATGTTGGTGCGTTTCACATTGTCCCAGAGTTCTCTGAGACTCTCTTCATATGTTTTCAATCTTTTTTCTCTTTTCTGTTCTGCATCCGTAATTTCTACTAACCTGTCCTCCACCTTGCTTTTTTGTTCTTCTGCCTTCTGTATTCTGCTGTTGGCTGCTTCTAGTGAATTTTTTATTTCAGTTATTGTACTTTGCATCTCTTCCTGATTACGTTTTATATCTTGTATCTCTTTGCTCAGTGTTTCCTGTAAGTTATCCACATTTGCCTCCATTTTATTTCCAATGTCTTGCATCATCTTCAGCATCCACAATCTAAAGTTTTTTTCCTGGAGGCTAAGAATCTCCTCATCACCTAGATGATTTTCTGGGGTTTTTCCTTTCTCCCTCATCTGAGTTATAGTTCTCTGTCTTTTCTTTTTATAGGTTTTTGGTGTGGTGACCTTCTTACAGATAACAGAGTTGTAGCCTCTTTTACCTCTGGTGTCTGCACCCCTTGTGGCTGAAGTTGGTATGGGGGCTTGCTGTAGGCTTCCTGATGGGATGGGCTGATGCCTGCCCCAAGTTAGGTAGAGCTGATTCTAATCCCTCTGGTGGTTGGGGCTTAGTCTCTGGATGGGATTAGAGGCATCTGTGTGCCTGAGGGGTCTTTAGGTAGCCTGTTTACTGAGGGGCAGGGCTGTGATCCCACCTGGGTTGCTGTTTGCCCTGGGGCTTCTCAGCAGCTGACTGACTGGTGTGCCCAGATTTTCCCAAAATGGCCACCTCCAGAGAAAAGCACTGCTGCTGAAATTTTCTGAGAGCTTTTCTTTTAATGTCCTTCTCTCACAGCAAACCACATTCACCCCTGTTTCCCCAGGATGTCCTCCAAGAACTGTGGTCAGTTTTGACCCAGATTCCCTTGGAGTCTTTGCTTTACCCTGGGACTCAGTGCACATGACTGTCTGTGTGCACCTTTAAGAATGGGGTCTCCGTTTCCCCCAGTCCCATGGAGCTCCTGCACACAAGCCCCACTGGCCTTCAATGCCAGGTGCTCCAGGGGTTCTTTCTCCCCATGCCAGATCCCCACATGTGAGAGTTTGATGTGGGGCTCAGAACTGTCACTCCTGTAGGTGAGTCTCTGTGAACCAGTTAGTTTCCAGTCTGTGAAGCTTCCCACCCAGGAGGTTTGGGGTTGTTTATATCGTGAAATCGCCCCTCCTACCTCTTGATGTGGTGTACTCTTTTTCTTCTAGAGTAGGGTATCTTTTTTAAGGTTTCCGGTCCATTTGGGTGAAGAGTGCTCAGTCTTTAGTTGTGAGTTTTATTGTTTTTAGGAGAGAAGTTGAGCTCCAGTCCTTCTATTCTGCCATCTTAATCACATCCCAGTCTGTTCAGGTTTTAACTTGTTGTTAGGAAAGAAGGACAAATTCCCAGCTCCTTTAATGTGGAACTAGATATCAGAAGTTTCATGCCTTAAAGCTTATATAAACAATCATATATTATGTGCTCTTCGGCTGAATTATTTCAACTCATCCTAGTTATTATGATATTCATTCATGTTGTTGGCATTGGATAGTATCCCACCCTATATAGATGCACTACTTTTCTTTTTTTATTTTTATTTTTTTTAATTTTTGTCTTTTTAGAGCCACACCTGTAGCATATGGAGGTTTCCAGTCTAGGGGTAGAATCAGAGCTGTAGCTGCTGGTCTCTGCCACATCTACAGCAATGCAGAATCCAAACCTTGTCTGTGACCTACACCATAGGTCACAGCAATGCCTGATCATTGACCCACTGAGCAAAGCCAGGGATGGAACCTGCATCCTCATGGATACTAATTGGATTCATTAAACACTAAACCATGATGAGAACTCCGTGATGCACTACTATTTTGTTTACTCATTGTTCTGTTTGGCCTGGTGTTATTTCAAGGTTTTGGCTATTACCAAATAAAGCTGTTATGAATATTCACAGAAGCACTTTGAATACATGTGCTTTCATTCACTGAGGGGTCATTATCTGAAATGTTAATAACTGTATCTCATGGGAAGCATATTTTTAATTTGTAAACTATCAAACTGTTTTCCAAAGTAGTATTGCCATTTGATATATGCCTCAGCAGTCAATGAAAATTCCAATTACTCTACCTCCCCAATAGTTATTATTGTTCATCTGTTTAGTTTTAGTCATCCAAATAAGTATTTAGTGATTTATCATTTTGTTTTTAATTTTGAATTCCTCTTATGAGTAATGATGTCAAGCATCATTTTATGTATTCATTGGTCATCTGTGTATCTTCTTTGTGGCAGGATCTTTTCAAGTCTAATGCCCATTTTTTTTTTCAATTCACTAGTTGATTTTTTTTATTGAGATGCTTCTTTTCAGATTTGAGAAGTCTTTTACATATTACATCTTCAAGTCTTTTATTAGTTACCTGTTTTGCAAATATTTCTCTCAAGTGTGTACCTAGGCTTTTCTTTCTCTTAAAAAAATGGTTTTTAAAGAACCAAAGTTTCTAATTTTGATGAAATTGAATTTATTAATTTTGCTTTTTCCTGAATCATTATTTTTTGTTATATATAGGAAATATTTACCCAAGTAGGTTTGCAAAGGCTTTATCTTATGTTTTTGTAGAATTTCAGAATTATAAGCCTTCACTTTTGTTCTATAATACATTTTGAGCTAATTTTTATATAGCATGAGGCATGGGTCAATATGATTTTATTTTTTTGTTTGTTCATGAGTATTCAATCATTCCAGTAACATTTGTTACAAATAATATCCTTATTTTTTATTTTATTTTTTTAGGTTTGCATACATGACATATGCAAGTTTGGAAGTTCCCAGGCTAGGGGTCGAGTTGGACACCATGGCCACAGCAATGCCAGATCCAAACTATATCTGCAACCTACATCACAGCTTGTGGTGAAACCTTAACCCACTGAGCAAGGCCAGGGATCGAGCCTACATTCTTATGGATAATAGTGGTGTTCTTAACCTACTGAACTACAATGGGAACTCCAACAATATCCTCTCTTTATTGAAGGTCTTTTTACTTTTGTCAAAAAATTGTATGTGTACACTATCTATTCTGCTCCATTAATATGTTTGTATATATTTTGCCAATAGCTCAGTATTTTGCTTACTACTATAGATACAGTTTTTCTTCTTTTTTTCCAAAGTATTTTGGCTAGTCTAGGAAAATTGCATTTCCATATAAATTTTAGAAACAGTTCGTCAACTTCTTAAAAAAGTTGGTATTTTAACTTTTATTTTGTTGAATCTATGTATCAATTTGAAGATAACTTTGCACCTATATTCATGAAGAATATTGGTCTGGAGTTTTAACTTTTTGCTTGCTTTTGGTACATGGTGTCTCTGACCTCAAAGAATTGAATTGAAAAGTATTCCCTTCTCTTGAATTTACTGGAAAGTTTTAATAGATTACATGTTACCTTTTTCTTAAGTATTTGATAGAATTCACTTTTGGAACCATCTACCACTGAAGTTTTCTTGTTAAAGAGGTTTCTATCTATAAATTAAATGCATTTAATAGACATAGAGCTATTCAGGTTATCTATTTTTTAAGAGAAATTTGGTATATTTGTCTTTTCAGTGAATTTGTGTGTATCATCTGTGTTGTCAAATTTAAATGAATAAGTTGTCTATATTATTATTTTATGATTCTTTTAATATCTATAGTGTGTACAGTTGTACTATGTCTCTCTTTTCTGATATTGCTGATTTCTACCTATTCCAATTTTTTCCTATCAGTATTGCATTGTATCAATTTTATTGATTTTCCTAAAAAGTGTAAATTGAGATCATTGATTTTGCACCTATTTCTTTTCTTTCTATTATAGATGGTTGGTATCATAATGTTTTTCCGTAGTGGTTTAACTGCACCCCACAGATTCCAATATATTGCTTTTCATTTTCATTAAATTAAAAGAGTTTCTAATTCCCTCTTTAGTTCTTTTTTATTTATATCTATTTAATTTATATGCATTTAGGTGTTTTCCAGATCTTTTTCTGTTATTGATTTTCCATGATGCTCAGCGGTTAACGGACCCAACTAGTATCCATGAGGACGCAGGTTTGATCCCTGGCATTGCTCAGTGGGTTAAGGATCTGGCATTGCTGTGTTGTAGGTTACATACATGGCTTGGATCCCGTGTTGCTGTGGCTGTGTCCTAGGCCAATAGCTGCAGCTCCAACTTGACCCCCACCCTGGGAACTTCCATATGCCATGACTGCAGCCCTAAAAAGACCAAAAAAAAAAAGAAAAAGAAAAATTATTATTATTTTTTTTGTCTTTTTGCCTTTTCTTGGGCCGCTCCCATGGCATATGGAGGTTCCCAGGCTAGGGGTCAAATAAGACCTGGAGCCATCAGCCTATACCAGAGCCACAGCAACATGGGATCCAAGCCACATCTGCAACCTACACCATAGCTCACGGCAATGCCGGATCCTTAACCCACTGAGCAAGGCCAGGGATCAAACCCATGACCTCATGGTTCCTAGTTGGATTCATTAACCACTGAGCCACGACAGGAGCTCCAGAAAAATTATTTTCAATTTAATTTCTTGTGGTCATAGAATGTACTTTGCATGATTTGAATCACTCTCAGTATATAGAAACAAAGATAAACCATACTGTGGGTAGCAAAGTAAGTTTATATGTATTTACAGTGATTAACTTGTAAAGAATCTATAATCTAGTTTTGTTAATTTGTTCTACAAGTGTTAATTAGGTCAAGTTAAGGTCACATATATTATAACTGTGATGATCTTCTACTTGATCCATCAGTTTTATAGTAAGTTATATTAAAATACCCAACTATTCACTTATGATGGAGCTTGATAATGTGAAAAAAACGAATGTATACATGTATGTGTGATTGGGTCACCTTGCTTTACAGTAGAAAATTGACAGAACGCTGTAAACCAGCTATAATGGAAAAAATAAAAATCATTATTAAAAAATCACCCAAGTATTATTGTAAATTTTTCTTTTTCTCCTTGTAATCCTGGCAGATTTGTCTTCCTGTGTGTTGCAGCTATGTTATTAGGTGCATAAATGTTTAGCACAGTTATGTCCATTTAACAAGTTGACCAGTTTGTCTTTAGAGAATGAGATTCTGTATTGCTGTTAATAAATCAATATTGCAGTAAAGAGACATAGCAAAAAATTTCCTCTGCTGTTGTATCAACCTTTTTTTTTTAAATTCTTCTCTTTCTCACAAAGTTTAGGGGCATTGTGACATTGGAAAAGAAAGATTAATTGCAACTATCACAGGTGGAATAAGAAATGATTTCAGACATTTTTTGCTATGCATGAGGCTGAGATGTAGAGTTAGACCTTGTAATGACTATAGAGTTGAAAGTCACTGCAATACTGAAATTAAGTATAGTACAAAAAACATGGATGCAGAAAAGTATTGACCACCAACAACAAAATCCTATACTAGTACACACCTTTTTCTTCTTGCATTCTGACTTTTTACCTGTACTTGAGCATTCAATATCTGTCTGTGATCTCTTCCCTTATTTTAATTGAATCTTACTGCTCACTCTGAATAAAGTGTGATGCAGTCAGGAGGGAGAAGAAAAACTCACAGTTCAAGGGAGATGACCTATCCCCCTTTAGAATTAGTGTCATCCTCTGTGACACAGTCCATCTTTGTGTTGGGCTAAAAATTCACAGTGCTGGGATACTGACATTTTTATATTATTTAAAATGCCTAGAGACATTCAGAAAGTTTCAGTACTGAAAATTTATTCTGATATAGGTCCTTTGCTAAAGCACTAAATCTTTTGCCAAGTTCATGACATTTCAACTGAGAAAAAAATTCTCTGCATAAAACTATTTTCTTTTGAGATTGATTTTGAAATTCATAATGAGTGAACATTTATAGTTCAGTTTTGAAATAATATTTTATAGTTATAAATGACACAACTCTTTTCCCCTAGGACTTCAAAACCTGTTTTTAAAAGTAGCCCATGAATCTTTGGAAAAATGTTGTCTGCTAAGAAGCAAATATTATTATCTTCATTTTCTCCCTGAGTGGAAACAAAGGTTAAAGAGGGTTGTTTGAGAGCATTTTATAGACACTATATGTAGGGAATAATTCCAGACCTCTGATATACTGTTCTAATGTACTGTGCCACCTTTTCAAATGACTCACAAGCTTAATACCACTAAAAATATTTCAAAACTTTATGAAATTTTAGACTCATTGTCTTTTTAATTATTCTTTATATAAATTTAAATAAATTTCTCCACTGTTTACAAAACTTTTAGGATTACATTTTAAAAGTCATTTTAGAAATATAAGTAAACACTATACCTTCTTTCAGGGGATTGTTGACTAGAGTAATGAATTTGCACCGAGGAAATAAAACTTGATATCTTTACATTAGCTTAATGATTTTTTATTTTTGTTGCAGCTCTCAGCTTCACATTTTTTTTACACTCAGTTGAATCAGATAAAAAAGGTTAAGTATTTTTTTTATCTCTTAGTAATGAAATATAGTCATGTTTATAATGTGCTAAATTTAAAAAATGAATATTGAGCATTTTCTCATCAACCTACAGAATTCTAATTACTGAATAAATTTCATTATGTATTAGTTCTTTATTTTGAATTAATGTTTTAAAACTAATTTTGTCATATTTTTAAAGCTTTTGAAAAGAGTATTAGAAACTTATAAATAAATTGTTTTGTATTAATTTCCATTTAAATGTATATATTTGTTTGTTTCATTGCCTACTATCATAAAATTATCTCTTTCAAATAACTTGTTATGTACAAACTTTGTTCAGTGAGCAAATAGCTTGATAGAATGTCATGGATTTGCTACAAGACAGTAATAGGTTAGATCTCAATGACCACTTAAGATATTTTATTTAATGGTTATAAACGCTAAAGGTACTAAAACATGCAGTCATTTTCATTTTTAAGTACATCATATTTCTATTATTCATTTCTGTGTTACTTCTGTGCACCAATTAAGAAGATTCTACAGATCTTCTCATTTCAAAGTTCAAAGGGCATCAAAATGCCGTCAGTTGCAGCTTTGAATTAATTATTGCTATTTTAGTAATGCATAAAGAACCTGTGTCAAATTCTGTAACCTTGATCTTACAATCAGTGCCATATCATCTTGCATTAAAGTACCAGATGTTGTCAATTTGCAGTTTACACATTTAAATAATATACTAATCTAAAATATGCCTTCATTAGAATTATAAAGAAAATGTGATTTCTTAGTTTATGACTATTGAATGCTAAAAAGGGACTGACAAGTTATTGCAAATGTTATTACAGCATTTGCAATTTAAATTGATTATTAATATATTCCTAGAATTCATGGATAAAATATTTGAGGACCAATGTTACATTTTTACTAATTTTCCTATAAGACAGCTCCCCAAATATGGAAATGACAAAAATGAAGTGTGTTTTAAGAAAAATAAAATATTTCCCAAATTGTCAAACTAAAAGCAAAGGGATAATACTTTGTATTGGTAACATCATATCAGCATTTTGATGCCTGCCCAAATGCTTTCCTTTCTATGACGGATCCCTCTGTTTTCACTAAGACCATAATGAAGGGCAAACCAAAAGCAAGCTGCATTTGCAATCAAGAAATAAAAGTAAGTTATCTTGGTGAAAGAAATGGGTTTATCAATCTAGAAAATGCCATTCTGTACCAAGATGTGTCATTTTCAAGCTTCAATATATATTTTAATTATTAGTATTGGTAATCTTTATTTTCATGTTAGTTTCAGACTGAGTCACTTTTGAAAATAAAATATGGGAAGACTATCAATGTTTCCATGCCAGTTTTTCCCCATCATATACATACAATTATGGCTCTCCCCACCCCAACACCCCACCACACACAGAGTCATGTGTATGTACCTTTACCTATGTCTATGTCTGTCTATAGTTATATCATTTATATCTACATGCGTACATATATTTCTATGCCAACATGCAGACTACTATTTGTGTATTCAGATCGCAAAAGGAGTGGAACGTACCCCAAACATTTTGTTGACCTTCTCATCTTTCCCCATATCAAACCAACTGAAGGCTCAGTTGCTTGAGTTCAAGTGGTTTGCAGAAGAGATCCGGTTCTCCTTTGTTCACAGGAATTATATAGTACGAATTTCCCTTATTGGACCACTTTTCTGAGAAGGTCTGGGGCCCTGTTGTTTGTTGTAAACTTCTTGGGCTGTGACATCTGACCAGAAGGACACTTCCTTTGAGAACAGCATCTTAGTTAACTGTACTGCAGAACTGTGTCAACATGCCAACCAATCCTCTGCAGAATGACCAAGCACTTTACGCTGTCCTGAAAGGTATTTATTGTCCATTCCTTGGGAGCAAGCTAAGTGAGAAATTTGGAGTAGCTGCATGTCACTGCTAACAAAGAATAAAGTTTCTAATGATAGCAGGATTTCAGTGACCTTTTTAGCACTCTTTCCTAGTTTGCTGTCAAGACACTGTACAGTGTAAAGTACAGTTAGGATGTGATTGTCTGACAGTGTTCCATTTCCCCAAGAATTTGGGAGCATGAAATGTGAGTGAGTGACAGACCTATTGAGTTTTAGTAAATAGTAATTTTGCAAATGTACCCTCTGCTTTATTCTAAAACATCTGGGATTCAAGCCCAACTCTTTTTTTATTTTCACTCCAAATTGATCCTGGCTGTGAGATTTTTTAAGTGCCATTCCCTTTTTAGATGCTGGATTAGCTAATCTCTTGAAAGAAGTAACTAATGTTCTGCTCAGTTTCTGCCGAGTTTCTTCCTAAATATCTGGAGCACTAAATGATTGCATTGGGAGATTCAGAAATGTCAGGGTCATTATCACCTAGAAAAGAAAGACGAAAATGCTGACTGGTTGTATTACTGAAGAATGGGATTGCCAGAAAGCTGGAGTTGAGGGCAAATCACTTTACCTGTAACCACTGGGAAAAAAAGAGTTCATACATCTAAGAAAAGTAATTGTGCAGGTTATGGAATAAAGAGATATATTTTCCAACTTTTCTTATAAAATTTGATATTCAAATTAAGAATTATTTTTAATGTATCATAATTTCAATCCCTTTCCTCTTTAGCTCTTTATTCTGGCTTTACTGTGTTATTTCTCTAACCTTGTTCTTACCCATTGATATAGAAATCTTGTTTGCTTGTTAGTTTGTAAAAAAGAAATCTATTGCTCCGAATTAAATGGAAATATGTTCATTCAAGAGGTGTAAAATAATATATACACAGCTATTGGAAATGTGTTTTAGAGTATTACTGTACATAGAGAGTATTTTTTACTAAAAATAGGAAAAATGAGACTAAGGAACTAAATCCAAGGAGAAAAAAAAGGAAGATATGCTGAGCCTTTTCTTTGAACATGATCCTGAAAGGATGCTCTTAAAGTGAGTGCGGAGAAGTCTATACAAATTAAATATAAGACAAATCTCAAACTAAGCTTACTAATTAAAGAAGACCTGGTCTCATAAAATATTTTCAAAAGTTTGGATCAAAAATAGAGAAAATAGGAAAGATAAAATAGTAATTAAAAGTCACAGAGCTGGCCAAAATGCGAAGCTAAGATTCACAGTAATTGTCTTTGTTTATGTGGTTATTACTGTTCTAAGCTAACTCCCTCTCACATTTTTCTGATAAAGATTCATTTCTAATGAATCTATATTTGTTGTTATATTCAAATCCAACTGTTAAGGGTCAGTGCTTCTGAGAGTTCATATTTTTATTGATGCCTAATTAATTCATATTTATCAGCACTAAAAGATTTGCAGTGCTGTTGTTTTATCGCTACCTTGAATGAGATAGAGAGGGTTCAGTGCATTTAGGCTCTGGAGTCCTTCCCCTCTTGTTGACTACTACCAAAATATACTAGTATCACATTCTGTTGACATTTTTTTTTTTTTTTAGGGCCACACCTGTGGCATATGGAAGTTTCCAGGCTAGGGATTGAATTGGAGCTACAACCACAGCCAAAGCAACATGGGATCTGAGCCACGTCTGCAATCTACACCACAGCTCATGCATCCCTAACCCACTGAGCAAGGCCAAGGGTTGAACCCAGATCTTCATGGATACTAGTTGGGTTCTTAACACACTGAGCCAAAATGGGAACTCTTACCTGGTATTTAAAATTCTACTTCTTTCCTTTTTAATTAACCTATCAATGTTTATTAAGTATGTAATATGGTGAGTACTTTTCCACAGCACAGATAAGCACATTTTTCAGGAAACAAATTCCTTCCCCCATTAGAAGAGGTAGAGCTGACTGTAATATTTTTGGTGGGAAGGCAGAAAAATTATGATTGAGAAGTTAACTCTTATTTGTCATATATTCATGCTAGCATCCTGGATGACTGACACATGCCTTGGTTTTGTATAATCATGTAAAAGTAAAAATTGATAATTGTATTGGTCAAATGATATGTGGATTTTTCCACCCAAAGAACACTACATACTTGAGGCTTTTAAGGAGAATCTCTCCATGCACCAAAACATAGACAGAGGCACACCGTAAAATCAGTGACCAACGTTTATCTTTGCTTTGAGTACATCAATAATTCCTAAGATTTAAAAGCTTCATTAAACTGTTAGCACTTTAGCAAAGTACATGTACTCTTTGGGATGGTGATCAAAAATTTGCACAGGGGACACAAACAAGCAAACATCAACAACAAATAACCCTAATGTGCTATCATAACCCAAGTGTAATCCCATCTCCTTCCCTGCTTTATTTTCCTTCAAATGACTCTATGAACTGCTGACATATTATATATATCATTTATTGTTGTATCTTAGTTTACTGTATGTTTTCAAGTAGAATGTGAGCTCCAAGAAGGCAGGGTATTGTGTATCATTCACTGCTCTATCTCCAATGCTTGAACAGTTATAGCTCTCAGCAGAAGCTTAATACAAATTTACTGGGTGCATGAATAGGCCAATAATTCCCTATACAGTTTGTCCTTCTACTTGGACACTGTAGGTAGTGCCATGAACTGCTAGCTCCATCAGGATTTAATTGTGTGAAACTATCAGCTGTTGTTTGTAATATAAAAGTATGTAAACAGGAGTTCCTTTCACAGGGAACTACAGTACAGTTTAACAGGTCATCACAGACTTACATGACAAGAAGTGACCTTGGTAAAATATGGATTGTAAAGAACAAATGAAAAAAAATGAATTTCAGAAGGGATAAGCAGACTTGTAAGATTTAGGAAACCAATTTTAATTCCATTTTTTTTCTTTGTCTTGAGATTTTATTTCTATTATTTTTTTGGTCTTCAAATGAACATTGCTTGTTTGTTTATAGGACTTCACATTACCCGTGAAGGAAAAATCAACATAGGAGCAAATCTCATATGTTTCTTCCATGAGGTCATTCTCACAAGCAATGATGCTGAGAAAACTTCATTTCCTGCTCAGTCAGTTCTTTTTCATGCTCCCTCTTGCTCTGTGAACCATAGCCTCTTGTCCCAATCCCCTGCTACTTTCTTACCAAATAGTAGTAGATTTGCATATAATTCCTACATCATTTTGTGGGAATAGTCTGCATGGACAAGTTGCTAGAAAAATCTCTGTTTCCTTTTGGGTAATTGGTTTCTAAATTGGAATCCTTTCACTGTATTTAACTCCTGGTGGATGAAGCAGTAAAATTAAGAGGAGATCACAGTGCTATCAAGATATAATTAAAAGTAGGACACATAAGGTCCCAGTTTTGGGGGTTTGATGTTGAGTCATTGTAGTGTGTTGCGACCAGAAAAAAATGGGATAACCTAAATAATTGGCATTACACTGGGCACCAGATCTCAGTAAGCTGATAGACAATTCCATCTTGATAACATTGTGCATTGTTTCACTTTTTTTTTCTTGTATTTTGTCTTTTTAGGGCTGTTCTCCCTGGCATATGGAGGTTCCCAGGTTAGGGGTCCAATCAGAGCTGTAGTTGCTGGCCTATACCACAGCCACAGCAACACGGGATCTGAGCTGTGTCTGCAACCTACACCACAGCTCACAGCAATGCCATATCCTCAACCCACTGAGAAAGGCCAGGGATCGAACCCATGTCCTCATGGATACTAGGCAGGTTCATTAACCACTGAGCCACCATGAGAACTCCCTTGTTCATCATTTCTGTTTCTATTTGTTAATTTGTTAATGTTTTACAAGGGTTAGGAGTAGCTGGGGGCTGCAATGCATTTTCTTTGTTCTTAGAAGTATTGAAAGTGCATATAATGTTGAAAAGTGCTGAGTTTCAAGTTTTAGTTTCAATACTACCCATATTTTTCCCCTCTTTTCTAACTAAATCAACTCATTCAGACAATTTTCCAGCAACTGCAATAGGCCAGGCATGAATTAGATACTGAATTCTATCCAGATGGCAGATGATAGAGAAAATAAAATAAAATATGGCATATGTGCTCATATGGAAATGATGCTGAATGGTCTGTGATCTGAACTTACAGAGGTCCTGCTCTAGATTTGGAGATCATGTCAGAAAAAGCTTTTCTAGGAGTAAGAATGGGTATGGCAAGACCTGAATGACCAAGAGGAGCCAGACTTCTAATGAGCTAGGAGATGCTTTCTGGGCAGAGAGTCCTTAGGCAGGATGAGCTCCTGCACATTGGACAATGGAGGGAAGGCAGACACAGTGATAGTGTGGTGAGCATGGTGGTTAAGAGTGAGAGTAACCAGGAGACTGCATGGACAGTCAAGGTCCAAATTGTTCAGACCTTATGGTCACTGTTTTTTTTTGTTTGTTTTTTTTTAGTCCAAGCCTGGTGACTCGTACTGTCTCTTCTTGCTCTAAATCTATGATAGTGTGGCCAGAGTTGAAATCCTTAGGCTTTATCTCATTGCAGAGTGCTCTATTTTGGTTAAGGGGATTGTTCTAAATAATTTATCTGAACCATAGGGACCCCAAATCAGAAAGGGACTTTAAATTTCTGATATATGAATACCCATGAGATCACAGAATCAAACAACAAAAATAAGAAACTTCCTCCCAGAGGAGTAAGTACAATAGCACAAGTTCACGTATAGAGTCCACTGTTCTTGTCTAATTGATAATACTCTAAAAAATATATTGCAATGAGGAGAGAAACTTACATGATAGAAGATGACAGATAGATAGATAGATAGATAGATAGATAGATAGATAAATGCATACATACATACATACATATGTAGATGAATAAATACATAGATGAGTAGATCTGACACATTCATTGAGTCATTGATCTGGGAATCGAGACATAGACATTTATAAGACTGGTCTCTCTCTCTCTCTCTCTTGACTATTTTACCTTGGTGTTCTAAGAAAGCCAAAATTACTAGGGGGTTTGGAGAGTCTCATGCTCAGTAGGACAATTTAGCTGATCTGTAAAATGATGGATGTGACATATATAAGGTCTCAATTACTGCCTAGTTGAATTAAAAAGAAAAAAAAAACCTTCTCTATATCACAGTATAATAATTTCCCTACAACTGAATCAGAGGTTTCATAATCTGGATCTGACTTAGTTTCTGTAACTTTTTAATTCTTTCTTTAAAAGTTTATTTTGTTTAATTAAATTAAATTTATTTTTAATAATGATTTTTATTTTTTTTCCATTATAGCTGGTTTATAGTGTTCTGTCAATTTTCTACAATACAGCAAGGTGACCCAGTAACACATATATGTATACATTCTTTTTTCTCACATTATCATGCTCCATCACAAGTGATCAGACATATTTCCCAGTTCTATAAAGCAGTATCCCATTGCTAAACCATTCCAAAGGCAATAGTTTGCATCTATTAACCCTGAATTTCCAGTCCCTCCCACACCCTCCCCACCCTCTTGGCAACCACAAGTCTATTCTCCATGTCCAGGATTTTTTTTTTCCTTTGGAAAGTTTCATTTGTGCCATATATTAGATTCCAGATATAAGTGAAATCACATGGTATTTGTCTTTCTCTTTCTGACTTCCTTCACTTAGTATGAGAATCTCTAGTTCCATCCATGTTGCTGCAAATGGCATTATTTTGTTTCAATCAATGCAATTGACAAAGGCTTAATCCAAAAAAAGCCAACAACCCAATTGAAAAATGGGCAAAAGTCCTAAATAGACATTTCCCCAAAGAAAATATGCAGATGGCCAACAAACACATGAAAAAAAATGCTCAGTATCACTGATTATTAGAGAGATGCAAATCAAAACTACTATGAGGTGCCACCTCACACCAGTCAGAATGATCATCATTAATAAATGCTAGAGAAGGTGTGGAGAAAAGGAAACCCTCCTGCACTGTTCGTGGGAATTAAATTGATACAACCACTATGGAAAACAGTATGGAGGTACCTTAGGAAACTATCCATAGAACTACCATATGACCTAGCAATCCTACTCTTGGGCATATATCCGGACAAAACTTTCCTTAAAAAAGACACATGCACCCGCATGTTCATTGCAGCACTATTCACGATAGCCAAGACATGGAAACAACCTAAATGTCCATTGACAAATGATTGGATTAAGATGATGTGGTATATATACACAATGGAATACTACTCAGCCATAAAAGTTTATTTCTCATTTTGTACATTCCCCAGCTGAAAATTTTCACTGTGCTCCTAACATGTCAGTTGATTTCTGAAAATTCTCCACAAGTTCTCAATGTTCTGATAGTAATCTCAGTCTAGTCTACCACTTTGAAAACAAACAAAAAATGTTAAATAACATAAATCCCAAAAGTTTCAGGAAACTTTATATCAACAATGTAAAAGAGTAATAGGAGGAGATAAAGATAGAATTGCTATGACCAGATTGACTGGATGATCAATGAAGGATGGTTCAGATAGTTTTCTTTGGACTCAGAGAATATCAAAATTTTAGAAGGAAATAAAATAAAATGATCCCTGTAAAAAGTACTATCAGGGCAACTAGCAGATAGTGAGGTATCAAAAACTGATAATTATTGAAATTTCAGCATTCAGACATTTACTACACCTTGAGTGTAATGTGTATGCACACTGTAATGTGAACTTTAATAAATTATGTAAAAGGAGGTCACATATATTTATGCTTATTTCACATTATTATTATCTAGAACAACATGCTATAAGAATCTGAAGTCCTGTTTCAGGTGGTTTTTTTTGTTGTTGTTGTTTTTTTTTTGAGATATCAGTATTATTTCTGCATAAGTTTATGTTTGAAGTTCATATTAAACCTTTCCTGTGTTTGTCTATAAATGTATGTTACTTTAGGTGTAAATTTACATATAAATTGAAACAAAAATAAAACTCTGACAGAGAAATCTCCCACTATAATTTAATGTTTATCTTCTTGTATTGTATTTAAGCCTAGACAAATTGAAACAGACAATTCTTTCTTAATAGTACGTTATAAAACCTCTTAAAAGGATTCATGATAAGAGATTAGCCAATCTAAATTAATTTGTATTCAACCAAATGAAACACATTTGGAATATGCTCTGTTCTTTTTAAATTATGAGATTCAGCCTAGTAGTCATGTATTTTCAACTACAAATTATATTTTGTGATGTACATGCGGTGATTTTAGCTATTTAAAAATAACACGTGGAAAAAATGAATCATTTTAGGTTTTTTTTTTTTTGGCCTTTTTGTTAATAAGTCCTTACATGACAGTATAGGCATCTTTACAATAATTTCACAGAAACTAGGAAAGTAAAAGAAAATCAATAAGAGAGATGAAAGTGAGGATCCCTTATAGATTCCTGCATGGTTTTACACCAGATTCCTTCTTCATGGATAAATAATAACTAAGATTCTACTTTTGTTAAGTCATATCAACCTGCCCCTGTTAGATGTGTTCCAGCCCCAGTTACCAATGCTTCAGTTTCTATCTGCTGGCATGGTTGGTGGTAAAAGCTTTGGTTGCCAGAATGAAGTGGGCTTGACTTCTGACTTTTGAACCTTTGAGTTTTATGATTTGGTCTAAATCATGTATTCCTTTTCAGCCTCAGTTTACTTATGAGTTAATTTATAGATGATAAGATTGCTGCATAGATGAGAAACTGTAGGGCTGTCGGGCACATATCTTGTGTGTGAAGCTACTTCCTTTTTCATCCTTTCTTTCTCTACCAAGTTATTCCCAAGTCCATTTTCTACCCTTTGACCCAAACACTGGGATAACACCACACCCACAAATTAATGTTCTCCTTCTCAGGCTGGATCCTATTCTCATATTACCAATTTTGAAATATAACCCCACCATCCAGCCAATGTAAGTCAGAGTGAAGTGTCCTCCTTGATGCCATTTGACCCCACCCTCAACTATCCATCAATCATGAGGTCATACATTTTGTCAGTTCTTCATTTTTAATATCTATTAAATCTCTCTCACCATCTCCACTACCCCCAGACAAGTTTAGAATCTCTATCTTTTTTGTCTCACTTCAACATAGTCAGTCAGCAAAGTTATTTTTTTAAAGCACCCACTGTTGAGTATCAAATTAAAATGATCAGTCTCCCTCACCCTGTATTTAAAAATCCAAGCTACTGAGCATGCTATGAAAAGCTGTTTTTGTATTAAACGTAATTTATCACACACATATTATCTTGTACTATTTATTCATTTTAAAATAGTTAAAAGCAGGAGTTCCTGGTGGCCTTGCAGTGAAGGATCCACACTGTCACTGCTGTGGTACAGGTCACTGCTATGGTTCAGGTCACTGCTGTGGTTCAGGTTTGATCCCTGGCCCAGGAACTTCTGCATCCTGAAGGCACAGCCAAAAATAAATGAATAAATAAGTTAAATAAATAAATAAATAAAATCATTAAAAGCAATTTCCCAATGTCACAGTGTTCTTTTCCACTTCTTTACATCTAGGGACATGATACTTGTTTTCACCTGGGATGCACCTCTTTGAATTCCTACAACCTGCCAGCTGCTCCTTCTGACTCAGTTTCTTTTCTTCTGTGAGATTTAGTTCAGGTAACAGTCACCCCGTGAAGTAACTGAGTTCCACCCCTTCCCTTCATGCATCTACATCTGGATGAGATGCCATTTGCATGAGAGTATCATGGCAATGATAGACTTCATTGTACTTGTTTGTAAACCAGTCTATTTTCATATCAGTATATGTTTTGATAAGGAGTAAGTTGGATTTGCCTTAGTACTATTACATTCTATATAAGATTATGAAAAAGTAGTTCTCTTGAGGTCTCCAATCTCGTAGTCTGGGGTGAATGGTGATATAGTGTTATTAATGTTGGCAGTTTTATACACATGCCACCATTGACACTAAGACTCTGAAAAGAGTTTGGTTAGATATCAAATTAAAGATGCATGTTTGCTATATAAATAACGCTGCCAAATTTCCCTGATGGCTCAGTGGGTTGGGGATACAGCATTGTCACTGCTTTGGCTCTGGTTACTGCTGTGGTGCAGATTCAGTTCCTGGACTGGGAACTTCCACATGCCCCAGGCACAACCAATAAATGTAAATAAATAAATAAATAAATAACACTCCAGTTGTCACCCTACTTTTGTTGAATAATAATAGAATTGGCCATTCTGATCTAATTTGCAAATAGCCTTAGGCTACATCACTCCTGAGAATGAGCTCAAAAAGGAGTGGGACATTAATTATAAAACACAGTAGTTAAGATAGGCATGAAGACCTCTAGTTAGGATAATGTGTTGCATTTAAGAACTAACTAGGGCTCAGTGGCCCAGTGGTAACGAACTAGGATTCCCTGGCCCTGTTCAGTGGGTTAAGGATCTGGTGTTGCCATCAGCTGTGGTGTAGGTCCCAGACAAGGTTTGGATCCTGTTTTGCTGTGGCTGTGGTGTAGGCCAGCAGCTGTAGCTCTGATTCAACCCTTAGCCTGGCAACTTTCATATGCCACAGATGTGGCCCTAAAAAGCAAAAAATAAAAATAAATGTAAAAAATAAATAAGAACCAACTATAAGATAGGATAAGATTTTGTGATTTGGAGGAGATCTTAGTGATTATCCATTTCAATACCCAGGTTTTACGGGTTAGGTCCTTGAATTGAGAGAAAACAAAGTCTGTCTCAGGAGATACAGTTTCAGCCACAGCCACATGCAGTCCCAAGTCTTTAACTCCTTGTCATTGCCACTGTCTTGTAGATAGTTTCCTTATAAAGGGTTAAGAGATAATATTAGAACAAATGTTTTTTATAGGAAAAAAAAACCCTTCAATTGGTAGCTATGTTTCAATGGATATAAGATGAAATATTAGAAAAATTTCAAAACTCCCCTAAATATTACCACGGTCACTTCAAATCTTCCAGAACATCTGAAGAGGAAGCAGACAGAGAATATTATGAGAGGAAGATGTGTAGAAAATTTGGAAATGGGATTTTTTCCTTTTAAGAAAGAACGTGGAAATTTTGTGGATCATGCATTTGGATAAGGATTGTCTGGACAAATCTCCTATTCCAAGTGTTTTTTAACAGAGGTTATTTGGTAGCATTCAACAGACTGGTTGTCTATTCTGCATCATCCAAGTTGGCTCTGCTCTCTTGGTAAGGATGCATGGTATGCTTGGCTTGATGGGGTACTTACATGTGGACTATCCATAGTTTGGACTTCCTCTCAGAGTGGTGGCCTCTGGATGGTTAACTTTACATGTTAACTATCCTTCTCCTGGAGGGAATATAAGATGTTAGTGCTCTTAAAATCTAGATCTGAAATTGGCATAGCATCACCTCTAGCATTTTCTATTGGTCAAGCAGATCACTAAGACCAAACATGAAAAGGGTGGAAATTAAATTCTACTTCTCACTGGGAAGTAGCCAAGCATTTGCACCTGTCTTTAATCTGCTATACTTGGAAAATGTCCTGATTGACACTGTTTCTGCCTAGTTAATAGCCTCATATGTATAGGAAACAAGTGATTCACCAACAAGTTCAAAAGAAAGGGGAAGGAAAAAAAATGTGCCATGTAGAAAAAATGAAAATAATAATCAATAAGCATACTCCATGAATCAGCTTCTTCAGATCATTATCTAACAATCAATACTCTCCCTAAATAATTTAGTAAATATATAGTGTGTTATTTGTTTATGGACTTTCTGAAACTATTAATATAGTAGCTTATTTTTCTTTCCTACTTCTACATGTAATTATATGGTCTAAAATTGAACAAAAAATGAAATAAGTTTTCTCCCCTATACTTTAACTAAAAAGGCCAATATGATTAATTTTAGGTATGCATTTCTGTGTTTTTTTCAGGAAGAAATAAAATTTTCCCTGACTTTTTTCAATAATGCTTTTAAATTAAAGGCAATAGTGACATATTTGATTAGAAGTTCATGGATATACATGACTGACCAACCAATGAAAACTATTTCATAAGGACTAAGAATTAATGAGAAAGAAATGGAAATACAATAGTTATGAAGAAAGTGGCACTGCAGATTTGACATTTATAATGGATTAGCTGTTAATTTTTCCTCTTCTATATGTTGCTCTAATAAGATTTGTCAGACTACGGTACAATTTATCTTTCTGCACATTTCTCTTACAAATAATGGATCACTGCATATTATAAGCCAAATTTTCAAATAAAATGAAGACGAGACTTGCTCCAAGCAACAGAAGCATATGAAATAATGATATTTGTGTGATGATAACCACGACATCTATGCCCTACTTTTCTTTTTTCAAAAATATTTATATAATCATGGATGGACTACCAGTTAAATTATATTAGATTTTTTCTGGTACTTCATGTATAAAGTAGATACTGTTTCTACCTCTTTCTCTTTACTTTTCTCACTGTCTTCTCTGCTTTTCTGCATCGTTGTTGCTTACTGATTTTCCTCTCTCTATGCACCTCTCTTCCTTCTCTCTCTCGTCATTCTTTCTCTCCCACCCATGTCTTTGTGTCCTGTTCCTTCTCTGTTTCTCTATTCCCCTCGCCATTTCTATTTTCTGCATTTCTCCCATTTATGTTGATGAAGGAGAAGACAGTAGATTTAGTATTTTTACTGAATCATTACCTCAATGGAATGCAGCCCAAGGAAGACAAGCTACCGTAGGTCTGCAGTTTATGAGGCTGAAGTCAGATGGACCAGAGATGCTGCGGCTTTTAAGTTTCAATACTTCAAGACCAATATATCTTTGGCCCTGGGACAGTCAATATCACCAAAATTTATGACCTCACCTGTCACTGTCTCTGGGATTAGGTCTTATCCCCTGTTTTTTCATTCTTTCTCTACCTCCCCAAATAAACATGCAATCCTGACTATCTACTAGGAAACACTACAGTCTCTCTACTCATAAAATAGTAGACCCTTGTCTATTACTTTGTACCAAACACATATGTGCAAAAAGTCAACTTTTCAATTACTGGAAACCTACTCAGTCTAGGTTTCTATAAAAACTACTGGGACTTTAAATATTAATTCAGACTTGCTTTGGAGATCTGGACTTGGAACACCAAGAGAACTATTTGTGCTTTTCTTTCGGAATTCACCAGGAAAAAACTCCCAAATTTTAAAAGAAATACAAAAAAAATTAATGTTACTAATTATGTATCTAAGATGTTAACACAGTGTACTTTAAATAGTATATGTATATAAAATATTTCCCACCTTTTTATAACATAAGTAATATTTAAGGGCATATATATTAATAATAGAAAATGCATTTGTATGGTTTCACAGAAATGAAAAGGGAGTTTTATATAAACCTTTAAATTTAGTCCTACTATGTACTGAAATTATGGTTCTATCTTATAAAATTAAAATCAGTTACTTCTCGTGATTCATAAATTGTGTTTATCATTGATAAACATGTTTACACATGACTCAGAATAATTTTTTATTTAAAAATCTCCTACTCACCATCTATACAACATTTAAATTACTAAGGAATGAAGAACATTTAAATAACATATAATAAACAGAAGAGTTTTGAGTCTAATTATCATGAGGTAAAATAGAAAATAAGTAGATGATGAACCCAAGAAGGACAAATGGATATAGGACTAGGTAAAACTTCTCCAACTTTTGTTGTTGTTGTTGTTGTTGTTGTTGTTGTTGTTGATATTTGTGGATTTTGCCAAAGGAGAAAAAAATTCACAATGTCCATGTAGGAAACAAACCTAACATTCAAAAGAAAGTTGTCAATTCTTGGTCCTGAAACCAAAAATTGCATTGATATGTTTTCAGAAACACCATTAATATGTAAAGGAGATGAAGTTCACAGTGCTACCTATTACACTATCCCTGATACAGGTGTCAATAAATTACCATTTAGTAGGCATAATTCACTCAGCACATCAAGTTCACATATTCAATATTTGTGGCTCTTTCGTTGTCTGTCTCTAGGTATAGAGATAGTGAATTTAGAATATTTTATTTTCATTTTGAGAGATAAAACTTTATCTTTTTCCCCAGAAAATGTACAAATGTCAACCTCAAGAGATTTTGCAAACAAATGGAGATGTTTTAGTTACTTTGAAGCCCAGGTTGAACACTCATGACTAAGAGCAGTGGGTTCTGATGAGTTTGATTGTGAAAATCAACTGGGAGTATTTTTCAAAATACAGATTCAACATCTATCATCGAAGAAATGCAAAATCAGAACTTAGGAGTCTGGTGAAGAGGGAGGGTGAGAATTTCTATGTTTAGAAAGTACCCAGGTAAATATCTTGATCAGTGAGAATCTGGAATTATTAAGAAAGAAACAGATGGCATTCTCTAAGCCATCTCTCATATATAAAATAGATTAGATCTAGACCAAAAGATGAAAACTCTAAAAGGTGATAAATAAAAACATTAATGAAGAAAACTGTGGACCACTCTTATTTATCTTTTAATGATATTGCATAATATTAGTTATTAATGTAGGCTACCTCATTAATTTCTCAACTAAACATATTCAGCAGGTACTATTCATCATCCCCCAACCTTTACATATGAGGAAACTAAAGTTTAGAACTTACTAAGGAACTTACTAAGATCTCAGGGCAAGTAAGGCACAGAGTGTGATGCAATCCCAGGTAGTGACTCTAGAGCCTCCACTCTTATCCACCGAGCTGATGATGATATCAGTGAAAGGTTTAAGTACAATTTGGAAGTGAATTACATTTTTGTGTGGGACCACGCTTCTTGGAATGGACATCCTTATTGGAGCAAGGGTGCCCCTGCTGTAGATTAAGATGCACCTGCATCTAAGTGATGGAAAGATTACTGGTAAAGCCAATTACTTCTAAAGGTAGATTTGAAGGTATTTGGGGGAAAAACCCATAGACAGCTGGGTTTTTGTAGCTATGTATGCATGTATTAGCCTGACTTTCAGAATCTTTCCAAACAAAGCTTTATGATATGCCCAGTTCTTTGCAAAAGCTCAAGTAGCCTGTAAGACTACTCTTATAAGAAAATGAAAAAATGTGATGATATGTCATTACAGTCAACTATGCTGTCAGGTTTTTTAAATCTTGATTCGCTACTGGATAAAGAAATTTACATCTACATTCATGGTGTTCATAAGGTCACTAGACAGAATATCAGCAGAAAAATAAGTGACAAAGATATATTTGTGTATATTTTTACAAAGGTCACTTGAAATAGAAATTTGTCAATTAATTTTATTCAGGTACTCCATTTTTATTTCTTCTCGGAAAATTGTTAATGTAAGAGTACATCTCTAATCATGGTAGGTAATATTGTAACACGGCAGCTTTTTGAAAGCAGTGAACTACTCTGATTGTCAGGGTAATAGAGAAGGTCTATACATGAATTATTCAAAGGCTTGTATAATCAGTACAGCATTCAGATTAAACCCCAGAATGTGCAAATTAGGCAATTATTCATAAAATTATTAACATTTTAATTTTTCAGAGCTCGATGTGACATTTTGCATACCTTTGCTTAAATATAGCATGGAATGCTGTAATTAGAGCTATAGTTCCAGTGCCATACTTAAAATATTGAGAGTTTGGATGAGTGCTTCTAAGTCTGTAAGTAATATTATGGAAATAAAATATCAATAAAATTATTGATGATTCTGCAAATATGAACATGTGTCTGAATAGGTGAATTTGTCAGTTATAATCAATGAGATATCTTGACACCTGAACTTAATCAGTTGTGAGGCTGTCCACCACTGGCTCAGTGTTTTTTCATTGAAGAGTAGAGTCCACAAGAAGATATTATAGCTACATACACACATACATCCGTGTATACAGTATATGCAGACATTAAAGTAGAAAAATAATAATTTTATTCACTTTAAAACTTCAGTATATACTATTTTCCAATGGTTTAGCAGAGAAATAATGAGGGGCTGAATTAGGTGGGTGATAATGAAAATGGAGGTGGAGTTGTGTTTGGAAACTAGAAATGATTGATTGACAGTATTTTTTTTTCTGGAAGAAGGATATATTAAGCACAGTAGCATATTTCTGCTTTATTGAACCAGGTGGGTTATAACACAACTGAACAACTTAGGGAATTCAAGAAATGAGTGATTGGGGTTATAAAAATATGATCCTTGCAATATAGTAAACTTGATGTTGGACAAACTAAGTTCAAGATGTCTGTGGCAATTTCTTGTGGACATGATTATGTTAGAAATGCTGTGGGGTTACTATTTCATTATTAGTCACAGGCATCCTGTAATTTTAGCAAAGTACTTGTGTGGCAGTGGATGGAATAGCCCATATAGAAAGTGGCACATTAAGAAAACAATCACTGTAGAAATCCTCAGAGACTCATTCAACAATGAAGGGGGAATGTAGAAGAGCATGTGATGAAGAAGAAAGGCAACTTTTGAAGCAGGGAGAGAACGAGGAATGGGGATTGTTCCAGGGAAAGAACGAGTAAATCAGTTTTCTATTTTTTCTGCCGCAAATGACCACAAACTTGGTGGCTTAAAAAAAACCCACAAATTTATTATAGGTTAGAAGTCCCAAATGGATCTCAAGGGATAAACTCAAAGTGTCAGCAGGGCTATGTTCCATCACCAAAGATCTGGGGAGGGATCTGTGCTTCTAGAAGCCAGCTGCATTCCTTGGCTTGTGGTTCCCTTCCTTCGTCTTCCAGTCTGGCAATGTTGGTCTCTCTGATCATTCTCCTGTAAGTCCTTTCTCCCTCTGTCCATGGTTGGGAAGGTTTCCTGACTTTTGAGGACCCATGTGATTAAATTGTGTCCACTGATATAATCTAGAATGGTCTCCTCATCTCAAAGTGTTTAATCACATCTGCAGAGAACTTTTTGCCACAAAAAGTTTGTTCAAAAAGATATTATTCTGCCTACTACATTCTTAAAGTGGGTTCAGGAGTTCCCATTGTGACTCAGTGGGTTAAGGACCTGATGTAGTCTCCATGAGGATGCAGGTTCAATCCCTGGCATTGCTTAGTGGGTTAAGGATCCAGTATTGCCACCAATGTGTAGGTCGCAGAGGTGGCTCAGATCTGGTGTTTCTATGGCCATGGCGTAGGCCTGAGAGCTGCAGCTCCCATTCAGTCCATAGCCTGGGAACTTCAATATGCCGCAGGTGTGGCCATAAAAAGAAGTAAAAAATTTTTAAGTAGGTTTAGATGTGCAAGCTTAAGAGAAGACAGTAGTATCAAATGTTGCAGAGAAGTCAAGTATTTGAATGTTTCTGCTATTTTCCTGTCTTTCAGTCATGTCATATTAATCCATTACCCATATCTTCCAAATATGAAGGCAATTTAATTAAGTATAGGGTTCAGGATGTGTGAGGGAAGCCAGGGGGTGGGAGGCTCATGAACTTAGGAAGAGATAAAAACTTAAAAAGGAAACTCCAAAAAATAGACCCTTCTAAGATGCTTAAGGATAGCTTTAAAAGCCAATCATAACAGAGGGAAAACAAAACAAATAATATTTAAAGAGTAAAAAAATTTAAGCAATATTTTTATTTCTTCCTGAAACTCTAGATTCTGACCAGCTCTGCCAGACTGCCCTTAAGTATCTGTGAGTACTCAGACCAGTCGCTGTGTAATAGACGTCCACCTGTGGAAAGAGGCATGGCCTTCCTAAATGAAATGGGCCGGACATACTTGAGGACATGTGTCCTCAAATCTCAGCAAGGAACCCAGAACAAATACTGAAAAATATGTGTGTATGGACACCATTTGGTGGAAAGAGGAATAATTATTCTTTTAACAATTAACATGATAAATAGGTAAAGTTAACTGAGAAACCAAACCCAATTTTGCTTTGAAAACTATACCTTATATTAATCATTCATTGTTTTTCAGTTTATTTTAATTTGAATAAATACTACTAGGAGGGGAAAAAACATGAGATTCTTTAAGCTTAATTTAAGGTACATTTCTTTCTTGAATCCAATTATGCCTGAAGAGACTATGAAAAACACAGTAAAGAGTAGACAAATGTCACAATTTGGGAAATAAAGTTCAACTTTGACAATTTCCTGATTTTTTCCCCTGGAATCATAATATAAACTTAATCAACTTGTGAGACAAGCAAGCCCAGAAATGAATTTCCGATCACACATTATTGTACTGTGTGATCATAGCTAATATTGTTACTAGATTTTAGTCTCTCTTGATCATATATAATTGGACATAATGATATTAATGTTGAAATGGTGTTAAGAAATTAGAGAAAATACATGAAAGTACACATGAAAGTGTCTGTTGCATAGTAAACATTCAAATACAATAGACCATAAGGCAAGTACTTACCTCCCAGATTCTCCAAAGTACACTTTGGCTTATCCTTAATTATTGATTGATGAAATATGTTCATTTTTATGTATTTTATTACTTAGTCACCTAAATGTTGAAACAAAATGAAAATGCAGGCTACAAAAAAGGAGAAAATATTTGCAAAGCACATATTTAATGAAGAGTTAATATCCAAAATATTTAAGGAACTCATACAACTCAAAGCAAAAGAAAAACAAAAAACAAACCCACAAAAAAACCCAAGTGATCCAATTTTAAAATGGCCAAAGAACCCAAGTAGCCATCTCTCCTATGAAGACATACAAATGGCCAGTGGGTACATGATACTCAACATCATTAATCATCAGGGAAGTTCAAATCAAATATATATGTGTGACTGGGTCACTATGCTCTACAGCAGAAATTGACACAACTCTGTAAATCAACTATACTTTAATATAAATAAAATTAAAAAATAAAGTCACTTTTTAAATCCTGTATTTAAAAAAAAAACAAACCTTGCACCATTTAGAATGGCTATTGCAGAAAAGATGAGAAAACAGTCTGTTGAGCATGTGGAGCAGAGGCAAACCTTGTGCACAGATGGTGGGAATATATATTGGTGCTGCCATTATGGAAAAGAGTACGGAGGTTTCTAAAAAGTTAAAAATAGAATGACCATATGATATGAAATCACAGCCTCAAAGAGATAGCTGCACTCCTATATTCTTTGCATAATTATTTACAATAACAAAGATGTGGAAAAAACCTAAGTGTCTATCAATGGATGAATGGATAGAGAAAATGTGGTATAAGTGTACAGTGGAATAATATTCAATCATTAACAAAAAAAGAAGAAAATCCTGCCATTTGTGCAACATGGATAGACCTGGGGGGCATTATGCTAAGTGAGTTGTTAGACAGAAAAAGACAAATTCTGTATTATCTCATTTATATGTGGAATCTAAAAAAGTTGAACTTATAGAAACAGATCAGAGTGATGGTTACTAAGAATGAGGAGTTGGGGGTGAGAGAAATGAGTGAAGGTGGTCAAAGGGTACAAACTTCGACCTATAAGATGAGTAATTTCTGGGAATATATTGTACATCTTGGTTACTATGTTAAAAATACTGTATCATATATTTGGAAGTAACTGAAAGAGGGGATGTTAGAAGTTCTCATGATGAACATGAAAATGGGAAATTGAATGTATTCTATATGAAGTGGGAAACTTAAATCAAGGTGGGAGTATAATAAAACCCTTTTAGTTGATAAGTCTCATATATTAATTCACATTTTTTCTGGGATGTCAAATATAAGCATACAACATATTCTCTAGTTATAATTGTATACTCCCATGCAAATATTTAAAACAATCTTTTGTCTCAAATTAAGACACTGCAATGGGTTTACTTCTTGAGAGAACTTACATCATAAGTGCTAATGATATCATTAATTTTCATGTAATATAAAAAGATAATTGTATTTCATTTACTCCTGAAGATTTGTCTTGGCAGTGGAGAAGATTTCCATGCTGAAATGTGAGGTTGAAATAATTAAGACAGCCCATAAAACCTAATGATTTTTTAAAGGTCTGTTTTTTAAGAGTGTGATTTAATCTGTAATTTTCCTTTAAAAGCCATTGCCATCATATCTAATTTGAATTGTCTATCAACATCTAACAGTGGGCAAGGCATGTTTCAGAGAAGTCAAAAATGTAAGTAAAACAAAATTATGTTTCAAATGCACCTAAAATATGCAGTATACATAAATGACTACATATTTTAAAATTTGTTGATGTATAAATATGCTCTCCACTGCAAGCCTTTCCTACCCAAAATGTTCATATTACAATCTGAAAAAAAATTAACACATGTAAGATGTGATGCCAAAGAAAGACTGAATGTTTCATAATTGAAAAGACATTTAAACATTATCTCAGAGCAGCATGGTATATGAGAAATGTCTGGGTTTGGAGTGGAAAGCAATGATGGATATAATTGTCAGCAGATTCTCACTTCTATGAGGCCTAAACAAAGGTGGTATGTCTCAATTTCCTTATCAATAAAATTGATACCATAAAAACACTTGACATTTCTATGAACTAATTTTTGAAAGCAGTTTTTAAGATATTGTCATTGTACCATGCAAGGTACTATATTATGTCTGATTTTCCTTTTATTGTTATGTTCAAGGGAGGAGGAAAGAAACATTGCATGAATTTTTTCTAGTGTCATCCAACTCAACAACAGCCCTGATGTTAATCTATGATGCACCACTTACTTCACGAGAGACCTTAAGTAAGTCTTGTAAATTCTTAGAATCTTATTTATCTCTTGTAGAATGAGTGTAATCCTATGTGCTCCATAAGGTTTGGTGAGAAGTTAATGAAATGTGTTTACATGAGTTATGAAATATAATGCCTTATATCATGTAGGCACCTCATAAATTGGATAGATTGAGGGACTCGCTCTATCCAATTTATGAAAGTATATAATGTATTCTCTTTTCAGTGCATTAACGCTCATCAATATCAACATTTAAACTTCAAACCAATAAGAAGATATTGTGAAGGAGAAATAGGGCAAAGTCAATGGATGTTTTCTCTCTAATTCTGATTTTCAAATTGTTTTTAACTTTTTTTTTTATTCCTTGGTTCTTCTTTGATAAGAGAAAGGTGGCCAGATTCTGGCAATAAGAATGAGATTTTATTTAAGGATTTTGGAGTCAGAAAATGGTAATTGTGCTGGAGGAAAGACTCATTTTTCCTTTTGGCTTTTTCCAGTACAGGCAGAAAAGAGACATTATATTGTTTAATAAAGGCAGATTTAGATATTTTAATTATTTGAGTTATGGGCTGTTCACATACACAGTCACTTGTGGGATAATGTGACACCCAATAGGAAACCCCATTTGAAGTCAGATACAACTCAAATACATAGATATTCACACAATATCTACATGCAACCCATTACATCTAGATTTTATAACAATTCACGGTAACATCATGTCTTCTAAATAAATAACTTTGCTAAATCCTCTGACCAGCATGAGTCTCTTGTACTTTGTTAAAGAGGATTCTATCAAATTCTCTTTAATATAATGAGTGCTGCTAAACCCAGCCTACTTACAACTGCCCAGCCAAATTATGAAATTCTTCCTTGTTAATAAATGTGTTTAAAATGCTTAATATAGAACAGTAAATAGGTTGCTTAAGTTTACTTTAAAAAATCTGTATTCATAATGAAACATGGCCCAGATATGTGTGTATAAAAAAAGAACTTCTAACAGACAATTTATGAAACCTCATGAAGCAAATTTGATGAAATAACTCAATATTTCATATTAATCACAAGTTAACTTGTGACAAATGCCTCTGCAAAGATGGCTCAATCAGTGCACCTGGGTGCCCTAAGAATAGCTTGTCTTCTCTGAAGGTGTGATAAACTAGGTCAGTTGGGAGGGGTAACTTGCGGAGACACTCGAGGCCACCACTAAGTTAGCTTTGCTGTCAGGCAGTGACATCTGTGGCTCTCTCTCTGAAAGCACTAGGAGAGGCAGGACAATTTTCTTACAAAACAGTAAAATGATAAGTCACTGTGACTCTGGGACCATGGCTTATTTTATAAAGACAAAGGTTCAAATAATTTTCCTACAAGGGACATATCACTATAAAAATCACTAATTCAGAGTACATATTGAGTCTTTTGTATGACATACATCCTCAAGACCATTCTTAGGTTTTGCCTTTAGGAGACATTGGCAAAGCGCTATCAGGCTGGCAACTTCTGGGCTATGTGCCTATCCCCACATATCCTTTGCTGTAAATGATATTTTTCTGGTTTGATACAATGTTATGTAACATCATTTGCTAGTATATCAAGCACTTGTTAAATGTGCAAATAGTGGTACTGGCTAGGGATTCATGGCAGGAAAGACAAACCTCCATCCAGTATGTGTATCTACTATTAGAATGAACCACTGGCACTTTCAGGGTGGAAGGAATACAATGTAGTCAACTTGCCACCAAGTGACTGAATGGTCGCTCAGAAAGATTAAGACAAAGAAGGGTCTCAACCTTGGTCTCTGTTTCTGGTAGGCTAGACATTCAGCCCTAGTTAGTACATGTAAGCACAAGCATAGTCTCTCTCTCGCTCTCTCTCTGCTACCATGACCACTTTTTTCATGTGTTGTGGTGAAGTACTGCACTGAGTTGGCTGAAATGGAGGCTGAATATATCATTTGGCTGAGTCATTTCATCTAATTGATTGTTTAGTGCCTCTTCTGTAATGGGTGTTCTTTGGTGGCCATTCCTGTGTAATAGAAAGATCTTCCTAGTAGGTATCCATTCCTGTTTCATTCCATTTAGATCAGCCTTTTGATCCAAAGTGCCTAGTCTCAGATCTTACAACATTTTCCCTTCCAGAAGACCTCTGACTAGAAAATCTGTTCTTTAGCAACTACATGGGAGTCCATAAACAGACTAAGCCCACTTTTTCTCTTTGCACAAAGTGGAATGACCACATGTCTGGCATATAGCTCCATTAGGACTGTCCCTCATCATCCTTGCACTGGGCTGTGGTGCAGCAGCAACCCATGTTCTGCTCATAGTCACACACTAAGAAGACACATGTGGCCTTAGGCATGAGCTGTGAATGGGGCACTGGCCCAGCTGCAGGGACTGACATGAGGGTTTAATCGACTTGCTCATGCAGCTTGCTAGTGCCTTCTGGTCACACTTCTGCTTGATTCTGGGTGTGATTCTCCCTTTTTTTTAAATTTTATTGTTAGCGATTTTTATTTTTTCCATTATAGTTGGTTTACAGTGTTCTGTCAATTTTCTACTATACATCAAAGTGATGCAGTCACACACATACACACACACACATATACATTCTTTTTCTCACATTATCATCCATCATGTTCCATCACAAGTGACTAGATATAGTTACCTATACTATACAGCAGGATCTCATTGCTTATCCACTCCAAATGCAATAGTTTGCATCTTTTAACCCCAGACTACCAGTCCATCCAAATCCCTCCCCCTCGCCCTTGGCAACCACAGTTCTGTTCTCTAAGTCCATGAGTTTCTTTTCTGTGGAAAGATTCATTTGTGCCATATATTAGATTCCAGATATAAGTGGTATCATATGGTATCTTCCTTTCTCTTTCTGACTTACTTCACTTAGTATGAGAGTCTCTAGTTACATCCATGTTGCTGTAAATGGCACTGTTTTGTTCTTTTTTATGGATAAGTAGTATTCCATTGTGTATATATACAACATCTTAATCCGTTCATCTGTCTGTGGACATTTAGGTTGTTTCCATGTCTTGGCTATCGCAAATAGTGTTGCAGTGAACATATGGATGCATGTATCTTTTTCAAGGAAAGTTTTGTCCAGGCATATGCCCAAGAATAGGATTGCTGGGTCATATAGTAGTTCTGTATTTAGTTTTCTGAGGCACCTCCATAAGGTTTTCCATAATGGTTCTACCAATTTACATCACCACCAACAGTGGAGGAGGGTACCTTTTTCTCCACACCCTCTCCAGCATTTGTTATTTGTTGACTTGTTAATGACAGCAATTATGGCCAGTGTGAGGTGGTACCTCATAGTAGTTTTTTTTTTTTTTTAACTTTTTTGATTTGCATTTCTCTAATAATTAGTGATGTTGAGTCTTTTTTCATGTGCTTGTGGGTCATCTGTGTATCTTCTTTGGAGAAATGTCTGTTTTTCAATTGAATTGTTAGCTTTTTTAGTGTTGAGTTGTATAAATTATATATTTTTAGAGATTAAGTCCTTGTCAGTTGTATCATTTGAAACTATTTTCTCCCTTACCATAGTTTGTCTTTTTTAATTTTTTAACAGTTTCCTTTGCTTGATTAGGTCCCATTGGTTTATTTTTTCTTTTATTTCTGTTGCCTTGGGAAACTGAACTAAGAAAAAGTTTGTAAGGTTGATATCAGAGAATTTTTTGCTTATGTTCTCTTCTAGAAGTTTGATGGTGTCTTGTCTTATGTTTAAGTCTAAGACATTTTGAGTTTATTTTTGTGCATGGTGTTGAGGGCGTGTTCCAGTTTCATTGATTTACATGCAGCTGTCCAGTTTTCCCAGTACCACTTCATGAAAAGGCTGTCTTTTCCCCATTTTGTATTTTTGCCTCCTTTGTCAAAGATTAATTGACCAAAGGTGTCAGGGTTTATTTCTGGATTCTCTATTCTGTTCCATTGGTCTGTAGGTCTGTTTGGGGACCAGTACTATTTTGTCTTGATTACCATAGCTTTGAAGTATTGCCTTAAGTCTGGGAGAGTGATGCCTCCTGCTTGGTTTTTGTTTCTCAACATTGATTTGGCAATTCTGGGTCTTTTGTGGTTCCATATAAATTTTTGCATTGTTTGCTCTAGTTCTGTGAAAAACATAATGGGAAATTTGATAGGGATTGAATTGAATCTCTATATTGCTTTGGGTGGTATGGCCATCTTTATGATGTTAATTCTTCCAAGCTAAGATTATAGAATATCTTTCTATCTCTCTAAATCCTCCTTAATTTCCTTGATTAATGTTTTATAGTTCTCAGTATATAGGCCTTTCACCTCCTTGGTCATGTTTATTCCTAGGTATTTAATTTTGGGGGATGCAATTTTAAAAGATATTTTATTTTTATATTCCTTTTCTAAAATTTCATTGTTAGTATGCAGAAATGCAACCAATTTCTGAACATTAATCATATAACCTGCTACTTTCCTGAATTTGTTGGTCAGTTCAAGAAGTTTTTCTGTTGAGTACTTAGGGTTTTCTATATATAGTATGATGTCATCTGCATATAGTGACAATTTTACTTCTTCTCTTCCAATTCAGATACCATTTTTTTCTTTTGTTTGTCTGATTGGTGTGGCTAGGACTTCCAATACTATGTTGAATAACAGTGGTGAGTGGGCATCCTTGTCTTGTTCCAGATTTTAGTGGGAAGGCTTTCAGCTTTTCTCCACTGAGTATTATATTTGCTGTGGATTTGTTGTCAATGGCTTTGATTATGTTAAGGTATGTTCCCTCTAAACCAACTTTGGGAAGAGTTTTGATCATGAATGGAAGTTGGACTTTGTCAAATGCTTTTTCTGCATCTATTGAGATGATTGTGTGGTTTTTGACTTTTCCTTTGTTAATGTGGTGTATGACGTTGATTGATTTGAGTATGTTGAACCATCCTTGTGCAGCTGGGATGAATCCCACTTGGTCGTGGTATATGATCTTTTTTATATGTTGTTGGATTTGGTTTGCTAAAATTTTGTTGATAATTTTTGTGTCTATATTCTTAAAAGATATTGACCTATAGTTTTCTTTTTTGGTTAATATCTTTGGTTTTGGTATTAGGGTGATGGTGGCTTCATAGGATGTCTTCAGAAGTATTCCTTCTTCTTCAGCTTTTTGGAAAAGTTTAAGGAGAATGGGTATAAGTTCCTCTTTGTATGTTTGGTAGAGTTTGAAGCCATGTGGTCCAGGACTTTTGTTTGAAAGGAGTGTTTTTATTACATATTCAATTTCATTTCTAGTGATTGGTATGTTCAGTTGATCTATTACTTCTTGATTCAGTTTTGGTAGGCTATAAGTCTCTAGAAAGTTGCCCATTTCTTGTAGGTTTTCAAATATGTTGGCACATAATAGCTTTTTTGTATTTCTGTAGTATCTGTTGAGATTTCTCCTTTTTCATTTCTTATTTTATTTGGGTTTTTTCTCTCCTCTTCTTGGTGAGTCTAGCCAGAGATTTGTCAACTTTGTTTACCTTTTTAAAGAACCAGCTCTTGGTTTTGTGGATTTTTTTTCAATTGTTCTTTGAATCTCTATTTTATTGGTTTCATCTCTGAGATTTATGATTTCCTTCCTTCTGCTGAGTTTAGGTTTTGTTTTTTTTTTCCTTTTCTAATCCATTTAGGTAGTGGATTACATGGTTGATTTTAGATTTTTCTTCTTTTTTGAGGAAGGACTTTATCACTGTGAATTTCCCTCTAAGCACTGCTTTTTTTTTTTTTTTTTTTTTTTTGCGGCATCCCATAGAATTGAACAGTTGTGTCTTCATTATCATGTGTCTCAAGGTATTTTTTTAATTTCCCTTTTTTTTTTTTTTTTTTGTCTTTTTGCCTTTTCTAGGGCTGCTCCCATGGCATATGGAGGTTCCCAGGCTAGGGGTCAAATCAGAGCTCTAGCCACCAGCCGACGCCAGAGCCACAGCAATGTGGGATCCGAGGCACATCTGCAACCTACACCACAGCTCACGGCAATGCCAGATCCTTAACCCACTGAGCAAGGCCAGGGATTGAACCCACAACCTCATGGTTCCTAGTCAGACTCGTTAACCACTGAGCCATGACAGGAACTCCTAATTTCCTTTTTGATTTCCTCATTGACCCATTGTTTTTTTAGTAATATTTTGTTTAGTCTTCATGTAGTCAGTTTTTTCTTATTTCCTTTCCTGTGGTTGATTCCTTGTTTCATGCCATTGTGGTCAGAGAAGATACTTGAAATAACTGCTATATTCTTAAATTGGTTGAGGTTAGTTTTGTGCCCCAGTATGTGATCAATCCTTGAGAATGTTCCATGTGTGCTTGAAAAGAATATGTATTTTGATTTTTTTGGATATAATGTCCTGAACATGTCCATTAAGTCTAACTAACTTTTCTATTGCGTCATTTAGGATCTCTGTTGCCTTATTGATTTTCTGTTTGGAGGATCTGTCCATTGATGTAAGTCGAGTATTAAAGTCTCCTACTATGATTGTATTACCATCAATTTCTTCTTTTATGTCTGTTAGTATTTGTTGTAGGTATCTGGGTGCTCCTATATCAGGGGCATATATGTTGATGATTTTAATATCCTCTTCTTTTTTTCATTTTTTTAATTACTCAAATGAATTTATCACATCTATAGTTGTATAATGATCATAACAATCTGATTTCACAGGATTTCCATCCTCTTCTTGAATGGATCCTTTTATCATTAAATAGTGCCCTTTTTTGCCTTTCTTTATGGCCTTCATTTTAAAGTCTATTTTGTCTAATACAAGCATTGCAACTCCTGCTTTCCTGTCTTATCCATTGGGATGAAGTATCTTTTCCCATCCCCTCACTTTCAATCTATATGTGTCCTGTGCCCTAAGGTGTATGACCTGTAGACAGCAGATTGTAGTTTTTTGCTTTTTTATCTAATCTGCCACTCTTTGTCTTTTGATTGGAACATTCAGTCCTTCAGCATTTTAGGTAATTATTGATAAATATGTATTTATTGCCATTTTAAACCTTGTTTTCCTGTTGATTCTATGTTTTGTCTTTGTTCCTTTCCTTTTTTGGTTGGATGGTTTCCATTTATTTTATGCTTCTGTCCTTTTCTTTTTACTTTTTGTGAATATAATATTTGGTTTTGATTTGTGGTTGCTGTTTTTTAAATATGTTAACCCCTTTTTATATCTGCTTACTTTAGCCTGATAGTCTTATAGTCTCAAACACATTCTAGAAAAAGAAGAGTCTAGATTTTCTTACTTTCCTTCCCACATTCTATGATTTTGAAGTCCTATTTTAACACCTTCATGTTTGTCCTTTTGCTATTCCTTGTGTTTATTGTCACTTTTACAATAGGGGTTTTTTTTTCACTTTTAAATATCTATACTGGCTTATTTAAGTAATTGCTTTCCAATTGTGAGTTCCTCCATCCTATTTCTTCATAATTCTTTTTTATTTAGAGAAACACTTATAGTATTTTTTTAGAATGGGTTTAGTATTGCTGCATTCTTTTAGTTTTTGTTCTTTGGATGAATTCTTTATTCCTTTTTTTTTTTTTTTCTTTTTAAGGCTTCACCTGTGGCAAATGGAGCTTCCCTGGCTAGGAGTCAAATTGGAGCTGTAGCCGTTGGCCTATAACACAGCTCATGGCAATGTCAGATCCTTAACACACTGAGTGAGGCCACGGATCAAACCTACAACCTCATGGTTACTAGTCAGATTCGTTTCTCTTGCACCACAATGGAAACTCCTATTTTAAATGATATTCTTGCTGGGTAGAGTATTCTAGGCTATAGATTTTTATCTTCCTTTTAGAACTTTGAATATATATTGCCACTCTTTTCTGGCCTGTAGTGTTTCTGTAGAGAAATCAGGTGTCCAAAGCATTTGTCAGTGGCAGTGACAGGGTGTGTAAATTCCCAGGGCAATAACAGGTAGTGTTTGATTGCAATGCCCTCTTCCGTAGTGTCCCTGAAGGTGACTGGGCTGCACGTGGTGCCTGTTCATGGACCCCTAGTGGTGGTAGGCCAGACCCACCTCTGGATTGAGATGTACCTGCAGTGGTTTGCCCCTACCACCTGTAGACCATGCAAGTAGCACCCCATCCTATGTAGCCCATGCAGGAGGTGCTGCACATGTTGCTCCTGGTTGCAAAGTCCTGTGAAGTCTCAATGATCAAGCATATGTGGGTCCTTCCCAGAACATTTGGCAATGGCAGCAACAGGGTGGGCATGTTCCTAGGGGAGTGAGAGCAACAATGGGTGATGCTCAGTTGCTTTGCCCTCTTTTTTGCCAACCTCTGAAGTTACTTCTGAGCCTGTTCTCAGACCCCTAGTGGTGGCAGGCCATGCCTCCCTTTGGTTTCTGAGATGACTGCTTTGGTTTGTCCCTGCCACCTGTAGATCACACAAGAGGCATCATGTCACACTTAGCTCCCCACTTCCCTTAACCCACACAAGAGGTGCCTGTTCACCTGTAGCCCACATAAGAGGTGCTCCCATAGCCCAAGTGAGTGGCTTCCCACCATCCATAGCCTGTGCCAGAGGTGCCCTGCCCTCTGAGAGCCCATGTGTACACAAGGAAAGAGATTCCTATGGTGGTCTGCCCCTCCTCCTCTCGCCCTCCCTAACAATGGCACCTTGCTTCTCCTGCAGACCCAGACCTCCTCGTGGGTTCCTCAGCTGTGGCATTATGCTCCCAAGACTGTGGCATACTGTTCTCTAGCCCCTTAGTCTCTCTACACAGCCAACCCTACTCCTCTCCCCAGAACTGACCTCCATAGCTTGAGTCTCAGTGCCCGAGGGTCTCAGGCTGTGGCGTCCAGGGTGGTGGGGCACGTGATTGTGTGGCTTTCACTCTGCTTTGCCCTCCTCGGGCCAGCTGCTGTGCTTTTCTCAACAACTTTGAGGTCCCTCCGTCTTGGCTCTTCTCCCTGTATGTTAGGTGGCTTTCCAGGGTGTAGGTTCCTTTTCTCTTTCACAGCTCCCTCTCAAGAATGCTAGTCCCATCCTGATTCCTTTTCTCTCTCTCTCTTTTTCTCTTTTGTTCTACCCAGTTATGTGGAGGGGTTCTTGCCTTTTTGGAGGTTTAAGTTCTGCCAGCATTTGGTAGATGTTCTGTGTGAATCACTCTACATGTAGATGTGTTTTTTGATGTACTTGTGGGAGAAGGTGAGACATCTTACTCCTCTGCCATCTTGCTTCTTCCTCCCGTTTTATGATATATTGACTTTTTTCCATCCCCCCCCCCACCCATGGGTTGATAGATCATCTGGAATTCAGCTCAGCAAAGATAAACATAGCCAGGCATTAGATAAAGCTGTGAAACCAGTTTTTATCCTGTAACTAATGCAAGTAGGGGAAGAAACTATGCTCCATTCTTATTTCTGCAGAGGTGACTGGGAATTCTAAAGGGAGAATTAAGGAACTGGGAGGAAGAAACAAGACTCAGTGAGAAGTCACAAAGGGGTGGTCCATGTAAATATGTCTGCTATGTGGCAATTATCAAAGGTAAGTCTCCCATGGAAACTAGGAGGTAGAGTCTCTGTCCTTCCTGATTGCATTTCAGGTCCTTGAGAAAGGCACTCCTGAGTTGTGAGAGACACATACACATGCAAATAAAAGGGCTGAGAAAGGATCCATCATTTTAAGAACTTTTCAGGGAAAGCTCTAAGTAAAGGAGGTCAGGGGCCTGTCATCAGGTGTTCGCTAGAACAGACATTGAAGTCTTTTCACATCCCTGAGCTTTTCCAGAGAGAACTCAAAAGGAGGCTGTGGGTCTAAGGATGCAGCCATAGGCTGCTAGAAGTCTCAATAAAATCTGGCCAGTAGAGAGGTTTTTTTTTGTTTTTTTTGTTTTTAGGGCTGCACCTGTGGCATGCAGAGGTTCCCAAACTAGGGTCCAATCGGAATTGTAGCCACTAGCCTGCACCACAGTCACAGCAATGTCTGAGCTGTGCCTATGTCATACACCACAGCTCACAGCAAATGCCATATCCTTAACCCACTGAGCAAGGCCAGGGATTGAACCCACATCCTCATGGGTGTTAGGTTTATTAACTCCCTGCTTAGTTCAGAGCTTTAAAATGGAATGTAGGCAGTTCTCACTCATGATGAACACCTCAGGCACCTTTGGGGCATCTCAGGAATTGATGCCCCATGGTAAGACACTTGGTGTCTACAAGGACCCAGTATAATTCCAAGAGATATTTTCAAATTGTATATAATTCTCCCTTGCAGATGACATGAACCTGCTCTGAATAACTAGTGGCTTATGTTTTCTCTTGGGGCTTGCCATAACTTCCACTCTAGATCATTTGCCACCCCTGCTTCTTGTAATTGCACCATGTCTGCTGGGTCAAATGGCACAAGCATCAGGTTGGCTTGCACTTTAGCCTGGATCCACATGATCCTGTATTAGGCCCCACAGCAAAAGCTGACAGCCTTTAGTTTCCAATACATGGGTCAAGAGAATATGGTAGATGTGGGATAGAGAGACCCCACAGCCCATTGAAGAATAGCAGACATTATACTTCCTTCTCTATGTTAAGAAATGCAAGGTGCAATACAACACTTGTCCCTTACTTTGGATGGTGTATTCATTCTCCTGACCATTGGACTCCAGAAATATCTACAGATATGAAGGCCTCTAAAATTTCTTGAGGTTCATTTCCCACCCTCTGGAGTACATGTTCTTAGCAACTCATCTAATGTGATAGATAACTAACTCTTGATCATCTGATCCGATTAGCATGATATCTTTGCTATAGTACATTAATGTGATCTTGTACAGGATGACCATATGGTTTATATCTCTTTGGACTATATTATAAAAGAGAACAGGATAATTAACATATGTTAATTTTGGACCCAGCCAACAATGATAAAAGTGCATAGTTATTCATGCCTTGTGAATGTTAACTATTTCTGATTTCTCTTTCCTGGTCAGAATACAAAAGAACACATTTACTAAAGCTATAATCATTTACCATATATCTGAATCTGATGGAATCAGCTCTAGCAAAGCACCACATGTGACATGGCAGTTGCAGTGATCCATTGACATTCTTGGAGATCTGTGTAGTTTCCACAGATGCCATGCCGTGATGGATATGGATATGATGGGACTATAATCCTTGCAGCTTTTTAGAACCTTACTTGTGGCACTAATCTGCTCCCCTTCCTATAGTGGAATATTTTTATTGATTTATCATCTTGTCTGGTGGAGGGATACAGCTTCATAGGCTTCCACCTGGTCATCCTAACTATGATATGCCTCACTCTGGAGGCTGAGGACCGCATTTGGGGTTGCATCAAATACCTAGTATGTCGATTCCAATTATATATCCAAGGACCAGGAGACTGTAGAGATGGAAGCGATAGAGAAAAGGAGAGGAGACAGATCAGACAGAGAATATAGTTGAAAGTAAGGAAAGGAAGAATATTTAGAGCAGAAGAAGGTGGTATGAAAGACAGTATTCCTTTTGTAAAGGATCCATGTGTATAGTAATTATACTTTTGTAAATCCAGGGAGTTGTCAACTGATATCTCAATTGCTCTAAGCAAAGGAGGCAGTATTGCCACTAAAGAGATAAGATTCAGAATTTTGGAAAGAGTGAGGATGTTTCGGAATAGACCCTGTGGAAACTAAGAAAATAAAAATAGAAGAAACAACATCAAGGGCTCAGTTGAGGCTGGAAAAGGTAAGTTCACAGTGGTACCAATTATCTGGCTGTGTAATTATTTCCAGCAGTGCTTGTGTCTGGGAATAAGCATTGAGAATTCTGGTGAGACTGAGAGTACTCTGAAATAAGACAGCTGAGGATACTTCTTAGAGAATAATTAATTAATTAATAGTGAATAGGTATATGTAATAATTATTTGAATTACTGGAATTTAAACTGGTTAGATTTGTTTTACATTTTTTAAGAAAAGTCTCAGATCATCTAAGGTATGAAAATCTGCATTATTGTAGAACTGATTTTGGTTAATGTAATTCAAGGTAAAATAGGTATAGTAATAGTACTGAAGTGAGGCAGGCATCCTGTTTTTATAAACATGTGCTACCAGTAACCTGATCACTGTTTGTGCTTGCATGCAGTAATATAAATGGTGAAAGGAAAATCAATGAACACTTTGCGAGTGTTTTTAATATGTGAAGTATGTATTAATTTAAAATTTCTCATATATTAGACAAAGTTAAATTCTTCTCATCTTTTTTGTGTTTATTATGAAATGGTAGACTAATGATTATAAGATTTAGAATAAATAAAAACTATCCAGTCCATCTCACATTATAGATAGTTACATAGTTAAATTACTCAATAGTTTATTCATTTATTTGGTTTTCTTTTTGTCTACTTTCAGATTCACTGAGAGAGATGAAACAGTCAATTCAAACACCTTTTGATTAGTTCTTTATTTTTTGTTTTTGTATTTTATTTACCCAATACAATTTTTTTTCTACTGTACAGCATGGGACCCAGTTACACATACACGTATACATTCCTTTTTCGCACATTATCATGCTCCATCATAATTGACTAGACATAGTTCCCAGTGCTACACAGCAGGATCTCATTGCTAATCCATTCCAAAGGCAATAGTCTGCATCTATTAACCACAAGCTCCAGATCCACCCCACTACCTCCCCCTTGGCAACCACAAGTCTATGGTTGCCAAGTCCATGATTTCCTTTTCTGTGGAAAGGTTCATTTGTGCCATATATTAGAGTCCAGATATAAGTGATATCAATGGTATTTATCTTTCTCTTTCTGACTTACTTCACTCAGGATGAGAGTCTCTAGTTCCATCCATGTTGCTACAAATGACATTATTTTGTTCTTTCTTATGGCTGAGTAGTATTCCATTGTGTATATATATCACATCTTCCTAATCCAGTAATCTATCGATGGACATTTGGGTTGTTTCCATGTCTTGGCTATTGTGAAGAGTGCTGCAATGAACATGTGGGTGCATGTGTCTTTTTAAGGAAAGTTTTGTCCAGATATATGCCCAAGAGTGGGATTGCTGGATCATATGGTAGTTCTATGTATAGATTTCTAAGATACCTCCTTACTGTTCTCAATAGTGGTTGTACCAGCTTATATTCCCACCAACAGGGCAGGAGGGTTCCCTTTTCTTCATGCTACCTCCAGCATTTGTTACTGGTGGACTTATTAATGATAGCCATTCTGACTGGTGTGAGGTGGTACCTCATGGTAGTTTTGATTTATATCTCTCTAATAATCAGTGATGTTGAGCATTTTTTCATGTGCTTGTTGGCCATCTGTATCTTCCTTGGAAAAATGTCTATTCAGGACTTTTGCCCATTTTTCAAGTGGGTTATTGGCTTTTTTGCTGTTGAGTTGTATAAGTTGCTTGTATATTTTAGAGATTAAGCCCTTGTCAGTTGCATCATTTGAAACTATTTTCTCCCATTCTGTAAGTTGTCTTTTTGGTTTCCTTTGCTGTGCAAAAGCTTGTCAGTTTGATTAGGTCTCATTGGTTTATTGTTGCTTTTATTTCTGTTGCTTTGGGAGACTGACCTGAGAAAATATTCATAAGGTTGATGTCAGAGATTGTTTTGCCTATGTTATCTTCCAGGAGATTGATGGTATCTTGTCTTACATTTAAGTCGTTAAGCCATTTTGAGTTTATTTTCATGCATGGTGTGAGGGTGTTTCACTGATTTGCATGCAGCTGTCCAGGTTTTCCAGCAATACTTGCTGAAAAGACTGTCTTTTTCCCGTTTTATGTTCTTGCTTCCTTTGTCTAAGGTTAATTGAACATAGTTATCAGGGTTTATTTCTGTATTCTCTATTCTGTTCCATTGGTTGTTATGTCTGTTTTGGTACCCAAACCACACTGTCTTTTAATTGAAAAAGAAAATAGAGTAAGTGGCTGACATCCTTAAGTATAGACAAATCTGTTGAGTTTTAAAATTAATTTATAAATTATAATCACTAGAAATAAGTTTGAAATTTAAAGTATGTTTCTTGTAAATATATAGCTAAAATTATATAAAAATATTATTACAGTTACTTTTTATTAATTTCAAATAATCCAGTGCAATAAAAGTTAAATTTGAAATGACAATAAGCCAGGAAATAGAACATAAGTCTGTTGATGATGTGCTCAGGGAATAACTTCCAAAAAATGCATTAGGAAGTATATAATTATTGAAATATATGAATTATCATCAATATTATAAACATTTTAGCTCAACTTCTTTCCTAAAAACAAAAAAGTTTACAAACAAATGCTGAGCTATCTTTAACCAAATGGACCGGACACTTTCAAAAAGATATCCTACTCCAGACGATAAAGAGGAGGCCACATCAAGAGGTAGGAGGATTGATTACATGATATAAGTAATACCATGCCTCATGGGTGGGAAGCCCCACAGACTGGAAAGTAACTGTATCACAGAGACTTACCTACATAATGAGAGTTCTGAGCCCCACATCAAACCCCACACGTGGGGATCTGGCATTGGGAGAAAGAGCCCTGGTGCATCTGAAGACCATTGGGCTTATGCGCAGGAGCTCCATGGGACTGGGGGAAATGGAGACCCCATTCCTGAAAGGTGCACACAGAATTTCACATGCACTGGGTCCCAGGGCAAAGCAAAATCTCTATAGGAATCTGGGTCAAACCTGACTGAGATTCTTGGAGGACCTTCTGGGAAAACAGGGGTGAATGTGGCTTGTTGTGGGAAAAAGACATTGGAAGCAAACTCTCAGGAATATTCACCACTGTGCCTTTCTCTGGAGGTGGCCGTTTTGGGAAAATCTGGCCCCAACCCATCAGTGCTGAGAAGCCCCAGGCTAAAAAACAATCCAGGTGGGATCACAGCCCCACCCATCAGTAAACAGGCTGCTTAAAGAAACGCCAGGCACGCAGCCAGCTCCAATCACACCCAGAGACAAAACCCCACCCAACAGAGGGATAGGCAACATCCCCACCTACCAGTGGGCAGGCATGAGTCCTCCCATCAGGAATCCTACAGCAAGCCCCCATACCAACTTCAGCCACAAGTGGGGCAGACACCGGAAATAAGAGATGCCACAACTCTATTATCTGTAAAAAAGGTCACCACACCAAAAACCAATAAAAATGAAAAGACAGAGAACTATAACTCAGATGAGGGAGAAAGGAAAAAACCCAGAAAAACAGCCAAATAATCAGGAGATTCTCAGCCTCCAGGAAAAAGACTTTAGACTGTTGATGCTGAAGATGATGCAAGGCATTGGAAATAAACTGGAGGCAAAGATGGATAACTTACAAGAAACACTGAGCAAAGAAGTACAAGATATAAAACTTAAGCAGGAAGAGATGCAAAATACAATGAGTGAAATAAGAAATTCATTAGAAGCAGCCAACAACAGAATATAGGAGGCAGAAGAACAAATAAGTGAGCTGGAGGACAATTTAATAGAAATCATGGATGTGGAACATAAAAGAGAAAAAAGATTGAAAACAAATGCGAGTTTCAGAGAACTCTGGGACAACGTTAAACACACCAACATCTATACTATAGGGGTGCCAGAAGGAGAAGAGAGAATGAAAGGGACAGAAAAAATATTCCAAGAGATAATAGTTAAAAACTTCCCTCACATGGGAAAGGAACCACTCACTCAACTCCAGGAAGTGTCACGAATACCACATAATATAAACCCAAGGAGGAATACACTGAGACACATATTAATCAAACTGACCAAAATTGAAGACAAAGAGAAAATCTTGAAAGCAGCTAGGGAAAAGAAACAAATAATATGCAAGGGAACCCATATAAGTTTATCACCAGATTTTTCAGCTGAAACTCTGCAGTCCAGAAGGGAGTGGCATGATATACTTAATGTGATGAAAGGAAAAAACCTCCAACCAAGATTACTTTACCCAGCAAGGCTCTCATTCAAATTTGAAGGAGAAATAAAAACCTTCTCAGATAAGCAAAAGCTGAGAGAATTCAGCAACACTAAACCAGCCTTACAACAAATACTAAAGGAACTTCTCTAGGCAGGAAAGAAAAGACAGAAACGGAAACAAAAATTCCACAAATGTCAAGGCTCACCAGTAAAAGTAGATATACAGTAAAGATACGAAATCATCCATGCACAATTATACCACCAAAATCAGAAATCATGAGAAGAGGTGCGTACGAATGCAGGACACTGGAGATGAACTTGCAATTAAGAGAACAACAACTTAAAACAATCTCATATACATATAGACTCTTACATCAAAACTTCAGAATATCTGCAAACCAAAAATCTACAATTGATACATAAACAAATAAGAAAAATCAAATCAAATACAACACTAATGATAGTCATCAAACCATGAGAGGAGAGAACAAGAGAAGAAGGAAAGAAAAAAGAGCAACAAAAACAAATCCAAAGCAATTAATAAAATGGCAATAAGAACATACATATCAATAATTACCTTAAATGTCAATGGACTAAATGCCCCAACCAAAAGACATAGACTGGCTGAATGGATACAAAAACAAAACCCATATATATATGCTGTCTTCAAGAGACCCATTTCACTTGTAGGGACACACACAAATTGAAAGTGAGAGGAGGGAAGAAAATTTCCCATGCAAACGGGAATCAAAAGAAAGCAGGAGTAGCAATACCCATAGCAGACAAAATAGAATTTAAAATGAAGAATATTTTAAGGGACAAGGAAGGTCACTACATAATGATCAAAGGATCATTATGTAGAAGAAGATATAAAAATTTTAACTGTTTATGCACCCCATATAGGATCACCACAATATAGAAGGCAACTGCTAACAACCTTCAAAGGACAAATCAACAGTAACACAATAACAGTGGGGGACTCTAACACCCCACTTACAGCAACAGACATATAATCCAGATGAAAAATCAATAAGGAGACACAGGCCCTGAATGAAGCATTAGACCAGATGGACTTAATAGATATTTGTAGGACGTTCCATCCAAAAGCAACAGAATACACATTCTTCACAAGTGCACATGAAACATTCTCCAAGATTAATCACATCCTGGGCTACAAATCAAACCTTGGTAACTTTAAGAAAATTGAAATCACATCAAGCATCTTTTCTGACCACAGCGCTATATGACTGGAAATCAACAACAAGAAAAAAATTGCAAAAAACACAAACACATGGAGACTCAACAACATGCTACTAAACAACCAGTGGATCACTGAAGGTATCAAAGAGGAAATTAAACAATACCTGAAAGCTAATGTCAACCAAGATATGACACTCCAAAACCTATGGGATGCAGCAAAAGCCGTTCTAAGACGAAAGTTTATAGCAATACAAGTCCACCTCAGAAAACAAGAAAAAACTCAAACAAGCTAACTTTATATCAAAAGCAGCTAGAAAGAGAAGAACAGACAAGACCTAAAGTTAGCAGAAGGAAAGAAACCATAAAAATCAGAGCAGAAATCAATGAAATAGAAACAAAAAAAAAAAACATAGAAAAGATAAATGAAATGAAAAGCTGGTTCTTTGAAAAGATCAACAAAATTGATAAACCCTTAGCCAGACTTATCATGAAAAAAAGAGAGAGGACTCAAATCAATAAAATTAGAAATGAAAAAGGAGACGTAACCATGGACATCACAGAAATACAAAGGATCATAAGAGACTGCTATATGCAACTACATGCCAATAAAATGGAAAACCTAGAAGAAATGGACAAATTCTTAGAAATACAATCTTCCTAGACTAAACCAAGATGAAATAGAAAAGATGAACAACCAATCACAAGTACTGAAATTTAAACTGTGATTAAAAAACTTCCAAGAAACAAAAGTCCAGGACCAGACTGCTTTTCAGCTCAATTTTTTCAAATATTTGGAGAAGAACTAACACCTCTACTTCTGAAACTATTGCAAAAAATTAAAGAGGAAGGGGTACTCTTAAACTCATTCAATGAGGCCACCATCACCCTGATACCAAAACCCAACAAGGATACCACAAAAAAAGAAAACTACAGGCCAATTTCCCTGATGAACATCAATGCAAAAATTCTCAACAAAATACTATCAAACCACATTGAAAGGATTATACATCATGATCAAGCAAGATTTATCCCAGCGATGCAAGGGTTCTTCAATATCTGCAAATCAATCAGTGTGATACACCACATTAACACTCACTGAAGAATAAAAACCATATGATCCTTTCAATAGACACAGAAAAAGCCTTTGACAAAATCCAACACCATTTCTGATAAAAACCCTTCAGAAAGTGGGCATAACGGGAGTCTACCTCAACATAATAAATGCCATATATGACAAACCAAGAGCGAACATCATTCTCAATGGTGAAAAGCTGAAAGAATTCCTGCTGAGATCAGGAAAAAGACTAGGATGTCTGCTCTCACCACTACTATTCAACATAGTTTTGGAAGTCCTAGACACAGCAATCAGAGAAGTAAAAGAGATAAAAGAAATCCATATTGGAAAGGAAGAAGTAAAACTATCACTATTTGCAGATGTCATGATACTATAGCTAGAGAATCCTAAAGACTCTACCAGAAAACTGTTAGAGCTCATCAATGAATTTGGCAAAATCACAAGATACAAAATTAATACACTGATTCAACTGCATTTCTATATACTAAAAATGAAAAATCAGAAAGAGAAATTAGGGAAACAATCCTGTTTACCATCACATCAAAAAGAATAAAATACCTAGGAGTAAACCTACCTAAAGAGACAAAAGACCTGTACTCTGAAAACTACACTGATGAAAGAAATCAAAGATGACACAAATAGATGGAAAAACATACCATGCTCTTGGATTGGAATTGTCAAGAGTATCAAAACGACTATACTGCCCAAGGTAATCTACAGATTCAATGCAATCTTTATCAAATTACCATGGATATTTTTCACAGAACCTGAGCAAAATATTTTAAAGTTTGTTTGGAAGCACAAAAGACCCAGAAGAGCCAAAGACATCCTGAGAAAGAAACATGGTGCTGGAGGAATCAGGCTCCCTGACTTCAGACAATACTACAATGCAACAGTCATCAAGACCACATGGTACAGGTGCAAAGACAGAAATAGAGATCAGTGGAACAGGATAGAAAGCCCAAAATTAAACCCTATAGTCAACTAATCTGTGACAAAGGAGGTAAGAATATACAATGGAGAAAAGACAGCTTGTTCAATAAGTGGTGCTGGGAAAACACTCAGCCACATGTATAAGAATGAAATTAGAACACTCCCTAACACCATACACAAAAATAAACTCAAAATGGATCAAAGACCTAAGATATAAGACCAGATGCTATCAAACTCTTAGAGGAAAACATAGGCCAAATATTCGCTGACACAAATGGCAGCAACATCTTCTCAGATCCACCTCTTAGAGTGATGGCGGTAAAAACAAAAATAAACAAAAGGGACTTAATTAAACTTAAAGGTTTTTGCACAGCAAAGGAACCCTAAACAAAACAAAAAGACAACCCACAGAATGGTAGAAAATATTTGCAAATGATTTTCGACTGACAAGGGATTAATCTCTAAAATTTATAAACACTGGCTACAGCTCTATACCAAAGAAACAAAAAACCCCATCAGAAATGGGCAAAGATCTAAACAGACAATTCTCCAAAGAAGACATTCAGATGGCCAGAAAACACAAGAAAATATGTTCAACATCATTCATCATTAGAGAAATGAAAAACAAAATCACTATGAGATACCACTTTACACCAGCCAGAATGGCCATCATCCAAAAGTCTACAAACAATAAGTGCTAGAGAGGGCATGGAGAAAAAGGAACCCTATAGCACTATTGGTGGGAATGTAAATTGGTGCAACCACTGTGGAAAACAGTATGGAGATTCCTCAGAAAACTAAAAATAGAATTATCATTTGAGCCAGTAACCCCATTCCTGGGCATCTATCCAGAGAAAACCATGATTTGAAAAGACACATGCACTCCCATGTTCATTGAAGCACTATTTTCAATAGCCAAGACATGGAAACAACCTCAATGTCCATCGACAGAGGGGTGGATAAAGAGGAAGTGGTACATATACACAATGGACTATTACTCGGCCATTAAAAAGAATGAAATAACGGCATTTTTAGCAACATGGATGGACCTAGAAATTATCATGCTAAGTGGTCAGTCAGACAATGAGACACCAACATTAAATGCTATCACTGACATGTGGAAGCTGAAAAAAGGGCAGAATGAACTTCTTTGCAGAACAGATGCTGACTCATAGACGTTGAAAAATTTATGATTTCCAAAGGAGACAGGTTAGGGATTGGGAGGATGCACTGGGGGTGTGGGATGGAAAGCCTATAAAATTGGATTGTTATGATCATCATACAACTATAAATGTAATAAATTCATTGAGTAATGAAAAAAGAAACAATGTTATAAATATTTTAAATACATATGAAAATTGAGACCATTTTTCCTTTGTTTTGATTCACATTGTATTTTGTTTGCTTAGTTTTTTTCTATTTCTTCTATAATCTGTCTATATAAGATGATGGATTGATGGATGTTTTGTTAGCTCATTTTTAACTTTGTTTTTTAAATTATTTTAGAAGTCTTCCATGTTACTCTTAGTTCCATCATCTCTGAAAAAAAAAGTATGTATCATTCCTCAACTAAAATTGATACAACACAAATTTCCTTATTTTTCAAAGCAGTCATTACCTTACTGAAGTATATGCAGTTGGTTTCACCTGCTTATTTAGGCCATTTGAATAGTGTATTAATTCTTCACAGAGAGTTACCTTTGTTTTAAATAATAGCAATTATACTGTTGAATAAAGGGAACAAGACTGGTTTCTGACATATTAAATTGTCTTCTAAGAGTTACCACTGGTGCTTTGGATGAGAGGCATGTACTTTCACCTCTTTCTGTAACTGGGCTACAAGTTCTATGAAAACAGGATGAATGTCTGTTTATGCTTCCTAATGTGTTGCCCATGTCCAGTAATACACAGGACACATAGTTGCTGCCAATAGCTTTTTCTTTTCTTTTCCTTTTTCTTTCTTTTTTCAGGGGTGCACCCACTGTATTTGGAATTTCCCAGGAGCTGCAGCTGCCAGCCTACACCATAGAAACACAGGATCCAAGCCTAGTCTGCAACCTACACCACAGCTCATGGCAAGTGGATTAAGTGGATGGTTAAGTGGATCCTTAACCCACTGAATGAGGACAGAGATCAAACCTGCATCCTCATGGATACTAGCTGGGTTTGTTACTACTGAACCACAGCTATTAGGAACACCCCTTATAGTTTTTGAATGAAATAATAAATCACAGAGAGTTACACTATAGGAAATAATAAAAAGGAAGTAAGACTTACAGTAGGAAGGTGTGCTTGGGAGTAAGATGCTTGAGATGTGTATTGAGATGATAAAAGACTATCTTGACAAGACGCTAATGGATTATGCGAAAGGAAAAATGGGCAATTAACTTCATTCATTTTGCCTTGGAAGACTTTGAGGTTTGGAGAAAGTAAACATTTTTCTCAAGGTCAAGCGAATACTAAGTGGTAAAATAAGGACTGCCAGAGCTGTCAAACAAAAGACTCTACACTCTTAAAGAAATGTACCAGTAGAGAGATCTCAAGATGCTAATCAGGAAACCTGGTTGCTCTGGCTTAATTTGTTCATTAATTAGCTATGGCCTCAGGAAAGCTGGTTATTACTTCTGGCCTTCACATCCTCATTTCTCACATGAAGTTCAAAGAGTACTACCTTACCTCTTTCTCATTTGAGACCCAGAAATCACAAAAAAGATTTAGAAGGATTATATTATGCATATTGCCATCACAGTTATCACTACCAGTCTTAGTGAGGAAACCTCTCCCTAAGTATAGATAACTGGATTTTAAGTACCTTGAGAGTATTATGACTCCTCATGACCTACTTCATTCCATATGGAGAATGAAAAGGCAAATATTTTAATCTTTAACATGGTCAAAAATTAACTTCCCAGATGGGAAGATGTGGTATATGTATACACAATGGAATACTACTCAGCCATAAATAGAACAAAATGATGCCATTTGCAGCAACATGAATGGAACTAGAAATTCTCATACTAAGTGAAGTAAGCCAGAAAGATAAAGACAAATACCAAATGATATCACTTATATGTGGAGTCTAAGATATGGCACAAATGAACCATCAACAGAAAAGAAACAAACTCATGGATACAGAGAACAGACTTGTGGTTGACAAGGGGGAGGTGGAGGGATTAGATGGACTGGAGTTTTGAGTCAGTATATGTAAACAATTGCATTTGGAGTGGGTAAGCAATGAGGCCCTGCTGAATAGCACAGGGAAGTATATTCAAATACTTGTAATGGAACATGATGGAGGATAAGAGAAAAAAACATACATACGCATATATATATATATGTGACTGGGTCACTTTGCTGTACAGCAGAAATTGACAGAACATTGTGAATCAATTATAATATTTTTTTTAAAAACAAGTTATCAGATTTGCAGGCTACCTGGCATTGCTCTCCAACTCAAGCCCTACCCTATAATTTGACCACTGTGGTACAGGTTTTGAGCCTGGATCATCAGTCCTGTATTTTTCCACCTTTACTTTAAATTCTACTTTTGAGAATATTAACATACCTTCTTATGAGTTGGACTGTTTTAATCCATCTAGAAGATTATAATGCAGTTAAAGTTTCAAATGGAGGGTTCAGAATATGATATCTCTTCTTTCCAAGAGACTCCATGTCTCTTATGTAGATTTATCCTTCCATCCCCCAGGAAAAAGCTGTCATTCCAAGCAATGTAAATAACTATATTTTTTTACATTTTATTGAAGTATAGTTGATTTACACTGTTATGATAATTTCTGCTGTACAACAAAGTGATTGAGATATACACACATCCATTCTTAAGGCACAATGTCCTCTGGGTACAATTTGCCACCAGTGGTTGTCTACTTGTTACTCTAGACAAATAGTTGTTAGTTACCTAGAACACATAGAAGGAAATTATGAAGTAATTTTCTGTTTTGCCTACCCAGAAAAGATGCTGACAAATTTAAATATGGATTTTTCTCACTAATGAAGCACTACAACACATTTAAGTATGATGGTAATGGAAATACTTCATTTCTGATTTGAATTACTTCTTTTCCCAATATCCAGTCCTCTTTGTTTTCTTTTCAGGTTCTGTCACTCCAATTTTCCTATGAAGAGAAACATTCTTCTATCATTTAGGCTCTATGCAATAAAATGAAATCACTGGGGATATTTTAATAAGGAATGTGGTTTATATAGGAAAACAAGTACTTATAAAATCACTGGAAGAGCTAGAGGAACTGGAGTCAGGTGGATTCTACCAATACAACTGTGACCAAGTATATATACTGTGTTTGTGATCCAGGGATCAGCATGTCACATCAACCACAATTCCTGTCACTTTAAACAAAGCTAATGACTAAACAATGTGTATTTTGTAAAACTACCAACATTGCCTTTTTGCTTTGAGGTTGAAGATTTCATGTCCTTTCTTTCAAAATGAAACAAAGCAAAAGAGCAGAAAGATGTCATCCACCTCATGTTGATCCTCCAAAACTCACTCTAGTGCATGTAAGTGGCAGAGAGATATTTGTATCTTTAAGGCTAACTACAAGGGATTTTAGTAATATAGTTTTTTCTTTTTTGTCTTTTTTTTTTTTTTTTGTCTTTTCTGAGGCTGTTCCCTCAGCACATGGAGTTTCCCAGGGTAGGGGTCTAATTGGAGCTGTAGCTGCCAGCCTATGCCAGAGCCACAGCAACTGAGGATCTGAGCTGCATCTGCGACCTACACCACAGCTCATGGCAACATTGGATCCTTAACCCACTGAGCGAGGCTGGGGAATGAACCTGCAACCTCATGATTCCTAGTCAGATTTGTTAACCACTGAGCCACGACGGAAACTCCTGGTATATAGTTTTTAACTTCTCTGACACTTCTGAATACAAAAGTTCAATTAAGGATATGGAATGAAGGCAAACTTTCCATCAAATTTGTCTACCCTATTCTCTGGGGCTTCTTCTTTTGATTATTCAATATCCACACACACACATCCATTTGTCTACACTTTTAAATAAAAAAAAAAAAGAAAACAACAATAGTATATGCTTCTACCTTATACAACTTTAGCTGGAAGAGGAACATCAAAAATATGCATCATTGTGTATATTTTGGGGTAATATTTCCTATTTTTCTCTTACAGTCTAAATCTCAGGTCAGTTTGCTGTAATCCAAAGAATAAATTATAAAGACAACACAAACATGCCTTATACAAAATATAAGGAAGAAAGGAAATAAAAATAAATAAAAGCATCACAAAGGTAGAAAGAAAATTTGAATAGCAACCCTTTTTTTTGGTTTATATGTTTGAACTAGACACTAGATTATGGTTAGCAGTTATAAATTTCTTTCTCTGTCTATTCCATTTTTCCTTTTCATCTCAGCCACTACCTGAATTGTTTGAGAATCTGAAACTGATGGATGGAGTGACCAAAACTTTCATTCCTGCTGGCCCCAAACCATTGTCCTGCTTTCCCATACAGGATTTCATATTGGTCTATTTTAATCCTCTGTATCCATTTTGTAGAAGTAGCCCAATTTCCCTTGATAGTAAAGGTCAGGGACTACAAAAGTACCTATAGTTTGGAGAGTTACTTCAGGTGCATGAAGAGTACAAAATAACCAAGTGGCATTTCTAACTTCCAGTTCATTTGAACCATTATTAGATATCTGGATGGAAGCTTTTATTTCTTCCATACTATAAACTCACAACTAGGAAAATCCAAAGTTATAGGGGATGACAGACAACAATTTTGTGAGTGTAATTAGCTGTTATAGAAAGATAAGTCCCTTGTGCTTTGAAACCTTGGTTATCAGTAAAATGGAACTGTGGGAAACACAGAAGTATGTGTGATTCAGAGAATAATTTGCATCCTATGGGACAGGACCCAAAGACTCCTAGTGTGGTATCTTTCATTTGGTGTCACAATTGTGAGTTCAACAATCTGTTCCATTATTCTGTAAAACCAAATTCTGATAATTTCAGGACAATAGGTTACAATGAAACAGTAGTTTGCCACTGCCTCAATTCTTTTTATATAGTGTGGCACCTTTGCTCATAAATAATATTGTGTGGAATATTATAGAAGTGCATACAAAATTATATTAGCCCTCTGATTGTATTTCTGGCAAAAGCATGAAGATAGGAGAGTCAAATCTGCATTCAGAATAAATCGCTATTTTTTGTTAGGAGAAATCCCTGTCCCCTACATAATGAAAGAGGTTTAATGTAATCAAATTGGCATTATATAATTGATAAAACATCCCTAGAAAGATGGTGTGGTGTTGGAAATCTGCCTCAGCTCTGTCGTTGACAGATTGGGTATAGCATTAAAAGATTAGATAAACCTTGGATTGGGAAGTCCAAAGTGTTGCATAATATCCAAACTTCGTCCCTGTCACAGTGGCTACTTAGTTTACGAATATATTGACCTGCCCCAAGGTGACAAAAGAAGAATGACATTCACAAAATAGGTCATTTTTTTTTTTTGTCTTTTTCCAGGGCTGCACCCGTGGCATATGGAGGTTCCCAAGCTAGGGGTCCAATCAGAGCTACGACCGCCGACCTATGCCAGATCCACAGCAACAAGGGATCTGAGCTGCATCTGTGACCTACACCACAGCCCACTGCAACGCCGGATCCTTAGCCCAGTGAGTGAGGCCAGGAATCGAACCTGCAACCTCATGGTTCCTAGTCAGATTCATTAACCACTGAGCCACGATGGGAACCCAAAAATAGGTCATTTTTATCAGCCTGATTGTTGAGCCCCCTCTATCACAGGTGCTGTTGGATTAGAATTCACATGTAACATAAATATTATCAGACTCTGTCCTATTTGGAGAGTCAATCTGCACCTAGTTTGCCCATGCCTCCTGTTACCATGCCTCTTAATCTTATCCTTCCAAATTTATGATCATTTCATCAAACTGCTAATTACTATCAATGAATCAATGTACTTCCATGTCTCTGAAAATTTCTGTTTCCAGGTAAAGTGAAGCACAAAATTATCTGTCCATCAGAAAGATTTTTCTTCCAGACAGAATCAATCCCATGTGGAGTTGTGATGTTAGCTATTGGATTTCCTTGGGGATCTGTATATTTTTTGGAACCATTTGTAAATCAGGTTCACACTTTAGCTTCCTTATTCCAATTCAGATGGGTAACTCCCTATGAGTTTAAGGAGTTGAAAGAGGCAAGTAAGGGCAAGGAAAGTACATTGGGAATGTAACGTACTTATGCCTTTAGGGGTATCTCAAACTCAGTCTCTTATGTACCACTTCCACTTCATCATGTGGTGCTTCAGTGCACTGCAGTTTTATGGCTTTCTATGTCAGTTGTCAACTATTCAACAATGGGCAAAATCATTTGGTGCCCCCTTCTCCAACACTCAGTTTTTTCTAGAGTTTAGAAGGAAGGAAAAAACTGTTTCTCATGAAGCAAATAGTTATTTGTTAAAAAGGGCACAACTCTGCTCTAAATCTCTGGAGATATATGTTCAATCATCTTATAAGACCTTAATACATTTGCAGGATAAATTCTACCTTTATAGCATCTGTCAGGAAATACCTAGTATACATGCGAACTGAAAATGCCAAAGAACCTCCTCTAGCTTTGAGCGCTTCTAAAATGCTGGGAGACATGCCTCAGTTGGTAATGAGACTGAGGAGAGTAATGCGATGCAGAATAGTTTGCTTCTAAAATCAAAAGAATTTTCCCTTCTGGAGTTAGACTTCTCTTACTGAAGTATGTTGTGATCTCATCTCTTTCGTAATAGTAGAATGTAGAAGGTGCATCACTTACATTTTCATTTTGGAGGGGAAATCATACATGCCACTCGACTCCCTAAAATTTCACCAATATTGCCTGACCCCATAATTTTATGATATATCTCCTGCCTTCTGGAATATACTTCTCTAAGTATACATCTTAGATCCACTTTGTTTTCTCGCCTGTAACAAGAAATTCTTGGTTGCAAAAATATATCAGCATACTTGAATCTATCGAGTAGCCCAATATGAGGTCAGAGTCCCAGCAGAAGAAGTTATTTCAAGAGCTAGAACATTCACACTACCCAGAAATAAGATACTGAACATATCTTGATTACCCTGCTAAGAAAAGCTGCTTTTACGTTTGTGTGTTTATGTGTATGTGAGTTAGCAGCAAAAATAAAAGCTTTTCTTTACTCCAAAGCAATTGCTTCATATCAAGTGCAAGAATCTATGTTAATTTGCTCCAGCATTCAGAATGCCAACTGTATTTCAAGTCATAGTTTTAAAAAGTATTTATCAAGTTTGGCTTGATGCACTGTCTTCTCCTAAGTCCTAAATGATCTTTGCACAGCCAGTGAGTTCTGAAAACGGGAATGAGATAAAAATGGCCACCACTCCATCTTTTTATTGTTTAGAATTTCCTCTATTCAGGATCTAGTGCTCTTGGTTTACTGTTTTGATAAGAATTTCATTCACAGAGGTTTACATTTGATTCTTAATACTATAATAAACTAAGAAAAATCAATGAATGTGTGTACTCTGCAAGTTGCCAAGAACATTTAATGTGTGTGTGTGTATATGTGTGTGTGTGTATATATATATATATATATATCTCACCACAACCTCTTATATATAAATATATATATTTATTACCACAAACTATGAGAGATAAAATTAGTTCAGAACACAATTTATCACCCAACCCCCATGATTTTTATATTCTCACCATTGAAGCACAGTTATGTTTTGTGTCCCACAGTTAACTAATTCATAGACTAATTAGATGTCCAGAAATATCGAAATTTCTGCTTATCTTTCACCCCAAGAATATAGTTGCCGTGATAAATTTCTGCAGGTCCATGTATTGAAAGTTAAAAGAAAAATTTGTAGTAATTTTACTTGTGGCAACATCTAAAGCCCTTCCTCATTTGTTTACAGACTTCCTTTATTGACATGTCCTTGGTCTGTACATTTGCAAAGGTGAGAACTGAGTAAAGAAGTTATTCTCCATCTCTTCCTTATAGAGAATAAAGTTAGGTTTCTCTTCTTCAGACCTAGAGGCTTTTTAAATTTCTTTTATTTACATTTTACAAGTCTGATAGACTTTTGAGGATGCACATCAAATAATACCTGCCTATGGTCTCTCTGAATCAGAGTATTGTAGCTAGAACTCTGGCCCAAATCATCTTGGGTAAGATGAGAACTAGCATTTGACTGTTCCTGCTTTGGTATCAGATATAAATGAACATGTGTGTCATATGAAATATAAGTAAATAACATAAAAGTTAACATGAAAAGAAATAAAAATTGTATTTCTATTCATAATTCATCTAAAAGATGTGTTTGTTGAACAGTAATACTAACAATTTATTCGATGTTTATAACATATGGATAAATGAAATAAATGGCAGCTTTTTCAAAAGGGACTAGGTAGAAAATGATATTACTCTGCTCAATGGCACCTGCACTGTTCGTCCTATATTGCAAATTCTGAGATAACCATAAAAAAATTAAAGAATTGTAATTAATGTGCTGAAAAGATTTAGGATGGAATTATGTAAAATGCTCAATTAAAAGATGTCAGTGGGTTTTATCCCTGGCTTCACTCAGTAGGTCGAGGATCCTGCATTGTGGGGAGCTGTGGTGAGGTCATAGATAAGTCTTGGATCCCATATTGCTGTGGCTGTGGTGTAAGCTGGCAGTTACAGCTTCAATTCGATCCCTGGCCTGGGAACTTCCATATGCCACCAAAAGTCAGCAAAAAGGGGAAAAATAAACAAGTCCAGTGAATAAAACAATAGTTAAAAAACATTTTGCAAAGGGGGAGGGGGAGGGAGTGGGATGGACTGGGAATTTGAGGTTAATAGATGCAAACTATTGCTTTTGGAATGGATAAGCAATGAGATCCTGCTGTATAGCACTGGGAAATATCTAGTCACTTATGATGGAGGATAATAATGTGAGAAAATGGAATGTATACATGTATGTGTAACTGGGTCAATTTGCTGTACAGTAGAAAATTGGCCGAACACTGTAAACCAGCTATATTGGAAAAAAATAAAAATCAAAAAAAAGAAAAAAAAAGAAAAAAAAATTTTGTATATCAATCCCACTATATAATTACTTTAAATGTAAATACTCCAAGCTTAACATATCAATTATTTCATTGAAAATTTGATCTTTCTAGAACGTGTTAACACATATGCACACATCTGCTTGACATCTGTAGTAATTATATCATCTGATAAAATCTTTCATTTATATGTATAAAATAGTGGAACCTAGTAGCACTAATTCTAATTGGGGAGTACATTTCATTCTACAGAAAATTTATTCTCATATGTGATTATAATAAATAGAAATATTTAGGAGACTTGGAAATCATATATGACTTCAGTAGCTGATTACTTCCTATTGATTAAACATCATTTTCAGGATAACTCAATATACAAGCAGTTGTGGAATCAGAATAGGAAGTTTTGTACTTGCCTAACAAAATGTTGACCCCATTATTAGGTCTTCAGTAGATTGTGCGAAACAATTACCTGAAGTATTTGCATTTGACGATAATGAAAGTGACTGAAATATGGAGAAATAAAATCCAATTTTATTTCAAACTGGAATTAAGCTCTAGAAACAAGTAGAATATAAAAAGTTACAAATAAATACAATGCCATACTTGTAATGTCAAATAATTCTTTAGTGCAGAAATAATCATGTATGTTACTACATCATGAAAAAATGTGGAAGGATATAACTCTTTTCAGTTATTTGATAACTGCTGAAAAATTAGCTACTGAAGAATAATAGTAATAATTATTATTAGTTAATGGTATAGTCAGTATAAGTGAATTATATTTTAACATTTGATGGCGTGTAGCTATTGTAAAATAACTATTTGGTAGAGAAAAAAAAAAAAGACACTTAAAACAATACTGGAGTTCCCATTGTGGCGCAGTGGAAACTAATCCGACTAGGAACCATGAGGCTGCAGGTTCCATCCCTGGCCTCGCTCAGTGAGTTAAGGATCTGGCGTTGATGTGAGCTGTGGTGTAGTTCATAGACACGGTTCAGATACGGCATGGCTGTGGCTGTGATGTGGGCCGGTGGCTACAGTTCTGATTAGACTCCTAACCTGGGAACTGCTATATGCCGAGGGTGCTGCCCTAAAAAGGACAAAAGACAAAAGACAAAAAAAAATAATAATAATAAATAACACAATACTTATCCCAATTGGAATCATCACATTTTTCACTATCTGTTTAAATAACCAAAAACATCTGTAGATTCATATTAAATCTATTCTACGGAATGATTTTAAGCACTTACTCCAAAAGGTATAGATAATAAAACAAGTTTTACATGTATGAGGAAATGTAAATAGTATTCAATTAATAAAATATGTTTTCTTTTTTTTTTCACAAAATCATTGCATTCACTTCATAAAATGAATGCTGTCTTCCTTTGTGGCTTTCTATGCCAAGCCAAATCCATTATTTTAGGGACAAGCTACAATAATTCTTCCTCCTATTATACACAGAGAAGAGGACTTCTGCCACTTCATTGTGACACCTGAAGTGCCGATCATGACATCAAGATTCCACAGATGACGAAATAGATGACCTACCTGAGGTAACCTCTGCAATTAGGAAATCTGCTGAGATCAGTTAAGGCCTGATTATAAATGGAAAGACAAATTCTCTTTTTCCTGCCCCGAATTGAACTTTGGAGAGATTTCCTAGGTAGGAACCAATGACCTGTTAAAATGTACTTGAGGCTAAAACTGATCAGGATAATTTTCTAAGCAATAACTTCTCTTTGATTTAGTCCCTTTATTGAGAGTCATATTGGCTCACATACCTGAGACATTGCTAGGAAAATTATTAAGTGAATTAAAAATTAAACTAATGACTTCAGGTAAAACAGAAAGCATATAGGGCACATATAGAAAAAGGGATGACATAATGGTGCTTCAACTTTGTTAATGTGCAGGAAATGGATTGGATAATTCTGAATTGATATATATGATTTCTCATAGCTACAGAATAACCCTTCTCCCTCTCCTCGTTTTACCCTTATTTAAGAAAGTAAAATGCATTAAAGATGGTCAACCTGTCAAGATTTAAAAATCATGAGTTAGAGTATGTTCAGGTTAGAATGAGCATAGCTTTGCTGAAGAATGAAGGCTGTAACACTACATGAGTTATTTACATACAAGAAATATCTTAATCCTGGGAGAATTTAATTCATGATTATGAAAATGTTCCCTCACAAACCCTGTTGTACTGTTTTATTGTTTTCACATCCAGTTTATTAAAAGTTAATCAATTTTAGACGATTTTAGTATATGTTCCTTGCCTGAAAAATAAAGAAGTTCAACTGGGATCTTGAATATCTTTCTTAAGAAAGGAATAATTTAGTTCTTGTATTTTTTGGAATTGTAACATTTCTTCAGAAATACATATTTTAAGTACTTACTCCAAAAGGTATAGATAACAAAACAACAATAACTTCTAAAACTTCTTTTACAAGTATTACATGTAAAACTTCTTATAAAATTACTTGTAAAACTTCTTTTACATGTAAAGAAGTTCAACTGGGATCTTGAATATCTTTCCTAAGAAAGGAATAATCTAGTTCTTGTATTTTTCAGAATCGTAACATTTCTTCAGATATGTATTTTCTAGGACCACATAAAGCACTCCATTTATAATTTTACTTAAATGTTTATTTAAAGTACAATGTTTATTTAAAGAAATACTTATTTTCTACGATTCCAAGGTATATGCGATTTTTTTTTTTTAGCTGTAGGTGGTAACACAGAGATTTCCATGATTTCAGAAATAGTAGGATAGAAAATGTCCTTCTGTTCCACAGCTAAAAAGCAAGACACTTTTCATGGACTGTGCTTTGTAAACTCACTTTGCTCTAAGTGTGTGTGTATCTATACATGAATAAGTAGATTCCCCCTATCTCTGAGGCACAGGGATGATAATTTAGTGGATAGATTATTTCAGCCTAGAATATGTAGTTATAATCGGTTATAATTTCAAAATCCATTCACTTTAAAAGCTTTGCCTGGATTAATTTAAATTCCACTCTGCTATATGGACATGTAACTTCCAGTGTGTCCAAATAGTACTTTTATTGAGAAAAGAAAACAGCCATGATTTTTTTTTCTATAGCAACTATATATCCTTAGGGTTTCAGCTTGTCATCTAAACAAAATTATCTGGCTAGCAAGAGAGGTAAATAGATAGAGTGAAGCATACTATATCAACTGAATGAGCAACTGACCCTCTGGGTATAAACCAAAATAGACTCTGGTCAGTTTGGGGATTCAATAAAACATCTCTTCCCTTATGATTGCTCAAGTAGTTGATAAATATACTGGAATATTTGAAAATGTGTGTGACCATATCTTAAATGCCACAAGGTATCTATTTGGTCTTGTGTCTCCTTCCCCCATTCACAGTACTTACTAGTATAAATACCATTAGCACTACAGAGCATTACTTTTTCAACACAGTAAATTTAAGAATAAATCTCAGATTATAATTGTATGCTTTTTTAACTCTGATATTCACATATCATGGATATATATATATATATATATATATATATATATATATATATATATCCAGCATTTGAAATAAGGACTAGAACAGAAGAAAAAATTATTACCTGTATTTATTTTGGGCTAACTTATTTCTTCAGAAGCCTTGATAAATGAAATGTACTTGTTTTCCCTGATTTTGTTGTAATTTTCCCCAGTTCTATGAAGACAGGTATAATTCTATAACATATTTTCCATTATCATGCTTTAACCATGATGGGTATATTTAAAAAGAGATGTTGTGCTGAAGTACAATTCATATATCAAATACTTTTGCTGATTAAGTTCTTAGCTTTGAGTGTTAGGTTTTACTTGTACTACTCGCACACACACACACACACACACACACACACACAGTCTTAAATCATCTGAACTTTTCCAAAATTCTAATTGATCAGCTCTGCCTTTTAAATATATGATGTGATAATAAGTAAAGATATGACATTAATTAATATTAATTCCATACTAATAATAAGTAAAATCAGTTTTTATAATATAGTTTACATGGGAGAGATAAAACATATACTGATTTGAAAGTAATATTAGAACAAAATTAATGGAATATTCATTTTCTCAAGGTATAGTTCAAATAGTTATCCTGTCACTGAATTAGTTATTTTGACCAAAACCAATAGTATTTGACCAAATACTTTTAACCAAAATAAGATACCTGATATTTTGTTTGGATATATTATTGAAGTGAGGAATTATGTCCAATGAATATTAAATAAGACTAAAAAGGAGTTTCCTTGTTTTTCTTATTGAGTATATATGAACCATTTTTTCATGACAATTTGAAGCATCACTATGATAACTTTGTAAAATGATATGATACATTAAAATTTCTCCCCTAGTTAGTACATATCTTTTTTGCAATAACAGAGAATATCAACAAAAGACAACAACAACAAAAAAATGCTACATATAATGCTAGTAACATGGCTATGCAAAAACAAAGAAACAAAAAACCCGAAACAATAGAAAACCACAGATCATGGTTTTGCCAATGTTGAATAAATAGTATATAAAATAAATTTTTTACCTCTTTTTCACTTTTGACCTGTTTTTTTTTTTTTTTTTTTTTTTCCGTCTTACTACCTACATAATAAAGACACACAGGCATATATGTACTCAAGTTCTTGGAATTAGAAAGTTGAAGGACCAGGATTTTTTTCAGATGTGCCCTTGGTCATCTAGAAGTTCCTGGGCAAGGGATCAAACCCTTGCCACATCTGTACCTGAGCCACAGCAGTGACAACACTGGGCCCTTAACCTGATGAGCCACCAGGACTTTGAGGGACCAGCATTTTTAAACAAATTTGTTTTAGAGAATATCATAACTCATGATAAGCTTGAAAATAACTATGAAAAGTGTGTATCTACTTCTTGGCATGGGGCTAATCCTCTGTCTCTCCCAGTCTTTTTCTTTTCTTTTCTTTCTTTCTTTTTTTTCTTTTTTTGTCTGTTTGCCTTTTCTTGAGCTGCTCCCGTGGCATATGGAGGTTCCCAGGCTAGGGGTCTAATCAGAGCTGTAACCACTGGCCTATTCCAGAGCCACGGCAATGCAGGATCCGAGCCGCATCTGCAACCTACACCACAGCTCACGGCAACGCCGGATCCTTAACCCACTGAACAAGGCCAGGGATTGAACCCGCAACCTCATGGTTCCTAGTCGGATTCGTTAACCAGTGAGCCACACCAGGAACTCTTCTTCCAGTCTTTTCTTAATTATGCTTGAAAACATCGGTTATTACACTAAATTCCTAAACAGAGCCAAACGTGGTAAGTTGCTAGCATTTATATTTGGAGGAGGAAGGAATTCCCATTTATGTCTTAAGTATTAAATTGATTTCCTTACTCAGTTTTATCATTACTATTTCAGTTATGGGACTTTGCATTCACATTACTACTAATAAAGTATTATTCGTTTCCCAATTGAAAACCTTGCAAGGAGAAACATAGGGAGTAGCCATTATCCAGAAATTCCTGAATATATAAGCTAAATACATTGATTACTAAGTACATCAAATCCCCATCTTAAGTCCTTCCAGGAAAGGTATTCATTAAAATGATTCATCTGAGAATAATAAAGGAAATATAAGGTCCAGAAGAATGGGAAAACAGGAAAGAAACTTACAAGCAAATGTAAATTAACATGGGTTTGGAAAGAATAAGGACATAAGATATTTGGAAGCATAGGATTTAATTGTATATTGTTAAACATTTTTGGTGCTAGATTTTAATAGTACATAATGTGGCCAATGAGGTGGGTGGCTAAAATAAAGTAGATGTCAAATCTAGAATTGATCAGATCAGGGAACTATAAGACTTTCAATCATCTATAAAAATACTGAAGTTTCTTAGTTTAAAAGCTGAAATTGGGATGAAGTGAAAAAGGTGTTAGATTCACAAGTGTTTGGTGGGCTTTTAAAATAAATAGAATATGCTTAAAAGTTTCTGCACAGCAAAGGAAACCCTAAACAAAATGAAAAGACAACCCACAGAATGGGAGAAAATATTTGCAAATGATTTTCGACTGACAAGGGATTAATCTCCAAAATTTATAAACACCTTCTGCAGCTCCATACCAAAGAAACAACCCCATCAGAAAATGGGCAGAAGATCTAAACAGACAATTCTCCAAAGAAGACATTCAGATGGCCAGAAAACACACGAAAATATGTTCAACATCACTCATTATTAGAGAAATGCAAATCAAAACCACTATACCTTACACCAGACAGAATGGCCATCACCAAAAAGTCTACAAACAGTAAGTGCTGGAGAGGGTGTGGAGAAAAAGGAACCCTATGGCACTATTGGTGGGAATGTAAATTGGTGCAACCACTGTGGAAAACAGTATGGAGATTCCTCAGAAAACTAAAAATAGAGTTACTACTTGAACCAGCAATCCCACTCCTGGGCATGTATCCAGAGAAAACAATGACTTGAAAAGACAAATGTACCCCTATGTTCATTGAAGCACTATTTGCAATAGCCAAGACATGGAAACAACATAAATGTCCATCAAGAGAGGAGTGGATAAAGAGATGTGACACATATACACAATGGAATATTAGCCATTAAAAGGAAAGAAATAACAGCATTTGCAACAACATGGACTTAGAAATTATCATGCTAAGTGAAGTCAGTCAGACAATGAGACACCCACATCAAATGCTATCTTACATGTAGAATCTAAAAAAAGGACACAATGAACTTCTTTGCAGAAGAGATACTGACTCATAGACTTTGAAAAGCTTATGGTTTCCTAATGTGCCAGGTTGGGGGCTGGGGGGATACACTGAGAGTTTGGGATGGAAATGGTATAAAATTTGGTTGTGATGATTGTAGTACAACTATAAATATAATAAAATTCATTTAGTAAATTGAAAAATTAAAATACATAGAATATGAAATCAGATTGTTATGATCATTATACAACTGCAGATGTGATAAATTTAAAAAATGAAAAAATAAATAAAAAATGAAACATTTATTTATGTTTTATGTCTGTATTTTTATTTATTTTTTATTTTTTACAGAATAAAATACATACATTTACACACAATTACATTCACACAGATTATTATAACATGGATCTTAAGAAACAGATTAAGTGACTCCCACTGGAGAAGTGGAATGGAAAATATGCTGAGACAAATAGGAAATTTATTCTATACTTTATCCCAATGTTATGGCTTTCATCTTTATGACTTAGGTTTATCTATTACATTTCAATTTTTCTTTAAAAATTAGCATTCTATTAAATTGTTAAATTATGCAACTAAAATTTATAAAGAAAGCCTTATATACCATTAAATATTTTATATAGCATAGTAAAAAGAATAACAACTGGTAAGCATAACAAAAATAATACACCCTCTGAAAATAAGTAAAATATAAAATGCATAAATTGGTTAAAAACCAGTGTAACTATACAAATATGTCCTCACAATTTGTTCCATCTCATTGATTCTTCAATGAAGGCATTACACCATTCTAGGTGATGTGATAAACAAGACATTATAGACTTTACATTGTACCATGGAGAGAAATGCTTATTAATAATACAATTGTAGAACTGTATTATTTAATTTTATAGTTACATTATTTAATTATAATCATCATAAGTTCTTTGATGGAAAGGAAATCAGAATCAGATGTAAGAAGACTTCAGCATTCCAAAAATGATGTCAAATGACCCCCTTCATGGTGGATTAGGCACTTATTTACTATGAGATATATTTCTTCTCCAGAGATTCCTTGTTTGTGTATCAATTGTAGATCTTTGGTTTGCAGATATTCTGAAGTTTTGATGTAAGAGTCTATATGTATATGAGATTGTTTTAAGTCGTTGTTCTCTTAATTGCAAGTTCATCTCCAGTGTCCCTCATTTGTACGCACCTCTTCTCATGATTTCTGATTTTTGTGGTATAATTGTGCATGGATGATTTCGTATCTTTACTGTATATGTACCTTTACTGGTGAGCCTTGCCATTTGTGGAATTTTTGTTTCCGTTTCTGTCTTTTCTTTCCTGCCTAGAGAAGTTCCTTTAGTATTTGTTGTAAGGCTGGTTTAGTATTGCTGAATTCTCTCAGCTTTTGCTTATCTGAGAAGGTTTTCATTTCTCCTTCAAATTTGAATGAGAGCCTTGCTGGGTAAAGTAATCTTGGTTGGAGGTTTTTCCTTTCATCAAATTAAGTATATCATGCCACTTCCTTCTGGCCTGCAGAGTTTCTGCTGAAATGTCTGCTGATAACCTTATTGGGGTTCCCTTGTATGCTACTTGTTTCTTTTCCCTAGCTGCTTTCAAGATTTTCTCTTTGTCTTCAATTTTGGTCAGTTTGATTAGTATGTGTCTCGGTGTGTTCCTCCTTGGGTTTATTTTATATGGTACTCATTGTGCTTCCTGGATTTGAGTGAGTGGTTCTTTTCCCATGTTAGGGAAATTTTCAGCTATTATCTCTTGGAATATTTTTTCTGTCCCTTTCTCTCTCTCTTCTCCTTCTGGCACCCCTATAATATGGATGTTGGTGCGTTTCACTTTGTCCCAGAGTTCCCTGATACTCTCTTCATTTGTTTTCAATCTTCTTTCTCTTTTCTGTTCTGCATCTGTAATTTCCACTAACCTGTCCTCCACCTCACTTATTTGTTCTCCTGCCTTCTGTATTCTGCTGTTAGCTGCTTCTAGTGAGTTTTTTATTTCAGTTATTGTATTTTGCATCTCTTCTTGTTTAAGTTTTATATCTTGTACCTCTTTGCTCAGTGTTTCCTATAAGTTATCCATCTTTGCCTCCATTTTATTTCCAATGCCTTGCATCATCTTCAGCATTGACAGTCTAAAGCCTTTTTTCCTGGAGGCTAAGAATCTCCTCATTGCTTAGCTGATTTTCTGGGGTTTTTTCTTTCTCCCTCATCTGAGTTATAGTTCTCTGTCTTTTCTTTCTATAGGTTTTTGGTGTGGTGACCTTTTTATAGATAATAGAGCTGTAGCCTCTCTTACTTCTGGTGTCTGCCCCCCTTGTGGCTGAAGTCAGTATGGGGGCTTGCTGTAGGCTTCCTGATGGGAGGGGCTGATGCTTGCCCACTAGTAGGTGGAGCCGAATCTAATCCCTCTGGTGGGTGGGGCTTAGTCTCTGGATGGGCTTTGGGGCTGCTGTATGCCTGAGGCTCTTTAGGTAGCCTGTTTACTGAGGGGCAGGGCTGTGATCCCACCTGGATTGTTGTTTGCCCTGGTTCTTCTCAGCACTGACTGACTGGTGGGTCCAGATTTTCCCAAAATGTCCACCTCCAGAGAAAGGCAACTGCTGAATATTCCCGAGAGCTTTGCTTTCAATGTCCTTCCCTCACAACAAGCCACATTCACCCCTGTTTTCCCAGGATGTCCTCCAAGAACTGCAGTCAGGTTTGACCTAGGTTCCTGTGGAGACCTCACTCTGCCCTGGGACCTAGTGCACGTGAAAGACTGTGTGCACCTTTTAAGAATGGGATCTCCGTTTCCCCCAGTCCTGTGGAGCTCCTGTGCACAAGCCCCACTGGCCTTCAATGCCAGATGCTCCAGGCGCTCTTTCTCCCAGTGACAGATCCCCGCATGTGAGGGTTTGATGTGGGGCTCAGAACTCTCACTCCTATAGGTGAGTCTCTGTGAACCAGTTAGTTTTCAGTCTGTGGAGCTTCCCACCTGGGAGGTATGGGGTTGTTTCTATCGCGAAATCACCCCTCCTACCTGTGGATGTGGCCTCCTCTTTTTCTTCTGGAGTAGGGTATGGGTTTACAGACCATTTGGGTGGAGATTGCTCAGTCTTTAGTTGTGAATTTTGTTGTTTTTAGGAGAGAAGTTGAGCTCTTGTCCTTCTATTCTGCCATCTTAATCCCATCCAGAAAATGAAACATTTTTTTAAAGGTTGCATCTGCAACCTATGCCACTGTTTGTGGCAATGTGGATCCTTAACCTGCTAAGCAAGGCCAGGGATAGAACTCAAATCCTCATGGACACTATGTTGGGCTTTTAACCCCCTGAACCACAACGGGAACTCTGATAGCAAATCTTTTGATAGTTGTGATGTGGATTTAGTAGAAAGTACAGCTGGTGGTATATGGAACATGAGAAGGGGTGGTCTTCATTTAAGAAGGTTTGCAGAGATAGATTCTTGGGGGAAATAGTTTCAGTAAAGTTAAATGTTTGTAAGGTGGTTCTGAAAAGGGCTTGGTAATGCACAGTAACATGTTTTCAAAGGACAATTTATTCTTAAATGGTTAAATGTGAAGGGTGGTAAGTAACTTGGTGATGAAAAATAAGAATTTAGCTTGAATGAATTCCTGCAAAGTTAGCCAGTTAAAATATAAAAATTATCTTCAATGATGACCTCCTAAACATTGTATAATGTTTTTGAAATCACATCTTAGAATCGTACTCAGCATATTTAGCAAGTAGTGAAGTCTATATTTTACATTAATTTCTTCAACTTTTTTAGAAAGCTAAGTTGTATTTGTTTATATATAATCTTTTGGAGCTAGTTATGTTCTCCAATATCCATCAACATTCCCTGATAGAGCTCATCAATAGCATTTGCAAGTTCCCTTATTATCCTGTGATGTTCTCATTTAATGAGGGAATTTGAACTCATTAAGAGCATCTGGTGTTCTTTCATAATCTCTTTACTTATCTTAGGCTTCAATTATATCCTATATAGGTTTTCTAATCCTTCTCTCTCACCAATCAGTCTTATTAAAGATGGAAAGTTAAGTAAGTGTTGGTTGCTCATTTCTCTGTGTATTGTGCATTATACCCCAAGCAGATTTTTTAATGTATATTTAAAAAATTATTTTTGTTGAGATTTTGAAAATCTCTAACCTTTATCTGGGTCTGTCTCTCAAAATATCATTAAGCTACATATGCTTTGTTATGTTCATCCTTTATTATATTTGGATACTTTTGCCTTCTATGGATTTTTCTGGAGCCTTAAAATTTTAGGTTGGTCAAGGTCACCTATATTTCCTCCCATTTTTGATAAGCTTATTTTCTCATCAGGATCATTTATAAATACAGCATACAAACTAGTTATTTCAAAAGAATTTGAAAGTAGATTTTTGCCTCTTGGTGTCTGTTTCCTAAAATCTGAAATCTCCCTTCCTAAGAGGTATGTTGATCAATATGTTGCTTTATACCAGGAGGCATTTTATGTGCTATTTAAGAGTGATGGCATTGGAGTCAGACAGGTCTGAAATTGAACTCTTTAGTTTCTATTTACTACATATAAACTTAGTAATTCTTAGTAGGCTATAGAAACTTTTCTTACTGATAAATTGTTGGTAACAGTACATATCTCATTAAGTTAATTGGGCAATTTTATGAAATAATGATATAGAACAATTAGCCATATATGTTTAATAAATCTCTGTTGCTATTGCTCTTATTACATTTACATTTATCTTTTAAAAAATCCATGCACAATGTTTTCTTACTCTAATTACAGTTTATTTGAATTCAGGAATTTGTATTTTTAAAAACATCTCATAGCAATAAATATGGTATTTTGGAACCTTGTTTACTTCTGAAAATCAACATATTAGAATTTGATTGAAGTTGCTTTTTTTTCTTTTTCTTTACCTGTTTCTTAGTTTATTCTCTGTTGTTTTTGCTCATTTGTTATTCACTTTACCTCTCTGTTAGTGCTTAATATGCTTATTTTTTCTCATCTCACTCCAGTTTTTTTTTTTTTTTTTTTTTTTTTAGCATTAGGGGCATTAGAGTTGGCTTTTATTTCCACCTTTTAATATAATTCTACATAAAATTCCATTACATAGTTTCTTATTATCATCATTATTCATTTTTTTCTTTTCACGGCCATTTTATTGGTTTTGAGTTTTTATGACATGTGGGAAAAATCTCCTACATTATTAAGTCTGGAGGGCAAATTTCAATTGTATCACATTAGTAATGCTTTAATTGAATTATACGTAGCAGAGGTCAGGACCACATAGGCTGTTCAGAAGACTTTCCAAGGATTTGTGACAATTTAATAGTTAGTATAGAGAAGTGTCTGTTGGGGGCTAAACTAGGTTTGTGCTAGTTTTCCCAAGCATTTAAAAAAATTATTTGGCTGTATTACTTAATTTATAATGACTATAAAGCTAATAATTAGTATTTTGTACAAATTAGTAATATTTATCTTAACAAATGTAACCCATTCTCTACTGTAAGTGGCTTCAGTGGGATACAGTTCAATGTGCACTGAATCAAAAGTGATTTTACATAAAGTAAGTGATATAGCTTTTATTTACTTTCACTCAAAAAGTAAAAAACAATGAGTGAGAAATGCAAATAACTCAATGTTATGCTATTAAACAAACATCTCCAGAAGTCCAGCAGACTGAACACAAAAGTTCACTGTAAGTCTGCAAGGTCCTTCTCCATTTTTTTTTCCATCTTAAAGCAAAAACATCAGTGTTTGCTTCTATGAAGGAAGGAGGATTGAAGGATCATGTTCCAGTTGGTAAATGCTTGTGCCTGCAGTCTTCTGTCCAGAAACCTTCTAATAGCTCAGTCAACCTAATTGTAGGAGGCTGAGGACCATTTGGGGTCACATGGACATTTGATATTATGTAATATTTCAATCATAGTAATCTTTTTTTTTTTTTTTTTTTTTTTTTAGGGCCATACCCACACCATATGGTGGTTACTAAGCTAGGGGTCAAATCGAAGCTGTATATGCTGGCCTACACCACAGCCAAGACAACGTGGGATCCGAGCCACATCTATAAACTATACCTCAGTTCACAGCAAGGCCGGATCCTTAACACCGTGAGCAAGGCCAGGGATCAAACCCACATCCTCATGGATACTAGTCAGATTCTTTTCTGCTGAGCTAGGATGGGAACTCCTATCAGATTTTTTTAAAGCTTTCTGTTATTGGATTTTGTCATGGGGTTTTTCAAGATAGGTGCTCAATTGTATCATTTGCTTTTTCTGTATCTATTAAGATGTTCAAATTATGTTTTTTCTCCTTTTTTATGTATGTGTAATGAATTAAATCAAGTGATTTTATAGGGATAAATCCTCCTTTTACTTCTTGGCCATGTCATATTTTTATTTTAATATATCACTGGTTTTGGTTTGCTAATATTTTGTTCAGGATTTTTCTCTTTGTTTATAGGATAATTTAGTCTCTAATTTTATATTAATGTAATGTCTTGTAAAATTTTATTATCAAATTTATGTAAGATTTGCAGTATTTTCTCTTTTTTCTTCTCTGAAAAGATTTATCTAAGATTGGTGTAATGTGATTTTTTAACATGAAATAATTAACAAGATAAGCCATCTGTAAATAGAACTTCATTTATGGTAAATTCCAATTTTTAAATTCCAATTCCCTTCACATGAAATGTCCAGAACAGGAAAATCTAGAGAAAATAAATAGCTGAGGGGGAGTTGAGGGGGAAGGGAGAAATGTAGGGAATGATAGCAAAATTGTACTGACTTTTTAAAAAACTGATAAAAATGTTCTAAAATTCACTATGTTGATGGTTACACCTATCTGTGAGTATACAAAAAACACTGAACTGTACACTTAATTGGGTGAATTAATAGTGTGTAAACTGTATCTCAATAAAACTGTTTAAAAAGTACATTATATGACAACTGGTTTATACATGAACATGTCAAAACCAAACTTGTAATGGAACAAGGACAATAGGCTCTACAGTTTTACAGATGCTCAATATACAACTCAGACATTCACATACACAATTTTTGTTCTATTACACGTGCCAATTCATCCTAAACTCTTGCAAGAATGTCCTGTTGATACTAAAACTTGTAGCTATGATTTATTCTGTTATTTATTCATTTCCTCAGGACCATGAGGTTCTTCACACATCCCCACAAAACGTCGATGGCGTGATAATCTGGGGAGCTGGATGGACACCATTTCAAAGGTAAGCCAGTATTTCAACAGAAAGCCCTCTTCAGTTCCCTTGAACATTGTCATTGAATAAGTTCAAGACTGCACAGTGGTAAGGAGAGCCTCATTCTGCTGGAAACTGCAGTTTTCAGAGGCTTCCTGAAATGCGGGAAAACCCTTCAGTGTAAGAGGATTTATAACCCTAGTCACTATGTTCTTTACACGTGTGTACCCCCCCCCACACACAGACGCACAAACACAATGGCCCATAGAATCAACCTTTGTGTGATATAGCATAAGGGATGTTAACTATTGGAAATTCTCTTAAATATTTAATCATACATGTTGGAAATTTGGTTTCCCATATATGGATGCAATGGAGATGAACTTATTTGGTTAAATGAATGTGGCCTTATCACTGAGTTTCAAACAATCTGCAAAATCAACTTCATCTTCCATGTGAATCTAAAAATGGCAGTTGAATTTTATCATTTTAACTTATTTGCCTGCATCTGGGCCCGCAGAGGATGCAAGGTTTCACCATTATCATCTATGGAGAATTTACCAGATCATGGGCTGAGAAACATAAAGCTCTGGATTAGCCTTCTCTGTTGATGGACTGGGCTGAGTAACAATTCAGATTCATCAAAACTGCTTCAGTTTTTCAGAAATGGGAAATGTTAACAGGAGTTATAAGTTGGTGCCAAATATGTGTTTACTACTTACTAAATTCATTTTTGAACATGCTCAATTATTTTGAATAATCATATGTATAATAAACAAAAAATATGTATAATAAACAAAAACTGCAAGTGTTTGCAGTAATTGTGGGTGAAATTTAATAATTTTACTTATCAACAAAGCATCTAACCCCCCTGTGAAATAGGCACATACATATGCTATACCATAATACGCTGTCACTTTATAAAGTGGCATGACATTTATACATTTACCTTGGTTGATCCTCAGAACAATCCTGTAAGACAGGTATCATGATCCCCACTTTATCAGTGATGAAACTGAGTCTCGGAGAACCAAAGTCACTTAAAGTCTTGCAAAGAGCAGAACATAGATCTGGGATTTCATTTCTTTGGTAAGTTTCTGACTCTAGATTTAATGTTTGAAACTATGCATTAAATATCATATTAAAGTTTGGTCTCTTCAGAGATTTTCAACTTTAAAGTCAAATTTCATAAATTGTTATTTTACTAGAAAAGTTTGCTTTTGCTATATAATCAGAATAATTAAAATAGTGCTAATATGTGTTTTCTTTTTCTTTGATTTATTTATTTTTTTGGCCACATTCATAGCATATGGATATAAAACCATACCTCCTTGGATGGAATAATTTAGAGATTCCCTTTCTCCATTTACATTTAAAGTATTTCATTTTTATTGCATATCTCACAATATACAATAAATTTATGACTTCTACTTCCTCATTATTTTCAGAAACTTAAAAATTAAATTGCCATATCAAAAGAAAAAGGCATATTGATGCAGTGCTATTGTCACAGCATCTTCAAAGATATTTGGCAGAATGCAGCACAAACTACAGGAAAACTTAGAGGCTATTTGAACTGATAAACTTATATTTAGAAATCTGTCCAAAAGAAATTAAAAATATTCAGAAAGCTATAAAACTATACATGTGCATTTAGTATTATTCATATCGGTAAGACTGAAAATTTTTGTGTTTGTACTATTTTAAAGTAAAAGTGCTAAAGAGGAATAATATGCTTTTTTAAAAAAAAAAAACCTCTTCATTATTTACTATAAACTTTTTTTGTTATATATGTCATATTTATTTTTATATTTTCTATACTTTCATGGCATAAAATAGTACAACTGCTATCTAAATATTTTCCTTGAGGGGCTGCAGCATTTGAAATCGTTTCTACGCCTGGACACTAAAATATCACCTGCTTCTGGTTAGTTAATTGAACTAGTGATTATTCTTGAATATGTGGGTTGGTCGTTTTCTGCCTGAAATAATTACCCAGTGAAGCTTACACTAAGGCTATCAGCAAGAAGCTAACAACCAGGGTCTTGGTGAGAAGAATGTGCATAACACTTCCATGTCTGCTGCCAGATGGAGAAGCAGATGGGTGTTTAATACATGAAAAACTAACTGCCTGACCTCAAATCTTCTCAGTATCCATTTTCAACAAGGTCAAGTTTTTTTAAAATCAAGTTTTCTATTCAATGGATTACTAAAAATGGTCTAAGAACAGATTTCTAAGACCATATTTTTACCTACAAATCATTTTTGAACCAAATAGTACATTGTTGTCTGCTACTAAAACATGTGGTAATACTAATATTTATTAATTTGTATGACTCAATAATCCGGTAGTTACTGAAAGAGATGTTACTTAGTGTTTCACATTTATATATTTCTCAGGCTAAATATTGAAATCATTAATTTTAGCACAATTATTTCTCTAAATTGTGGTAAAAAGGGATTTTAACTTGAAGACCAATTTACATTTGTCTAATGTGTGTATCAATTTATCTATCTATATAAATATATAAATATTAAAAATTATTATGCTATATTGACATAGAAGTTTAAATTTTCCCAACATATTTGTTAATGTACCCATTTGAGCTCTTACCTTTTATTGTAGGAACTTGTATGAAGTTCCTATTGTATGAAAATATTCTTTAGTGCCGGTGTTAAAGCAAAGTACACTTATTTCTCATTATTTCCAGATATCTGTAATTTTTCCTCAGGTTTTTTTGTCATTACAAAAATCTACAGGAGAATATGTTCATGTCACTAATATGAAAAGAGAAGTTAATCATAATACTCAGAAAATATATTTAGATTCACAATACCTGCTAACATATTTTCCCACAATTGTAATGCCTTTGTTTACATTCGTTAAATAGAACTGTTGCATTTTATTTTTTGTCTCAAACATATAAATAATTTAATAACTCAAATCTTGATTTACTAAATTGGAAAATGGTAAAGAAAATAGTAACATAAAGCAATTGAGATTAATGATGTAAATTCATATAATGAGCATGTATAAATAGATAGTAGATGAAACTATATCTGCTAGAAAAATTAATATGCAAAACCCATTTTACACAATTACTCATAAAAATTTAAATTATTCCATAACATCTTTAAAAATTGGGGGTTATTTTTCCCTAATACCTAAGACAAAGCAATATTGAAGGAGGCTTGATAAATATCTAGTTATTGACATACCTTCTAAAAAAATTGAAAGTTTTTTGGCAGTATTTGTCAATCAAATCATACTACTTTATAAGGACACTAGATGTAAAACAGCATTATTACTTGGCTCTAAAGCAGATGTTTTATTTTACATGTGGACAAAAACTGACAGAAAATAATCAGCTTCTGGCACTTGTTATGTATAGACAAGAGATAAATGCCAATGGCTTTTTATTTTATCACTAAAAATCCAGATCTCAGGACTTTCGATTTCTGTTCTGTTGTATAAAGGGCTTGGAAGTCATCATGCCAATCTTTATAATTTGAGAAATCTGGACAAACTGAAAGTCAGTGACTTTTCTTGGACTTATCATAGAACTAAGCTTACAGAGAGGAGTACAACCTTGGAATCTGAAGAGATGCAAGAAAATCCTTAGAATTACACCCAACATCTACTTACCTGGAGTGGTAGTTGCTAGAGCCTCCCACTGATAGGGCACTTACATAGTAGTTTTATTAAAAGCTGGAGGGTGAGGTGGTCTAATAAAAGTGAGCGATCTCAGGGGATGTAGTCCTGAAGGTCCCCACACTTGCATGGGTTCTACTTCTGGGAGCCCCACCAGTTTCTTATGGTGAAGATCTGAGCGAGGTCTCCTCATGGCTCTGGAAAGTGAAAGGAGTCATTTTTCTAAATATTCCTAGAGCCTTCTCAATGAACAGAGACCTGCTCCCCGGGGGAAAAGACTTTACGAGAGCTTTTTTATAAGCAGGATGAAGGGTAGTCCTCCAATTCCAGCTCTTTTAGTCTTCTTGTCTCATCTCAGGCGAGATGATTTTTTTTTTTAGGGAAATATTGATTTGAATTACTTGACCATTTTTACTGGGTTATGGTTGTCTTTTTTATTGCATATTAGTATTCTTTATATATTCTAGATAGTAAGCATTATCATATACAAGATTTGCAAATGCTTTTCTATTCTGTAAAGCTGTCTTTTCACATTTACATATTTATATATTACTTTTTACTTAAAGTAGCTTTGATGTATTTCCATGCCAATATTATTTGTTTTTCCCATTATTTTTAGTAATGACATGTTTTCAATACTTTAAATTGTTTTGCCAAATTTATGGACGACAGTGCCCCTCATTGCATAATTTTGTATTTTTTAAAGAATGACTTCTTATGCTAAATGTCCTTAAACATTACATTCCCAGTGGAAGAAGAAAAGGAAGTGTTAAGAAGTGAGGCCAGATACGTCTTTCTGAATTATGGATGCTGACAAGACATTTAGCAGTTCTTTCTATATTTGGGCCAAATGTTATTGGTTTAGAGATCTTAAGACAGCATGGTTATATAAAGTCAATTACTGTTCAATTTAATTTAATTTATGATATTGACTTTTTGTAACATTCTCTAGTTTGCGACATTGGCTGTACTGAAGAAAGTGAGTTTAATAATTTATAAAATATCTGTCATACCTAATTTTTGAGTACCATTATTTCTGAATAGTCCATACATCAAATGTTTCAATAAGACTTAATAGGATATATGACTGTTTATTTTCTGAAGTTTTAAAATAATTTTATCTACTTTGAAAATGTTAAGATTTCCATTAAGACAAGCCATGAAAATGATCTGGGAAATGTCATTAGCTAATAGTTGTTAAACAATACAAGGTTCTATCAATTTATCAACTCCACATGTTTTCACATCACTAACATCTGTGAAATTAAGCTGGGTCTTACAATGGCTAGTATGTCATAATCTAATGGCAAGAAAAATTGAAGGAAATATAGCATTTTGATTATTAAATTTTACTTTATATTTGTGTATTAAAATCTTCTCATTTTCCAGTGTAATTAAAGGAAAGTATAAGAGCAAATATTAAAACAGCACAGTCTGAGATAATCTATTTTTAACATCCATAAAGAGATTGTTCTTTTTATGATATTTATGTTTTTATTTAAAAACAAATGCTATTTCCAGGGAAGAAACCTAGGAATAATGCTTGGAAGTACATGCAAATTATTATCAAAATAAACATACTGAATAATCTGAAAATATATTTTAAAATGCTATGGAGATATTTGCATGTATTACGTTATTTAAATGGAATTTACTGGCATGTGGCATACAGCATGTCACTGTTGCCACTTCTACACGCAAGTGAATGTATAATCATAAAATCCAGTACTACCTAGATTCTGCTTTCATCAGTCATACCACTGACTGAGGTCTAAATGAGAGGCACATGCAACAACAAATGTAGAGAAAAGCCAAGTCACACTTTTTTTTTTACTATGATTTGAACATAGATTTTTAAGAAAAATTATCATAGTACCTCCAATAGAACCCCAAACCTTCAAATTAATACAGTTTCCAAGGTTTCTGTTTTACGTGAAATCCATGGGATTTCCAAATGTGTCTCAGAATATATCACACTGCAAGAGTAGCCCCCCACCCAATACATTCATGCTACCACCATGAAATCTTGATGGCGACAACACATTTGGTCCAAAGTAATGAAAGAGGGTAGACACATGTGTGAGATATTTCCATAATCTGTAAAAACAAACAAATTAATTAGTAATAATTTATTAAATATGACTGTTTTAGAATTGTTAGCCTCTTTCTAAATCCTTCCCTTTAAAACATTGCTTAATCAGATTCATAAGACCAAGTAACATCTCACCTCCAGAAATGAGACATATAGGAGTTCCTGTCATGCCTCAGTGAAAATGAATCTGACTAATATCCATGAGGCTGCAGGTTTGATACCTGGCCTCACTCAGCAGGTTAAGGATCCGGGGAGTTGTCGTAAGCTGTGGTATAAGTCGTAGACGCAGCTCGGATCCCGCGTTGCTGTGGCTGTGGTGTAGAGCCAGTAGCTACAGCTCTGATTCAGCCGCTAGTCTGGTAACCTCCATATGTGGATGTGACCCTAAAAACAAACGAGCAAACAAAGAAACAAGAAAAAAATGGAAATAAGATAAAAAAGATGAGATCTTTGATCTCAGTGGTATGACAATGGGCAAAGAGATTGATAGGTCAACAGGAATCTACATAAGGAAAACTTTTTAATCTCAATTATGTTTCTATTTTCTTTAAAAATAAATGCATGTAAAATTTGAGAAATTTAGAACACAGGTAAAATCCAAAGTATGCTTGGTCTTATATTGATAAGGCAAAGAAGAATCTTATTAGGATTTTAAAAATAACCAAAAAGTTATAAAATATTAATTTGGAAGCTTTTACTGAGGCACTGAGATATAACAGGTGAGAAAGTCCAGACTAAGATGTAAATTTTCAAGAGACATTTCTGCAAAGCAATTTTACATCTCTGAAAAATTGCTTATTTACACTGAGAATAGAAAAGGCCCTCATTATGGTACATGCAGTCAAATATTCCCAGCCTAGAGGATGAAGTCAGTGTAATTCTGGTCTGTTTAACTCACTTTTTTTCATTCTTTTCAAGACTGAAGAGATGAAAAAACATGCTCACCAGAATGGGAAGGAGGAGAGGGAAAACAACAATAGAGGAAATATCTCACCTACTTTCCATTACTGAAGGTTCTTTCCTGGAGTAGACTCCACTGGCAGAAAGTCATAGCATATAAGTAAGTTGGGTTTTGGAAGTTTTATTATTATACAATGCTTTGCTTTCAAATCATTAAATTAAAATTGTTTTGCAACTTACCAGTGTTGTGCTCAGGATTACCATCTGCAGAATGACCACTGCAGTTTAAAGCATAGCTCTGACATCTGCTTTTTTATGACCTTATCAAAGTTTCATTCTATTTCAGTGCCTCAGTTTCCTCATCTTAGAAACAAGGAGTCAATTATAATAGTTTTGAGGGTTAATTTAGTTAATACAGATAAACTCATGGGGGAAATGCCTGGCACCCCAAAATAAGCTCTGATAGCTATTATTTTTGCTTTCCTTGAGTCAACTGAACTAACAATGTTTTTCTCTACACAAGACTGTATCTTGCATCACTACTATAGAATTATATTAATCAATTATAGTACTATCACATCATATAAAGCTAGTAACTTATTAACTGTTGCACAAAACTAAGAAGCACCTCTCAGATAGGGAGGGCCAACACTCATCATCACATCTCTCAAACAAGAATAAAATGCATAAGAATCAATGAGAGCATATTTGATAAATCCTGAGAAATATTCTCATTGATTATTGGGTTGAAGCCGATAGAGATTTTGTGTTGCTAATAAGATGCCCCAGGTGTGAACGATTCAGGTAATCCACCAACCACCATGAACAGTATTGCCTTCAATTCCTCTAAACGAATGGGTTATACACAAATTAGCTATATGCAAACAGAGGGTAGAATGAAAAAACTCATCCCTCTCATACAAGAAAACTAGCTTCTTTTCTCTCCCTGGTGGGGGTAGGTGGGCATAAACTTACCTATCACTTTTCCACTCCCAAACTAACTTACGTTATTTAATTTTTTTCGTATTTAAACCACTTCCCTTATAATGAGAAGTTCCTCAATTTTCCATCTAGTTGTAGCTTCATTCCTTGCTATAGCAATGTCTTTGCCACACCACGTCCACGAGATGACCAAGTCAATCAAATCATGTATTACAACATTTTCTTTTTTTCCAAAAGCGTGTCTTAGAGGCAAAAATCAAAAAAAAAAAAAATCCAACACACACACACACACACACACACACACACGCACACACACACACACACACACGTAACCCTTATAATTTATAATCTGATTTTGCATGAGCAGTCTAAAAACAAAATTATAATAAAAACTTGTGAGCATCTTGCACCAAGACATTAATGATATCTGATTTTTCAATATAATGTAGATTCTTTAAAAATTAATTTCTCATCTTCTGTGCAGCTAAATATTTTGAAACTATGTAATTTTAACATCAAAAAAGGGATTTAGAAACATATTTCTTGACATATCATTCCAATGGGAATTTCATGCAAAAGTAATATTTTAACAGCAGGCTAGAAGGAAGACTCATTGCCTTGTCAAATGCCAGTTACAAAATTAGACACAGTCTTAAAGGGAATAAATGGGGGATTAAAATGTTTTTGAAGCTACTCATTTGTCTAAACTTTATTAAAATTTCCATGAAAGGGTAATGATATTGATCGATATATTGTCATATATACAGAAGAAAAAACTAAAATGAATGGAAGAATGATAAATTATTTCCCCTTAAAAATTAACATTACTGATGGCCAGTGCGATCTGAACAGTATTTAGATGGATTAAGCAGATGTTGCACCTCTACTTTAAAGAAAGAAGTTTAATTCAAACTAAAACATAGGAACACAAATCTTAGAAAAATACATGAAGGTTGAAAACAATCACAGCTCTGCCAGTTGAGATGTCATTTGCAAACTACTGTTTCATCGGAAATAAAATTTATGTTATCATCATACTTTCTATCCAATATATGACATTTATATAAATTTACATCAGTGACTAATTTAGATTATACATAATAAATTATATTGTTTTGCTTCTTTTAATGTCTGTATTCTTTCTGGTTTCAAAGTGATCCATTTTGGGTCCTTCTGTAGTCCTTTGGGCTAGTATTTATACAGCCAGGCTGATGGAGCCACATTACATATTGGCTGGGACCTGAGTCCTGGGCTCCTTTACTGTGGTTCTTGCACCTGTACAAAGTATCCTCCAGCAACAAAATACAAAGAAACTGTATAGGACTAAAAATAACTGCATGCATGTGTGGTTGTCTGGCATTATGAACAATAAAATACAAAAAGGCCAAAAACCAATTGCTACTTCTCCATGCCAGGAGTAAATTCAGGTGGGCAGAAAACCTAAATCATAGCTCCAGCCTGACCCACCAAACCGCCCCATCCCTACCCTCACCCCATTTAAAAAAGAACTAGTCTGCCCTCCTCAGAAAATGACAAGGCCACCTGTTTCTTGTTTTTGCTCCCTTGTGTTGTAGCATGAGTCTCAGTAAAGTCCTGTCTGAATTTCTTGTCTGGCCCCTTACCAATTTCTACTGATTAAGGAGCTTGAAGACCCAGGTTGTTAACACCTTTACTCTTGATGGGTTCCACTTTGCAAATAGATTGTTGTGTATTTTCATGTCTCTTTGCAAATCATGTTTTCTATTCTGAATATTTTTTCCTGTATGTGAATGTATCATTATTCCCAAGAGTTAAGTGATAGGATGGTGCATATACCAGACTTGCTGGAGCAGTGTTTAGTTGAAAATCTCATGGACAGAAGAATAGTAGGTGGATGTTCAGATTCCCAGGTGGCCTTACATTTGGTGGCCCCAAAGCTGGTATCTGGGGGAGTCTTGCAACATGCTTTGTGTGTGTGTGTGTAAACTGAAAGAAATTTTATTTAGACTTTATGAAGCAATCTAGTTTAAAAAACAATTGAGGGTAAGATACCAGAACACTTTCATGTAACAGAACTTTGTAACAGAGTTTGACAGACAAAGAGGGCAGGCCCTGAAGAGGGATTTAAATGTCAGATGTTTTCCACCTTGAAAATGAGGTCATCACAGATTCTAATCAGTTCGTGTTCTTTAGTCATCTCCTCAGAGTAGACGCACCTGCTCCTTCCTCAGACTCCTCTGGAGGGCTAGGTCTCCCATCTCTGGCCTCCTGTTTCTCAAGCCACTTTAAGAGGTCAAAGAAAGATTTTTCCCTGAAATTGTTCTTCAATAAGTTGATCTTTTCTTTCAGAACTTTCTGGAGTTTTGTCAAGTCCCTTCCGTTTCTAAGCTTCCTCCATCACTCAGTACACTCTCCCCTCAAAGCCATCCATGACCTTGTCCACCTTCAGATGCTTCGCTTGGAGCTCCTCACACCTGCTCTTTGGCAACAGGGTCTTCTTTTGCCTCCTTTCCTCTGACGCATTCAGGTATTTCTGGCTGCACTGCAGCTGGTCCATGATTGATGAGACCACACAGATGTGGCCGCACAGGGACATCCAGGCTCCTGGAACCCCGCCGTCACATGCGAATAGGGGTGGGGTAAATGGAGGGGTGGGGGGTTGGAGAAGTGCGTAGATGGCGTTGGGGGGAGGGGCGGGGGGTGGTGCTCCAGAGGTAGCGCATGCGCACCACAGGCTGGCAGCTGCCGCTCAGCCCCCTGCGTTAGTTTTCAAGCCTGTCTTTCAGATGAGAGTCCAACCCGAGGTGTGTAGACCATTCCCTCTGGGCGACAACCCCTTCAGGAAAGAAGCCCCACAGGGCTCCGGATACCCCTCAGGCAGTGCTAGAACCACAGCTGGGTCTGGAAAGCGCTCACATCCCCGTCCTCATTCCAGTCTGAGGCGGGCAAGCACGCTTACCGCCGGGGCTCCAAGGTGCCGCTGCGCCGGATGTACACTGACTCCTGCTGGCCCTGCTTGTTCGCCACTGCGTGTGCACTACAGGAATGTCACCTCCCAGGTGAGTTCTGAGGCCGCGACCCGTTTTGGGAGCTGGGCCTCTCGTCAACTCTGAACGGGTGAAAGTTTGGGTCCTCAGCCTCGCGGTCCAGGTGGTAAGACTTCCGCCCTTCTTGGTCTCAGGGTTCCTCCGGGGAGACTGAAGCCAGTTCTCCCCGGTTCCCTGGTGGCGCGGCCTTTGGCTGGCGGCCTCGTGGTTGAAGTCAGTCCCCACTTGGCCCTCGGGCTCTTCCTGCTGAGGACTTGGGGACATGGGCTCCAGCAGTGGTCTCAGGACCAGGGAAGTCGCGGCCAAGGTAGGGGTACCGCCAGCAAGCCGCGGCTCTGTGAGGCCCTGGTTCCATTGGGCGGTCAGACACTTTTGGTCGTCCGGTCCCTGTCTAGTTGTACGGTAAGTGAGGCCACCACAGCATGAGTTGACAGGACCCTGGCTTCACTATCCATTTCCCAGCACTGGGCTCATGGTTAAAGAAAAGCTGTTGGTCCTCTGCCATGCTCAGGGCCAGGGTTCACGTGTAGTAACTGCGTCCGTAGATCTCAGGCAAGAGGTGCATTGGCCCTTGGCATCACTCAGTGTGGGTGCAACAGCCTCATGTCCACGTGGCCGGCACTTGGTTGAGTTGAATTATCATTTATCTTGGCTTTGGGCATTTTTCAAGGGGTTTTGTGGAAGACTTAGCTGTTCGTTTTTAAACCAACCTACAAAGATCCCTTTGACTAACTCCTTCCTGATAGAGAAGTATTTATATTATATATGAACAATAGATTTACTGTAAAGCACTGTGTTACTATCTCTAAATTTTCAATGCCTTTAAAATTATGAAATGATTATAATTTGTGTCCTTATGAAGTTAAATGAAAAATTAACATCTGTAAATATTTGTCATGCATATGAAAAGTAGAACAGAAAGCTTAGAAATTATCAATATGACTGGCAATATAGAATAGTGATAAAAGTCAGAGTGTCAGCAAGTACATTTTCACAATTTCCACAATGAAAAACTATCCACAAAGTTTAGTCTCCTTTTAATAGAAGTAATATATTCCCATCATAAAAGATAAAAATTTAACCTTACAAAAATAAGTTATATAGATTGTAACATACTTTCTCTGTAATTGCCAAATGATAGCCTGTTCTCTAGAACTCACCACTCCTTAAAGTCTGGTTTTGTTTAATTTGATTATTACCAGCCTAATTCTAATGAATACAATTAAAATGTAATATGGCAATTTGAGATTTCATATCCTGCTATCTCTTCTTAGTGGCAGTGAACATAGGGATACAGCCTCTAGAAGCAGATTTGGGTCTTGAAAAATATGCCTGATTTGTATGTCTACATTCTGTTATTTTAAAATGGAATAACAATAGTACATCCCTTGTAAGTATGTTGTGAGGATTCATTAAATTAATATGCATAAGGTTCAGAGCTGTGTATAATGCATGATAAATATTCACATCATGTTATTCTTAGTCATATGAGCAAACTGAAAGATATAAATCACACACCCAGTTAACTCCCAACTTTTATCTTCGGCCTCCAAATTTTTGTTAATTATGTAATTCATGGTTGCTCTCTTTAGTTACCTTTACAACTTAAAATAGGATATAAATTATTTTCTGATACCTAACATTTAGGTATACTTATTGATTGATGTTATTCATTGCTTCCTTATTCTCAAATACCAGGAAAATAGCATAGCTGTACTTCCCTTCACCCTCTGATTTATTTTTGCTCTGTAATCATTAAGGTTTATAACACTGGTAATCTATATTATATCTTTTAATAGTGTACGTTGCTTTGTCTAAAGATAAATTCTATCTATTGAAAAATATTGAACACTATTTAATAGAAGCAACAATTATGGTTTATTTTGTGAGAGACACTGTGCTAAATACAAAGTATAGGAGACAGATTATCTCAATTTATGCAAACTGATCCTGGGAGAATGGTTCTAATTTTAGTACTCTATAAATGGGGTTCTACTCTAAAAACTATTCTATAAATGGGAACCCTGATATACAGAGAGATTTTATTTTTTTTTAATTTTACTGAAGTCTAGTTAATTTACAAGACAGTGATAATTTCTGCTGTACAACAAAGTGACCCAGTCATAAATATACCCATACCATTCACTCTGATTCTTTTCCCATATAGATTATCACAGAATACTGGGTAGAGTTCTCTGTGCTGTACAGGAGGTCCTCTTGGGCCAATTATTCCATTTACCTCAGCATGGATATACCAAATCCCAAACCCCCAGTCCATCCCTCCAACCTCCCCACCTGGCCCCTCTGGTAACAGTGTTTTTCAAAGCTGTGAGTCTGTTTCTGTCATGCAAATAAGTTCATTTGTATCCTTTTTTTTTTTTAGTTTAAAGATTTCACATATAGGTGATATTGTATGATGTTTGTCTTTCGCTGTCTAACTTTACTTAGTATGATAGTTTCTAGATAGAAAATTCATAAGACTTAGCACCCAATTAATGAATGAAATTCATATGTGGCAAATTGGCATTTAAAAAATTTTTAAATTTTAAAAATTAAAAAAATATTTTTAAAAGATATGATTCCCCTCATATTTATTTACAAGTCAGTTTCATGGCTATGTAAATATTATTAGTGACATAATGGTACAGTGATGGACTGTTAAGTAAGGAAATGTATCTCTTTTAAAAACTTAAATGTAATTTAATTTCAATAATAAGGCATTTTTCACAGTGTCTCCTTTAACTTTTTTTTTTTTTTATTTTATTTTACTGGAATTTATTCTTGTGATACTTTGGATATTGGAGTTGGCTGAATCAGAATGACTACAAGTAATAGCTACTTAAAAAAAAAAAATGTAGGGAGTTCCCAATGTGGCTCAGCAGAAACGAATCTGACTAGCATCGATGAGGACACAGGTTTGATCCCTGGCCTTGCTCATTGGGTTAAGGATCTGGCATTGCTGTGAGCTGTGGTGTAGGTTCAGCAGCTGCAGTTCCGATTTGACCCCTAGCCTGGGAACCTCCATATGCCTTGTGGATATGGCCCTAAAAAGACCAAAAAAAAAAAAAAAAAAAAAAAAAAAAAAAAAAAAAAAAAGAAAGAAGGTTTATTTCTTTCTCATGTAAGTGTAAGGTGGTCCTTCCCTGATAAAGCAACTCCATAATTTTCTAGTTTCTGCCATTTATATGTTGTCCTCAGTACCTGGCTTCATTCTCATGGTCCACGCCAATTTCCACTAACATATCCCTCTTTATGTAAGAGAATGACATGGGAAAGGCAGTGATGTAAGGGAGGTTTTCTTTGTTTTAGGGAGGACCCAGAACACTCTTATATTTACACTGCAATGATCAGAACCTAGGGAGAGAGCCACACCCAACAGCAAGAAAGGTTGGGAAAACTTTTCTTTAGCTGAGTGACCATTGCCTAACAAAACACTCTTAAATGGTATGAAGCGATATTAGAGGAGTGCTAGCTTTCTCTACCACAGTTCAAAACAGACTACATATATTTTTATTCACACACAGAATCCACGAAGTTCTCTTCCATTATGTCAACCACCTTAGGATTTTTGGCTGATATGTACTCTCTCTTTCAGGGCCAATTATACTTCCATGTAGTCTGGCTAAGATACTTTTAAAACTTTAAAAAAAGGAAAAAGAACCAAGGCAGGTTTTTTGCACACCCTGCCCCCGTACATACCAAATGTATAACAATTTGGTAGAAGTGGGTAATTATAGTACAACGTGTAATATGAAGAAGGAAAAATAGGGGAAAAACACAGAAACAACTGGTCTTTAACCATCATCATATTTTGGTTGGCCAGAATTATGAAGACTTTTGGCTGAAACAAGGAGGTAAATTCCTCCCTGGTAAGCCCATTTGTCAGCCCCGAACTGCTTTCTGGGAGAAATTCCTTGTTCTTTATTGTGTGTTGATCTTGGTTGTGCTAAGTGGTCTTTCCTGTTCTACTACCCTCTGTAACCTTTCTGAGATCTGCAGAATATTTGCGACTAAATTTTTGTTGGTACATTTTGGGATAGAAATGTCACAGGCTTTTGCAGGTTAAAGTGTAGTCTCTTTAACAATACATTTTCAGAAAGGAAAAAAAATAGTACGTTTCTGGTCTTTTTGCTTTTTGTCAATTTCCTGTGCAAATTACCCCAGACAGAGATCCCATCTGGACATAAAGATTAAACCTGAACACTTTCACCTTCTATGTGCTGGTCTTTGTAGTTTGTCCTTCAAGATCTCTGTCAGACCACAGGAAACTAAAATTGGTCCAGTTGTTGAATATTTGCCGATTGACACCAATTTTAGCAAGCTGTATTGTTGGTGATATTTGAGGTTTAATTTTTATTCCTCAGTAGATAACCTATATTTTCATCATATAGATCTTTTAAAATTATGTATTATACATTGGAATTTTCAACACTCATGTCTCTGTGTCTAGGTTGGAGAACTCAGTGTGTCAAAAGGTTTAAAGGTATATTTTCAATCATTTTATTAATTGTCATTTTATGTTTTCCTGATCTTTGTCAATGAGTCTGTGTTCCATAACAAATGCTATTAGAAGTGTGTTATGTTAAAATTAAAATTACATTTAAAATGTGTTCTCAATCCTCTTCTATTTAAAACCTCAAAAGCATATACAATGTGAGTAAACACTGGAGCTTTACAAATGAGGATATTTATTAGGATTATTTCCAACTATCAAACTATTTAGGAGGGCAAATTATTTTAAAAGTGTATACTTTCTTTTCATCTCTACTAAGAATAAAAATAAGTTAATAATTCATTAATTTTATTTTATTTTATGCCTTTCCAAATGCTTAATAATAAAAGAATCAATGTATTTCCTATTTGGAAGTTAGCATTAGATTCTCTGAGTATTTTGAAAAAAGGAGCAAAGTTAAAATGACTGACTATATTACAGTTTTTTTTCCGTGACTGCCATAGTATAAAAGGTGTGTTGTGTTTTACATGTAAATAAATGTGGTTTGGACCTATGTTTTTCATTTTCAAATGATATGGGAATCTTCTGATTGATGGCTTTATGTTAATAAATCTCTGGACATTGAAAGACTGCCTGGGCTGTTGAAAACTGCAAAGCAACTGAGCAGTGGAGCGGCTGAGAAGAGTATATGTGTATACTATGAATGTGGTTATGTATTTATATTTAAAATGTCATCTGTTGCACATTTTTAATGCATTGAAACTTTATCAGTAGTATTTAGAACTGTTTCTTGGATATCTCTGTATACACATACACATATATCTGTCTACCTGGGTATGATTCAATTAATTGAGGAATTCATATTACTACTTAGCTTATTTTGATAATGTGCCCACAATAGGTTTTTTCTCCAAAGGCCCTAAGGAACACCATGCCATAAATAAATAAGTACTCAAGTGTTATTATTCTTTGTTTTGATATTTGACATAAATGAAATAATTTGCTTCCCTATAGTCCAGTCATATATGATGAATGAGGCAGATTATTCCAATATCAAAATTTCTTCTTTGTGTGCACTCCTCCTTTAGACTTTGAACTTACTTATTATGTAATTACCAGTTCATAAATTTTTTTGAAAGAAGATGTGAAATACTCCTATCATTGGCTGCCTTGTACTTGAAAAATATATTTTAGTGGATCTATGGGAATGAGCCACATTTGAGTGAATTTAATAGAAATGAGAAGATATTTTGCAAAGGGGAGAAAATTACATGGTGGCTTTTGAGGAGAAGTGGTATCAGGCATGTTTGTGTTGTTGCTCATTTCATTTGTTTTGTTTCTTAGTATGTAAATAGAAACAATGCTTTCCCAAGAAGAAAGCAGCACAAAAGGTAAAATCAGTGAAAGAGAATGAATACTGCCTGAGCAATATATGTAAATGGGAAGATGATTGGGCCCAGGAAATAAATGGAGGGATTGACTTGGCATAATAACTCTGGCAGTTCATTAAGTTAACAGTTGGAAAAGCAGAGTATGGGGTGCAGAGCTGGATAGTGGGTACATGTGGTAGTGGGAGTCTGTAGAACATCATTCCTAAAGTCAGAGTTACCCCAGCAAATGGTAAACCAGAACATTTTCCTGAAATTAGAGAGAAGGGAGGTGAGTTGAAAATTTGAGGAGAGGAACGATATAAAGGAGCCATCTGGGAGAGTGGGAGTTAAAGAACCTAGAGAAGGTATGATTGTTGGATAGCCTAAAGGTTGTTTAAGGTTTGTGCCACCAACATAAGGGAGGCCAATCAGATGCACACATGCAGAAATATAGGTAAACAGTGGGGTTTAAACAAAAAATGGTGCTTTTGCCAAGTGAGTTTAAACAGTGAGAAAAAGAGGAGTATCAAGAATTATGTGAGAGAAACATTACTTTGGTTGGCTATGGTATTTAAGCTGGTTAGGGATAAGAGACCACCAAATGAGTGAGAGACAGTGAAAATGCAATATGATTTGAAGTTCCTATAGGTGAAGGGATTGTTGCAGCCTGGGTCTTGCAAGAAGTGATCTCAAATGCTAGTCAGCAGTGGTAGCAAAGAGATGCATGAAATTAAGGTCATGAAGGGTATACAGATAAAATTCGTGGTCAGTTGCTTAGGTAAGGTGAATAAGAATAAGGGAGAGGACTCAAGGATGTGAGTAGTTAGGGTGTTGTAAGAATCATCTGTAAGCATACAGAAATCATGAAGAATTAAGTGACTTGGAAAGAGAGTGGCAGGGAATTAGGAACAGAAGTAATCAATAAAAAAAGGTAAATAACCCTTGTACTAGGTAGTGACATCAGTGACTTTGATAATTGGTAACATAAAATAATGATAAGAGTTTTAAAGCTGGGCATTTTTAGGGAGGTATGATGGAAAATAGTCTCAAGGATATGATGAAGAGGATATATCTATCCTATATCCAGAGCCAGTGGTTCAAGATCTTTTCAAGGGTATAGAGAATGGTCACCACTTGAGAAGACTGTGCAGAAACATTGACCTCTCTAGCATAGTCCAGTTTTATTGGAAGAAGAAGAAGGAGAGAGAATATGGAAGATAAAGTCATTCTGCAGTTGATGGGCTATGCATTTCAAAAGGCATGGTAGGACTAAAACTGATGAGAATAAAGAAGATAGATCATTTCGTGGATTAGAATATTAGAGAAGCCTAGTAAAATAAGAGATTTAGTCTTCCTTTGATGACCTCTTTACAAGGGATGAGAAGGGATGATGAAATAAACTTAATGGTATTTGAGAGAGATGATAATTGTGAGGCTGTGCATTTGGAAGGAAGGAAGAGTAGATGTCTGGGGCTCATTTATGATCCCTGTTGGGGGAAGCTAAGAGGTGATCAAGGAGATCTGGGGCAGAAAGTAAAGCAACTGCAAAGACTCTGAAGAAAACAAAGGACATGTGCCATGTTTAAGAAACAACAAAAACTCGGAAGGATGACTACTGAGATTAGGTCAGAAAGATAGCTAAAGGCCAAATCATATAAAAATCCAAAGGCTGTAGGAAGACTTGAATTTAATTATAGTGAGATGAAGAGTCATTGGAGATTGTTTTGCAGAGGAATGATTTCATCTGCCTTAGGATTTTGAATGGCTAATTTGGGATTTGTGTAGATATTAGATATTAGATAAAGATCCAGGCAAGCAAAAGTGGTAGCTTAAAAAAAGTACAAGTAGAGATACTGAGAATAGGTAGGATTTTTAATATATGTTGAAATTAAAGTTGAATATATTTGTTGTTGGAATGGATAAACACTTGAAGAACAGAATAGTCAGAGATAATTGAAGATCCTTAGTCTAGCAACTGGCAACTGAACTTCCATTTACTGAGATGAAGAGGGATGATGGTGAAGTTTTGTCCATGTAAGGAGAAAGTCAAGAGTTCTCTTTTAAGCAACCAAAATGTCCATCAACAGAAGATTGGATAAAGAAAATGTAGATATTCCATGGAATATTACTCAGCCATTAAAAAAGATGAAATAATGTCATTTGCAGCAACATGGAGGGACCTAGAAATTATTATACTAAGTGAAGTAAATCAAAAAGACAAATATCATGGTATCACTAATATGTGGAATCTAATAAAAATAATACATTAGAACTTAGAAAACAGAAACAGACTCAAAAGTTTCAAAATCAAACTTATGTTTACCAAATGGGATATGTGAGGGGGCTAAATTATTGGTTTGGGATTGATACATACTCACTACTATATATACAATAGACATGTAATAGGGACCCTCTGTATAGTACAGAGAATTTTATTCAGTACTGTGTGGTAATGTATATGGGAAAGGGATCTGAAAAGGAATGGATATATGTATAAGTGATTTACTTTGCTGTATGTCTGAAATTACCACAACTTTGTAAGTTAACTATATTTCAATACAGTTTTTTTTAAAGAGTTAAAAAAAAAAAGAGTTCTCTTTTTCAACATAATGTATTTGAGATGTCTTTTGCAAATGGAGACATGCAAAAGGAAATGTTGAGTGAGAAGTTGTTTTTATGAGTCTGGAATATATGAATGAAGTCAGGATTTGCAATATCAGTTATTTTAATGTTTTCTGTATTCCTTTGATTACATTTTCCTTAAAATATTGTAGTATACTAGTATTTACTCAATATTTTCTGTTCTCTGTATATTTAAAACATAGGAGTAATATTTCCTCCTCAACGTTCTTGCCCCTTCCTTCTGCTTCATTCCTTGTAGAAGTTATACTTTTTCTTCTGTATCTATTAACTCTTATATCACAGTTTCTATCTCTATAAACATTACCTTTTTCCCTGGGAAAATTGTCCCATTTCATTTGCCTACTCATTCAATGTCTCTTCTTGTTCTTCTCTCATTCTTCTGTTCATGTCATTATTAAGATTTTTTATTTTTGCTACAATAAAAACTTTCATTTAAAAATATCTCTGGTATGTTATGGATGCACTATCTTATTTCCTATTGGTCTGTTTTAGAGGACTGTGTAAGCTTCTTGTACCCCGCCTACAATGATAATGTATGAACAATGACATATGGTCCCAGAGGGTATGGCTATGATTAGTCTTCTGAACATGGAAACTTTTCATTCATCTCAGTGCCTCCTCTACAAGGTTCATTCCTGCTTTCTGTCCAAAGGGCCCACAAACTCTGCTCTTCCCCTTGCCAGATGTTTCTCTAGCCTAATGTGTGGTAGAATTAAGTGAGGAGTCAAGAGTCTAAGTAACCTGGATGTCCCTCCAAACAGACATCCCAGGGCTTTTCCCTTTTCCCAAGCTTTGTCCCGTTGTAATTCAGAGCAGCAAAATAGGGTTGCTACAAAAATAAGAGCATGACCAGAGTTTAGTACCAGTCTTCTTGCTGAATATATGTCAGGCACTCTGCTAAGCACATTGTGTGGAGTTAACCATTTCTTTCCCACATCAGATCTTTGAAGTATATCTTATATTATTCCCAGTTTGTAGAAGAGGATAGTATCAGTATTCAAATAATTTTTACCAAGGTCACAGTATAAAATAATTGACTCAATCCCAGGCATTTTGGCTATGGGGTCCATGCCTAATCCACCATGATTTACTACCAAGATTCAATGAGAGACTCTGCTATTATTTCTCCTTCTTTGTAATCTGAACATTAGAACTTTGTCCACTTTGGGTCTCCATTCGTTTCAGAAAAGATTCCTCTTTTCTCCACCTGTATTTTCTTATGTCTTTGGCCTTTTCTGTGGAATCTTCTTTTGTATTTTTAGAAAAGGGATAAAGATTATGAGTAAAGTATCTTTTAGAGATTATCTTATTTACATTCAGTCATGTAAGTCTAGCTACAGCACTGATGTTAATATTTTTAGCACTGCTAATTGTGGCTGTTTTCATTGTTTTAATTTTTATTCTTTGTGGTTGAATGTGAAAAGAATCCAAGGTAAATCTGAATTCTCTTAAATTATATGCAATGCTGGGTTTATGTTTACATTGGTATTTTTTTCCTGTAGTAAAGCTCCAAAGATTTTATTACTTCTTAAACTTGCTGTAAACTGTGAAAGACACTATGGAGAAAAACATGTCACTACATACACAGACTACATTTTTTATTAACATAGAATTGATTTACAGTGTTTTGCCAATTTCTCCTATACAGCAAAGTGACTCATTTATATATATACACACTCTTTTTTATATTCTTGTCCATCATGATCTATCCCAAGAGATTGGGTATAGTTCACTGTGCTATACAGTAGGACGTTATTGTTTATCCTTTGTAAATGTAACCCCAAACTCCCAGTCTTTCCCATTCCCTTCCCTTCCCCCTTGGCAGCCACAGGTGTTTTCTATGTCCCTGAGTCTGTTGCTGTTTTGTAGATAGGCTCATTTGTGTCATGTTTAAGATTTCACATATAAGTGACACTTTTAAACAAAACGGGAAACTAAAATTTGTATACAGACCTAGCTACATGAAATGAAAAATATTTTCTATTGAATTACCATTGAGGAAGAAAGTAAAAAGAGATCAGTAAAAGCACAAAAATGCAAAATCCTAAATCTTGCAAAAATATAGGAGCACAACAAATGAACATTTCTCATGTCCTCATAAAATATAATGTTATTTACAAACCACATAAAGCACACAAAATAGCCCTAATGGTAGTAAATATGTATTATCATTCTAAATCAAGCCATAACTAATGACACTCAGGGAAAGGTTTAGTTTATACTGAGGCTAGGTGTCTTGCAAATGAAAAGCTATTTAAGTGCTAAAATCAATTGACTATATAATACCATGTTTTCTGATGGGAATAGTGCACAAAAGATGCCTGGAAGTTGTTTGTTACAATGGCTAAATGAGATTCTACCTCTGGTTATTATCCACCCATACATTCATCATTATAAACCACTTCATTTTTATTTTATTATATTGATTTACCTTAGCACCCAAGACAGCTTATACTCCTACAAAATTCAGAAAACATTGATTTACCTAAATTATTCAGTACGTTACTATATGGCTATTATGTCATTTAACATTAGAAAAATCAATACAACTTTTTGTTAATTGCCTGTCACATACCTAAGGTATCACAAATGTGTTTTTCTGGAATCATTAATTTGCACTATGCTGATGACATTTTTATAAGTCAACTAGTTTAATACAAAATGGCATATGTAGTGGGAAAGTATTAGGATATGTAATGAATAATTTAAAGTTGCAATATATAAAACTGTAGAATAATTTATTAAGGTTATAATAATACCATTTCTCAAATGGCTGAAAGGTATACTGCTGTCTTCTGTGGACATTTTATAAATATTTTTTTCTTAAAACTCTATGTAAGTATAATGGATAAGATGGTAAGTAAGCTCAATGTGATGTTTACTATTTTGAGAAATTGCTATAGAGAATTTTTCCTGCATGGCAGAGGAATCATTGTAATTGAGAAGAAAGATACACTTCAAATGATAATTTGCTATTTTTTTATATTAGAATAGACTAAAACAGCTGATATTTAAAATATTAAAATGAACTTATACAGCAAGATGATGGTCTAAAAGTGTTTTGTGAACCTGCTGATACTGTCTTCTTTCTGATCATTCTGAAAAGTTATTGTAAATCTTGGGCTCATTCTACCTAGAAAATGAGCCACATATGTGTGGAGATTTATACCTTTTTATTTATTTGACATGTGTATATAATACCTGTGACATTCCTGACATATAATAGGTAATCAGTATAAATCAAAAAGGATCAAAAAGTATAAATTTTGTTCTGTCTTTTATTTGGGATACAAAAACCACTTGAGAAACCTATACTTGTATTTTCCTAGTGTCTTAAATAATATTGTATTAAGTAAAATACATGAAACATAAAGATAAATGTCAAGTTTAAAAGCACACATATTACATTGAAGCTGAAAACTAACCCAGAGTAACTATTGCTAATATGTCACCTACATAGAATAGAATGATGGGGAAATGATGCCATATATATATATGGCAGAGCTCTAAGAAGAAAATAACAGTCACTCAAAGTCAGTCGTTGCAGCCAGAAGTTAACAAGATAATCACCTTTGCTATTTCAGAGAAATATGTATATAAATATGAATTACTCTGTTCCAGTGGCTTTCCTGTCAGTTCTGTCCAATACTGTCACGTATTAGAATATGTTTCACGTTACGTAATTTGAAGGATTTATATTGTGCCCTTCAAGGATTTATATTGTATATGTAATTATATTGTTATAATTACCATAATTACTGACTTACTGATTTTTATCCTATGTATGAGGCATCCATTATGATCCAGAAACAGTTGTACACAAATTCTTGAAATTGAAGAACTTTACATCTGGGGAAGAAAAATACAAGAACTCTAAAACAAGAGTATGTTTTAAGTGATAAACTGCAGGAAGTGGTGTAGGAGTATAAAACCGCATTCCTGCTGCTAAAGCCATATGGGATAAAGGACCATTTTCCCCCAGTGTGTCATAAGTGATTATTTTTGAAAAATCCAATAAAAGAGCGAAATTGAGGAATCCAAATAAAACATATAAAACATATCAGTTTTTATAAAAGAAACATTGGTTTTAATACATGTGAGTAAACATATTTAGTTTACATATGTGATTTTTTTCATGCCAAGTCTGTCTTACTAAAGATAGAGGCGTTTGGTTTATGTGTTGGTGTGATAGTCTTAATTTGGTATGAGCTACTGCCCTTAAAACATAAGTCTACACAAGACTTAAAGTCTTAATCTCTCTCACTTTTATAGCTTACAGCTAGTTGTGTTTGTTGGCAATGGATTTAGAAAATGATTTATTCATATCACCATTATATTAAATATCTATATTCACAATATGTACACTTATTAAGTTACAGTTAAAAAGACTCCATTTATTGGCTTTATTTACTCAAAGTTGGCCTTTCATATCTTTAGCCAACTCCTGACTATGCCCAGGTGTAGCACTACTGCAAAGTGTCTTTTAAATAAACCTTTTATTTTTAATTTACCTTGCTTAATATTTTGGATGGAAATGCTGATTGAGTTTTGATGATCTCATTGCTTCACTAGCCAGTAAAACTCTGCAAATAACACACTGGATTTCATGCTTCAACAATAGTTTCGGGTACAAAACTGAACTCAATACTAATGAGGCTAGAACAGGTAATTTGAGCTTATACTTTTTTAGCATCCTTTCCAACATTACCATGGTTCAATATTATTATTATTTGGTTTAATAATATTTCACAGAAAGTTACGTTTTTGTCAGGAAAAAAGTTCTAGTGAAGCTTCTTTCTCCACCTCCAAATTGGGGTTAAAATACACATTCCAATTTCTGAATTTAATAATGTTAAATAGTACATTTAAAAATGGATTTTATTTAAAAATTTAACTTGTAAAATGAATGTTTCTTACAAAACATGATGATTACCATAATATCATAATTCTTTTATATGTAATCTAAAATATATCAGAAAGTAGAGAAATTTACTTAATGCATTTGAGTTATTCTATACTCATTCTGAGGAGAAATCAAAGATGTACTTGTTAATGTTATCTGTTAAAATTATTGGCTTCATGACTTCTGAAGTATCCTGGCCAGAATGATATCCTATAGTCATACTATGTAGGTAATATGTTACGCATTAAGATGTTGGATATGCTTTGGAAATATTATTGTCACTTTTTATCATATTATGTCTTTATAATTTAAACCTAATACAGTTTTTTTCCCTATTAGATGGTATATACTCTGTCACACTTGTTCCTGTTTCACACCTTTTGTTCATGCCTCTACCCAGATTTCTCAACAGCTTTTCCCTCACGCGACTCTTTGCTGTGGTAATCACTCTTTATATTTTACATATTACTTAAATGTTGCCTTAACTAGGCATGGTATAAATTAAGTGAATTCTCTGTTTCCTCCCAAAGCATCTTCTCCTGTATTTTTGTGGCACTTATTCCAATTTCAAATTATGTATCTATTTTGTACTATTTATGGTCTTCAATACAAGTTAGGGAGAATGTCTCATTCATTACTCTGTATCCAGTGTTTGACATGCTGGTCATAGGTACAGAAGTCTTAAATGATCACATGTTTAATGAATATTTGGCTATTATGAGTTGTTGTAATAGTGATTACATAGGCCAGATATATAACTAGCAGCTTTTTGGACTTTCCAAGGGGTACACCCCTCTCAAAATCTCAACTGGATGATTTAAATAGCTTTGTTACTATATTTCTGCTTGCATTTGATCTACTAGGATCAATTTTATTTATGACAATCAAAGTTGTCTTCTTAAACAGAAAGCCAAATTAAATCATTTTCTTTTGAAAATTTTCTATGGAATAGAATTAAAATGAAATGATTGAAAAGGACAACAAGTTGATTACTAATTCTCAGAAGTAATTTATATAACGATTTTTATTTTTTTCGATTATAGCTGCTTTACAGTGTCCTGTCAATTTTCCACTGTACAACATGGAGGCCCAGTTACACATATATGTATACATTATTTTTTCTCACGTTATCATGTTCCATTATAAGTGAGCAGACGTAGTTATCAGTGCTACACAGCAGGATCTCATTGATAATCCATTCCAAAGGCAATAGTCTCAGAAATAATTTGTTGTCACCTTTCTTTTTTTTTTTTTTCATTTTTTAAAAAAATTTATTGACGTGTAGTTGATTTACAAGGTTATCATAATTTCTGCTGTACAACAAAAGAGATTCAGTTATACATGTACACACATCCATTCCCTTTCACATTCTTTTCCCACATTGATTGTCACATAATATTTTTTTATTACAGAATAAAATACATATATTTAAACACAGTTACATTTAAACAGATTATTATATCATGGATCTTAAGAATCAGAGTAAGTGTCTCCCTCTGTAGAATTGGAATGGAAAATATGCTGAGACAAATAGGAAATTTACTCTGTACTTTATCCCATTTTGTATGGCTTTCATCTTTACTATTTAGTATTATCTATTACATTTCAATTTTTCTTTAAAAATTAGCATTCTATTAAAATTGTGTATATTATGCAACTAAAATTTATAAAGAAGAAAGCCTTGTATACCATTAAATATTTTATACATCATAATAAAAAGAATAACTGGTAAGAATAACAAAAATAATACACCCTCTGAAAATAAGTAAAATATAAAATGCATAAGTTGGTTAAAAACAGTGTAACTATATAAATATGTCCTCACAATTTGTTAAATCTTATTGATTCTTCAATGAAGGCATTACACCATTCTAGGTGATGTGATAAACAAGACATTATAGACCTTACATTGTACCATGGAGAGAAATGGTTATTAATAATACAGTTGTGGAACTGTATTATTTAATTGTACAGTTGCATTATTTAATTATAATTATCATAAATTCTTTGATGGAGAGGAAATCAGAATCAGATGTAAGAAGACTTAAACATTCCAAGAATGATGTCAAATGACCCCCTTCATGGTGGATTAGGCACTTATTTACTATGAGATATATTTCTTCTCCAGAGATTCCTTGTTTGTGTATCAACTGTAGATTTTTGCTTTGCAGTTATTCTGAAGTTTTGATGTAAGAGTCTATATGTATATGAGATTTCTTTAAGTTGTTGATCTCTTAATTGCAAGTTCATCTCCGGTGTCCCGTATTTGTACACACCTCTTCTCATGATTTCTGATTTTTGTGGTATAATTGTGCATGGCTGATTTCGTATCTTTACTGTATATGTACCTTTACTGGTGAGCCTTGCCATTTGTGGAATTTTTGTTTCCGTTTCCGTTTCTGTCTTTTCTTTCCTGCCTAGAGAAGTTCCTTTAGTATTTGTTGTAAGGCTGGTTTAGTATTGCTGAATTCTCTCAGCTTTTGCTTATCTGAGAAGGTTTTTATTTCTCCTTCAAATTTGAATGAGAGCCTTGCTGGGTAAAGTAATCTTGGTAGGAGGTTTTTTCCTTTCATCACGTTAAGTATATCATGCCACTCCCTTCTGGCCTGAAGCGTTTCTGCTGAAAAATCTGCTGATAACCTTATTGGGGTTCCCTTGTATGTTACTTGTTTCTTTTCCCTAGCTGCTTTCAAGATTTTCTCTTTGTCTTCAATTTTGGTCAGTTTGATTAGTATGTGTCTCGGTGTGTTCCTCCTTGGGTTTATTTTATATGGTACTCATTGTGCTTCCTGGATTTGAGTGAGTAATTTGGTTCCTTTCCCATGTGAGGGAAGTTTTCGGCTATTATCTCTTGGAATATTTTTTCTGTCCCCTTCTCTCTCTCTTCTCCTTCTGGCACCCCTATAATATGGATGTTGGTGCGTTTCACTTTGTCCCAGAGTTCTCTGAGACTCTCTTCATTTGTTTTCAATCTTTTTTCTCTTTTATGTTCCACATTCATGATTTCCACTAACCTGTCCTCCAGCTCACTTATTTGTTCTTCTGCCTCCTATATTCTGTTGTTGGCTGCTTCTAATGAATTTCTTATTTCACTCATTGTATTTTGCATCTCTTCCTGCTTAAGTTTTATATCTTGTACTTCTTTGCTCAGTGTTTCCTGTAAGTTATCCACATTTGCCTCCACTTTATTTCCAATGTCTTTCATTATCTTCAGCATCCACAGTCTAAAGTCTTTTTCCTGGAGGCTAAGAATCTCCTCATCACCTAGCTGATTTTCTGGGGTTTTTTCTTTCTCCCTCATCTAAGTTATAGTTCTCTGTCTTTTCTTTTTATAGGTTTTTGGTGTGGTGACCTTTTTACAGGTAGTAGAGTTACTTCTGGTGTCTGCCCCCCTTGTGGCTGAAGTCATTATGGGGGCTTGCTGTAGGCTTCCTGATGGGACGGGCTGATGCCTGCCCCAAGTTAGGTAGAGCTGATTCTAATCCCTCTGGTGGTTGGGGCTTAGTCTCTGGATGGGATTAGAGGCATCTGTGTGCCTGAGGGGTCTTTAGGTAGCCTGTTTACTGAGGGGTGGGGCTGTGATCCCACCTGGGTTTTTGTTTGCCCTGGGGCTTCTCAGTGCTGACTGACTGGTGGGTCCAGATTTTCCCAAAATGGCCACCTCCAGAGAAAGGCAGCTGCTGAATATTCCCGAGAGCTTTTCTTTCAATGTCCTTCCCTCAAAACAAGCCACATTCACCCCTGTTTTCCCAGGATCTCCTCCAAACAGTCAGGTTTGACCCAGATTCCCATGGAGACCTTTCTCTGCCCTGGGATCCAGTGCACGTGAACGTCCGTGTGCACCTTTTAAAAATGGTGTCTCCATTTCCTCCAGTCCTGTGGAGCTCCTGTGCATAAGCCCCACTGGCTTTCAGTGCCAGGTGCTCCAGGGGCTCTTTCTCCTAGTGCCAGATCCCCGCATGTGAGGGTTTGATGTGGGGCTCAGAACTCTCACTCCTGTAGGTGAGTCTCTGTGAACCAGTTAGTTTTCAGTCTGTGGAACTTCATACCCGTGAGGTATGGGGTTGTTTATATTGTGAAATCACCCCTCCTACCTCTTGATGTGGCCTCCTTTTTTTCTTCTGGAGTAGTATATCTTTTTTAAGGTTTCTGGTCCATTTGGGTGGAGATTGCTCAGCTTTTAGTTGTGAGTTCTGTTGTTTTTAGGAGAGAAGTTGAGCTACAGTCCTTCTATTCTGCTGTCTTACTCCTCTCTCTGTTGTCACCTTTCTGTAGGCTCATTATTTCCTGCATACTCGTTTTCTAATATTATACACACCAAAGATTATGCCTATATAGAACCGCTAACAGACTGGGCCAAACTTATGGGACAAATGGAATAAAAGATTCACTGTTTCAAATCAAATAGAAATTAATTTATCTTTCCTGCAACAGATTGGGATAGGCAAAGGATTCTTCCTACTCGCTGATCTGGTAGTGTCCTAGAAATTTGTCTTTGTTTGCTTTGCTTAAGCTGGCCATTAGCACCATATAGGAATTCCAACACTTCGAAGAAAGAAAGTAGAAACCAGATCCTTCTTTAAGGGGCATGACCCGTAAGTTCAACATATTTCCAGTCATAGTCCATTGGTTGCTCATTTCATAGATCCACCCCAATAGTCTAGGCATTATGGATATGTGTCCTGCTGAAACTTAGGGGAAGAGGTTTTACTAAAAGAAGAACGATAGAGTTCCTGTTATCACTCATTGGTTAATGAACCCAACTAGTATCCATGAGGATCCCTGTCTCGCTCAGTGGATTGAGGATCTGGTGTTGCTGCGAGCTATGGTATAGGTCACAGTCATGGCTCAAATCCCACATTGCTGTGGCTGTGGTGTAGGCTGGCAGCTACAGCTCTGATTTGACTCCTAGCATGGGAACCTCCATATACTGTGGCTACAGCCGTAAAACGCAAAAAAAAGGTGGGGGGGAGGATGGAGTTCCTTTGTGGCATAGTGGGTTAAGGAACCGGTGTTGTCACTGCAGGGGCTCAGGTTGCTGCTGCAGAGCAGGTTAAGTCTCTGACCTGGGAACTTCCATATGCCATGGGTGCAGCCAAGGAAAAATAGCTGGTGGCTCTGTTACAAGGTCTTGGGTTTTATTATTTCCTTTGCCTAAAATTGACTCCAGATTTTAAGGTGCTATTTCCTGGTTACTATTCAGGTTTCAACTAAAATTAATCTCCTTAGATAAGTTTAACAACCAAGTGCCTATGGTCCCCATCATTACTCTTTATTACAATTTTTCCATATTGCCCATTGCTCTGTGAAAATATCTTGTCCAGTTATTGGTTTACTTTTTATTTGTTTGTTTAAATGTTCTGTTCTCTTTCTGTTTCTCCATCAAAATGACTATGAGTGAGAAGAGGAAAGGACAAATACAGAACATTGAAAATGCATTTGAAATTATGGAGACCAGCAAGATGAAGCAATTCTGCACACATATAGATGAATATATCAAAATATAAGGGGAACCACTAATCACATAATCATAATGGTCACATACATAAAAAAGAAAAACCAAGCCAAATATAATGCTAAACATTATCAGCAAATCACAAGAAAAGAAAACAAAAAGAGGAAGCAATAGCAATCCAAAATAATTTTTAAGTATAAAGACATACTTATCTGTAAATCCATTGCATGTAAGTGGATTAAATGCTCCATCTAAAAGAAAAAGACTAGCTGAGTGGATTCAAAAGCAAGACATATATATGCTGTCTGCAGGAGATCCACTTCAGATCTAAGGACACATACAGACTTGAAGTGAAAGGGTGGAATAAAATGTTACATGCAAATAGAAATTATAGAAAAGCAGGAGTAGCAATGCTCATATCAGACAAAATAGTTTTTAAAATAAGGAGGGTCACAAGAGATAAGGACACTATATATTGATCAAAGATAAATACAAGAAGAAGTAACAATTTTAAATATATATGCACCCAACATAGGAGCAGCAGAATGTATTTGGCAACTACTAACAGCCATAAAAGGGGAAATTGGCAGTAACACAATAATAGTGGGGGAAATTTAACACCCCACTTATAGCAATGGACAGATCATCCAGATAGAAAATCAGAAAGGAAACACAAGTCTTAAGTGATACACTAGACCAAATAGACTTAACTGACATGTATACAACTTTTCACCCCAAAGCAGCAGAATATATATTCTTTTCAAGTGCATACAGAACATTCTTCAGGATAGATCACATCTTGGGCCACAGTTCAAGCTTTGATAAATTTTTAAAAATTGAAACTATTACAAGCATTTTCTCCGATCACAGTGTTATGAGAATAGAAATAAACTAAAAGAAAAAAAAACAGCAAAAAACTTTACCCCTTAAACATCTAGAGAAGGGAGAACTGACAAAGCCCAAAATTAATAGAAGCAAAGAAATCATAAAGATTAGAGTAGACATTAATAACATAGAGACAAACAATTGAGAGGATCAATGAAACCAAAAGTTGGTAATTTGAAAAGATCAACAAAATTGAAGAAACCCTTAGCCAGACTCATCAAGAAAAAAAGGGAGAGGGTTCAAATCAATAAAATTAGAAATGAAAAAGAAATTACAACTGACACTGCAGAAATACAAAGGATCATGAGAGACTACTGTGAGCAACTGTATGCCAATAAAATGGACAACCTATAAGAAATGGACAGATTCAAATAGAAAATATGTTCTAATAGAAAATATGAACAGGCCAATGGAGAAGGGCAGGGAGTGGGATGGACTGGGAATTTGGGGTTAATAGATGCAAACTATTGCCTTTGAAATGGATAATCAATGAGATCCTGCTGTAGATCCTGGGAACTATATTTAGTCACTTATGATGGAGCATGATAATGTAAGAAAAAGAATGTATATATGTATGTGTGACTGGGTCACCTTGCTGTATAGTAGAAAATTGAGAGAACACTGTAAACCAGCCATAATGGAAAAAATAATGAAGGAAATATGGACAGACCAATCACAAGTATTGAAATTGAAAATATGATTAAAAAACCTCCAAAAAAAAAAAAACAGTCAAGGACTTGATAGCTTCACAGTTGATTCATACCAAACCTTCAGGGAAGGTTAACACCTTTTCTTCTGAAACTTGTCCAGAAAATTGCAGAGGAAGGAACACTCCCAAGCTCATTTTATGACGCCACCATTACCCTATTTATAAAACCAGACAAAGATACCACAAAAAATAAAATTACAGGTGAATGTCACTGATGAACATAAATGCAAAAATCCTCAACAAAATATTAGCAAACTGCATGTAAGTATACATTAAAATGATCATACACCATGATCAATTAGGATTTATCCCAGAGATGCAAACATTCTTCAATATCTGCAAATCTATCAAGGCGATACACCCCATTAACAAACAGAAAAGTAAAAAACATACGATTATCAATAGATGCAGAAAAAGCTTTTGACAAATTTCAACACCCACACCTCAATATAATAAAAGCCATTTATGACAGATCCACAGATAGCATCATTCTCAATAGTGAAAAACTGAAAGCATTTCAATTAAGATCAGGAAAGAGACAAGGATGACCTCTTTAACCAGTGTTATTCAACATAGGCTCAGAAGTCCTAGCCATGGCAATCAGAGAAGAAAAAGAAATAAAAGGAATGCAAATGGGAAAAGAAGTAAAACTATCACTGTTTGCAGATGACATGATTCTATACCTAGAAAATCCTAAAGACACTACCAGAAAACTATTAGAGCTCATCAGTGAATTTGGTAGTCCCAGGGTACAAAACTAATACACAGACATCAATTGCATTTCTATACATTAACAATGAAAAGTTAGAAATTAGGGAAACAATCCCATTTACCATTGCATCAAAAGACAAAAAAACAAAAACAAACAAAAAAACACCTAGGAATAAGCCAACATAAGCAAATGAAAGATCAAAAAGAGAAATTACTGAAGCAATCCTGTTTACCATCACATCAAAAAAATAGAATACTTAGGAATAAACTTACTTAAAGAGATAAAAGACCTGTACTCTTAAAACCATAAGACACTGATTAAAGAAATCAAAGAAGACACAAATAGATGGAAAAATATACCATGCTCTTGGATTGGAAAATCAATATAGTCAAAATGACAATACTACCTAAGGCAATTCTACAGATTCAGTGTAATCCCCATCAAATTACCAATGACATTCTTTACAGGACTAAAACAAAATATTTTAAAATTTGTATGGAAACACCAAAGACTTCAAATAGCCAAAGCAATATTGAAAAGAAAAAAGGAACTAGAGGGATCAGGCTCCCTGAGTTCAGACTACTGCAAAGCTACAGTCATCAAGACAGTATGGTACTGGCACAAAAAAAGCAGAAATATAGATCAATGGAACAGCATAGAAAGCCCAGAAATAAACTCAAACACTTATAGTCAATTGATCTATGACAAAGGGGGCATGAACATACAGTAAAGGAAAGATAGTCTCTTTGATAAATGGTGCTGGGAAAACTGGTTAACTGCACATAAGGGAATGAAATTAGAACACTGTCTAACACCATACACAAAAATAAATTCAAAATGGATTAAAGACCTAAATGTAAAGCCATACACCATTAAACTCATAGAGGAAAACATAGGCAGAATGCTCTTTGACATAAATCACAGCAACATCTTATTTGATGCACTTCCTAGAATAAAAACAATAAAGACACAAATGAACCAACAGAACTTAAACTCAAAAGCTTCTGCACAACAAAGAAAACTATTAAAAAATGAAAAGACAGCCAACAGAATGGGAGAAAATTTTTGCAAATGGCTCATCTGACAAAGGTTTAATCTCCAAAATATACCAGCAACTCGTGCAATCAACAATAAAAAAAACAAACAACCCAACTGAAAGATGGGCAGAAGAACTGAATAAACATTTCACCAAAGAAGACATACAGCTGGCCAGCAGGCACATGAAAAGATGCCCAACATCACTAATTATTAGAGAAATGCAAATCAAAACTTCTTTGAGGTACGACCTCACACCAGTTAGAGTGGCCATCGATAACAAATCAACAGATAACAGATGATGAAGAGGATGTAGAGAAAACGGAACCCTCCTACACTGTTGGTGGGAATGTAAATCGATACAACCACTGTGGAAGACAGTATGGACATACCTCAGAAAACTAAATGTAGAACTACCATATGACCAAGCAATCCCACTCCTGGCCATATATTCAGACAAATTTCATTGAAAAAGATAACATGCACCCATGTGTTCATTGCAGCACTCTTCACAGTAGGCAAGACATGGAAACAACCTAAATGCCCATCGATGGATGAATGTGTTAGGACAGAGTGGTAGATATATACAGTGGAATACAACTAAGCCATTAAAAAGACAAAATAATGCCATTTACAGCAACATGGATGGAACTAGAGACTCTCATACTGAATGAAGTAAGAGAAAGACACTATATATCACTTGTATATGGAGCCTTAAATATGGCACAGATGATTTATTTACAAAAAAGAAAAGCTCATGGACATGTAGGACAGACTTGTTTGCTGGGAGGGAGAGGGAGGGAGTGTGATGTATTGGGAGTCTGGGGTTAATAGATAAAAACTTGAATTTGGAGTGGACAGGCAAATGATATTCTGCTATATAGCACAGGGAACTAATCACTTATGATGGAGAATAATTTGAGAAAACGAATGTATATATATGTATGACTGGGTCACTTTGCTGTACAACAGAAATTGACAACATTGTAAATCAATCATCATAATTTTTTGTTAAATGACTGTGAGTAAGCCCTTTGAGAACAGGATTTTTTTCCTATGGAATGCTCTATGAGTATGCTTTCTGCATTTAGAAGAATACCTGTTGCATAATTCTCAAAAAATTATTGAACAAGTGAATAGACACAATTTTGTAACATATGAAGAAAATATTTGTTTTTCTCTTTCTTTCCTTTCATGCTTGCATGAAACAGAGATGTATATAACAGTAGCTAGATATACAGCATAGTAGACTGATATAATGCATGGAATCAGAAGAAATTCAGTCCATATTTTAAAGATAATTTCATTTTTATGTACATAGGAGACATAAATAATCTTTAGTAAAGAGCTATGATTCAGAGCAATATATTCCCATAACGTTAGATCTCAACTTATTTCTCTGTAGTGTGACTGATTGTTGAAGGAACTTCTACATAAATATTTCTCCCAGCAGGTCACATGATTCCTGTATGTCATGCCTGTCAGTTACCAATTGTGATGCTGTTGTGATAAACAAATGGAGTCACATCTGTAGGAGTGCGGTTAACATAGAAGGATTGATGGCTGTCCTAAGAACAGCTGAAACTTAGGCTAAGGATATAAGTTGTGACTTCTTAGTAGTTTGAAGGAGAAACAAATTGTACGTAGAAGAGTACTTTAGAAAATAGAACAGTACTTGTAATTTCTAGAAGTGAGAATGACCTGCCTAATGTAGCTTCAGATGATCAAGGAGAATCAGTTGTTGATGGGCTTGAAAACATTTTTCTTTCAAACGCCTTTTTTTCAAAAGCAGAGCTACTTTTGTTCTATCAGCTTCCCAATTTGCAAAGTCTAGACTTTGATCCTAAAATATGGTATTTCATCACTCACATATAGCTGTATGTTTCTGGTTAACTCTTAAAATTTTTTTGTTGTCAAGGGCAGATTGAACATTAATTAATTTAATTTGTCCAACATTATCTCTAAATAATTGGATTTGGTATGATCCCATTACCAGATTCCCTTACATAAGACAATCTCATTAACAGGGCCCTGAGATGTCACTTTAGATCCATTTGGTAACAAGATACAGACATAAACTCATTACAGGATGCACTTTCCATCCTTAAACTGATGGGGTTTGCTCTTGTTGTGTGACAGTAATATGCCTATATTGGAGAGGAAAAGGAAAATTATATTCTAAGAGAAAAAAAATTATAGAAAAGGAAAGAGGAAAGGAAGAAAGGAAACAAAAAAGCAAAGGTATAAATTATTTCTTAATCACATTGGACAATAAGGCAATATTTATTAAAATTTATAGAAACATTCGCACACTTTTTGATTAACCTCACAGAGCTATTTATTATTATTCAATGCAATTAACTCTTAAAGATAGAAAAATATAAGTACTTTGTCATTTCTATGGAGACTAGTTTCATCCCTCTAAAAAATAAACATGAAATGTGCATCTCTTCTTTTGATTTCAGGTAAGAAATAGCTATACACTAAGTCTGCTGAATATATATATGGTTAGTAAATCTAAGATGCTGTCTCAGTTCAATACCTTCTTCTTACTGAAATGCTGGGACATAATTGGCAATTGGTGGTAGTGGGAGTGGCCAGTACTCAGAGACCCAGAAAACAAAGTTGTTTTATTTGCTCTGTTTTAGACTGGCATTGATCCAAACTAAAGTGCTCTGGGTAGATTACGACTGATATGAAATTTTCCTGTTATACTCTTCTGTTTCCAAGGAGGTTGAGAATCTGCATTTCTTTGCCTTGGAACTTTTATGGGATAGAAAGCAAGAAGTGTAGGGAGATGAGTTTTTTTAATCTATTCTTATAAGTTTTATTTATAAAAATAGGAGTACTGGTATTGAGAACAGCAGTTTCTCCCTTACCTCTTCATATCTCTGATTTTCACTCCCTAGAGGCATACCTACACAACTCATTCATCTATTTCTTCTGGCATTTTTCATTGTATTTCTGAAACCTGTTATGGCCTATATTACCATTTCTAGGTCTTTCTGTTTGTAACACAGTTGACTGCCAGCTGTGAAAGATGAGAATGTGACCTCCTTAACACATTGTCCTCTTACTGCTTTTCCTCACCACATTCTCTTCCCAATTCTCTTAGGTCTCAACTTTTGTTCAGTCTTTAATGCTTACATTTTTATGGTTAGAAATGTTATTTAAACTGACTCCCATCATTTGTACATTTCCCATTTAGTACAACCTTTTGCTTTTCTTGGTGTTAATAATTACTTCATTAGGATGTGTGTGCATTTTCTTTCTGCCTGTTGCTGATTGATTAATGGAGACTTTCTAAGAGAACTATGAAACTCTTCTCAAAATGCTCAAATACTTTGAACAGGTAAACTACCAATTCCATTTTTTTTTCATGCGCTTACTGTTCCTGAAACACTCTTTTCTTCATCTTCCATTTTGAATTGGTTGTTTTCTAGACCTGCCAAACAGCTGTTGTCTTGGAACTTCTTTTTACTATGCCCATGGGAAACCTTATGTCTTTTTCCTATATCGAATATTTGTTTCCTGGTTCCCACATTTTTTTTCTTTTCCTGATTAACTTTTATAATTTTTACAAAATATACTCTTCAGTAGTTTCTTGAAGAAACAATGAACAATGGTTAAATAATTTTGATATTTTGCCATTCTTAAATATCCTTTATATCCTTTGATTGATATTTTGGTTAAAATTGATATAGATATTTTTATCAAAATTGCAGGTATTTATTGTTAACTTTGTGACAGTCACTACAACTTGCTACCAATATTTGTTTACCTAATTTTCCCCTCCTGCTTTTTTTCTTTTGTGATGTCAGTGTGCTTATCAAAAGACCATCAGCTGTGTTCCCATCATCAGATTTGGTTGCAATAGAAAGACTCTGCATTACAGTTCATTAAATCAAATAGAAATATTTCTCTCTTCAGGTAATTGGCAAAGCCTTGTCATTTGCAGGCTGACATGATGACTCTACGGTATTAGGGATTCAGTTTATCCACTTTTGTTTTGCTGTCAATTTCCTTATATGGCTTCTGTGTTATTCTTTTTCATGGCTGGTCCAACCACTTGAGTGCATGCTAGGTAACAGGAAGAGGAGAAGGGGGAGTGGAGCATTATTCCTTCCTTTTAACAGCAGGACAAGGAGTCATACATGTTAATAACTTCATACCTCATGGGCAAGAAGACCTGGTTCTTTTGTTTCCCAAATGACCCCTTTGCATAGCATCATGTTTGTTTGTTTTAAGAATGCATTTTCCTTTTTTATGGTGACATGATTTATAAATTTACTTGAAAATTTTGCCAAAAAATGTTGCCTGATTTTTCTGAGTTGTTTTTTATTGTTGCTATGAGTACAGATATGGTGATCTCTGGGTAACTATTTATAATTAAAATTGATGTACTCAAGTAGCTATTGAAGACATTTTGCGGCTAGGTCTTACTTATAGAACAGAGTTTTACCATAGAGTAACTAGTAGGACTGTCTGTTACTCCACTGGGGAAACTTTAAAATCATTATCTTTTCACATTTGGTCTGTCCACTGCCCAGAAAAATCGTGGTTTAATATTTTGAGGAAGAGAGCAGAGGGATGTCACCATGCACTGTGTAGACATGCATCACTTTTTAATTTCACCTCTCCTGTGTGTAGCTCTTTGAGTCCAGAGCCTTGTTGATCCAATCTTCTCAGAGAGTATATTTCCTCTACTCTACTGGAGTGAGAAAGGTACATTTTCCTGGCACTGCAGCCTTGGGAGGAAAAAAATCTAGGGACCCCAATCATAGCATTTTCAGTCATCACCCTCATAGTCCAGCCTTTAGAAGTAGATGTTACTTTCAGAGTTCTAGGTCTTTTGATTTTCCGTGGGATAAATTAGCTAGTTTACAGTTTTGTTCCATGCCCGTAAGGATCACGTCTATCTCTGCTAAGTCAGTTGTTGCTCAAAAAGCAACAGCTTTCTGTATATACTTTCTATATCTCAAAAAGTCTTGAATTTTCTTATTTTATACTTGTCTCCTTTTCCATAATTTCTGTCCTTTTTGGAATACAGTTTATTTAGTTATTTAGTTTATTGTTGTAATAGTGAAATTTGAGGAGGGAACAGAGAGAAAAACATGTGATAAGTGCTATGTATATATATAAGTAGATGTTTCCTAAGCTTCCTTGTAGAGAACATTTTGAAGATAATAAAGGGAAAGTTTGTCCTGTAAATAACAAAAGAAAGGAGTATAGAAACATGGTTCCCAGAGAGAGAATGGGATAAGATATTCAGGGTACTGAAAAAAACATTTTTTTCAACCAAGAATATTTTATCTAGCAGTGTTGTCTTTCAAAAATTAAGTACATGAAAAGATACTCCCAGACAAACAAAAGTTGAAGGAGCTCCTCACCTTTAAACTTAACTTGCAGGAAATGCTGAAAGGAATTTCTAAAGCTGAAATAAAAGGACATTAATGAGTAGCATGAAATATATGAAAATACACAACGCATTGGTACAGATGAGTGTATAGCCAAATTCAGAATACTGTAATACTGTAATATGATAGTGTGTTAACAACTACAATAAAATCTTAAAAGATGAAAGAATTATAAGTAGCTATAGCTACAATGGTTGGTTAATGAGTAAAAAATATGAAAACAGATAAATTATAACTTTAAAAGTATAAAAAAGGGGAGAGTAAACAAGTAGAGATTTTTTATGTGTCAGAGTTGGTTACTGGTATAAAATAGACTGCTGTATTTATGATATGTTTTATGAAGCCTTGTGGTAGCCACAAAGCAATAATGCAGTAAATACACAAAATATAGAGAGAAGGGAATCGAAGCATACCACTAGGGAAAATCATTACCTCACAAAGGAAGGCAGCAAGAGAAGAACAGAATAAGATAAATACAAAACCCAGAAAAAAAATAATGTAGCGTAAGTGTGTCTTACCTACCAATAATGACTCCCAATGTAACTGGATTAAATTATCTAATAAGAAGGCATAGTGTCTGAATGGGTAAAAGTAAGACCCAACTATATGCTATCTACAAGAGATTCAGTTCAGTTTTAAGGACAAAACACATAGGCTTAAAATGAAGGGATGGAAGAAAATACTCCATACAAGTGGAAACCAAAAGAGACGTGGACTAACTATACTTATGTCAGACAAAACAGACTTTGAACCAAAGATAGTAATATGAATCAAGGAGGGTCATTAGGTAGTGATAAAGAGGTCAGTTTGTCAAGAGAATATAACAGTCATAAATATATGTACACCTAGTATTGAAGCACCTAAATATATTAAGTAGCTACTAACAGATCTGAAGGAAGAAATAGGCAACAGTACGGTAATAGTAGGGATTGTCAGTGTCCCACTGTCATCAATGGATAGATCATTTCGATAGAAGGTAAGGAAGAAAAGATTGGACTTGAACCACATGCTATACTAAATGGGCTGAACCTACATATTTGGAATATTTCACACAACAGCAACAAAATATACATTCTTCTCAAATACATATGGTAGCTTCTCCAGGATAGATCAGGTCACAAAACAAGTCTTAGCAAATTTAAGAAGGTGGAAAACAAGTATCTTGTTTGATCACAGTGGTATCAAACTAGTCATCAATAATAGGAGGAAAAGTGGAACGTTCACAAATATGTGGAAATTAAATGGCAGTCTCCTGAACAACCAGTGGGTCAGAGAAAAAACCAAAAGGGGAAATAAAAATCTTAGGAAAAGTGAAAATTGAACCATAATGTCCTAAAACTTGTGGGCTGCAGCAAAAGCCCTGTTAAAACAGTAGTTTATGGTGATGAATACCTATGTTAAGAAAAATATCTTGAAAAACCAACTACTTTTACACTTTGAAGAATGAGGAAGAGATGAAACTGAACAGAAGGTTAGCAGAAAGAAGGAAATAACAAAGATCAAAGCAGACATAAATGCAAGAAAATTAGAAAAAAATCAGCAACACTAATAGCTCATTTTTGACCATATTTTAAAAATGGAATATTTTAGCTTAAGCAGAAAAAAAAAGACTCAAATGAAATGAGAAATGGGAGTTCCCATTGTGGCTCAGCAGAAACAAATCTGACTAGGAACCCATGAGGTTGTGGGTTAGATCCCTGGCCATGCTCAGTGGATTAAGGATCTGGCATTGCCAGAAGCTATGGTGTAGGTTGCAGACATGGCTCAGATCCTGCATTGCTGTGGCTGTGGCATAGGCTGGCAGCTATAGTTCCATTTCGAGCCCTAGCCTGAGAAACTATGTGCTACAGGTTTCTGCCCTAAAAATTAAAAAAAAAAAAAAAAGAGAGAGAGAAAAATGGAGGAGGCATTATACCTCCTTTTTCATTCCACACAAATACACTGGATCCTAACAGTACTATGTACAATTATGTGCCAAAAAATTGGATATCCTAGAAGACATGAGAAAATGCCTATTACGATACAAAATACCTAGACTCAATTAAGAAGAAATAGAAAAATCTGAACAGATAAGTAATTGCCAAGGAGATTAAATCAGTTATCAAAAAGCTCTCAACAAATAAAAGCCCAGGGCCCATACTTCACTGCTAAATTATATGAAACAGTAAAAGAAGAATTAATAGCCATTAACCTTAAACTCTACCAAAAATACAAAGATTTAAAGAGGTGGGAACTCTCCCAAATTCATTTCATAAGGCCAGTATTACTCTGCTGCAAGATAAGACACTACAAGAGAAGGGAAATAAAGGCTAATATTCCTGATGAGTAGAAGTGCAACACATCTCAAAAAAATTTAACTGCAAGCAGCAGTACATTTAAAGTTCATAGACATTATCAAGTGGGATTTATCCCTGGCATGCAAGGATAGTTCCTCAAACTTTGTTCATCAATCGATATGCCACATTAATAGAATAAAATGTGAAAATCATATGATCAGTTCAGTAGATGCATGAAAAACATTTGAAAAAATTCACCATCCATTTAAGCTAAAGACTCTCAACAAATTGAAAACAGAAAGAACACACTTCAATGTAACAAAAGCCGTCTTATGGTAAGCTCAGAGCTAACACCAGGCTCAGGGGTGACAGGGTGAAAGCCTTCTTTTCTAAGATGAGGAACAAGACATGAACTCCCATTATCATCATTTTTTTTTTTAAACGTAGGTCTGAACAGCCTAGCCTGAGCAGTTAGGCAAGAAAGAGAAATAAAAGATAACCCAAGTTAGCAAAGAAGTAACATTTTCTCTGTTTTCAAGTGATATGGCCTTACATATTTGGAAAATCTTAAAAATTCCATTAACAAACAACATTTATTAAAGTTATACAAAATCAACATGAAAAGTCAATTGTGTTATTATACACTAAAAATATCTGGCAAAGAAGTAAAGGGAATCTCATTCACCATAGCATCAAAAGTAATGAAACACTCAGGAATAAATTTAATCAAAGAGATGAAATATCTGCACACTGAAGACTATAAGACTGGTGAAAGAAATGACAAATAATTGGATAGATATCCCATGTTCATGCATCAGAAGAATTAATGTTAAAATATCCATACTACTCAAAGCCATATAGCTTCAATGCATTACCTATCAAAATTTCAATGACATTTTTTCATAGAAAAAGAATCCTAAAATTGATATAGAGCCACTATTGTTTCTAAATAGCCAGAGCAATACTGAGAAAGAAGAACAAGCTGAAGGCATCATAAATACTTTCTGGTTGTAAACTATTTTATAAGACTATATTAATCAAAACAGCATGATACTGGCATAAAAGCAGACACATGTACTAATGGGAAAGAATTCAGAGCCTAGAAATAAGCTCTTGACAGTGGTGCCAATAATACTCAATGTATTATTGGAGAAACAGTATTCTCTTCAATAAATTATACTGGGAAAATTAGATGATCACATGCCAAATGCTTAAACTCTTATACTACCTACCGAAACGAACTTGAAGTGGATTACAGATTTAAACATAAGATGTAACACTCCCGATTAAAAACATTTGGGAAAGCTCCTTGACTTTGGTCTTGACAACAATTTTTTTGTGTATGTGACATCAAAGCACAAATAAGAAAAGCAAAAATAAATAAGTGGGGGTATATCAAACTAAGAATCAACAAAATGAAAAGGCAGCTTATGAGTGGGAGTAAAATATTTGTAAACCATCTATCTGAATAGGGATTAATATTCAAAATAGAAAGCATGTCATTCAATTTAATAGCAAGAAACCAAATAATCATATTTTGAAATGGATAGACTTATTTGAATAGATTTTTTTCTCAAGATTACACAAGTGGCCATCATGTACATGAAAAGTTGTTCAGTATCAGGAATCATCAGGGAAATGCAAATCAGAGCCACAGTTAGCTATTACCTCATGTCTGTTAGAATGGCTGTCATCACAAAGACAAGAGATGAGTGTTGGCAAGGATTTGGAGAAAAGTGATAAGATCATTATGAAAAACAGTATGGAAGTTCCTCAAAAAATTAAACGTAAAACTGGAATTTTATCCAATAATCCTACTTCTGGGTATATATCCAAAGAAATGAAATGAAACCAGAATCTCTAAGTGATATCTGCACCCTCATGTTCATTGCAGCATTATCCACAGTAATCAAGCCTTGGAAGCAACGTAATATCCATGAACAAGTGAATGAATAAAAGAGAAGTGGTACATAAAAGAATGGAATATTATTCAGCCATGAGAAAGGAAATTCTGCCATTTGGGATAATATGGATGGATCTTGAGGGCCTTATGCTTAAGTGAAGTAAGTCAGACAGAGAAAGGGAAATACTATATGAGGTCGCTTATGTGTAGTATCTAAACATCTGAACTCACAGAAGATGCAAAAGATTTGGAGCTCTAATGTCTAGCCTAATGGAAATGCTGTGATATATATAGATCTGATAGTTTCTAAGAGAGTGTGTCTTCAGTGTTCTTAGCACACACACACACACGAGATGAAGTGATGGTGATTTTAACTAACCTTGTTATCATTTCACAATACATAAACGTAGCATATCATCTTTTGTAATCTTAAAGTTCCACAATGTTTTATGTTAATTTATCTCAATAAAGCTGCAAAAAATACACTGTCTTTGTTAAGACATTTTTTGAATTACGAAACTATGGGGGATGGGTAGGATAATTTCCATGTACTTGAGATCCACTTTCCTCTTTGGTTTTCATCTTAACATCTTAGTGTAGTGTATTTGCTATGATTAATGAACCATTATTGCCCCATTATTACTAACTTAGATATCGTTAGTTATTCCGCTCCAAGATCCCATATCATATTACATTAGTTTTCACATCTCTTTAGGCCTCTCTTGACTGACAGTTTCTCAGACATTCCTTGCTTCAGATGATTTATTGATTAAATTTCTGGTCAGGTAGCCTGCATAAGTCTATCAGTATTTGTATGATGTTTTCTCATGAGTAGACTGAGGTTATGGGTTTTGATAGAGAGACTGTAGAGGTAAGGTGTTATTGCTGTCACATCATATTTAGTATACATCCTATCAACATGACTTAACCACTGTTGACATTGACCTTGATCACCTGGCAGAAGTAGTGTTTGCCAAGATTATCCTCTATAAAATTACTTTTTATTCCTAATTTCCATATTGTACTCTTTGGAATAAAGTCACTAATGCACAGTGCGACAAAATTAATACTGGATTTTGAAGCAATGCATTAAATAAACATGTAGATATCCTAACTTCAAGGAGGTGTAACATAATTTTCCACTCCTTAAGTGATTTTTCTTTGACTTCTCTCAATGGGTGTATCTAAGCAGATTCCTAGAAAATGGCAGAATAGAGACAGATAAAAACTAAGCATATGATCACTCATATTTTTCCAAAATTAAAGCCAAATAAGTGCCTATTTAAGCATCCTAATGTGTGGAACATTTAATACAAAGAAAAACTTGAAAATGTTTGGAGAAAGAGGTGATTTGTAAAAGAATGACATATTTCATAGAAATATGAAATTCTCAAAGACAGAAACAAAAAGGTAGGGAACTTACAGAAACACTGGGTACTAGAATTGATGGCATGTTTATTCAAGTTTTCAGAAACAATTTCCAGGAGAGGCAAAATAAAAAACATCTTATTATGAAGTGATAGATTTGAAGCCTTGTAAGCAGCTCCTGGATTTATCCTGTATCTTGGCAAAAACATACTTCTAAAGATACACACTCATACACACCTCTACACCCTCTGCATATTTGAGTTTGTGAATGCTTCTGTCTCTGTGAGTGTATGTGTGTATATGTGAATGTGTTTGTTAATGTCTAAGAGAATAGAATCACTATCACCATATTCTTTTATAAGAGCCTGTTTGCTGAGTTTTTTAATTTATTCTTTGGGAACTTTTATATGTAGTAAAAAAGTGTCTTAACTGGAAAGTTACAAAATCTGTAATGCTTTAGTAGCTTATATTAAATTATCCTATCTATGCATAATATTAACAGTCAGCTATTCTATTGTGCATACATATCAATATATTTTTTATGTAAGTTTGAGTAATATTCATCATGATTTAAATAAAAGATCTGGTAAAACATTGTTTTAGGAACAAAATTTACGATGGATCATGCACCAAATATCTTAGTGCTAACCAATAGTCAAATGGGTTATATTTAATTTAAATATTTTTCTGCTTATTTAGAAGAGGGTGTTAATTTTTCTTACATTTAAACTTATGCAAGATGCAGTCAATTATTTATAAAATCTTATTTAGGCAAATTTTGGCCATTTTGAATATTACTGAAATGAAAATTCATACAAAGACACAAAATGTTTTTGTCACCTACATAGTTAACAGCAAATGCCTTTTAAAATCACAAAGCTACGTTGTCAAAAACTAAAGAAAAATTTTGACACTGGCATAAATGGTTCACTTAAAGGAAATATAAAAACATTTCAAGCTTATGTATAAATTACCTTCAGTTCTCTTCACTTGGCAGGGTGTTTAGGGATTAAAAAAAAAAAAGTAGTAGTCTCTTAGGCACATAATGTTTACAAGTTCGGGATTTTGTGTACTCAGACTTTTCTCTAAATGATATAATCTTGCTCAAAACATCACCCAGAAACCCATTTGCTCTCACAAGAGACTTTTTAATTAACAGTCACATCTGTGCTATTACACTATATTTTTGCAAAGCTAGCAACAACTTAAACCACATTACTAAACTATGGAAAAAACACATAAATCTCAGTGGACTTGTTTGGTATTTCAAGAGCCTGAAGTAGTGATCTCTATGCTTCTAGAGTCTGGCCTTGAATTACTTAAATTTTTATAATGATATTATTAAATATTTAGTAGTGTAATATTTTGAGTAACTTCAAATATAAATGACATTAAAAATTAACCTATTTAAGCTATTTAAGGTTACCTGAATAAATTTGATTAGAAATCTGTTTTAAACCTACTTAAAGTAGCAGTGATGCTAGAAGATGCAATTTTCTAAGAAACAAATAAATCAGTAGTTTAATATTTAAGTGAAATATGGACAAAATTAAATAATTAAAGTATAAAATCACTTTGTAGGGTTGGGGGCTGCTTAAAAACATTGAGATGAATTGTTATTGCTGTATTATCATCATTTACATTCTGTATATAAAATGTTTTCTTAAAAGTAATTGCTAGCCTAATTCGATATAGCCTTAATTAGCACCATAAGATCATATGTCTTCTGCCTTTCCTTATTCAATCTTCCCCTTCTTTCTTTTCGTTATTTTCTAATCATACACTGGAAATATTAACAGGAAATTTTAAAAAGCATTTCTTCATATTTAAATTAGAATTCGCAGAGTTCCCATTGTGGCACAGTTTAAACAAATCTGACTAGAAACCACGAGGTTGCAGGTTCAATCCCTGGCCTCGCTCAGTAGGTTAAGGATCCGGCATTGCAGTGAGCTGTAGTGTAGGGTGCAGATGCAGCTCAGATTTTGCATTGCTATGGCTGTGGTGTAGGCTGGCAGCTGTAGCTCCGATTCGACCCCTAGCCTGTGAACCTCAATATGCCGTGGGTACAGCCCTAAAAGCAGAAAAAAAAAAAATTGGCATTTGCACTCCAGCTCATGAGTTCTTACCTGATGTTTGGTAATAAAATATTTTTGAAATAAGAGAAACATGAAGTCTATATTCAGTTAATTATTCTCTTTTAATATCTTGTTATAGCTATATTCTGAATTTAAAAATATAGTATTTCAGAACTGATTGTGTACATATTAAGCATATTAGTATTAGCTCTTATTAAGAAAAAATGTAATTGTACACAGTGGAAAAACATTTAGTATTATGTCCAATATTTCTAATCATTTCATGGATAGTTGTTGAAGCTTTACTTGTAACTAAATCACATACAAATCCAAGAATTAATTGCAATTGATTTTAATGGAACAATAAAGCAGAACTTAAAATTCTGTTGTTTTTCAGAAAGTTTTGAATAACTTGAACTGTTTAATTTTCCTTGATATCACTAAAGGCCAAGGAAAGCTGATTTAGTTTGATAATGATAAGTCTTGCACTTTCTAAAATGGAATCTTTAAAATCACCTAATTCTGATAATTTAATAATTTACATGAAAAATTCAGTACAGCATATTATATTATGTGGTTCTATACTTTGGGAAGATGAATATATGAAAGTTTGGAGTTTTAAGGAAAGGCATGATATTTATAATTGCTATGTTTAATGCATTTGATACAAAGAAATTTACATTTATACCAAGATTATAAGTACCTGAATTTAGATTGTGATTCTTCCTTTTCTTTTTTTTGTGAAATAGTTTTTTTAAATTACCCTTTCTATTTATGCATTTGTTAAATAAACCTACATAATGTTTTATTATATCTAGACACATACATTTTCATTGAAATGAATTGTGCAACATCATGTCTCTCTTCTTGGAGAATTGCAAATGTTAATATACACCATGTAATTGAGACTGGGACAAGTAAATACATTTCATCTTTAAAATGAAACAGACTTCAGAGTTATCCAAGCCAGAAAATAAATGGGATTAGCCTTAGATTTAAAACAAATAAAAAGCAAAAGAAAAACAAGAAACAAAACAAAGTATGTTCATCATACCCCGAGATAGTAGAGAAATAAGACAAGCTATTTCAGATGCAGTTAACTTTACAGATAGTTGAGTATCCCTGATGACTTGAGGAAGTAGGAAACACTGAGAAAACCATACGATAAATATTTTATGAAGCTGACAAGGAAACTGGAAAATTGCAGAAAGATTAGCAATGTTAGAGTCCTTGAATCTTTAGTGCTGACCATTGGCATAGCCATGTGATTTGACAGGACAGGGTTCAGATCTTATGTGAAAGAAGTGGGAGTAATAATTGTAAGATTAATACAGTATGAAGGACAGTGTATCCTAGAAGAAAGGGAATTTTATAATCAAGAATGTGATTGGAATGGCAACTTGAATTGTTTAGATTGACCAAGGGGGGAAAAAAAAAAACAACCTCAAACAATAAATGAGGTTGTTAGATTAGAAGAAAATGGTCATTTCAGACACCTTGAGTATAAGAGAGCTGATAATCACAAGTGTTGGAAGGAAGAACTTGAGTGAAATAGTGATTAAAAGTACTTAAGTGGAGAATAGGACTATGACATTAAAGAGTCAGGGACAATGAAGGCCATGCGAATGTACATATATTTCTCATGGAGACTAACTCTCTAAACCTTTTTTCAGTATGACAGAAAGTAAAATAATATGGCTCATTGGAGTATTGTGAGAATTAAATGATACCAAGTTAAGTGATTGATACAGCCTTGGGCACATTGTTATGAAATATTTTCCATATACCAATGCAGTTTTTAAATTCATTTATTAATTTTTCTCCTTTTTCCTTATTAACAAAGAGGCCTCATACATGATTAATGATCCTTTTAGTTTCATTTGACAGATTTTTGTTTTTCAAATTAAATATTGTCTCTGTCTGGAACCCACTTTCCACTGGATTTCTACATGTCTTATTGAATTAATTTTGACCATACTTTTACAAATGCAAATCAGTGTCAATCTGTTTTCCATCTCATGTTCAATGCCTTGGTCATAAAATCATAAAGCTGGAGTTCCCATCATGGCTCGGTGGTTAATGAACCCGACTAGCATCCATGAGGATGCGGGTTTGATCCCTGGCCTCGCTCAGTTAAGGATCTGGTATTGCTGTGAGCTGTGGTGTAGGCCAGCAGCTACAGCTTCCATTTGACCCCTAGCTAGGGAACTTCTGTATGCCACAGGTGGAGCCCTAAGAAGCAAAGTAGTAATAATAGTAATAATAATAATAATAAAATCATAAGGCAAGGTCATAAAGTCTGTTAGACTTTCTGAAGGCTGTTTTTGGTCTTTATGTATCTGGCCCACTGTGGTTTCTGCAGTGGTTTGACATGTGCAGTATACCTTCCCTAGGCATTGCAGGTTGCCTCTATATGCCTCATATTCCAAGTCTCAGTTCTTGAGTTACTAGCAAGCCTATAAGGAATTGCTTCTTTCAGTTGTTCTGCAAATACTTCTGCTGGCATTCTGAGCTATCTATCACAAAAAGAAAAAGAGTAAAGTTAGAGTTTCTCTTTATCTGCATTAGTAATTTCACATCTAGTAGAGAAGTTTTTATTTTCACATAGCTTACTCAAGTGTTCCTTTTTCCTATTACATTTTTCATTAAGATGATTTCTCTTTCTTCGCATAGAGTCAAAGTAGAAATAATTATTGACTGATTTCTCCACTATTAAGTTTGAGAGTATCTTGCTTGTTGTTTAGTCATTTGGTTGTAGATTGTATTAATTACTGAATCTATCTTACATAATTTTTTCTGGTATTTGTTTCAACATCTCTGCATTTTTCTGAAAAAAAATTACTACCAATATATGGAAAAATTATCATCCAGATATGTAACACCCCTTCTGTGAAAATAAGGCAGGGTGGAAAGTTCATGATTAAATTATAGCAGTCCTTTGCTCTGTTCCTCTGTTTTCACTGCTGCTTATGAGAGTTTTAATGTCAGACTAAGTTCTCAGTTTTGTTCTAAAAAGATTTTCAGGGCACCATGAAGCTTTATTAACTCTTTCAGCTTACTGGGATTCCATTAAAGTTAGTGCTTTAATGTATGAGAACTAAAAAATGAGAAATAGAATGAATTTTTGATGGAGCTTTGATAGTAATCGCATTTGTAGTCCTGAGTATGCTCAGTGTTGTAATTATGTTGCTCTTAAGTGTACTAAACAGTACCCTGGGGATATGAAAGAGATACCTTCTGAAGGTGCCAGGCTGGTGACCAGAGAGTAACTAAGACTCTGTGAAAATCAGATCATTATATTGACCCCTGCTCTGCCATTTTTTTCTCTCATTGATCTTTTATTATATAACTACGTTTAGTGTTAAGCAGTGTATATAAATACATATTGGCTTTCTAACGGTGTTCTTTAAATGGTAATAGACGTATTAGATCTTCCTGTGGTAATTTCTTTGGCTCAACAGGCAACCAATTAGCACTATAGGACATAGAAATATAACATCACAAACAAGCTATTTGTGTATTTCAGTTTTAAATTAGGTTTCTTTTAATTTGATGAAAGTATGCTAATAAGATCTAATGAATGAACATGCATTCTCAAGCATTTTCTTTTATCTCAATTAATTTTATTTGTTTATCACTCTGATTTAACATTGAAAGGAACTCATTAGGGAAAACACAAAGATATTAATGTAAAGATTTAAGTGATATAAGGAGAGCACTTTCCAAGGTACAGGTGCATATCAAATAATTTAAAATAACGTAACTGTGGAAGCATTTTAGAAGATGGTAATCACTAAGCTTGATAAAATGGAAGAACCATTTACATATAGCCAAGTATTAGCTTTTCTCAGCACACAGATGAAGAAAATGAATGGTATTTAATTTACCATTGTACTAAGAAATATTTATGTTCAGCAAAATTTTTATTTTAACATTGAGATTGTTCTTTAATTTGTGTTCTTTAGTAATTCTTTCCAATGACACAAAATATTCATTTCAATTCTGTTCCCTAAGGCATTCCATGTACTAAGGAATATGTACTAATTCTGATTTATAGCAAAAATTATTTTCCATATTCACATAGGTGAATTCAGCAATTATTAAGAGCAATTCCATAATTTAAATTCACTTAGTTGTGGGACCATTTCATCCATTTCATATATTTTTTTTTTCTTCAGTTTTGCCTGTCCTTTGACATATGGAGTTCCCAGGCTAGGGACTGGATCCGAGCTACAGTTTAGCCCTAAGCCACAGCTGTGACAACACTGGATACTTAGCCTACTGTGCCAGGCTAGGGATGGAACCTGCATCCCAGAGCTCCCAAGAGGCCATCAATCCTGTTGAGCCATTGTGGGAGCTCCTGGTGTGGTTTTGTTGAACTATCTAGATACCCGAGCTGAATGAAAGATTACTATAGATTTCTTAGAAAAGGTATGTTCACAGGAATAGCTGAAATACTGAGAGGATCTTTCTCAATAAATATTGCAGTGCAGTCTGTACTAGGTTGCAGTAAGAGGTAGGGGGAACTGGAGCACTCTCCCTAGAAAATGAACCATTGTGTATTCCTCTCCAGGGACTATCCTTTAGGGACTGAGTGTTGTGATGCCATCCGACTGTGTGTTGTGTGTGCCAGCAAAGGCCACTGTTGCTAGAGCTCCCTTGGACCCACACTTGCTGAGGGTGTGCTGATATCTAACTCCTGTGTCAGGCCTGCTGCCAGAGTTTGATGCTCACAAAGCCAGCCTCCACTGGAGCCTTGCCATTTCCTGCAATGTGTATGCTTTCAGGGGGGCTGTTATGGATAACCTGCATCCTGCCCTGCATGTACTGATGATGGGGCTCCTGGGGTGGGTCCACGCCTACTTGTGCACACTAACAGTGATGGCAACATCCCAGTCCCTTTGGGCTGTCTCAGTGAAGCTAACCCAGTACTCTTCTCAGGTCATCCTGTTGAAGCTCAAGGTTCAACACTTCACCACTAGGTGAACTAGTAGGCTCGCTTTTCAGGCTAGGAAGTGTGGTGATTTGGCAGCTATCAGTACAGGTCTCTCTTTGTCCTGATTGTTAGCAAGCCAGCACCCACACAGTCCCCTCAAGCAAAGTCCAGGCCACCACAGCTCCCTACCCCTCCCTGCAGACCTCCCAGATGGTGACAGAACTTCCCAGGGTGAGGAAATATTTCCTCTTTTACTGCCCCCTCCTGGAGGCGCAGGTCCTGTCCTGTCCTGATTCCTTTTTTTTTGTTTTTTCTTTTTGTCCTACCCAGCTGTGGGGATCTTTCTTGCAGCTTTGTTTGTATAAGAGATCTTCTCTCAGTTTTCATTTTGTCTTCTGTGAGATTTGTTCCATGTGGAGATGTATTTCTTGATATGGTTGCAGTAGGAAATAAGCTTCATGTCCTTCTACTCTGCCATCTCCATCTCCACCCTGCGAACATCACTTTTCTTAATATTAAATTAAGTTATTATAGTCAAGGAAAAGTTCCAAATAGACAAAACACAAGAATATTAATATATTTGTGATTAACCAATTTACTAATGCATGTCTATGGGGGAACTGTATTGGAATGCTGATCTTGAGCCATGATAAGGTCCAGAAAGCACATGTTATTTACAAGGCTCCAAAGAACTCGTGAATACTTAATCATATACCACTACTGCCCCAGCAGTTATTCTGGAGTGAATAACGTGATAGATTATACCACTCTGATTATCACGTTCTCAGTTGCAAAGATGCTTAGAAAAAGGCAAAGGAACATTTCTTACAAAACTCAGTAATTTTTATCACAATCCCATCATAAGCTTTCTAAATATATTTTCTAATGGTTCCACACACCCCTACCCATCCTTCTCAAAACCAGAGGACAACCTGGCTACCTATAACACAGAGGTTTTCAGATATGTGGCCTCTTTGATTTTACTGGCTCATATAGCAGTTTATCTCTTAGTGTGAGTCCATCCTTATTTCTTTATTCTGTCTTCTCCAAAGAGGTAAACTTCTTATGCAAAGCAAATTCATGTCTCTATACTATGGAGATTTAGCTTTACTGTCATTTTAGCAAAAGATGTGCATCAATTTTCTAGTTTCTCCACTGTGTATCCTTTCCTTTTCAATTGGACTCTCTCCCTAAGCACATAAGTGTCTTTAAGTTTTTAAATTCTTAAAAAAAAAAAAATCCTTCCATGATCCCACAACTCCTTTTCTTTTTATAGCTAATCTTTGAAGAGAAACTCTTTATCCCACTCTGTATTTTTACCTCCTATTCACTACTTAACCCATCATAATCTGACTCCTGTATTCAACTTTCCACTGAAACTTTTCTCATTAAGGTTATCAGTGATTTTTATCACCGAGTCCACTGAGTACTCTTCAGTCCTCACCTTATTTAAGCGCTTTTGTGTTAACCTTTTTGATCATCCATTTTTTCTTGAACTTCTCCATGGTCTATACCAAGATCTTTATGGTGGCTCAAGCAAATATCAGTTTATATTTGCATTAAAAAATACTCAAGGTAAAGCCCTGCTATATAAAACAGAACTTTATGAGCTTATCCCCAATTCAGCTGTACAGTAAATTCAAAACCATAGTCTGAGGTTAATTTTGACTCCCCTGCCTTGAGGCGTTGCAAAGGCTTATCTTCGAACATAGGTGGGATGTTCTCCAATTCACACGCTTTCATCTTTAGGCTGTTCGTCTTCCATGGAAGGGTGTTAGTTCTCCTCAGCTGAATATGTGTTCAATGAATGCTTTTTAATAGTTTTCAATCAAGTGTTTTCCAGAGAGTGTAATCTATGTTTAACCTCTCTGAATATTTATCAAAATCTTATTTTGGAGAAATTGTAATAAAGGAATATTAATTTTAAAACATACAAACTCTCCCCTCTTTTAAAAATGCTGAAGTACCACACATTAACTCTTCCCCAAAGAAAAGACAACACATGTATAACACATTATGTTGACTCCATGTAAAACTTAATTTGGAGGAGACAATATAATATACTGATTAAGAACTTGTACTTGAGAGTGAGATAGCTCTAGGTTTAAATCCAGTTCAGTAAATTCTGAATTAAGCAATTATGTAATACTATTTCATTGCACTAAATCTGAAAGAAATCCTAACATTCACCTGTATATGTTAGTCGTTAATTTCAGGACACAACAACTGTAGTGATATTCATTATGCTATCATTATGCTCTGGCTAATAGTAATCCTGATATTACCACTAATATTAAAGTTCTCAGAAATCAGAAACTTCGTTCATACATTTACACTTGGGAATTTATCATGAGACCAGAAGACCTGTTTATCAGTCAGCAAACTATGTGTAATACCCCTTCTCTATCTTAGGAATCCTTTCTTTTTCTTTTTCTTTTCTTTTTTTTTTTTTTTGTTTTTTGTTTTTTGTTTTTTGTTTTAGGGCTGCACCTGCAGCACATGGAGTTCCCCAGGCTAGGGGTCTAATCAGAGCTGTAGCTGCTGGCTTACACCACAGCCACGGCAATGCCAGATCCGAGCTGCGTCTGCAAATTACATCACAGCTCACAGCAACGCCCAATCCTTAACCCACTGAGTAAGGCCATGGATCGAACCCTCAACCTCATGTTCCTAGTTGGATTGGTTTCCACTGTGCCACAATGGGAACTCCTTAGGAATCCTTTTTCTATCATTTTCTTCTCTGTATACGCAGAGTCTCTCTTACTCACTGACTAAAGATGTAAACTTTTGGGAAGTGTAAGGGTTCTTTTTCTTGGTCTTTTGATTTTTTAGATTTTTAGATATTTTGAGTCATTAGTTTATACAATAACATTGGAAACGATTGCAAAAACAATTGTTGGTTGTAGGTATAAATAAATAAATGATGAAATGCAGTATGTAATGGCTTTTTTGGAGTTCTGTCTTACTTCACTTTAATCAAGATTTTATCAGTAATATAAATAAATCCATGGGAAAGTTTTTTATCAGATTTGCAGATAATATCTACAGAAAAGACAACAATGTTATCTAATACAAATTTATGTTGAAGTCTTTGGTTGAAATAATGAGCAGATTCTGAAAGGAGCAATTTTAATAATGATATATATATATAAATTTTTCAAATATGGTTCAAAACTTCACTGTACAAGTACAGAATGAAAAATGTATAGGTTAACAGCAATACAAGTAAAAATGACTTTTCTTTTTTTAGTGCTTAAGCAGACCTTAGAGGACTTGTATTTTCTAGAAGATGCAGTAGACATACTTTCTTTATTCTTCTTTCTATATACAAATAAAAATTATATATATATATGTTTTTATTTTATATATATACATATATATATGTATGTATGTATGTATCATAAGAAGATTCTGAAAGGTAGAGAGTAGGCTAGATAGGGGCCTCAGGATCTGAAGAACACACGGTAGGGGTATCCCTATTGTTTTGACTCATATGTCACATATGTAGAGCAGAATAAATTAGTAACTGAAAATATGAAAGTCTTCAGACAAAAAAAAAAAAGGACACATTGTACTGAATGAAAGGAAACCACGGTACATTAAAATATGTGGGATAGGAGTTCCCACTGTGGCTCAGCAGGTTGGGAACCTGGCTAATATCCATGAGGATACATGTTCAATACCTGACCTTGTTTAGTGAGTCAATGATCTGGCATTGCCACAAGGTGTGGCATAGGTTGCAGATGTGGCTCTGATCTGGCATTGCTTGTGGCAGTGGCATAGGCTGGCAGCTGCAGTTCTCATTTGACCCCTAGCCTGGGAACTTCCATATGCTACAGGTGTAGCCATGAAAAACAAATTTTTTTTAAATGTATGGGATACAGCTAAAGAAATGGAGAGAACTAAATTTATAGCATGACATGCCTATATAAAAATAGAGGAAATGTTTCAAATCAGTAATCTAGGCTTATACTTTTTATCAGTTGACTCCAGCTAGCATAATAGAATATCACAGGCTAGGTAACTTAAAAAATGTATCTGCTGGAGTTGCCCTTGTGGTTCAGGGGTAACAAACTCAGCCAGTAACCATGAGGATGCGGATTCAATCCCTAGACTCGCTCAGTGGGTTAAATATCCATTGTTGCCCTTAGCTATAGTGTAGGTCACAGATGTGGCTCAGATCCTGCATTGCTGTGGCTGTGGCATAGGTCAGCAGCTGCAGCTCCAATTCGACCCCTAGCCTGAGGAATTACATATGCCACACCTATGGCCTTAAAAAAAAATGCTCACAGTTTTGGAGACTGGAAATCCCAGATTAGGGTGCCAGTAGGGTCAGTGACTGGTGGTAGCTCTCACCTTGTGTTGTAGATGGTTACCTTCTTGCTGTGTCCTCACACAATAGAGAGAGAGAACCAACACTCTGGTTACTCTTCTTGAAGGACAAGTAGTCCATTGCTCCAAGCCCCCACCCTTATGACATCATTTAACATTAATTGCGTTCTCATTTTCAGTTCAGTTGCATGGGGGCAGAAGTTAGAGCTTTAACATAGGAATTTGTGGGAGAAATAAACACTCTGTCCACAATGTACCACAAGAACCTTGAAAAAAGCAAACAGAAGGACGTAAGTTATGAAGATAAGAGCAGAAACAAAATTATAAATAGAAAAAAGCAATATATGAAATCAGTGAAATAAATAACCAATTCTTTGTAAAGATCAATATATTCGACAAACTTCTTGAAAGGTTGGCAATGAAGAGAGAAGATACAGATTACCAATATTACAAATGAAGCAGGGAATACCACTACAGACCCTTGTAGACATAAAGGATAATAGGAGGGTATTATGAAAAACTCTGCATACATACATTTGACATGTTGTACCAAATAAGTCAATCCCTTGAAAAGCACAAACCACTGTAACTCATCGAGTGTAAGTTTATTTGAATCATCATATAATTTATAAAGAAATTGATTTTGTAATTAAAAACCACCAAACAAGAAAACTCTACATACAAATGGTTTTCTTTGATACTTCTCCCATATGTTTAAAGAAGAACCAATTCTACACAATCTTTTTCAGGAAATAGAAGAGGAAGAAACACTTAGAAATACTTTTTATAAAGTTAGAATTACCTCGATATCAAAACAAGAAAAACACAGTTTAAAAAAAAGTCAAAGACTGATATCTATCATAAATAAAGATGAAAATATGTAACAAAAACAAAATTTATCAAGATATAATAATCGTTTTTATATTATGACTGAGTTGAGTTTATTCCAAACATGAAGATGGCTTAATATTAGAAATCATTCAACATAATCCACCATATTAAGAGGTTAAAGAAGAAAAATCACATGATCATATCAATTGATGCAAAAAATTTGACAAAATTTAAAGCTCATTTATTTAAAAAAAAAAACCTCTCAGGAAAATAGAAACAGAGGGTCATTTTCTTAACTTGATAAATAGCTTCTACAAAAGGTCTTGAGCTAACATTATATTTAAAGATGAATTACAAAATACTTTATCTTTAAGATTCCTAATGAGGCAGTATGTCTACTCTCACCATTATTATGCAACAGAGTACTGAACTTTTATTTCATTAGTGCAATAAGGCAAGAAAAGGAAATAAAAACACATACTTCAGAAAGGTAGAATTAAACTGTTTATTTTTGTAGGCAACATGATCGAATTTGTATAAAATTCCTAGGAGTCTAAAATTTTTTATCGTTAATTTGAAAGAATTTTAGAGGTATAATTGATATATTAGTTTCAATTGTACAGCATAATGATTCAATATAGGTATGTATTATAAAATGATCCCCACAATAAGTCTAGTTAACATCCATCACTGCACACATTGTTACAGATTTTTTTTCTTGTGACATGACACCTTTTAAGATCTGTTTTCTTTCTAATTTTCAAATCTACAGTACTTTTAACTATAGTCACCATGCTGTTTATTAAATCTCTATTCAGCCATTAAAGAGGTAAATGAAGAAGGAAATTCTGCCATTTGTGACAGTATGAATGGGCCTAGAGCATATTATGCTGAATGAAATAGTGAATCAGAGAAATACAAATATTCATATTCCTCATTTATATGAGAAATCTTAAAAAAAGAACTCATATATACAGGTATTTTATACTAAAAATTTAAAAATCATGAAAGTAATCAAAGCAGATCTAAACAGAGACATATCTTTTCATGGTACGAAAGATTCAACATAGTAGAGTTGCCAGTTCTCCCTAAATTGAAGAGGTTTTAAACATTTCCTATCCAAATCCAAGCGAGACAGTTTTGTAAATATAGATAAAATAATTCTAAATTTTATATTGGAAGGCAAAGGAGATTGAGTAAAACAATTTTGGAAAGGAAGAAAAATCATTCTGTCAAGTTTAAGGGCTTGTAACTAAGATATTGACATAGAGATACATCACTGGAAACAGAATAAGGAATTCAGAAATAGATCCGCACAACTGTGCTCAGTTGACTTAATACACAAAGGTATATATACAGTTCAATGGAAGAAAGGTAACCTTTGCAGGAAGTGGTGCTGGAGAGATTGGCCCTCTATAAGCAAAAATATTTCTTCAAGATTTAGAGCTAGGCAAATAATTTTTTGATATGATATGAAAAGCATGACCCATAAAAAGACAGCTTGATCAGTTGACTTCATCAAAATTAAACACTTGTATAAAGACCATGTAAAGACAAAAATTCGATTTATACCCTAGGAGAAAATGATTGCAATTCATTAGGCATGTATATGTTATATATAGCTGAAAACTAGAATGCAGGCTATATTAAGAACTCATAAAATTCAACATTGAAAAAATAGTTTTTAAAAAACAGACAAAAGATGTGAACATATATTTTATATAAGAAGATGTAGAGATGGGAAATGAATATGTTAAAGATTTCAACATAAGTCTATATTAGGGAAATGCATTATTCAAACTATAAGGAGATATTACTGCATGTTTATTAAAATTACTAAAACAATTTTTAAAAATGACACCAGTAAACACTATAAAATTTGTGGAGTAACTGTATAACTTGTATATTGGGGGTAGAAATGTAAAATGGTACAACCATCCTGTAAAACATTTGTTATTTTCATAAAGAATTAAACATGTGAATGAGCATTTGGACTCCTGATTATTTATATTATAGAAAAAAATCGCATGTTGACACCAAAACTTAAACATGAACATTTGTCCACACCATGGAGTACAGCTCAGCAATAAAATAAAAATAAATATTGATATATGCAACAGGCTGGATACATCTCTAGAGGTTTATGCTGAGCTGGAAAAAAAGCCAATCCCCAGAGGTAGCATATAGTATGATTCCATGTATGTAATATTCTTGAAATGATGAAATAGTAGAAGTTGAAAACAGATTAGTGGTTGCCAGAGGTTAATTAGGCTGTGGGTTTGGTGTATAAGTGGGTGTATTTGTATAACAGCAAAATGAGGGATACTTGTGGTAATGGACATGTTTTTGTATCTTGATGGTGTCTTTGTTGTGATATTATATTATAGTTTTGCAAAGCATTGGCATTGGGGATACCTTGATAATGGATCTATGAGATCTCTCTGTATTATTTTTCAACTGCATGTGACACTTCAATTATCACAAAATAAAAAGTTCAACCAAAAAAAACAAAAATACATTACTTCACTCTCTGTCACAAAATTTCTCTGTAATCACAACACCCCTATATCTAGAAAAATAGAGGTGCTGTTAACAGTTTATATGCATAGCCAAAAATCAAGCCAAGATAACTGGGTTTAAAGCTTGGTAGATGCCTTGAGTATTTAGTACTAATTGGGATTTATTCATAAATTAAAAAACTCTATGGTGGGGAATAATTTGAAACCATATTACATGCTAAGTTAGCAGTTACCTTCAAATATTTGAAAATCTGTTTAGATTTCTTTTGTCCTTAGGGTAGAGCTAGAAGTAATGCTAGAAGTATCAGGCAAACAATATTTCACTCTTGAAATATTAATTATAATATTTATTATAATATTAATTATAATATTTAACATTTATTTGATTGATTTTTGCCTATTGAGATTGTAAACAACATATGTAATTAGTTTAGTCCTCAAAACAGTATGATACGTTATTACTAGTGTGATCCATGTTTTTACAGATGAGAAATATAAAAGTTAAATATTTTCCTAAGTTTATCTACACAGCAGGTAGCAGGGCCACATTTTAAATCCTAACATTTTGACTTAAAATTTTTGCTAATAACCAGGGTTCCCACTGTGGCACAGTGGATTAAGGATGCAGTGTTGCTGCAGCTGTGGTGTAGGTCACAGCTGTGGCTAAACCTTTTGCTAATAAACATTGTGTTCTAATATTTTTAGTATATATGTTTTTCAACCACAACATAAAGAAACTAGAAATGTATAACTGAAAGGAATTTGGATTTTCATAAATATGTGGAAATTAAACAAGTGTGCTGAATTATCTATAGCCCAAGAAAGAAATTAGAAAATTCTGAGTGAAAATATAAAAGGAACATACCAAAAGTTCTGGAGAGGAAGCTAATGCAATATATAGAGGGAAATTTATAGCTGTAAATGGCTATATTACAAAGAAAGAAAATGACAAATCTGTAACCTAACTTTCTAACTTAATAGAGCAGAAAGATGAAACTAAACTCAAAGCAAGCAGAAGGAAGGAAGTAATAAAGATTATAGTGAAATGAAATGAAAAGTAGAAAATGGTAGAGAAAATAAATGAAATTGCATTTTATTTGAAAAGATCAACAATTTGATAAACCTTTCACTGGACTGAAAAGGAAAAGAAGAGAGAAGACATATTACTAAAAGGAAAGATTGAGGGAATACCGTTTCCAAATTTACCAAAATAAATGGCATTATAAGGGAATAAAATGAAAAGTTGTATGCCAACACATTAGATAACCTAGAATAAATGTATAAATTCCTGGAAACTCAAATAACCCAAACTTTCTCAAGAAGAAATAGAAGATCTGAGTAGACCTCTTTAAGGATATTGATTTAGTAATCAAATACACTCTTGTAATTCAGAGCCCAGATTTTGTTAAATTTTACCAAACATTTGAAGAATTAACATCAATTTTTCACAAAGAGGATGGGTTACTGCTAAATTCATTATATGAGGTCAATATCATCCTGATAATAAAACCAGACAAAGATAACAACACAAGGAGGACAAACTATAGTATGTCTTGTGAGTATGAATGCAAAAATCCTTTAAAATACTAGCAACTAGAATCTGGCAACATGTAAAAATAATGATATGACCAATTATGACTTATTCCTTAATGACAAGATGGCTCTACATATGAATATCAATCAACATAATACCTCAGATTAATAGAATAAAAAACAGAACCACTGGATTATTTCAGTAGATATAAGGAAAGCACTTAACAAAAGCCAAAACCATTTCATGACTTAAAAAGATACAACAAACTATAAACAGAAGTTCTTTAATAAATGTTGTTTACAGGAAAAACAAAAAACAAAAACTCAGTTAACATCATACTTAATGATAAAATTACTGGAACTTCCTCCTAAGATCAGGAACAAAACAAGTATGTCTCTTATTACTTTTGTTAATATTGGAGTGGAACTTCTTCTAGCCAGGACAAGTAAGCAAGGAAAAGAAGTTTAGTAATCATCCATATTGGAAACAAAGAAGTAAAAATGTTTCTATATACTAATGATATGATATTATGTAAAAGTCATAATTCTAAAAAAAATTTTAGAGCAGTTGGTTCAGCAAGGTGTGTAGTAAAGACCAATATAAAAATCAATTTTTCTATAAACTTACAATGACTGATAAAAATGAAATTAAGAAAATGATTTCAGTTACAATAGTTTAAAAAAGGAATAAATGGAACAAAAATGCAAGATTTACCTGAAAACTGCAACTATTGTTGGAAGAAAGTAAAGTAGACCTAATAGAGATGGCAATACTGTCCAAAATGATGTACTACTCTACAGTAGCTTCCTACTAATTCAGTGGAATCTCCATCACAATCTTAACTGATTTTTTTTTGCCCAGAATTTGAAAAACTATTCCCAGGATGTTTATGAAAATGCAACCTGATTGGAAGACTCACAATTCTTGATTTTGAAACACGACAAAACTGTGATAATCAAGCCAGTGTGGCACAGGCATTAGATAGACATAGAAATCAATGGCGAGGAGACAAGATGGCAGAAGAGTAGGGGAACATGCTCACCCTCTCCCACAAACACAACAAAAAAAGCACATCTGCAGGATAAATGACTCAGACAGAACAGCAACCAATCGCTGGCAGAAGAACCTAAACTCCAATAATGGCAAGAAGTTCGTGACATTACTAGGTAAAACAAGAGAAAGGAGAGTGAGAGAAGGTGAATCCGAGCTGGACAGGCACTCCCGAAAGGGAACTGAGGAGGAGAAAGGGATCCCGCACCCTGGAAAGTCACCTACTCAGGGGAAAGATCAAACAAACTGGAGGAATCTCCAGATGCAGAGAAGAGTGTAGCAGTAAGTTGGAGTTCTGAAAAGCAGATCGAGAACCGAATGGACCATCTGAACTACAGGCACAGTCACCAAAAATTGAGACGCCTGGGTGGGGGCTGGGCACCGAGACCTCGGCTCCGGAGGTTAGTCCCCAGGAAAAGGCTGGGGGGTGGGGTGGAGCTGAGACTGCTTGGGAGGTCTAGAAACTGGTCTGTCAAGTTTGACGGGGCAGAGACTGCCTGGGACACTAGAAAACAAAGCTGTCGCAGGGGAAGGGAGCAATACTCTAGGGGCGGGGAAGTGGAAAGCCACATTAGAGGGAACCTGGGAGAAGAACCTGGTCTATGCCTGTGCTGGGGAGGGGAGGGAAAAAGGGGTGGGTCCCCATAGAATACTCCCCATGCCACAGCAAGCTTACCGGCCCACTAGCTAGCAGAAAGCTGTACTTCCCAGTGCATCCCCTCCCCCAACCCCCGCCACTCCCTACACACTCGCCTGACTTGGGACTGCCTGCCATCCGGGAGGGCTGGCCTCAACAATTGCCTGAAGCCTACCACCGCAGGGGCTGTCCCTGCACAGGCCTGCTTGCCCTTTGGAGGGGCTACACTTCCGCAGAGCAGCACCAAACACCACCAGCCCCCGAGAAAAGGCCTGCAGCCCAGAAAAGCTAGAACAAGCCTAGCCAGACCGTGAAAAGATCTGCCTAATTCTCGGATGGTTTTTCTGAGTTGGGCTGCCCTGGGGAGTAGCCTCTTGGGTTGGCAGCAGCCCAGCTAGCTTCCCAGGCCCTCGGGGTGCTGCACTCTTGCAGAACAGCTGCAAAGGACTGCTAGCTCTCTGCAGGACCCCCTGCAGCCCAGAAAAGCTACAACAAGCTTGGCCAGACTGTGAAAAGATCTGCCTACATTCTCAGGCCATCCTTCTGAGTTGGGCTGCCCTAGGGTAGAGCTTCTTAGGTTCTCAGTGACCCAGATAGCTGCTCCAGCCATCAGGGGGTGCTGCACTGCTAAGGAACAGCTGCCCAACACCGCCAACCCCCGCAAGAACCCCACAGCCTAAAAACACCAGAGCAAGCTCTGCATGACCAAGTGAAATCTGCTACCATCGTGGTGTGGACCTCCCAGTCCTGTCTGCCCTCAGGAAGTCCTTCTTTGCTTCAAAGAGACCCTGTTAGCCCCATCAACACTCCAGAAAAGCCACACTGCCTCAAAAAAGACTGACCAACAACACCAGCCCTCAGGAAACATTCCACGGCAGTGACAAGGCAAACACTGCCTGGTCACGGAGAGTACAACTCCCTCAGGAAAAAGAAAACAACAAGCAAGATGAAGAAGCTGAGAAACCACCCCCAGTCAAACCAACAGGAGAACTCACCTAAAGCAGTCAACAATGAAACAGATTTCTGCAGTCTGACAGACCTGGAGTTCAAAAGAGAAATAGTGAAAATACTGAAGGAATTAAGAGAAGATATGAACAGTAATGCAGATACCCTCAGAAAGGAACTAGAAAATATAAGGAGGAGCCAAGAAAAACTAGAACATTCATTTGCAGAGATGCAAACTGAACTAGGGGCAGTAAAAACCAGAATGAATAATGCAGAAGAACAAATCAGTGATATGGAAGATAGAATAAAGGAAATCACCCAATCGGGTCAGCAGACAGAAAACCAAATCAAAAAAACAGGAAAGCAATATAAGAGACCTAAGGGATAATATAAAGCAGGCCAATCTACGCATAATAGGAATTCCAGAAGGAGTAGAAAAAGATAAGGGAATGGAAAATATATTTGAAGCAATTATCGCTGGAGCGTTCCCAAATCTAAAGGATACTGAGTTCAAAATACAGGAAGCACAGAGGGCCCCAAACAAATTGAACCCAAATAGACCCACACCAAGACACATCATAATAAAAATGGCAAAAGTTAGTGATAAAGAGAGAATCCTAAAGGCAGCAAGAGAAAAGCAGAATGTTACCTACAAGGGAACCCCCATAAGATTATCAGCTGATTTCTCTACAGAAACACTACAGGCCAGGAGGGAATGGCAAGAGATATTTAAAGTGCTCAAAGGAAAAAATATGCAACCTAGAATACTCTATCCAGCAAGAATATCATTTAAAATAGAAGGGGAAATAAAAAATTTTTCCAACAAACAAAAACTAACAGAATACAGCAACACAAAACTCAGGTTAGAAGAAATACTGAAAGGGCTTCTCTAAACCAAAAAGAAAGGAAGGAAAGGGAAGAAAAAAGAAAAGAAAAAAAACGAAGAAGAGGAAGAACTAGGACTGAGGAAACTGCAATCAGAGAGCAGTCACTCAAATAAGCCAGCATACAGATTTAATCATGAACATGCTTCAAACAAAATAAAAGAAAAAAGAAGAAAATAAAAAAGAGTCATCAAAATCATAAAATGTGGGCAAGAGATGTTAGGAAATAAATAGACCCTTTTTGTTTGTTTGTATGTTTCTCTTCTTAATGAACTTACATGACCATCAGGCTAAAACACACAATTATAGGAAGGGGATAGCATACTTAAACAGGGCAACCACAAGCCAAAACAAAATATTGCATTCGCAAAAAATGAAAAAAAAAAAAAAACCACTCAAGCAGATAATAACAGGAGACCATCCAACCAAAAAAAAAAAAAAAAAAAAAAAAGAAGAATGGAGAACCATAGATTCAACTGGAACACGAGGTTCAAAATGGCAATAAATAATCATCTCTCAATTATCACCTTAAATGTCAATGGACTGAATGCCCCAATCAAAAGACACAGAGTAGCTGAGTGGATAAAAAGGCAAAAACCTTCAATATGCTGCCTACAAGAAACTCACCTTAGGACAAAGGATACCAATAGATTGAAAGTGAAGGGGGGGGAAATATTTCACGCCAATAGACATGACAGAAAAGCAGGAGTCGCAACACTCGTATCAGACAAAATAGACTCTAAAACAAAAGACATAAAGAAAGACAAAGAAGGACACTACTTAATGATTAAGGGATCCATCCAAGGAGAGGATGTTACTATCATAAACATATATGCCGCAAATATAGGAGCACCCAGATTCATACAACAAATATTAACAGGCATAAAGGGAGATATTGATGAGAATACAATCAAAGTAGGAGAACTTAATACCCCCCTCACATCAGTGGACAGATCCTCTAGACAGAAAACCAATAAAGCAACAGAGACCCTAAAGGAAACAATAGAAAAGTTAGACTTAATTGATAACTTCAGGACACTATATCCAAAAAAATCAGAATACACATTCTTCTCAAATGCTCATGGACCATTCTCAAGAATCGACCACATATTGGGACACAAAGCTAACCTCAATAAATTTAGAAGCATAGAAATTATCTCAAGTATCTTCTCTGACCACAATGCCATGAAATTAGAAATCAACCATGGGAAAAGGAAAGAGAAAAAACCTACTACATGGAGTCTAAACAACATGCTACTAAAAAACCAATGAGTCAATGAGGAAATCAAGAAGGAATAAAAAAAAAACCTTGAAACAAATGATAATGAAGACACAACCTCTCAAAATCTATGGGATGCTGCGAAAGCAGTGCTCAGAGGGAAATTTATAGCAATATAGGCCTTTCTCAGAAAAAAAGAAAGATCCCAAATTGACAACTTAACCCTTCACCTAAATGAATTAGAAAAAGAAGAACAAAAAAGTCCTAAAGTCAGCAGAAGGAAGGAAATTATAAAGATCAAAGAAGAAATCAATAAGATAGAGACTCAAAAAGCAATAGAGAAAATTAATAAAACCAAGAGCTGGTTCTTTGAAAAGGTAAACAAGATTGACAAACCCCTGGCCAGACTCACTAAAAAGAGGAGAGAAGGAACCCAAATAACCAAAATTATAAATGAAAAAGGAGAAATAATAACGGATAAGTAAGAAATACAAAAAACCATAAGAGAATACTATGAACAACTATACGGCAACAAGTTTGATAATCTGGAAGAAATGGACAATTTTCTAGAATCTTACAGCCTGCCAAAACTGAATCAAGAAGAAACAGACCAACTGAACAGACCGAACACTAGAAATGAAATTGAAGAGGTCATAAAATCACTCCCTACAAATAAAAGTCCAGGACCAGATGGCTTCACAGGTGAATTCTGTCAAACATATAAAGAGGAATTGGTGCCCATCCTCCTTAAACTCTTTCAAAAGGTTGAAGAAGAAGGAATACTCCCAAAGGCATTCTATGATGCCACCATCACCCTAATTCCAAAACTAGACAGAGATACCACCAAAAAAGAAAACTATTGGCCAATGTCATTGATGAATATAGATGCAGAAATTCTCAACAAAATCTTAGCCAACTGAATCCAACAACATATCAAAAAAATTATACACCATGACCAGTTAGGGTTCATCCCAGGTTCACAAGGATGGTTCAACATACGCAAATCAATCAACATCATACACCTCATTAACAAAAAAAAAGTGAAAAATCATATGATCATCTCAATAGAAGCAGAAAAAGCATTTGACAAAGTCCAACATCCATTCATGATCAAGACCCTCGCCAAAGTGGGTATAGCAGGAACATTCCTGAATATAATCAAAGGCATTTATGAATAACCCACAGCAAATACAATCCTCAATGGGGAAAAACTGAAAGCCTTCTCACTCAACTCTGGAACAAGACAGGGATGCCCACTCTCACCACTGCTCTTCAACATAGTTTTGGAAGTCCTAGCCACAGCAATTAGACAAACAAAAGAAATAAAAGGCATCCATATAGGAAGAGAAGAGATAAAACTGTCATTGTATGCAGATGACATGATACTATACATAGAAAACCCTAAGGACTCAACCCAAAAACTCCTTGAACTGATTAATATATTCAGCAAAGTAGCAGGCTATAAGATTAATATTCAGAAGTCAGTTGCACTGAAATATACCAGCAATGAAATATTAGACCAGCAATGAAATATTAGAAAAGGAATACAAAAATATGATACCTTTTAAAATTGCACCTCACAAAATCAGATACCTCGGAATACACCTGACCAAAGAGGTAAAGGACTTATATGCCAAGAACTATAAAACTTTAATCAAGGAAATCAAAGAAGATATAAAGAATGGGAAGATATTCCATGTTCCTGGATTGGAAAAATCAATATTGTAAAAATGGCCATACTACTCAAAGCAATCTACAGATTCAATGCAATCCCTATCAGATTACCCATGACATTTTTCACAGAACTAGAACAAACAATCCAAACATTTATATGGAACCACAAAAGACCCAGAATCGCCAAAGCAATCCTGAGAAACAAAAACCAGGCAGGAGGCATAACTCTCCCAGACTTCAAGAAATACTACAAAGCCACAGTCATCAAAACAGTGTGGTACTGGTATCAAAACAGACAGACAGACCAATGGAACAGAATAGAGAATCCGGAAATAAACCCTGACACCTATGGTCAATTAATCTTTGACAAGGGAGGCAAGAACATAAAATGGGAAAAAGAAAGTCTATTCAGCAAGCATTGCTGGGAAACCTGGACAGCTGCATGCAAAGCAATGAAACTAGAACACACCCTCACACCATGCACAAACATAAACTCAAAATGGCTGAAAGACTTAAATATACGACAGGACACCATCATACTCCTAGAAGAAAACATAGGCAAAACACTCTCTGACATCAACATCATGAATATTTTCTCAGGTCAGTCTCCCAAAGCAATAGAAATGAGAGCAAAAATAAACCATGGGACCTCATCAAACTGAAAAGCTTTTGCACAGCAAAGGAAACCCAAAAGAAAACAAAAAGACAACTTTCAGAATGGGAGAAAATAGTTTCAAATGATGCAACCGACAAGGGCTTAATCTCTAGAGTATATAAACAACTTATACAACCCAACAGCAAAAAAGCCAATCAATCAATGGAAAAATGGGCAAAAGACCTGAAAAGGCATTTCTCCAAGGAAGATGTACAGATGGCCAGCAAACACATGAAAAAATGCTCAGCATCGCTGATTATAAGAAAAGTGCAAATCAAAACTACCATGAGATACCACCTCACACCAGTCAGAATGGCCATCATTCATAAGTCCACAAATAACAAGTGCTGGAGGGGCTGTGGAGAACAGGGAACCCTCCTGCACTGTTGGTGGGAATGTAAACTGGTATAGCCACTATGGAGAACAGTTTGGAGATACCTTAGAAATCTATCCATAGAATTTCCATATGACCCCACAATCCCACTCTTGTGCATACATCCAGACAAAACTCTACTTAAAAGAGACACATGCACCCGCATGTTCATTGCAGCTCTATTCACAATAGCCAGGACATGGAAACAACCCAAATGTCCATCCACAGAGGATTGGATTCTTAAGGTGTGGTATATATACACAATGGAATACTACTCAGCCATATAAAAGAATGACATAATGCCATTTGCAGCAACATGGATGGAACTAGAGAATCTCATACTGAGTGAAATGAGCCAGAAAGACAAAGACAAATACCATATGATATCACTTATAACTGGAATCTAATATCCAGCACAAATGAACATCTCCTCAGAAAAGAAAATCATGGACTTGGAGAAAAGACTTGTGGCTGCCTGATGGGAGGGGGAGAGAGTGGGAGGGATCAGGAGCTTGGGCTTATCAGACACAGCTTAGAATAGATTTACAAGGAGATCCTGCTGAATAGCATTGAGAACTTTGTAGATACACACTGAAGAAAGGGTGGGGAAAGAAAATGTAATTGTAATGTATACATGTAAGGATAACTTGATCCCCTTGCTGTACAGTGGGAAAAAAAAAAAAAAAAGAAGTCAATGGAATAGCATTGAGAGACAATAAATAAACCCATTCATTTATGATCAATTGATTTTGACAATGGTGGTAGGAAAATTCAGCCAGTGAAAAAATAGCCTTTGGAGAAGTAGTGTTGGGACCAATGGATATCCACATACAAATAAATTAAGTTGAAACCTACTACACACCATGTGCAAGCAGTAACTCAGAGCAAGGACAAAAAGTTAAAAACCTAAGTATAAACACTTAGAAGATAACATAGGCAAAAACACAGCAAAAGAGAAAATTGTGAATTGGACTTCATCAAATTTTAAATAAAGCCGCATTGTGTTTTAAAGATACTCTCAAGAAGGTGCAAAGATAACCTGCAGATTTGAGGCAAAAAAAAGTTTCACCTTAGACACTGTAATAAAACTGCAGTCTCCCCAGTATGAAGAGAATAGCTTATATGCTTCTAGAGGAGAAAGATTAGACTACCTACCAAGGACTATCAATAAGCTAAACAATAGATTTTTTCATTAGCAAAACTACATGCCAGCTGGAAATAAATCAATATATAGAAAGTACAGAAGGAAAATAACTCTCAAATAAAAATCCTATGGCCAAGTAAAGTATTTTTTTTTCAGAAGTGAAGATGAAATAAAGATTTTACCACCTCTTGGCCCCACAGAACTGATAAAGGAGTGACTTTAACCAGAAAAATAAGAAAATGTGAGCACGTAGGAAACAGTGAGCTGGAGGAAAACAACAACAACAACAGCAAAAACAGCCAAGATACTGGTGAAATATATTTTACATATAAATATACATACTGACTATTTTTTAAAACTTTTTAAAAATTACAAAATAAAGTTTTCTTACAATTAATATAGACAGTGCAACAAATTTTAGGTCTCTTTCAAATGTGTTATGACCCTTGTCTCATTGGAAAGAATAGAAATATCAAATAAATTTTAAATTAGATAAAAATGTTAGATATATTTATGAGAATTTTAAGGGAAATTAAATACATTAGACATGCACATATAACCTTCAAACCAGTGGGGTGGGAAAAGAAGATAAATAATAGAATGCCAGAATACAAAATACCAGAATGGAGAACCAAAAACGTAGTATATTGAATTTAAAAAAAAAGATAAGCTAAAATCATTTCAAATACTTTTCTAATAACAATGTATGTATATTAACTTCTATGAAATTTAACAAACATTGGCACACCAACAGAATCTAGATTTTCTTTTTCAAAAGCAACAAACATTACACAAGAATGTTGAAAATAAACAGTAGAAGTCCTCAAGGTTGAGTGTGGCAAGCTACCCAGCTTGGGGAAATATAGCACTCACCAGTCTGGAGGGGGCACTCTGGGGGTTCACAGAGGGCACCAGTGGGGATGTGTCCTGGAGCATCATCAATGTGGTCTTATAGAGATGGAACTCAGTTGGCTTGTCAGAGGTTACAATAGTCAAGTTACAACAACACCTAGGCATGTTCCAGTGGCAGAGGACCCCAGAGCTGGCTCTTTTGATTCCAAAGCTGTAAACAGAGGTGGTACCCAGCATATAAACCGGAATGTGAATTGGTAGCAGATGCATGAGAATGGTGTCAGTTTGGTGAAGTTATCCCTAAAAAGGAAAGGATGTCAGTACAAGGATATGAGGCCTAGGGCTGCAGCAACTGTTCCACATAGTCTTGGAAGGGAAGGCTCTTTTTGGCAGAGGTAGATGTTGGTAGTGCTCAGACAAATCACAGTGCCTTCAAAGAGGCCAGCAGCTTTGCTGGCAACATAGGGCCTGGGACATGGAGGTGTTTCTGAGGCCCTTTAGGATGGAAGGTCTGAGGAAGTGTTATTGCACAAGCTTTGCTGCATGGGGCAGGCCTCCTCCAGCACCATTTCCACTGGTGCCCAGGCCAGCCTGCTTCTACACCCTGTCACCTGCCTTCCTGGTTTTAGTAGATTTATGGAGAAAAATAATAGCATGAGCAATTCATAAAACTGTATTTAAGAAGATATAGCTGTCAATAATTTTGTATAAATGTAAAAAAATGTGTAAAACATGGACAAAAAAATGAAAAGGAGGGAGTACCCGTCGTGGCGCAGTGGTTAACAAATCCGACTAGGAACCATGAGGTTGCGGGTTCGGTCCCTGCCCTTGCTCAGTGGGTTAATGATCCGGTGTTGCCTGTGAGCTGTGGTGTAGGTTGCAGACGCGGCTCGGATCCTGCGTTGCTGTGGCTCTGGTGTAGGCCAGTGGCTACAGCTCCGATTGGACCCCTAGCCTGGGAACCTCCATATGCCGTGGGAGTGGCCCAAGAAATAGCAAAAAGACAAAAAAAAAAAAAAAATGAAAAGGAGGAATTGGTACATCCATGATCATAATGGGAGATATTTTTCAGACCTTTTAACTACTCACAGATCCATCAGACAAGTAATTTGCAAGGGTATAGAAAATTTCGAGAATAATATCAGCTTTGTATAATAGGTAAATCTGATGACAGTTACTGAAGGCAATCACATGACAAAAAAATGCATATACAAATGCAGTTCTTTAAGGATCTCATTTGAATAGGAAACATTTTACAATAATTACTATATTCTATTTTATTTTTAATTATTCAGTGAGTTTGATCACATTTATAGTTGTACAGCAATCATCACAACCAAATTTTATAGCATTTCCATCCCAAACCCACAGGGCATACCCTACCCCCAACCTGTCTCATTTGGAAACCATAACTTTTTCAAAGCCTCTGAGTCAGTGTCTGTTCTGCAAAGAAGTTCATTGTGTCTCTGTTTTTTTGGTTCCACATGTAAGTGATAGCTTTTGATGTTGGTATCTCACTTTCTGACTGACTTCACTTAGCATGATAATTTTTAAGTCCATCCATGTTGGTGCAAATGCTGTTATTTCTTTCTTTTTAATGTCTGAGTAATATTCCATTGTGTATATGTACCACTTCTTCTTTATCCATTCCTCTATCAATGGACATTGAGGTTGTTTCCATGTCTTGGCTATTGTATAGAGTGCTGCAATGAACATTGGAGTACATGTGTCTTTTTGAGTCCTGGTTTCCTCTGGATAGATGCCCAGGAGTAGGATTGCTGGCTCAAATGGTAATTCTATTTTTAGTTTTCTGAGGAATCTCCATACTGTTTTCCACAGTGGTTGCACCAATTTACATTCCCACCAACAGTGTACTAGGGTTCCCTTTTCTCCACACCCTCTCTAGCACTTATTGTTTGTAGACTTTTGGATGATGGCCATTCTGGCTGGTGTAAGGTGGTACCTCATAGTGGTTTCGATTTGCATTTCTCTACTAATGAGTGTTGTTGAACATCTTTTCATGTTTTTGTGGCCATCCGTATGTCTTCTTGGGAGAACTGTCTGTTTAGATCTTCTACCCATTTTTTGATGGGGTTATTTTTTTGGTATTGAGCGGTAGAAGGTGTTTATAAATTTTGGAGATTAATCCCTTGTCAGTAGAAAATCATTTGCAAATATTTTCTCCCATTCTGTGGGTTGTCTTTTCATTTTGTTTAAGGTTTCCTTTGCTGTGCAGAAACTTTTAAGTTTAATTAGGTCCCATTTGTTTATTTTTGTTTTTACCGCCATCACTCTAGGAGGTGGATGTGAGAAGATGTTGCTGCTGTATATGTCAGCGAATGTTTGGCCTATGTTTTCCTCTAAGAGTTTTATAGTGTCTGGTGTTATATCTAGGTCTTTCATCCATTTGGAGTTTATTTTTGTGTATGGTGTAAGGGAGTGTTCTAATTTCATTCTTTTACATGTGGCTGTCCAGTTTTCCTAGTGCCATTATTGAAGGGACTGTCTTTTTCTCCATTGTATAGTCTCGCCTCCTTTGTCATAGATTGTTTGACTATAGATGTGTGGATTTAATTCTACGCTTTCTTTTCTGTTCCACTGATCTATATTTATGTTTTTAGTGCCAGTATGATAAGGTTTTGATGACTGTAGCTTTGTAGTATAGTCTGAATCCTGGCATCTGATTCCTCCAGGTCCAGTTTTCTTTTTCAGGATGTCTTTGGCTCTTCTGGGTCTTTTGTGCTTCCAATCTTTAAAATATTTTGTTCGAGTTCTGTGAAAAATGTCCTTGGTAATTTGATAGGGATTGCATTGAATCTGTAGATTGCCTTGGGAAGTATAGTCATTTTGATACTATTGACTCTTCGAATCCAAGAGCATGGTATGTCTTTCCATCTATTTGTGTCATTTGTGGTTTCTTTCATCAGCATCTTATAGTTTTCAGAGTACAGGTCTTTTATCTCTTTCAGTAAGTTTATTCCTAAGTGTTCTATTTTTTTGCTGTGATGATAAATGGGCTTGTTTCCCTAATTTCTCCTTCTGATCTTTCATTGTTAATATATAGAAATGCAGTCAATTTCTGTGTATTAATTTTGCATCTTGTGACTTTCCCAAATTCATGGATGAGCTCTAACAGTTTTCTGGTAGTGTCTTTAGGATTTTCAAGGTATAGTATCATGTAATCTGCAAATAGTGATAGTTTTACTTCTTCCTTTCCAATTTGGATTTCTTTTATCTCTTTTTCTTCTCTGATTGCTGTGGCTAGGACTTCCAAAACTATGTTGAAGAGTAGTGGCAAGAGGGGATATCCTTGTCTTGTTCCTGATCTCAGCAGGAATTCTTTCAGCTTTTCACCATTGACAATGATGTTTGCTGTGGGTTTGTCATATATAGTCTTTATTATGTTGAGTTAGGTTCCCTCTATGCCCACTTTCTGAAGGGTTTGTATCAGAAATGGGTGTTGGATTTTGTCAAAGGCTTTTTCTGTGTCTATGGAGAGGATCATATGGTTTTTATTCTTCAGTGAGTGTTAATGTGGTGTATCACACTGATTGATTTTCAGATAATGAAGAATAGTTGCATAACTGGGATAAATCCCACTTGATCATGATGTATAATCCTTTTAATGTATTGTTGGATGTGGTTGGCTAGTATTTTATTGACGATGTTTACATCGATGTTCATCAGTGAAATTGACCTTTAATTTTCTTTTTTTGTCTTGTCCTTGTCAGGTTTTTGTATCAGGGTGAGGGTGGTTTCATAGAATAACTTTAGGAGTATTCCTTTCTCTGCAATTTTTTGGACTAGTTTCAGAAGGATAGGTGTTAGCTCTTCTCTAAATGTGTGATAGAATTCACCTGTGAAGCCTTCTGGTCCTTGACTTTTGTTTCTTGGAATTTTTTTAATCACAGTTTCAATTTCAGTACTTGTGATTGGGCTATTCATCTTTTCTATTTCATCTCGGTTTAGTCTTGGAGGCTTGTACTCTTTTAAGAATTTGTCCATTTCTTCTAGGTTTTACATTTTATTGGCATATTGTTGCTTGTAGTAGTCTCTTATGGTTCTTTGTATTTCTGTGATGTCCATTGTTACTTCTTTTTCATTTCTAATTTATTCATTTGAGTCCTCTCTCTTTTTTTCTTGATAAATCTGGCTAAGGCTTTATCAATTTTTTTGATCTTTTCAAAGAACCAGCTTTTTGCTTCATTCATCTTTTCTATGGTTTTCTTTGTTTCTATTTCATTGATTTCTGCTCTGATCTTTATGATTTCTTTCCTTCTGCTAACTTTAGGTCTTGTCTGTTCTTCTCTCTCTAGCTGCTTTAGATGTAAAGTTAGCTTGTTTATTTGAGCTTTTTCTTGTTTCATGTGGTAGGCTTATATTGCTCTAAAATTCCATCTTAGAACTTCTTTTGTTGCATCCCATAGTTTTGGGAGTGTCACATCTTTGTTGTCATTTGCTTCTAGGTATTTTTTAATTTCCTCTTTGATTTCTTCAGTGATCCATTGATTGTTTAGTAGCATGTTGTTTAGTTGCCACGTGTTTGTGTTTTTTGCAGTTTTTTTTTTTTTTCTTGTTGATGTCTAGTCCTATATCATTGTGGTCAGAAAAGATGCTTGACAGAATTTCAATTTTCTTAAAGTTACCAAGGTTTGATTTGTAGCCCAGGATGTGATCAATCTTAGAGAACATTCCATGTGCACTTGCGAAGAATGTGTATTCTGTTGCTTTTGGATGGAACGTCCTACAAATATCTATTAAGTCCATCTGGTCTAATGCTTCATTCAGGGTCTGTGTCTCCTTATTGATTTTTCATCTGGATTATATGTCTGTTGCTGTAAGTGGGGTGTTAGAGTCCCCCACTGTTATTGTGTTATTGTTGATTTGTCCTTTGAAGGTTGTTAGCAGTTGCCTTATATATTGTGGTGATCCTATATGGGGTGCATAAATATTTAAAATTTTTATATCATCTTCTACATAATGATCCTTTTATCATTATGTAGTGACCTTCCTTGTCCCTTAAAATATTCTTCATTTTAAATTCTATTTTGTCTGCTATGGGTATTGCTACTCCTGCTTTCTTTTGATTCCCGTTTGCATGGGAAATTTTCTTCCCTCCTCTCACTTTCAATTTGTGTGTGTCCCTACAAGTGAAATGGGTCTCTTGAAGACAGCATATATATATGGGTTTTGTTTTTGTATCCATTCAGCCAGTCTATGTCTTTTGGTTGGGGCATTTAGTCCATTGACATTTAAGGTAATTATTGATATGTATGTTCTTATTGCCATTTTATTAATTGCTTTGGATTTGTTTTTGTTGCTTTTTCTTTCCTTCTTCTCTTGTTCTCTCCTCTCATGGTTTGATGACTATCATTAGTGTTGTATTTGATTTGATTTTTCTTATTTGTTTGTGTATCAATTGTAGATTTTTGGCTTGCAGTTATTCTGAAGTTTTGATGTAAGAGTCTATATGTATATGAGATTGTTTTAAGTTGTTCTCTTAATTGCAAGTTCATCTCCAGTGTCCTGCATTCATACCCTCCTTTTCTTACAATTTCTGATATTGGTAGCATAATTGTGCATGGGTGATTTCATATCTTTGCTGTTTATATGCCTTTACTGGTGAACCTTATCATTTGTGGTATATTTGTTTCTGGTTGTTGCCCTTTCTTTTCTGCCTAGAACAGTTCCTTTAGTATTTGTTGTGTAGCTGGTTTATTGTTGCTGAATTCTCTTAGCTTTTGTTTATATTTAAAGCTTTTGATTTCTCCATCAAATCTGAATGAGAGCCTTACTTTGTAAAGTAATCTTAGTTGGAGGTTTTTTCCTTTCATCACGTTAGGTATAACATGCTACTCTCTGCTGCCCTGCAGAGTTTCAGCTGAAGAATCTGCTGCTAACATTATTGGGGTTCCCTTGTATGTCATTTGTTTCTTTTCCGTAGCTCCTTTCAGTACTTTCTCTTTGTCTTCAATTTTGATCAGTTTGATTAATATGTGTCTTGAGGTGTTCCTCCTTGGGTTTATTTTATTTGGTACTCGTTGTACTTCCTGGATTTGAGTGCATTGTTCGTTCCCCATGTTAGGGAAGTTTTCGGCTATTATCTCTTTGAATATTTTTTTCTGTCCCTTTTTCTCTCTGTTCTTCTGGTGCCCCTATAATATGAATGTTAGTGCATTTAACGTTGTCCCAGAATTCTCTGAGACTCTCCTGATTTGTTCTCAATCATTTTATCTTTTCTGTTCCACATCTTTGATTTCCACTAGTCTGTCCTCCACCTTGCCAATTCCTTCTGCCTCCTGTATTCTGTTGGCGCTTCTGATGACTTTTTAATTTCAGTTATTGTATTTCGCATCTCTTCTTGCTTAAATTTTATATCTTGTATTTCTTTGCTCAGTGTTTGCTGTAAATTATCCATCTTTGCCTCCAGTTTATTTTCAATGTCTCGCATCATCTTTAGCATCAATAGTCTTAAAATCTTTTTCCTGGAGGCTGACAATCTCCTGATCACTTAGCTATTTTTCTGGGTTTTTTTGTCTTCCTTATCTGAGTCATAGTTCTCTGTATTTTCACTTTTATAGATTTTTGGTATAGTGACCTTTTTACAGATAATAGAGTTGTAGCCTCTCTTATTTCTAGTGCCTTCCCCGCCTTGTGGCTGAATTTGGTATGGGGGCTTGCTGTAGGCTTCCTCATGGGAGGGACTGATGTCTGCCCACTAGTAGGTGGGGTTGTTTCCTGTTCCTCTGGTGGGTGGGGTTTTGTGTCTGGGTGAGATTAGAGGAAGCTGTGTTCCTAGGGGGTCTTTAGGAAGCCTGTTTAGTGATGATTGGTGCTTTGATACCACCTAGATCATTGTTTGGCCTGGGGCTTCTCAGCGCTAATGGGTGGGGTCAAGTTTTCTGAAAATGGCCGCCTCCAGAAAAGTGCACACTGATGAATATTCCCTCGATCTTTGCCTCCAATGTCTTTCCCCTACAAGTAGCCACAGTCACGCCTGGTTTTCCTGGGAGATTCTCCAAGAACTGCAGTCAGGTCCAACCCAGATTCCTGTGGAGCCTTTGCTTCGCCCTGGGACTCAGTGCATGTGAAACTCTTTGTGCACCTTTTAAGAATGGGGTCTCTGTTTTCCCCAGTCCTGTGGCATTCCTGTGCACAAATCCCACTGGCCTTCTATGTGAAATGCTCCAGGGGCTCTTTTTCCCAATGCCAGATCCCCAGTCAGGGACTTGATGTGGGGCTTAGAACTTTCTTGTAGGTGAGTCTTTTTGACTCAGTTACATTCCAGTCTGTGGGCTTCCCACCTGGGAAGTATGGGGTTGTTTATATCACATAATCACCGTTCATGTGGCTTCCTCTTTGTCTTCTGGAGTATAATATCTTTTTGAAAGTTTCTAGTCCGTTTGGTTAAAGGTTGTTCAGCATTTGGTTGTAATTTTGTCATTTTTGTGAGCTAAGTTGTGTCCCAGTCCTTCTATTCCACCATCTTATTCCCAGCTCTTATGATATTTCAAATACATATTTTCATGATATATATTCCTTATATATGATGTGTAAATATATTTCTGATTTATGTATAACTATATATTATATAATATACTACAAATATATATTTAGATATATATTTAAATATAACTCAGGAAAAAACCCTCACATCATATTCAGGCATATATCTGATTTTATTTAACAGTGATACCATTAAGTTATTTTTAATGTTTTGGTAGTCTGTATATCTTATTGCCTTGGAGCGTCCAACCCATTGTAATTTCAGTAAATATGTGTCTGTCCTATAGAATTAACAATTAAATGATTTTATGTGATTTTCAACTATTAAGATCATGGGCTTGAAATATAAGCACAGTTTTAAAAAAGAAACACACTTAATTTCATTAGTTCTTGGTTTTTCTTGCTGATTGTAGAACTAGAGTATTAGGAAATTTAGGTCACAGGCAGGCAGGGAGAGTTGTTGTGGTGGGGAGATTCTTCTTTCCCATCATATATATTAATAAAAATAAAATGAAGGAGAAGATATATTGGTGTATAATATAACCTATGTCTTGAACTCCCCTCTGTCCATAAAATATGGGACTGGGATAATATTGGAGGTTTTAAAGAAAATACCTAAGGAAAAAAGATCCCATATTTTTTAATTCTTTAGCAATCTGCCAGCCTTTTCGCAATCTATACCAACCTTTTTGTGGACACATCAATTTAATCTTCTTTAGTTTGGTTATGAAGAGAAAGCTTACTTTATTGTAAGCTTCCCAACATTTTTATTTTGTATGAATATTGTTCAGGTGGGAAGGAAAAGTCTTAGTATATGCTAGCAAGAGCTACAGAACCAACCTCATTTCTTATCACTATATGGACAATCACAGCAGATCCAAGAAGATAGAGAATATTTAGACAGACACAGTGGGGTCTTCAGCAACAGTGAGAGTTGATATAGAGCCATGTCATAGTAGATGACCAAGCAAATTTGAATACAGTATTGTAATTTGGCATGGGATATATCAGCTCATTATCTCATCAGAAGATATAAGCATCTGACAACTCAAGAGAAAATTTGAACTGGTTATTCCTAAATGCAGGCTATCAAAAATACAGTGGGGACACTATTTTTGCTTTACCTCCCTCCACCAGGTCACGTAAGTCAAATGAGTCTACCATGAATTCATTCCATATCTTGAGATGTAGCAGTAAAATAGATGTGGAAATTTGGAAATAAAAAAAAAAAAAAAGAAGCGTTCTACTTGACAATGCAAAGTCAATGCAGTACATTTGCTTATGGACCTACATGAATTACTGAATTAGAATAACTTTATTAGAGTTTGACAAATACTCACTTTTTTGATCATGGGGAAGATTCCTGAGAGAAATGAAATAGTTTAGCTATATAAAGGAAAAAGGAAGGAAGAAAATATATTCTCTGTATATCTGATTATAATATAAATTTGGATTCCCCATATAAACAATGATTAAGTGTTTATAAAATAGTGGGGAAGAATTAGGCCAAGGAGGTATTTTAAATTATCTCTGTGGAAAAATCAGGAAAATTTTCACTGAAGATTGCCACTTGAATAAAATTATTTGATGAACAGGATTCATTAGATGCCACTGACTGGAGAGAATCTTTTGTACAGAATAACAAGCCTGTGCAATGACACTGCATTACTATATATTTTAGGTTTTTTTGGCAAAGTTTTAGAATCATTAACATTTGAGGTGCAAATGGAGACATGAATAACAGATTAAACTAGATAAATAAAAGTAATTAGATCATGGATGTGCTGCTTAAATGTTTTACAGAAAGAAAACCCGTGCTTTAATTTGTCATTTGGATTGGTCACTCACCCAGTGGTGTGAAAAGTCGATGTGAAGAGGTAAAATACATTGACCAGAAGGATTACTTAGAAAGTATTTGAAGTAGTCTCTTGAGATTCAAGATGAGGACCTGCTTATGGTAATAAATCAACTGTAGAGATGGCTAGGTGGAAATAAATTGGAGAGACATTCAAGAACTAACTTAATAGGATTCAGTTATATTATTGGCTAAACTTATTGATGGCAAAAGTAAAGTACTGCACCACTCCTTAAATGTGAGTTTTTATGTTTGAATATAAATTGGTTCCATTACTAAAGTTAGCAGGGGTGAGGTGTGAGTTAGGGTATGGTTTAGGGATCAAGGAAGGGAAAATGAACTCACATTTTTTCATGTTGATTTTTTGTTATCATTATTACATCCAACAGATGTGCCACAAATACTTTATTCAGAAGCTCAAAGCTAAAGATCTGATTGTGCTGGTTAACTACATACCTGTCATCTCCACATGTTTCTAAGCTTCCTGAGGAAAATTAATGTATCTTATTAATCTTTGAAACATCACATTATAAAAGTAAGCTCTCATTTCTTTCTCAATCAAATAAAAAAAGTTACAATAAACTCAGGTTTCCTGAACTTTTGCAGTATTTTTACATTTTTTGTATGGTAGAGTTTGGGAAAGATTAAAATTTAAAATTTGCATAGAATGCTTAATTTATGTTCATAGGTTTGACTGAAGTATTCATGGTCCTGCAGTTATAATCATAAAGGTAAACTCAAGGGAAAAAACAAAAATACTCTTGAGTCCTTGGCAGAAGATTGATATGCAGTTACTCAGTTGGACAGAGGATTTGCCCATTACTTTATAAATTAAGCTAGGGTAGCTACTTATATGATATGGTAGAAACTAAACTTTCAAGATTTTTACTCAGATTGTAGTGGAACAAGACATCAGATCAACATATTGAAATTATTATAGCATCCGTCTTTTCTGAATAGGTTACATTGTTTTAGGAAAGGTTAGTTTCTTTTTTCATTTATTTTGATTAACTAACAATATTACCAGAAATGAAATGCCATGGCTAATGCATCACTGTACTCAATTCAAATGTTCAATATTATTCTTAATACAAATAGCTTATAATACTTCATGAAATCACATTTTTGACATGAACTACAATATCTAATGAAGGGGTGACAAAAGCACTAAGATGAAAGCCATCATTACATTGAGTTAGAGATTTATTTAACTGGTTAGGATTCTGACTAAAATAACTGCATTCAATTTGTTAATAGGCCTGTGAGTTTTTTAATAGGCTGCGTGTTTTTAAACTGTCCCACTGACATTTCAGCATTCATAAGACAAGCTCTAGTACTGCCATCAACTCACTGCATGACTTTCAAATTTACATTTGGTAAACTGGAAATTACTTTGACTACAGTTCTTATTCTGAAATATAATTTAGGTTATGGTGTTTATTCTTCTGTTTTTTTTAATGGCATCCACTGAGAAATCACTATTATTTGGAATACACAACTGAAATTTATTTCATGCTCTATAATTTTATGAGAAGAAGCAAGTGATAATAAACAGTCTAATACCATGATTATATTCATGAAAACAACTTAGATACTATAGATTATATAACTCCTAATTAATAATTATGTTTTCTGCAATAAGATACTGGATGTGTATTGGAAAAAGCTATACATGTGAAAATGACTATTATTAATTGAAGTATCAGAAGAAGAGGATAGCTTATTTTCTGAGAATTCAGGCTCTGGAGTCTAACTGCCTGTACTGAATCAGTATCATTCATTGTAATTGCAGTGTTAGATGCACGTTAATTTACTCTAGCTATAAAAAAATGGAACCTGTTTACATATCTATGTATTATTGCACAGTTTATTAGAAATATTTATTTTTTTATAACATAAACCTTTAAAAAGCTCATAGTAAAAATATCTATTTTACAGGTGAGAAAACTGAGTAATCATGGTTGAGGAACATGCCCAAGTTTACTAGCTAGTACATGTAAAAGCTATGTGATCAGAGTAGCCAAGTTAGCATAGATGCCTAGGGTGTTTATCCTATTATGAATACTGTTATAAATCTGTCACTGTAGAAAGAGGGCCATCTAGACATCTCACAGAACTTACCTAAAAGAAATATACAGTATCTAACTTTTAATATATGATAATCCTAGTCAATGATTACAAGTACCATTGTTTTACTCCAAAAGATATTACCGAAATAAAAATCAGGATTTTTGGTTGGCTATAAACTGAGTGCAAAGTTATTTTGGATGCTGTGTGCTATACATTATCAGATAATCCTTGATGGTTATTGTTGTTATTATTCTTTGGTTATACCTAAATCTGCAGTTTCAAAAAAAAAAAATGTAAATTTTCATTTTAACCATTTCATATCAGAGTTAATAAATCACAGTTACAGCTTCATTGAATTTATACAGTCTCCCCCCCTTACCATTTGTCACAATTCTCATGTATATTTTACTATTTTCACATGTGAATGTAGATTTCAGAGGCCATACACATCAGCCCGTAGTTGCACTATAATTTTTCAGAAAGTCTTAATACATTTGTTTTTGTTTACTCATTTGTTTTTATTCTCTACAGCTGTTTTGAGTAAGTAGACTTGCTCATGTTTCATTCTCATATTAGGGAATAGATATTATATATAATGTATTATATATGTATAATTTATATATATAATTTTATATATAACTTCACTGTAATAATAGTTTTAGACTTCTAAAAATTAATTTTGTAAACTTTTATTCTTGTTAAATTCATTGCATATATTCATTCTTTGATATCTATTATCTATCGTGGTAATGAGTGAATTCTTCAATTTACATAAAAAAGTGGCATTTATATATAAATCAGTATAGAAAATAAGGAAGCAAAGCAAAACCTGGTATAAAATCTTGAAGCTTCAGATTCAGGGCCAATGAAAATTTAACTAAAAACAGATATAATAAAAATAGTATGTCATAAGACCATTGAGGGGTGATGTGTTCAGTAATATTTACCAACTAATTTCTCAGTTCCAGTGTGAATGCTTATAATCAAAGATGAATGAGACATCTATATTTGGAATACATGGAATTTAGATCAGTATTTGTAACCTTATTAAAAAGGTGTTTTCATGATATGAAATATCTTCTCTTGAAGAGGCAGGGATAAACACTGTGAATTATCTCTGAAAAGGAGAATGACTAAATCTAATAAACAGAGACCACTGTATTTGACACCAGTGCAGAAAGTTATTCATAAAATCAGTGATGCAGATGTGATAAGAAAGAATTGGCAACATGCCTCAATAAAATTAAAGGTGTACCATCTTTACTATTCTGGATTGCTGATTATTGAGAAATTACTGGGGTGTGCTGACTCAAAGTTCAGGTTTTGTTATTGTCATTGTTTGTTTTGCAGGGTGGAATACTTTCATTTCCTCCTGCTTTGGCTCTAATTAGTAATCCTTGAGAGTGTGACACATTTTTCTTTGTATTTGTAAACATTACATTGAAGTATCATAAACCCCACAGAGAAGCACACAAATTATAAATGTATTTTTGAATGAATTTTCACTAGGTGAATGTATTCATATAATTGGTGCTTAGGTTCAGAAACAAAACACAAATTGAACCATGAAAACCTGTTTTGCCTCTTTCAGCCACTGAACTCTCCAAGGATAACCATTGTTTTGACTTCTAGTAATATAGGGAAAATATGCCAGTTATTGGACTTTACATAAATGTAGCCTATATCTTATTTCTGTTTCTCGTATTCTACATTGTGATTTATCTAAATTATTTTACATAGAGTTTCAAGTCATTCATTCTCAGTGTTCACAGGGCTGTTCAGTAGTTTTCAGTAGTATCCTGTAATATTACAGAATTCCATACATGTGCTATAATATGCTATAAAGTACTGAGCACTTAAAATATACTAAGAAGCTAATTTTTTTATTTTATTTAATTTTTTATTTACATTAAGGTTTAACCAGTTTCATGTGGCTCATGGTTACCATATTGGACAACACAGTATAGAGCATGTAGTTGTATGACTGTGCCACAATTTAATTATCTGTTCCTCTGTAGAAAACCATTTGTGTACTTATAGTTCATACTATTATGAATGACGTTCTTATGCATATCTATTACATGTCTTTGGCAGAAAGAGCATATACATTTCCATTCAATACAGTCCCATTATATAGGAGTTGTATTACCACTTTCAACTTTAACAGAAGATATCAAAAAAACTTTCATATTGATTGCACTGAATTACCATCTTAACAGCAATGTATATGTGTTCCATTTACTCCACATTCTTATCAATTATATTGTCAATCTCTCATTTTCTTAATTTTGGTAGGTATAAATATAGCAATTATGGGTTCCACTATCATTTAAAAAAATTATTCTTAAAGAAATGGGTCATCTTTTCAAATAGAGTGGTAATAACACTCTGCTAGTATAGTCTTCCTTCCAAATATTCTAAATCTCTGTATAACCATAAGGGAAATAACAGAAAAATCCCAGTTGAAAGACACTCTACAAAATACCTGAGCTGGTACTTCTCAAAACTGTGAAAGGGTATGAAAAGCAAGAAAAGTCTTAAAATCTTTCATAGTGAAAGGTGCTTATGCAACATGGCTACTAGATGAAATGTGCTGTGCTAGATGGGATCATAAAACAAAAAAAGTTCATTAGGTAAAAACTAAGTAATTCTGAAGAAAGTATGAATTTTAGTCAATATCATAGGTCACATTGGTTCAATTATTGTAACTAATAGGCTACACTAATAAAAGATGCCAATAGTAGAGAAATATCTAAGGTATAGTGGAATTCTCTGTAATATCTTCCTAATTTTTTCTCCGTCTTCAGTTATCCTAAACCCAAAGGTTTTTATTCAAGAAAGTAGACCCACAATGCGTTTGTTTGTTTGTTTGTTTTATTCCCATTCTCCTGATATCCCATTCTGAAACCTTAAAAAAATGAAAAATTCTTTAAATAAGTATACTGATCTATCTCAGGTAATGTATAAAGTGAAGTTTCATATCTAATCATGCTTAAGAGAATGAAATAAAATTTTCCCAAAATGCAGTGTAAGAGGCCACTAAATACTCAAAGGTGCTGTTTGTAGACTCTGAGAGAGAGAGATGAAAAGGAACATAGATTGGTAAACTGCCCCACTGGATTGATACTCTGTGATATTATTGTGGCAAACAGCAAATGAGATTTTGTAAAAGACCACAATGCCTCAGTGACTAGTTTTTCTTCCCCAAGCATTCTTAGGTAACAAAAGCCAAGCTGTCTTTTTTTTTTTTTTTTTCCTTTTGACAAACATCACTTTTATTTTATTAACATCAGAGATTAATTTAAGCATAGGGGATTCCATGAATATATTTCCCTTCAAACACTGCCAAGGTCAGTGGAATTTTGACTTATCTGATGCATTTGTACTGGATACACAGTTGAAGACTTCCTAAAGCAAACATAATTCACAATCTATCAAGTTTGCTTCTTAAAGTTCAAGTTGAAATTTCTGTTTCTAGTTCAGCCTTGACTTGCTCTACTGTTGTTTTTCTCCTTGGCATATTCCTTAGCTTCTTTTATGTATCCAAAACTTTAGATTATATTGATTAAGATTTTTTAGCAGGCATTAAAATAAGAAGCAAATATGATTGGATTAAGGCAATAACTATGTATGTGCACTTAGCTTGCAAGCATAAGCTCAGGTTGAAGTTTATTAGAATTATACTGTAATGAAGAAATTAGTTTTATGTGTCTATATATAGAATAATGGATGATTTGGTGGGCTTTGTGGAATATGATTTATCTGTGTATATTTTTAAATGGATAGCTTTAAGCAATACACAAAGTAGAAATGAAATATAATGTGCACAGCTGAAAAATAAAAATATTGAAGTTATATATTTTACACTATTTGGCTTCAAACTAAATTTGTAAGCACTAGACGTTTATCTTCATATATTCAATCCACTTGAATATACCTTTAAGTGATTTATGATTTACCTCAGTGAAGGGCCCCGTTGAAGCTGTTGCTTGCTCCAAATTTCCCAATTCTCATACACCAGTTAAATAAAAATAGTACTGTGCTTTTACATGTAAGACCCCTGGTATGTGAATAAATGAATATTACTTTATTTTGAATATTACTTTTATTTTGAGGACTCTCCTCTTCTTCAGTACATGTCTGCTTTCTTGACATACAATACAGGCATTTCACAGTGTTCCTTTGGAGATGATGAATTGCAATAACATAAAAGTGAGATTTTTAAAAATGGGACTTTCAGATATTGAGGGAGAAAATGATGTTATAGAGGTTAATCACAGGGATAATTTGGTGCTCTTATGGTGTTTTTCAACATCTATTTCTCCTCTCCTTTACTTGGATAACAGAACCCTTTATTTATTTGGGGAATATTCCTTCCTTACATGATGTGATCTGCAGATGACGCCTTAATATAAGAAGTTCAGTAGTAGAATTCCAAGGCAGGTCAATAGGCACCATTCCTTTGGACAATTTTTTTTAGTTTTTTACTTTAATTTTTATTTTACACTGAAGTATAGTTGATTTATTTAAAATGTTGTGTTAGCTTTAAGTGTACAGAAAAGTTTTATATATATATATTCATTCTTTTTCAGATTCTTTCCGCATATAGGTTATTACAAAATATTGAGTAGTGTTCCCTGTGCTATACAGAAGGTCCTTGTTAGTTATCTGTTTTATAGATAACATATATAGTGTATGTATGTTAAATCCAAACTCCTAATTTATCCCTCCTTCTCCTCATTCCTGTTCAGTAACTGTAAGTTTTTCCCCCTTTTTAAAAAATTATAGTTGATTTATTGTGTTGTGCCAATTTCTGCTGTACAGCAAAGTGATCTATCTATCTATCTAAACATACATTCCTTTCCTTGTATTATCTTCCTTTATGGTCTGTCCCTTTGGGCATTATTTTTAGTTGATAAAAGGACATTTTTGCCAAAACTGAGTCAGATTCATTTTAATGAATTGAAAAGGGCACAGAAAAAAGCAACATCTTAATTTATAGATTATTGACAGTAGGATATCTTTAAGCCTAGATCTTAATGTTGTTTATTTGTTCCATTGTAGGGAGACATTTCTCAAGAGAATAGATTTGTGGCCAAAAGACAGACAGAAATATTACTGAAGAATATTTTTCTTTCCTTCAGGAAATTTTTGGCTGTCTCTACCAAGCCTTACCTAAAGCTATTTATAGCCCATCTGTCCTTGTTAGATTTTGAACACTTTTGATTTGGATTCTTGTTACTTTCACTAAGAAATAACTTACTCATACCTGAAAACATGCATTCAGGTCCTTCTTGACATGTATCCATTTTTGCGTACATTGAGTATAACAGATTATGACAATTAGCATATCTAAATTAGGAAAAAGGGCCTACAAGGCTTTTTTTTTTTTTTTTTTTTTTGGCTTCTGTCTTTTGTCTTTTTAGGGCTGCACCAGTGGCTTATGGAGGTTCCCAGGCTAGGGGTCCAATTGGAGCTACAACCGCTGGCCTACGCCAGAGCCACAGCAACACCAGATCCGAGCCGCGTCTGCAACCCATATCATAGCTCATGGCAACGCTGGATCCTAGCCCACTGAGCAAAGCCAGAGTTCGAACCCACAACCTCATGGTTCCTAGCTGGATTCATTTCCGCTGTGCCACTATGGGAACTCCTGGGCCTAGAATGCTTTTGAGTAAAATGACAATATATAAAACATCTCTCTGAATATATAACCACTTTAAGCATTTTATTAAGTCTCAATTATTAGAATAGTCACTGCTAGTATATAGTTCAGAAAGGTGGTTCCACTTTGTAACCTGGAAATTTTGACAAAGCAGATAATTTTAGGAGAAAAAAAAAACCAAATGATCCTCTTTGAATGCTTTCATATTGGAAAAATACTAATTGGCCTTCGTGGGAATACAGTGAAGAGATAAAATGTATATGTGCCAAGTGAATGAAATGTAAATGGGCAGAGTTTAAGAATTTTCCCATTAATCTTCATTTAGCCGCCTTTATTATCCAGCAGAATTAGGACTCAGTTCTTTTGATGTCAGGTTTTAATGTTGTATATTTTTTGCTGGGACTCTTTATTTCCTTCAATCTGAAACACTTCTGAATTTCACAGTTCGAGAAGAGTATTTACGAATTTACGATCAAGTTTAATAGTATGTATGAATATTTTCCCTTTTATTAATGGAAAAAAATTGGAAGTAGTTTTAGCAAATAATGTGCCAATCTAATACAGAGATCAGACCCATAGCTTTGAAATTTTGGCAGATTCTGTTTTGTGGAATATTTCAGTGAGTCAAATAATTTCTTGTGGTATATAGACTTAATGATGTTGGAAACTGCAGTGCCCTGGCTTGTTTTAAATCAGAATTAAAGACGTGCCAACCTGTCACAAGTCCTGTGCACAGAGTACACTATAGTTCTTCACACTCCTTTGAATTCATACCAGTCATTTGAAAATAACATTTTTCCCTCAGAATGAGCTGTCACCATCAATTTGAATAGTGGCTGTTAAACTGGAATTCATCCAAATATTCAGTAAGCCATTTGGTTCATTATATCACAAACCAAATGACTTATAAAACCATATTTTTTTCACACTGTTTTAAAGCAAATACAATAGTATCTCCTCAAAGATTGCAATAATAATTTAAGATATTTTATTCAAACACTATTTTATATTTCTATCTCTTCCTGCTTTACGGCATTTCTGATTCACTTCTCAGTAATCAATCAAAAGCTCTTTTTCTTAACATCAAATGTGTTTTGATTCAGTGGTACTTGAGCTCTGGTTATGTGTAATCATCAGATAACAAACAGATCATTGTGATACCCCATTTCTGTTCCTGTTATAAAAGTGTAAATCATTAGATACAGTACAATAAAGATGATGTTCAGAGTAACATAATATTTGTGAACACATTGGAATAAAAAGTTCTTTTTTTCATTTTAACACAGCTACCATACCTGGCATTTCATAAAACTCCTATGATTTAGGATTATTTTGTATTGTTATCTGTCACCAAATGACATAGCCTGTTGCATAGGATTGAATATGTAAAATCAGCAGCAATTTTCCTAGAGGATAACAGCTGTTGATCCCTTCTTGGGTTTTTGCTTCTGTTTTATTCTAGAATTAATATGTAAGTTTTTATTTTTTAGGAGGAAAATAGTTTATTTCACTAACTACAGAGATTTCAATTTTTGTAGCCTATAAATTTTAATTTTTTACAAAAAGCAAACGCTTAACTTCAATGTAAGGCATATTTGTAGAAAATTATTATAAATGAAATTAAAGAAATGTGACAAAATATATTTCACAATTTCTGGCAAAGATTAATAGCTAACACCTGGAAAGTATTATTATGTGGAATAAAACCGTGATTGGGGCATTCAGTTCTAAGTACTAGATCTCAATCTGACCACAAGTTATTGTGTTACTTACTTCTGTAGCTATCGGCTACTTGACCCAGAAAATGAGACTAAAACATTTAACTGCCTATGTCACTGTGACTGGCTACAGGCAAACCAGTGTATCAAATACAAAAGAATTTGAGGTATCGGAAGTGACACAGTTCAGGTAGAGTAGATAAATTACCTATTACAGTGAGGCCAGAAAATTCTACTTAACTTTACCTGTATTTTCCTCATGTTTGAAATTGTCTCTTGAGGTATACTTTCTTACATCTATGTTTAGACGTAATCTGAAATTTAAGTAATTTAGGTTTTCCTACCAACCAGTACCTTTTTGTTGTAGTATCTCTTACACTTCTCTTTTGCCCAAGGAAATCTGCATTTTCACATGAATAAATTGTACAGTCTTGAAAATTTACAGTCATTTAACAGTTTACATGGTCTTTTCTGGTGATAACTTCCCCTTCAATCAGAGACAGTGTGTATCCCATTCCCTTAGCTAATTTATAGAAATGATGTTATGGGTCATCATATTACTACTACCTCAATTTTATTTGAAAGTTATTGCTCTGCCACTACCTTTAAAATTCCTCTATCGAGAATTTAAGGCCACCTATGAAAACCCAGCCATACAAAATCCATGGGATGTCACAAAACGAGTTCTTAGAAGGAAGTTCATAACAATACATGCCTTCCTCAAAAAACGAGAAAAATCTCAAATAAACAACCTAACAGAATTGTAAAAAAAAAAAAAAAAGAAACCTTAAGTCCTCAGAAGGAAAGAAATCATAAAGATCAGAGAGGAAATCCATAAAATACAGATTTAAAATAGAAAAAAAAATCAGTAAAACCAAGAGCTGGTACTTTGAAAGGGTAAACAAAAGTGATAAACATCTGACCAGACTTACCAAGAAAAATAGAGAGAGAACGCAAATAAGCAAAATAAGAAATGAAAAAGGAGGCATTCTCATTGTGGCTCAAGAGATTAAGAGCCTGATGTAATCTCCATGAGGATGCGGGTTTGATCACTGGCCTTGCTCAGTGGGTTAAGTTTCTGGCATTGCCACAATGTGGGGCACATGTCACAGATACCTCTCAAGTATGGTGTTGCCATGGCTGTGGTATAGGCCTGTAGCTCTAGCTCTGATTTGACCTCTACCCTAGGAACTTCCATGTGCTACAGGTGGCCTTGAAAGAAAGAAAAAAAGAGATATCTCAGTGTATACTGCAGAAATAGAATAACCATAAGAGAATACTATGAAAAATTATATGCCAACAGATTTGACAAGCTAGAAGAAATGGGCAACTTTCTAGGCACATACAGCCCACCAAAACTGAAACAAGAAAAAATAGATAATTTGAACAGATCAATCACTAGAAATGAAATTGAATATGTAATAATAATAATAAAAAGCTCCCTACAAAGGCCAAAGACCAGATTACTTCACAGGCTATTGTAACAAACATACAATGAAGAACTTGTACTGATCCTTCTTAAACTCTTCCAAAAGACTGAAGAAGAAGGAACATTCCCAAAGACATTCTATGAAGCCACCATCACCTTAACACTAAAACCAAATATACTACCAAAAAAGAAAATTATAAGCCAGTATTTTGATGAGTATAGATGCAAAAATTCTCAACAAAATTTTTGATAACTGAATCCAGCAACACATAAAAAAGATCATATACCACAACCAAGTGGGATTCATTCCAAGTTCACAAGGATGTTTCAACATACACAAATCATTCAGTGTAATACACCGTATTAGCAAAAGAATAGTCAAAAACCACAAGATCATATCAATAGATGTAGAAAAAGCATGTGACAAAGTCCAACATCCATTCATGATAAAAACTCTTACCAAAGGGAGTGTAGAGGGAACATATCTCAACATAATAAAAAGCATTTATGACAAATCCACAGTTAATATAATACTCAACAGAGAAAAGCTGAAAGCCTTCCCACTAAAATCTCAAATAAGACACTCTCTCACTGCTTTTATTCAACATAGTATTAGAAGTCCTAGCCACAGCAATCAGACAAACAAAAGAAATAAAAGAAGAGGTAAAATTGTCACTATATGCAGATATGTAATATATTCTATATAGAAAATCCTAAGGACTCCATGCAAAAACTATTCTTATCTAATCAATGAATTCAGCAAAGTAGCAGGATACAAGAATAACATTCAGAAATCAGTTGCATTTCTGTATACTAATAATGAAATATTAGAAAAGGATATAAAAAATAATTTTTAAAATTCCATCCCCCAAAATATAATACCTAGGAATAAACGACTAGGGAGGTAAAAGACTTATACACTGAACACTATGAAACATTAATCAAGGAAATTAAATTGAATTCAAAGAATGGACAGATATCCCATGCTCATAGATTGGAAAAGTTAATGTTGTTAAAATGGCTATGCTACCCAAAGCAACCTACAGATTTAATGCTGTCCCAGTCATTTATCCATGATATTTTTCACAGAACTAGAACAAATAATCCAAATATTTACATGGAACCCTAAGAAACCAGAATGGCCACAGCCATCCTGAGGAGGGAAAAACACAAAGCAGGAGGCATAGCTCTCCCAGACTTCAGACAATATTATATTACAAAGCTACAGTAATCAAATCACAGTGTGGTATTGGTTAAAAAAAAAAAAAAAAGACATATGGATCAATGAAACCAAATAAAGAGCCCAGAAATAAACCCAGACTACTGCAGTAAATTAATCTTCAACAAAGGAGACAAGAATATAAAATGAGAAAAAGACCATCTCTACAGCAAGTGGTACTGGGAAAACTGGACAGTTGTATGCAAACCAATGAACCTAGAACCACGCCCTCACACTCTGCACAAAAATAAACTCAAAATGGCTGAAATACCTAAACATAAGATGTGACACTGTTAAACTCTTAGAATAGAATATAGGCAAAACATTCTCAGACATAAACCATAAAATTGTTTTATTAGGTTAGCCTCCCAAGGCAATATAAATAAGAGCAAAAATAAACCAATGGTACCTAATCAAACTTACAAGCTTTTGCATAGCAAAGGAGACCTTAAAAAAAAAAAAAAAGACCATCTATGGAATGGGAGAAAATAGTTGCAAATGATGCAATCAACTTGGATTTAATATGCAAAATATACAAACAACACATACCACTCAAGAGCAAATAAACAAGCAATCCAATTAAAAAGTGGGCAGAAGACCTAATTAGATATTTCTCCACAGAAGACATATAGATGGCCAGTAGGCACATGAAAAGATGCTTGACATTGCTAATTGTTGGAGAAATGGCAAATCCAAACTGCTGTGAGGTACCACTTCACACAGATCAGAATGGCTATCATTAATAAATCTACAAAGCAAATGCTGCAGAAAGTGTGGAGAAAAGGGAACTCTCCTAAACTGTTTGTGGGAATGTAAATTAGTACACCCACTATGGAGAGCAGTGTGGAGATTCCTCTGAGAACTAATACTAGAACTATATACGGTCTAGGGATCACACTGGGTATATATCCAGACAAAACTATAATTTAAAAAGTTATATCCATCCCTATGTTCATAGCAGCACTATTCACAGTAGCCAAGGCATGGAAGCAACCTAAATACCCATTGACAAATGAACAGATATGACAATGTGGTATATTTATGTGATACATGAATGCAACTAGAGATTCTCATACCAAGTGAGGTTAAGTCAGAAAAAGACAAATACCATATGATACCACTTATATGTGGAATCTGAAATATGGCACAAATGGGAGTTCCAGTTGTGGCTCAGCAGGTTAGTTGCCATGAGGATGCAGGTTTGATCCCTGGCCTCAATCAGTGGATTAAAGTATCTGGTGTTACTGCAAACTCTGATGTAGGTCACAGATGCGGCTCAGATCTTACGTGGCTGTGGCTGAGGGTATGGCCAATAATTCAGCTCTGATTTGACCCCTAGCTTTGGAATTTCCATATGCCCCAGGTGTGGCCCTAAAAATAAATAAATAAATAGGGCACAAATAAATCTATCTATGAAATAGAAAGAGACTCACAGTTTAGAGAACAGACTTGTGGTTGTCAAAGAGGAGGAGTGAAGGAGTGGGATGGACTGGGAGTTTGGGGTTGGTAGATGCAAACTATTACATTTAGAATGGATGGGCAGTGGGTCCTGTTATAAAGCACATGTAACTGTCTCTTGGGATAGAACATAATGGGGGATGATATGAAAAAAAGAATTGTGTGTGTGTGCACGTGTGTCTGTGTAACTGGGTCACTTTGCCATATGGCAGAAATTGGCATAACATTGTAAATCAACTATAGTTTTAAAAAATTTAATGGAGTCTAGGATTTTTATATATATTATCATGTCATCTGCAAATAGAGACAGCTTTACTCCTTCCTTTCCAATTTGAGTGTTTTTTTTTCTTTTCTTGGATCATTGTTCTAGTTAGGACTTCCAGTACTATGATGAATAAATATGGTGAGAGTGAGAATGTTTGTCTTCTTCCTGATATTAGAGGAAAAGCTTTCAATTTTTCACCATGGAATATGATATAAGCTGTGGACTTGTCACATATGGTCTTTACTATATTGAGGTGAAGCTATACCAGTTTGTCATTTTTTGAGGGTTTTTAAAATCATATGTTGAACTTTGTTAGACTTTTTCTAATTGAAATATTATATGATTTTTTCTCCTTTATTTTATTAACATAGTATGTCACATTGATTTGTGGGTGTTGAACCATCTTTGCATCTCTGGAATAAATCACATTATTATGGTGTACAATCCTTTTAATGTATTGGTGAATTTGGTTTGTTAATATTTTGTTAAATATTTTTGTGTCTATATTTATCATAGATATCAGCCTATAATTTTATAATTTACTTTTATTGCTGTTGTCTGCTTTTGCTAACAGGGTAATGCTATCATAAAATGAGTTTGAAAATGTTCCCTCCTCTCCTGTTTTTTGGAAGAGTTTTGGAAGCACTGGCACTTCTTTACAGTTTTGTAGAATTCATCACTGAAGCCATCTGTCCTATATTTTTCTTTGTTGGGAGTTTTTACCTTTGTTTTTCTTGTGATTTTAAAATTTTTATTACTGATTTAATTTACTTACTGATAATTGGTTTGTTTAGATTTTCTATTTCTTCATGATTAATTCTTGGTAAATTGTTTCTGCGAATTTCTTCTAGAGTGTCCAATTTGTTGGTGTATAATTGTTCATAGTAGTCCCTTAATGTCACTTGCACATCTTTAGTGTCAGTTATAAGGACTTATATTTCATTTATAATTTTATTTGTTGGAGTCCTCTCTTTTTTTCTTCATTAGTCTAGCTAAAAGTGTGTCAATATTGTTTTGTCTGAAAAAAAAGTATTAATTTATTGATATTTCTGTTGTCCTTTCATCTCTACTTCATTTATTTCCACTATGAACTTTACTATTTATTTTCTTCTACTAAACTTGAGTTTAGTTTGTTCTTTTTATATTTCCTTGAGGTGTAAAGTCGTTTATTTAAGATCTTTCTTTAATCTTAATGTAGACAATCATTGCTATGAACTTCCTTCTTAAAATCTCTTTTAATGCCTTCCATAAGTTTCGGAATGTTGTACTCCATCTTCATTTGTTTCAAGACTTTTTTATCTTCTAATATTTTCATTGACCCATTTGATGTTCTTAATTTCTACATATATGTGCTTATTTTCTACATATATGTGAATTTTCCACTTTTCTTATAATTGATTTGTAGTTTCATACCATTGTGGTTAGAAATGATGCTTGATATGATATCAATCTTCCTTAAATTTTTTGTAACTTTTTTTTAAATTTTACTGGAGTATGGTTGACTTAACAATGTTGTATTAGTTTTAGGTATACAGCAAAGTGACATATATCTACAGATATCTATAGATATCATTTTTCCCATGTAGGTTATTACAAATTATTGAGTAGATTTCCCTGAGCTATGCAGTGGGTTCTTGCTAATCATCTATTTTTACAGTAGTGTGTATGTTATTCCCATCCTCTCAATTTCCCCCTCTTCTACAGTTTCCCCTGTGGTAACCGTAAGATAGCTGCTGAAATCTGTGAGTTTGTTTCTGATTTATAAATAATTTCTTTTGTATCATTTTTTAAGATTCCATATGTAAGTGATATGATATTTGCCTTTGTCCGACTTACTTCACTCAGTATGATACTCTCTGGGTCCATCTATGTTGCTGCAAATGGTATTATTTCATTCTTTTATGACTAATATTCCATTGCAAAAAGCATAATTTGAAAGGATACATGCACCACAGTGTTCATTACAGCATTATTTACAATCTTCCTTATATGTATCGAGTGTTTTATACATGCTTGGGAAGAATGTGTATTACATTGCTTTTGGATGGAATGTTCTGGAAAGTCTGCTAAATTAATCTGGTCTCATACATAATTTAACCCCACTGTTGTCATATTGAATTTCTATCTGAATTACCTATCCATTGTTAAAAGTGGGTTTATCAATGTCTTCTATTAATATTGTAATGCTATGTAAATCTCCTTTCAGGTGTGTTAATATTACTGTACATATTTAGCTTCTCCTATATGGGGTACACATATGTTTATAAATATTAAATATTTTTATCAGATTGATTTCTTTATCATTACATAATGATTTTCTTCTATCTTATTATGGTTATAGAGTTGCATTCTGTTTGGTCTAGTATAAGCATAGTTACCCTAGATTTCTTAAGGATTCCGTTTGCATGGAGTATCTTTCTCGATACCTTCACTTTTAGTCTGCACATGTCCTCAAAGCCTGAAGTGAGTCTCTAATAAGAAGCATATTTTTTTAAAAAAATCTTTTCATCCACTTGATGCCTTTGGTTCAGAGAATTTAGTCTATTTATGTTTAAAGTAATTATTGATAAATGTGGACTTACTTTTACCATTTTGTTAATTGTTTTCTGGCTATTTAGTGATTCCTTTGTTCTTCTTATTGTGTTACCTTCCTTTGTGATTTGATAATTTTATTTTTTCTGTTTGTTTGTTTCCTTTGATTTTTTAAATTTTATTTATTTTTTTACAGAATAAAATACATATATTTAAACACAATTACATTCAGACAGATTATTATATCATGGATCTTAAGAAACAGATTAAGTGACTCCTTCTGGAGAAGTGGAATGGAAAATATGCTGAGACAAATAGGAAATTTACTCTGTACTTTATCCCATTTTGTATGGCTTTCATCTTTACTATTTAGTATTATCTATTACATTTCAATTTTTCTTTAAAAATTAGCATTATATTAAAATTGTGTATATTATGCAACTAAAATTTATAAAGAAGAAAGCCTTATATACCATTAAATATTTTATACATCATAATAAAAAGAATAACTTAACTGGTAAGAATAACAAAAATAATACACCCTCTGAAAATAAGTAAAATATAAAATGCATAAATTGGTTAAAAACCAGTGTAACTATATAAATATGTCCTCACAATTTGTTACATCTTATTTATTCTTCAATATAGGCATTACACCTTTCTAGGTGATGTGATAAACAAGACATTATAGACCTTACATTGTACCATGGAGAGAAATGGTTATTAATAATACAGTTGTGGAACTGTATTATTTAATTGTACAGTTGCATTATTTAATTACAATTATCATAAATTCTTTGATGGAGAGGAAATCAGAATCAGATGTAAGAAGACTTCAGCATTCCAAGAATGATGTCAAATGACCCCCTTCATGGTGGATTAGGCACTTATTTACTATGAGATATATTTCTTCTCCAGAGATTCCTTGTTTGTTTATCAATTGTATATTTTTGGTTTGCAGTTATTCTTAAGTTTTGATATGAGTCTATATGTATATGAGATTGTTTTGTCGTTGTTCTCTTAATTGCAAGTTCATCTCCGGTGTCCCACATTTGTACGCACCTCCTCTCATGATTTCTGATTTTGGTGGTATAATTGTGCATGGATGATTTCGTACCTTTACTGGTGAGGTGATTTGATAATTTTCTGTAGCAGCATGCTTAGTTTGTCTTTTGTGTATTTACTGTTGGTTTTCATTTGGTGAATATCATGAAATTTCATAAAACGTATTTACAATAGTCTATTTTAAGCTGATAGAAACTTAAACATATACTAAAACTCAACATTCTTATTGTCCAGCCATTTTGTGTTTTAATGCTATAAATTGATTTTTACCTTGTCTATTCATTAAAAAATTATATTTATTTTTAATGATTTTGTTTTCTAACCTTCCTGCTAGATTTATAAGTGATTTACCCACCCTCATTACATTAGAGTTTTTTGAATTTAACTGCACAGTTGACCTTTGAACAAGGCATGGGATATGGGTACTGATCCTCATGCAGTTGAAAATCCATGTAGAACTTTACAGTCAGCCCTTCCTATCAGTGGTTCTGTATCAGCAGATTCAATCAACTCTGGGTCAGATAGTGCTTTAATACATATTTATTAGAAAAAAATCCATGTATAAGTGAACTCTCATAGTTCAAACCTGTGTTGTTGTTCAAGGGTCAATTGTAATTTACCTTTCCTGTGAGATTTGTACTTTCATGTTTCCCTGTTACTATTTTGGATCCTTTCTTTTCAGTTTGAAGAAGTCTCTTTAACTTTTCTAACCTTTCTTTATGATTTTTATTTTTTCCACTCCAGTTATTTTTATTTCACCCAACAAACTTTTTTTTTCCACTGTACCACATGGGGACCCAGTTATGTATACATGTATACATAATTTTTTCTCCCATTGTCATGCTGCCTTGTAAGTATCTAGACATAGTTCTCAGTGCTGCACAGCAGGATCTCATTGTTAATCCATTCAAGAGCAATAGTTTGCATCCATTAACCTCAAGCTTCCACTCCCTCCCACTCCCTCCCCCTATTCTATTCTCCAAGTCCATGATTTTCTTTTCTGTGGAAAGGTTCATTTGTGCTGTATATTAGATACCAGATATCAGTGATATCATATAGTATTTGTCTTTCTCTTTTTGACTTATTTCACTCAGAATGAAAGTCTCTAGTTCCATTCATGTTGCTTCAAATGGCATTATTTCACTGCTTAAATTCCATTGGGTTACTTTGTAGTATTGAGTGTTTTTGGTTGGCTTTTATTCCTTCCAGTGCTTTTACCATATTGTGGTTTTGATCTGTATTTGTCTAATGATTAATCATGTTGAACATTTTTTTCATGTGCTTTTTTGCCATTTCTTATAACTTCTTTAGAGTAATGTCTTTTTTTTTTTTTTTTCTGTTTTTTGTCTTTTTAGGGCTGCACCAGCAGCATATGGAGGTTCCAAAACTAGGGGTCAAATTGGAGCTGTAGCTGCCAGCTTCCACCACAGCCACAGCAATGTGGGATCTGAGATGCATCTGCAACCTATACCACAGCTCATGGCAACTCCATGTCCTTAACTGAGCAAGGCCAGGGACTGGACCTGCATCCACATGGATTCATTTCCACTAAGCCACAATGGGAACTTCAATTTCTTTGCCTATTTTTAAAAATTTTGTTGTTTATCTTTTTGTTATTGATTGTAAGTATTCTTTATGTATTCTGGATAGTAGATATTATGAGGTCTATGATTTTCAAATATTTTCTTTCCTTCTGCAATTGGTGAAAATGGGATGAGATTGGAATACTCATCCATTATCGTTGAGAAAATAACATGATGCAGCCACTAAAGAATGCATTTTTTTTTTAATTTCTCAAAAAAACTAAGCATTGAATTATATGAGACAGTGACTCTCCAGTTAGGTATATATCTAAAATAATTAAAAACAGATACTCAAATAAAGAGTGTACATGAATGTTTATAGTAACACTATTCAAAACAGGCAAAAGGTTGAAACAACTGACATGTTCCTCAGCAGATAAATGAATAACCAAAAATGTGATATATCCACACAGTAGAGTATTATCCAGATATAAAAATATAATGAAGTGCTGATATATAGTCCAACAGGAATGAACCCTAAAAAAACTTACAGAAGATGTAAACTGAGAGTCTCAAAGCTTACTAGTGGTTATCAGGGAAAGAGGGGGAGGAGGAGTGACTGGTAGGTCAGTATTTCCTTATGGTCTTTCCTTTTAGGATGATGAAAATATCTTGAAATTAAAGAGGTGATGTTTGTACAACCCAGTGAATATTCCAAGTGCTATCAAACTGTGTAATTAAAGGAAGTTAATTGTTAATGTGTTTTTCTTTTTTAAAAAATTACTCAATGAATTTATTACATTTATAGTTGTACAGTGATCATCACAATCCAATTTTACAGGATTTCCAACCCACACCCGCAGCACATCCCCCCACCCCCCAACCTGTCTCCTTTGGAAACCACAAGTTTTTCAAAGTCTATGAGTCAATATCTATTCTGCAAAGAAGTTCATTGTGTCCTTTTTTCAGATTCCACATGTCAGTGATAGCATTTGATGTTGGTGTCTCATTGTCCGACTGACCACTTAGCATGATAATTTCTAGGTCCATCCATGTTGTTAAAAATGCTGTTATTTCATTCCTTTTAATGGCTGAGTAATATTCCGTTGTGTATATATCCCATTTCTTCTTTATCTACCCCTCTGTCGATGGACATTGAGGTTGTTTCCATGTCTTGGCTATTGAAAATAATACTGCAGTGAATATTGGAGTACATGCGTCTTTTCAAATCATGGTTTTCTCTGGATAGATGCCCAGGAGTGGGGTTACTGGATCAAATGGTAATTCTATTTTTAGTTTTCTGAGGAATCTCCATACTGTTTTCCACAGTGGTTGCACCAATTTACAATCCCACCAACAGTGTATTAGGGTTCCTTTTTCTCCACACCCTCTCTAGCACTTATTGTTTGTGGACTTTTGGATGATGGCCATTCTGGCTGGTGTAAGATGGTACCTCATAGTGCATTTCTCTAATAATGAGTGATGTTGAACATATTTTCATGTGTTTTCTGGCTATCCATATGTGTTCTTTGGAGAATTGTCTGTTTAGATTTTCTGCCCATTTTTTGATGGGCTTGTGTTTGTTTTTTTGGTATTGAGCTGCAGAGGGTGTTTATAAATTTTGGAGATGAATCCCTTATCAGTCAATTCATTTGCAAATATTTTCTCCCATTCTGTGGGTTGTCTTTTCATTTTGTTTAGAGTTTCCTTTGCTGTGCAGAAACTTTCAGGTTTAATTAGGTCCCATTTGTTTATTTTTGTTTTTACTGCCATCGCTCTAAGAGGTGGATCTGAGAAGATGTTGCTGCCGTTTGTGTCAGCGAATGTTTGGCCTATGTTTTCCTCTAAGAGTTTGATAGTGTCTGGTCTTATATCTTAGGTCTTTGATCCATCTTGAGTTTATTTTTGTGTATGGTCTTAGGGAGTGTTCTAATTTCATTCTTTTCCATGTGGCTGAGTGTTTTCCCAGCACCACTTATTGAACAAGCTGTCTTTTCTCCATTGTATATTCTTACCTCCTTTGTCACAGATTAGTTGACTATAGGGTTTAATTTTGGGCTTTCTATCCTGTTCCACTGATCTCTATTTCTGTCTTTGCACCTGTACCATGTGGTCTTGATGACTGTTGCATTGTAGTATTGTCTGAAGTCAGGGAGCCTGATTCCTCCAGCACCATGTTTCTTTCTCAGGATGTCTTTGGCTCTTCTGGGTCTTTTGTGCTTCCAAACAAACTTTAAAATATTTTCTCAGGTTCTGTGAAAAATATCCTTGGTAATTTGATAGGGATTGCATTGAATCTGTAGATTGCCTTGGGTATTATAATCATTTTGATACTATTGACTCTTCCAATCCAAGAGCGTGGTATGTTTTTCCATCTGTTTGTGTCATCTTTGATTTCTTTCATCAGTGTCTTATAGTTTTCAGAGTACAGGTCTTTTGTCTCTTTAGGTAGGTTTACTCCTAGGTATTTTATTCTTTTTGATGTGATGGTAAACAGGATTGTTTCCCTAGTTTCTCTTTCTGATCTTTCATTGTTAATATATAGAAATGCAGTTTATGTCTGTGTATTAATTTTGAATCCTGTGACTTTACCAAATTCATTGATGAGATCTAATAGTTTTCTGGTAGAGTCTTTAGGATTCTCTAGGTATAGTATCATGTCATCTGCATGTCTACTTTTACTTCTTAATGTTATGTGAATTTTACCTCACTTTAAAAAGCTTAATGTAATAAAATTTTCTAAAATTTCTTCTATCTAATGACTATTTTGAATATCCAGGGATATCAGTTGTCTCAGTGTCTACTGTTCAGGAACTATTTTTCTCATCTCTTCTGCCTCCCCAATGTCATTCCCTCTGTTTCCAGCAAGAAGTGTCATACTTATTTCCAAAGTTAATTTCCACATATAGAGTGTCCTCTCTTCCTTCTTCCTTCTTCCTTAATTAAAGTATACTTCTAACTTGTATATACCTTACAAACATATTTTGTCCTTTCTTCTTGTCTACACATTTGATTTAGTTTATTTAATAATAACACCTTCCTTTAACAATGTAGGTCAAATCTAACCCAATGCCGTTTTGTACATACTGTTTTATTGGGTCAGAGTCATGTTCATCCATTTATATATTGTCAGTAGCTACTCGCACTGTAATCACAGTATTGAGTAATTGAGACAGAAAATATTGCTCACAAGGTCTAAAATATTTACTGTCTGGACTTGGACCTTTAGAGAAAAAATTTCTAGATTCCTATATTAGAATAAAAATAGATACTTTTTGATAGAAAACTGCAAATTCATTGGATTTGCATAACAAAAAATTATTCTCACATAAAGTCCAGCCAAAGAAATGCAACAGACTTCTGTATATTAATCTTGTTTTCTTCAACCTTTCTCAATGCATTAATTAGTTTTGGATGGTGATTTTATAATTCTCTCTATAGAGTATTATGTCATCTTCAAGTAATGACAGTTTTACCTTTTCCCTTCTGATTTGGATACCTTTCATTCCTTTTTCATGTCTGACCGCTGTGATTAGAACTTACAATAGAAAATAGATTAGAACTTAAATAGAAACAGTGAGAATGGGCATCCTTGCCTTGCTCCTGAACTTATCAGGAATTCTCTCAAGTTTTCACCATTGAATATTATGTTTGTTATGGGTTTGTCATAAGTGGCCTTTATTAGATTGAGGTATGTTCTCTTTATACCCACTTTGATGAGAATTTTTGTCATGATTGGATGATGAATTTGGTCAAATGCTTTTTCTGCAGTTTATTTAAATTGAAACTGAGCAGAAACTTCTGCCCCACCCCAAGTAAAAACCCTGATTTAATATAACAGAAAATATTTACTTTAACCTTTCTTTTCTTTATCATTAAATACATGTTTTCTTAAGCATTTGATTTTGACCTATGGTGATTTTTGAATTATAGTAATGAATGTGTATATTGTGTATTTAATTTTATTTGAAAATTTAAAGTTATATCAGTAATCACAGGACCTATGTAGATTTAATTTCTCTGCTTTTTAGTTCATCTTGATAATTTATTTGTTGCTGTAACTCATAGATATTGGAGTAAATGGAGTGTATTCATTTGTTATCATGGGTTGTATTTTCCGGGGGAATGATTATGTAAACCTCAAAAGTCCTTGAACCATAGAATCCTATGAGTTTTGCAAGAGTGTTAAAAATGGAACCTGAAGTGAATTTACATTAAATATTTTAAATCATCTATTCCATATAAAAATATAATTTTCTATATTTCTATCCTATATTTATATCCATTCATATATTGTTTTCAGAATGAACCTTTTGACTTCTCACTTATAGCTATAATACCAAATATGTATTACTTAATAGCAGAATGAAATAAAAATAAGAATTTAAACTGCCCTATGTTTTTCAGAAGACTACATTTTTATGGCCATTTAGAGCTCTTTAACTACTTGGTTTTTGCCATCTTTGCCAATTTTTCTTCCAAGCCACAGATGTCGGTTCCTACTCATCTGCTGCTCTGTTTCTTACTGATACCCTGCAGCTTGCATGGATTGTATTCCAGCTCAGATTGGATCATCTGAGTAAGAAAACAATTTTAAAATCTGTTGCTTTTAACTTCTTACCTCCTTCCCACATGATTTTATACTTTGGTAAATGGTCATTTTTTTTTAATTTCAGTTTTTAATATCAGACAGTTCAAACATGTGTAGGTCTTGGTTTGGATTTTGAAAATTCTGAAAATATAAGCAATTCTCTTTTCAACAATAATTTAAAACAGGAAATTGAATATGTCAAAGATTTTAAATGCCAGTTAATTATGTAGATATTTAAAGCAATACACACTATGATTTTATAAAAATAACAGGGTAATTTATTAAAATGCATTTTTAATTTGGCTTGTAATTATCAAATTGATATTAATTTTCAATTATTATATACTTTAAACTTTTTTTGATAAATGAAAATCTATAAAAAGTATTCTCAACATTTTAGAATAAACACTTTATGATCTTTTGTAATTATTTTTGAATAATTTTGAAAAAATTAATGGTTTTTGAAATCATCCTCATTCAGTCAGTGACATCTCTCTGGCAATTTAAGGAATGCAAAAATTTATTGACATTTCTCCATGTCTTCTGAATACACTGTCTTCCATCTTCAGTAGCATCATAGCTCAACAGATTAAGAGAGCGAATATCTTCATGTTCACTGCAAGTCTTATTTTTAGGAAAAGACATGTAATTTATTAATATTAGAGCAAAGGTTTGAAATTTTACTGTACATATATAATCACCTGATATCTTGTTTAGTACCCACTTTCAGTCTCCACCAGCAGAAATGAGATCCAGAAATGTTTAAATACTTAGCATACCTGGAAATTCTGAGTCTTGGAGTCCTTTAGCCACATTTTAGAAACTTCATACTAAAGAACAGGTGATAAATTACAGAATGAAGTATTTTCCCACTGATAAGAATTTTTGTTTTGCTATATTAAGTAAAAGGAATTAGTCGTTTATTAGTGGACTGAGAATAAAAATAATGAGTAGGAAAGTGATTTTTTTTTTCTGGGTAATCTTAACAATGTATCATATTAATACTTTTACATTATTGGTACATACTATACCAATATTCTCTGCCAAGTAATTTTAGATAAAAATTGTAACTTAATTATGGGTCTGTGAAATGAAACAATTCAAAAGCAAGTATGCAAAATAACATAATCATTATAGGCATAAGTTTTGGAGCTTGGCTACCTAGAGTCAGGTCTCATTTCTTCATTGTACTCAGTGATTTAAGCGCTCTGTTCTTTGCCTAACAAATCTAGAAAATTCTTTTAAAAAATAGTCAGTAGTTCTTAAAGTTATTGTGAAGATGAAATGAATTAAACATCTAAAATTTTCAAAAGAATGTGTTATATATCATGTATGCCTACTAGATAATTCATTACCAATTATTTTGCTTATTAAGTCAACTATTACTTAGTAGTTTTCCTTATTTTCACAAAGGTAGCAATGAAATATGTTGATAATTTTGTGCTATTTAACCCAATAAAGGTCTATAGAAAAATGTCCTTTTTAAACATTTTAACAGAGATGTTCTTTGATGTTTGTAAGAAAATATATCTATAAGATTTTTGCAAATCCCAGGGTATATATAGAAATAGAATGATATATACTGTTGGGATATAAACAGTTTGAAAGTTCCCTACCCACACTTACACTCACATAAAACTTGTAAGAAATTAATCATGCAATAGATGTACACAAAATTAGATATCCCATTAAATTCCTGCTATGCTTTAATGGCTTCAAAAGTTTAAAGATGTTGTATGTAATTAGGGAATTATAATGTATTATGGTTTAATTTCATGCAATTATTTTACCTTAAAGCTTTGTCAAACCATATTATTTTTATTGTATGTTTACCTAAAATAATGATTTCTTGATTCATATGAAATTCATAAATATGTGTATGTGTGTATATATATATATGTATATGTATATATAATTTAACCATCAGTCTTGTCAATATCATTTAAATCTTGATATTCTATATACTTTGGTTACAGATAGCTGAAAAACTGAATAGACCCCATGGACCATTTCAGTTTCTTGGTCACTGCTTTATCATGTACCATCCCTAGGGCTCCTATGCTTCCATTATTTTGTTTCTGGAAGACTTGTGCAAATTGGAGTGTTCCTAGTCTCATCTTCTCATTCCTTTACTGTCATAACAATCCCATTTTGTATTGGAAATTGGTCTTCTCTGAGGCTTAAATATTGTTTTATGTTCTTTATGGTTTCTATATTCTAAATGAAAACTAAGATTTATGATGCCCTGGAGAGACCACTTGGTTTCAATCCTGCAATGAAAAATGTTATATTAAAAGTCAGTGTTGGTAACCCCGCAGTGTATCAGAACAGTTTATGAAATATTAACTATGCCAGAAAGAGATAACAGCATGCTTAGTTATGGAGCTGAAAATTATTGTATGTGATAACATGATATTTTGTATATTCAAAATATTTCTTAATTTTTTTTTCAAAGACACTATTCAACGCTAGACCTTCCCTAGAACTAACTTCTTCCCTCACATCAGCTTTTAAACTATTCTTTGTTATCACTATACAGAAAGTGCTAAATAACTTCAAGGGAATTCATCTATTGTCTTGTAGAAGGATATGTTGTTTCGGGTAAATGTGAAACATTAGTAAATTCCGCAGGATGCTATATAAATTACATTTCTATTCAAAGCCAAAACAACCATTATTTCTAAGTTTTTTCTTCAATGAATTATTTGCATATTATTTTTCTGAAATCTAACTAAAGTAGCCCATGAAAAGCCCATACAAAGTCAGTCTATTTAAGGTCAATATGTGAAGGTTGTCATTTTACTCATGATATGTAATTCAAGCTCCATTTCCTTTTTCCTTCTTCTTCCTTTGAGACTTAAATAGATTATGTTAGGGTCAAGCAGAATCAGCCTTGGACAATATCATTTTATAAGAAGAGGTTTTTTTGAGACATTATAACCATTGTTTCCAAGTCTGCCTCATCTTGCTACTCCACACATATCTTTATTAAAAGGTTGTTCATGCCATTCATGTTGATATTGCAGATTTGTACATTTCTCACTTTATATTAGAACCATTTTATTTAGTTAATTGGATTTTCTGTTTTCAAAATGTTGCTTCCTTAACTTCTGTGATACCACTTTCCTGCTTTGGGTTGCCCATCAAAAGCAATATCTAGTTTTTGTTTTTGATAACAAAACTTCAAATTTTGATGATTATTACCATTTTATTAAGGAAAATATTTACCATTCTATGCCAACATAAAGAATCTTGGATCATCTAACAGAACACCATGGGTCTCCTTCTCCTTGCTAGCAGGATGTGTATATGTGCTAGTTATGCCCTCTGGAACATGAGAGAAGGTGTGCTTATTGGCTCTGGGAAAGATTTTTCCTTACCAATAAAAAATACTTGGTTAGAGGGAAACACCCCTTTTCTTTGCTGGATAGCATCCTGTTTTCATGCACTGCTTGGAATTACTGAAGCCATTTCATGACCATGAGGGAAGGTAATATCAATCACTGGAGATGCTGGAATAGAAAGAACCCAGTTCCTTTATGACTTTCCTGAGTAAATGAATCAACAACCTTGAAGTATTCCCGTTTGCTAATTATCTCATTATTTAACACACATGTAATTCTAGTGTTTCAATGGAAAGCATTCTAAATCATACATTTGGATTTGGGGTTCCTTGTTTTATATGGACAGATAATAAATTCCTTAGGGACATGAGATGTCTGGGCAGTATCAAAGCACCATTTGAGGTGTGATGATCTCCTTTGCCTAGCACCACCTCAAGAGCAGTTACAGAGAACACTAACAGTTGGTTTCATCTAAGGTTGTATATTTTTGTCCTGATATATGTTCTAAAATGAGTATGTATATTTATAATTCAGCATATCAGAATATTCAGGAGGTAAAGGATTTAGAGGGAAATTCATAGCATACTTACATAAAAAATGCAAATACTCAAATCAGTAATTTATGCTCTCATTGACTTTGGGAAATTTCAAAGGGCACGATAAGCCCAAACCAAGAGGAAATAATAAGGATCAGAGCAGGAATCAATTAAATTGAAAATAGGCAACAATAGAGAAAATGAAACAAATATCTGGTTCTTCAGAAAAGTTTATAAAAATTGACAAATCTCTAGGAAGATTGGCAAAATAAAACTGGAGAGAGATACTAATTACTAATATAAAAAATGAAATGGGGACTATCTTTCATATCTTACAGCTATTAAAGCAATAATAAAGGCATATTACTACCACATGAGCTTCCACTTTGAGTAAGTTTTGATTGAAGGCACAGTTTCAGTACACCCACACAAAGGAAGTAGGGTTACAACATTACTTACAGATCCCAGAATTGGGGCTGGGGGCACACAGTGAGCCAGAGGAAGGGCAGTCCTCTGGCCCAGGTCACAAGTAAGCAGGAGGTAGAGGACAGGGTAACAAGTACCTATTACTTATAAGGTGATTGAAGCAGAGGTCAGTAACTTTCCTTGGCCTTAACTTTAAGTGATTATTATTTGTTTTTATTATTACTATTATTATTTTAAATTTTGGCCACAGCCACAGCATGTGGAAGTTCTTGGGCCAGGGATTGAACCTGTACCACAGCAGTGACCATGCCAGATTCTTAACATGCTGAGCCACTAGGGAAAATAATTGATTATTCTAAAAAGTGCTCTCTGCCCTCAGAAGTTTATGGCAGGATCAAGTCCTTATCCAACTGTCCAGACTCTGGGTCTAAGGAGGTTTATCATAATGAAAAATGACTAGGCAGCACTCAGAAAAACAAAAGTTCTTTTTCTCTTCACAATACCAAATCCTGAACACAAATGAACATAGCTGCTTTAATCATAATAGCCCACACTGGACACAATCCAGATATCTTTTAATTGTATAAGTGGTATATTGGTACACCCATACCATGGACTAAACTATGCAGGTAAAAAGGAAAAGAGCAAAGGGAGGAATCTTTGTGGTGATGTAGTTGTTCTGTATCTTAACCGATGAAATTCAGTGATGGAGACTCTAAATATGAAGCTTGATGGCATCATTAAAAAAAAAATCTACCTTCTTTTCTCTCCATTTACCATATTTGTTACATGGGATTTTATGTCAGCCAAATTTTCTTCATGGTAACGGGAGGTGTATAGCATATACAGTATATTTCTTTTAAAGACAAAATATTCAGAGAAAACAGAGTTCATCATATTCATGTGTATCTTTCTTTGAGATAAGGAAATTTTTCCTAGGAAATTACCTATGTCTACCTCTAGCCCACCCCATTATTAACTGGCTTTCTTTAATTCTTCATTGTCATTTTTTTAAAGTGCTCATGCCTCAAACAATTTCTGGTAATAGAAATTAAATCATCAGAATTACTGAGATATTTAGACGAATTCCAGAAATTCTTCTTGTGGTTCCGAGGTGACAAACTTGACTAGTATACATGAGGACTCAGGTTTGCTCCCTGGCCTCATTCAGTGGGTTAAGGATCTGGCGTTGCTGTGAGCTGTGGTATAGTCATAGATGTGGCTCAGATCCCATTTTGCTGTGGCTGTGGTGTAGGCCGGCAGCTACAGCTCCAATTCTCTCCCTAGCCTGAGAACTTGCATATTTTGCAGGTGCAGCCCTACAAAACAACAACAAAACCAAAAAAAAAAAAACCACAAAAATTAGATTAATCGCAAAATCCTCTTTCTCTTGTGAAGGCAGTGGGGTCAGATTTCCTGAGGGGTAGGACATTTTTCTAAGTCTTCGAAGCTGCTTCCTCTTCATCAAACCAAAGGAGTACATTTCATCACATAATGAACCCATTACTATCTAGAGGCAAGATATAGTTTTACATAAAATCCTGTTAACCCTGTTGCAGAAATGTTTACTTCGACCATTACTTATACATGTAGAAATATTTGACCCATCACCAAAGTTCTGAATATTTTTCATTTTTTTTCCCCCCTAAAGTGTGGTATACTTGATTAGGCTGACTTCAAACACTTTCTAGGTGTTCTTTCTTACTTGGGAAAGAGGCCTTCACTTTCTCATTGCTTGGAGGTAAATGAACCATTTAAGCAAAATTTAGGCCACGGCAGAGCTCTGTCCAAGTAACTTGCTCAGTGACTTGGTCACTTACATTTTCAAATTTCAGCGTTTAAGACTCTGATTAACATTCAACTTTTTTTTTTTTTTATTATTTTGAAACTCTTGAAGGCAGAAATCTCTAACTCTTCTTTATAGAGTCAATCCAAATTAGGCATTTCACTTTCATTTTAGGAAACTACTTCTAAAAGCTGTAATGATTTTGTTAAGATATTAAAAATATCCATAGACTGATGATTTCTATTCTATATGATATTCCTCTTTTTCTCTTGTTCTCTTCTCCTGTGGCTGAAGACACTGGGGATTACCTCTCAAAAGTCATTTCTTCACATTATTCTATTAATAGAGACTTTGAAAGTTCTTCTGTCTGTCTCTAAGACTTCATTCCAGTTCATGATTGGTCATGTGATCAGGCTCTGTTAATAAGAGTAGATAGAAATCCCTGGTGAAGCTTTCTGCCAAGCTGATAACAGATATAGGCTTGGTTGGTTCTTGAAATTTTACTCTTTACATCTCTGTACCTTTGTTCTTTTCTTTTTATTTGTAGTGTGGTTTTATTGCTAGGAGGAATTATAGCCATATTACTATCTTGAGAAAAAAGCTGCACACTAAAGAGTAGAAGAACAAGAAGATAGGGTTGCCTAGAGTATTGACAGCTGCCTTTGGTTTCTTAGAAATCATTTTAAATGATTATAATATTTACTTTGTCAGACTCTTATGATTGGATTATCTGTTGCTTGTAGCTCCATACATAGCTCACTGAAGTAATCTGTAAAATAGGGAATGTAGGTTGAGTTTTTCATTGTGTCAGTTATATAGTTATGGTAATACCTCATTTTTGTATTAAAAGTTACTGAGTTTGGGGGCTCCTGTTGTGGCTCAGCAGATTATGAACTTGACTAGTACCCATGAGGATGTGGGTTCGATCCTTGGCCTCTCTCACTGGGTTAAGGATCCAGTGTTGCTGTGAGCTGCAGGGTGGTTCACAGACACAGCTTGGATCTGACGTTGCTGTGGCTGTGGTGTAGGCTTGTAGCTGCAGCTCTGATTCAACCCCTAGCCTTCAAACTTCTATAAGCCACAGGTGTGGCCCTAAAAAGAAAAAAAAAAATTATTGAGCCAGATATTTGAGACTCTTCTCAGAATTACAAGTATGAAGATGAAGATGATGATGATGATACCAACAAAGAACTTGGTGATACCCATGGTACATAGAAAGTTACTGAGCACTTACTTTGTATCATGCATTGTTCAGAGCACTTAATATTATTGCCTTTAATCTTTCAATCATTTGATTTGAAATCATTCTATCTGGATTTTACAGGAGATAAAACTGAGCTCTGAGTTAAATGATTTGCTAAAATATGACCAGCAGGGGAAGGTAGACTCTGACTCTAGGGTCTGTCTGACCCTAGAGCTATGAGCTGTTCTCACTAGTTCTTTTTGCTTTATGGCTACTTGAAAGCACTGAAAGATATGGCATTTGTCAGATTTGTCAGTATTTTTCAATATTACCACTATTGAACATTTTTGTTTCATTTTTGCATTTTATTTTTATGTACTTAGGTATTTTCCTCTAAGTGTTAGTGCTGTAACTGGACCACTTATGATCTGTCTGAATTGACAGGAGTTGTAGGACAGTCCTCACATAGCCTTAATTCTGTAGAAAATATGGAAACATCATTTAATTAATATCCCTGGTAAAGATAACTTACATATATATATATGCGTGTGTGTACAAAGAGAGAGAGAAAGAGAAAGAGAGGGAGAGAAAGTATAAATATATTTGAAGGTGTTAATGTTATTTTTTTTGCCATGGCTGTAATAGTCATTATACACTTCCTTTTTCTCTTGGATAAATCACTTTGCTGATAAAAAATAACCACAAAAGCTATAGAACCTGAAGCAACTAAGCTATAGAATTTTTCTTTTTTAAAGATTACATTTAAACTGAATAAAAGAACCGTACGAGTTTCACAGTATACTTTATTGTCAAATTTTCACTTTTTTATTAGCTTAGCTTTATATAAACAATTTCCTTTGAACATGGATTATTTTTTAATTGCTTATCATCAGAAACTTTACTATTAATAGTTATTAAGAGTATAATTTTACTATTAATAGATTTATACACAATGCATATTATTTGTATTTTTTGTATCTGTCTACACAAGGATATTAGTCTGTATACAATTCATTCTTATACTTTTTAGATATTTTAACATATCTTAGTTTGAATTTCCAAATTGCAAGATTGTTAGACAAAGGTAAGCCTTTATTTGTTGTTAGTAGGAAACAATGTAGTGGTTTAATTCTTCTGATTCAATTTGTGCTGTAATACAGTCACAGGGACCTTCATTTAGTAGGAGGCAGAGTGTATCTCTTTTTTCCCTCAGTTTTATTGAAATATAGCTGACTTATAACATTGTATTAGTTTAAAGTATACAACAGAATGATTTGATGTATACATATATGATTAAATGATTACCACAATAACTTTAGCCTTCCTTTACCTCACAGTTGTATATTTTTTTCCTTGTGATGAGAACATTTAAGGTTTACTTTAATATGCAGCATATGTGAACCAAAAGCAGTACAATACATTACTTTTGTACAATGATTAAACTCTCTTTAAAGTATGTTTGTTAGAAGTTAGTTTCATGTTTGCAGTATTTTCATAGGAAGGCTTATTTTACAAAAGTTGATAATTTGAAATGGCACCGTTTGATCATATCCCTAAAGTTAGATCTTTAGACAATATTTGAGCTGAAATAGCAATATATTTTTACTCCAAGTTCATCAATCCTTCAGTTAAAGATGTAATCACAGAGGAAAACAGAGGAAAAGCAATCTTTTTGTTTGTTTGTTTTTGGTCTTTTGTACTTTCAGGGCCACACCCACAGCATATGGAGGTTCCCAGGCTAGAGGGTCTAATCCGAGCCATAGCTGCTGACCTATACCAGAGTCACAGCAATGCCAGATCCAAGCCACATCTGCAACCTACACCACAGCAATGCTGGATCCTTAACTCACTGAGTGAGGTGAGGGATCAAACCTGCAACCTCATGGTTCCTAGTCTGATTCGTTTCCTCTGCACCACAATGGGAACTCCGGAAAAGCAATCTTCATTTGATTTGTAAAATTATCCTGTTTATAAATGCTGAATCTTTTTTCCTAATATTCTTTCTCCATATATATATATATATATATATATACTACAAAATTGTATATTCACATATACTATATTATCTAATTATATATAATATATAAACTATATTATCTATAGTATATCTTTTGTATAATCTGTATATATAAATTTCATGTAAATTTATGTAATTTATATGGAATCCATAAAATTACCATAAATTTAGGAGGGAGTTTTGGCTTTGTGGGAGTTGACATAAAGTAAAGTAAAGGCTGAGAAATCTTTTTTTTTTTTTTTTTTTGTCTTTTGGCCTTTTCTGGGGCCACTCCCATGGCATATGGCGGTTCCTAGGCTAGGGGTCCAATCGGAGCTGTAGCTGCCGGCCTACGCCAGAGCCACAAGACTGAGAAATCTTAACAGTTACTCTAATTATTGTAGATAAGCAAGTTAATTCAAGCAACACAAGAAAAATCTTTGTTTCTCGCTAAACTCTAAGCTAAAACAACCAACATATTGGCTTGGAACCTAAAACAGCGTTCATGCAAGATTCAGTCTTGTTTCCCACCTGTTTAGTTCTTTCTTTGAAATATTAGTGGCTCTTACTCTTGAGTAGGAAAATTTAAAAATAGGAAAATTTAAAGGTGAGTCAACAATCAAGCTTCTATTTATGGTGCCACCCTGTTTACTGGATATAATGGAGACCTTAAGGTACATCTGAAGGATGTGCTTGCAATACTTCTTAATGTAAAATATTTAGCTTACCGTGACTTGAAAAGACAGCAGAGATGGAAGGAAAATAACTTAGGAAATTTTTGATTTGGGGATAGTAAGTTTTAAAAGATGAGAGCTAGGAGTTCTCATTGTGGCACAGTGGAACTGAATCTGACTAGGAAACATGAGGTTCGGGTTCGATCCCTGGCCTTGCTCAGTGGGTTAAGGATCGGCATTGCTGTGAGCTGTGGTGTAGGTCACAGATGTGGCTCGGATATGGCGTTGCTGTGGCTGTGGCATAGGCCAGCAGCTGTAGCTCTGATTAGACCCCTAGCCTGGGAACCTCCACATGCCAAGGGCGCAGCCCTAAAAAGACAAAAGACAAAAAAAAAAGAAAAAGATGAGACCTATGGCACACATTCATGGCCTTTTAGGCAGAGCTTTATTTGTTAAAAATATTGCCTTACCGATTTTTTTAATGAGAAATCTCATCCTTAGTTTTCTTACTATTTCTGCTCTATGATTAAATATGTAATAATCCATTTGGTGTGAATGATATCCATAATCAAAATAATTTCCATATAATTTAAGAAATTCATGTAACAAAACTATTTAATAACAAAAAATAATTGTTGAAGGCAAGTGTGTGCTTGCCATTATCTTAGCTGCATTAATTTAAATGCACTTATATTACATGGGGAAGAAAAAAGTTATATAAAACTATATTTTTATACTTTCTATAAAAATTCTTCTCTCTATATAAAGCAGTTAATTTTATCATTCTTACATACAAAAATAGCATTAACTTTTGTGATATGACTTTAAATATGAAGGACAATGATGCATTTTACATGAAAGGTTGTCATGGTTGTAACATTTTAAATGCAGAATGGAAACCATTATGAGAAGATGAATTGCTTGCTCAAATAACTCAATAAATGGAATCCAAAAGTTATTAAGAATGACATTGGTAAAATAGTGTATCAGGGATTTTATTATACAATTTTATTTTTAAAGAGTGGCCAAACTTTATCTGGTTTCAAATATGAGATGATTCAACCATGAAAATAAGTGCTGACATTGTATGCAGAAACTAATTAGGGTGTGGCTAAAGGAAATAAATCAGCAGAATTAATAGTCATTCAGGTGAAAATTTCAATGTGCTTTGCTTACTCTTTCTTCTGTTTTTAGAGAGGCTTCATGACAATCACTGTAAGTTCAGGAAAGCAGAACTTATTTCGTATAGACATGTGTTACTATTAGTCATTCACAACTGCTACTTGTGCCAGATTAATACACCACATATCATGAGTTGTAATTATTTCAGACTTTATAACTTTCCTCATTACACTTCTACTATACCCTTCACTCCAGTTAATCAAACCTGTCTACCATATTCTATATCTATCTTTTCTTTTCTTTCAATTCACAATTTCCTTAGTGCACTTTTCACATTTTTTTCCCTGAATCCATGCCTTTAATCAAAAGCCAATTGCAATTTTTTGTTTGCTTGTTTATTTTCTGTAGAATATACAAAAGAAGTCTGGATAGGTGGCCAGTTTCTTCTCTGCAAGCTAACTGTCTAGCCTGAGCATGACAGAACAAGGAGAAAACAAGAGAAAGGAGATATTTAAGAAAATATAAAGGAAGCACACTTAGACTCTTTAGTGGGGAAGGCATCTGGACACAGAAAATAGGAGCAATTTATAGTGAATAAGAAGGGTCTTCACAAAAAGGAAGTGAGACAAAAGAAAAGATATTTCACATTGGCCAAAAAAAGAGAAATGGGAAGAATAAAGAGTAGGAGGAAATGTGCGAAAGAACTTAATGAAAATCAGCAAGATCATTCTTCCATCTGTGAAATAAGCAATAAAGGCTAAACCAGGCTCAGAGCAAGCACTCTGGCTGTGGCTGATTGGCAAATGGTAAAGTCAGGGTTCAAGGCTGAAAGAGAAGGGAGACAATCACAGAGGGATTAGCATCTCAAAAAGAAGCCCAGAGGAAAAGGAAAAGCAAAGTCTGAAAAAAGCAAGGAAGCTTAGAGAAGGATAATGCAGGGAGAAAGAAAAAAAATCCAGTAAGAAAAGAGGAAAAGAAAATATAATACGAATGAAACTCAATTAGATGGACATTGGTAGAGGACAAAAATGTGTAAGGGGCAAAAATGGTATTTGAAGATTCATGAATATAAAAAAATGCAGATAAGAAAGTTTTGGGAAAAAATCAGCCATTATTCATATACATGAGTTTTAAAAAAGCAGATATTCGATTATATAATTAGGTTTAGAGGCACAGCCTATGTGGAAGAACCCTGATGTCTACAAAAGAGTGATAGTTCAGTAAACATCAATTCCCTAGAGCAGGGAAAAGGGACCAAAACAGGTTACTGGTTGACATTTGAGGTCATTTTCTGCCTGCTAGTAAGAGGAGTAAGTAATATTCGAATGATGCCATGAACATTCCTAACAGAGAAAACTAATCAAGGCAGTTGACATTATAAATAATGTTCAACCAAAAACATTTGAAAAGGCAGTTGGTTCATGTCTTAAAACTAATACCAACTCATAGTGAAAGGTGAAGCAAAAGAAAGTGAAAAGACCTTAAGCCAAAGGTCTTTAAGAAGCCAAATTATAGAAAAATAGTTTAGAAAATATCAGAAACTTTTCTTATGTTTATTGAAGCACATTCAAGATGGGAAAATATAACAGGCAAGGATATGAATTGAAGCTATGTGTATAAAAGAGTGTGTTCATCTGTGCATGTTTTTAATCAAAATAAATGCAGACAAAACCTATGAGAATATAGAAGGTATAATATAGCACTTAAAATATTCTAGAAACCTGTGTGTTTATTAATTAAGTTATGAGTGCAAATAGATAGAGGGAAAGAGTTGTATACGTGAGCATACATATGCTCATAACACACAGGGAAAGAAGAAATGACAAAGTCCGTGATATATGAGCCCACTGTCTTTTATTTAGCACAAGAAGGGGCGTATTGGAAACATGCCACTTTCTGGATTTCCCATTGTGGCTCAGTGGTTTAAAAACCTGACATAGTGTCTGTGAGGATGTGGGTTTGATCCTTGGCCTTGCTCATTGGTTTAAGGATCTGGTGTTGCCACAAGCTCAGGCATGGGTTGTAGATATGGCTCCAATCTGGTGTTACCATATGCTGTGGCAGAGGTGACAGCTGCAGCTCCAATTCAACCCCTAGCCAGCAAACTTCCATATGCCACAAGTGTGGCCCTAAAACAAAACAAAACAAAACAAAAAAAAACAAAACAAAACAAAAAAAAGAGCAGCATGCAACCTTATAAAGCTATTAACTTCATGTATAAAATAATGTTTTATTGCAATTAGCCAAATATATTTAAAATTGTCTATGTGGTGAATATAAGTATGTCAATAACCAAACAGATACCAATTGGGAAAAAAACATTTTGTAATGGTTGTCAATAGCATTCTGATCCTTCTAAGAAGAGAATCTTTGATGTAATATGTCTTTCTATTAATGCATTTACATTACTTAATCTTTAATTATATGTAGACTCAGTCCCAAAATCAGCTTGTAATAATTTTTAAAATTTTTAATGATGAGTTAACCTTAAGACAATATAAACCTAACAATATATATTTCTTTATTCAGTGAATATACAATAAGAATCTGCTTTGTGCTAGATTCTACCATTGAAAATAGAGAACAAATTGAGGAAATTAAAAGGTAGATTCATGCTCTTTAATGAAAACTAGATAAAATGTGATATGAGTTACCTTGAGCATAGTTATTATACAAAGCACTGTAAATGATTTTCAGTAAAGTTTTAAAATCAGTTTGTCCACATTAAAGAGCTAGAGGAACTCTTGATCCATTGTGGCTCATATAATTTTCTCTGTTGTTTACATTTAGTTCTTGACTTATCCTTTGGTGGGTAATGTCAAAATAACTTTATGTGTTTTTAATTTATTTTAAAATTTACCTATGGCAAAATTCATTCTATGTGGTATATAGTTCAATGAGTTGTGACAGATACAGAGTCCCTTGTCCACCATCACAATCTTGATATAGACTAGTTTCCACCATCAAAAATACCCCCTCCTATACAACCCTAGCCCAACATATGGAACCCACTGATCTTTTTTTTTTTTTTTTTTTTTTTCTGTCCCTGGATTAGTGTCCTTTAGAATGTCATATAAACAGCCTTTTGGGTTTTCCATCTCTTACTTGGCAAAGTGAACATGAGATGTATGTGTTATTGAGAATATCAGAATTTTTATTTATTGCTGAGCAGTGTTCACTTGTATGGAGATAACACAATTTGCGTGTCTATTAACCCTTTGAAGGACAGTTGATAGTCTCCAGATTGGGTCTGTTATGAATAAAGGGCTATAAATATTCATGTGCAGGTTTTTGAATGAACATAATTACTTAATTCCCTATAAGAAACACAATTCACAATTCAAATATAAATATATAGTTAGGCTAAAAATGAAAAGATCGTTGAGCAATTTGTACCATGGAAACACAAAAGAAAATAAATCAGGGCTAGCCATAATGATTTTAGACAAAACAAATCCCAGAGCAGAGGTTATTTTCAGGCATAAGAAAGGGCATAACAGAATATAAAAAAGAGTTCAGCTCTCCAAGAAGGCATGTCAAATATAAATGTGTATGAATCTAAAAATAGGACTTTAAAATACCGGAGGCAAATCTTGACATATATGAAAGAAGTAGGTAAACCACAAATTGTTGAAGATATTAATATTCTTTTCTCAGTAGTTCACATAACAAGTGTGGTGTGTTTGAATAGTGTCCCCCACCCCCTCAATGTGACTTTATTGGAAAAAGGAACTTTTCAGATGTAATTAAAATGATTAAGAACTCAAAGTGAAAACATCCTATACTTAGGGTAGGCTTTAAATCCAATGACTATGGTCCTTATGAGAAGAGGAAAGAAGCAGAGACCCACAGGGAAGAAGGCCACATGAAAATAGAGACAGTGATTACAGTGATATCAGAGAACATTATGGATCACTGATAACCACCCAAGGAGAGAGGCTTGGGGCAGTTTCTCCTTTAAAGCCTCCAGAAAGAATCAATACTGGTGACACCTTGATTTTGGACTTTCGACTTCCTCAACTGTGAATAACACATTGTTGTATTAAGGTACCCAGTTTGTAGAATTTTTTTTTTATTGCCACTCTAGAAACTAATAGAATAGGTAAGCAGAAAATTAGTAAAATGTATTAGAGATATATTAGAAATAATTAGAAAATGTAGATAACCTGAACATTATCAACCGACTTGACTTAACTGGCTTTTATGAAGCACCACCCTAGTAATAGCAGATTACACATTGTTATGAATTATTTGTTGAATATTTCACTAAAAAAACAAATTTTGAGCATACAACAAAGCTTAAATTTAAGTGAATAAAAATCATATGTAGTATGCTCTTTGAGCAAAATGTTTGGAGCTAGATTTCCATAATAGAAAGATATTTGAAAAGTTCACTATAATTGGAAGCTAAATAACATACTTCTAAATAACTCATGGATCAAAGAGAAAGTTTTAAGTATAGTTAAAAATATTTTCAACTAAATAGTATATAGCCACATTGAGAATTTGAAGGTTCTTATAAAGTTAAATATATACTTACCACACAGAACTCTTTATACAAAAAATTATAGCAGTTTTAGCCAAAACTAGATCAATCAAAATGTATTGATGAGCTGAATGGTTGAGACTGTGATACATCCATGTAAATAAATACTAGGGGGTGATGCAAAAGGAATGAACTATTGATTCACACTACAACACTGATGAAACTTACATGCATTTTGCTAATTTAAAAACACCAGACTGGGGAGTTCCCGTCGTGGCGCAGTGGTTAGCAAATTTGACTAGGAACCATGAGGTTGCAGGTTCGATCGCTGGCCTTGCTCAGTGGGTTAAGGATCTGGCGTTGCCGTGAGCTGTGGTGTAGGTTGCAGATGCGGCTCGGATCCCACATTGCTGTGGCTCTGGCGTAGGCCAGTGACTACAGCTCTGATTAGACCCCCAGCCTACACATGATATGACTCTATTTATATGACATTCAGGAAAAGACAAATTTATAGGGACCAAAAAAATAGCTAAGAAGTCACTTGGGATTGGGAGACTTGGGAGTTGAGGGCTCCAAAAATGTTGTTCTGTTTTCTGATGGAACTTAGAGATAGTGACAACCCAGGCCAGGAAAAAAAAAAAGAAGGAAGAAAAGATAGAAAAGAAAGAGAAAGGAAGGGAGAGAGGGAGGAAGAAGGAATATAGAAGAGGGAACTAACCTAAAAGAGCTTCCAATGTGCAAACCTTTTAACAATTTGAGCATCAAAATATATAATGATCAAAATAATAAAATATAAATATTCCTCAATTCATTTTATATTAATAAATTACTGAATAGAGAGGCAAATTTTTTCTGTAAGAGAAATACATGACAAACATAAAAGGAATAAAGGAGGAGTTTCCACTGTGATGAGCAGGTTAAGTACCTGGCATTGGTCTCTGTGGTAGCATGGGTTTGATCCTTGATCTGGTGCAGTGGGTTAAGTGTCAGGCATTGCAGCAGCTGTGGTGTTGGTCATGGCTGCAGCTTGGTGTTGATCTCTGGTCTGGGAACTCCCATATTCCATAGGTATCCAAAAAAAAAAAAAAAGTAATAAAGGAAATAGAAAATCATCTTTAGAACAAAACAGAAAAAAAAAAAAAATGCTGCAAGAAAGATCCACAAATGAACACTAAAATTAGTAGGAAAGTTTTAAGGAGATTTGGTGTATATCTAAAGTCTTTATTCCAATGAAATGTTTAATTATGACTGTTGTGGTTTTAACATAATGTCCACTACATTGTTGATACCCCTTCCTCTAGGAGATGTAGCTTAAATTCTCTTCCCTTGAATGTGGGCTGGATTTAATTTTTCCTGAAATAGAGTTGTGTGGGCATATGTGTATGTATGTGTGTTCTTTTTAAGTGTAATCTGGATTTAGTTCTGAGTTCTAGTTTAGAGGCTAGCCACTTCTAATACCTAGGACGGCTGATTTAGGTCTACACCCTTAATCTGGTTCTCAAACTCTGGGCTTTGCGCGTTCTCCCCAGTTGTCCTAGGACCAGGTGAAAGACAATTAGGACTAGCCCGTATACCTTGAGATTATTCAAATTTGTCCATTCACAAAGAACCCAGAGACCTAGTTAACCTACCAGTTTTCCGCACATAAACTGCCACCTGCACATTAGCTGTTGCCCTGTCTCTTAGCACAAACCCCTTTGTGGCCCCACTTGGCAGCCTTCTCTCTGTTAGGGCTGGAAGTAGCAAAAGGTTCTTCCTTTTCATCTGTCGGAGGTCACTGTGTCATGTTTTGTCGACAAAAGAACCTTTAAATCTTATAAAACACTTATTTCTAATGAATAGAATATGGAAAGGAACTTTACATTGTAAAAAACTTGGAGACACTCAAGGATTGAGGTTAACAGCTTGGTGATATTAATAATAAACCATGTCAATATAATGTGCCTGCTGATACAGTGTAATGGGAAGGATATTTCATCTTGTGATTTTTTTCTTCCTAAATCCATAACTCTGGTCCAATTATGAGGAAATATCAGACAATTCACAATAAGGGATATTCTAAAAAAAAAAAAAAAAAAAAAGACAAGCAGAACTATCCAAAGTTCTTAAGCTCATGAAAAATAAGGAAAGGCTGAAAAACTGTCATCAGTTGGAAGAGACAGCAGAGTCATAACTAAATGCAACATGGTGCCTTGGCTTAGATCTTGGAACATTAAAATAAAGTTGAGGGAGTTCCTGTCGTGGCGCAGCGGAAACGAATCCAACTAGGAACCATGAGGTTGCGGGTTCAATCCCTGGCCTCGCTCAGTGGGTTAAGGATCTGGCATTGCTGTGAGCTGTGATGTAGGTCACAGACGTGGCTCAGATCCTGAGTTGCTGTGGCATAGGTGGGCGGCTAAAGCTCCGATTAGACCCCTAGCCTGGGAACCTCCATATGCTGTGGGTGCAGCCCTAAAAAGACAAAAAATAAATAAAATAAAATAAACTGGAAAAACTGGTGAATTTAGTTAATGGTATTATATCAACATAATTTTTTTTTGTTTTAATATAAGATGTTAATTTTAGAGGAATCTGGGAGATAGATATACAGGTACCTTCTGTCTTATCTGTCTTATCTCTGCAATACTTCTATAAATATAAAATCATTTCAAAATAAATATGAAATAGATATACAAAAACACCAATTGAACATGCCTTTTGGGGTCTATTTCAGGATTATTTTCTTCCATTAACTTATATATATCTATTTTTTGCTAATATTAATTGTCCTGGTTACTGTAACTTTATAATACATACTGAAATCAGGTTGTTTAGATTCTCTGACTTTCGTCGTCCTTTCCAGAATTATTTTGCTGTAATAGTTCCTTTATTTTCCTGTGTTTCCCTCTGCCAATTTCACAGGATTTCCATCTCACAACCCAAGCACATCCCCCCACCCCCAAAACTGTCTCCTTTGGAGACCATAAGTTTTTCAGTGTCTGTGAGTCAGCATCTGTTCTGCAAAGAAGTTCCGTCTGTCCTTTTTTTCAGATTCCACATGTCAGTGAAAGCATTTGATGTTGGTATCTCATTGTATGGCTGACTTCACTTAGCATGATAATTTCTAGGTCCATCCATGTTGCTAAAATGCTGGTATTTCATTCATTTTAATGGCTGAGTAATATTCCATTATGTATATTATTTATATGTCTTTTTACTTTTTAAAATGGTTGTCCTAGATTTTATGTTATTCACTCTTAGGGTCTACTTTTAAGGATGATTTACACTGCTTTCACATGTTGTTTAAGGACTTCACAGCACGACAGTCCCAAATTCTCTCTGTAACTTTTTTATGTTATTTCTTTTTTTGTTTCCTTTTTAGGGCCACACCTGAGGCATGTGGAAATTCCCAGACTAGGGGTTAAATCAGAGCTGAGCTGTAGGCTTATACCACAGCCACAGCAATGCAGAATCTGAGCCACATCCATGACCTGTGCTGCATCTTGCCGCAATGCTGGATCCTTAATCCCCTGAATGAGGCCAGAGATCAAACGCACATCCTCGTAGATACGGGTTCTTAACCTGCTGAGCTGAAGTGGGAACTGCTTTTATGTTATTCTTATCATAGGTTTTACTTTTACAAATGCTTTCGAAACAGTATAACATATGAAAATTATCTTTAGACAATATATGATTTTGGCAATATATAAAATAAAAATGAATTTTATTTTGTCTTTATTTCATTTCCAGATTTCTTTATTTCTTTTTTTAGATTCATGTTTCTGCTTGGGCCATATTTCTTTGGCTAGTGAAGTTTTAACATTTCTTGAAGTGTAGGGTCTGATGGTAATTAATTATGCCATTAATTTTATCTGAAAAAGTCTTATATCTTTTTCATTTTTTTGAAATTAATAAACTTTATTTTTAGAGTAGTTTTAGGTTCACAGCAAAACTGAGCAGAAAGTACAGAGAGGTTTCATATACCTTCTCTTGACAACCACCCTCCTTTCCCCTCTCCCCCCACTTCTCACAAGCTCCTCTGCTATAAACATCCTTCACCAGAGTGGTACATTTGCTACAATCTATGGACCTATATTGGCACATCATTATCAGCCCAAGTGTGTTTAGTTTTGTAAGAAACTACAAACCATCTTATAATATGGTTAGTAGTATCATAGTGAATAATTTCATTGCCTTAAAGATTCTTAATATTCTATTCACTCCTCCTCCCCCACAACTCCTGACTACCACTATGTATATTTTTTTCCTGTCTACATTTTTCAGAATGTCATATATTTGGACTCGTACTACAAAGTATGTAGCCTTTTCAGATTACTTTTTTTGCTTACTAATATGTGTGTAAATTTTCTGATGCCTTTACATGACTTGATAGCTCATTTCTTTTTAGTGCTGAATAATATTCATTGTCTGGGTATACCACAGCTTATTTAACCATTCATCTACTGAAGGGCATTTTGGTTGTCTTCAAGTCTGGCAGTTATCAACAAAGCTGTGATAAATATCTATGTGCAGATTTTGAGTGGAGTGAAGTTTCCGTTCATTTGGGTAAATACCAAAGAGCTCAGTTGCTGAATCATATAAGTGTGTTTAGTTTTGTAAGAAACTACAAACCGTTTTCTAATATGGCTGTTCCATTTCACATTCCCATCAGCAATGAATGAAAAGTCCTATTACTCCATAAACATCTGCTAGTGTCAGGGTTCTTGGATTTTAGCCATTCTGACAGGTATGTAGTGATGTCTTATTTTAATTCATAATTCTCTTATGACATATGATGGGAAACATCTTTTAATGTGTTTCCTTGCCCTATATGTATTCATTAGTGAGATAACTATTTAGAATTTTGCCCCATTTTTTTTCTCATTGTTGAGTTTTAAGAGTTCTTTGTAAATTTTGGATAATAGCCCTTTATCAAATGTGTCTATTGCAAATATTTTCTCCTGTTCTGTGGCTTTCCTTCAGATTCTCTTGACAATGTCTTTTTCAGAGCAGAAGTTTTTAACTTTAACAATGTACATCTTATCAATTATTTCTTTAGTGGATTGTGCCTTTGGTGTATTTAAAGTCATCACCATATCACTTGTCACCTAGATTTTCTCCTGTATTGCCTTCTAGGAGTTTTATACTTTTACATTTAGATCTGTTATTTATTTTAGTTTAATTTTTGCAAGGAGACTAGATTCTTATTTTATTTTTTGCATGAGGATGAATAGTTATTCTAGCACCATTTGTGGGGAAAAAACAAACAAACAAAAGCAAACTACCCTTTCCCTTTTGGCCTTTGCTCCTTTATCAGATATCAGTCAATATCTGGATTGATCTCTGGGCTTTCTGTTCAGTTCCATTGGTCTATTTATGTCTTCTTTTATCAATATCACACTGTATTGATTACTGAAGCTTAATGTTAAGTTGTGAAATCAAGTATTTTCAGTCTTCCAAATTGTTCTTTCCTTCAATTTTGAGTAGGCTATTCTGGGTCTTTTGTGTCTACATATAAACTTTAAATTCACATGTTGATACCTATAAAATAACTTGCTGGGATTTTGATAATATTGCATTGAATCATATTCCAGAAAATGTATAATTCATTGAAATAAAAAGATAAAAATATATAAAAACAAAGCTTTACAGTCTAGGTCAGAGATATCCAGGAGTACTTTGCTTTATTGTGCTTCACTTTACTGTGCTTTCCAGGTATTATGTTTTTTATATTCAAGGTTTGTGGCAACCCTGTGTTGAGCAAGGCTCAGTGTACTTTCTCCAATGATGTTGGCTCACTTTATATCTCTGTGTTACCTTTTGGTAATTCTCGCAATATTTGAAACCTTGTATTATTATATATTTTTTTGGTGATTGGTGATCAGTGATTTTTTTTTTTTTATCTTTTTAGGGTTGTACCCATGGCATATGGAAGTTCCCAGGCTAGGAGTCAAATCAGAGCTGTAGCTGCTGGCCTACACCACAGCCACAGTAATGTGGGATCCAAGCTGTGTTTGTGACCTGTACCACAGCTCACAGCAACACCAGATCATTAACCAACTGAGCAAGGCCAGGGATCTACCCCCATCCTTTGTATAGTAGTCACTGCTGAGCCATAATTGGAACTCCTGATCAGTGATCTTTGATATTCCTACTGTAATTATTTTGGGGTACCACAAACCAAACTCATGTACAGTGATGAACTTAATAAATGTTGTGCATGTGATGACTGCTTCACCAACTGGCTTTCCACAATATCTCTCCCTCTCCTCAGGCCTCACTATTCCCTGAGACACAATAATGTTAAAATTAGACCAAATAATAATCATACAGTGGCATATAAGTGTTCAAGTTATCAAGTTATAAGTGCAAGTTATAAGTGTTGAAGAATCCCGTATCTCTCAGATATCTCACTTACATTAAGAGTTAGTAGTGATTAAGCCTAGTGAGGAAGGAAGGTCGAAAGCTAAGACAGGCTGAAATCTAGGCCTCTTGTGCCGGTTGGCCAAGTCATGAATGCAAAGGAGAAGTTATTGAAGGAAATCAAAAGTGCTACTAGAGTGAACACACAAACGATGAGACAGCAAAACAGCCCTTATTGCTGAGATGGAGAAAGTGACAATGATCTGGATATAAAATTAAACCAGCCAGAGCATTCCCTAAGTAAAAGCCTAATCTACAGCAAGGCCCACTGAGCAAAGTACTGAAGAAAAGTTTGAAGCTAGCAGAGGTAGGTTCAGGAGCGTGGAGGAAAGAAGCTATCTCCACAACATTGAAGTACAAGGTGAAGCAACAAGTGCTGATGTAGGAGCTACAGTCAGTGTTCCAGAAGATGTAGGTCAGATAATTAATGAAGGTGGCTACACCAGACAATAGATTTTCAATGTAGATGAAACAGCCTTCTGTTGGATGAAAATCCCACCTAAGATTTAAATACCTAGAAAGGAGAAGTCAATGTGTGGCTTCAAAACTTCAAAGGATGGAATGACGCTCTTGGTAGGGGCTAATGCTGCTGGTGATTTTCACTTGAAGATGGTGCTCTTTGGCCATTCTGAAAATCCTAGGGCCCTTGAGAATTATGCTAAATCTATTCTGCCTGTCCTCTATTAATGAGATGACAAAACTTGGATGATAGCACATTTGTTTATAACATGGTTGTCTGAATGTTTTGGGCCCACTTCAGAGGCTTACTGCTCAGAAGAAGAGATTCTTTTCAAAATGTCACTGCTCAGTGATTGTGTACTTGGTCACTCAAGAGCTCTGAGGGAGATTTACAATTAAATGGATGTTGTCCTGCCTGCCAACACAACATCCATGCTGTAGCCCATGGATCAAGGAGCAATTTCAACTTTCAGTTCTTATTATTTAAGAAATATATCTCATAAGTCTATACCTGACACAAATAGTAATTCCTATGATGGTTCTGAGGAAAGTAAATTGAAAACCATCTAAAAAAGATTCACAATTCTAAATGCCATTAAAATACAAGGGATTTATGGGAAGAAGACAAACTATTAACATTTAACAGGAATTTGGAGAAAGTTGATTTCAACCCTCATGGATGATTTGAGGGGTTCAAGCCTTCGGTGTAGGAAGTAACTGAAGATGTGGTGGAAACAGCAAGAGAGCTATAATTAGAAGTGGAGCCTGAGGGTGCGACAGACTGCTTCAATCTCAGGATAAAACTTGAATTGATGAGTTGCAGCTTACAGATGAGCAAAAAAATAAGTGGTTTCCTAAATGAGATATGTATACTCTTGGTGAAGATGCTGTTGAGACTTTGAAAGACAACAAAGGATTTAGACTATTCCATAAACTTAATTGATAAAGCAGCTTTAGGGTTTGAAAGGATTGATTCCAATTTTGACACAAGTTCTACTTTTGATAAAATACTTTCAAAAAGCATTGCATGCTACAGAAAAATCACTTAAAGGAAGAGTCAATCAATGTGGCCACCTTCATTGGTGTTTTATTTTAGGAAGTTGTCATAGGCACCCAACCTTTAGCAAATACCATCTGATTGATCATCAGCCATTGACATCGAAGCAAGACCTTCCCCAAGGAAAAATATAACAACTCTCTGAAGATTCAGATGATGGTTGGCATTTTTTATCAATACAGTATTTTTTAGTTAAGGTACATACTTTTTTTAAAGACATGATGCTGATGCACACTTAACAGAGGATAGTATATACATAATTTTTATAAGCACTTGGAAACCAAAAATTTCACGTGATTTGCTTTATTGAGGTATTAATTTTATTTCTGTGGCCTGGAACTGAACGTGAATATCTCTGATGTATTCCTGTAACAATAATACTTCTAAGAAAATACCTTAGGTCAGGGCTTGGTGATTGGGTACAGTTGAGCTCTTGAGTCAGTCTTTGGCAGCCTAAGATGGGCCCATAGATGCTCATATCAAGCCAAACAGTATATTGAGAATAGGTCTATTTCAAAGACAGTATAGTGAAAATGTTTTCAAAGATGAAAATCTACATTTTTAAAATAGGATTTCTTTTCTCAGTGTACTAGCTCAGGACACATGCATTTATCCAGTTGTATTTAAGTATATAGTAAATAATTACAACTACTGGAAATAATTAGCAGCAGAGCTAGGAGAGAAATGAATATACAAAAACTTAGACATGAGTAGAGGTGAAAGTTATATGAAGAAAAATCATAATTCTTTTCAAAAGTATTATGTAAACAAAAACTGACAAAATAAGAATTAATTTTAATATTCCTTTCCTGCACCTGAAATTGACAGGAAAGTTTAGAATCATTCCCAAGGAGGGGTCAGAACATGGAAAAGAAGGGCAGAATAGCAGGAAAAAAAAGAGGAAGATATGAATGTTAGCTTTGATAGAAGTGTGAGGGAAATGCTATAATAGGGAGAGGTATTATAATAACAGATATGTTGGAATAACTGGAGGAAATACTTCAACAGCATGAAGAGAGGAAAAATGAAGTGGTGCAAACAATGGATATGTTTTAGGCTGGTAAAGGTGAGAAGCACACTCTGTTCCAGGTTACATAAATACACATTTAGGGAAAAAGTGAAGAAGTTGAGGAGAAGAAAAAAAAACAAAGATAAAATAAGAACACCTAAGAATTTTATTACTAAAAGTTCTGATATGGTATGTGTTTATACGTAAAAACATTGGTTAAAAATTTGTCAGTCTGTCCAACAATGTGGGGAAAAAATTATTTTCAAAGGTAACAAAATTTACTGCCTTAGAACTAATTTAGAAAGGATATAATAAAACCTTTTCAATAAAAGTGTTGGGAGGATAAATGAAATGTCATTCTAGCAATTTTTAATAAAAAAACTATGAAATAAATAAGATAATATACTGAAAATACTGTGAGCATCTTATACAAAAAACACTGTATAAATTCATTGTATTCCTATATTATAAGATTTCCCTAATCCATTAGTTGTTGAATCCTTATTGTGCACAATACTTAAAAAGAGAAGAAATTATTATAGAAGATGGTTGCAAAGTTTATCATATAATAATTAAAAATATATATTTAATGTGAATTGTTTAATTTATGTAACATTACATTTTAACATCCTTTGTTTATCAGAAGTGAAACATGCTTTATTGGCTTAATGCTGAGGTATTTTACAAAGTGCCTGCTACAAATTTGCAATGGCCTGGTCTATAAGATATTATGAAGTGTTTATACTCATCCAGTGTGAAAACATGCTACCATAGAGATAAATAAAGATTGATAGAATAGGTAGAGATGAAAATTGATTAATTCATTTGCTTGCTTTATGAATATAGACATGAAATGTGGTAACTATATATAATTGTCAATTGTATTTAAATATTAGACAAAAGTATTATCCTTGTTCAACAACGCTCTTAAAAAAATACTAATGATGTAAAATAAATTCATTAATCTGTGTTGCTGTTATTTACTCTATTTGATCAAAGTCATTTAACTCATTTTTAAAATGTAGAATTATAGATATCATGACATTTTTCATCAGTAATGAAGTTTATCTTTATTCCTGTAACTCTGACACATTTCTGGAAGTCCCTAAACCACAATTTAGTTCCTGATTTGTGAATTGTCTTTGCTGTTTTTGATGAAATGAATTACTAAAGAATTTTAAAAAGCAATATCAGCTTTTTAAATGTAGTTTCAGTTTCTTCTCACTGAAAGAAATTTAGACCCTCTTTGGATTGTTGTAATATGACAGATTGTACCTTTGTGACTTCATAGTCTTAAGCAAAGCTTTTCGTATTACATTAAACCTGAATTCAGGTAGTGATTACTAACAACTATCCTGTGATAAATGCTAAAATACAGTGATGACATGTGGAAGAGACAGTCCAGCACACATTTCCCCTCTTTTCTCAGGAAAACATTGAATATTCCACGTATCTTTACCTATATGAGATGTGGCAATAAAGAAAACCTCCTGTGACCTGTGTCTGGAGACACAGTGCAGCAGGGAAAGGTTGAGTATGTGCTTAAGAGCTTGATTGTCTGCTGGGATTTGAACCCTAGCCACAAGGCCCTGGGAAGTTGCTTAAGGGCTCTGTGCTTTGATTTCCTGATTCTATATGCGGATAATCCTTGGGTTGTTGTGAGCAGCTGGAGGTGGGTTCTGGACTCCAGGTTCTTCTGTTATGACAGAGCCAACTTTGTTTGACTCCCTTAGAGGTACTGGCATCATTGAGTAGCCCTCCCTCCCCAGAAGTCTGATCACTTGTACGCTCTTATAGAACTCCTGGGTACCAATAGTACTCAGAGGCAAGAAGCAGAGGAGACTGGGACTTAATGAATAGCGGGAAGGTCAGAGCACTTGGCCCCTTCACACCTCAACTCAGAACAACCTGAAAGATCCTTCTTGTTCCTATTGTCTTTCTTATATTGTTCTTGCCATAAAAATGTTGGTCTTCCTTACTCTACAGAAATCCACATTCATAATTAGGTTAGAGATTTGTCTCTTTTAAGAAATCTGTTTTGATGAGTTTGTTATTTGTATATATAATTATAGGGTAGATTCCTGTTATATGCTTGCATTTCTCAGTTACTATTACTTTTATTCTTAAATATAAATATTTTATTAAATAAAGAATCTGGCTTCTTAATAAGATTATAAATCCTCTGAGGACAAAATGTGGTTTTTCTCTCCCTTTTTTTCCAAGCTCAGGGTAGTGTATTGCACAGAATGTTAACAGAAAGTCAAGGGTTTGTTAAATAATACTAAGCAAATTTTACCATTAACCCCTAAAAAGGAGGTATTTAATTTTTTTTAAGTTTTATTGAAGTATACTTGATTTAAAAGATTGTGATAATTTCTGCTATACAAAAAAAATGATTAAGTCAAACATGTACAAATATCCATCTTTCAGATTCTTTTCCCACATAGATTATCATAGAATATTGGGTGGAATTCTCTGTTTTATATAATAGTTCCCCATTGACTAATTGTTCCATATACTTCAGTGTGCATATGCCAATTCCAAACCCCCAGTCTGTCCCTCCCCCATTCAACTATCTTCTTTGGTAACCATAAGTTTTTCAAAGTCTGTGAGTCTGTTTCTGTTCTGCAAATAAGTCCATTTGTATCCTCTTATATTTTTATTCCCTTACCGCATTCCTTGTTTGCATTCTTCCTAGGACTTTTAATCAATGTATAGTTTCCCTAAGAGAATTTTGTCTGCATTCTGAAGACAGTGAACATCCGATTTCCTTCAACTGCTTATATTTCCTCATGAAAATATAATATGGACTGAAATTGTATCAGCTTATTTTTAGCAGAGAAAAAATATTCTGAAGAGCAGAACTTCAGTTGGCAATATTTTAGCTGACATCACTGTGTATATATGAGAGAAGCACTTAAAAAATTAGGTATTATTGGAGTTCCCACTGTGGCTCAGCAATAATGAACCCAACTAGTATCCTTGTGGATGTGGGTTTGATCCATGGCCTTGCTCACTAGCTTAAGGATTCGGCCTTGCTGTGAGCTGAGGTGTAGGTCACAGATGTGGCTCAGATCCGGTGTTGCTGTGGTTGTGGTGTGAGCCAGCAGCTATAGCTCTGATTTAACCCCTAGCCTGGGAACTTCCATATGCTGCAGGTGAGGCCCAAAAAAAACAAAGGAAAAAAAAAAAAAAAAAGAAAGGTATTATTCATTACATTATTTATCCAAGGAATTTTACAGAAACATTTTCACCTGGCAATAGGTAGACTTCACTGATTCTTCATATAGATTATTTGAAATCTTTTGTCCCTGTACTCAGTCGTCAGTTCATGCAGCTATATTTAAATGAAAATGTGTGCTTTAAGGGAGGCTTAGTACTAAACCAGAGTTGTCCTACAGCTATTATAAGCCCTCAGTTGTTTGCACTTTTAGTTTCTTTCTATCCAGAGAAGGAGAATGAGCTCCTCTTGGGTCTGAGAGAGCATTTCTATTTTACATTTCATTATGCAGGCTACTTTTTAGCAGAGGAATTAAATGCTAACTGCCTGACTTTGCTGCACTGGACCAACCAAGATGATTCTGCAGCTGTTTGAAGAGCATTTTTGTAGGCAGAGTACGAAGAGCTGTAGATTTTTGTTACTTCATCAACATTCCATGATCAAATAAGATCATGTGCATAAGAATTTAAAACACAAGAAATGGAACCATAGAATTTTGTTTCCCAACAGGATTCAAATATCAAGAATAAGAGGCAAAAAGCAGAGATCCTTATTGATTGAGCATACCATAAAGCTTTGGGCTATTTTGTGTAAATCTAAAATTATAAAAGAGACATATCCTTATCTTTCCTTTGTCTAGTTAATTGAACCTGCCAGTTTATTAAAAATATGTCAATAAAATTCATAAGATCACCTTTCCGCATTAAAATAAGTATGTTTTCTAAATTACAGAATATTGAATCCAAGAATATTCCTTTAAAAATAAAGATAATTTTGAAATGTTTAAAGCTTGCTAAGCTTTTAGAAATGTGTAAAAGTTCAGACTATCATGGTAGTGGGATTTCAGGTTTAGAAAATAGCACGGGGGCAGATTTTGAGGGGTCCCCAAATACAAGGTACTACATTTGGACTTTGTAATCTGATCTACCATGGGAACTGGGAAGGTTCTGTAATAGAAGAGTAGCAGGGGAAATAAAAGGCAAAATGTTAGGGAAATGTTAATGCTGAGAGTGTGCAAGAGAGAGGAATTGGAAAGAAATACTCAACTGAAAACGTTATTAGGAAACAAATGCTATAATTAACAAGTCAAAAGAATTCCTTTCAGGAGTAGCTCTCTTCTCTTGACTATTATTACACTGAAATTTTCTAATTCCAAATCTGCTTGGTCTGTTTACTTCTTTGTGTGACTTTTTTTTCCCCTTGCAGGTGGAAGTTACACAAAGGTTATCTGTGCTTCTCCCACTCTTTCCCTCCCTGCTCCCTCTTCTCTAAACTTCCCTTCCCTTCCTCTTCCCTCTCCATTACCTCTTTCTTTTCCTTCCCTTCCACTTATTTTCTCTCTCTTTTCTTTCACACTGTTCCCTCCTTCTTTCCTTTTCTCCCCCTTCCCTTCCCCATTTTCTTCTTTCTCTCTTAGTATATCTATATCCATATCTGTACCTGTATTTATATGTACATATGTATCATTCAGAAATATTTACCAATATATGTCTTTCAAGTGTTATTTCTATGTGAATATCTACTCTCTATATAGCTCTATTCCCTTAGAAATGAAATTTTGTGGTCTCTAAAATTATATATTGCAGTTCCTCATGTAAAAATATAGAAAAACAGTAATAGATTAGTTTTCTTGACTAGGTAGAAAACCCCTAGTGATATTTGTCTTTCTTTCTGTGTAACCTAAGGAAAGTTAATAGACCGCTATGAATCTTAGATGTCTCATCTATATAATATAGAGAATAATTATGCTTATTTCCAAAGGTCTGTTATAATAATTAGATAATATAAAGTGCATAGCCCTGTCTCTTGTACAAAGTAAACTCTCAATAAAATTTTTGCTCTTTCATTATATTATAGTTTGCAGGTAAAATAGAGGACAATTTATGGCATCCTTGGTATCTATTCTCTGTCTCAAGTATTATGACTGGACTCAGTGATCAATTTTATTTTCATTTTTACTTTTAAAAAAATTTTTATTATAGTTGATTTACAATGTTCTGTTGATTTTTGCTATATAGCGAAGTGACCCAGTTATACATCTATATACATTCTTTGATTTTTCACATTATCCTCCACCATGTTCCATCACAAGTGATTGGATATAGTTCCCTATGCTGTACAGCAGGATCTCATTGCTTATCCACTCCAAGTGCAATAGTTTGCATCTACTAACCCCAAACTCCCAGTCCATCCCACTCCCTCCTCCTCCATCTTGGCCACCACAAGCCTGTTTCCCATGTCCATGAGTTTGTTTCTTTTCTGTAGATAGGTTCATTTGTGCCATATATTTGATTCCAGATATAAGTGAAATCTTTCTGATTTACTTCACTTAGTATGAGAGTCTGTAGTTGCATCCATGTGCTGCAAGTGGCATTATTTGTTCTTTTTATGGCTGAGTATTAGTCCATTGTGTATATGTACCACATCTTCTTAATCCATTCATCTGTTGATGGACATCTAGGTTGTTTCCATGTCTTGGCTATTGTGAATAGTGCTGCAGTGAACATAGGGGTACATGTATCTTTTTCAATGGATGTTTTGTCTGGATATATGCTCAGGAGTGTGATTGCTGGATCATATGGTAGTTCTATATTTAGTTTTCTGAGGCTCCACACTGTTTTCTGAAGTGGTTTTACCAAAGGACTGTTTTTTATTTCATATTAGCCCATTGCAAAGAGAAACATCTAGGGTCTTGGTTTCTTTTTGCTGGTGGTGGTTTTTAGCCTTTTGTTTTCTGGGGTTTTTTTTTGCCCACAGCGTGCAGTGACTTGATGTGGGATCTCAGTTCCCAGACCAGAGACTGAACCTGGGTGACAGCGGTGAAAGCACTGAGTCCAAAGCACCAGGGAATGCCCCTAGTGTTTCGTATTTATTGTATGTGGTCATTTAAATAACTCTCTTCACTTTCTCTCCTTCTCCATACACACCCACCGTGCTTTTGCCTGTTTTATTTTTTCCAGCCTTCCGACACATTCTTTACAATGGATGATGTGGTCAATGTTGGAGACTTTGGATTGGTGATGTGATGGACCAGGATGAGGAAGACCAGATGGTTCTGACCCCAGTGCCAGGGTACACCAGACACACGGGATAAGTGGGGACCAAGCTGTACATGAGCCCAAAGCAGGTGAGCTTTGTTTTCCTTACATATTTGATGAATTGGCTGAGTTCCTGTTTTAGATTAGAAATAACTTCCCATCAGAACCTTGAGGGCAATATGCCCATTTCCTGATGGCTCCCAGTGCTGCTGTTGAAAAGCTGATGCCTGATTTTCTTGTAGGAGAGCTGTTGGACCTGTTAGATTTTCCTCTCTGCAAGCTTTAGGGCTTCACTATTTTTTTTTTTTTAAGATGTTATGTGACTTAATATTAGTTCTGTGGGTCCAAACTCAAGCATTTATCTGTACTTGTTCGGTATGACCTGCCTATTAGCAGATGAAACCCTCCCTTGCATGGATCCTTCTACTGAAGTTTCTGTTTTCCTTTACTGAAAAGTAACACATTCCAACCCAGTTCCGATTTTTGTTTAAGTACGCTCCAGCTTAGCTTTCAAGAAGTATGATGACACATTTGATTTCTTTTCTCAAAACTGGTTTTGGTCATCATTACAAAAGATGTAGGAGGCACCGTGATAAATAGTTGGCCTGAAATACCTCAGTTTAAGACTCAAAACAGTCATACCAGGCAGGGCCGGTTATCCTTGTTTTATAGTTGAGGAAGCTCTTGATGTGGCCTTTTCTTTGTCTTCTGGAGTAGGATATCTTTTTGAAAGTTTCCAGTCCATTTGGTTGAAGGTTGCTCAGTACTGGGTTGTAATTTTGTTGCTTTTATTAGAGAAGTTGAGCTCCAGTCCTTCTATTCTGCCATCTTTATCCCGTCATCCCCCTCAGTGATCAATTTTAATCACAAATTGCAAGTATACTGTCACTTCCTAATTAGAAATACTATAGAATGAAGATGCACATTAATACTGGGAAAGGCATTTAACATGATTTGAGCCTAGTGTTAGTTTTCTTCTAAAATGAAATGAGGAAGTTAATTACTAACTTCATCAAGCCTTATTTTAAATGTCAAAAATGATGTATTTGGAAATAAATACATAGTTTCAACAAACTATAAGGTATTACTTAGACTAATGATTATTATGGGATTAAAATAGACTACATTGTGACTTAAATAATTTTGCCTTGATCAAAATATTTGGATGTTTAAAGTTTATTCCTAGATATAAATTTCAAAAGGGATATAGACCAATCATAGTTTTTCTATACTTTTCAGAGTTGAGGGACTAGTATTTTAAATATTCTTACTCTTTCATAAACTTTTTTTCTTTTTCTTTTTAGGGCTTCACCTGAGGCATATGGACATTCCTAGGCAGAGGTCAAATCAGAGCTGCAGCTGCAGGCCTACTCCACAGCTGCAGCAATGCCAGATCTGAGCCTCATCTGCAACTACACTGCAGCTTGTGGAAATGCTGGATTCTTAACCCACTGAGTGAGGGCAAGGGTCAAACCTGCATCTTCATGGATACTAGTCAGGTTCTTACCCTGCTGAGCCACAGTGAGAACTGCTCATTAACTAATTATTAACTAGATTTCATAAGGTACTTATATTGAACCCCCCAAAATTATAAGTGATATGGAATTTTAAAATGACAAGCGTTAATTCAGTACCAAGTAAATATAAATAACTCTTGAAAATTGTATGTGTAACATGACTAGTTAAGACCTGATGCTTTGAGTCAGTCTCAATGTTTGAGCTAGACTGTATCTTAGAAATCAGTTCAATATTCTCATTTCACTCTCAGAGGAATAAAAACTGGGACTCCAGAAAGGATGATGATCTTGGCTAAAGTAAATTTAGTGCTGGATTCTGAAATGGACGTCAGATCTCTTGCCTCAACTTGAGGTGCTTTTTGTAATAGTACTTTGGGATAAGATCCATACATCTCAAACATTAACTGAGTTATTTTTTTAAAGTTCTGTCAGTGATCCCTGAAGTTAGGTAATTAGAATATTCTTGAGAAATGCTCTTATATTAATTGTTTAAATAATTATTTCATCAAATCCTCATGTAGGCTTCCATTGGGGCACATTCTTGCAGTGTCCCAACAGAGTTTTATTCTAGATAGTTTCACTTTATTTATACTCTAACCTGGTTTAAATAATGTTATGAAAATTATTTAATGGTATCTTCTTTTTATCTAATGCAAAATATCAAACCACTTTCAAAGTCACTCATTTAATGCAATAATTTTGTTATCTAGAAAGTACTATAACCTATCATACCTTAAAGTACTTGCTGTTTTTAACTGTAAGTGGCACTTAAGTCAGTCTGTATATTTCTATTTACATAAGCAGTCTCTAAAATATAAGAACTCTGAAATATGGGGTATTGATATTTTAAGATAATTATTAATACTACATTATGAACTTAATTATGTTGCTTAGATAAGAGCTTTGCTTTTTAGCACAGAAAACATTTCATTTTAATGAAAGCTAAAATAAAATTTTAAGAAAATCACATCAAAATATTACATAATGATTTTTTGTTTTTATTTTTCTTTTCAAATTAGTAAGTGTAGTAACACATATTTGTGAGAGATATGCCTACAACCTTACTCTCTTAAAGTAATTACTGTGTTCTTTTTCCTTGCTTTATTTTTTGTCACAATACATCTCATTTGTTAGAAATCATCAAGGAGTAAACTGTTATGCAGTGAAATGTAGTTCTTTCAAATTTAAACATTGAATTATATCACCTTGTAAAATTTAGGCTTGAAATTTATTTCCTCTTCCTTATTACAATGTTAAGAACATTGGGGATTATATATATATGTATAAAAGCTTAGAATTATCATTCCGAACATCAAACATCACTGTGTTATACTTGGGCTTTCATACACTCATATTTTAAGAGCTGTTATGGTGCAAAGTGTTGTTCATCCCACTTCCCATTGGTTGTGTTATTTCTTTATATTTTAATCTGTTCTTGTAAGTTTGATCCAATATTATTTTAGACAGCTAAAAGTTTGCCTTAATCTCTCTCATCTCATCTTCCTATTGCTGCTCTAAATGTTAAAAGTTTTAAGAATTAAGCAGCTTATGAAGTTGTAAGTAGATTAAGAATTAATGAATTATTAACTCATAGTAATGACTTTAGACACTAGACACTTACCAAAGACTTAAAATGTATTAATTCGATTTTATGAATTTCTGGTTTCTTCCTTAGAATTTTTTTACTTAATATTAGAAAAATACTTTAGAATTGTGACGGTCAGTTTTATGTCAATTTTCTTATTAAAAGCTGTGCAGCTCTTCTTACTGGCAATAGCTCTGGTTTTACTTGGTTATTTGCCATCTGCAGATGCATGTATTTAGGAAGTTCCAAGGATTTGATCATTAATAGTCAAGATCATATGCACATGTGACCCAAATATATTCAATGGGAATCAGAAGAAATCTGCTGGAGGACATCTGGGCAAGGTCTTGTATGTGTATGTGTGTGTGTGTGTGTGTATATGTGTGTGTGTGTATGCATATATAATCAGCATGCTGAGAATGGTAAGACAAAGGATCACAAATAAGTTTGATATGTGATGTGATATCAGGATTGAGCTGACATTTGTGTATAGTTATCTGTAGCAGTAAATGATTCTTTGCAGTATTAAGGGCAAGATTATATTTTAGATAGCTGAAATTATTCCTTAAGTAGATGCTTGACAAACTATGTGCGCCTGGATTTGGTACTAATATTCAAGGGTAAATAGAAAGGTACAGTCTTTCAATTCTTCATTCCCTCATGTCCTTTTTTGTTTCTATCTCCTGGCTACATTTTTAAGAATTAAGTAATGAGAAACAATATATACAACATGCAACAGACTCACGTACTGCAATGCTGGTGTGGAATGTTCTTATCCTTTAATTTTGTGACTCCTTTAGGAATGCTGTGTCATTAGTATTTAAATCACTTCATAAATATTTCACTTTAAATACCATTTTAATGTCTTGTGTATGCCTTAATTTGTGTCTAACATAATGGTTTTGTATAGTGAGACCGTTTCATCAGGGCACTTATACGATTAAAAAGAGATTTAATGGAACACTTTATTTTTACTTTGAATTGACCATGGAACAGAAAGCAAAAGGCTCTTTAATTCTTACAGAAATATCTTCTTAATATTTAGATGCATTGTTTTATTAAAGAAAAATCAACATATACATGCCTAAGAATACATACTCAGGAAAATTGTAGGTGCTGCAGCTTTGGTGGAAGGGGAAAGCAGAGGGAGGTAGGGAATAAAACCCTTAATGTCCTGACATAAGCTTGTGTGGAGAGTTTGAAGAAAGGGGACAAGAGAATGAGGGGTACTGGTGAAGGTTAAAATTTGAGGAATTTCTTAAGCTGATGAAAACTTTATTTTCTTTGGCCTCTTTGTCATTGTTCTTCCTAATGTGAACAGTGTCATTCTAGGATATTCAAGAATTTGGGGGCCATTTGGATACATTCCATAGGAAAATCTTCTCAAATATCTCCAGCATTTCCTTATGCACATGATAGAAAAATTGAGTGATTTTTTTCTTCCTCCTCTACTAAAGATGTATCTGATGAAAACTTAAGAGGAACATTTCTTTCCCTGAGCATCCCAATCTTTATATAGGTTGCTTCTATTTTAATTGAAAGTTCTCTTCAATTAAAGAGAGGATTGTATCTTATGCTTTGCATCTTTTATAGTATCCAGACAGCTAAGCAATAATTGCTGATTCATTAAAAATTCACTTTTGAAGATTTGTCTCATGATAACAGAGTAGTGTCATTTGTTCTTCTTTGCCCTCAGTCAATATATTACTAATCATGGAATAAAGATTTTTGAGATATTTTAAAATCCCATTCAAATCTGGGAAAATAATTTGGAGGAAATATAACACCAAATTACGGACAAGAACAAAACTGAAATTTAACTTGCAAAAAATGCTTCAACAAAATTAAACCGTTCAAGCTGCATGCTAATATTCATATGTTGACTCTTTGGTTTAACTGTAGTGAAGAATTTTGACCCTGAAATCAAACAAAGGGATACTATATAGAGCTGAGTCATTGTTTTCAGGGAAAAGCATGCTGCTTTTTTGTAAAGAAAGTTAAAAAGTGCAGTAACATTGAAGAGAACTATGGCTCACTCTAGATTTGAAGGGGAATTTGTGCCATAATTGTGTATTTAAACCAAGACTGACTTATCACCAGAGAGCAGGAATAGGTTCTCCTTGAATGTTATCAATTTTTTTCTGCATAACTGATATCCCAGGTTAGAAACTATTGACGATAGTAACATCAAGCTTGCATTTTTTTTATAAACTTTCTTTAAAAGGAATGTCCAAGGGATAGGAAACATGAAAAAAAAAAAAAAAAAAAAAAAAAAAAACCTAGGGAACATAGAGGCTAAATGAGAGTGTCCAAAGAATATTTAGAAAGAGTCCTGGAGGGATAGAAAAAGAATTAAAGGAGACGATATTCAAAGAAAACAATGGCTGAGGTTATTTCAAGGTTGATGAAACATGTAATCCTCCTATTGCTAAAGCTTCAGAAGTCCTGAGGAGTATTTTTGTTTTTAATCCATAACCTAGTAAAATGTAGAGAAAAGAGGAAAAGAGAAGCTTAAAAAAGTGAGTTATCGGAGTTCCCGTCATGGCACAGTGGTTAATGAATCAGACTAGGAACCATGAGGTTGTGGGTTCAATCCCTGCCCTTGCTCAGTGGGTTAACGATCCGGTGTTGCCGTGAGTTGTGGTGTAGGTCGCAGACGTGGCTGGGATCCTGCATTGCTGTGGCTGTGGCGTAGGCTGGCAGCTATAGCTCCGATTCAACCCCTAGCCTGGGAACCTCCATATGCCATGAGAGCAGCCCAAGAAATGGCAAAAGACAAAAAAAAAAAAAAGTGAGTTATCCTACAACAGTCAAACCTAGTAGATTAACAGTAGATTTTTCAAAGTCAACAGTAGGTGTTAGAAGACAAGGCAACACAATTGGGTCATTTCTCACTTGTGTAAAGTTCAGCAAGTTCAAAACAACCATATTCACCTGCAGGTATAGACAGATCATGACTTATTATTAAGTATCCCAGAATATACTCCATAGTCTTTAAATGGTTGGTATCGTGAACTGAGCTGAATCTCCATAGCACGTCCAATAACCAGAGTAAAATCATCAAAGTTGTTGCTTCTAAAGAATAGCCATTTACACATTTGGATGAATATCGTGTGAATTTTGACTGCATCATAGTCCAGGACATGTGTCTTCTCTGCCTTTGTACTCTTGAGTTGTCACCAAACACTTTATCAGTTGACCTGAGATGAGTTTGAGCAAGGCGAGGTAGGACTGATCTGCCCATGCTATTGTCTGATGTCACATGAAGACAAATAGCAAGATAGAGACTGTGCCACTATTTAAGACAACTGAATACAACTCAAGCAGGAGAAACTGGGTGACCGTGGCGTAAACTTCATTCAAATTGCAACATGCTAAAAAACCCACGCATAAATGTAGTGAAAGAAAGGGATGCTTTTATTAAATTTGCACATGATACAAACACATTCTAACACCTTCCAATTGCTAAGAGTAAAAAAAATATGTGATTATGTTTAGTGAAACTATGGATAGGAAAAGGTGAAATTAAAAGTTATTTTAGAAAAAGATAAGAGAATTTACTTCTAGAGAACAAACTGAAAGATAGAAGTAAAGGATTTGAAAATAAAAGAATTAGTCCTAAAAGAAAGTTTGAGAAGAAATATTGATGACCAAATAAGTTAAAACTGTATGACCGAAATAATAATGACTAATTTGACGAATGAACCAAAGAGATGGAATTTAATGCTAAAGAGTGCAGCATGTACCACAGGGTTGGATGATCAGAATTAAAGGAATCTCAGGTTCATAGTAATTTTTTCAGTTTCAATATTTTTTACTCCATGAAGCTCTCATATATCATACAGAAAATAGTGCAATTGTAATGATTTCTACTCTGATATGGATTTGTCAAATTCTACTTTTACTTCTTCCAAATTACATGTTGCAAGGTGTACTTCAATTTTAAAATGTAGAAGCTTCTTGGAGAATTTTTCATTATCATTTTGTAGTGACCATCATTAATCATTAGCCCTATTAATGGTTTTTGATTGAAAGGCCTTTCATTTTGTGTCAATACACTTGACACTAACTTTATCCTTTAATTTTAAAATTTCAGTATTTCTGTGTTCTTATAAGTGCTATATAGCTGTATTTTTGCGGGGGGGGGACTTAAAGTCTCCTTTTTAGCTGCTGATTTGTTATCATTGATAAATTTGGATTTGTTGCTACTATCCATTTTTCATTATTTCCTTTAACTCTGCTTATTTTCTTATTAATTTATCCTATTTATGACCTTCCTTTTCTGATCTGGAAGGGAGGATTGTCCCTCTTCTGGCTGATTGTGCTTCTTTTCTGGAATCTATAGGTGATAAACTTTACGGCTGTACTTCCTTTTTGTAAGTGTATTGACACTTCACCTTTACTCAAAACTGCCTTGAGTGTTCCCCTCCCTGAAGCAGGGCCTAGGGAGCTGCCTGCTGACCCCTTGTGGGTGGCTTGTGTCTTTTCATTCAGCAGGTCATCATCTGCATATTCTTTTAACACAAGCTCTGGGTTTGCTAACAGTGAGGGCCTGAACTGGAACCTGTAACTTGGCAGAAACGGTGTGTCTCTCAACTTCCCCAAGTAGGTAGCATTAAAGGAGACCTAGTGGAAAGTCAGGACTTTCGCCAGTGACAAGGCAACCCCTGTTGCCCCTGTTGCCCAGTGTCAGTGGGGGTCATGTAGAAGACTGTAACAAGACCCTCCTGCCCTTCCCAGTACGGTGGTATTAGCAGAGGCCTCAGAGAAAATTCCCACCCCTACCTTCAGTAGTAGGGAACCCACAGTCCACCTTATGTGTCAATGGCCTCTGTGTTTTCATGGCCCACACCTTCCTTTTGACAGGCCGAGCCTGATGATTATAAATAAAAGTAACACCATCGTAATTAATTAATTAATTAATGTAAAGACATTTTAAAATTGAAGACTTTTTTTGGCTTGGAATCCTCATTCCATAGGTAGTACACTTCCCTTAAAACTGAGTTTATTCTAATCACTCAGTTTTAGAGGTGAGTAGAGGTTTTTCTAACCAGTCCTAAAGTTCTTTCTTAGATCTAACCTTCAAATATCCTTTATCTCATTGTTTTCTTGCTCCAGTGCATCTGTCCTAAGATCATATCACGGTAGGTCTTGATCACCACGATCAATGAGAAGTGTTAACAGTCCTGTGCTGTTCAGAAGATTTCTAAATTTAATTTTAAGCTGTTTGAGATATATGTGCCTATGATTTTCTAACATTAAAAGGACATAAATTTATCAAAACATTATTCTCTTCATTTTCTACTTATAAGTCATCGGATTCCTTCCTGAACTCAACTCTTCTTTGTCATATTTTCCCCCAAATAGTTAATATCAACCAACACATACAAGTATGGCATTGCTTTCTGACCTTTTACCTTGTAGCATTGAGACATATCATCATGTTATCAAAGTTTACAATATTACCAAAAAATTTGCTGATACAAAATATAGACCTTCCTAATATTCCATATAAAATTCCTCATCACTCACTATCTGAGTACTAAGCCAGTGACACATAAAGAGGTGTTACCACAGCACTGCATTTCTACACACAAATTTCTGAGGGTTTTTTTTTCGGGGGGGTGGAGGGCGGTGCAGGTAGGTTAAGTTATTCTGCAGGAACAAACTTCAGTATCTGTTACTTTATTTATTTATTTATTTATTTATTTATTTGGTCTTTTTGTCTTTGTTGTTGTTGTTGTTGTTGCTATTTCTTGGGCCGCTCCCGCGGCATATGGAAGTTCCCAGGCTAGGGGTTGAATCGGAGCTGTAGCCACCGGCCTACGCCAGAGCCACAGCAACGCGGGGTCCGAGCGGTGTCTGCAACCTACACCACAGCTCACGGCAACGCCGGATCGTTAACCCACTGAGCAAGGGCAGGGACCGAACTCGCAACCTCATGGTTCCTAGTCGGATTCGTTAACCACTGCGCCACAACAGGAACTCCTGTTACTTTATTTTTAAATTATTTTTATTTATTTATTTTTTACTTTTAGGGCTGCACCTCTGGCATATGGATGTTCCTAGGCTAGGGGATGAATCAGAGAAGTAGCAGCTGGCCTACAACACAGCCACAGCAACGCAGAATCCCAGCTCCGTCTGTGATAGACACCACAGCTCACTGCAGCGCCAGATCTCCAAGACACTGAGCAAGGCCAGGGATTGAATCTGCGTCCTCATGGATACTAGTCAGATTACTTTCCACTGAGCCACAACAGGAACTCCCATATCTGTTAATTTAATACAACAGACTTTTGTTCCCTGCTCAAACAAATGGAGATGTTTTTGTTTTTATAAATCTCTGAATACATCTCCTCTATATAATGATTCAGAAACAGAGACACTTTCAAACATCAGTATTTTCACTTTACCTCAGAGTCTTGGATACCCATCCTGGATTCCTGGAATCTAACTGAGCAATAAGCAGAAGTGGGAGGGCATGTTTTTGGGCATTTCCATGGAGAGGCCAGAAATTGGCATGAATTAATTCCCACATCCCAGACTGGGCCACATGGTCCCACCAAGATGTAAAGGAGGCTTGCTAATATAGTTGTCATGTGTGTCCATGCAGAAGGGGAGAAGTACTTATTGGTCAACATGAAGCCCTCACTAACATGGAGCCTGGAGAATTTGGTTACTGGGTGGAGAGCCCACTTCAAAGAGTTTTTATAAAAGAACAGAAAATGGATTTTGATTTCTTAATAGCAATCTCCAATCTTAAGTATAAACTTAAATTTCTTGGAGTTCCCCTCATGGCTCAGTGATTAACAAACCTGACTAGGAACCATGAGGTTGCTGGTTCGATCCCTGGCCTTGCTCAGTGGGTTAAGGATCCAGCGTTGCTGTGAGCTGTGGTGTAGGTTGCAGACGAGGCTGGGATCCCGCATTGCTATGGCTGTGGTGTAGGCTGGTGGCTACAACTCCAATTAGACCCCTAGGCTGGGAACCTTCGTATGCACGGGAGCAGCCCTAGAAATGGCAAAATGACAAAAACAAAAATAAACAATTTAAATTTCGTAAGAAGTCTTAGGACACATGGTAGTTATAATCACTATAAATAAATGTTTTTGAAATTCCCATTTTAATTAAAATTGCAATTTACTACATATCAATGTTAATTTAACATAAAAAATATATAATGTTAAATATATCAATGTCAATTTAACGTAAAAAAACCAACTCTTTTGCAGCTATGCAAGTTTGGTAAAATGGGTACACCCCCAAATATGAAATACTTCAATCTGTATTTATCAAATATACATTGAGTATGGACACAATGACAGGCATAAATTGGGGGAATGAGAGACAGCAGTGAATAGGAAGGCATGGCTTCTGACTTCATGAAGTTTGAATTTAATTGATATGATATTTCTGTAGCAACACTTCTAAATGCCCCATTTGGTAAATGTATCCCACCTTGAGAAATTGCCTTAAACATTCCTGAAAGGGGTTTTAATCATTGAAAGGAATCCCGATTTAACTGGTTTAAATGATCATTTCAGGTTTTACAACTAATAAGTCGAACAGGATCAAATCTCAGTTCTGGAATATTTTACCCCCGATCAGTGTTGTTATTAAGGACAAGAGGATTCAGTGATATTATGGAGTGTCAGAAGTGAGTTGAGATTTAGACAGGAGTAGTAGCTGGAACTCTGGGAACGTTTGAAATATTAGAGAGCAAGTTGTTTTTTGTTTGTTTTGTGTTAGGTTAATATATAACCCAACACTTTTCATCAAGTATTTAAGGATTTTTTTATTAGGTGATGATTAGTAAATCAAAATTATATTTTAGAGTCTTTAATAAACAGTTACACAATAAAAATAAATTATTTCTCAAAAATGTTAAATAATATTGTAATATACTTTCCTTAAAATATATAAAGATCTAGCTAGTTCCTGTTGGGGCTCAGCGGGTTATGAACCTGAGTAGTATTCATGAGGATGTGGGTTCAATCTCTGGCCTCACTCAGTGGTTTAAGGATCTGGCATTGCCACAAGCTAGATCACAGATGTGGCTCAGATTCTGCATTGCTGTGGCTGTGGCCAAGGCCAGCATCTGTAGCTCAGATTTGACCGTTATCCTGGGAACCCCCATATGCTGTGGGTGTGGCTCTCAAAAAACAAAACAAAACAAAAACAAAAGTCATGTGGAGATCTACTGAACAACATACAGGAAATTATAGCATTTGCCTGTATGCTAATTAAGAATAGATGGACTGACCTGAATAACCTCTATCCTGGTTAATATATCTCAGAAGGCAGTCAGTCTTGTCTAAAATTTCCTTTTGGGGGTTAATTACGATGATGAAAACTGTTGTCCCCTAGATTTAAAGGTGGTACTCTTCAATAACTTCAAAGAGAGGAAATAACCAGTAGGTGCAGTGACTATGACTGTAATTGTCTTTTATTTTCATCAGAGACATTTTGGCATTCTTGTCATATGACATTCTTAGCAATGTCAAAAGCAAACCTATAACTATTCCAAAATCTTTTGCCCTTATAAGTTTTATTTTAGGACTTTACACCCAAAGGACATGCACTGAAATAATATCCCAGTTAAATTCTAATTGTTTGATAATGCATCAAAAGAGTTCGTGCTTCTTGTAATTACTTTTTAAGTCTACACATTGAAGGAGTGAAGAAAAAACACTTTATATTTCATTTTAAAAATTCTTTTCCTCTTCTATCAAACAGTATTGGTTTTTACCACTATTTTATGTACACAATGGCATGAGGTTTGTTAGCTAGACTTACATTTCAAAAGTAGGAATCTTTTCTATTTAAGCTCAGTGCCAGTTGTGTGCTGACTGCCTGCTGCTTCCCGACTACGTATCTAGAATTTTGTAGTTTAATTGCCACTTGCACAGTGGTATTGTACATAAACACAGCAGCTGCTACTGTATGTTGGAAGTGGCTCAGAAAAATCTATGGACACTGTTCAGCTTTGACTAAAAAGCCAAAAATTTTAGACCCAGCTGCATTACTCTAACAGCTTGGCAATATAACACCTTAACAAAAAGAATTCAACTCATTGGAAGTCTACTTACAATATGTTTGAGACCACACTAGAGAAAATTGCATGGAGCCATGTGGTCTCGCAGTAAAACTTTCCAAAAATGAAGATCATCTTTCTCCTTTTTTCTAGTCACAGAGGTCCTTATCTTTTGTTCTTTTGTATTCTGGGTTGCTAGAGATAGCCACCAGAGATAAGGAAGCTAATATGAAACTTGGATATCTTCCTGTTACCAGGTAGAGATCATGTTCTTTTTGGTTAAACCAATTAAAAATGTGAAACCAAAGGGGAAATGCACAGAAATTTTGACAGAATACCTCTGTTGCAGCAGCTTGCTGACTTTAATGAACACTGTTATGTGTAAGAGGTTGACTGATGTCACATTTAAATGTAGTCAGGCAAAAACACGTCTCATTTTGTACTTAAGTGTCTCTACATACATATTTTTGAAGCAGAAAAATTAGCCATTTTTCTTTTTTTTACATGCAAACAAAATTCAAGGCATTGCAATAGAAGAAGAAATCAAACAACTTCTTTTGTTTCATGGCTTTGATGTCTATCCCCTCCTTATGCAGAGTCTTCCATATTTCAATATTTACATGTCCAAATAGCTTTCTCTAAAGAATAAAGTTTCCTATTGAAATTAGAAGGTAGACATTATAGGTTCAATATGGAATATTATTATCTTGATGTTATTTTTCTGTCTTTCTTATCAATTTTAGAATGTCGATGTTTATCTAGCAGTATCTTAATCTTAATGAAGTTAAAAATATTATTATTTTTTAATCTTCATGTGAACCTGGGCTATTGACTCCATCAATTTTGGTGTTTTTGGAATTCCCGTCGTGGCTCAGTGGAAAGGAATCTGCATCCAGGAGGACGCAGGTTCGATCCCTGGCCTCACTCGGTAGGTTAAGGATCTGGTGTTGCTGTGAGCTGTGGTGGAGGTCACAGACATGGCTCCAATCCCACATTGCTGTGGCTGTGGTGTAGGCTGGCAGCTGTAGCTCTGATTTGACCCCTACCTGGGAACCTCCAAATGCTACAGGTGCAGCAGTAAACAGTCAAAAAAAAAAAAAAAAATTAGTGTTTTAAGTGTGTGAAAGAGAAAATATTAAGATGTGTAGAATAAGGGATTCTTTTAGAATACAGCAGATCCAAACCCAGGGTAAGACTCTTACTTCTTGAAAAATAATTAGTACTACTTGTTTTCTCTCTAAATGTTGTAAGTATTAATATACAACTGTGTCTACTATGAACTATGTCTACCTTAGTTCAGAGTCACATTAAGAAATATTTCTGAGGTAAATATTCTGCATCAACAAACTATAAAGTGTTTTCAAAGCTTTTATTAACAGAAGTATCTCTTACTTTTTAACTAGTTAAATCAAATGACTCAAGTTCAATATTATAAGAAATGGCTAAATAAGTTGTCACATTAGAAGTTTGAATGCAGTAGGAGTATATTTAATTTCATTAGGAAATCATTATGCTACATGTTTTTAAGTATATCTTGTGGAATATTGTCCTAGATTTTTGGAGGAGGAATTAATCTCAATATTTCAATAGTGTGTAACAGTTGATGGTGGAATTATAATAACCTTTAATTTATTTTGTTTGCTTTTTTTCCTCATGTTCTACAGTTACTTAGCTAATAAATTATAAATTTCACAAATTGTTTTCTATAAAAAATTTGACTACCACATGATAGCAGTGTAGTACTCTATGAACCCAAGGTTTCTTAATGATGTAATTTATGTAGAAAGAAAATTTGGTCAATTAATATCTAGGGTATGGGATAAATGGAGAAGAAACGAACACACTTGATATAAAAGGTATATCAAAAAATTGATCACAATGTAGGTAATTGCTACAACAACAAAGTACATTATTGAAACTAATGGGAAAACAAAGATATAAAAATATATTCCAAGTCTGTAAATTCCACAGGTAAATGATTGGCTGTAGAAAAGAAGCATATTGAATAACAAAATCCAGTGTTACTGGCTATTAGAACTAGTTCTTTCTGTCATCCATCTGATCTTGGATTTAAATAGACACTCTACATTATTTTAACTATAACATATGATCTTTTGATAAGCCCATAATCAGTCAGCTTTTATGCTGGTATCCAACAAACTACCCCCCCCCAACAATATCTCAGTGTATACAGCAATAAGCATTTATTTCTTGCTCATGTTACATGAAGGCTGCAGTTGAGTAATGCCTTTGCTTTTTCCAACTGATTTCTCTGACTCACCTAGACTTGGCTTTATATATCTTGTCATTCTAGAATGAAGAATGAAGGAATGGCTATTTTGGGACATTTTGTTCTCATGGTAGAGAGAAATGAAGAGAGCCCCAGCAAAACCATATGAGTATTTTTAAAGCTTCTTTTCAGACTTGCATGTCAAGTCTTCTCAAAATTCATTGAATAAAACAAGTCACATACCAAGGTAGAATTCATTGGGGTGGGATAAGAATATCTTAGCTACTGAAAGCACTGATGGAGAGAAAAGAATTATTAACATAAAGAAAGATGTACCACAGTCCCTAGCCAACTTGGTTTGTGTGTCAGGAATATTTAAATGCATTTTTTCATGGTAACCCATGATTGTCACTTTAGGTAGAGTAGTTTTATAAATATTCAATTCTTTAGCTTTTTTTCCTCCTTTTTTCAACCCAAGAGGGTTTCTAGTCATATGAATGAAATTATGATGCTTGGAGAAAGATTGCTCTGGATTAACAAAGGTTCTCACATTGTTTTAGAGTTAGCTAGTTTGGATTTGTAATTGGATTTTGTATATTGGTATCTGCTGAAGTATAGCTGGTGAACTTGTAAGTTCTTTTTCCTGGGTTGTTTAAAGAAAAATGGACCTCCCTCAGGGATAGCCTTTTGTTGTTTCCAATGATGTTTTGATTCTCTTTAATTTTTGCTAAAACTTGTAGCTGGGCTCCACCTAGTCTATGCTTTCTTCAGCTCCTATAGTGGGGTCACTTCTTCCTTCATGGAAGGGTTCCATATAGATTTTCTCACTCTTACTGCAGTTAAATTAAGTCAATCCCATGGGGCATGTAATAATACTAGATGTTTTTCATTCTACAGGGGAGCTGGGGTAGGTGCAGGACTGCGGGCCCTTTAGTACTAGTAAGTCACTCTTTTAATCCATTGTACTTTTTTCTTCCAGCTCTTTTCTTCCTAATTTATTTTGGAATGCTTTGTTTTCTCTCTTGAATCAGTAGAAAACTATTATCCCCCTATGGTATTCCATTCTTCACTGTTTTATCAAAGAGGCATTTTCTTTTTTCTCCAATCCAGGAATTTAGAAGAAACAATGGCATGTCCTTTGATTATCATTGTTACTAGAAGTAGTTATTGCCTTAATTTTAATGGTACCCTCCATTTTTTGGAAACTTATTGAGATCTACTTACTCTAAATATTCTGTCCTTCTCTGTTTTCAAAGATTCTTAAAATTCATCATGTTCATCCACTCCATTTCCATCATTCCAGTTTTAATAGTTACAAATACACCCCATTTTGCAGTTCACTACTATTTAATATTCCTCCACCTTACGTATTTCAGAATCAGCAATTCTTCCTCGGACCACAAATTCTTTTTTCAACTTCTCTCATCTTTATATATTATTTTCTGCTCATTTTCATTATAAATCCCAGTTCTTTGAAACACATTGAATTTCTCACCATTACTAATGCTAAATTTCACTTGATTTCCTCATTTTAATTTCTTGATCAGAAACTACGATAGTATATTCATACTGTAATACCTTTAGTTCCCTGATACTCTGTTCTTGTCAACTTTAGGCAAATTCCACTCCATATTTCTTTTATTCTTTTTATCTTCCAGATTAAATATTTTATATAAAGTCGTGAAACATGCTGAGTGATTCTGTTTTAAATCTCTGCTACTGAAATTTATCTTTTTTTTTTGCTAATTTGATTTCCATTTATTTTTTCTTGTCTCTCTTTTTTTCTATAACTGTACTACAGCATTTTCCATAGTCTTTAAAAACATCACACACTCTGCAAGCCTCAGTGTCAGTTGTCTGTCTGACTTCTGACTCTTCTCAGAAAATGGATATAATAAATGCATGTAAATTTCCATTTTTATCTGGAGGAAACATAGCATATCTCTTCAGTACCAGTCAGCTCTACTAATTTTTGCAGTATGGCTATTATGTTATTACCTAAGGTACAGTGTTCTTGAGCTTCTTGAGTATAAGAGATAGATTCTTTTCTAACTCAATTGTCAAAATATATGATCTGTCAAGATGAATTGTACTCAAATGGAAACAGAAAAATATATTTTAATTCTGAATTATCTCAGAAAAGCCAGCACTAATAATATCCCTGAACAGTTGATCATTCATTGCCTTCTCCAGGACATACCATTCAATTTGTTTAATATTGTACATATATACAAACTTGATAAGTATGTCTAGACTAAGATTCTCCTACCTGCTGATCACAGATAGAATATCACTGTGAGCAATAACGTCATCATTCTCTAGCTCACCAGAAAATCTTGCCACAGAAAAAGTGAGGTTATCTTGGAAAATATTTTTCTAACACATTTCAAAATGTTAAACACCTTCATAAAGAGATTATGTAAAAACTAAAGTAGAAGTTTAATTTTAAAAATAATTGATTATCATTTTTCACAAGAAAAGGTAAGCCATAAACATTTTCAAGGCATTAAGTACAAATATTTCCATGAAAGCTCAAGTGTAGTAATTGAGGGAGTACTATGAAAAATTGCAGAGAAAATGGAACATAGGCACCATTTCTGCAATGCCAGCAATAAACTGAATTATTATTTCCAAAATCTTAAATTCCAAATTTTGAAGTTCAAGATCTTATAGCTGGAATCTATTATACCTCTTTTACCAAGTGTGTAATTTCCTGAGGTCTAATTAGATATATTTGCAAATAATATAAAATATTTTTGAAGGATGAGACAAAAATAATGTTTTTAAATTTATTAAATATAAGGTAGAAATATGAAGATAAATAAAAAACTTGATTACTGTTCCCTTTAATATGTTAAAATAAATCATCTTAAATAATAAAAAATTTCGTACTGAAAATATTAATAACATCTCTAAATTGTAGGTATTGTAATGGGGAAGCCACGTAAGCAAATAATTGCCTACATTAAGTGTATGTGAATGTTATAATAATCTTAGCTGTCTATATGTACTCATCAAACTCAATCTTCATTTAAGGAAATTAAATAATACTCATTTTAAACTTGATTGCATACTAGTTTAATTTTCAGGTGTCATTAAAAAATGGAGATTAAAGGGTTAGAATGATCCAGTAAAAAAGGGGAAACAATGTGGAAAAAATGGTAAGATGATGGAAAAAAATGTTTGAAAAGATTAAGTAGATAAGATTTCAGGCAGAAATGGGTAGGCTATTCTCTGCCTTATATTAAAATCATGGTTCTATCAGTAATAATAAAAGAATGAAAGGGAAAAGATGGTATCTAAGCAAAGATCCAAGCAGTTGGGTGGACAGATTGATTGGTTATAGTGGAACATCTCTTTTGAACTGTTTTTCCCCAAGTAAAATTGGAAGGAATTCATCAACTGAGAGTAAAAATTGGGAAATATAAGTTGAAAATATAGGGAGAGGAGAAGATATGTGCCGAGACCAGCTCAGCAGGATGGGGCTGAAAACGGGTGCTGTGGAACTTAAGGAAAAAAAAAAGTTAACATAAAACAAGACACAGAGACATTTATCTTAAGTAAAGGTGGGAACCGGGGGACTCAAGGTCTCAGGGACCAAGAGCCCTGCTTTTATTGTGCTCTTGAGGATTACCTCAAGTGAAAAGGGGGTTGTAGGTGCAGGATATAGGGTTTTTTTTATTATTTTATATGTTCTTTTATTATTTTAAAAGTCACTTAGCTGGTAGATAGTTAAACTTTTACTCTAAACTTTAGGCATTTAAGAATCATTAGCATTTGAGTTAGCTATCTATGCATAGCGTTTCAGAGAATCCTCACTGTGCTTCAGCAAACAGCATGCCTATTTGCAGCAACCCTGTGTGCCTAGGTTTGCACCTTGGTTCTCTTTGCTAATGCGTATTCTGTTAATGACCACTCATAAACCACTTGGCCATGAGGTTCCTCTTTCTCTTATTCTTTAGAGGACATACCATGCTTGTGCAAATGGCGTGCCAATCTGCACAGGTCCAGCGTGCCTAGACCAATGTATTATATCCTCATTCAGCTGACCCGCGAATAACCCATACCTTTAGGTCTTTGTTCTTAAGCTTAAATCATTTACCATCACGGTGACTGTTTCTCAAGCAGGAAGATGGGACAAAGTAAGGAAGGACAAGATGGAGTTTTCAGCAAAGAGGCTAAGAAAACATTATAAAAACATGTCTCGCAACAGATATGGAAACATCTTCTAGACAGGTAGAGATGGAATAGACCCTGAATATATAGTTTTATAATCTTATATTGAGAATTATTTTTAGTTTGACTTTACAGCAAACAACTGAAAAGTCTTAAACAGTGTATGAGTGTTTTAGTGCTAATAAGATGTTGTCCCACAACCCTCTAGTCTTTGGGAATCCAGTATAAAGAAAATAAAACATTTGGTTTACAGATAATAAGTGATTTTCCTTTATACCACAGTCTATAGCAGACAGTGATATTCTGATTTAAATTCACCAAATAAATTATAGCTCATCCATTGTAACGTTTACCTATTGCATCATGACCAACTACATGAAAACTTCATGGTTTAAGAAAATATCCATTTGAGTTCCCTTGTGTCACAGCAGGTAAAAGATCTGATGTTGTCACTGCATCAAATCAGGGTTGCTGCTATGGTATGGGTTCAGTCCCTGGCTTGGGAACTTCCACATGCCACAGGCATGACCGAAAAAAAAAAAAAATCCATTTATTTACTTCAAATTCTGGTGATTGGCAAATATGATTGAGCTCATTGGGCCGTTCTCTTGCTGGGCTGTGCACAGTGGTTGGTTAGCTGCATGCTCCACATCTGGAGGTTGGCTGTCTCTTTGTCATGGAAATGGGAGATACTGAGCCATGCATTTTTCCTTATCAAACACTTACCCAGCTTCTCTCCACGTGGTGGTAGTGCAGGGATCCCAAAAGCAACAAAAGAGGATGCCTAAAGGCCTCTTTAAGCCTAGGTTTAGAGATTGCTTAATACCATATAATATTCCATGGTGGCCATTTTTATTGTCCACCATATCTCCTGTTTAATGGTACAAGATCTTTCTCATTTGCTCATATTCAATCTGTAGAAAAGTACTATCAGGTCTACCTTCAGAATATGTTCTGAATCCAACAACATCCCTCCATTTCTTCTGCTGCCGTTTTGTTCCAAGCATCTATCCTCTTGTCCTGGGATTATTGCAATGATTTCTTACTGGTCTTCCTACTGCTCCCACCTTAACCGGTTCCCATCCAAGCAATGAGTCATTAAGGCCCCTGCTCTTTCAGCATGAAACTCTCCAGTACCCCAGCATATTCCCTTTTCACTCATAATAATTGCCTAAAGTCCTTACATTGACTTTAATCTCAAACATTTTATGCAACCCTCATGAACTCCATCATATTTCTGAGTATGTATCACCTGCTATTACTCTTCTCATTCTGCTCTCGCTGTATTGGCTTCTTATTCCTTCTCACATATGCCAGAAACCTCCATTTCGCTTTGTACTTACCCACCTACATAGACAGAAATATATAGGCATGTTTTTTTTTTTTTTTTTCATTCTATATTCCAAATATCCATGTGGCTTATTCCCCATGTCTTCAAATGTCATCTCAGCATCATCTTCCCTACCTATGTTATTTAACTAGCCCCTCTCAGTCATACTTCCTTACATCCCCTGACTCATCATGAAATCCACCTTCTAGGTAGATAGATAGACAGAGGCATACATACACATATACAAACATAAAATCTGGTAACTTCATATGCTGTGGGTGTAGCCTTAAAAAAAGCAAAAGAAAAAAATCCATAATAAAAACTATCAATTGGTATTCTCTGCAGCAGACAATTTCATGGATTCTTTGAATATACAAACTCAATATATAAGAGTAATTATAAGACAACTTGTAATATCTTATTTTTCCATCCATTTTACAGATTAAGCAACTGAAAAGGCTATAATCAAGAGTCTTAACTGAATTCAGTGTTTATAAGGGGCAAAGTCATGACTATAATTTAAAGTCATCTGGCTAAACAATCATGTCTTTTAACAACTTATTAATTTTAATGAATTAGCCCATGCTTAGTTGCTGTATGTTTTGGCACTATCACACTTTATGAGGTAGGAACGATTACTAATGCAGTTTGGTAGAAAAAAAAAGTGGACATGATGGTTTAAATTATGCTCTTAAGGCCATGCTGTCTGTGCAGCCAGGATTTCAACCCCATTAGTCTCATACTTAAGCCCATACTCCAGCTCACTATGCCATACCTTTTATTCCATGACCCTACTTTCTCCCACATCTATGTGTATTAATTTTAAGTTCTAAAATATAATGTTCACATGATTTATGACATTTTTCATGCTGTTCTACTTTGACCAGTTTTCCCACTTACTTGTCATTTATTTAGTCATATTCCTTAAATAAATGACTTTTGAACACTTTGACTAGGTGAAGTGGCCTTCCTATGTGTACTTCATAGTGATTTCCTGAATTGTCTATTTCTCCCTATCCCTCCACAAAGGAAATTCAAATCAAAACCATTTTTTTTTTCCTTTTTACGGTCATACCTGCAGCATATGGCAGTTCCCAGGCTAGGGATCAAATCAGAGCTGCAGCTTCTGGACTGTACCACAGCCATGGAAATGCTGGATCAGAACCACATCTGTACACAAAAATAAACTCCAAATGGATTAAAAACCTAGATATAAGACCAGACACTATCAAACTCCTAGAGGAAAACATAGGTCAAACACTCTCTGACATAAACGACAGCAACGTCTTCTCAGATCCACCTATTAGAGTATTGATGATAAAAACAAAAATGAACAAATGGGACCTACTCAAACTTCAACGTTTCTGCGCAGCAAAGGAAACCCTAAACAACACAAAAAGACAACCCACAGAATGGGAGAAAATCTTCGCAATGAATCGACTGACAAGGGATTAATCTCCAAAATTTATAAACACCTTCTGCAGCTCCATACCAAAAAAACAAACAACCCCATCAAAAAATGGGTGGAAGATCTAAACAGACAATTCTCAAAAAAAGACATACAGATGGCCGAGAAACACATGAAAAGATGTTCAACATCACTCATTATTAGAGAAATGCAAATCAAAACCACGTTGAGGTATCACCTTACACCAGCCAGATTGGCCATCATCCAAAAGTCTACAAACAATAAGTGCTAGACAGGGTGTGGAGAAAAAGGAACCCTGTTACACTGTTGGTGGGAATGTAAATTGGTGCAACCACTGTGGAAAGCAGTATGGAGATTCCTCAGAAAACTAAACATAGAACTCCCATTTGATCCAGCAATCCTACTCCTGGGCATCTACCCAGAGAAAACCACGACTCGCAAAGACACATGTACTCCAATGTTCATTGCAGCACTATTTACAATAGCCAAGACATGGAAACAACCTAAATGTCCATCGACAGAGGAGTGGATCAAGAAGATGTGGTACTTATACACAATGGAATATTACTCAGCCATTAAAAAGAACGAAATACCAGCATTTTTAGCAACATGGATGGACCTAGAAACTATCATGCTAAGTGAAGTCAGCCATACAATGAGACACCAACATCAAATACTTTCACTGACATGTGGAATCTGATAAAAGGACAGATGGAACTTCTTTGCAGAACAGATGCTGACTCACAGACATTGAAAAACTTATGGTCTCCGGAGGAGACAGTTTTGGGGGTGGGGGGATGTGCTTGGGCTGTGGGATGGAAATCCTGTGAAATCAGATTGTTATGATCATTATACAACTACAGATGTGATAAATTCATTTGAGTAATAAAAAAAAAAAAAAAGAACCACATCTGTGACCTATGCCTCAGCTTTCAGCAGTGCTGGATCCTTAACCCACTGAGCAAGAACAGGGAACAAACCCACATTCCAATATAGACGACATTGGGTTCTTAACCCACTGAGCCACAATAGAAACTCCCCAAACCATTTCTTGATTATCATTCTATCTCCAGGACTTTACACAGTGTGTGTCACATACTAAAAGTTCAACAGATTGTTTTTTGCAATAATGAAATAGTTATATGTATTAAAATATTTATATGTGCATTAAATTAATAATTAATGTTTGATTTTGTACAAGTACAATTTGAAAATTAGTAAAGCAGTGTATTTTTCTCATTTAGCAAAAATATTTTTCAAAAATGATTTCTTAGAATCCAATATATAATAAATCTAATTAGGTCAAAGCTGAATGGTGGGTGGTGGGTGGACCACCTACTTGGTCCCTTGAGGCACTTCCTCAGCATTCAGTGCTGTGGAGAACTTTGACTGAAACCTATTGCAGGGGATGAAAGAGCACTAGATTGTCAAAAACATGAGGGAGTCTGGATTTACCCTCAATTAGGTGTGTGATCTTGACCAATCCAGGTTATCTTATTCAGCCTATTTCTTAACCTATAAACTAAGGAGTTAGAATAGATAATGGATGGTTTCAAATTCAGACCTAAAATTGTTTACATAATGAATAATTTGTAAGTACAATTTATTCCCTTCACTCATTAAGGTATATTTTGTCCTATATATACATATATATAAGATGTAGATATGCTGTTAAAGATATACACGCACACACAAGAACATAGAATGGCTCCCAACAGAGTCAGATTTAGTCTGAACTGTAAAGGTAACTTGAACAAGGTCCATGTCGGGTCATGTGCGAGAGTGCAACTCAGTACAAGAACGGAGGCAATAGACTCCTCAAGGTCTCTGGGAAAAAAAGAGAAACAGGGGATTCCAACTTAATTCGGATACCTGCTGTTGTAGAGGTTTATAACTACTTTGTGCCTCAATATTTCTACTTCTTAATCCTAACTAGAAATTTTTCCAATGATCTTCTTAGAACAGAAATGTAGCTGTTTCTGGTGCAGGAGTTTTTGTTGTGGGAGTTTGATACCAGTTTTACCAGTTGCTGGCTTTTCCTGGAAGTTCTGATACAAATATAGTTTTGTCCTGCCTTTTAGGTACTGAAAGCTATGATATATTTATAGTGTATTTGCAGTTTTGTTGATAGTTAAAAGTTTCTTTTGCTTTTCTTTTTTTTTTTCTTTTTTTTTTTTTTTTGCTTTTTAGGGCTGCACCTGCAGTATGTGGGAATTCCCAGTCTACAGCTGCTGGCCTACACCACAGCTACAGCAAGGCAGGATCTGAGCCACGTCTGTGACCTATACCACAGCTCATAGCAACACCAGATCCCTGACTCACTGAATGAGGCCAGGGATCGAACCCACATCCTCATAGATACTAGTTGTTTTCGTTTCTGCTGTGCCACAACAGGAACTCCTTAAAGATTTTTTTTTCCTGTATTTTTTCTTTCTACCTAAATCTTTGACTGTTACCATCACTCAGTCCTCATTATCTTAGTTAAGATCTTCATCACCAATTTATCTTTTTGTAAAATAAATTTATGGTTCAAAATTATTAAATATTAAAATTAAAAAATAATTTTATGTTCAGAATATAAAAATTATTGTGATTGGCATGTACACACTATTGTATATGGAATGGATTGGTCAATGGGGATCTGTTGTATAGCAAGGGAATTCTACCCAATATCCTATGATAATATGTTTGGGAAAAGAATCTGAAAAAAATGGATGTGTGTATATGTATAACTGACTCACTGTGTTGAACAGCAGAAATTATTGCAACATTGCAAATCAACTACGAATCAATAAAATTTTAAAACAATAAAAGTGAAATATAAGGCAAATACAAGCTGTGATCCAGGTCAGCTATTTGAGACAGAGAACTCTCATCTCCTTTGTTCCTCTTCTCCTCTCAGTCATATTATCTAGAATTTAGTGCCATATGTTTCCTAGATTTTCATTATAGTTTAACCATATCTATTATATCTACATATGTTAAGATATATTATATTTTTAGTATCTGAATATGATTATTTTGTTATTGATTCTAGTTTAATTACATTGGGTCAGAGGCAATTCCTGTATGGTAGAATTTTTTAAATAATTTCAGTTATGTGAACTATACTGGCATATACTTACTTGTATTCCTCAATTTATGCAGCATTATCATTGTTGACCTTAAGTACTTAACTTCTTTAAGCATTTGATAAAATGCTGTTTTGTATCATATGGACGTTTTAATGCATTTTAATACTTGCACTGTTTTATCATTAGGTATTTTATATTTTAAAAGATCCGTTCAGATAATTATTTGCACATTAGTTCATTGCTTGTAATAGCTCTTCTAATAATTCCTCATGGTAAAAATTCACTGCCATTTGTGTATCCCCTAGGAATGAACAGGCAGTTTGTAATCAGACCCCTGACATCACAAAGAATAACTACATAAACGTCAAGTTACGTTTCACTTTAATTTTTGCGTCAATCTTTTGGGATGTGCCCAGGAAGAGGTGCTTATATCATGGTGTATATCTGCAAATTATAATATCATTCCTAATAAGTCACTCTCCATATTTCTCCATCTACTGCCATGTGACTTGCAGTACCTTCAAGTGGGAAGTATATCTATCTCACTTGCATTGATTAATAAAAGGTAAGCAAAATACTATTCCTATTAAAAGTTGAAGCTCTAAGAGCCTTTGTGGGATCTTACCAGTTCCCTTGCCTCTTTTGCCTTCTGTCATGAAAATACATATTGCAGATCTGGCCTCCTCCTTCACCAAGACCCAACAATGAAGACGTATGTAGGACATATGAGGACAAGTGAAACTGGGCTGAACAGAGCCACAACCAATCAGCAGCTGACACTTACCATGAACAAGAAATAAACTTTTGTTGTTGTGAGCCACTGAAATTTTGGGCTGGTGGTTTGTTGCCATAGCAAAACCCGGTGAAAAATGATTATGAAATGGGTATCATTAATTTCTATGACTATGAAAACATGAACTGTCTTTTTCTAGAATAGCACATCTACATGCTAAAAGCAGTGCAGAAGGTGTTCATTTCCCTTCATTTGGACTAACACTCGACACTAATGCCTTTCCCAAATTTTGCCAAACTAATAGGAGGAGACTGATATTTAATTGTTGTTTAACTTTTAATATTTACAATTACTAATGATCTTGAGAGTATTCCTTCATGTGTTTGCTGCATTTTAAAGTTTCCTCTTAGTAAACCATGTTAGCAAGAAAAGCAGTATCATTTTTTTTTTATATCGTTTGCCAGTTTTTCTATCTTCTGCTAAACAATCCATCTTTTCTTCCTTTATTCATGATGTCTAATTCAATAGATATTGGCTCTACCTCTGAATTTTCCAATTTGCCGCATGGGTCAATTTGTCTTTTCTTGTGAAAATGCCATAATATTTTTATTATTATATCATATAATGTCTTGTTAACTACTGGAGAAAGACTTTCCCTCTTCTTTCTTTAAAAGGCTGATTCATCCTAAAGATCTTTAGTGGTACATATAAAAGTTTTAATTAACATATCTCCAAAGAAAATTTCTGAAGTTTTATTGACATTGCATCTACTTTGTAGATTAATTATCGCAGTTGGTTTTGCAGAATATTACATTAATATCATGAAGCATAAGTGGCAGCAACACTGCTGTTGCAGCTGCTTTAAGTTTTCACTTCCTCTTTTAAGTTGTTATTGCTAATAATATCTTAATTTTAGTTTCTTTTGCTAGTAGACCATTGCTCTTAGAAATAAATATATTTAGAGTTTGATCATTTCTTTTGAAGTTTTGGAAACTTCTAGTCTCTATTGTTTCAGTTGTCTCCCTCTCTACCCAAAGCTGGTGACAATACCATCTTCAAATAATCCTTCCATTATGTGATACTGATAATAATGCCTCCCTTCAAATCCTGTTACTTCCACTGCAAGGAAGGCTGGGAAATGTCATTATTCCATACATGGCTAGTTGTCCTTCTATATCCTAGGGAATTTATCCCAAAGAAAGAGAGAATGAACATTTGCTCACGATGGAATCTTTAGTGCAGTGGCTTTCTCCAGTTGAAATAATACCATTTTTTATTTTTTAAATTTATTTCCTGTATCCCTTAGCAAAAGATAATGCACATAGAAATTTAATAAAGTAATCTTGAAAGATGCATATCTTAAGTAAAGAATGGGTTCCATAGTTTCATATTATTTTATTAATCCAATGCTACATTGAAGGAAGAATCTAGGCTTAATTTGTTTAATTAAAAATGTAAATTTAAGTGTTTTTTATGAGTAATAATAGAATTATTATTATGGGGGGTGATAATAGAATTGCTAAAAATGAATGCTTTCCTTTTTGTGCTCATTATATATTTACCCAAACTTTAATTTCTACCAAATATAATGTAGTAGTGATCTTTTAGTAAATAATGCTATTTGAGATTGAAAATTAAAAAAAATAGGCTACCAAACTTATATTCTAGCTGAGAGTTTCCCTGAATTCACTTTCATGGATTTGGTATTGAAAAATAAGATAATAATTGTGAAATATACTTTATTGTGATAATGAACAGATCGAATGAAGCAAATATGTAACTGCACTGGAACTTTGCCTGTCTTGTCCTGTTTTAGTGATGTTAGCAAATCATAATGGTATGTTTTATATAACATTTATATATGCCTGCAGGCAATATTGAGACAATTCTTCAATTAGCTTAAAAGATGTATCCTAGAAAAAAAAGTGAGATTCTTTTTTGTTTGTTTGTTTTTTCAATTTAGCAGGTAGAAAGAACACAGCAGAATTGGGAAAAGAAAACATTTTTGGTGGGCTATAGATGTTATTTCAAGGACGATATTGGAATGGTTATTCCAAAGGGGATCATGTTGTTAAGAGCTGAACTCATGAATTCTTCTCTGTTTCTAAGATCACTTTGAAATGGAAATGGTACAAACCTTTAATATCTTGCTGGAATAGAAGTGTGCAGAAATCAGAGCTATGCTTGGCAAGAGATAAGAGGCATTGCAAATAAAGCCGGGGCAAGCAGTATAGCATGCATAGTCCCAATAGAATAACGAGAAGATAGAATGGCCAGGAATTCAAGTGGGAATATAGAAGTGATTAGAGATAACTTCTTGATGCCAATTTTCTAGTAGTGATGCCTATCTTCTAGTAGTGCCTACATAAATATTTATTCAGCAAGTTGGTATATTATGGCATATCTGGATAAAAAGTGATATGTACATTGCTATTTTACTGTACAAATATTCTCAAAGATTTTCTACTTGATATTTCCTTCATTAAAGTATAAATTATTTTAATGTTATACAGCCTTGGCTATGCCATATTCAACAATAATCTCTGAAAAAAGTACGATGAAAACCATTGAAGGCTACACTCAGATTCTGTGTTAATTATGGGAGGCTACACTCAAATTCTACATTAACCGTTAAGTGCCAGGAAAAAAAAAAAAGAAATAAAGGATACGATATTAAGTTTGTACTCAGGAAAATTGCACAGATATGGCAAATTGAATTATGGTATTGAGTATATCATCCTGAACTCATTCTATACAAACACTGAACTCCAGAAAAGCTTTATCGATTTTTTTTCTTAACTTCTGTTTAATAGAGAGCTTGTACAGGAGACTTCTACAGTATTGATAATTCTATAATATTGATACAGTAATGGCTGTGATTATTCCTTATTTAGATAAGAGTTTCAGAAGACAAATAACCTAGTTTTCACTTAGATTACAAAAATAAGCAAATAAACCAAAAAAAATAAACATTTGTTCACATAACTTTGTAAAAAATTATTTAGTCTATGTCAACTTTCTTCTATGTGTAAGCTTTTCCTCTTCAACATATAAGCATGTATTTATTAACTGCCCTGTCTTGCAAAATGTGAGCAGTCTTTTAAAACAGTTCCAACTTAGAGAATGTTGATTTTTTTAGCAGTTGCCATCTAACAACATCTTTAAAGTAATTAATTTATAACTCTATTTTAACTTATTAAAAGCAGGTCATTAAAAGTAAGATGAATTTGCAAACTGAAGCTTATTTAAATTATCTTTCAGGATTCTGTTGGAATTAAAAAAGTCTAGGAGTTCCCGTTGTGGCGCAGTGGTTAACGAATCTGACTAAGAACCATGAGGGTGTGGGTTCAATCCCTGCCCTTGCTCAGTGGGTTAACGATCCGGCGTTGCCGTGAGCTGTGGTGTAGGTCGCAGACGTGGCTCGGATCCCACGTTGCTGTGGCTCTAGCATAGGCTGGCAGCTACAGCTCCGATTCGACCCCTAGCCTGGGAACCTCCATATGCTGCGGGAGCGGCCCAAGAAATGGCAAAAAGACAAAAAAAAAAAAAAAAAAGTCTATATTTTCCATTTTTCAACAATATAAACTTGAACGTGAATAAGTAAATGATCGTAATAAATTTAGTTAGCTTAGTTTTAGAAAAAAAAAAATTGTCTATTACACATTCCAATTCTGTGTTTTGGATTTTAGGGTATGTGGTCAAAATACATATTGTAAAACTTCAATATGTAGCTGAAGTATTTTTCTTACCTATAAACTTCAGATAGTTATATTTTAAGACATTTTGAATTTAAATGATGTTGATCTTCTGAATCTTACCTGATGATCAGATGCAAGTCCTAAGAGTTTAAAATTAAGAATGTTGGACTGATTGATAATGTAGGCACTTATTTAATGTGAGGGATTGTGAAGCAAAGGTTTCCAAAAAATATCACAGACCAAGATATTAATTAATTAATTGCAAACTCTGCTATCTTTAATAAAATAACAGCTATTTTCCTTAACATTACCAATTATTGTGACAAATAACCTTTTTTGCATGATCTTGTCAAATTCAATTTTGGCTTATACTACCATCTACATTTAGAAATAAAACTATTTTTTATCTTTACATAACAAGGCTCAATTAGTCTGAAATTTCATTAGGGCATAAAGCAGCATGTCATCTTTACTTAAGTGGCAAGTTCTGGGTACATTTCTTTTAAAATGAAGCATTGATAATGACTTAAGGAAACAAAATATTTAGGAAGACATGCTAAAATAAGTACTTATATTGGCATGTCAACAACTCTCAAATTACTGTTTTGAGACTATAAATAAGAAAAATATGATACAAATGGATAGAAACAAACCTTTGAAATCATGGAGAAAACCTATGATAAATCTATTTACACTCTATATAAATTATCAATTTATGATAGGTAGTTAAAAATCAAAGCTCACTATTCTTCAGATCAATGAAACCTATAATTCGGTACTCTAATAGATAACAATGTAAATGAGATAAATACTTACTGTTTTATAGTAGCTTATTTTGGTAGTTATTTTTGATACATGACTATGAAAATCATTATTTCCAAGCCTTCAAATCCATAGTAACTCTATACATTTTATCTGAACCTTGATTCCTCTAAAGTTGTAAACTATTTAGGGAATTTAGTTAAATCTTTTTGGATGTTTATCATGTGATGAGTTATTACTACAAGACCTAGAAAACTCAGTCTTTTCCCAATTATTAGATTTGTGAGAAACTCTTTTACTGTTTGTTGTGAGGAAGTAACAATTTATCCTGATTGTCATTCTTTATTCTTAGGGAGGAAGGCAGTTTGATTAACATGCATATATGGCTGAATGGTTACAGGAACAAATTGAGTCACATTTTCCTTAGACAGTTGTAGAAATTATTTTGTACTATGAGGTCAATAGGATCATAGTTTCTTGGAATATAATCTTGGCAGAATGAAAGCAACTGTTCATTTTTATTAATAATTCAAGGAACTGTGGCTATACTTAGAAAATATCATTCAAACTCTCCGTTCGCATCCCTCCAGTGTAACTGAGGTGTTCTGGAACTTCTGTGACAGCTCTTCGCAAATTTTAATGTGAAAACAAATCACCAGGGAATCTTATTAAAACACAAATCTGATTTGGTAAGACTATGTTGGAACCCAAGCCTGCATTTCTCTTGCAAACTCCCAGGTAATGCTTATGCTGTGGTTTCCTTGAAACTGTTTTGGTTTCTTTGAAGCTATTTTGGTAGCTTCCAGGTAATACTGATGCTTATGGTTTCTCAAACCACATAAAAATTCTATAGTTTTCATGGGAGAGGAGTAAAATTCAACATCTCTCATAATTACACTTAATTATAGTCTCGATAGGAGGGTGGTTTAAAGTTTCAGTTTCCATTTTCATAAATGTTTATAGCTAATGCCTATTTTGTTCATGAAAGAAATATCAGATTGGATCTGTCTAAGAGTTCAATTACTTTAGCATATTTTTCTCTATCAGCTACCTTGGCCATTTACCATTAACTCGCCATGAAGGGTGTTCTAATGAAGGGTTCATTGCTTTTAAGAAAATTGTACAACTTTCAAGAGAATTGCTGGAACTTTATGTGAAAGAGATGAGGGTGCGGAGTAAGAGAAATAAAAGCAAATTTCTTTCTGGTAAATTTTGGGAAAACAGAATGCTTGTGATTAGAATCTTATTACATACAGGCTTACTTCGTAAAAGTTCTTGGTCATACTGTTACGGCAGCTACCCAGCAGCCCTGCGCTGCATATCAACTCTGAGGACAGCCCTGTGGCTTTAGCTTACTAACTCCAGCAGCTCTGTGGCTGCAGTGTATCAGCTCTTTTACCTGGCGAGAAACCAAGCGAGCATTCGGAGAGTTGGAGAACTCAGGTTTATTACGCTGGTGGGCTCAGAGGAGATCGATCTCCAGAGTTTGAGCCCTGAAGAAGGGTTTCACAAGGCTTTTATGGGCTAGCTCTTCCGGGTCCATGCTTGGCTAGTTGGACCGGAGTGACGTCAGGCAAGGTAGTGGATGTGGAAACAAATTTACAGAAGCAGCTGTGTGGGGGAGGGGTGGTTGGGGCAGTTGGCTAGACTTTGCTTAGTCATCATGGCCGGGGTCTCTCCTTTCTGCATTTTTATTGGGACATTTTCTCCTACAATACAGATTTCTATGAGTTTAATGTGGCACCCAAATATATAACCATATGTGTTGGGAATAATAGCAGAAAGTGTGGTGAGTTTGTGTGTGTGTGTGTGTGTGTGTGTGTGTGTACAAAGTGTGACTAAGATCAAGAAAGAAAGGGATGGAGGAGACAGAGAAGAGAGCAAAAGGAACATAATCATCAGAATAAGGTTCAATGCTTACATAGCCAGTGTCAGGAATTACTATTTGCCCTGTCTTGTCCTCCAGGACCACAAGCCATTGTACCTCTGCTGTTTGCATTTTCTAATTGGATTAGAGAGTCATCTGATTTGCACTCCCTTTGCTTTTGCCCTAAATAACAGGGAGCTTTTATTTTTTTTCTCTGAGAGCCAGGGAGGGCCAAGGAGATATTCTTGGTGGTGTTTTCATTAGTTTTGTTAGATTCCTCCCAAATCAAGTTCTTAGTGTCTATTATAGATTTTGTGTGTTTCTTTTTTTTTAAAGATTTCCTTCAGCATTCCTGTTTAGATAAAAGAAAGCCTTTCAAAAATATTACATATATTATTATATGACTCTCTTAATTTTTTATATTAGATCCCCAATACACATTGCCACAAAGCAAGCCATATCCACTAATCATTTTATAAATCCTGAGAAAATATGCATTACTTGATTCATGCCTGAAGTTTATTATTTTACTTGCTAATAATTAACAATAGAGAATAATCCTCTGGTCTATATTGATTTACAATGACATCGGTTGATTTGTTGAAAGGTATTTGGACTGGTTGTACCTACAAGATATCTGATCTAAACATGAGGCAGTTGTTTCTTGAGTTGGTTCCCAGACCATCTCTATGTGGCAAACAAAATTTTATTTGTGTGTTGTCAATATTTCTTCACCTTTAATCATTTATAGAAAATTCTTCTTTATAATTTTTTCCCATGAAAAGTAAATATATTCCTTTTCTGTAAATATATCCTCTTTTCTGTAAATATATTCCTCTTAAGATTGAGTTTTATAACTCCCTTATTCAAAAGCAGTAGGAATGGGCCTTAGCTCTTGTGCTCATAGCACCACCCCTTCCTGATTACCATGCTGTTCTTACTAGGAAAGGGGGATTTACGGTATTCCCCTTGCTCCCAGAAATTTTCTTATTTCTATCAACCTATTCTAATACTAAAATTTTTAGCAAAATACTTTCAGGAGACCAGGAGTAATCTCACCATGCCTCTTCCATATTTATATCAGTAACCTCAAAAAAGCCCCAAACGCCCAAATATTTCTCAATCTCAGCTTTTTGTGTCCCTACGGATGCTATTCCCACATAGCACTAAAACAAACCCACATTCTATTTCACTCCCCATAGGGAACCCTTTCCACTGAATTTTCTGGAATGCATCATTAGTAAGCCTTTTTTTTTTTAAATTATTATTATTCCTTCCATATTCTGGCCTTAACAGAAACCTGACTCTTCTCTAAGGATGTTGCTTCTGAACCTGTAGTTATCTTAGGATAGGGTAGTTTCTGTCCAATTCTCTACAAATCATGGAGTATGGAAATGAATAGTGTATTCTTTGTTCCTTATTACAAATTACACACCAGGTTCTCTCTTTCTCACTTAAAGTTCTCAAAGTTTCAAGCCCATGTTACCAGATGGTCCTACCCACTTTTAACCCTTTAGATGGAGTCCATAGATTGTGCTGCCATGTCATATGCCTTGATTATATGGCTATAGGTTATTGTCACTTTTTTTTCATTCTTTCTTTTTAGGGCTGCACCTGCAGCATTTGGAAGTTCCCAGGCTAGGGGTCAAATTGGAGCTACAGTTGCTGGTCTACGCCATGACTCATGGCAACACAATATTCTTAACCTACTGAGTGAGTCCAGGGATCAAACCAGCATCCTCATGGATACTAATGGAGTTTGTAACCTCTGAGCCACAAGAGGAACTCCTATTGTTGCTTTTTTTACACTAACCCTGTCTTGAAAGTTCTGAATTTCTTATGGTTCAAAAAAAGTCATTGAACAGAGGAGGAAAATGGCTTATTTGTATCTAGAAAACTTAAAGTTCTCCACGACGTTAATATGAAAAAGAAGTTAATGGAAGCAGAAGAAATCTAACTGGTTGGGGAAAAAAAGCATATATATTGGTTCTTGCTTCATCAGTAATCAAAGGATGGCAAAAAGTCACAAAGACTACATACTCAAAATGGACAAATATTTTTGTCAAAAGATGGACAAATCTAGTATGTTTGGTACTACCAAGTGGTAGTGAGAATGTAGAGCAAAGGGAACTTTAATGCCTTACTAGCGGCACTGTATTTCAAAAGCATTTGTATTTTCTAGTAAACATGAACACACACACAGACTATTACTCAGATTGTTTTCCTTAGCATTTAACCTCCAGAAATATGTACAACTATGCTTATAATTGCAATAACCAGGAAGTAAACAAAAGCTCATCACCATGTAATTTTGGCAGATTTAGGCAGTGGAATCTTATTTCAATGAAAATGTATTTTATTCCTACATACAAGAACATAAGTATATTTTAACAATTGTTAAGTGCAGTAAGTCAGACACAAAATATGTATCCTGATGCCTCCATTTATATAATGTTCAAGCAGAGCAACCTAAACTATAGTTTAATGTATTTTGGGATCACAAAACTGTAAAGGAAAATATTGAAGCAGTTATTGTAAACGTCAAAGTAGTGGTTGTCTCTAAGAGAGAGTAATGGCATTTTGGTTGGCAGGGCGTATACAGGATGCTTTAAGAGACTGGGAATTTTCTGTGTCTTTGCAGTTCAAAATTACACAGATATTTGCTTCAAAAATATTTTCTATTAAAGTGGCATGTATGTTACTAAATGTGTTGCTTATTTCAAAATATTGAAAGTTTGCATATGCATTTGTCACTTTTAAGGAAAGCTTTGTCCAGATATACACGCCCAAGGGTGGGATTGCTGGGTCATATAGTAGTTCTATGTATAGTTTTCTAAGGTACCTCCTTACTGTTCTTGATAGTGGTTGTACCAGTTCACATTCCTACCAACAGGGCAGGAGGGTTCCTTTTCTCCACACCCACTCCAGCATTTGTTATTTGTGGACTTATTACTGATGGCCATTCTGACTGGTGTGAGGTGGTATCTCATGGTAGTTTTGATTTGCATTTCTCAGATAATCAGCGATGTTGAGCATCTTTTCATGTGTTTGCTGGCCATCTGTACATCTTCCTTGGAAAAACTTCTATTCAGGTCTTTTGCCCATTTTTCAATTGGATTGTTTGCTTTTTTGCTGTTGAGTTGTATGTTGTTTGCATATTTTATAGATTAAGCCCTTGTCCCATGCACCCACATGTTCATTGCAGCACTATTCAAAATAGCCAAGACATGGAAACAACACAAATGTCCATCGATAGATGATTGGATTAGGAAGATGTGGTATATATACACAATAGAATACTGCTCATCCATAAAAAAAGAACAAAATAATGCCATTTGCAGCAACATGGATGGAACTAGAGACTCTCATACTGAATGAAGTAAGTCAGAAAGAAATACAAATACCATATGATATCACTCATATCTGGAATCTAATATATGGCACAAATGAACCTTTCCATGGAAAAGAAAATCATGGACTTGGAGAATAGACTTGTGGTTGCCGAGGGGGAGGTGGAGGGGGAGGGAGTGGGATGGATGGGGTGCTTGGTGTTAATAGATGCAGACTCTTGCCTTTGGAGTATATTAGCAATGAGATCCTGTTGTGTAGCACTAGGAACTATGTCTGGTCACTTATGGAGCATGATAGTGTGAGAAAAAGAATTTACACATGTATGTGTAACTGGGTCACAATGCTGTACAGTGGAAAATTGACAGAACCCTGTAAACCAGCTATAATGGAAAAAATAAAAATCATTATAAATAAAAAGAGTTTGCATAAAATTTTTTTGAAATCTTCATTAGCTGTCTATAGTTGCAATAACATTTTGCCACAAATTTAGTGGCTGAAAACAATGCAGATTTATTACCAATCTATTGTTTATAGTTCTGAACATTAGAGACCTGAGGTCAGTTTCACTGGCCTCAATATGTGGTATTCACAAGGCTCTGTTCCTTCTGGAAGCTCTGCATCCGCATCTGACGCTGGTCTTCCTCTTGCAAGGACCTTGTGATTGCATTAGGCCCACCTGGATAACCCAGGATAGTCTCCACATTTCAGGCTCTTTAGTTTAATCACATCTGCAAAGTCCCCTTGACATAGGTAACCAAGGTAACAAAATCCTAGATTTTGGGGATTAAGATGTTCATATCTTTTAGGGGCACTTATTCAGTTTCTAACATATCAAAATTTCCTTTCAGCTACTGACCCATTTCTGTTCTCACTGGTACAGCAAAACCTATCAAAATATGTTAGGATCAAGATCTCCAAATTTCCTTTCCCATATTATTCCATGCTTTTCTTTCCTAAACACTACAAAAGAAAAAACAAAAACCTCTTGTTAATATTTTTGATAACCAATCCAGTGAGTAGTTCTTTTTCTTCATTATAATCAGTCATTGGACATATTAAGCCAGCCTCTGCATTTCTCGAAACATTGTTTTCATTGCTTATTTCTAGTACAGTGTGTTGATAATTATCTTCCTTCAAATGGCTACTTCTTTTCAGTCTTGTCTGATGTTTCCTTCTCTGTGTATTTCAGTGGTTTAGGGTCAAATCCTCAGATCACACAAACTCTTTCATTTTACTAATTCTGCATAAAAGTTACATGTGCTTATATCTACACTTAAAATTGGCATTGTTTTAAAAGTACAATTAACAATAAAAATGCATGCTAATAATTTAAAATGTTAAATTTTATTTACTTAGTACAACATTGAATAGCCAACAATAAAATACTGCAGTCAAGAGAGTAAAGAAAGGAAAAGGTTAATATGTACATTTAAGGGCCCTATTTTCTAGTTTTTTTCTATAAGGAACTTCACAACTTCAGTTTGTTCTGGATCCTGCAAATTGTATAGCTATCCCTTAATGGTATAAGTCCTGAAATGAAAGTTTAATATTATATGCTGCCTTGATATCTGCTAAAACCAGGAGGACCTCAGATGTCCTAACCACAAGGTCCCATCCTGATTCAGCTGTCATGAATGACATCCCCCTTATCAAATAGCCTCTCAACTAAGGAAGCCTGGGTACTGCTCCTGTTTATCCCTGAGTAGTAGATTTAATTTCTCTGCAAGCCCTTGGAATTATTCAAACAAGTCTGTTCACAGCCTCCTGCAGGAACCAAGGGGCAGTCTGCCCTCTTGGAACTGCACAGCCTACTTCCACAGCCCCTTGCTCTCTGTTCCCAAGTGCAGTGCCTAAGTGACCCTGCAGGGCAGGTGGTATCCTCATCTCCCGGGCTGTATATATATGTTGATCTCATTTCTCTAGTGTCAACTATGTGTTCATTCCTGATGATAACCTTAGAATGGGAAACTCCCTTACTGATGGGGTGAAGAGATACCAAATACAACAACTCTGTGTTTCTTATATAATAGAAGCCACCTTTTAGCACAACTTCTAGTCCCCTGATTTTGTTAGTTATCTATTTCTGTCTAAAAATTAGCCTACATTTTTGTACTGTAAAACAACAAACATTTGGTAACTCCTACTTTCTGTGAGTTAAGAGTATGTATGGGTAGCTATGTGCCACTGGCTGAAGATTTTTCAAAATATGTAGTCAAGCAACTCTTCAGGATTGTGGACTAATCTGAAGGACCCACCTGGGGGGATCCACTTCATAGATCCGTTATTGGATGGTTTCAGCCCCTTGTTGTGTGTATATCTGTACACATTATGTCTTGCATAATGACAGCTGGATTTTCCTAGGGTGAAAAATTTGTAAGAATAAGAGATAGAAAAAAAAAAAAAAAGTCCAAGATTGAAGCTGCAGTTTTTATATTCTAACCTCAGAAGTGACATCCCTTTATTTACACAGTTTTGAATGTGAGTGCTAAAGCCAGCTCATTTTCAGGAGAAAGTACACCAGGGGGTGGATTGGGAGGTGAGGGTGATGGGGACCATTGTGGTGGCTACATACCATAGTCATCCCCCTGTTCTCAGTAATTCACATCTTGCTCATAGAGAAAATATATTCTCTCCCTCCTGAGGTCCCTGTACTAGTTTCCTGTGGCTGTTTTAACAAAATGCTACAAAGGGAATGCCCTAAAGCAATAGAAATTAATTCTCTCCTACTTCTGGAGGCTGGAACTCTGAAATCAAGGTGTTGAAAGGGCCATATTCCCTCTGATACATCTAGAGAAGGGTCTTTCCTTGCCTCATCTGTCTTTGGCAGCCCTAAGTGTTCTTAGATTTATGGCAGCACAACTCGAATACCACCTCCATCTTCACATGCTATCTTTCCTTTGTGCTTCTCTCTGTCTTCACAAGTGTTTTCCTTTCTATGACTCTTCTATTATATAGATACCAGTCATAATGGGTTAATGGACCTGATCTAGTATGATCTCATTTTAACTAATTAGATTTACAATTACCTTCTTTTTAAATAAGGTTATGTTACGAGGTACTGGGGGTTAGGACTTCAGCATGTATTTTTAGGAGTCACATTCAACCCATAAAATTCCCTAGATGTCTCTCCCCATTATAATGATACTCTGTGGATGACATATAAATTTTTTCTTAAAATTTAATCTTTTATTTATGTAGCAAAAAAGTATATAGCCTTTGACCTTATGAAAAATAGTTTTTTTTTTAATTTTCAAAAATTTTCTTATTTTCATTCAAATTAAAAATTTTACTAAATTCAACAGGAAAAAATCAATATATATAATAAATGTGTAACTTGTTTTTTTTGTCTTTTTGCCTTTTTCTAGGGCCGCTCCCATGGCATATGGTGGTTCCCAGGTCTAATGGGAGCTGCAGCTGCCAGCCTACGCCAGAGCCACAGCAACTCGGGATCTGAGCCACAGCTCATGGCAATGCCAGATCCTTAACCCACTGAGCAAGGCCAGGGATTGAACCCCCAACCTCATGGTTCCTAGTCAGATGCATTAACCACTGAGCCACGACGGGAACTCCATAAATGTGTAACTTTTAGACAAACTAGTTTCAACTTCAATCAATAACAAAAACATTCCAGGAGAGGCAGATCAAGATGGCAGAGGATTAAGATGTTGTGCTCACCTTCTCCCTCCAAAAGGGGGAAGAAACTCTTGACATGACTGGGTAGAAGAAAAGAAAAAAAGAGAGAGAGAAAGGGAATCAGCATGGGACTAGCATTCCTCAGAGGAAGTTGTGAAAGAGAAAAGGAACCCACATCCTGGGAAGCCACCTAGCTGACCAGGAAATGAGCCAAGATGGAGGACAGAAGAGGGCAAAGCAGAGTGAGAGCTGAACAGATCATCAGCACCACCTCCCCGGACACCACAGCCTGAGATGCCCAGGAAGGGCCTGGGTGCTGAGACTTGGGTTCCATAGGTCAGTCCTGGGGAGAGGACTGGGGTTGGCTGTGTGAGGACAGCCTAAGTAGCTAAGGAGCACTGTGCCATGGGTGAGGGAGTGATGTGCTACAGGCTTGGGAGTGGACAAGCATAGCAAAGGGAACCCGGGAGAAGGTCTGGGCCCAAAGAGACAAGGCACCATTGTTGGGGTGGGTGAAAGAAGGAGGGGCGGATTGCCATAGGAATCTCCCCATGCACATGTGCGTGAGCTTGTCTGGCCCTCAGAGAGTGGGGTGCCTCTGGTGCAGGTCACAGGTGGTGAGAAGCCACTTGCTCAGGCTACGAAAGACTGGGCACTTCTTGTACAGGCCACAGGTGGGCAGTCACAACTTGTGTGGGCAAAGGGCAGTGGAGGGCTAAGTGCAATGTGGTGCCTCTTGCATGATCTACAGGCAGCAGGGACTGACCGTGGTGGTCATCTCAGAGGCCAGAGGGAGGTGTGAGCTGGCACCACTGGGGGCCTGTGAGTGGGCTCCACCTGCAGCCCCAGTCAGCTAAGGGGTCAGCAAAAAAAGAGGGCACTGCAACCAAGCACCACACGTTATTGCTCTCACCTGCCCTGCAGCTGCCACTGCCAAATGCTCTGGGCAGAGCCCAGATGCTTGATCACTGTTCCTTCCCAAGACCCTATAACTAGGAGCAGCTGTGCAGCACCTCCAATGTGGGCTAAGTGGGATGGGGTGCTTCTTGTGTGGTCTGCAGGTGGCAGGGGCAAATCACCACAGTTATCTCTGACTCCAGAGGTGGGCATGACCCACTACAACTGGGGATCACCAAACAAGAACAACTTGCAGCCCTAACCACCTCAGAGGGCACCACAGAAGATATGGTGATGGTACTGTTATTGCTCTCACTCCCCTGGGAGCACACCTGCCCTGTTGCTGCCACTGCCAAATGCTCTGGGCAGTGTCCAGATGCTTGATCACTGTCCATTCCCAGGAACCTATAACTAGGAGCAGCTAGTGCAGCACCTACTGTGGGGGCTAAGTGGGACAAGGAGCTTATTCTGTGATCTAAAGGGGACAGGGACAGACGACCACAGTTATTTCTGACTCCAGATGTGGGAGTAGTCTGCCATCACTAGGGGTCCATGATCAGGCACCAATTATGGCCCCAGTCATATCAAGGGCACCACAGAGGAGGGCATTGTGACTGAACACACCTGTTGCTCCTCTTGCATCCATGGGAGCACACTGGCCCCACAGCTGCCACTGTTAGATGCTCCTTGCAGTGTCCCATGCTGGATCTCTGTCACTTCCCAGGATCCTGCAACTATGAGCAGCCTGTGCAGTGCCTTCTGTGTGGGATAAGTGAGATGGAGTGCTTCTTTGCTTCTTGTATGGTCTGTAGGTGGTGGGGCCAAACCCCTGCAGTTATCACTGACTTGAGAAGTGAGTGTGACCTGCGGTTGCTAGGGGTCCTTGATTAGGCACCACTTGCAGCTCCAATCACTTCAGTGGAGGGCATTGCAGTTGAACACTACCTGTTGCTCTTACTCCAATGGGAACTCACATACCCTGCTGCTGCCATTGCCAAATGCTCTGGGGACCTTGTAAATCTTCTTAAGGCTCATTACCACTTCCCAGGGCCCTGCAACTAGGAGTAGCCTGTGCCACCTTCCTGCAGGTCTTTGCTGCTGTTGAGCCCAGCAACCAGGCACTTACTACTAGCCCTACCCATTGCCTACTTCTCCCTTGAAACATACTCAGCACCCTGGGGATAACAGCCTGCTCATATCCAAGAAAGACAAAATATTCAAACTCCCACTCCAAAAATAAATAGTGACTACCCACAAAATACAAAGAGGTGCTCTAGCATAGAAGTAGCCCTCCAAGACTACAGTTTGGCTTCCCTAAACTCATGGAAAAAGAAAAACATAAACAAGATGAAGAAGCTCAGAAACCATTCCCAGTTAAAGGAACAGAATTCACATGAAGTAGTAAACAATGAAACAGACTTCTGCAGTCTGACATATATTGAGTTCAAAAGAGGGATAGTGAAAATACTGAAGGAATTAAGGCTGAATATTAAGGAATTAAGAATGAATATGAACAGTAACGCAGATTCCTTTAGAAAGGAAATAGGAACATAGAAAAATTATAAAACTCATTTGCAGAGACACAACTGAACTAAAGTCACTAAAGGGCAGAATGAATAATGCAGAGGAATGAATTAGTGACATGGAAGATAGACTAATGGAAATCACCCAATCAGGACAGCAGACAGAAAACCAAATGAAAAAAAACATGAAAGCAATATAACATATCTGTGGAATAATATAAAATGGGCCAATCTATTCATGATAGGAATTCCAAAAGGAGAAGAAAAAGAAAAGGGGACTGAAAATATATTTGAAGTAATTATGTCTGAAAACTTTCCAAATCTAAAGGAAACTGATATCAAGTTATAAGAAGCACAGAGGGCCCCAAACAAGTCAAACTCAAATAGGACCACACCAAGACATATTATAATAAAAATGGTGAAAGGTAAATATAAAGAGAACATTCTAAAGGCAGCAAGAGCTAAACAAAGTGTTAATTTTTAGGGAACCCCAATAAGGCTATCAGATGATTTCTCTACAGAAACACTACAGGCAAGAAGAGAGTGGCAAGATATATTTAAAATTCTGAAAGGAAAAAAATCTACAGTCTAGAATACTCTATCCAGCAAGAATATCATCTAAAATAGATGGGGAAAGAAAGAATTTCTCCAAGAAACAAAAGCTAAAAGAGTACAGCAATACTAAACACATTCTAAAATAAATACTGAAAGGGCTTGTGTAAATAAAAAGAAGTAAGAAGAAATAGGATCCAGAAAACCACAATTGGAAAGCAATCTCTTAAATAATCCAGCATACAGATCTAAAAGAGGAAAAGAAACAAATAAACAAAAAAACAAAAACAAAAAAAAACCCAAAACAAAAAACTACTATAAAAGCTATGATAAAAACAAGGAAGAGAAAAAGACAAACATGAAGATTTAAAAAAAAGAATTCTGGGGTTCTCATCATGGTGCAGTGGTTAATGAATGAATCTGACTAGGAACCATGAGGTTGCGGGTTGGATCCCTGGCCTTGCTCAGTGGGTAAAGGATCCGGCGTTGCTGTGAGCTATGGAGTAGGTTGCAGATGTGGCTTGGATCCCTCGTTGCTGTGGCTCTGGTGTAGGGTCGTGGCTACAGCTCTGATTAGCCCCCTAGCCTGGGAATCTCCATATGCCATGGGAGTGACCCTAGAAAATGAAAAAGACAAAATAAATAAATAAATAAATAAATAAAATTTAAAAAGACTTCAAAATCATAGAATGTGGGGAAGTAAAGTAAGTACGAAAATATAGATTTTTTTTTTTTAATAATGTGTTTGAGCCTATATCACTATCAGGCTAAAGCAAGCAGATATAAGAAGGGGTTAGCATACTTAAAACACAGGGAAACCACAAATCAAAACCAAGTATTATATTCACAAAAACTAAAAAGAAAAGTACTTAATCATAAAATAAATGGAAATCATCCAACAACAACAAAAAAGGAACAAAGGAGAAACTTAGAATCAACTGGAAAACAAGGTTTAAAATGGCAATAAATACATATCTATCAATGGTTACCTTAAATGTCAATGGACTGAATGCTCCAATCAAAAGACATAGAGTGGCAGATTAGATTAAAAAAAAGCGAAAACTTACAATCTGCTGTCTACAAGACACTCACCTTAGGGCAAAAGACACATATAGATTGAAAATGAGGGGGGATGGGAAAAGATAATTCATGCCAATGGATAAGACAGGAAAGCAGGAGTTGTAATACACGTATCAGACAAAATAGAGTTTAAAATGAAGGCCATAAAGAAAGACAAAGAAGGACACTATTTAATGATAAAAAGATCCATTCAAGAAGAGGATATTCCAATCATCAATATATATACCCCTAATTTAGAAGCACCCAGACACCTACAACAAATACTAACAGACATAAAAGGAGAAATTGATGGGAATACAATTATAGTAGGAGACTTTAACACCCCACTCACATCATCTCCTTGTGCTTAAGTTTTATATCTTATATTTCTTTGCTCAGTGTTTCCTGTAAATTATCCATCTTTGCCTCCAGTTTATTTCCAATGTATTGCATCATCTTTAGCATCAATAGTATAAAGTCTTCTTCCTGGATGCTGAGAATCTCCTGATCACCTAGCTGTTTTTCTGGGGTTTTTACTTTCTCCTTTATCTGAGATATAGTTCTCTGTCTTTTCATTTTAGTAGGTTTTTGGTGTGGTGACCTTTTTACAGACAATAGAGTTGTAGCCTCTTTTACTTCTGGTGTCTGCCCCCCTTGTGGCTGAAGTTGGTATGGGAGTTTGCTGTAGATTTCCTAATGGGAGGAACTGATGCCTAGCCCTCTGGTGGGTGGGGCTTTGTCTCTGGTTGAGATTAGAGGCAGCTGTGTGCCTGGGGATTCTGGGCAGCCTGTTTACTGAGGGGCGGGGCTCTGATTCCCCCCTGGATTGTTGTTTGGCCTTGGGGCTTCTCAGTGCTGATGGGTGGGGCTAGATTTTCCCAAAATGTCCACCTCCAGAGAAAGGCACTGCTGCTGAATATTCCCAAAAGCTTTGCTTCCAATGTCCTTCCCCCACAACAAGCCACATTCACCCCTGTTTTCCCAGGATATCCTCCAAGAACTGCAGTCAGGTTCAACCCAGGTTCCTGTGGAGCCTTTGCTTTGCCCTGGGACCCAGTGCACGTGAAAGTCTGTGTGCGCCTTTTAAGAATGGGGTCTCCGTTTTCCCCAGTCCCATGGAGCTCCTGCACACAAGTCCCACTGGCCTTCAATGCCAGATGCTCTGGGGGCTCTTTCTCCCAGTGCCAGATCCCCTCAGGTGAGGGTTTGATGTGGGGCTCAGAATTCTCACTCCTGTAGGTGAGTCTCTGTGAACCAGTTAGTTTCCAGTCTGTGGGGCTTCCCACCCAGGGTTGTGGGGTTGCTTATATCACGTGATCGCCCCTCCTACCTCTTAATGTGGCCTCTTCTTTGTCTTCTGGAGTAGGATATCTTTTTGAATGTTTATGGTCCATTTGGTTGAAGGTTGCTCAGCATTTAGTTGTAAATTTTATTGTTTTTAGAAGAGAAGTTAAGCTTCAGTGCTTCTATTCCATCATCTTAATCACATCTCCTCATATGGCCACTAACTCTTGAATATTGAAGTGGCAAGTGGCCACAAGCATCATAGTAGATATCAGTATTCAGTGAAATTGTCGATTTCTCTAACTTTTCTTCAGTTTCTAAAATTTATTTCATTGAAAAATATAGTGAAGCATAAATCAAAAAAAGCTCTCATTCAAAGAAATTCCTTTTTGACATATTAGGCAGTTTGCATCAATATGGAAATATCACTGGTCATTAACCTTAAATGATAGAAAGAAGTCAGACCCATTCCTAGTCCCAATATCTTGCCCAATAGTTTCCTGTAACGAATATCTAGGTGATATCACATTGCTGGGAAAAATGGCAGATGTTAGCTCATGAAGACAATCTCAGAATTATTTATTGAAGAGTCTGTTCTTTCATCACTGAATGGTCTTACCACACTTATCAAATATCAGTTGACAATAGATATCTAGGTTTATTTCTGTATTTTAATTCTACTTTATTCATCTGTAGGTGTGTCCTCATGCCTCTTCCAGTCTACCTTGATGGCCACTTTTTTATACTAAGTTCTGAAATTGGGAATTGTTAGTGCTCCTGCATTATTCTACATTTTTCTTTTTCTTCAACATTGTTTTGGCTATTCTGGCTGTATATGAATTTTAAAATCAGCTCATCACTTTCTGCAAAAATGTTAGCTGTCATTCAGAGAGAGATTGTGTTGAATCTGAAAATCAGGTCAATGGATAATGCCTTGTAAACAGTTAATTAAATATTCTGATCCATAAACATGTAATCCCACTTTAATTTATCTCAACAAAGTCTTGTAGTTTTCAGAGAGTAAGTTTAGTACTTATTTTGTTAAATGTTTCTAAGTATTTTATTCTTTTTGATGCTATTTCAAGTTGAATTGCAAGTGTATAAAAAAGCAAATGCTTTTTATATATTGATCTTGTATCTTGCAACTTTGGTGAAAATTTTTTTTCACTCTGATAATATTTTAGTGGAATTCTTACAATTTTCTGTATACAAGATTAGTAATATATTAATAGAGATAGTATTACTTCTGTCTTTCTAATATAAATATCTTTGATTTCTCTCTCTTGCCTAATTGCTCTTACTAGAATATTCAGTGCAGTGTTGAATAGAACTGGTGACATTGATATCTTTTTTTATGTTTTGTAGGAGGAAAGCATCCAAATTTTCACCATTAAATAAATGGTAGCTGTGTGTTTTTGCATCAGAGGGTTCAATGCTCTTTATCAAATTGAGGAAATTCCCTCCTATTCCTAGTATGTTTAGGGTTTTTATTATGAAAGGTCATTACATTTTATCAAATGCTTTATTGAAATTATTGAATGATCATGAGATTTTTGGTTTTTCATTTTATTGATATGATGTATTAAATTAATTGATGTTTGGCTGTTAAGTCAGCTTTGTATTTCTGGGATAGCTTACTTGGGCCTGTCATATACTTTTTTTCGTATGTTGCTCAATTTGGTTTGCTAATATTTTGTTGAGGATTTTTGTGTCCATATTCATAAGCAGTATTAATCCATAGGTTTTATTTTTAAAATTTTCTTGTGTTTTTCTGGTTTTGGTATCAAAGGAACACTGGTCTCAAAATGAGTTGAGAAGGACTTTTTTGAAATAGTTTGTAAAGATTAATACTAATCTTTTAATTTTTTTATAGAATCCAGTTGTGAGAACTTCTTTGTCTTATTTTTTAAGTTTAATTATTTTAGGGCCACATCTGGAGCATATGGAGATTCCCAGGGTAGGGGTCCAATCAGAGCTACAGCTGTAGGCCAATGCCACAGCAATAGCAATGCAGGATCTGAGCCATGTCTGTGACATACACCTATTTTTTCTTGAGTCAGTATTATTAGTTTGTCTGTCTAGAAACTTGTCAGTATAATTTCTATAATTTGTTGGTGTACAGTTATTCATAGCATTGTTTTATTTTTTATTTTTATTTCTGTATGGTCTGTAGTAATGGCCTCTCTTTCATTTATGATTCCATAAATTTGAGTCTTCTTTTTTCTTGATCAATCTAGCTAAATGTTTTTCAGTTTTGTTAACATTTTAAAAGAACCTACTTTTGGTTTTTTTACTTTTCTGTTTTCTTATTTACTAATTTCTGCTCAAATGTTTATTTTCTTCATGCCTATGTTAGGTTTTGTTTGTTCTTTTTCTAGCATTTGAGGTTGGAAGGTTTGATTATTAACCAGAGGTATTAATTTTTATTAGTATAGATTTTTATAGCTCTAAAATACCCTCTAAGCACTGTTTCAGCTGTATCCAGAAGTGTTTATTGTGTCTTCATTTTAATTCACCTCAAAATAATTTCTGATTTCCCTTTTGATTTATTCTTTGAACCACTAGTATTTTCTGGCATGTTGTCCTGGTAGCTAATTATAATTTCATTGCATATGGTCAGAAAGTATTATTTATGTTATTTCCATCTTTTTTAAACATATTGATGTTTGTTTCATGGCCTAGCATATAGTCTATCATCGAGAATGTTCCTTGGGTGCCTGGAATGCATGTATTGCCTGTTGTTGATGGGTTGATAGTTCTAGAGATGTCTGTTCTAGTTAGTTTAGTGTTTTTTATGTCTCCAGTATTCTGGTTTATCTTCAGGGTAATGAGTCTATGCATTATTAAAAGTGGGGTAACAAAGTTTCCAACTGTTACTGAATTATTTTTTTTTCTTTTCTTTCATTTTTTTATATCATGTAATTTGGTACTCTAGTATTAGATGTGTATATCATTCTAATAATTATTATATCTTCCTGATGGATTGACCTGTTTTTATTTACAACATTTAACGTGTTATCTCTGGTAGCATTTTTTATTTTAAGGTATATTTTGTCTGAAAGCCACTCCAGCTTTCTCACAGTTGCTATTTTTGGGATTTATGTTTTTCCATCCTTTAGTTTTTAATTTATTTGTATCTTTGAATCTAAAGTTTGACCTCTGTAAAGAGCATATAGAGTCATCCTTCAGTTCCCATAAGGCCTTGGCTCCAGAACCTCCCCTTCAACACACAGATACATATGAACACACCACAGATACCAAAATTCATGGATGCATAAGTCCCTTATATAAAATGGCACATTACAGTAATCCTCCATCACAGTGGTTTCTGCATCACCAAGAAAGAGGGCTGACTAAAGTTAGATTAATTTTTAATCCAGTATGACAATTTCTGCCTTATGATAATGATTGTTAAATCCACTCACATTTAATATTATAGTTGATATAGTTGGACACATCATCAATTTTACATTTGGTTTCTATGTCTTATGTCTTTCTTGTTCCTCTTTCTCATTTTCTGAAGCTTTAAGTGAATATATTTTATTGTAATAATTTTTTAAACCTATGCTTGTTCAAGTAATTTTTTTCCCAGTGGTTGCTCTATGGTTTACCACATGTATCTTATCAGAATTAGCTTCAGATTTATATTAATAAAATTCCAGTAATTGTAGAATCCAAATCCTGTGTAGCTTTATTTCCTTTCCCTCCTTTTTTGTGGTACTATTTTTATACATTTTACATCTATTAAATCTGTAGTTATTTTTAGCCAATACAGCTTTGTTCTCACCCACTGCTTTTTGTGCAATTATTGGCCAATATGTGATGTGTTACATTTTAATATTATAGGCCACACAATATATTATGTACATATTATTTCAGTTAATCTGTTGAGAGAATAAAAGAGAAAAAAATATGATGACTTTAAGTTGTATTCTATAACTGCATCATTACCTGGACTGGTGGGTGCTCTTCCCCCAGCCCTCCCCTGTGGATTCTAATTGCATCACTGTCACTTGCTTTCAGCCTGAAGAAATTCTTTTTAGTTTCTTGTATGGCACACCTACTAGCAAAATTTATAGGTTTTTCTTTATCTGGGAAAATTTTTATTTTATTTTAATTTTGTCGTGAGCCATACAGGAATTCTGTATTTTAATTTCGAATGGATAGCTTTGATGAATTTAGGATTCTTGGCTGACAGTTTGTTCTTTGAGCCCTTAGAATTTATCTCACTGCTTTATAGCTGTCATTGTTCATGTTGAAGATTTATCTGTTAATTTTATTGAGCTTCCCTTGTGAGTATTATTATTTTACTGCTTTCAAGATTTTCCTTGTTTTAATTTTCAGAATTTTTACTCTGATGTCTATTTGTGAATCTCTTTGTGTTTATTCTTCTTGGAGTTTGTTGAGCTACATGAATATGTAATTTAATGTTTTTCAATAAATTAGAAGAGTTTTCAGACATTATTTCTTTGAATATGTTCTGCTTCTTTCCTCTCATTTTGGTTCCGTCATTATGCATACCTTGTTGGGCTTAATAGCATTTCATATTTCCCTGAAGCTCCCTTCATTTTTCTTCAACTTTTTTCCACTCTCTGTTCTTTGGCTGTGTAATCTCTATTGATCAAGTTTCACATTCACAACCAATATTCCTTCTTTACAGTTCAATGAGGTCCTCTAATGATTTTTAAAATTTTCAGTTATTGAAATTGAAATTTCAGTTGAGGTCCTCTAGTGATTTTTAAAAATTTCAGTTATTTTCCTTTTTAACTCTAGAATTTACATTAATTTTTTTTTACAATTTCTATATCTGTATTGATATTCTCCATTTAATGCAGATTGTTATCATACCTTTTTTACTTCCTTAATGATGATTTTCTTTAGTTCTAATAACATGTTTAAAATAGTGCTTTTGAAGATAATTGTGATAAATCCAACATGGGTATTCTCACAGGCAGTTTTCTTTTTTTGTTATTTTGTTTGTTTGTTTTGTTTCTTTGCTTGTTAGGGCTGCCCCAGTGCTATATGAAAGTTCCCCTAGCTAGGGATGTATGGGAGCTACAGCTGCCAACCTATGCCACAGACACAGCAATGCTGGATCCGAGCTAATCTGTGACTTACACCACAGCTCACAGCAACACCAGATCCTAATCCACTGAGTGAGGCCAGTTATTGAACTCACATTCTAATGGATACTTGTCAGGTTCGTTACTGCTGAGCCATAACAGGAACTTCTGTCACAGGCCGTTTTTACTGCTTGTTTTCCCCCAAGTGTTTAGATCATACATTCTTGTTTTTTTGTTTGTGCTTTTTTGTTGTTGGAAACTGGAAACTTTAGATAATATTGTATCATTTCTAGGTATTAGTTCCCCCCTCCAGGGGTTTTATCATTACTTGCTTACTTGTTTATTCACTGTGTGGTTGCAATATTGTCATGAAGACTATTCTTTCTCCCACAGTGTTAAGTCTCTGATGCTACTTCCCAGGGAGGTTCAGCTTTGCATATGCCCATATTGTCACCCTATAATGACAGTGGTTCTTGGTAAGGATCTCCTTCTCTATATCTATGAACATACCAAACTGTTAAATATAACTAATTGCCTGTTAACTGCACAAATTCCTCTATTATTCAATCCAACAAATTATGGCTCTTATGAAAGAGTAGATTTTGAGGTCAGTGATCTTTGTTTTGATTCCAGTAGGGATCCTCTTAACAACCTTATTCCTCAGTTCTCTTCTACAAACTAGATCACCTACATTTTAACCTCTATATTAAATATGTTGCCAGTTCTCTCTTATTGCAAGTTCCACTGTTCTTGGGAACATCCTATGGCTTGAACTTACCCAGACTCTTTAAATGAAATTATGTGTTTGGGAAGAGATTGGGAGGTATCTGCTTATTGGCCAGCTTCTCTCTTCAGGCAGATTCTCTGAGATATTGCTTAGGCACTAGCATGTGATTGGGTACAATGCAAGTTTTTCTCTAAGTGATAAAGTGAAACCCCTCTTCTAAGGGCTGCACACTCAGTGGAGGATGGTATAGAATTTTAAGGATCACTCAGTTTGCCTCTTCGGGTTTTGAACCATTGCTACATGAGCCAGGGAAAGGGTGATAAGGACCTCAGTCTTCTTAGTCATTGCATCCAAGGAAAAGCCTCTGAACTATGAGTAGAACTATGTGTATCTGTAATAAGGGACCACCACTTGTCAACCACACTTACCAAAGACAACCTCAGCAACACATAGATAGGGCAGGAAGAGAAAAGCTGATGGGCTACTCCTCCAGGAATAAGGCCCTTCAACTGAGTGGTTGGAAGAGAGAACCCTTGTATTCTTGACTGTGGTGGTATGAAGTGATGTATATCCTCACTGAGCTTGGAGTGAGGAGGCAGCAAACAATCTTGTTTCAAAATACTACACACTCAACTTTCTTGTAAAATTTATGTAGATTTTCTTCAAATGTTTATTCACTTTCTGTTTTCTCTCAGGATGATTTCCATAGGCTTTATATGGTTATTTTTAAAAATAGGTTTTTTTGCCAGTTTCACAGGGAGCAGGTCAGCAGAGTTCCTCATTGTCCTGCCATAAGTCAATCTCTTTTCCAGTGTTTTTTTGATATACATCATTAACAGAGATAAAATGGAATTAAAATAGAAAGCATTTGTAATTTCCACAAAATTATTAGCTAACTAAGAATGCAACTAGCAGAAGATTGACAAGCTGTTTCTGGAGACATTATAAAATTTTACTGTAAGATACTATAAAAATCTAAGTAAATATATTTGCAGAAAATTTAGAGATTATACTTTAGATGTCAGTTTTTCCCAAATTGATTTTCAGACTTAAGTGTAATTTCAATCTCAATTTTTGTGACAGTTGAAAAGATGCATCTAAAAATTACATGGAAAAGCAAAGAACCAAAACATTGAAGAAGAATGTGGAGTTTTAACAAAAATATGTGAGCAACATAGACACACACACACAATGATGAGATATGTCTAAGGAAGGCAGGAATCTAACAAAAAAGCTTCCAGTTACCAAACTTAGAATAAATTGGACAAGAAATAAATATAGAAGTGTTATATTATATACCCAAAATATAAAATAAATATATGAGTCCATGCCAGTATAAACAAGTGAAAAATATGTAACTTTGCTAGTGAGTGTGTAAATACTTCACATGAAGGAGATGGAGAATAACTTCCTTCTACTTTGGTGCGGGCTATACATACTGTTTTCTTTCCAAAGAAGTAGTATGAAAAGGGGGAAAAGACTAATTGCACAGGGGAGAAAATTTATGGTCTTTCTCCCAAATACTAATAGCCCTTTAAAATCATGTGGCAAATATCAAACTAATCTTAGTTTTGGAAATTGTACAGAACACCTCACCAGCACTCCTAAATCCATGAAGATCATTAAAAATTAGAAGACAATGAGAATCTGTCAGTCAAGAAGAGCTTAAATTGTATTATTAAATGTAACCTGAATGGGATCTTGAATTGAAAAGTAATACTAGGTAAAAATAAAGGAAATCTGAATAAAAATATGGAATATAGCTAATAATAATGCATCAATATTCATTAATTGTGGTAATATGTAGTATAATAATATATTATATTAATAATAGAAGAAACTATTTGTCTGGCATATTGGAATTCTGTACTATATCACAACTTGTCTATAATTCTAAAACTATTCTAAAACAAAAAAGTATATATACTCTCAAAGTAGATAAGTTTTTACAAGTAAAACTCGAAAGATGCTATGTAAAAGTGACTAGAATGAAAATGTCAAATGCATCAAAAATAATATCACTTCAATAAAGGAAAACATAAAGAAGAAAAAGGTAGTCATGAACTGCAAGATAATATTTAGCATGTATATAAATCGGAAAAATTATATTTATATTACAGATACAAGGTATTTAACATTTATGATAAAGATAATCAAAAAGATATATATTACATAGATATATGTATGCTTATATCTACAAACATATTCTAAGTACAGTATATTACAATATTTACATACATAAATTTATATATACTATATAAATACACTAAATATAAATATATATTCATATATATATTACATGAATATTAAAATATATGTGCATATCTCTGATGATTAGTGATGTTTAGCATCTTTTCATATGCCTGTCAGTCATCTGGATTTATTCTTTGGAAAAATATCTATTTAGTTGTGCCCATTTTTCATTGGGTTGTTTGCTTATTCGATGTTGACTTGTCTTAGCTATTTATATATTTTGGATATGAATCCCTTATCAATCATGTCATTTAAAAATGTTTTCTCCTGTTCAGTAGGCTTTTTCATTTTGTTGAGTTTTCTTTGCTGTGTAAAAGCTTTTAAGTCCTATTTGTTTACTTTTGCTTCTATTTCCTTTGGTAGATACCCCCACCAAAAAAAACATTGCTGCAATTTATGTCAGAGTGTTCTGCCTATATTTTTCTCTAGGAGTTCTTACAGTGTCTGGTCTTACATTTAGGTTTTAATCCATTGCAAGTTTATTTTTGTGGATGATGTTAGATAATGTTCTCATTTCATTCTTTTAGATGTATTTGTCCACCTTTCCCAGCACTGCTTATTGAAGAGACTATTTTTTTCTCCATTGTGTATTCACCATAAGTGTGTAGGTTTATTTATGGGTTCCCTATTCTGTTCCATTGATCTGTGTGTCTGTTTTTGTATAAGTACCATACTGTTTTGATGACTGTAGCTTTGCAGTATGGTCTGAAGTCAAGGAGCATGATTCTTTCAGCCCTGTTCTTCAACAGATGCTCAACATGGTTAATCATCACGGAAATGCAAATCAAAACCACAATGAGATACCATTTCACTCCTGTCACAGAATGGCTATCATCAAAAGCAACACAAATTACAAATGTTGATGAGGATGTGGAGAAATTTGAACTCTTGTACATTGTCGGTAGAGATGTAAATTGTTCATTCACTGTGGAAAACAGTATGAATTTTCCTAAAAAACTATAAATAGAACTACCATATGATCCAGCAATTCTACTCCTGGGTATATATCAGAAAAAAAAAACCGAAAAACACTAATTTGGAAAGATACATGCACCCTATTGTTCATAGCAGCATTATTTATTATTGCCAAGATATGGAAACAACCTAAGTGTCTATCAACAATGAGTGAATAAAGAAGATGTCATGCATACACATACACAAACACACGCAGTGAACTACTATTCAGCCATTAAAAATAATGAAATTTTCCCACTTCCAGCAACATGGATAGACTTGAAGTGCATTATGCTAACTGAAATAAGACATAGAAAGACAAATACTACATGGTATATCTTGTATGTGTAATCCAAAAATAGTGAACATAACAAAAAAGAAGCAGATACATAGTCATAGAGAAAAGCTAGTTATTTACCAGTGGGAGAGGGTAGGGGAAATATGGAGGTGGGGAGTGGGAAGTACTGTTGGGTGTAAGATAGGCTCAGGGATGTATTGCATAATACAGGGAATATAGCAAATATTTTGTAATAAGTTTAAATTGAAAGCAACCTTTCAAAGTTGTATTAAAAATAATGTTTTAGGAGTTCCTGCTATGTGGCAGTGGGTTAAGAATATGACCACAGCAGCTCAGATTAGATTGCTGCAGAGCCATGGGTTTGATCCCCAGCTCAGTGTAGTGGGTTAAAGGATTTGGCATTGCTGCAGCTGCAGCTTGGATTCAATTCCTGGCCCAGGAATTTCCATATACTGTGAGTATGGCCATAAAATAAATAAATACATTTTTATATACATTATATAAGAAGCATACGTATATGTATACAACAAACATATACAATAAAATACGTATATGCATAATGATGTACTACATATAATATATATATTTATAATAGAAGGAAAATACAGTGGCCAGAAATATAGAAATATAACAAATACTCGCTATTTTAATGATTAAACAAATGTAAATTTAAACTGTAATTATTCCTTTTTTGTGTGTACCAGAATAGCAGAATTTAATAGTCTGAAAAATCCAGTTCTATGGAAGTTGTGGGGCCATTATAACATTAAGTCACTGTTGAAGGAAATGTATGATGTTAATGTCACATAATCTTATTACTTGATGTCCAGAAGTCTCATTTATTTTTCTAAAATAATCAAATGCATTTATCCTTTTCTTTGTGATTTAATATATTAGTTGTTATATAACAGAAAAGTCCATTCCCATCTAGATATGACATAAATATTCCAATTGTTTCTTTAATTTTTATGGTTTGCTCTTTATAAATGTAATAATCCAATCAATTTGGAGAGTATTTGATGCAGCCTATGAACTGAAAATATGCTTTTTCCCCAAGCATATTTATTGAGAAATACTCCCTTCAGCATTAATCAAGCTATGTTTTATGTATTACATTACTTTTTATATTACATTTTATTCACCTCTCAGAATTCTATTTGGAATCTTTCTATACTCTCCTTTTCCCATTTTCAGGCATATTTGGTATAGAAACCATTTTAAAAATATATCTCTATCAATGTGCTTATGTAGCATTCATATGTTTGTGTTTCTGTTTTCGTTGAATATACTTGGAAAGCAAGAAATGTACATTATCATTTCCCCCCATTTTCTACAGTGGACTGTCAAACATTAAATCAATAAGTGATTGTTGAATGCGTGGCAATAAGTAGTTATATTTGACCAATTGAATAGCATATAGGCACATCACAATTAAATTGTTATATTGAAATTCAGATTTTACTCAGAGACCTAGTTCTTCCCTAAGATCCAGTAAAAAATACCACATATTGTCCAGTCTCTTTTCTAAAACTTGAGAACTGGGACTCAACATTGTTTCCTTGTTTCCTTTCTCTCTCATTTTCATTCTGTCTTCAAACAATGCCTATTCTGGCTCTGTTTTTTCCTGTATATAATCCACCCCCATTCTGTCTCCATAATCATAACTTTCTTTCACCCTTCACATTTTCTTGCCTAGATTAAAGCAACAAACCTTTAAACTGGACTTTCTTCCCTAGTCCTACAAATGTTATGTGCTGACACAGAAGTAATTTTCTAAATAAATATCATGTCATTTCTCTCCTAAGTACCACTATTTACTTTGTTCATACCTGTATCTTAATGTTATGTAATATATTGAATATAAGCCAAATATTTAATTTACTCTTATACCTTAAAACCTACTTGACTCAAGTAAAGAAAATTAATCTTTGTATGCCAAGTCCTAACATAATACCAGAATGTAATACCTGTTTTGTATATACATCCTAAATGAATTAACACCTAAGGAGTCTTATCGACTATAAATACACATATGTGTACTTTTTTAGATCTATAAAATTTGTTTTATGTGTTGACGTTCTTTGATGTTTGAAGTAGTGTATCAAAAGCACACAGTAAATGCCACACACATGATGCATTTGAGAAATGCATATAGTGACAGTTGTAAACAAAAATTGGTAACATGTATAGATTGAGGGAGTTTGTGATATGAAATGTACAGAATGCTAAGGGAGTATATAAGAGAAATATATGACCAAGTCTTACAGGGTCAAAAAATACTAGAGGTAATTATTAATTATAGAAATATATTAGAAATAATCTAAGCTGAGCCTTGAAGCATAAAATAAAAATCCATGAATGGCCACTGGGGGAAAGGGAAGAAATAAAGAGCCAGAGAAGGATTGCAGAATGTGCAAAGTTGCTCTGAGAGATTAAACTCATTATGCTCAAAGGAATGTGGAAATATTACTATGGTCAGAAAATGGGGTGCAATATGGAGTGTTAGCTGGAGTTTAGATAATTTATAACTTTTTATGCCATGTGAGAAGGAGTGTGACCTTTACCTATTATGTCAATGGAGAGATGTTGAAGGATGGCAATTTAGGTACATCAGTAGTGCCAAAAATTCAGACTGACTGAATTTTGGGTTTTATTAGGTGTTTTCCCTAGGAAATAGGCTCTGGGATGGAACTATGTCTTTGGAAAGTTGTGGAGTGTGTGAAAGAGCAGGGGAAGGTGTACACAGAGGAACATTTTTCTCCTATTGGAGTGTAGAGTTAAGATGACCGACCTTTCAACATTATCTTGATTGAGAGATTTAGCCTTTTTACCTCTTCAGGTAGGTGTGGACTGGTAGCACAGCAGGGACCTAATCTTTGGCTGGAGGCAATTCCTGGGGAGGAACTCAGCTTTGAGCTATCAGCAGCCTTCCTCACAGCTGGGAGGAATTGCAGAAGTGCACTCTAGCAGAGGTGCAGCAAGGAGATCTACGTGGTGAACCATAGAACTTCTTATAGTCCATACCTTGTGATGCTCAGATCCACTTAATATAATAGTAAAGGACTCAGGAAAAACCACAAGGAACTTTAGAACGGGAACATCCCTTCACAGCTGTTTTAAATTAAGGCAAGAGAGTCAAACATATATAACTGCATCAATTAGTCAATTAGATGTAAGCTGCTTCCAGTAAGAAGGTTTAACAATGGGAAAATCAGTTCCCTTGTCAGAGTGTTTTTCCCAGGGAGACACACAGCTAGAAAGAGTCAGCAGGAGTTTTTCCAATAACAGAAAGTGTTATGTGGTTCTGGAGGGGAATTGATAGAGAACATATAGCATCAATTATGGAGTTGATGAGTTCATCATTCAGATCAGTGCCAAAATGAGAAAGTAAAACCTGGAGAGGAGAAAGATCAAATACAGACAATTCTTTCATGAAATTTTTGATATAAAATAGGATAAATTAAATATTTTCTAGATTAGTAAAAGAAAAGCCAGGTGTAATTCATGGCCCTTCAAATCCATTTTAGCTTAGTAATGGATGGATGGGGTAGGATGGGAAGGAACTAGCTGTGAGTAGCTCAGAAAAGCAGAAACTGTGTTTATTTTTTGAGAGGAAAGTGAAGGTAATGGTGAGTATAGTCCTGAGAGTCACTCTTGGAACAAAGAAGTAATTCAAGGAATTGATTTCCAGTTAGCTTTTAGATGGCAATTGATTTTGAAGAACTGTGTGCACCATGACATAAAATCTCTGTCGGTTTTTTTTTTTTTTTTTTTTCCTTCAGAAGCTTTGGGTAATATTGACACATATACATAGAACCAAAGAATAGGGTTGGTTCTGTATGAGATTTTACAAACTATGTGAGATCATCGAATAATGAGCTATGGTAGTTGAGGTACTGGAGAAAATAGATCTAGATCCTGGATTAACTAGGGAGGAAAAAAAAATCAGAAAAACACTGATAAATTGAAAGAATACATAGAAAGGACTGAGCCCTTAATTAGATCAAAGAGTACAGTGGGTGCAGTATTTTATAAAATCACACATTGAACATATTACTTTTCTTATTATGATGATAAGTTTAGGCCACGTAAAATGCTTAAAAAGGCTAAATATAAATAAAATAACATCTTTATATATTTTTTCTTATATATATGAAAAAATGGCTAAGTGACTCCTCTATATATAATGTTGGCTGAAACAGTGACAAAAGGACAAGAATTCTGAACAGAAATATATTGATAAGTGCTAGAGTATGTCCAGGTGACCCAGAAAATAAACAGGAGCTGGACATTATAAAGAACTTGACAAGTGTTATAACTTTTATTACCATGTATTCTCCATTTCTGTAGTTCAAGGTATATAACTTCTCTCATAAAAGAGTAATTTAAATTAAGGTTAACTTGAATTATATAGAAAAATGCAGTTATAACTGCATTATACTCATTTATATCTACTTGATTTCTTCCTTGAAAAGATGTTAAAGATAGAAAATTTAGGCTTATAAACTGAATAAATCATCAAGGGAATAAACTCAGTAGCCAAATTTGAACAAAAAAAGGTGATTTTATTTTGGCAATAAAATCCCTTAATGGTAGAAATATGTAATTCATCTACTGGATATTGTTGTTAACTATGGAATAATTCTGTTGTGTTAATCAGCATCAATGACATTAAAAGGAATATAATTGAATTTGACAATGAATAAGTGCTAAAAATGAACAAAAATTGGAAGATTATGGTAATTTAGATTTCCAACAAATGAGTTGTAATAACTACATATCCACAGTTTGTGCCACACTATTATTTTTATGTTGTGTGATGATGAGAACTAAGGGCTGTTTTTGGAAAGTTCACACAGACACAGGGTACATATTGCACTTATCATACAAACTTGGATTTACTTAATAGTTCTTCTAGAATTTCATTAAGCCTCTCTTTGTCTATAAAGTAGAATAAGTAACTGTTCTTTTTTCTCACAAAGATCTTTTGGAAAATTCCTCTCTCTAGGAATTTATTGAAATCTTAACATGTGTTTGATTCAAGATCTTTCGTTGTGTTTTGCATCATTTCTTCTCTAACTTTAAAAATATATTTAGGTCATATTTCTTTCAAATTGAATATACTTCTTTAATGTCTGTCAATACACTACATATTCAGTAAACCTAGGAATACTCTAAGCTTGTGGTGGGGTGGGTTTACAGAATTTCTTGGCCTGTTATAAAGAAATCAATCATAAAATAGAGTGCTACCATTATCATTCACCAGTGTTCTATATTGAATTTCCCATGATATCCTTAAGGGTATTGCTCCCTCCTTCATGTTGTGCTATTCTACTTTTTCATTTATTTATCAAGTGTTTATTAAACATCTAAAATATCCCATTATGCTTAGTGAAATAAGTCAAAAACAAATACCACACATTTTCATTTATACCATGGAATCTAAAAAGTAACACAAATGGGAGTTCTCGTCATGGCTCATTGGTTAACGAATCTGACTAGGAACCATGAGGTTGCTGGTTCGATCCCTGGCCTTGCTCAGTGGGTTAAGGATCCGGCGTTGCCATGAGCTGTGGTCGCAGCTCCAATTCTTCCCCTACCCTGGGAATCTCCATATGCCGCGGGAACGGCCCTAGAAAAGGCAAAAAGACAAAAAAAAAAAAAAAAAAAAAAAGTAACACAAATGGACGTATATATAGAAAAACAGAAACAAATTCACAGATACAGAAACGAACTAGCAGTTACCAGTGGGGGGAAGGGAGAGGGGCAAGGTGGGAGTAGGGGATTAAGTGTTACAAACTACTATATATAAAATAAATAAGCAACAAGGATATATTTTATAGCACAGGGAAATATAGCCATTATTTTGGAATAATTTTGGATGTAATCTATAAAAATACTGAATCAATATGTTATACACCTGAAACTATTATAATATTGTAAATCAACTATACTTCAATTTTAAAAAAAATGTCCCAGACACTTTATGAGGTGCTTTGGAAAAAGGGGCAAGTGAAGATAGATAGCGCCTGCCATATGAAGCTTATGCTGTAGATGAAAATAAAAGGAAGTGGAAATTTCAACTGCAGTAAATTCCTTGAAAATGAAGTCTGTTAGCTATGAGATAGTACAGTTGGGAAATATGACCAAGTCATGGAGATTCAGGGAAGGCCTGGAAGAAGTTAGAGGGGTCAGCCTGTGGGAAAACACTGGTAGTTGCAGTGTTTAATGAATCTGACTAGGAACCATGAGGTTGCTGGTTCGATCCCTGGCCTTGCTCAGTGGGTTAAGGATCCGGCGTTGCCGTGAGCAATACCCTTAAGGATATCGCTGTACAGGGTGCAGAAGTTGAGTCTGAAATGAACTTAGAAAGTGTAGGTATCATTATGTGAGTTAAGAATAAAAAAACAGAAGTACATGTAAATAGTAATAGGGCAAGGCCTTAGGCCTTGATAAATTCAATGACTATGTCAAGAGCAATGAGAAATATTTAAATATACATATATTTAATACGTATATATATTAGATAAGGTGAGAGCAATCATGTTTTCCTTTATGGATAAACTGTTGTGGCTGCATGTGAAGAATAGAAGAGGGAGGATGGAGGCCATTCAAATAAAGGGTTACTGCACCAGTAACAGTAGAAATATATATAGGAGGACGTGATAGAAACGGAGGCCTTAAGGATAACTCCCTGGTTTTGGAGGGGATGGTGATTAATTATTTAAAAAGAAGGTAAGCTGTAAAAGAACCATGCTTGTGAAAAAAGCTAATGGGTTTGATTTTTTTATATGCTTAATTTAAAATGCCCATGAGCTATTTAAGGGTGGGTATAAATGATGTAAAAGTAATTTCTAAGCAAGATTTAAAAAGAAGGTGATTCCATAAAAGACATGGAAGGACAAAAATCAAAATTTAGAAAGTAGTGTTCAACTGTAGATCAAACGAGGTGATGACCCCATGCATTAAATGTCATGGAGATCACTGGTTATGGTAACAGATTATTTATTGAAATTAAGGGAATGAAACCCAAAAAGGATATGTTGAAAGTAAGTGAATATTATTTCCCTGCTATACCGATATTATGTCATTAATTTTTCTCATAGAATGGAAAACTAGGCTTGTTATATTAAATATTATAAGCATGTGTCCTGCATATACTTTGTGTGCTGTATGTCACATTCTAAGATCATAGTTATTTTGTGTGGAAAATAGACATATTCTGACATTACAGGTGAGAAATAATGAAACTCAGAGAAATTAATTTTTCATATTTTTTCAGTCTTAGCCAATAAATAACAGAACTAGATTTTAAGCAGATCTGTGTGATATTAGTTTGCTTTCAGTATGCCTTTTGGCCTCTTTGTCAAGTAAACAAAAATTTGAAATGTTGCTGGAATAGCTGAAGTTGACATTTTAAAATGAAGAGTTCACACATTTTGGTTACTAGTATCCTTCCATTTCATATATATATCACATATACATATGTTTCATATATTTATAATATGCATATGTGTATATGTACATGAGCTGAATTGCTTAATACCTTCCTTTGAATTAAAGAACAATAGTGCTTATGTCATCTCTTTAGGAATAGATGATGCACAATATTCCATGCATTACATGATAATGGTTTCCTAATAATAGTCTTTACTAATAAAGAAAAACAATTAAATAAACTCTTCAAGTGGTTCTGAGCAAGGGTGTTAAAACCAAAGTTTCAAGGGATGTAAATTTCACTCATCATAAAGTTCCTGAGTTTGACTTAATCAGTAGATAAATGAGTAGTAAACTTCAAACTTTATTATGACATTTTTGTAATTATGAATTGGAGATGGCAATAGAGGCACTAAATCACTTTGATGACCAGCCTAGAAACATCCATTACTTAAATTCCTAATCCTGTGTACAATCCCATTTGACAGATTCTGCTTAAGTTTAGACACTATCTTTTGATGATAACCTTAGTTTTTAAAGCGACATAGATTATTGGAATGCAGTAATCTAAAGCTTTATGTGTGTACTTGTAAAGTAGTAATACTTAGAGAAGTGTTACACTTCAGATGTAACTTAGAAATCTTCATTTTAAAGTTTTTAATATAATTTAATTATTCACACACAATTTAGTATGTATATTTTAAAAACTATTCCATGTACTTTTATATACATGTTTACACATACATATTATATATACATACAATAGTATATTACTCAATAATAAAAATTAAATTCTGTCATTTGCAACAACATAGATAGACTTGAAGGAGTTGTGCTTACTGAAATGTCAGAAAAAGATAAATACTGTATGGTATCACTTACATGTGTAGTATAAAAAGTAAAACAAATGAATGAATGTAGTGAAATAGAAACAGACTCATCAGGTATAGAGAACAGACAGATAGTTACCAGTGGGAGAAGGAGGTGAGAAGCAGGATGGGGTTAGGAGATTAGAAGTACAAACTACTGTATAAAATGGACAGGGACATATTGCCTACCACAGGGAAATATAGCCATTATTTTGGCTATAAGTTATAGATGGAGTATAAATTATAAAAATGTTGTCACAACGTTGTACACCTGAAACTAATATGGTGTTGTAAATCTACTACACTTCAAGTCAAAGTGAAAATCAATGAAATAGAAGAGATTAAAAAATGGAAAAAAATCAATGAGTTCAAAATGTGTTTTTTTGAAAAGATTAATGGAATTCATAAACTTGATAACAAGATTGATAAAAAGGCATAAAATATAAAAATAAGGAATGAAAAATACATATGATTAGAGACCCTACAGCTATTATACAAGAATGTAATAATGCTAATTCAAATATACTGCTATAAACAGTATGCACTGTCAAAATTCACCCCGGATGAAGCAGACAATCTGAATATAACTATTACGTTAACGAAATTTCTATATTTAAAAAAATATGAAAAAAAATCTGTGCATTATTTATTTGTTTATTATTCTTTTCTTTTTATGGCTGCACCTAGGCATATGGACGTTCCTAGCATAGTCACAGCAATGCCATATCCAAGCCTCATCTGACCTATGCCACAGCTTGTGGCAATGCCAGATCTTAACCCACTGAGTGAGGTCAGGGATCAAACCCACATCATCATGGATGCTAGTCAGATTCTAAACTAGCTGAGCCACAAGGCAATATTTAGATTATAAGACTCATTACCTATTTTTAAGAATAAATAACTCCAATACTATACAGTTTTGTCTAGAAAGCAGAAGGGAAAAGAACACTCCTTGACTTACATACCAATATCCTTCATGCATTTAATCATATCACACACATCCTCAATATATGTTAAAAAATTAAATTTGGAAATACCTAAAAGGACCAGTGCACTGTAACGCAGTGGGACTTATTTTGGGAATATATTTGAAAATTAATCAGCATAACCCACTGTAGTAACAGTTTAAAGAAGAAAAATTAACACAAGGTCATATGTACATCTAACACCAAATTTAATGTGCAGAGAATAATTTTCTATTGAGAACATGAATATAACAAGAATATCCTCTCTTACCACTCCTATTAAACATAGTGATAAAAATCCTAGTAAATGGATTAAGGTAGTAAAAATAAATAAAAAGCATTCAGATTGTAAATAAAGTAAAAGAGCCTGAATGATTGTCTATGTAGAAAATGCAAAAGAATCCACAGAGCTGCCAGATCTAATGAGTTCAGCAAGGTTTTAAGAGTCTTAGTCAACACACAATATCAATTTTGTTTCTATATATTAGCAATGTACAGTTGGAAATGTTAAATTTATTTATTTATTTTTTTGTCTATTTGCCATTTCTTGGGCTGCTCCCATGGCATATGGAGGTTCCCAGGCTAGGGGTCGAATTGGAGCTGTAGCCACTGGCCTACGCCACAGCCACAGCAAAGTGGGATCCGAGCCACCTCTGCAACCCACACCACAGCTCACAGCAACACCGGATCCTTAACCCACTGAGCAAGGCCAGGGATCGAACCTGCAACCTCATGGTTCCTAGTCGGATTTGTTAACCACTGAGCCATGACGGGAACTCCTGGAAATGTTAACTTTAAAAACAAGGATTTATTTTAGATCTAGCAAAAATTACATACTTAAGTATAAATCTAGCATATAATTGCAAAATACGTACATGCTGAAAACCACCAAATTCTGATAAAGGAAATATAATATATAAGTTGAGAGACATGCATATTCTTAGGTTGGAAGACTCATTATCATAGAGATGATCCAAATGGATCAAGAGATTTAAGATAATATAAAATTCTGATTAATGCCAAGCATTATTTTTATCTCTGTTTTGTTTTTGTTAGATAGTTAAGTTTATTTCAAAGCATGTATAGTGGTTTAAGGAGTAGAACAGTGAAAACAATTTTGGCAAAAACTAATGAAGTTGAATATTAAGACTTACAACAACAACAATGAAGACAGTGTGGTATTGGCAAAAGGAAAAGACACAAAGATCGATGAAACAGCATAAAGTCCATAAGAAGATCCACACAAATATGGCATTTGGTTAATAAAAATACCAGGGAATTTAACAGTGGAAGGATAGTCTTTTTCACAAATGGTATTGGAAATCTGGCTACACACATGCATGCACACACACAAACAAGGACATCAATATAAGCATAATAACTTATCTAGTTATTACCTCAAAATAAAGACGTAAATGTTGAAACTAAATTTATAAAACTGTTAGAGGGAAAAATATCAGAGAAAATCTTTATAAACTAAGATTAGGTGAAGAGTTCTTAGACTTGACACCAAAAGAAAAATCTATTTTTTTAAAGCAAAAGATAAATTGACTCCATTAAAATGAAACAACAAGAAAAAAGTTTGCTCTCAGAAAAACACAAGAGATGAAGAAGTGGTTTCCCCATTGGGAGAAAATATTTGCAAATCATGTGTGGGACAAAGGACTTGAGTCCAGAATATATAAAGATTTGCATTCTTATTAAATGTCCTTTAGTAAAGGAATTGAGGAAACCTTCAGGATTGGATTTACAAATTTACATAAATTGTTTATGCTATGCAAATGAATCTGTAGATAATTCCAAATATAGTGTAATTCAAGAAAGAGCGATTTAAAAATGAATCTAATTTAATATGTCTTAAAGATGTTGAGACATCTGAGAAATTTCTAAAATATCAAAGTATGACATGCATTAAAATGAAGATTTAAATTGCCAAATAATGTCATATACTTTGTTTACCATTCTTATTTGAAATTATTCTTTTCTCTTTACCATTTTTGGAGAATCACTCTAGATCTCAGGCAAGATTTAGCACAGCTTAGCTGTAAAATATTTTTTCTTTTGTTGTAAACTTAGAGGCCATTTTCTTTCATCCATTCATCTCCTGTTTTATTCCTTTACCAAAATCTTCATTCTTCCTTTATTCTAAATTCAAAGTTATTTTACTACATGTACTGAAAGGAGAGATTGATTGTTCCCCCACAGTCACAACTGGAAGTTTCAAAGAAATCTTGAGAACTTCCAATTTCATATTACTCTACTTCCATAGAGTAATATTTCTATGGCTGATATAAAATTTTTCTAAAGACATTTAAAAAGCGTCTTTATCCACCTAACTTTTTAAAGAGTTGATTCAAAACCAGAGGAATTTCAAACATAATACACTTTTTGTTGTAATAAATGTAGAGATTTTTACTTTGCTCTTTTTTGGGAGTAGAAGGAGAGTATGCTTGGCAGAATTTCCCTGAATTTCCTACTATGGAACTTATTTAACAATATGTACTTTTTTCATTTAAAATTATTCTTCTGGCTATTATTTATGTCAGAATTATCATGATTCCTTTAAAAATGCCATTAATTTTTTTTTTTTGAAATGGTATTTGTGACAGGGTCTGCTGTCAATGGATATTTAAGAAAAAACATTTTCACCCAATATTTTCAAACTGTTAACTCACTTCATGGCATTTAACCTTTTATGTATGTGCTGTTTCTCAGTGTTATTAAAGTAGAAACTCTGTACCTGCTTCCTAGATACATGAAAACATTGATTTAGTGTCTTGCAAATAATATATAACTAGTGTAGATAAGGTTGTAGGATGACTAATGATATTTCTATAACATTATTTTGTTTTTAATGGCAAAAAAATTTCATTTCACACACTGCGACAGATTCCCAATGCCTTATTGTTGTTTCTTGTTCAACTTTGACAGTTAAAAATATTGATAGCATTGTTGTGTTTTGTAATCTTCTCTGCTTTTCGGAACTAAGATACATATGAACACTTTTCATGTTAAGTGATCAGTAAGTTGAGAAAACCAGTGATGTATTTGAAGCAGCATTGATATTAAATGATGATATTAAATTATTTTTTATAATAGTTTTTTTATAGGCTTGCCATCATTACACTTTTTTTTCCTGAGATTAGAAGTTAAAATATGTGTGTGCATGTTTGCAAAATTAGTGTTTTTAAGGAAAGCATATGATTATATATGATGAATTATTACAATCATAAAATAAGGTTAATTATTATACATATGCGACTAGTATTTCGGAGGCTCTTCCGAGAGTGAAATATACTGTCAGTATTACATTGTGAATCAGCATTTTTAATTTTAGGAAGAAAAGTTAAATCCTTCTTTTCGAGTGTTACTATATATAACACTTTTGACTGCATATATATATGTGTGTGTGTGTGTGTGTGTGTGTGTGTGTGTGTGTGTGTGTGTGTGTGTGTGTGTGTGTGTGTATGTATGTATACATACACACACACACACCCCACATCTGCTTTATCCATTTGACCAATGATGGACACTTAGGTCGTTTTCTATATCTTGACTACTGCGAATAATGCTGCAATGAATATGGGAGGGCAGATCTCACTTCAATGTACTGTTTTCATTTCTTTTGTGTATATATCCAGAAATGAGATTGCTGGATAATATGGCAGTTCTATTTTAATTTTTTGAGCAATCTTCATAGGTTTTTCATAGTGACTGGCACCAATTTACATTTCCATGAACAGTGTACAAGGCTTTCCCTTTCTTCACATCCTTGCCAATGCTTATTATCTCTTATCCTCTCTACTGTGGTCATTTTAACAGGTGTAAGGTGCTATTTCATTGTAGTTTTGATTTGAACTTCCCTGATGATTAATGCTGTTGAGCATCTTTTTCATGTACCTGTTGGCCATATGGATATCTTCCTCTGAAAAATGTCTATTCAGGTCCTCTGCCCACTTTTAAATTAGGGTATTCATTTTTTGGTATTCAGCTGTGTGAGCTATTGATTCGTTTTTGTTATTAAGCCCATATCAGTCATATAATTTGCAAATATATGCTCCTATTCAATAGGTTGTACATTCCTTTTGGTAATGGTTTCTTTTACTGTGTAATACCTTTTTAAATTAAATTATGTCCCATTTGTTTACTTTTGATTTTCTTTTGCCTTGGAAGACAGATCAAAAAATATATTGCTATGATTTATGACAAAGAATGTTTTGCCTTTGACCTGGTCATTTACTTTTCTCTGAAATCTACTTTCTCTAATATTGATATAAATACTTCACTTTCTTTTTGAAGTTTTCAGGGTGAAAAGTTATATTTTTACTTTTAAGTTCGTGAGGGATTATGTTTTATAGTTTTCTTTATGTTTTATTTGACATGAATATCTGTAGAACACATATAGTTGGGTCATTTTTGTCAATCCATTCCATCAGTTTCTGTCCTTTTTATTGATGTGCTTAGACCATTGATATTTAATATTTTAATATATATTTTATGTACATGTAGGCCATTTATATTTAGTTAATATGATACATAGACTATGGATATGTTTGAATTTTGTTCTATTAATTTAGTATTTGATTTCTATTATTAATACTTTGGGCCTCAAGCCTGCCCATTTGTTGTTTCTGCATATTCTCTTTCTCCTTTCCTGTCTCATTTGGGTCATTTTAACTTATTTTAGTAGTTCACATAATTTATCTATTAAGGTTTTTGGTTATATATCTGTTTATTATTTTCATGATTGCTCAAAGGCATTACAAAATATATACTGTTTAGAACCAGTATTTTATCACTTGAATAGGAATGGCGAAGCCTTGCTATCATATACATTCCCTAAGTCTCCCATTACTATGCTATTTATTACATAAAATTATATTATACATATACATACATTGATATTATACATTAGATATCATATTCTTGTTTATCAACTGCAAAACTTATTTAAAATACTGAAGATGAAAATAATACTGTTAAATTTACCAAGATATTGAATTTTTGTTTCTATTGTTTTTCCTTTATTCCTAGAGTTCATTATTCCTTGTAGAGTTATGTAACTTCTATCTGAAGAACTCCCCTTGGCAATACTTAATTTATTTTTTTCACGTACTTTATTTTTCAATGAACTTTATTACATTTATAGTTATACAATGATCATCACAACCCAATTTTATAGCTTTTCCATCCCAAACCCACAGCACATCCCCCATCCCCTAACCTGTCTTATTTGGAAACCATAAGTTTTTCAAAGTTTGTGAATCAGTATCTGTTCTGCGAAGAAGTTCATTGTGTTCTTTTTTTAGATTCCACATGTAAATGATAGCATACGATGTAGGTGTCTCATTGTCTATCTTAGCATTATAATTTCTAGGTCCACCCACATTGCTGCAAATACCATTATTTATTTCCTTTTAATGGCTAAGTGATATTCCATTGTGTATATGTACTACTTGGCAATACTTTATAACAGATCTACTCACTAAAGATGCTCTATATTTTCTTTCAGCAGAGAATGTTTAATTAATTTTTATTCCTGAAGGATATTTTTACTGGATACAGAATTTTGGGTTAAGAGAATTTTTTTCAGAATTTTAAAATGTTGTAGTCCTGAACTCCTCCTGGCCCACATGTTTTCTTTTCTTTTTTTTTTAATGATTTTAATTTTTTTTCCATTATAGCTGGTTTATAGTGTTCTGTCAATTTTCTACCATACAGCATGGTGACCCAGTTAGACATACACATATACATTCTATTTAGTCACATTTTCAGGCTCCATCATAAGTGACCAGACATAGTTCCCAGTGCTACAGAGCTTGATCTCATTGCTAATCAATTCCAGAGGCAATAGTCTGCATCTATTAACTGCAAGCTCCCAATCCATCCCACTCCCTCCCCCACCCCTAGGCAACTACAAGTCTGTTTTCCAAGTCCATGATTTTCTTTTCTGTGGGAAGGTTCATTTGTGCCATATATTAGATTCCAGATATAAGTGGTATCGTATGATATTCATTTTTCTCTTCCTGACTTACTTCACTAAGTATGCGAGTCTCTAGTTCCGTTTATGTTGCTGCAAATGGCATTATTTTGCTGTTTTGTATGGCTGAGTAGTATTCCATTGTGTATATATACCACATCTTCTTAATCCATTCATCTGTCGATGGACATTTAGGTTGTTATCATGTCTTGGCTATTGTGAAGAGTGCTGCAATGACCATATGGGTGCATGTATCTTTTTCAAGGAAAGTCTGGTCTAGATATATGCCTAAGAGTGGGATTGGTGGGTCATATGGTAGTTCTTGTATAGATTTCTAAGGTACCTCCATACTGTTCTCCATAGTGGCTGTACCAGCTTACATTCCTACCAACAGTGCAGGAGGGTTCCCTTTTCTCTACAACCACTCCAGCATTTGTTATTTGTGGACTTATTACTGATGGCCATTCTGACTGGTGTGAGGTGGTGTCTCATAATAGTTTTGATTTGCTTCTCTCTAATAATCAGGGATATTGAGCAATTTTTTATGTGCTTGTTGGCCATGTGTATATCTTCTTTAGAGAAATGTCTATTCAGGTCTTTTACTCATTTTTCAACTAGGTTGTTGGTTTTTTTGCTGTTGAATTGTATAAGTTGTTTGTATATTTTAGAGATTAAGCCCTTGTCAGTTGCATTATTTGAAACTGTTTTCTCCCATTCCATAGGCTGGTTTTTTTTTTAAATTTATTTTTTTATGGTTTCCTTTGCTGTGCAAAAGCTTTTCAGTTTGATTATGTCCCATTGGTTTATTTTTGCTTTTATTTCTGTTGCCTTGGGAGACTGACCTATGAAAACATTTGTAAGATTGATGTTAGAGAATGTTTTGCCTATGTTCTCTTCTAGGAGTTTTGGGTGGGTGTCTTTTCTTAAGTTTAATTCTTTAGAACATTTTGGGTCTATTTTTGTCCAGACCAATCTCTAGAAATGAAAGTGGATATGTAATAAAATCACTCCCTACAAAAAAAAGTCTAGGACCAGATGGCTTCACAGGTGAGTTCTACCAAACATACAAATAACTTATACCCATCCTTCTTAAACTTTTCCAAAAGGTTGTAGAAGGAGCACTCCCAAAGACATTCTATGAAGCCATCATTACCCTAGTGCCAAAACCATACCAAGATACTACCAAAAAATAAAATTATAGACCAATATCTTTGAGGAATATAGACGGAAAAATTCTCAACAAAATTTTAGCCAGCAAAATCCAACAACATATAAAAAAGATCATACACCATGACCAAGTGGGAGACACAGGGATGGTTAAATATATGCAAATTAATCAACATCATACATCACATTAACAAAAGAAAAGTAAAAAACCACATGGTCATCTCAATAGATGGAGAAGAAGCATTTGATGAAGTCCAACATCCATTCATGATAAAAACTCTCACCAAATGGTTATAGAAGGAACATACCTTAACAAAAGAATTTCCTTTTCTAGTCCTCAAGCCAGAACTGAACATTCTCTCTGGCATCTCTGTCTCTGAAATTCTTAGTTTCAGGTTAGTTACCACCTTCGGGTAGAGGGGAACACTCCCATTTCCTTAGTATTTTGAATTGTGTTACTTTTCTCCAACCTCACTACTGACATTTATATTAGAGAAATCTCAAATAGCTGTGCCACATTTTTATTTAGATTTTATAAATGCATTCAATGTATGGGGAGTGTTGGTATGTGCTTTCTTTCAGATTGGGAATGTCTGATTTGACCATTTCTTTAAAAAAGAGAAAAAATATATATATACATAATGAGATATAATCTGTATATTTAAATATATCATTAAATATTTTTTAAACCAAAATATAAAAAATTCTGATCCTATATAATAAACCTTGACATCATCATGTTCTTGTGAAAGAAGATACTTCAGATGGCAACTACAAAATCAAAAAGAGTCTTGCTTTAGTCATAAACTTTAAATATCTTTCGAAAGCTTTATACTTCTCAGCTCTACTTCCTCATTGCTATACTTCTTATTTGCAATAGATGCCTGAAATCAATAAGAGAGAAAATTACACTGATTGATTGTAAATTCTGTTTTTATTCTTTCTCTTGAGGTATCTTTATTTTCTTCCATTTTATCTCTTCCAGAATATAGTTCTTACCATTTATCTTCCTAACCTTTGATCCCTTCCTTAATGCCTCCCATTGGAAAATAATTTTTTTTGTTACTAGTTAAGCATATCTTCTTCATTACTCATGTATGTCTGTTTCCTTTTACATCCATCTGTTTTTGTAGCTCTAGATCAAGATAGAGATATGGACTTAGACATTGATATAGAAATAGACATAGACATATATTCCCTAATCTCTGGATCTCTACTATTTCAATTAGACAATACTCTAAGCAGAAGTTCCTTACATAGCCTTCATTTATTCAACCATTTCAGCTGCCACCTACCTGCTAGGGACATTTCTAATCTTTTTCTTTAGCCTCCAATTTCTGTGTAATTAATATCAAGTTTAATTTTAGCCTACCTTCACTTAAAGATTTTTTCAGTTTTATTGTTTCTAATTGTTTACGTTTTTTTGTTTTCTTTTACTTCTATAACAGATCTTTCTCAAATTACAAGTTTTATATCAGTAATCTGATAAATTTTAATTTTAGAGGAAGAAAGACTCTTATCTGTTGTTGTTTAATAGCATATATATTTCAGGTTATTACTCTTTTACCACTTCTGGATAAATATCTCTTACAATATTAATCTTATTTTTATCTTTAGCAGTTTATTAGTTGTATTTTAAAAGTTTCTGTGTAAACAAAATCATGTAGAGAGCTGTGATAAAACACTTTTTCTTTTTTTTTAGGGCCGCCCCCTGAAGCATATGGAGGTTCCTAGGCTAGGGGTCTAATCAGAGCTATAGCTGCTGGCCTACACCACAGCCACAGCAACACAGGATCCAAGCCATGTCTGCGACCTACACCACAGCTCATGGCAATGCCAGATCCTTAACGCACTGAACAAGGCCAGGGATGGAACCCGAATCCTCATGGATGCTAGTTGGGTTTGTTAACTGCTGAGTCATAATGGGAACTCCGATAAAACACTTTTTCTAAGTGTAAACTTAAGAGCAAATATCTTCCTCACATGAGTGTAAATTTTAAAGATAATTTCTTCCCTTTTTTTGTTCAAAAAAAATCTGCATTTAATAGCATGCTTAAGTCCTCTTATATTATTTACCAATCATGAAGTCTTGCCTAGCTATTTAGTTTATTGTTTTATTATGTAGATGTGGCTTCCTTTAAAATATTCTTATAGCATCACTATCTTAGTTTCTAATTTGTAACTGTGTTTTTGTAACTAATTATATTATTAGATTTTCTATCTTGAACACAAAAGTAATTTAATGAGCCTTAAGTTGTTAAGTTGTACATGCATTGTTGAAAACTATATGCTCCTGTATTTAAGTTTAGTAGTATTTGTAAATAATATGAACAGTAATGGTCCTATCACACACACATGCATGCACATGCATGCACACACACACACATATTCTTATGTCAAACATATTTGGAAAATGTGTATCTTATTGAAGAAAATACAAAATCTCTGACACAAGGTTTCTGTATATTTTGCTGTTATGAGTATTTTGGTGTCCAGAATTATTTAAGCTTACTAATACTTTTATAAGAAAAAAAGCAGTGCTCTTTTCTTGAAATTTATCTCTTTAAACTGTGTGATATAAAAACTGCAGTATTTGCATTTTTTGCAAATCTGGTTAGGATCAGCACATTAATTTTTCTAGTTTTGCTGGCTTTGCATAATTTTTGTGCCACTATTAATTTTTGTAGGTATATGCAATGAAATTTTTCTTTCCTTAGTTTTAAAAATATACTTATTTGATATATATATTAAAAAGATGTGTGGTGAAAGATGATATACTTAAAGAGAAACAAATGTAAAATAAAATAAAAATATTAGGAACTCATGTATCAAGACCTTAGCTTAATATTGAGGTCATTCATTGTGTTATAATACCAAACAATAAAGATATGTCCCAAAGATATGTCCCAGTTAACTTAAATTAAGAACTTCTTAGGAAAAAAATAGGAGTTCCCATTGCGGCTCAGTGGTTAACAAACCCGAGTAGTATACATGAGGACATGGGTTCAATTCCTGGCTTTGCTCAGTGGATTAAGGATCCAGCATTGTTGTGAGTTTTGGTGTAGATCACAGATGCAGCTCAGATCCCAAGTTGCTGTGGTTGTGACATAGGACAGCAGCTACAGCTTTGATTTTACCCCTAGACTGGGAACCTTCATATGCTGTGAGTGTGGCCCCAAGAAGACAAAAAGAACAAAAAATTTAAAAAAAGAGGAATATCTTAGGAAAAAATATAAAGATATCAAGGTTAATCTTGTTTACTTCTGTAACCTCTGTACCTAGAACAATATCTAGTACATTATAAGTGGTCGATAAATATTTGTTTAATGAAAGAAGGAATAAGTGAATGTTGTTCATGAAAATAATACATTTCTTAAATATAACAATAAAAATGAAAGCCTAAAAAGTGTCAGGATATGCATACATAATTAGAAAATAATACAGTGAATATTATTTAATCATAGAATAGGTAAATTTGAAAATGGTTTGAGTTGATCATAATTTAAAATAAAGATATTTTTTCTTTTTTAGTTCTAGAAATAATTCAATTTTAGCTTTTAGAACTTAGTCTTATGAGTTAAACATAGTGAAGTAAGTAACTACAAATCTGAGCCTTCATTAGGGATGAGTGCCCATAATAATCAGATTTTTGATGTCTTCAAAGATGCACTGTGTTCAACATAAAAGAGCAGAAAATACTGAATCAATAAATGAAGACTTACCTGCCAAGCGAACTCAGTTCTTCAGATTATATTTAAATCAATATTTTCAGGAAATTATTTAGGAGAAAATGTAAAATGTTTTACAACTGTATGCAGCATAAACTATTTCTATACCATCTATGAATGTAATCAATGTTAAAATTAGTGAACCACTGAAGACTAGAAAGAAAATTGACACAATTGGAACAAGAAAAATAATTAAAATCCCAAAGGGCAAGTGATTGAAGGAACACATCAATTTCTTAATAAAGTTGAATTTATCGTTAGAGAAAGATGAGAGATTTGATTGACATGAAAGGAATCAAAGCCCTGTATTAATCCCTAGAATTTATAAAGTGATGGAGAGACATCCACATTATGTTAACTTCTCAAAATTAACACTGGAAAGGATAATAGTATTTCTTAGCTATTTTCTACTACTGTTCCTTATAGAAATCACCTAAATACTGTTAACAGCACAATTATCTTTTTTATATTCAGTATCGTATAAATAAGGTGAAAAACTTAATATTTTGGATATATGGTTTAATATCTTACTTGAAAATTACTTTTCTGCTTTCTGTCTTAACATAACTTTTTAACAGTTTTTTTCCTTCAGAGACTTACAAGAAGAAATAAATTTGCATTGTGTGATTTATATGACTTGTAGTCATATATGTTATAAATAAAATGTATGTACATATCTTACCATCCTGGTATTTTTTGCAATGGTTCAGTCTCAGTACATGGAAAACAAACCAAATTGAGTTTTGTGGATAGGTATCTCAAAATAAATTTGCTAATTACTCAATCCACTTTAGAGTATAAATTGTGGCTACATTTGAATGGATGCTTGAACTAAATGAAATACCTCAATTCCCATATTCTACATTATGTTTAATGAAATTGTAATAATAAATCTTAAACATAATCTTTCAACTGCAGTGCTCCTTAAAGTGTTCTTTTCCCAAATCTAAAAAAACTTATCAACATTTTTAATGATCATGTTTTTAATCTAAATATAATTTTAGTTGCCTCATTCTAGATTAAAAAATGTCATGGATTCATTTCCCTTAATAGTAAATCAGTTTTGTATATTTTCCTATGCTAACTGTCTTTAATGTTCATCTAGAATATGTTTATGTATTGTATTAGTAACAGATTAGCCCTGTTATTTATAATTTATAGAAGTGTAAAATTGTTTTCCATAGTATCTTTTGTAAATGCGTTATCTACTTTTTTAATATACTTGCTAAGCTAGCAGTGAAACACATTTTCTTTTAGACAGAATGCACTGATTTTGATATTGAAGTATAACAATTACTCTAAAGGACAAGTTCTTAAAATGATTGTGTTTTTATAATTAAAGTTAAGGTAATGGTAATTTCTCATACTGTTTTACTTCCCAAGGGATGTCAATGTTTTGTGATTGCAGTTTCAATAAATAGAAATGTTATACCAAGGCAGTTCCTTATGTGTATAAATTCCAAAATAGAACAAAGACTCAAATTATCATGACTGAAATGTAAGGTGATTGCTGTTACCTATTCTTTTCTAACATGGAAGTCACTGTACAGAATAAGGAAGATTATGTTTACATGTTTGTGTTTGCTGTTTTTTGATAATGTAAGATGTCATATAAGCAGCATTCATACCAAATTATAAACAGTAATTAAATTTTTCCAAGTCAAATATTCTTCTTATGTTGATTAAAATATCAACAAATGTCTGCTCATTCAGTTGAATTTACAGCCTTTAGTTTTTATTTTTTTAAGATTTTTATTTTTTCTATTATACTTGATTTACAATGTTCTATCAATTTCTGCTGTACAGTAAAGTTACCCAGTCATACATATGTATATATATTCTTTTTCTCACATTATCCTCCATCATGTTCCATCACAAGTGACAAGGTATAGTTCCTTGTCCTATACAGCAGGGTCCCATTGCTTATCCACTCCAAATGCAATAGTTCGCATTTGTTAACCCCAAAATAAATCAGCATTAAGTCTAAAATTAGATGGTGAGCAGAAATGTACAGATATATTTGGATAGTCCTAAGCTAAATTGAGCTTCACTGAAATGAAGTTCTGGAAAGGATCAGTTCTAATGATAAACAGAAAGACCCATATACAGAGAAAATCATTATGCTATTCATACTACTTGATACAAAGTCCATTATATTTGCCTTGAAAATTTTGAAAATTGATAGTTTCCTTGATACTGCTATTTTTAGCTATCCCAAACAATTTGCTACTTGGCAAAGACATATGGAAATGTTGTATCACTTAGGTCTTGATATGATCCAGAATCAATTTTTATCATGTATTCAATTTTTCATTTATTAATTTTAAATAATAATTTCTTCTTTATTTTTTTAAAACCCCAAATGTTTCTGTTTTTAATTTCTCTCTATTGAAGCATTTGTTGTTTAAAAAAATAAAAAGCTTCTTAAGAGAATTGAGTAAATATTTTTTATTTGGGTGAAGAGAAGAAAACTGTTTAGGATTTAAATTAGGCCCAGTTAGTGAAGGGCTGGGGTTCCTAGTTACAATTCTCAAATGACATAAGTATGTATATGTATAAAATTTTGTAAAAATTGAACTTGGTGTAGCTTAGAGTTTTGCAATATGATAAAAGTTCTGGAGGTGGATGGTGATGCTGGTTGTACAACAGTGTGAATATACTTAATGCAGTAGAACTGGTATCCTTAGAAATGTCTAAAATGGTAATTTTAAGTTATATATGTTTTCCACAGTTAAAATGTAAAGCTTAATATTTGAAAAATAAGCTCTTATTTAATAGTACCTTTCAAATAGCATGTTGAAGATTCCTGTCTATATTAAATTTGCCTTTGTTTATCATCTGACGTGTACCTTATTTCCTTATATAGGTAATTCTAAAAAAAAGTTAAATTAGCTGGTAAAATTATTTCACATTTTGTAAGTAAATGACTTATAAGTTTATTTGTAATATTTAAGTATATTTTCATTTGGATCTTCAAATGTAACTCTTTCATTGTCATCTTTTAGAATTCTGGTTGAATCATTTTTCTTTTACTCTGCTCTTCTTTTCATTGATATCAGGTACTAATTTCTCTGTCTTTCTTATTCTCTCTCTATTCTGCATAGGTACTCATGCTCTTTCCTCTGCCCCCAGGCTTTTCTCTTCCTCTCTTTGCCTTATGTTCTACCTATTTGTCTCCCAGGATACCATTTCCCTCTGGCAGTTAAGCACTTCCATCTTAGAGTTTGGATTTTTCTTTGTCCTAGTTTGCTTTAACTCTGTCAATCCCATTCCTGCTAAAGTTTGATGCTACTCTTGGTCATTGTTTTCATTCTTAGAAATGATTCTCTTCTCTGCTAATCTTTCTTTTTTCAATTGATGTGAAAATAAGACAAGCCCGGGGCATATTTTTTGAACTCAGAGAAAGATGACAGGCAGGAAACTTCCTGGACTCATCTCTCTACTTCTCTTTGGTTTTGTTAGACCTATTGATTTTTTTTTAGCAATGGGCCACATTGACTTGCCTACACTGACTGTACCCTTCAGGACACTTTCCCTTCTCCCCTTTCTCTTCTCTTAATACTTAATGAAGTCTCCTCTATCCCTATTTAGCAGAAAAACTGTGCTAATTAAGGTAGTTAGGGAGGTGCCATGCATATTAGTTAAGGAAGATGCAATAGACTCAGGCACCTTGGGATCAAGTTCTGGTTCTAATATATTCTAATTAGGTGAACCTGAAGAAATTCATCTCTCAGTGTCTCTGTCCTTAGTTCATGTATCCATTAAATGGTCCTAATAATAATATCCAGATAAGTATTTTGGAGATTATATCAGATACTCAACTAGAATCCTTAAAACTGGGCCTAGTCTGTTCAGGCTTTTATTAAAAAATAACATAGACTGGGTGACTTTAAACAGGAGATACCTATTTCTCACAATTATGGAGGCTGGAAGCCATGGGTAGGTTTGGAGTCTGGTGAGAGCTCAGTTCCTGCTTCATGGATGGCACCTTATTGCAGAATCTTCACATGGCAGAGACAATTAGAGGAAACTCTCTGGATCTCATTTCTAACATCTCTAGTCCCATTCATGTAGAATTCATCCTCATGACCTGATCACCTCCAAGTACCAGAGTTAAGGTTTCAGCATAGGAATTTTTGGAAGACACAGGCTTGATAGAGTAATAATCACTAAGTATTTATTATTGTAAGTTTTATTGTTATTATTGGTTATTATTATTTTATGCAGTAGCGGAATTTCTAAGAGCTACCTTAAATTAAAACATAGGTGATTCGAGGATTTTAACTTGAGTATTTTTATTTATTTATTTATTTATTTGTCTTTTTGCCTTTTCTAGGGCCGCTCCCGCGGCATATGGAGGTTCCTAGGCCAAGGGTCCAATCGGAGCTGTAGCCACCGGCCTACACCAGAGCCACAGTAACACGGGATCCGAGTCGCGTCTGTAACCTACACCACAGATCACGGCAATGCCAGATCCTTAACCCACTGAGCAAGGGCAGGGATCGAACCTGCAACCTCATGGTTCCTAGTCAGATTCGCTAACCACTGCGCCACAATAGGAACTCCAGTTGAGTATTTTTAAATGTCACATTTGTCCATTGCATATAGGACCCCATGAGGTTTAAATAATCCAAAAAAATTAAAATATATACATATTTAATTGTATCCATAATTTAAAAACAAAATTATATACTTTGACCATGAAAAAAATTAAAATGTATCAAAAAAACTGGAAAATACTTCAAAAATAATTACAATAATTTGTTTTAGTAAAAGCTAAAGCTACTTGAGAAAATTCAAAAATGAAAAATAGGACAGCTAGGCAAATGATGCAATATATAAAGCATTTATAAATATTATATCACTTTAATATTAAAATTAAATTAAATATAAATAGCATAAAATAAATTTATAATGAACTAAAAATATTTAAAATGTCTATCCAGGGTAAGGAGGAAGTTGAAAAAGAAAGTTTAAAGGTAGTTGCTTACAAAGTATGGTTGCTTATAAAGTGGTGATGTAGGTATGTCAGTTAGTATGCTATACCCAGGTGCAAGAAAACTGCTTTTTCCATTTACAAGCAATGTTGTGGAAATAGTTACAACCTGATATCAACTGGAATTTTTATGTAAGTAAATCCAGTAGGCATATCCTGATCCTCCAAGGATGAGCATGGTCTGAGGAGAGACAAATCTGGGTGTCCCTGGAGGCTAATTTCTCTCCTCTTGTCTAATTTAATAAATCTACAGAATTAGGTAAAAGAAGAACCCAAGACCTCTGTAACTAAATTTTAAATTAATAAATTCATATTTCCACTTAGAGATGCACCTTTGTTATAAAACCAACTACTCAAATGAGTGTCTTTTGGTCTTCTTCCAAGTTCCCTGCAGTTTATATAGTTTAAATATAGTAGTTTATATAGGGAGGCAAGGCACTTCCTTGGAGTACTTGCTGCAGAGGTATTTGCTATGCCACTCTGAAGGAAGGCTGAGACCTTTGCCTGTGAATATTGCCCAAAAATTAATATTTTGTTTTCATTGGATTCTAGAGTATTTATCATATTTGCTAAACATACTGCTTTTTAGATATTATAAAATTGAGTATATCTAAAATAATTAACAGGTGTCTGTTGATAAGCATTCAATGATGTGAGCATCTCGTGTTTTTCAACCATCCCACACGTCCACCATTTATTTTTGATAACATTATTACCATCCCAGGCATCTCTGGGGAACTGATATACCGGGAACCAGTCAGAAGATTCTGTTAGTGCTGCTAATCATATTAGCCCTGCCTCTCTCACTGGGAACTTGGAATTGGAATTGCTCCAAATTTGAGCAATGGATCAGATTCTCTTTTCCCAAATTTTCAAACGTGGGTACAGAGAGATGCCACAGAGCTGGAGTTTAAAGTGGTGAACATACTGAAACTTGATGGGCTCCTTATGTGTATAGAAATAATTTATTTTTAAATAAACTTTTATTATAGGAAAGTATCCAAAAATTATAATTTTGCAGATGTATATCTTTCACAATGTGAGCACACCTTGTCATTCACATCAAGAAACAAAACTTCTTACTGTGGGATCACCTACTCTTTCCAGTTTGCTCCAGACTCTCCTCCAAGTTCCAGTGAAGGCCGCATTGATAAATAATTTGATTAAGTAATTTTCCCCAGTTCAGAAATATGAATCAAAACATATTAGAATTGAGGTTTGGCCCCCATGGGGCCCGACATCTATGCTATTGCTCTTAAGGAATATATATGCTGCCTTGCGAACTATTAGCTTAAAAAATGACATTTTTTCTCCAACGTATTAAAGTAAGATCTTTTTTTCTGATTTGTTTTGTGTAGCTATGGTCTCCAGAGGAGACAGTTTGGGGGGTGAGGGGATGTGCTTGGGCTGGCTGTGGGATGGAAATCCTGTGAAATCAGATTGTTATGATCATTATACAACTACAGATGTGATAAATTCATTTGAGTAATTAAAAAAAGTTATTGATAATCTGTGGCAAATACTTCAGATCTCTTTTAAACATTTTAGTTAAGAATATTAGGCAGTTCTTATCCTGGCTCAGCGGTTAACAAACCCGACTAGTATACATAAAATGAGGGCTTGATCCTTGGCCTTTCTCAGTGAGCTGTGGTGTAGGTCACAGACCTCGCTTGGATCTGGTGTTGCTGCGGCTATGGCATAGGCCGGCAGCTACAGCTCTGATTTGACCCCTAACCTGGGAACCTCCATATGCCATATGCTGTGGGTATGGCCCTAAAAAGACAAAAAAGAAAAAGAGAAAGAATATTAGAACAGCATTTTAAAGTGAATAACCAAGAGTTAAGTATAAATAGGAGGGGTTTGAGAGGAAAGAAATGTGTTTCTAAGAGTACAACCAGTGTAGGCAAATCAAGGGTGTCATCACGGTGAAGTCAAGAGGTCCAGTAAAGTTCAGGAAGTAATGGCAGGAGATGTGTATTATGCTTCATTAGACATTGTCAAAGAGTTTTCCAAATTTACACTTCCCATCAGCAATGTCTAAGAGTTTTTTATTTCATATCCTCATGTAATATTGGTATTTTTGTCTTAATTAAAAAAAAATTCCACATCAAGGTGTGTTAATGGTAGTTAGTTGTTTCCTTTCACATTCTACTGATGACTAGGGTGTGCATCTCTTCATATATTTTGGATTTACAAAGCCTTTTTTGTGAAGTACTTTTTCCATTGCCTTCCCATTTTTTGGGTAACATATTTGTCTGTTTATTAGTTACTTGAAGTTATGTATTCTGGATACAGGTCCCATGCTACTTATATTATCTATTATAAAAAAGTTCTGTTCTCGGAGTTCCTGTTGTGGCTCAGCAGGTTAAAAACCCAACATAGTGTCCATGAGAATACAGGTTGACTCCCTGGCCTCACACAGTGGGTTAAGGATCTAGTGTTGCCACAAGCTGCGGCTTAGGTCACAGTCGTGGCTCAGATCTAGCATTCTTGTGGTTGTGATGTAGTCCGACAGCTGTATCTCTAATTCTTCCTCCTAGCCCAGGAACTTCCATGTGCTACAGGTACAGACTTAAAACAAAAACAAAAACAAAATTATGTTTCTTTGTGAATTGTTTTTGGATGAAACAATTTTCTAATTTTAACTCAATTGAATTTATCAACCTTTTGTAGTTAGTGCTCTTTGTGTCCAGTTATTTAGCCTTTGCAAAGACATGTACAAATGCTTCTATATTATATTCCAAAATCTGTATGTATATTTACCTTTTCCAGCAGTATTTGTGATCAAAGTTATTTTTGTGTATATATCAAGATAGTCTTTGCATTTACTTTTGTGGTATTTTATTTTCCCGATATGTCTAATTAGTTGGCTCAGCAATAATTATTGAAACGTCTGATCTTTCCCATGTGTCCTGTGATGCCACCTTCATTATAAATCAGTAATCCATACATGTGTGGCACTATTTTGGGACTCTTAATTCAATCAGTGGTTTAATTATTTACCCTTAAACTATTATAACACAGTCATAATTACTGATCCTTGATAAGTCTTGATGTCTGGAAGTCAGAGTTCTCCATGTTGGTCCTTCTTCAAGATCTTTTTAGCTCTTTACACTTTTCATAAATAATCTTGTTAATTTCCACATAATACAAATATGCTGGGATATTCATTGGGATTTCATGTTATCTAAAGATCAACATGAATATAATTGTATCCCAACACTGATTAAGTAATGAAGATGATCTATCTTTGCATTTACTTGTTTTCAATTTTACTGTTATTTTTATTATTTCCAGTATAGAGGTTTTGTAAGGGTTTTATTTGACTTATTCATAGAATGTGGTGTTTTTGATGCTATTAAAAAGTCATTATATTTTTCTTTATTAACTTTTTAGTATTTAGAAATAAAGTTGGTTTTGTATATTTATTTATATCTAGTAAGTTAGCTAAATTTACTTATAAATTCTAATTATTTACCTGCATTTAAAACATTAATATGAATTATAAATTTATATATGTTGAAAAATATCATTTTATTTATTTCAATTTAATATTTACTTGTATTTATTACACTGGGTGACCCATCAATATAATGTTAAATAGAAGAATGTGTCATTTTTTTTTCTTTTTTTTTTTCTTTTTAGGGAGGCATATCAGGCAAGTGGAAGTTCCCAGGCTAGGGGTAGAATTGGAACTGCTGCTGCTGACCTATGCCACAGCCACAGCAATATGAGGTCAGAGCTGCATCTGCCACCTACATCACAGCTCACAGCAATGCTGGATCCTTAACCCACTGAGCGTGGCCAGGGATTTAACTCACACCCTCATGAATACTAGTCACGTTTGTTATCACTGAGCCACAACAGGAACTCCCAGTGTGTCATTTCTGATTTTACAAAAAGTTATCAAAATTTGTCGTTTAATCACATGCTTACTGTAGGATTTTTGATATTTCCTTTAATAGAGAAGTTTTATTTAATTGGATCAGTAAGAAATTATGTGAAATGCTATGTTTGACTTTATGAAATGTGTTTTTTTATGTTTCTATTTTTATATTCATTTTTTCTGTATGTATTTACTTCTACTCTGCTGTTTTTTACTTTTAGTCTGTTAATATGGCATATTAAAAATTGTTATATTAATATTAAATCCATTATGCATTTCTAGAGTAATCCCATCTTGGTTATGCTTTTGTTACCACATTAGTGTTTTATATTAGGATTCATTCTGTTATTTGTTTTAGAGGTTTTTTTTTTGCATATCCCATTTCATCTGTTTTTGGCATACATGTATTGATATGATATGCTATTTATTTTTACATCAATTTTTTTCTTCAGATGAGCACTGTGGCAATTTTTTTTCTTTTTTTATTCTATTCCATCTGCTTAGATTTTTCTCTTCTTCTAAGGTCAACTTTGATTTCTTTGTTTCCAAATATATTTTGTAAGACTTTTATTATATTTGTTATAATTTACTGAGATCAAGAACAATATATCAATACATTAATTATCAATTAACTTATCATTTTCCCTAAAAATAAAAGTTTGGTTTTATTTTATATTTTGATATTTTTCTGTATTCTTATTAATTTATATATTCTTTAAAAATGTTTCTCTATTGTATTTTATTTCAGTTTTTCTTTTTGTCACATTATCTTGAGTTAGATATAGGCATACTTGTTTTACTGTGCTTCACTTTATTGCACTTCACAGATACTGTGTATTTTACAAAGTGAATGTTTGAATTATCAAATCTGTCACCACCATTTTTCCAACAGCATTTGCACATTTTTTCTCTCAGTGTTGCATTTTTGTAATTCTTGCAATATTTCTAACTTTTTTATTTTTATTAGATCTGTGATCAGTGATTTTTGATGTTACTGTTGTAATTGTCATGTAGTACCACTAATCATGCTCATGTAAGTGCAGATTTAATTGATAAATGTTGTATGTGTTCTGACTTCTTCACCGACTCTCTTCATCTCCTCCATCTCTCTTCATTTTCTTGAGACTCTTTATTCTTTGAGACACAATAATATTGAAATCAGTAGAAAAATAACCCCTTATGGCCTCAAAGTATTCAAGGGAAAGGAAGAGTAACATGCCTCTCACTTTAAATTAAAAGCCAGAAATGATTAAGCCTAGTGAGGAAGAAATGTTCAAATCTGAGATAGGCCAAAAGCTAGGCCTCTTGCTCCAGATGATTAGGCAAGTTTTGAATGCAAAGGAAAAGTTCTGGAAGAAAATGAAAAGTGCTTATCCAGTAAACATACAAAAGAGAGGACAGCAAAACAGACTTGCTGACCTGAAGAGAGTTATGGTAGTCTTCAGTAGATGATGTGATCATCTAGCTACAATATTTCCTTAAGCCTAAACCCAGTCTGGAGCCAGGCCCTACCTCTCTTCAATTCTATGAAGGCTAAGAGAGGTGAGGAATCTTTAAAAAAAAAAAAAAAATTGAAGCTAGCAGAGCATGGTTCATGAGGTTGATGAAAAGAAGATGTCTCCATAATGTAAAGTGCAAAGTGAAGCAGTAAGTGCTCATGCAGCTGGTACCTTGACCTTGATACCTTTGAGTATTTGCCACTCTGAAAATATTGAGGCCCTTAAGAATTGTGTGAAATCTACTCTGCCTGTGCTCCAGAAATGGAACCACAAATCCTGGATGACAGCACATCAACTTACAACATGGATTACTGAGTATTTTAAGCTCAGTGTTGAGACATAGTGCTGAGATTCCTTTCAAAATGTCAGTGCACACAGACAATGCACCTTGTCACCCAAGAGCTCTGATGGAGAAGTACAATGAGATGAATGTTGTTGTTATTCTTCAAATACAGCATCCATTCTCCAGCTTATGGATCAATGAGTAATTTAAGAAATACATTTCCTAAGGCTACAGCTGTCATGGATAGTGATTCCTCTGAGGTATCTGGGCAAAGTCAATTGAAAATCTTTTGGAAAGGGTTCACCATTCTAAATGCCATTAACAACATTTGTAATTCATGGGAAGAGGTCAAAATATGAACGTTAACAGGAGTTTTGAAAAAGGTGATTCCAACTCTTATGGATGAATTTGAGGCGTTCAAATCTTCAGTGGAGAAAGTAACTGCAGATGTGGTGCAAATAGCAAGAGAACTAGACTTAGAAGTGAAGCCTGAAGATGTGACAGAATTGCTATAATCTCAGAATGGATGAGGAGTTGTTTTTTATGGATGAGCAAAAAAATAAGTGGTTTCTTGATATGTATTCTCCATGAACATGCTGTGAAGATTGTTGAAATGACAACAAAGGATTCAAAATATTCTGTAATCTTAGTTGATAAAACAGTGGCAGGATTTGAGAGGATTGATTCCAATTTTGAAAGGAAGTTCTGCCATGGATAAATGCTGTGAAACAGCTTTACAGGCTACAGAAAAATCTTTTATGAATGGAAGAAACAATCAATTGGACAGACTTCATTGTGGTCTTATTTTTAGAAATTGTATGAGGTATCCCAGTCTTCAGCTACCACTACCTGATCAGTCAGTAGCCATCAACTTCAAGGCAAAACCCTCCACCAGCAAAGATTATGAATCTTTGAAGGCTCAGATGATCATTAGCATGTTTTAGCAATAAAGTGTTTTTAATTAAGGCGTGTTCATTATTTTCTTAGATGTAATGCTATTGTATACTTAATAGACAGCAGTATAGAATAAAAATAACTTTTATATGCACTGGGAAACCAAAAAATTTATATGACTCACTTTGATGCAATATTTGCTTTATTGCTGTGTTCTGAAACTGAACCCACATTATTTTTTAGATTTGCCTTTATTTAATTTTTCTGTGTTCTTGAGTAAAATGTTCTACTTTCTTTATAGAACATATATTTTATTCTCTAAGTTTTTATTTGTATATGACTTTAGCTTTATCTCATGATTTAAAATGTGTTTATATAGCATTACTTTCTTTATATTTGGAGATTTCTATTGATATTTCCTGTTTGACCTAAGTTATAAAATATTTCAAAATGTCTCAAATCTTTCCTATTATCCAAATACACTGGGTACTACACTTTCATATTAAAAATAATAATTATTTTTAGGTATCTGTGTATAAGATTATTTTATTTTCCTTTTGCTCTTTATATTTCATATAGTTAACCATTTTTACATTAAAATGAAATCTCTTGATAATTAGCATTCTTTAATAATCATCATAAAACATTAAACAGAATTTTTGCAGGAAAAATATTTTCAGTTTAATAATTGAATGGGTTTACTATGGTTGCCATCACAAAATATCACCAACTTGGTGGTTAAACAATACCAATTTATTTCTCCGAGTTCTGGTGGCTAGAAGTCCATGATGGATATGTTAGCAGGCTGGGTTTCTTCTGAGGTCTCTCGCTTTGGCTCGCAGATGCTGCCTCCTTTCTGTCTCCGCACATGGTCTCTTTGTGTGTGGATGTTTCTGCTATTTTTTGTGCATCCAGATCTGCTCTTCTTATAAGTACACCAGTCATATTGGATTAGGCTCCACCTTAAAGGCCTCATTTTATCATAATTGTTTCTTTTAAAGCCCTAATTCCAAAAACAGTAATGTTCTTAGGCACAAGGTGGTAGGGCATAAACGTGTAAATTTTGGAAGTACACAATTCAGCCTGTAACGATGATGTGTTAACATAAATTTTGCTTAAAATTTTTTTCCATGTGTATGAGTAATTTTACAAAATATGCAAATAAATAAATGAATACACTAACCTGGAAAATTAGGAATGATTAGTTTATTTTATGCATCTGTTTCTAATTTTTATTTATTTATTTTTATGGGTAAACCTGTGGCATGTGGACATTACCCCAGCCAGGGGTTGAATCCAAGCTGCAGTTGCAACCTTTGCCATGGCTGTAGCAATGCCAGATGCTTTAACTCACTATGCTTGGCTACTGATTGAACCTGTGCCTCTGTAGCAACCTGAGCTTCTGCACTAGGATTCTTAACCCACTGTACCACAGCAAGAACTCCTAATTTTTAGATTTAAAATATGTAGTGTGATTGTTGTTTCTTTGTGATTTCCAATAGAATATTTTAATATTCACTGCCTCTTCTCTTAGTGGAAGAGAATTTAGAATAGCTGTCTTCAACAAATATCTTTTTTTAAACTTCTCTTTAGTTATTACAATAAGTGGGCTTGGGAATGTATATATCACAGAATATTTCTCTCCTTTATTCAATATATTATAATAAAATAGTTACATGAAAATGTTTTTGAAAATATGTAAATAAAAATAAATACAATAAGTAAAAGACAAAATAGAAATTTATAGATGTTAAGAATGTTGTCAATAATCTTGACTTCTTATCCAGCATGTTAAGTGTTAAACTTTAAAATAAATTCTAATAAAATGTATGAAAAGATTGAGAACAACATAATTTTTCATGCCTTTCCTTTAATCTTAATTTAAAATTTTAGTTTGTTCATATGAATAAAATTCACAAGTATAAATAGTATAAATACTATTTATAAATAAGTATAAATAGAAAAAGTATATATTTATACTAAATAAATATAAATAGAAACAGCTCTCAGAACTGTGAAAGAAAAAAATATCATGAGTTTGTTGAGAAAAAGAAGTCACTGGAACTATAATAAGGAATAAAACAGTTTTTTTAATAACATGACAAATTATTAAACCATTCATATTTAAGTTTTTCAAATGAAATACAATAATATCCTTTAAAAATTATGTCTTTGAAGACTTTTTTTGATTATTAAAAAAAATTCCCTTAGGTTATTAATTATGAATGTTCTTAATAACTGTAAATTGAGTTTTATTTTTTATTTTATTCAATAATCCAAAGGACTTAGAAATTATCCTAAGTGGAAAGGAAATGCCCATTTTTCTTTTTCTTTGCATTAAGAATTAAGTGGAAGTTACATTTTTATTTTCTTTTGTCAGGCACAGTCCACTAGTAGATACTTTGAAATGTATAAAGCTTATTTGCAAAGCCTCACAACATCCTTGTTCTTTGAATTGTCTTCCCTTTTTGCAATAACTACTCCACCCTTTCTCCTGCTGCAGATACCAACCATTTTCCAGTTTCCTGACCTATCCATTTCAGGATTGGTTCTGATGCATTTACAAGTTATACTAATAATCTTAAAGTATAACTGAAGATCACATAAGATAAATACATATGTAAATGTTTATTGCTAGTTATTACTCCGCTTCATATCTGATATTGCATTAATTGAAATCAAAACCTTAGAGGGAGAAAGCTCTAGTATTTGCCTTTCAAGTACAACCTATTAGAAATAATTCCTTTAGGGGTATTAGTGCTCCCTAATATAACCTTCTTTACATACCCACAGTCTGCTTATTTTGGAAAATAGAAATCTTATTGGAATATGATGTTACATTAAATTATTTACTTTACTTACTCTGTCTTTCAGATGGACATTGATGGCAGAAATTATATTTATTTTCTGCACTGTTGAATTCCCACAGCCTAAAGTAGGTTGGCTACATAAAATGCACTCAATAATAATTTATTAAATGAATGGCGATAAACCCCTATTTCATTACATACTGTTACAATTTTCATTTGTGTAGAGGATAAAATCAAATGCTATTGTATACTGAGGACCTCAAAAAGTTCTCTAGTGCCATCCTTAGGGTCAGTGATTCACCAGCAGAAATCACAGGACTCAGAGATGCTCTTTACTCACAATTATGATTTATCACATATAATGAAATTATCAAAGGAAAAGGTACAGGGGATGAAGTCCAAAAGAAACAACGGGGAACTACTAAATTTTCCCAGCAACGATGTGTGACAACACATGGGAAACGTTGCCAACCTGGGAAGTTCATTGGAGCTTGTCTTCCAGACTTTTATTGGCATCAGTCATATAAATATGCATGGTCTTCAGCTACTCAGATAACCCCTTACCTCCCAGTAGAAATAGGCATTCACCTTAAATCACAGAGTTAAGACACATTTATCGGGTCAGGCTGATATAGCATGGCCGAAGGGTTCAGGGATAAAAATAACAGAATGAAAAAATCACACAGAATATTCCAAATTCACAAAGATACTGCCAGGAGTTGGCCAGGAAAAAGACTTGTTCTTTCACTTCAAGTGCAGAGTTTCAGGGTCCCAGAGGTGCTGAGTTAACCTTTTCCTGCTATAGTGTGTGGCTATATTTAAAGCCTTTTCATAATATTTTAACAAATTCCTTTTCTAGAACCTTCATCTCCTACTTCGGCTACTCTATCTCATATACTCCATCTCATACACTCACCACCTGTGATTTGCCTCTATTGAATTACTTTTCTTTCCCAGGACACATATATTATTTGATGTTTCCATGTCCTCCACCCCCTATCAGATTAAACATCATGAATCCTTTACCACTCACCTTGTTCAAGTGTCTCATTGTCTGCTAGGTGAACTGTCTGTGAGATGACATTTAGTAAGTGCCTGCATAGCATATAAGGAAACAGCCAAGACTTGAGGCTGGAAGTCCTGGATTTAAGTTTCTTTTTTGCTGTTTAGTGACTAGGTGACTTTAGGTTTGTCAAGTAAGTTCTCTGAGGTTAATGAAATAATGATTTGAATGCCTGTCTTATGGAGAATTAGGAATTTTACTGATACTAAAAACATAAGGTTTGATGAATGGGTTATATATACGTTTGTGTCGATTTGCTGATATGTTGTCACAAATTAGTTTTGACAGAAGATTTTAATATATACATACTATCAAATCCTTGTTTTTATATATAAAACATTAAATATAAATATATATGTATATTAAAATCTTTTATTTAAATCTAATTATATGTCCATGTAAACCGCAACAATAAACATTTTGGCTCTGTTATTTTTAATTGTATATTGTGATTAAGAGTAATCTGGCTCTGAATCTCTTTACAGTGCTTTTATGATAAGGCAGAAGTTCTCAAAGTCATTGTATTTATATATACAGCTCTTATCTGTTTTATTAAGACCACACAATTTTGACAGACAGCTAAATTGAGAGCCATCATATATGTGTAATATTTTCCTCTCTTTATCTCTGTAACTGTTGCCCAAGCTGAAAAAAAAAAAAAATCTTATGCTACCTTCTCCAGTTAAGCAGACCTAAGCTTAGTTTGTTCTTGTTCTCTTTATTTTTCTGTCTCTGTCCATAGATCTCTTGAGGGTAAAAATGACATCAAGTGATGGGTGCTTATGAAGGTGGCAGAGCTTTTTGACCATATTCTGGTGAGTTGCTTATGTCACTTAATAGAGTTATTATACTTAAGCATTTTATTGCCCATGCTATAGCAACAGTTTTCAAAATATGGCTAGGTTATTTCTAAGAGACATTACTTTGCTTGACATAAAATTTATGTTTCATAACTCAAGATAGTTACATATCTATCAAAACAGCAGTAATAGCGGAAAGTTAACAGAATGATAGCAGTCATCAGTTTTCTACGTTTAAAGCTACTCTCAGTACATTTTATGACAGAAAGTGTCTTCCAACAAGACCTAGTTATAGATTTGTTCCCTGAATGGCTACTCCCTTCTTTACTAGGTTGATGTATATTTATAACATTTTATAAGTATTTTGGGGCAGAAAAATAAATACCTTGGTGACAGAAATAGAATGTGTGATATATTTCCTTGATTTGCCTTTCACCTGAAGCTTATCTTTTATAAAATTATAAAAAACATTATTACCATTGACCCCTTTAGTGCCCAAAGTGAGTTTTGTGTAAATCCTTCCTCTAGGTTTCTCTTTCATTGCTTCATACATGTTGAGGTTTAGGTCTCTAAATGCTTTTATCTTCAGCATATGTCATAAATACCAAGTCATATATTTGTCTTTTCACTTAGTGATACAAAACAATATTCATTCTTGGTCTTGCAGCTTCTTCTTTTCCTTTCACTGCTTCATATTCCTTTTCACATATGAATTGCATTGAGCTATGTCCACCATGCTTCTGGTTTCTTGATAAATGGATGGTATCTCAGTGAGACTGAACATGAAAGATGACACTGCTATATTCTAGTTAACTGAAGAGCTATTATTACTTTTCTTCAGAATATCTAGCATATCATGTGTCAAATGTAGACAAACATTTATTAGACGAGCCTCTTAAGAGAATATAAGTTGCTTAAGAATTATTTTCATTTCATCATAAAATGTTTTTATTTTTATATGCTAGTAATTTCAGAGGAAGATATTTCCTTGCTCCAAGGAAAAATTTAAATATTTTCATCTCAGTTAAAGTAAGTGTTCATTTCATAGAGAACAGTAGGCTCATTAAGGGAAATTCAAGGTTGTTTAGGAATGGTATTGTTAAAAATACATTTGAAATAATACAAAATGAAAAAATCTGCTATATCCTAAGAGGTTTGGGACTCTGGGTGCTGTCATTTTTATTGATATAAATAGCATTAAAATGTCATTTATTTATTTACTTACCTACTTACACTCACATTGCTGTTGTTACTCATTGCCACATTTAATCCCTAGGGATATATTAATGAAACATTTTATTAATGTAATAGAAATATAACACACAAAATAGTCTATTTCATTCAAAGTAAAAAGCTCATTTCCTAGATATGCCTCAAAAGGGAAATTAGAATAAATGGAAATTTTAACTTGCCACATGCTAGATGGATGGACACATTCTGTCATGGGATTTCCAAAGCTTTCAATATCAAAATGTTGACAACAAATCAAGGTTCATTTAATTGGTTAAATAACTGGTAAAATATCAGGTAGTATAATTCTTCAGGAACATAAAAAATATCCTGGGAATTAGAGTGATATTTACAATTAATGTAAGATTTGGGGATGAAAAAGCACAGTTTAAAATATAAAGATGTGCTGCATACAGACTATACCTATATGTACATATATGCATACATATATCACATATTTTAATAAAATAATTAGCAAGCAGAAAATATAATATATGCATCTATAGTATTCATAATTAAATGGAAATCTGAATTAGATGGGTTTGATATAAAAATTATATATGGAGAATTTATTAACAATATTTATACATAGGTACATCCTTTAATGTTCAAATGATCAGTTCAAATTGGTTTTAATACAGCCACATATAGTTTTCTGAAATTTACCGTAGAATATTATAAATAAACTTTTATACGTTTGTGTTACAAATATAATATCAAATTCTTTGAAAACAAGATCACAAAAGTCAAGATATTCATTCTAATATTACTGAAGTGCATATATGCATTTCATAAGGAAAGGAATGATCATCCCAATGTTTAAAAAAAAAATGTGATCAAAGAGGAAATCAATAAAATAGAGATTTAAAAAACAATAGAAGAAATCAATCAAACCAAGAGCTGGTTCTTTGAAAAGGTTAACAAAATTGACAAACCTTTGGTCAGACTCACCAAGAAGAGGAGAGAAAAAAATGAAATAAAATAAGAAATGAAAAAGTCACAACTGATACTACAGAAACACAAAAAAACATGAAAGAATACTGTGAACAATTGTATGCTAACAAATTTGACAATCTAGAAGAAACAGACAACTTTCTAGAGACTTACAGCCTGCCAAAACTGAATCAAGAAGAAATCGATCAACTGAACAGACAAATAACTAGAAACGAAATTGAGTATGTCATGAAAACATTCCCTACAAATAGAAGTCCAGGACCAGATGGCTTCACAGGCAAATTCTACCAAACATACAAAGAGGAACTCATATCCATCTTCCTTAAACTTTTTCAAAAGGTTGAAGAAGAAGGAACACTCCCCAAAACATTCTATGATGCCACCATCACCCTAACTCCAAAATCAGACAAAGATACCACCAAAAAAGAAAACTAAGGCCAATATCTTTGATGAATATAGATGCAAAAAATTCTCAACAAAATTTTAGCCATCTGAATCCAACAACATATAAAAAAAGATCATATACCACGACCAGGTGGGATTCATCCCAGGTGAACAAGAATGGTTGAACATACACAAATCAATCAACATCATACACCACTTTAACAAAAGAAAAGTCAAAAACCATGTGGTCATTTCAATAGATGAAGAGAAAGCATTTGACAAAGTACAGCATCTATTCATGATCAAAACTCTTATCAAAGGGGGTGTAGAGGGAACATTCCTTAACGTAATTAGAGCCATTTGTGACAAACCCACAGCAAATATAATACTCAATGGAGAAAAGCCGAAAGCCTTTCCACTAAAATCTGGAACAAAACAAGGATGTCCACTCTCACCACTGGTATTCAACATAGTATTGAACGTCCTCACCACAGCAATCAGACAAACAAAAGAAATAAAAGGTATCCAAATTGGAAGAGAAGAGGTGCAACTGTCACTGTATGCACATGACATGATTCTATATGTAGAAAACACTAAGGATTCAATCCAAAAACTACTCAAACTGATCAACAAATTCAGCAAAGTAGTAGGATATAAGATTAACATTCAGAAATCAGTCGCATTTCTGTATAATAACAATGAAATATTAGAAAGGGAATACAAAAATACAATAGCTTTCAAAATCGCACCCCAAAAAATAAAATACCTGGGAATACACCTGACTAAGAAAGTAAAGGACTTATATGGTGAGAACTATAAAACATTAATCAAGGAAATTAAAGAAGATTCAAAGAAATGGAAAGGTATTCCATGCTCCTGAGTTGGAAAAATTAATATTGTAAAAATGGTCATACTACCCAAAACAATCTACAGATTCAATGCAATTCCTATCAAATTCCCCAGGACATTTTTCACAGAACTAGAACCAACAATCCAAACATTTATATGGAACCACAAAAGACCCAGAATTGCCAAAGCAGTCCTGAGAAACAAAAACCAAGCAGGAGGCATAACTCTCCCAGACTTCAGGCAATATTACAAAGCCACAGTCATCAAGACAGTGTGGTACTGGTACCAAAACAGACATACAGACCAATGGAACAGAATAGAGAACCCAGAAATAAACCCAGACACCTACGGTCAATTAATCTTAGACAACGGAGGCAAGAACATAAAATAGGAAGACAGTCTTTTCAGTAGTATTGCTGGAAAACCTGGACAGCTGCATGCAAATCAATGGAACCAGAACACACCGTCACTCTATGCACGAAAATAAACTCAAAATGGCTTAAAGACTTAAATATATAACAAGACATCATCCAACTCCTGGAAGAGAACATAGGCAAAACATTCTCTGACATCAACCTTACAAATGTTTTCTCAGATCAGTCTCAAAAAGCAACAGAAATAAAAGCAAAAATAAACCAATGGGACCTAATCAAACCGACAAGCTTTTGCACAGCAATGGAAACCCAAAAGAAAACAAAAAGACAATTTACAGAATGGGAGAAAATAGTTTCAAATGACGCAACTGACAAGGGCTTAATCTCTAGAATATACAAGCAACTTATACAACTCAACAGCAAAAAAGCCAACAACCCAATTGAAAAATGGGCAAAAGTCCTGAATAGACATTTTTCCAAGGAAGATGTACAGGTGGCCAACAAGCACGTGAAAAAATGCTCAACATCACTGATTATTAGATAAATATAAATCAAAACTACTACAAGGTACCACCTCACACCAGTCAGAATGGCCATCATGAATAAGTCCACAAATAACAAGTGCTGGAGGGGGTGTGAACAAAAGGTAACTCTCCTGTCCTGTTGGTGGGAATGTACACTGGTACAACCACTATGGAGAACAGTGTGGAGGTACCTTAGAAATCTATCCATAGAACTATCATATGATACAGCAGTCCCACTCTTGGGCATATATCCAGACAAAACTCTCCTTGAAAAAGACACATGCACCCACATATTCATTGCAGCTCTATTCATAATAGCCAAGACAGGGAAAAAACCCAAATGACATTGACAGATGATCAGATTAGGAAGGTGTAGTATATGTACACTATGGAATACTACTCAGCCATAAAAAAAAACAAAGTAATGCCATTTGCAGCAACATATATGGAATTAGACTCTCATACTGAGTGAAGTAAGTCAGAAAGAGAAAGACAAATGCCACATGATATCACTTATATCTGGAATCTACTATATGGCACAATTGAACCTTTCTACAGCAGAGAAAATCATGGACTTGGAGAATAGACTTGTGGTTGCCAAGGGGGAGGGAAAGGGAGTAGGGTGGATTTGGAGTTTGGGGTTAATACATGCGAACTATTGCCTTTGGAATGGATTAGTAATGAGATCCTGCTGTGTAGCACTGGGAACTATGTCTAGTCGCTTATGATGGAGCATGATAATGTGTGAAAATAGAATGTGTACATGTATTTGTAACTGGCTCACCATGCTGTACAGTAGGAAAAAAATTGTATTGGGGAAATAACAAAGAAATTTTTTAAATGTGATTTTAAAATTAAAACAATATGTATTTCAGACATGATTTAGTTTCATCACAACAAAGTTACATAGTTTTAGATAAATTTATCAAAAGAAGTCATAAGTTTAATTTAATGCATCAGTTGACAATTTATCAATTAAAGCCTAGTGAACATGCACAATATGGATTAACAAGGAATAAATTTAATCTCCTAGATGAAACAACCAAAACCTGGGAAAAATATATAAAACTTTTTTCAAGACACTGGACATTTGTGAGTGAAGGATAGTGGTTCCTGCGAGACCAGAAAAAATTGAAGTGAGGTCCTTTTTCTGCCCAGTTTGTTGTCTTGAGAGTGTTTCCAAGTGAGGAAGGGGGACCCCATTCGAGCCCCTTTTGGAAATAGAGTAGTTTGGAGTTGAGAGTCCTGGAGCTCAAGAAGGCTTGAGTCCTAGGACAGAGACCAAGTAAGTGAGGACTGCACAGAATGACAACATAATAGATATGTAGAGAGTCTCTATCAAGAATAGAGCAATTTAATGATCAGGATATGCCCCTGTGGACACTATCCAAAGGGGGAAGAATACATTTACATTGGATAAGAAGTAACAATGTCTACTGACTGCATTTCCACTGGATAAGATGTAACAATGCCTATTGACAGAGATGTTTATTTCCTTTCCCCTCAACCTCATTATGCACTGAACGCTGGCTGTCAATAATGGGGAATCATTAGCTCTAGACTAAATGGCATTCTACCGAACTATCAAAAATTTTAAAGTAGAGAATTCTCTTGTGGTGTTCAGTGGGTTAAGGATTCAACATTGTCATAGCAGTGCTTCATGTCACTGCTGTGGCATGGATTCAGTCCCTGGCCTGGAAACTTCCACATGACACAGGTGCAGACAAAAAAAAATCAGTACAGAAAGAGTCAATATCTTGAAATAGCTTAAATCAGTCCCAAAATAAAGTGCAAGAATTTATGAGATTATAATACCATCTAGAACCCCAAATGATAAACATGATAATCCCTCAAAGTTAATAAAACAATTACAGATATGACAAAAAGAAGAAAAATATTTCAAGAAAAGGAGAAAATTCAATCAAAATAAAGTCAGGTTTGAAACATATGTTAGAATTAGAAAGAAAGGTATTAAAACAATTTGTACTGCATTGTATAGTGCATTGAACATTGTGTATTCAAAAAGTTGAAACTAGAAAATGAAAACTACTAATGTAGAGTGAATATATGGAAGATGTAGAGAAGAAAAATTTCAAAATAATATAGACTATTCAAAAAGAGAAAATATAGAGTAAAAATATGAAAAGAGCTTATGCAAACTCTAAGACCTCCTCAAACAAAATATAAAAGTTATTGTACTTTTCAGTGGAGATGAAAATAAACAGAAAATAAATGAGCAAATGTATACATTTATTTATAAGAAATAATGAAGGATTTTTAATACAATGAATTCTACTGGGAAGAAAATGTTCATAGACATTAGTTTTTCATAAATTTCTCATATTGTTTTTAAGACTAGTATTTTCAAGGATACCACTAATTAGGTCTCCCTTTCTAACTTTCAGGCTTGTTGTTGTTTTAGGTCCAACAAGAGCCAGGTGCTTTGATCAAATTAAAGCAATCAGTTCCAAATATGTCAATTTAACTTCACCTCTAAGGACTGACTAAAATTTGTTTTCAGATTACATTGAAGTTGAACAATGTAATAATCATTAAATTTACCTTTAAATTATCATAAAATTAATCATTTGATTTGAATCTGTAGTGTTTTTATCAAGGCACACATATACTTATGTCAATACTTTATTTTAACCAATATTTATTGAAAGAATGGTATGAACAACTTTCAAGGAAAATTTTTTCTTAAATGGGTTAAAGAATTTGGGTGAAATTGATGAGGGATTGGATGGATAGCCCATTTTTGATAATAATGTTTGTATAATTGTGTTGGCTGCTGATGTAGTATATGATTATCTTCTGGTTGTCCCTGCACATACAGTATCTCATTTAATCCTTATATTAGGGGAGTGGTAGTGTGGAGATTTAATCTGGGCTATATTTTTCTGTGGATAAGCTCTGAACAATGTCTCTATTTTTCTTTTCTTTAGTAGAAGTATCAGTAAAATCTTAGTGGCATTTTGACAGATGAAGGGAGTTTACCATTATTTTAAAATCTTTTTCTTCTATCTCCTTGCAGACCCTTAACCTATTATGATCTGTAAGAAAAACCACACTAATTCTTTAACTTATAAAGAAATATAAATGTTAATGCATATTATAATTCATTACAAGTAAATGTTAATGCATATTATATTCATTATAAATAAATGACCTTATTTAATATGTCTCTATAGGATGATTTATTGGATATAAACTACTGAAATGTACAAAGTCACATTCTAATTGATAATAATGTATAGCTCCTTTTAACTTATGAATTACTTTTCTTGGTAGCATCTTTTCACCAGCATAAAACATCATGTGATTCTACCTATTTTCATTTTCTAAATCATGCAAAAGTGGTTGCCCTATTCCTTGAACATAAAACACAATGTCTATGTGACATCTCTCATACTTAGATTTATTATACCATATTCTTCTTCAAAGCGTCTTTATATAATTAGAATTTCTAGATAATTATAAAGTAATATACTTGCCAGGAAAGTTTTCAGGAAAGCAATTTTATGAAGTGACAAGTTCAACTACTTTTTGAATTGTTACAGCAATTTTTATTTAATAACTCCAATTAAGATGACAAAATTGGAATTCCTGTTGTGGGTCAGTGGTCACTAACCCTACTAGTATCCATGAGGACGCAGGTTTGATCCCTGGCCTCACTCAGTGGGGTTGGGGATCTGGCGTTGCCATGAGTTGTGGTGTAGGTCACAGATGTGGCTCAGATCCCATGTTGCTGTAGCTGTGGCGTAAGCCAGCAGCTACAGTTCTGATTTGATCCCAGCCTAGGAACTTCCATATGCCACAGGTGTGGGCATAAGAAGAAAAAAAAAAAACACAAACAACTCTATCCAGGGTGTCACTTCTTAAATGCAGTGCTGCTAGTTTGTCTGTATTAGAAAAGTTTCAAATAATCTGCTACTTATTGAGAAAAGTACATTCATTGTAATACCCATGATAATGTAGTACTCATGAATATGGGTTTGTGTAGAGGAGTGAGATTATAATTAACAAAATATAAACAATAAACTATTTAAATTTGTTGAAGCTAATGATGCTCAAAGTTTCATTTATGTTTTAAACATAATTATCTTTGTGCTTGTGAGTTACAATCATTCTCACTTTTTGTAACTCACAGTTGTGAATGTGTATTACTAGGTAAGAAAGGGATAGCTGAAGAAAACACAGCCGAAAAATACATGGATGGCAATTTCGAAGAGGCATGAATTTTTTTTTTTTAAGTAACACTAAAAAGTTGCTAGAGACAAATTAAATGCAAACCATATTGCAAGTGAACATTCCCCAAACAGGATATATATCACATTCCATAAAGTTATTAGTAATATTTATTATAATATTATACATTATTTGCCTGTATAGTTGGTTATTTTTTTAATAATTAACATTCCTCATTGGGCAACATAAACATTACCTTTGGAGTAGGTCTAGAAAGCACACATGAAAATCAGTTTTTTTTTTTTTTTTTTTTTTTTTTTTTTGTAAACCAGTACTATTAAGAATTTAAGGAGATTTACTAAAGTTAAGGTGAAAACTATATAACTATATGTTAAGAAAATTTGCCCATGGAGTTCCCAACATGGCCCAGTGGTTAGTGAACCTGACTAGTATCCATGAGGATGTGGGTTTGATCCCTGGCCTTGCTCAATGGGTTAAGGATCCGACCCTTGAGTTGCTGTGAGCTGTGGTGTAGGTTGCAGATGCGGCTCGGATCTAGTGTTGCTGTGACTGTGGTATAGTCCGGTCCAATTTGACTCCTAGCCTGGGAACATCCACATGCCTCCGGTGTGGCCCTAAAAAGACAAAAGACAAAAAACAATAAAGACAAGAAAAGTTACCTACTTTCTTCATATTTTTTGTTGGGGCAAGTTGTCTTATGTGGGCATGTCTTTGGAAGTGTCTTGCAATTGGGATTGTCTTTTAAAGGCATCCTTACTAGTGGAGGATGTGAGTCAAAACCTATAAGGCACAGATGCATGAGTGAAAACTGAAGCAGTTGAACTATAAGCAGTAGGAAGGAGTCAATCAATGATGCATATTTATACAATGTCATTGCAAAGTCACAATGCTCCTCTGGAATATTTATATCAATGTGAATACCTATTACATTGTGGGAATTTTGATTTCTCCATGTGTCATTTTTCTTAACCAACAAGAGGGTATAATAATCGTACCTCTCTGATATGATTGTTAAGGGGATTAAGCTGGTTAGGCAATGTAAAGCAATTAGAACAGTGCCTGATTCATGTTGAATAAATGTTAGCTTTCATAGAACTTATTTACATTGCAAGTAATAATATTTGTCAAAACAGTTCAACTTATATTATTTAGCACAGTGACTTTGACCTAGGTATGTATATATTGATGTCACATGTTGGCAATTATGCTCTTACAGTTTTATTGATTTTTAAAACCTGTGTTAACTACTGTGGGAGATACTAATATATTCTTAAAAAATTGGTAAGCTAAAGGAGAAGGCAACATAAAGCATGTGAATCTGATACAGAGGAGAAAGGAGTGCATGGTATATTAGAGATAAAAATCAAGCTATGATATATTGTATATCATATATATATAATATAGATTATATATCATGGCATATTGGAGATAAAAATCAAGCTAGACGAAAATCATAGGGAACAGAGAAAAGAGGTGTTAATCCCTGAATGACCTACAGAAAGTGAAAACTGTATTTTTGGAATGGATTATCAAATTATTTTTTCTACTCTTTAGAAGAGGCATCTTTAAAGAACAGTGATTTTATGATAGGGGTCTCCACTAGTTCTGCTATAGACTTAGGCAATCTCAAGGGGTACTTAATTACAGGTATCTAGTTTGTATCTCTCCCAGCCTAAAAAAAAATATCAGTCTCTTCTGTCCCACTAATCAATGGGCATTCTTGTTTCGCAATGATTCTGATGGTAGCTTCTCCATGTGAAACTTCTGATCCTGCACCTTACACTTCCTGGCTGCTAAATTTCTTTTTCTCAGAGTGCGAATTCTCCATCCATTCTTTCCCTTTTGGTACTAATCTAGAACTTTATCTTGTGAATTTAAAACTTTTTATTTTTCCCGTCTATCTGAGAATTTCATATTCTACTTCTGATACTTGGAACATCCTATTTTTGAAGACCTTAGACTGGATTCTTCTTGGATCTTGGTGTTTCACTTTGAAATAGCTTAGAATTGCCCATCTGGAAATGTGTGGTGTTTGACTCTTCTCTAAGGCTACTGCTTTAATCTGGATTTTTTTTTCTTTCTCTTTAACTAGTCCTTTTAGGCTTGTGCTACCACATCACTCACTCCATTTTTCATTCCAGAAGCTAAGTAACAGATTATGCTGAATCTCTTTGAACATCCATGTTAGGATAGTAAACTTGAAGGCACATTCTCAGTTCTCAGTTGCAGCAGCTGTGTAACCTTAGGCCAGCTGACTTTGCTAAAAGTCATGCATTATTTGAATGATTTATGTCATCCCTTTCAGGTATAAAATATAATGACTTTATAAATCTGAACTTAGTTATTTGAAGTAATGTATAGATTTAACGTCAAAGTACATTACTGATATATTTTGCTCCATATAATTTTATCATGATATATAAAATTTCTAAGATCTTACCTTTGGAAATGATTGTAATACATGAAATATCCTTTGCTTACAGGATTGAACTAAGATTAGAAAGGAGATCAGACAGATATATTTCAGTACTATGCTTTTGTGAATTATTTACTAATTTCTGGTCTATAAAGTGGCTGTTTTACATAACCTAATAATATTTGAATATTAAATCTTCCTTTTTGATACATGGAAAAATTATAGTAGTCTGCATACTACGCAACAAGTCATTTTGTTGGTTCTCATGTAAATATTAACAGGTATTCATATTGATATATTTTTAAGATCATGTAAATTTCCATATTATTTTTATTTATTTTGATAATTTATTATATTTTAATAATTCACATTTATTTATGTGTATTTTGAACTGCTCATTATAATTATAAATATTTAAATATTTTAAATTTTATTGCCATAGCAAATATTAAATTCATATTTTTATAGAAAATATATTCGCAAAGGAAATACAAAACACTCATAGAAAATAAATATTTAGTACAATATAAATTAAATGGCTATTCCATGTAATGCAAACTAGGCTGCATTACTTTAAAAACTTTCTATCATTTGGGGTTTATTAATGCTTAAGATCAGTGAGATGAGAATAAATACACTTAACACATTACTTTAGAGCATAAATGATTGCAACTGCAAACGATACACTGAGCAAGGCCACTACATGTATTTTCTCTAAATGTTTTCTATTTGGGGGCTCACACCACTGGAATAAAAAGGAAAGTAAATTTTATACCCATTTGAGGAAAACACTTTTTTTCTAGAATACAAGCAGAATTAAAAAATAAAAAGAAGCAATATATTACATACACACATACACAAAACCCAGGTAATAATTTCTAAGACAGATTTTCTCCTATTTTATGGTAGAAGGAAAATTTACTGAGCTAAGCTTAGTATTTATGACAGGTTTTCACATTGTCACTTTACTAATCCTTGAATGTAAGGATTAATCACTTCTTCCAGTGGCACAATATGTTCCTGTCAAGTTGAATTCTTTTAAAAAGAAAATCCACTAGCCTGAACATTTAAGATAACAAAAATCAACCTAAGTTAGTTAAACTTTTCAATGCTTACAAGTAAATATGTCTTATTAATACATGCCCCCAAATGATATAATCCTTATGCAAAAACTGAATCACATTGTAACCCAAAATGACATGTGGGCTATAATATTAATGACTAACTTTTGTAATTTTCTAGTCTATTTGAGCCCTTCAAAGGAATGTATTACCATTATGTGCAATAAGCACTATGACATTATATAGTATGGTACTCTAAATGGCAACACTAGATTGATGATGCAGAAAATGCTTTATCTTTTCATAAATTGATTTTAAAATATCCACTACGAAAAATACTTTTTTTTTTTTTTTTTGTCTTTTTAGGGCTGCACCTATGGCATATGGATGCTCCCAGGCTAGGGGTTAAATCTGAGCTATAGCCATTGGCCTATGCCAGGGCCATATCGATACCAGATTGAGCCATGTCTGCGACTTATGCCACAGCTCATGGCAATGCTTTATCCTTAACCAACTGAGTGAAGTCATGGATTGAACCTTCATCCTTCAGGAAACTGAGCCACGATAGGAACTCCTGAAAAATGTTCTTTATATACAAATTTTGCTCATTCCTGCCTACCAATGAGAGAAATAAATTTATTACTAGCAGTTAAGCAGAAATTATTAATTCTCAAATCACATTTCCAATTTATAGGTCAAATATATCAAATAAATGCAACAGCCAAAATAAGATTCACCCCAATTACATAATAATTATGGATAATGTGCCATATAGGACTGACCTATTCCAACTTTACTTCTTTCAGTTTAAAGTGAAATACATGCATTTTAAATATTTGTTATGTCCAAGTAATAAAGCAAATGTCAAAATAAATAAAGGTGGCACTGAATTTTACCAGTATATGTAAGTTATTTGAATTCAACAACTGCTTTTTGAGCATTCACTGTTTCTGGGGGAACAAAATAACCTAGATGTGGAGGCAATCCTTAAAAAAATTACAACCACATAAATTCCCAGATACCTAGGACCTATTGGGAAAATCTGATGGCACAATCAGGCAATGATAATTTAATAATTATGAAAAAACCTAATATTTCCTAGGTGGTTTTACTTTACTTGTGTTTTTTGCCAGCAGTGTATATGTAAAACTTCTGAATTATGTTTATTTACTCAAGTATTAATGAAATAAATGAAATTCTCATCTGTTAAGCAGTGTCAAAACCTTTCATTTACTTTGTCAAATACATTATATTCCATTAAGGAAAACTATCAGTAGACAATCTTCTTTTGAACCTGGATAGGTCATATTATATAAGTTAACTATTAATTATTTCTCAGAAGAAATAAAACTGAAAGGATTTGATAACTTACTGGAAACTAGAAATGTGTTAGAGAAAACAAAAGATTTGTAGACACATTTTCAACTTTTGGGGCATTGATGTGATTTCTTGAACTGCAGGAATTCCAAAATGATAAGTGAAATAGTCCATTCTTCTCCACTGCATATTCTTATTTATCTATTCGAAAGTAGCATGTATAGTAAGAATGGGGTAAAAAAGAAAAAAAAAATCTACTTTTCATTTTAGCAATTTTTGATAAGACCACAGTAATCAAAATATCATCCTGTCTACCAGGTTTTAGCTTGGATTTAGTCATTTTAATGCAATAAAACACAGTAAGTATAATTTTTCACTTGCAGTGAATTTTTCTTGTCTTCATATTCCTTCTTGATATCCTTTATGTTGAAGTCTTAGAACCTAAAAATCACATATCCAAAATTCTTCTTAACCTATGATAATGAGATATTTAACATTTGCAATTATTTCTTACCATATCAAAATTTATTTTCCTTTTCAATGTGGTATCCAATATGTAATAATAATTATATGGAAAATTTATTTGTAAGTACAATTAAAATGTTTGAAATTAGTTCATCATGAGGGAGAATATAATTTGAACTGAGTTGATTCATAAAGTAAAAGTGTATGTGTTTCCTTAATGTAAGTTTATCATTGCATGCATATGGTAACGGTATATGAAACATATGGCTTCATTTTCAGGATAACATATGGAAAGTGTTTAAAGTAAATGCACTCTAAAAATATGACAGGTTTGATAAAGGGTACTTTTCTAGTAAATAAGCAATCCCCCATGAGAATAAAGCATGCACAGGTAGTACTATAATTCAACTAGAAATCTTAGTTCAAAGGGACAGCTCAAATATTTAAAGAAGATTACTGCACTAAGGTCATCACTGTTTGTTAAAATAACCTTTTTTGTATAAGTGTATGTAAATATGTGTGTTTGTGTGTGATATAGTGAGATAGCCATATAGTGAGATAGTCATGGCTATTCTAATCACATTAAGCAATGGCAAAATACACCTTCTAGTAATAATTGAGTAGTTCTTCACAGATTGGAATATCAAAGGTACTATCAACATGGTTCTCCAAAAATATACTTACACGTCTTTTTTTTTTTTTTTTGTCTTTTTGCCTTTTCTAGGGCTGCTCCTATGATATATGGAGGTTCCCAGTCTAGGGGTCTAATCAGAGCTGTAGCTGCTGGCCTACACCACAGCCACAGCAATGCCAGATCCAAGTCACATCTGCAACCTACACTACAGCTCACAGCAACGGCGGGATCCTTAACCCACTGAGCGAGGCCAGGGATCGAAGCCGCAACCTCATGGTTCCTAGTCGGATTCATTAACCACTGAGCCACAACAGAAACTTCTACTTACACGTCTTAATTGTGACATTTCTATAAAGTTATTCAGTAATAACAAGATCTAGATACTTTCCCATGTTTAATTTTTTTTTAAATTCAGAAATGCACACAGCACAGTAATGGTCACAATCTTTTTTAAAAAATATAATTTTATTTATTTATTTATTTATTGAATAAAAGATTCTTTATAGTACTTTACAATTTTCAAAAAATTCACATAGGTGATTTCATATAATCCTATAATAATGCTTTTATTCGCTTATCCCTACAGTGCCCCTCCCTCTTCCCTCTCCATACTGGTAACCACTAGTTTGCTCTCTATATATGTGAGTGTGCTCCTTTTATGTTTTACTCACTATGTTGGTGTATTTTTTAGATTCTACATAAAAGTGATATTATACAGTATTTGTCTTCCACTCTCTGACTTATTTTACTTAGCATAATACCCTCCAATGCTATTCATGTTGCTGCAAATTGCAAAACTCCATGCTTTTTTAATGGATGATAGTATTTCATTGTGGGTGTAGATATAAATATAGATATAGATATGTCGTATCTTCCTTATCCATTCATCTGTTGATGCACATTAGGTTGCCATATCTTAGCAGTTTTAAATATGCTGCTATGAACATTGGTGACCATGTATCTTATCAAATTAGTATTTCTGATTTTTTTTGGATATACACCCCAGGAGTGGAATTGCTGGGTCATAATTATAGGCCAGTATCCAAATTAACATGATTAAAAATAGATGCAGAAATCCTCAAAAAAATACTAGCAATCCAAATCTAAGAATACATTAAAAGCATCATTACATCCTGATGAAGTGGGATTTATCCCAGGATGTAAGCACCTTTTAATATCTATGAATCAATTAATATAATATACAATATTAACAAATTGAAGAATAAAAACCATATGATCATCTCAATAGATGCAGAAAAAGTATTTGATAAAATTCTACATCCATTTATGATGAAAAAAATCCTCTCCAGAAAATGGGCATAGAGGGAACATATCTCAATGTAATAAAGGCTATATATGACAGACCCACAGCTAACATTATACTAAACTGTGAAAAACTGAAAGCATTCCCCTTAAGATCAGGAACAAGACAAAGATGTCCACTCTTGCAACTTTGATTCACCTTAGCTTTAGAATAAAAGCAATCAGAGAAGAAAAATAAGGGTAATCTAAACTGGGCAAGGAGAAAGAAAACTGTCACTGTTTGCAGATGACATGATACTATATAATCAAAATCCTAAGGACACTACCAGAAAAGAACAAGAGCTCATCTATTAATTTGATAAAATTATAGGACAGAAAAATAATGTAGAGAAATCTGTTGCATTTCTGTACACTAACAATGAACAATCAGAAAGAGAAATTAAGGAACCGATCCCATTTACCAATGTATCAAAAAGAATAAAATACCTAGGAATAAATCTACCTAAGGAGGTTAAAAACCTGTACTTGGAAAACTTTAAGACACTGATGAAAGAAATTGAAGATGACACAAAAAGGTGGAAAGATATATATACCATGATCTTGGATTGGAAGAATTAGTATTGTTAAAATGTCCATGCTATCCAAGGCAATCTACAGATTCAATGAAATTCCTAGAAAACTACCAACGACATTTGTCATAGGACTAGAACAAGTAATTTCAAAAGTTGTATGAAAACACAAAAGACCCAAATAGCCAAAACAATCTTGAGAAAGAAGAACAAATCTGAAGGGATCATGTTCCCTGACTTCAGACTATACTTCAAAGCTACAGTAATCAAAACAATGTGGTAATGACACAAAAACTGACACATAGATCAATGGAACAGAAGAGAGGACCCAAAAATAAACTCATATATTATGGTCAATTAATCTATGACGAAGGAAGCAAGAATACACAGTGGAGGAAAAATAGTCTCTTCAGTAAGTGGTGCTCATGGGAAAACAGGACAGCTACATGTAAAAAAATGAAATTAGAACATTTTCTAACACCCATATACAAAAATAAACTCAAAATGGATTAAAGACCTAAATGTAAGACTGGGTGCTATAAAACTCCTTGAGGAAAAAATATGTGGGACTCTGACATAAACTGCAACAATATTTTTTTAAATTTGTCTCCTCATGCAAAGGAAACAAAAGCAAAGGTAGACAAGAGGGACCTAATTAAACTTAAAAGCTTTTTCACAGTCAATGAATCCATCAACAAAATTAAAAGACAACCAACTGAATGGGGGAAGATGTTTGTAAATGATATAACTAATAAGGGATTAATATCAAATATATATAAACAGCTCATTAATTCAACATCAAATAACCAAACTGATTTTAAAAAATGGGAAGAAATAATTTTTTTTTCCAAAGATGAAATACATATGGCCAATAGTCATATGAAAAGATGCTCAACATCACTAATCATCAGGGTAATGCAAACCAAAACCACCTCACACCTGTCAGAATGGCTATCATCACAAAGAACACAAATAAATTGTTAGAGAGGATGTGGAGAAAAAGGAACCCTTGTACACTGTTGGTGGAAATGTAATTTTGTACAGTGCTATAGAAAACAGTATTAAGATTTCTCAAAAAATTAAAAATGGTTGCATTCCTGATATGTCATATGGGTATATACTAAACGGACATATGGTCTTGTGCTCTCTCAGTGTGAACTCCAGTTATTTCACCAACTATATATGTGGTGAACCAATGATTTTTAATATAATTCAGCAATGTTGATACTAATTTCAAAATTTACCCGATTCCAAAATAATTACTTCCTGCCTTGCCTTCCCCCTTAATACTAAATTTCAATTTCAATCTTAAGTGTGTTGAAATTATAAAAATGTATTTCATGGCTGCAGTTTAACTAAAAAGCAGTGACACAGAATGTTGGGGGATTGTGAAGCAACATTTTACTTGTCTTGACATACTTAAGTTCTGTTAAGATTCTTAATTCTAAACTAGAGGAAGTAACTGTAGGGGAAAAAACACAAGCAAAGTGGAATTAAAGAAAAAAGTAGGCATGCTATACATAACTAGAACTGGGTTTAAATCTCACACAATTTTCGCAGTCTATGACACAGATAGTTGACCTATGAAGAAATTTAAGACTAATAAACAGGAAAAGGAACTAAGCCTCACAAAACATCCCAAATTTGAAAATTATAATAATAGAATATGAAATATATTTCCTTTAAATTCATAGCCATTAATAAAGATTCTATATAGATATCATTATGTTTTTTATCATATATATGATATTAAGAAGTAAAGCAAACTATTATTTATCCCTGGGAAAACTTATTGGGAGAGTAATAAGATGGGTCTGCCAAGTCATTTTTTATACAGTTTTATACATTTGAATTTTATTTAGCATTTATTAAATTTATAGTTTTATACAAGAATTATTACTACCTTGTCAGATATTTGAGCAGATATAATCATTGTAGATATTGAAAAGAAATATGGAAAAAATATCAAGTACTTTAAAATATTCATGTTATTGATGCAGCTTTTCTATTTTTCATATGTAAGAGCTGAGATGTATCTTTGAAGATGACTGCATATGATTTATAACTACAATATTATTTACAACTGCAATATTATATATAACATTAAAATTTTAAAGTAAGTCTTCTATGAATTCTGTCCATATTATGGAGTGGATATTATGAATCCATTAAATTATATTTGGAGAGAAATAAGCAAAAAGCCAAATATGTAGGGTTAATTTCAGTTTAATAATTTGATTTTATAATTTTTATTTTAAATTTTTACATTGTTTGGCATCTCTGTGTATCATATATAGGTAAATAATTAAAATTGTATAGGAGGAGGGGAAGGAGTTGAATGGACCAGGAGCTTGGGGTTAACAGATGCAAACTATTGCTTTTGGAATGGATTAACAATGAGATCCTGCTGTGTAGAACTGAGAACTATGTCTAGTTACTTACAACAGAGCATGATAATGGGAGAAAAAAGTATGTATACATGTATGTGTAACTGGGTCCCCATGCTGTACAGTGGGGAAAAAAAATTGTGTTGGGGAAATAAAAATTTATTAAAAATTTAAAAAAATTAAAAATTGTATAGGAGGATATTAAAATCAAAAGTAAACCTTATTTCCTTTCCAAACTCCAAGTTTTCCATATAAAATATCTTAATGGTAACAATTTTTTTCTGAAATAAAAGCAAATGTTATATTAATTGCATAGTTAATTGGGTATGTTTCAAAAAACTGCATAAATGGTATCATAGCTTTGATTAATTTCTTCAAACTATTTCATGTTATTTTTATTTATGTTCATTTATCATTCCACTGGCTACATTTTATTGTTTATATAGCACTTTTTATTCATGAACTCTTCTTAATATTTGATATTTTTCTTATATGTAATATTACTTATGAGTAACTAATCTCATAAATGCATTTTAATGTACTTCTCTGTATAAAGTAAATTGATAGTTTAGAAATTTTTGGCTCCAAAAACCTGTATATTTAAAATTTTTGAATATATTGTGAAATGTTTCAACTTATAAACTCACAAGGTATGGCAGTGCCCCACATTCAAACCAGTAATATTACTGAGCATTGTCACACCTTTTCCAACTTAATAGGTAAAAATATATGACACATAGTTGAAATTTATTTTGGTTAAAAAAACTTTTTTTTGTCTTTCTGTCTTTTCTGGGGCCACACCCTTGGCATATGGAGATTCCCAGGCTAGGGGTCTAATGGGAGGTGTAACCACAGCCTATGCTAGAGCCACAGCAATGCCAGATCCAAGCCCCACTGAGCAAGGCCAGGGATTGAACTGGCTACCTCATGGTTCCTAGTCGGATTTGTTAACCACTGCGCCATGATGGAACTCCTTGGTTTAATTTTTAGTGAGATTGAGCAACTTTTACTGTGTAAATTGGAAACACATTTTAAAATTTTTCTAATTACAAGTAGGTTTGTGTATTTTTGTGTAAATTATTTCTTCATGTAAATCTGTCATTTCCTAAAGCTTTTTACTTTTCAACTTACTGATTTCTGTTGGATATTTGAATACTACCTTTACTCATATTTTGCAAATATTCTTTTGCAGAATTTTTCTCTTCTGTTGTTATAAACCACATTTAAATTTATCAGTGAGGTCTTTCCTATTGCTGGGCCTTCTTGATAAAAAGTAAAATCTAAACCACACCATTAAATAAAATTTTATTTAAGTATAAAGGAATTATCAGGTAGGGCCAGCAATAGGAAAGACCTTTCAGATAACAATTTTATCACATACAAAAAAACTTTACCTTTTTCTCTCCCCTTCCACATTTTATGCTTTCAGTGTCTCAATTTAACTTCAAAAAAAATATTTTATAATAGTAACAAATGTTTGTAGTTATAGTTATTTTTAATACTTTGTACTTTATTTATTTATTTATTTTATTTTTTGTCTTTTTATGGCCGCACCCATGGCATATGAAGTTTCCCAGCCTAGTGGTCAAATCAGAGCTGTAGCCACTGGCCTAAGAGCAACGCAGGATCTGAGCAGTGTCTGTGACATACAGCACAGCTCATGACAATGCCAGCTTCTTAACCCATTGAGCCAGTGATTGAACCTGAGTCCTCATGGATGCTTGTCAGATTCCTTTCTGCTGAGCCACAGCAGGAACTCCAGTACTTTGTACTTTAACTTTTATACTATAGTTAAGTGATTAACGTATCACTATATTACATTATAGATGTTGACTATATTCTCACTTTTACCAGTGTGTTTAATAGTTTCATATGTTTTTGTATATTGCTAATCATTATGCTTTCTTTTCATCTTGAAGAATTCCTTTCATTATTTCTTTTAAGGCAGGTCTAATTATGATCAATTGTCTTAGCACTTGTTTGGTAACATCTTTATTTTTCCTTTGTTTCTTGAGGAAAATTTACCCTTGCATAGTGTCCTTGGTTGTCAGACTTTTTTCTTTCAGCACTTTGAATACATAATCTTACTTTTTCCTGGTCTGCAAGGTTTCTGCTACAGAATCTATTGATAGCCTTTTGGTGGTTTCCTTGCATGTGAGTTTTTCTTTTTTTTTCCTGCTGCTGCTCATTTAAAATCCTTTGTATTTTATTTTAAACAGTTTTATTATAATGTGTGTTGGAGAATACTTTGGATTGAAATTTGGGGGAGTTTGTAAGCTGAGAGGAACTTGATGTTCAAATCTTTCCCATTATCTATGGAGTTCTCACCATCATTTCTTTGAGGAAGTTTCCTGCTCTTTCTCTTCTCCTGGGACTGCCTTAATGCATAGATTTTATTCTTAGTGTTATCCCTTAGTTCATGTGGGCATTCTTTGCTCTCTTTCTTTCATTTTCCTTTGTTTTCCTCTAAGTGAATAATGTGGAATGATTTGCCTTCATAGATTCTTTCTTTTGCTTGATCCTAGTCTATTATTTATGCTTTCTATAACATTTTTCTATTGATTCATTGTATTCTCTAACTACAGAATTTCTGTTTTGTTCTTTTTGATGATTTCTTTCTCTGATAAACTTTATTTTGCTCATGTAATGTTTCCTGATTTTGTTGAATTATCTTTCTATGCTCTCTTGTAGCTCACTGAGTTTCCTTAAAACAACTATTTTACATTTTTTATTGGGCAAATCACAAATATCCATTTCTTTGGAGTCGACTAGTGGAAAATTATTGTATTCCTTTGGTGGTATCCTATTGCCTTTATTTTTCACGTTCTTTGAAGTCATGTGTACACTTTTTGCATTGAAGAAGCAGTCAGCTCCACCAGTCTTTACTGACTGGTTTTGGGAGAATAGTACTTCCGTCTGCTCTGTTTTGAGGCTAAGAACTTTTCTAGATCGGTGGAGAAATAAATGGTTCTCTTTGGCAGCATCCCACACTGTTGGGAAAGCTGGGTGCTCACTCATGTTCTTGCTCTTTCCCTTATGGGAGAAATCACAGACTAAGAAGAGCTCTCTTGTCACTGACCTGTACACTGGGGGAGGAGGGACATGAGTAAAGTGAAAGTGTTCCTTTTACTCTCTTGATTCATCCAGTATTGGATTATTTTGCTCTAACAGTTTGTTGGAACTTCTCCACTGGAAGCATAGATTTTCACAAAGGGACTCTTTCCAGAAGTAATTGTTAAAATTAGAGTTCTTTGGTGGGAATATGGTAGAAAACTTAGTTTACAAGTTAGGTTATATAAGTCTTATATAAACTTTTTAATATTACCATTTTATTTTATTTTATTACCATTTTATTTACAAGCTGGGTGATGTAATTCCCGTATAAACTTTTTTAATATTACCATTTGAGAGAGAGAGAGAAAATTATACAGATCTTGGTAGATAAAGATAGATACATTTTTTTTTTCCAGACAGAAATAGCTGGTCAAGTGAAACAAATATTTTTCAGTATGATTGGAGATAATCTTATTGTTTTCTTGACCTGTAAATATGATGTATTTTATTAATTGTTTGTATTGTATTGAGCTATTATTTATATGTCATTCTTTGACAGAACTGTAGAGTTTTATTCACTCAGGTTTACTTTTAAATTTTGATTTCTTATTTCCAAGTGAGATTATCTGATTATATTATATTTAGTAGAATTTTATGGAAGTATATCATAGATATAGACAAGGACATGAATTATAATTGCAATAACTGTGACATATTATTGCACAGTTAACATTCATATGTGGTAACCCCTCAGTTCAAGACTTAAGGATTTACTGGGATTCCAGAAGCACCCCACAAGACCCCTCTCTACCTGGATCCTTCTGCAAAGAAACACATATTCTGACTTTTCACAATATAGGTGAAGCTTTCCTGTTTTGAAATTTATACAGATATATCACCAAGTATTACTATTGGTACTGCTATTTTAATGACATTTTATCGTTAATATTACAACATAGCATTGGAGTTTGAGAGTGTTCTTATAGTCAAATGTAATTTTCCACTTATAACTTCTTTTCAGTTTAGAAGAGTCAGTTTATATTCATTAAATAACATACATTTCTTCTCCATACTTAATTTAGTCCTACTCAATTTGGCATAGGCTGACAAACCGTATTTAAAGATTCTCATTTCTAATGTGTTTTCATTAACTCTTTCATCCTTTCTTTCCCATGCATGCATTATGAGTTAAACACTCTGCTATTTGGTTCATAAATATTTGTATTTCTTTCCCATTGTGGACTGTAAATGTCATCTTATTAAAATTACCTTGCTTACCTCTTTACAATCATTTGTCTAATATTAGGAACAATGTTGGTATTTAACTTTATACTTTTTATTTTCAAAATTTTCTGTAGTTATTATATTTTACTTTTAATTGAAACAGAGATTATATGAACTAATAATTAAACATGATTTTTTATAACACAAAATCAGTTGTTTTCTTTTGTTGGCCACTTACTGTTTAGGATCTGGGGATAATTTTACTGCATATACATCTACATGGTAAATTATTAACTAGAGTATTTAGAGGAACTGGATAACTCACCAGATGCTTCTTGTCTTAACAGTTTTCTCAGAGATAATTGCATTATGTATTTGGAAGCCCTTCTGTTTTCTAAAAAGCATGTAAGTCAGTAATACTTTTTTACTAGAATTACCAGTCAAATTTTGATGATGTTTTTGTAATAATAAGTAGCTAGTCTCTAGGTAGTTTCTGGATAAAAATATGAAATGTAAAATAATTGTCTTAGCAGGTGCAGTGAACCAACTTCAAAAGTATATTTCATTAACACACATAAATTTGTTAATTCTGAGATCCACAAACAAAATCACTTATGTAAAAGTTTTTTTACACTTGAACATTTTGGAAAATTTATATCAAAGTCACCTTTCCTAAATAAAAATGACCTCTATAATTTTTGTATTAGTTTAAAATTAGCATAAAATAGTTTAGGGTAACCATGGGAACATTGTGTTATATATTAATCTGTAAATATGAAATGAACTTTTAATTTTGTCATATGAAAATCTGTTTATTCTTGGGAGTTCCTGTCTTGGCTCAGTGGTTAACAAATCCGACTAGGAACCAGGAGATTGCTGATTCAATCCCTGGCCTTGCTCAGCAGGTTAAGGATTAGGTGTTGCCCTGAGCTGTGGTATAGGTCACAGACCCATCACAGATCCCGCGTTGCTGTGGCTCTGGTGTAGGCTGGCAGCAACAGCTACAATTAGACCCCTTGCCTGGGATCCTCCATATGCTGCGGGTGCGGCCCTAGAAAAGATAAAAAGACAAAAAAAAAAAAAAAAAATCTGTTTCTTCTTAACCTATTCATTATTTGTTTACACTTTCATAAAGGTGCTTAAAATAAATAAGTAGAAACATATAAGTGATCTTAGGAGAGTTTGAATATCCAAATACTGGTATACATTTGTTCAAATGGTATATTTTAAAATATAAAAACACAAATCATCAGAAAGCTTCATGACTTTAGTATAGGACAGCTGCAAAATTTATTATTGAAAACAGTCATCTCAAGATTCAGTAAGATATTATGAAATGAACATTAAATTGGCATTAAAATAAAGAAGGGCCATAGTTTCATGTGTGCCTTTTATGGTTTAAGTAACTATTAAATTTAGTTTCCTGCTCTGTGAAATAAGATAATAATGTTTGACCAATATCCTCATGGATTTCTTAGGAAAATAAACCTGAAAAAATTATTTTAAATTTTAAAGCATCACTCAAATATTAGGTAGCATTATATGGGCTTAGTAACACTATTCCAACTAGATTTATTTAATAACTATGGTTTGTAAATTTAACCTATATTTTAAAAAATGTATTTTTTCAATTTTCGCAAAATTATATCTATTAAAATTGACCATATATTCAATCATATTTCTGTCCACAAGATAGGAAGTGAGAGAGAAACTGTATAATAATACAATTTTATAGCTTATATTTCTAGATTGTACTTGATTTAAATTGAGTTGTTCCTTATGTTAATTTAAAACATTATTATTAATATTATTATTATTCAATACATCAAAAAGTCTGTTGAACATTGTCAAAAAATGTTTATATTTTATTTTAAATTATGTCAATATTTATAAGTAATCTATAAAATAAAACTCCAGGTTATATATTCATATTTAAATATAGATGTTATTTGCATATGCACGTGCAATTTAAGAATGCTGATTAATCACCAGATTAAAAATGTATAGCATAAGGATTTCAGTAAATATTTTTCTTTAGTAGCAACCTCAATCCTAAATCCAAAAGCAATTGTTTTGTACATATTGATAGAAATTAGCTTGACATTTAGTCGTTTCCCATTAGATTTTGTAGAATCTAATGAAACTGGTGTGTCTGTGTACTGTCATAAGCAAGGTGGGAATAAATCTTTATTCATCCTCCATGTATATTTTCAATTGTTAAGTCTATTTACATTTTGCTTTAGTGAAAATCACAGGCTAAGGGCTGTAGTTGCAATAGGAAATCTGGAAGAATTTTAATAGATTAGAAAAAAGTAGAAAGTAGAAGATTGCTGAGTTTCCCCCTATCAGTTTGTGACATCTGCACACTAAAAAGACAGGTTCTTTTATACTACATGGATGAAATTGTCCTCTTATACACACGATTCAACCATTGTTTTGTGTTCTGAGAAACGAAGATAATAGCTTTTAGGAAGCTTCAAAGGAAAGAAAATTCTCACCTTGATTACAAAGACAAGAAGCTATTTAATACTTGTCGATTTAAATACACTTTATACTATATCAAGGCACGTTTCTTTTTAGTGTAAATAACTTTTTACTTTTCAAAAATATAAAAATGAGGTACATTAACACTTTAAAGCAATTGAACAAACGTTCATTTTAATTGGGCAGTGCCAAACCAAACATGGTTAGGAGCAAGTCACCAGCAGGTGCTAGGGAAAAATTCTTACAGAAAGATGTGGAAGCAAAGCACAAAAAAAGGGGAGGCAGGTTATAACTTAAGTGGTTGCTATATTTAGGAAAGAATGGTTGACTTTTTATGATTAGCTGTTCTTAAGTTTCGTACCCTTAGATTTGGGTGCATTGGCTCTGATTTAGTTTTCAGTTTGTTTACCTAGACTGTCCAGGCATTAGAACCACCTCAGGCTAATGGCCTCATGTTTACTTTAACAGTTCCCCTCTTTGGTCATCCTCTCCTACATGAGGAGTGAGTGGTTGTAGCATCACTCTCAGGAACTGTCAAGTTAGGTTGTTCCTGTCTGATTGTGAAACTCATAAGTCACAATGTCAAGTCTGTGGAAGAACTGGTTTTGCTGTTCATCTCACTGGTCATCTTATTTTGTTGCTCGAAATTCAGTGAGACCATTTCTTGTACTGCTGATGGCTGCTATCATATATTCAAGACCCTGGGGAGAACTCAGTGCATAGCAGTGACTATAAGGAGTACAAGGGACTCAAGTGTGCTCCTTAGCTAGGACCCCCATGAACCAAACCAGTGGGTAGCAAATACATCAGAGAATATATCTGGATAGGCATCAATCTCTTTTAGCCAAATAGCTTGCTAATTTCTTCTTTTTGAGTACAGCAAGTGTGTTTGCTTTGGTACAGATGCCTCCTTTTTCAGTCAACAAGTAATCTAAAGCAATTCCATTATCTAAAAGTATCTTATCAGCTCAAAATAATCCTGTGTCAAAGATGCATATTATGGGATGGCTACTCTTCATTTCCTGCTTCTGAAATTTCCCCCTAAAGTATTATAGTTTAGAAGTTCAGTTGGTAGATTGCTGCATCTCATTAATCAGTCTCTTAGTTCTGAGAATAGGTCAATTCAGTTAAATGATAATTTCATTTCAAGGGATCATGTTGTAGATGGGCTCCCAATGTTAGGTCTATATGTTGCAATCATGAGGCATTTAATAAGGGATATTTCTATGGAAACGAGTGAGCAAAAAAAGCTTAATTGTTAGAGCAGGCTGTAAATCAGTTTCTGAATCCAGAAGGCAGCCAGTTGGTATTTCCAGATGAAAGGTCCTAGATATTAGACACAAAGCATCTTTTTCAGTCTGTCTTTTTTGATGTCATCAGGTGTTCTAGTGAACTTCCTGTGTGGTCCACACATCAGCAAGTGCCAGGGTTGTCCATACATGAGTGGTTGTGGTGACTTATCTGAAATTTATATCAAGTCATCTAGCTTCAGTTTACAGGAAAAGGGATATTTTTGTTCTCAATAATTTCACATCAAAAGTTGGAAGAAAATTGGAAAGGCTAGTTTGGAGAGTTGTAGCCCGATTTTGGAGGAAACTATAAAAATTCAGAATCCAGTCTAGGAGTAGTGATTTATGTATATTTGTAGATATTATGATATTCCAGATACAGCTTTGAGGCTATCTAATGGCCTTTAAGTTCTGAAACCAGACTTTTAAACAATAAACTGAGGTCCATTAATAGTTTGAAGAGTTTATTTGAGCTCACATTGATTCCAATCAAGCAGCTACCAATCTGAAAATGGTTAGGAGCAGTCCACTGACAGGAGCTCAGGGAAAGCTTTTGTAGAAAAGGTGGGAAGCAAAGCAAACAAATTAGATTTGATTGGCTAAAGCTTAATGGATCTCCTCATGCGGGGATGGCTGGTTAAGTATTTGTGATTAGGTGTTCTTAAATTTAATTTTCTCAGATTTGAGTACATTGACTCAGGCTTAGGTTTCAGTTTGCTTACATGGGTCACTGAGGCATTACAGCTTTCTCAGTCTAAAAACCTCCTATTTAATTACTTTAACAAATGTGTTATTTTTAAGTACAGTGATACTTTTCAAGCCATTAGTCACTCTGAATTATATTAAGTTGACTGTTACTACTATATGCAAGAACAGTTAAAAATGAAACATAATACTGAGAAATTTGGGAGAAATCATGAGAATTTTAAATAGGATCCTCAAAATAAAGTTTAAATAAAATGGTAGTATTTGGTTGAATCCACAGCAACATATTCTTTTACTCTGTCCATCTGGCAAAGGCATGAACATAAATTTGAACAATATTTATTACTTAGAAATTTGGTTTTAAACAGCCTAAAATTTGAAAATTAACACATATGTTTTTTACCTTCTGGGTATTTGCCCTTTGCTCTTGCCTCCTGCTTTAACATTATATGAATGTTTCTTTAAAAACAACTGTGAAATAAGTTTGGTTTAGTTTTATTGAACTTATTGGCTCCCATCTCATAAATGTAATGCTCTCTATTTTTGACTACTGTCAAAGTTTATACTTGTTTCCATTCAATCCAATCTTAGTAGAACCAGAGCATAGATTATGGCTTCAAATTAACCTTTATTTTAATTTTTGTTTCAATATTACTCTGGTGTAACCTAGAGCACATTACTTATCCACTCTATGTTGCAGTTTCTGTATCTAAAAAAAAAAAAAAAAAATAGTAAATGGTGTGTTCCTGTTGTGGCTCAGTGGGTTAAGAACTCAACATAGTGTCCTTGAGGATTTGGGTTCAATCTCTGTCCTAACTCAGTAGGTTAAGGATACAGCATTGTCATTGGCTGTGGTGTAGATCGCAGACATGGCTCAGATCTGGTGTTGCCATGGCTGTGGTGTAGGCTGGCGGCTGCAGCTCTGATTCTACCCCTAGCCTGGGAACTTCTATATGCTGCAGGTGCAGCCCTAAAAATAAATTAATAAATACAGAAATAAATAAATAAATAACATAAAGTCTACCATATTGTTAAGAACCAGTAGAAGGTGTACATGTATATATAGAGATTTATTGTAAGGAAATTACTCTTGGGCCAGCAGGCTGGAGACATAAGAAAGTTGATGTTGCGCATGGTATCCAAAGGAATTCTTGTGGTGAATTTTGCTCATGGTCAGGGAGAGCTGGCCTTTTGGTTCTGTTCAGGTTCAATTCATTGGATGAGGCCCATTCACATTAGGAGGGCAATCTGATATTCTCAATATTAATTGATTTAAATGTTTTTAATCTACAATATCCCCACAGAAACACCCACACTCATGTTTGATTATCCATCTTGGGCACTCGGTGGTACAGCTCAGTTGACACAAAATGAACTGTCACCAAAAAGGGCCTGAGCAGGACATCAAGAAATCATGCATAATATTGTAAACTGAAACATACTAAGTTCTCAAAATATGTTATCGTGGTTGTTAATTGTGGAAAAAGTAGTAATGATTATCAATCTTTTATATATTTTTCCATAAGTATTTAAAAATTAAAATGTATCATACATTAATGTAATCATTTCTTTAAAGGAGATATAAGTATTTATATCTCTTTAATATCTGTATCTCTTTAATAGTTGTTAACATCACTTAAATTAAGGGATGTTTATTCTTTTGGTTATTTCAGCTCCCATGACACAAGGTCAAACTATAAGCTCTAGCAATAAGGAACCACTTGATGTATTTTCAACTATTAAGCTTTTACAGTTACTTAATTAACTCTTATTTGTCACTCAATGTCCAGCTCAAATGTTACTGTATTTCTTGAATCTTTCCATGATGTCACTAATACCCTAGACTGTGCTCTGAAATTACAGTCTCATTGCTTCTAATTTCATCACAGTATATTCATCAATCAATTAATTTTTAGTATTTAGAGTTAATTTTAAGCAGCTATGATTCAAGTTTTTTTTTTTTTTTAGATTCTCTGAGCAGCAGAATTGAGATTAGGTACTTTATCAATTCAATTTTTCAATTGAGAAAGGTATTTTCTCAATTCACCTTAATATTAAGATGAGATTTTAGCTACAAAGCTTGGGAGCAATAGAAATTTACCTTGGTATATGTACTCTTCAACGTTGAGAAATTTTTGAATGAGAGAAGTAAATAAAGGAAATAGTGTAATATTTCATTATGATATTGGGTGTTCATCCCAAATGGAATTTACTCGAATTTAGGGTTGGACCATGAAGACATTTATCTAAAGTGGAAGCATTTTAGAACTTAGAACTGAAGCAAGACCTGGGGGCCAACTATTCCCCAAATATAAGACCTTATCACACAGCTTTCTATTCCAATAATAAAAAAGTTCATATCCATGATAAAATATAGACTCTATTAATGTTAGAAAAATGCTTTTTAATTTAATAACAATGATTTAAATGCCTAGACTATCAGTGGTTATTTACACCAGAAGGTTATGTCCTTTCTACCCTTCCAGGTTTTTCTCTTAAAGAAATGAAGGGGGAGTTCTCCTTGTGGTGCAGCAGAAACAAATCTGACTAGCATCCATTAGGATTCAGGTTTGATCCCTGGCCTTGCTCAGTGGGTTAAGGATCTGTTACTGCCATGAGCTGTGGTGTAGGATGCAGATATGGCTTGGATCTTGTGTTGCTGTGGCTGCTGTGTAGGCTGGCAGCTATAGCCTCGATTTGACCCCTAGCCTTGGGAACTTCCATGTATGCCACAGATGCGGCCCTAAAACCAAAAAAAAAAAAAAAAAAGGAAGAAAGAAAAGAAAAAGAAACGTAGGGATTTCCTGTTGCGGCTTAAGAATTGCAAACCCAAGTAATATCCATGAGGCTGTGGGGGGTGGATTCCCTGACCTTGATCAGTGGGTTAATGATGTAGCATTGCCTTAAGATGTGATGTAGGTCACAAACGTGGCCCAGATACCAGATCCCAGGTTGCTTCAGCTTAGGCCTCAACTATAGCTCCTATTTGACCCATAGCCTGGGAACTTCCATATGCCACAAGTGCAGCCATAAAAAGGAAGAAAAAAAAAAAAAAAGCATGTAACATAGAGAAGGCCCATGGGTGACAGGAGGGAAAGTGTATATCTTGAAGTCAAAAAGTTGATTTCTCTTATGTGGTCTGAACTAGTGGAGAAATACAAAAAGAAGTCATTGAGGAAACAAAATATCAATTTTATTGTTGAAAAAGTTGGTCTTGGACCTGTATTGCACCTGAGATCAAAATGAAACCCCACCTTCTCTTCCTTGTGTATAGCAAATAGGGAGCAAACAGGGAGATTTTAGAGTACAACTCAGATCCTGGCCTTGCTGTCTATTCTGGGATCATGGTCCGCCTCACACCATTGAGGCTGGCATCCAGGAAAGCCAGGAAAGCCATTCATCAACATTTAGCAAATGATCTTGACCAACAGATCTTGACCAGAATGGGGAATGTCTCCTACCTTTACTGGAGTGTGAAGAAAGGATGAAAGTTTACTTTTTAAGGATTGAAGTATATAAAGACAGACAAGGAGGGGAATCATCCCTTCATCCTCCTTTAATAGCCTGAAGGATAAATCCATTGTGATGAGTATACATTAATGAGAAATAGATCAAATACTGTATAATTTTTCACTGAATGTTTAATCATTTGTCAAGAAAACTAATTAAAATTATCCTCAACCAAAATATATTAAACAGAAAAATATGTGAATAAGTGATTATATCAGAAGTGTTTTAGCTAAAAGACTTTGAACAAGCTTAGATCCAGATGATTCCAATTATTTTGGGTTAAGAAATATAATTTAGAGTATTTAACGTGTGACATATGCTCTGAATTTGGCTAGAGCACAGTTGACCAGTCACACTGTCTTATGTTTCCCATCAAACTAAACTCTATCATTTGAGTCACATTGTACTAAAACATGACAGTCATGCTTTAAAACATGTCAGTCTAACAATTTGGACTCAAGTTCTTCAAAAAATAATTTTAAGGTGAAAATTAAAATACTCATCTCTTTTGAAAAGGCATTAAATGGATACCAAGAATCTGTTCGGATGTTTTTGGATTTCCTAAATCTTACATTTATATTAAATTGCTGTAACAAGTTGGAGTACAAAATACTTTATGCTTGATAATATATTTGAGAAACCATTTCAGTTGACATTATTTATAAATTGACTAAATTTTCCAAATATTTTTAACTTGCCTGTGATTAGCATAAAAACACCATCCCATTGTTGAGAAAATTTTAAATTCTCTTGACATTTTTATTGTAAGACTATCAAAGTTCTCTTTGACTTATTTGCATATAAATAAATATACATTTATATGTAAAAGCAAAAACAATTATACCTAGAATTGAACACTTGGAAGAAAAGGCCGTCTGGTTTCTGCATATCACCATAACTAACTTTAGACCTGTGTGCATTTAAAAGGGAACTGCACTGAAAGTCACTATTACCTGGGCTAGGGGCTTCCTATATATGTCACTAAAGAGAGATCAATTTTGAATAACACAGTAAGAAACATAACATAGAAATTGTTTTAAAACATAAGTATAGAGATACTAAATTAAAGGGTTATACTAATATTTTGAGAGCTAATTATTATGCTAATAATTTTAGAGCTGGAGATGTCTTCATTTTTGCTTCACTTTTGAGTGTTTCACTGAATGTAGAATTTTTTGTTGGCAGTCTCTCTTTCAGCATGTTTTATATATCACTCCAGTGCTTTTGGCCACCATTGTATTTGATGAAGAATCATATTTTAATATTATTGTGAATTCCTTGTACCTGATACATTATTTCTTTTTTGCTTCTTGCAGGATTTTCTCTTTGTCTTTGACATTCAACAGTTTGATTTTTATGTATCTAGTTGTAGATCTCTCTAAGTTTATGCTACTTGGAATTCATTAAGATTCTGGGATGTATAATTAATATTTCCATTATATTCAGGAAAATTTTGGCCACTTTTTATTCAGAGATTCTTTCCCTTTCTTTCCTTTCCCCTGTCTCTTCCATTGTATACTCACATTTGAAAGTGCCCAACAGATCTCTTAGGTTCTGTTTCCTTATTTCATTCTTTTTCTGTTCCACAGACTAGATAATCTCTGTTGAGCTGTCTCCAAGTTTATAGCTCCTTTATTATACCAGCTCAATTCTCTGTCAGCCATTCAAATACATTTTTTCTAGTTATTGTACTTCATATTTTTATTTATTTTATAATTTCTATTCTATGTTTGAAGAGACACTCCCATTATTTTTTTAAGATATTAATCATTTGGACATATCAAAAATAGCTAACTTAAAAATATTTGTCTAGTAAAACTCAAAATCTAGCTCTTTTCCTGTATTGGCCCATATACTTTTTGCAAGGCTCATAGTTTAACTATTGGATATTTTAACTATTGTAATGTGGCAACTCTGGGTATCAGATGTACCTCCTTCCAAAGGTTCTCTGTTATTGCTATTTTTTCAGGATATTATTGAACTAATTTTTAGAATATATATTCTTATGTTTTTCCATTTGAGTCTCTACACGTGGTAGTTTAGTTGTGAGCTAATAATTTGTCAAATATTTTCTTACCTGCCTAGAACAAACAATTCCCTAGCTGTTGACAATGGGCTCTGTGTTTGGGGGCATTATTTCAATGCTCAGAAAGACTATTTATAATTATGCCTTAGCTTTTACCTCCTACTTACCCAGAGCCACAGAACAAACAAAGGTCAGGGCTTGAACCATCTCAATTGTCCAGGCATGTCTAGGTCCATACACATTCCTTTTTATTTCTGTAACTTTCTAGGTTTCCCAGACTATGTCAGAGCTCTTCAAAGTCCTCCATGTTCATCAATTTTCAAGCTTTTCCTTTGAGGTTTTCATCATTTTGTTTATTTCAGTGTTATTACCACCTCAGACAGCTACAATGTTAAACAATTTCTGCAGAATGATTTTGATGAAAGCTTCAAGGAAAAAAGGCTGTTGATATTGGGAGAGCTCTTAAATAAATAAAGACAGAAATTGCAAGTGGGATTTTCCAAGGACATTCCAGACAGGTCAGATAATGACAGTGATTTTGGAATGTAACTTTAAATGACTTCCCACCTCTTCCTTTCTCTTCCAATGCAAATAGGGTTATTTATTTTCAAGTTTCCCATAGAGCTGGGGAGAGGATAATGGTAATAGCACAGGTTAAAACATTACAGAGCTCACTATTCTTTGCAACAGTCAGATATTTTTCTAGAGTAAACATTCACCAGATATTTCCAATCATTGGTTAATTTCAAGAGTTCTCAAAAAGTTGATTATGTTTTTTTTTTTTCAATTGTTCTTATTGATTTTATGAATATTTTCAGAGGTCCTTTCTCTGCCACTTCTGCAAACATATTTTCTCTTTCTTATTCAAATCTAGTGGAATTCTCTTATTTACTTCAGTGTACTATATTTCTTGCCTCCTAAAGTCCTCATCTATAATATTATCTGCTTTGAACAAATTCTGTGTCTCAGTCTGAAAAATCAAAACTTAAAAAGGGGCTTCTTTATGCCTTTCTTAATATGTAAAACTTCTGTTATAAATCACTTTAGTATTCATGATTTAAGTTACAGTCACTGCATTTGAATTTTTAAAAATATATGTTCTCTTTAATTGTAAATTTGTCAGGTCTCAGAGATTATGATTCACTTCTGTCTTGTTCCATGCATTGTTCTAGGACTTAGTATAATTCTTGAGTGGTTTTCATCCAATAACTTAATGAAGGTATATGAGTATAAGGATATTTGTTGAACATTTGCATAAATATTTAAGTAATACCAGGTTTTTAAAACTATGTCTATGCATTTGTTAGTTGCATATTAAAATTGGCATATGCTTGAGAAAAATCTGGATTATATGATGTTTCAGTTGATTATCTTTGGAGGGAACATAATAAGTGTAGCAACTCCATTCTTACTCTTCATATAAAAGTGGGTATGAAAAATCTCTATCTATTATACTACTTAGAGACACAGGTCAAGGGGAACATTAATTAAAAGCTGTGTCATTTTTAATCTGGGAATCTCACATGTTTTTCACAAGTCATTGTCAACTGGAAAATTCTGAAGAGCAGATACTATTCTCAGATTTCTCCTTTCTATTACAACATTTACCAGTATAAAATTAAGAAAGGATTCATAATAGGATAAAGAATGCCTCAGAAGACATATTTTATGGAACTTTTTTTTTCTAAGTGAAGTGTACAACCTTTAGCAAAGAGTACATTCTTTATGAGAGAACAAAGTTAGCAATGAGCATTTAATGTATTTAGGTTATATTATTATAGTAAAATAATAGAGGGTAATGAAAATCTTTTCAGCTTTGTGTTAATGATTTTATTACCAAGTCAATTTTAGCATAACTTTTATAGTATAATTTTGCTACTTTATTTCAGGTAGGCAGATTTTGGGCACTCTTTCAAAGATTCACAATCAGCTTCTTATTAATACTGTATTATACATGTGGATCCTAAGCACATTTTAATTTCCAATAAATTGAAAGATACTTTTGGAGATCACTAATGTGGTTTTCTTGATTTCTGACAGTATTTTCTTAACTGAACAAATATATCTTGCTATCTTGAAATCAAGAGATTGATTTTCACGGTGTAAATAATTCTTTTCCTACATATTATAGGAGATTATGACTCTGTTGTCCATCATAGGACATGATTGAAGGTAGCATTCATATGAATTATTCAAGTTTACAAGAAAGGTATTATGCCCCAAAGAGTAAAAGAACTCTCTTTACCTCTCAGTTACCATGAGTGCTACCTAAGAATAACTACCAGATCTTTTTTAAAAAATAATTTACTGTAAGTTTACTGTGTCTGCGTGGTATATAAATTCTAAAATAAATGTGTTTAGAGATAGGCAGAAAATGTTGACCCAAAAAATAATTGGATCCAAAACATCATATTACAAAAAATCAAATCAAAATCATAAAAATAAGATGCAAAACATGAAACAGCATCTTCTAATTCTAGAACTAATAGAATGTTGTTTTTCAGAATGAGTGTGAGACTTTAGATAAGTCTGTCAAACTAAACAATGTCAGAATGTCTGGTTGTTAGCAGCCATATTTAAGTAAGAGTGTTAATGATTAAAAATCTTCTTAAATCTCTTTGGAGGCACTGAGATTAAGAGTAAAGCTTTTTATGCTTATTCTTTCTCACACTTAGGGCTTTACTGCCTTATACTTCATTTGATTTTCACCAAGAGGTTTACCAATACCTTGGACTTCACAATTTTAGAAGTAAAAAATGTATAAGGGAGTTACCATTGTGGCTCAGCGTAACCAAGCTGACTAGTATACAATAGGACATGGATCTGATCCCTGGCTCCACTTGGTGGATTAAAGATCCTGCGTTGCTGTGATCCCATTTAGGCTGTAGCTGTGGTGCAGGGCGGCAGCTGCAGCTCTGAATAGACATCTAGCCTGAGAACTTCATGTGCCTTGGGTGCAGCCCTTTAAAAAAAATGTATTGGACATCACAGTACATTTATTCTAGCTAATTTTCTTACAGTTGAGTGATTCATATAAAGTCTAAAACTAATTATTAGAAAAACTAAGACTAGAACTCAGTTTCCTTTATTTGAAAATCTAATTTTTTTTCATCTGATTCTTTTTTTAAAAAAAATCTCAACTGCGTAAGATTGTCTCCATCTTTATTTTAGTCTTCTGAAACTTATATGTGGTAACATATATAATTCTTATAATAATTTAGTTTTTTATTATTTTTGTTTCTTCCCAAAGTATGACATTTAGTCTTGCCTAAGAGCATAATAATTTGTTCCAGGAAGGAAATACACACATAACTCCACTTTCCTTAAACTGTGATGGGTTGCACAGGAATCCAGGGTGCTGCCTCTGCCAACTGACCTAGGCTATTCACTGAACCATTATTGCTGTTATATCCTAGGCACCCTGGGGAATGAGAACATACATTATCAATGCTGGAGAATGGTGGAGACTCTCGCTTCTGGGATGCTCCAGCCTACACACAGCAAGAAGTCTCTGCACATAGGTACTCAAAAATACAGCTAGGTTTCTCTCTTCAAATTCTTATTGCCCTTAGTCTCCTTCATCAACGTCTGATAGTTTTCAGAATATAGTTTTTACTTCCTTGATTAAACTTGCTAGGCAAAAATTTTTGATGCAATTATAAATGGGATTGCTTTCTTTCTCTTTCTGACAGTTCATTACTAGCATATAGAAAAGTAATAGATTTTTTATTATTAATTTTGTATCCTGCAACTGTACTAAATTTTTTAGTTCTAATCTTTTTTATTTTATTTTTTTGTGGTGACTATAGGGTGTTGTATATACAGTATCAAATCATCTGCAAATAGTGACGGTTTTACTTCTTACTTTCCAAATTGGATGGCTTTTTTTTGTTTGTTTTTTTCTTGTTGGATAACTGTGGCTGGGACTTCTAATACTATGAATAAGTAGAAGTGAGAATGGGCATCCTTGTCTTGCTCCTGATCTTATTTTAAAAATTTGCAATTTTTCATCATTGAGTATGATGGTAGTTGTGGGTTTGTCATAGGCTTTATTTATTTATTTATCTTTTGCCTCTTTAGCACTGCACATGCAGCATATGGAGGTTCCCAGACTAGGGGTCGAATTGGAGCTGTAGCTGCTGGCCTTCACCATAGCCAAAGCAACACAGGATCCGAGCTGCATTTGCAACCTATGCCACAGCTCATGACAATGCCAGATCCCATCGAGCGAGGCCAGGTTTTGAACCCACATCTCATGGATACTAGTCAGGTTTGTTAATCGCTGAGCCACAAGGGGAACTCCTTATCATCGACTTTATTATGTTGAGATATACTTCCTTTCTACAAACCTTGTTGAGAGCTTTTATCATGAATGGATATTAAATTTTTTTCAAGTGTTTTCTCTTCTTTGACTTATATGATCATGTGATTTTTTTTTTAACATGGCTGCATATGCAGTATATGGAAGTTTCCAGACTAGGGTTCAAATTGGAGTTGCAGCTGCTGGCCTATGTCAGTCATAGCAATGTGGAATCTGAGCCACATCTTCAACTTACACCACAGCTCACAGCAGTGCCATATCCTTAACCCACTGAGTGAGGTCAGGAATTGAACACACATCCCCATGGAAACTAGTCAGGTTGTTAACCCACTGAGGCACAATGGGAACTCCTGATCATGTGATTTTTACTCTTACTTTTGCCATATTGATTGATTTGGGGATATTAGACTATCCTTATATCTCTGGAATAAATCCCACTTGATCATTGTGTATGGTCCTTAGTTATATATTGTTTAATTCAGTTTGCTCATACTTTGTTGAGAATCTTTGCATCTATATTCATCAGTGATATTGGCCTGTAATTTTTTTTTTTTGTAGTGTATTGGTTTCGATATTAGCATAATGGTCACCTCATAGGATGAATTTGGGAATGTTTCAAATGTTCCTTCCTCTTCAGTTTTTTGAAGTAGTTTGAGAAGGATAGGTATTAACTTTTCTTTAGGTGTTTGGGAGAATTCGCCTGTTAGGTCATCTCATCCTGGCTTTTTTTTTTCCTGGGAAAATTTATTGCTTAAAAAATTTCAGTACTAGTGATCAGTCTTTTTAAATTAAATACTTCTTTCTGATTCACTTTTGGAAGATTGTATGTTTCAAGCAATTTATCAATTTCTTCTAGGTTGTCCAGTTTGTTGGCATATAACTTCACAATATATTTTTATGATTGTTTTCATCTCTGATATCAAGTGTAATTCCTCTTTCATTTTAGTTGTTCGAGTCTTCTCTCTTTTTCACTTAATAAGCCTGGCTAAAGCCTGGCTTAACATTTTTCTTTTTCTTTTCATAACCTGCTCTTATTTTACATTTATCTTTTTTATTCCTTTTTTTACTCTCTTTTATTCCTTGTTTTTACTTTCTGATCTTTATAATTCCCTTCCATCTGCTGACTTTGAGCCTTGTTTGTTCTTTTTCTTATTCTTCTAGATGGTACAAAAGTTCAAGATTTTTCTTCTTTCTCAAGTTAAGTCTGTATCACTGTTAACTTGCCTCTTAGAACTGCTTTTGATTTGTCCCATATATTTTGTAAAGTTGCATTTCTGATTCCATTGGTCTAAAGGTATTTTCTCCTCTCTTCTTTTTTTTCAGTTGCATGCTGTTTAGTCTCCATGTATTTGTTTTTATTCCTATAGTTTATATCTAGTTTTATACCATGTATTTGGAAAAGATGCTTGAAATAATTTCTATCCTCTTAAATTTTTTAAGACTTTTTTATGGCCTGGAATGTGACCTATACTGGAGAATGTTCCATGTGCACTTGAAAAGAATGCGTATCCTTCTTTTTTGGATAGAATGTCCTGTAGCTATCAATTAAATCCAACAGCTTTTAAGGCCCCTGTTCCCTTCTTGATTTTCTGTCTGGATGACCTGTCCATTGATGTGAGGTATTAAAATACTCTACTATTATATTATTGTCAATGTTTCCTTTTATGTCCATTAATATTTACATTACATATTTAGGTATTCCTATATTAGTTGCATATATGTTAATAAATATGATATCCTCTTTTTGCATTGATTTTTTATCATTATATTATGCCCTTCTTTGTCTTTTGTTATAAATTTTTAGAGTCAATTTTTCTACCTTAGTTATCCTTTGTTTCCATTTTCATGAAATATATTCTTCTATCCCATCACTTTCAGTCTGTGTTTACCTTTAGCTCTGAAGTGACTCTCTTTTAAGTGGCATATAAATGGTCTTGTTTTTTTTAAATCCAGTCAGCCATGTTATGTCTTTTGTTTGGAGAATTTAGTCAATTTACACATAACATGATGATAGGTAGGTATGTATGTATTGCCATTTTGTTACTTTCTTTCTGATGTAGTCTCTTCTATCATGGTTCAATGACTTCAGTGTTATTATTGTGTTTCTTACTCTATAGTTTTTGTGTATCTATTATAGTTTTTTAATCTGTGGTTACCTTGGAGTTTATATGTGTGGACCTATAACTGTACCTATTTGCTTTAAACTGATAGTCATTTAAGTTAAAACACATTCTAAAAGATATCCATTTTTAATCCTCCTTCTACATTTTGCGTTTTGATATCATATTTTATATACTTATTCATATCCCTCAACTGTTTATTGTAGTTGTAGTTTATTTTATAACTTTTATCTTTCATAGCTTATTTAAGTGGTTGATCTACTGCCTTTACTATATAATTGCCATTACCCAGGTAATTTTTTCCCTTATGTTTTCTTATTTCATCTTATATCCTTTTTTTTTACTTAAAGAAAACTTTTAACGTTTCTCATAATGCCAATTTAGTGGTGGTCAGCTCTTTTAGTTTTTGATTTTCTAGGGAACTCTAACTTCAAATACGAATGATAACCTTGCCGTGTAGAGTATCCTGGATTATAGTTTTGTTTTCTTTTATTTTCAGTATTTTTATTATATTGTGCCACTCCCTACTGGCCTGGAAAGTTACTGCTGAAAATCATCTTCTGGCCTAATGAGGGATCCCTTGCATGTGACTCTTAGTTTTTCTCTTACTGCTTTTAAAATCATTTCTTTAACTTATTCTATTTTAATTATGATATATCTTGACATGGAGCTGTCTGGGTTCATTTTGTTTGAGACACCCTGTGCTTCCTGGGCCTATATATCTGTTTTCTACCTCTAGTTATGGAAGTTTTCAGCTTAACTTTATCAAAAATGTCTTATGCTTTTTCTAATCTTCTTTTTCTGTGTTCCTGTGTAATGCTAATGCTAGATTGCTTAATGATGCCCCAGATGTTCCTTAAACTCTTCACATTTAATTCCACTATTCTATCTCTTGGGTCATTTATGCCTTCTTCTCTGTTACCCAATTGTGCTGTTAATTTTAGTGTACCTTTTATTTCAATTATTGTATTCTTCAGATCTGTCAGATGTATTTTTATATTTTCTAGTTCATCTTTGATGTTCTAACTGTGTCTGTCTATTGTTTTATTGAGTTCAATTAACATTTGTATTACTATTACTTTGAACTTTTTATCAGATAAATTTATTTATTTCTGCTTCATTAGAGATTTTTCCTGGAGATTTATTTTGTTCTTTTGCTTGTCTTCTCATTTTGTTTTACTCTCTGTGTTTGTCTCTATGAAATTAGGTGAAGCAGTTACCCTTCCAGTCTTGAATGCATGTTCTTGTGTGTGGCAATCCTATGCAGTCTGCACATGCCCAGTGGCTTTGGTGGGAGAGGTGGATATGAAGTGAGTCAGCACAGGCTGCCTTTTCTCCTGGTGTGCATTTGCAGCCATTGCCTTGGTAGGAGGTAGGGCTGGAGTCAGAGGGGTTAGAACTAAGTGTAAGCCAGGGCTTCTGGTAGGCTCAATGGGGTTTCTTCTCTGTTGGATGCAAGACTAAGGGTCCAGGGTCCAGGAGCAGCATCCCTGAGGGAGTTGGGCTTATCCCTGGCATGATTTAAGTCTCTGTGTTGTTTGGAAGTATGGACAGGGCATAAGGCCTTGGAGCCATGCTCCTGTGCTGGTCTCCTTTGCTTCAGTGCATGTGCCTTGATTAGAGGCCAGGCCATGGCCCAAAGAATTAGAGCTGGCTGTTCTTTCCCATGTGCATATGTATATGTGCCATATTGAGAGCATTTTTTGTCCTGGTTGGAAGCAGTACCAAGGCCTGAGACAAATCTTCTCCTTCCCTGGTGTATGTGTGCATGTTGTCAATGCTGATCTCTGTCTTAGCAAGGAGCAGTGCTAGAGCAGGAAGTTTTGCAGCAAGAACCTGATGAGGTTCTTGGAGGTTGGAGTGTGCCTGAGTGGTCTTGGTTTTGCCAGCCAGAGCACCAGGCAGTGTTCAATCTGATTCCTCTGTGCCTAGACTAGGATCAAGCAAGTCTGAATTTGCACTGTTCAAGAGTGGAGTCTTGATTTTTGTACAGTCCTCTGGTAAGGCCCACTTGTTTTTAAAACAGCTAAGAGGCTCATCTTTCCAGTATTAAACCCCAGGGCTGGCATGACAATATAGGACTTGAAGCCCTTGGTCCTTATGGAGGATCCCTGAGCCTGTGCTATTCACCTCCTCTTCTGGTTTTCCCACTAGTAGTGTGGATACCAATTAGATCATTTCTACCTCCCTCTTGCCAGATTCTGTGTGATTCTTTCTTTACAGCTTTGGCTTCAGAAGAGCAGTTCTGCTACTTTTCAGGTCTTCTCAGTGACACTTGTTTTATACATAGTTGTAGCTCTGATGTTTTCATGGAGGGAGGTGCTCAGGGTTTTTGATTTCACCCCCTTAATCGTTTTAAAATTCAGGGTTTACTGTCATTTCTTATCTATGTATGCCATAAACTCAAGTATGCTTCCTTACTCAGAACTTCAGCATATTTTCTCACACTTCTATTTTGCCAGTTTCAAAACTATCCTGTTAATTTCCTAACGCATGTTTCTAAAAAAATATGTGTATGTGATAGATAAGTAGATAGATAGATAAATAGAATAGATAAATAGATAGGTAGATAGATAACCTTAAGATCAAACTGGTGGATTCTTCTGTGTGTCCTTCCCTGAGGCTGACACCATTTTCTGTACATTGTAAAATTTGGTATTCTATGATGTTATTATATTTATTGTCTGACACAAAAGAGGTTCTAATTTATAGTTCTTAATTGAAAACATAAAATATTAAATGGAAGTGTTATGTTTCAATGGGCCAAGTGTCTGACCTTACTGTAACTCAATAAATTTATTTTTAACTTAAAATTTAAGTGATATTGAATTAAAGGAACCTAAAAATCAATGAATATTTATCTTATACTACATATAATTATATACATGTATATATACTACTAGTATTTTAATATTGCATTTAGAAATCCCTTTCTCCCTTTTTAATTCTTATGTCTATTTCTTCTTTTCTCTTATCTTTCCTTTTTTGTCTCAATTCTGCTTTTCACATTCAAAACCATTTCTCTATTATTTGCAAGCTAGTTTTTTGCCATATTTGCAGTTCAGAGTTAATTTTGAGGAATGAAATATTTACACTGATGTCCTCCAACTATAACATTCTGTGAGTTTTCCTTTTTGCTATGGATTATTCTCTATTTATTCTGGACAGCAATTCAACCCTAAAAATGGAGACGTAATTTGCTTTAATCAATGAATTTCTTGCCAGGCACATATGCAAAGCTCCTTTTATTTCAAGTTCAAATGTTTGTTTTCTTCTAGCAATTGCTCGTGCTTTCCTGGTATTTATTCAGTGGCCCATAGCTTAGTTTTATTATTTATAGTTAGTGGTGGAAGAAAAATTTATGTGATTCCTATTTAACTTTGTTTTATTCTCAAATATTCATTTATTTTGTGAAATGTGAGCACATAAAGTTTCTTATATCACACAATGCAAATTTTTAATACAACTAACTCTTAACATCACGTTTAGTAATTTATTACATTCGTAATAGCCAAAATAAGCATACTAACTTTCTAGGAGTCATTGAAATTATTTCATGTCAACCTAATGTTAATAATGTCTTTTATCACCTTTACTTGTGGAAAATCAAAGTTTAGTGCAGTAGCATGGCTTTGGATAGCCACTACTCTAGAGATTTGGATAACTGCATTGTATTCTAGATTTGTGTGAATTAATATAGCCTGTACTTTGCAATTTAACTACTTAAAATTTTACGTTATTATCCCTCGCAGTAATATAAATTTGCTTATTTCTATAGCCCTTATTTCAAGACAAAATTTAAAATTAATATTTGTAATAATTTTGTTTTTTAAATCAGATCTACTGATACATTTGCTCCCTTCAAAGTAAATAATAGGAGTTCCCTTGTGATGCAGTGGGTTAAAGATCTAACATTATTACCACTGTGGCTTGGGTTGCTGCTGTGGTGCAGGTTTGATCCCTGTCCCAGGAACTTCTATATGCTATGGATACATGTACTGTAAGATTCCAACTATATGATATTATGGAAAAGGAAAAACTTTGGGAATGATAAAGACCAGTGGTTGCCAGTGGTAAGGAAGGAAAAAGGGATGCATAGGCAGGGCACAGAAGTTTCTCAAGGAAGTGAAACTATTCTGTTTGATACTATAGGGGTGAATTTGTGTCATCATACATTTGTTAAAACATATAGAATGTATAATGTAAACTGTGACCTTTGGGTGATAAAGCTGTGTCAGTGCAGGTTCATCAGTTGTAGTAAATCTGGTACAGGAAGCTGGTATTGGAGGAGGATGTGCACATGTGGGGCATGAGGTATAGGATAAGGCGCTATACTCTCTGGTCAATTTTGCTGTGAACCTAAAACTTCCCTAAAATATAAAGTCTATTTTTAAGAAAGTAATATTTGGTAGAAAAATAATAGAAATATATATCCTATCAAGAATTTATCCATTTGGAATTTATAATATAATTCAAGTTGTACCATTAGATCATAAAATATTCACCTTGACCCTTCATTAACTAGTATTAAAAATATATTTATAAGGAAAAATATGCTGAATCTGGAAGATATCATGATGAATGACAAACATTTTCTGCCCTTAAGAAGTTTACCACCAGTATTATTTGGAAAAAAATCAAAATTTAAGTTATTAAAAAGTGAAGGGAAAATTGATATACAAAAAGTGCTTTGGAATCAAGAAGACAAACAACAATCTGTGGTTGTGCATTGGAGAATTTGAACTATAAATATTTTTTTTGTTTTTTTAATAATTTTTATTTTTTCCAGTATACTTGGTTTACAGTTGAACTATAAATATTTTAACTGGGTGAAGATAATTACATGGCCAACTGATCTTTGTAAGGACTTTATGCATGTCTTTATTTTCATAGAAATATCACTTATGTAGTCTATTTTCCATTATGAGTGAACCTTTACCATGTACCACAGAGAAGACAGTCAAGGGTTTATTAGGTAATTTCCTTATAAATGGGGTGGGTTGATATTAGAGGGAAATTTGACAACAAAAAACAACTAATTCTTACTATTCATGTTCAAGAATATTCATTTTCTTCTTTAAATATCTTTCCATTTGTAGGCATAGAAGCTGTATTTAAAACTTTTGACTCTCTTAGTCAAATAAATACTTCCTTTCTGATTAGTTCATATTTTCAAAAATTTCCTTCATATTTAATGTTAATGGCAGGTTTATGATTAGTAAACTCTATGAATTTTTGTCAGTCTGACTGAGAACACATTTCTTGGTTTCCAGATATTTTCTTTCAACATAGGTGTTGAGATTATTGAAATCAAACATGCATGTTTTTCCCCTTTTCCACTGGAACTGTTGACATGTTAGTCGTGGTTATTTATACTTTTCTTATTGATATCAACACATCAACTCACCTATATATTTTTTCTCAGTATTTTCTTCAGTGGATCAATCATGCCTTTTGTATTATATCTAAGTAAATTTTGCCTAGTTCCATGTCTCAAATACTTTCTATTTTATTGTGAAATTTTCAAAGTTTTCATTCATGTTTTCAGGTGTTTTGCCTATCTTCAGTTAAGTTTTGTATATGATATAAAGTATGTATAAATTTTACTTTTTTGCTTATGAATATATAATTTTTCTAGCACTATTTCTTAAAATTACTATTTTTTCTCCATTTAATCATGTTTGTGCCTTTGCCAAAAATCAGTTGACAGTTTTTATGTGTTTGATTCTGGTGATTCTAATCTGGTTCAAATGACCTATATTCCTATTCTATAACAAATGTATTTTCCTTTGCCACTAGCAACAAATGAATGTTCCTGTTGATCCATATCCTCATCAGTGTTGGTGTTTGTCAGTGTGGAGTTTAGACATTCCAGTAGCTGTTTATTGGTTTCACATTGTCCTTTAATTTTCATTCCTTAGGAACATATGATTTTGAGAACTCTTACATATACTTATTTCCCATCAGTATACCTTTGGTGAAATATTTGGTTAGATCGTTTGGTCATTTTTTAAATTAGATTGTTTGTTTTCTTACTGCAGTTTAAGAGTTACTTGTATATTTTGGATACAAATCACTCATCAAATATGACAAAAATATATTACCTCTGTTGATAATTTTATTATTATGTTTTAGTATTTCTGGGCAGTCTACTTGTTCCATTCTCTATTCATTTCCCTAATATTTTGGCAGTATTATTCTGTCTTGATTAATAGTAGCTTACAGTAAATCTCAAATTCAGGTAGTGACAGTCCTCAACTGTGTTCTTCTTCTCAATATTGTGTTGGCTATTCTGGATTTTACATTTCTGTATAAATTTTACATTCATTTATTAATATTCACAAAGTAACTTGCTTGGATTTTTCGGCTTGTATTATAATGAATCCATACATCAATTTGAGAAGATTGGCCTCTTAACAGTGTGCAGTCTTCCTACCCATGAACATGTAATATATATCTCTCCATTTAGATCTTTTTAAAATTTTCATTTATCAAAGTATTATTTGTTAGTTTTGGGTTTTTTTGTTTTGTCTTTTTATGGGTTTTTTGGTGTTAATGTAAATGGCATTGTCTTTTCAATTTTATTTTATTTTATTTATTATTATTATTTTTGCTTTTTAGGGCCACACCCATGGCGTATGGAGGTTCCCAGGCTAGGGGTCCAATTGGAGCTACAGCTGCTGGCCTACACCACAGCCATAGCAATGCAGGATTCAAGCCATGTCTGCAGCCTACACCACAGCTCACGGCAATGCCAGATCCTTAACCCCACTGAATGAGGCCAGAGATAGAACCCACAACCTCATGGTTCCTAGTCAGATTTGTTTCTGCTGTGCCATGATTGGAACTCCTGTCATTTCAATTTTAAATACCAATTTTTTTTATTGTTGAAGTATAGGAAAGCATATTTTTTTTTTTGATCAGTTGATGTGATGGGTTACATTCACTGATTTTCAAAATTTGAACTAGGCTTGCATATGTAGAATAAATTCTGTGTAGTCATGCTATCCATGGTATACAGTGTATTGTATATACATTGGTATATACAATAATATACAATATATTTACATGTTGTTGAACTTGATTTGCTAATATTTTGTTGACTTGCATTTATGTTCATAGGAGGTATCGATGTGTATTTTTTGTTTCTTCTAATATATTAAGTATTAGAGTAATGTCAGCCTCATAGAATAAGGAAATCCCTCTCTGCTTATCCTTTCTGGAAAAGATTATAGAGAATTAGTATATTTACTTCCTTAAATATTTGGTAGAATTCACTAGTGAAACGTTTTTAGTGTAGTGCTTTCTGTTGTGGAAAGTTATTAACTATTGATTCAAGTTCTTTAATAGATATAGATATATTCAGATTATGTATTTCTCCATTTGTTTGCCTGCTTGGGCACAAGATCAAGAGGTCACATACTTCCTATCCTCTGGGTCAGGAAGACCGCATCCAACATGCTCAGAAAGACCCCTCTGGGTCAGAAAGGAAGGTGACACCAGGGGATAATAAATCCTAATAACCATCCCATAACCCTTTGTTCTGGAAGCCATCCTGGCCAAAAGAGACACCCACATATCAGGGAGGGCCCTGGGTCTGGTCAGTTGTGAGAAATAAAACAAGCCAATCAGTCAAAAGAAACAAAGACTTGGAAGAACTGTCCTATATGAGTGATTTAAATCACCTCTCTGGAAACTCCTCATTCAGGAAGATGTACCCCACACCTGTCCTCCTCCTTTGGTTATGTATTATTGCTTTGTTTCTGCCTTAGATAAATAGACTACTTCCCTGTGTGCTCTCCCACATGTTGTTCTGTGTTTCTAACAATGAGCTTTGTACTGTTTTCACAGTCTTTGCCTCCTGGAAACATTCTTGCTATCAACAGGGGGCACAAATTAGGGCAATTCTGCTTTTAGCCTTTAGCTAGTCTAGCAGTTAGAATTCCTTGTTTTCACCCAGGCTGCCCAGATTCAATTCCTGAGCAGAGAAAATTAAAATCTCACTTCAAGCCATCATTCACTGCTATCTCTTTGAAATCAAAAGAATTTTGAGGTGCACATTATTAAAAGCCTAGATTACTGTGATCAGAATTTTAAAGGCAATTCTGGCAAAGGCTCAAAAATAAGAGGGCTATAGATTCTTAGAGAATACCTAAGTAATCATGAACAGAATGCTGATAAAAATATGGACAACCAGGCCATTCTGATGAGATCCTAGAAGCAAATGAGGAACATGTTGCTGGACAATGGAGAAAAGATTCTTGTCAGAAAGCAGCAAAGAACTTGGTTGAATTGTGTTCATGTTCTGATGTTTTGTGGAAGGTGGAACTTGTGAGTGATGAAGTTGGATATTTAACTTAGACGACTTCAAGGCAAAATGTTGAAGGGGCACCTTGTTTCTCCTGACTCATTTAAGAGTTTGGGAGCTGTTGGGATGGAAGGAATGTGTTTTGCATGTGAGAAGGGCATGCATTTTGGGGATCCAGGGCAAAATACAATGGATTAAATATTTGAGTCCTTCCCCAAATTCATGATTAAATCCTAACCCCAAAAATATGCTATCAACATATGGGGGTCCTTGTTAAGTAATCAGTCCTTGAAGTTAGAACCCTCAGGAATGAGATTTGTGCCCTTAAAAAAAGAGTCATTAGAGAGCGATCACTTTCTTTATGCCATGTGAGAATACAGTTAGTCAGCAGGACCTAAAAGAGGGTTCTAACCTGAATCCTAACAGGATAGCACCCTGATCTCAGACTTCCAGGCCCCATAACTATGAGAATTACATTTCTATTGTTTATAAGCCATCTGATCTATTTAAGGAAACCTCCTGAAAATGAACTAAAACATTCTTATGCTTATTTTAAAACAGCACAAAATACCTAGAGGTCATAAGAAATTTTGTATTTAATTTCAAAACATGTGAAATGCAACTATGTTAGAACCCACAAATCCCTTTTTTTTTTGTGGGCTTTAAGAAAATATGGCCTATGATAAATCATATGGATCCTGAAGTTTAGCTCTAGACTACAAAGGACTGAATACATTTGTACCTTCAAATGCATCAGATGTGTTCAATATGGTATTAACAATTCAGACTGGGCAGTAAGTTACAGGAAATAGGTGCTCTGAGATTGATTGGGCTAATACTTTCTTATTAATTTCTGTCTTGCAAGAAAGTAAAAGCCAGTTTGAATTCATGTGTGGTGGACTCCAGTAGTTGTTTACTATACTTTCTTAAGGCTATTTACCTGCTTGTGTCCACAGACTGGTGAGATGAGACTTAGATTTAATTCAGTTGAAAAAAAAATTGTTGTATTTCTTATATAATGCTGATATTACCACCTGAATATCAAGCTAAAACTTAATTTCAAATGTGAGTTTAACATATAACCATAGAGGAGTGGTGTTGAGCTAAGCTACAGGTCCCAAAAATAAATATTAAAATTATGAGGAATAACATAGAACAAAGCCATTAGAAAGACTCCTCAATAAAAATAGATTATTATATCAGTCAATTTTGAAATTGAATCAAGAGACCTTAGATTTGAATGGGTTGTTTAATTTGTGGAGACATCGCCTGTCACATCTGGTAATTTTAGTAGCCCCTTCACAAACTATGATGAAGAGATAGTGTACTTACACTGTGCTCTAAAAAACTGCATGCTCTCTTAGAGCTTCAAAGAGTTTTACCCAGTCAGTTTCTTTGGGTACACACTACTGCAAGATTCAAATGACATTGGGAGTGTCAGCAACTTACTCCACACAGTTAGGAGCCTTTGGCAAAAGCCCATGACTGTCAACTAGTGTTGACTAGGAGGACTGTGCATTACACAGTTAGGAGAGTTGGCCTTAGGATATATTCCTTTTGAGAGGCAATTTCTACTCTATTATTGAACTTCAATTGAAATTGTTTCTGTTACAGAAGAAAGTAAAACTATTTTAAGACCTGAAAAACTGATCATGTCTTCGGTTATATAAAAACAATATCCTACAAGGGAGGCAGATTCAATCTCCTATTATAGAAAGGATATATTCAATAATATGTATAAGGGTACCCATCATAAGTGAATAGGGTGTGACTACCTACTCCTGTGATTACTTGATTCATAGCCAAATGGATCATTTTTCTCTTTTTACTAGAAGATAGTAAGCAAGTGCTAGAAGGAGTTAGGGTAGAAGGCTAAAATTCAAACTAGAAGGGAGCTGAATTGAAGCTGTATTGCAAGACAGCTATATATTGACCAAAGAAGGAAAAGAAGATCTTCTCATTGGGTAGGATTAAAAACTGTAATCTTCATAGCATCTTAGACAATGGACAGTAGCGATCACTACCTTAGGAGATGTCAGAAGGGCAAAGCCGGCAGAAATCATTCTCCATCGTTTGTAGCTAAAGGTCCAGAATGGGTCTGGGCAGATTTAAGGACTATTCAGTTGAGAGTAATCTCTGTCTGTGATGTATCCTGATGCAGCTGCATGAACATTCGCAGTAATTCTAAGGTTTTAACTCTTTTGGTGTCCATTTGACAGATTTATCTATTACAGAGGGCACATTCTTAGGTAATAATGAGAACTCTTTCCTCCTAAATACTAACAAAGGATTTTGTTCAACAAAAGAGATTTAGAAATGTATAACTTTTAAACTAAAAATGATCTTTTAAGAAAGATGTCCACATATCACAGTTATAAGTATCACTGCTTATTATAATATCATGTGACAGCTTGTTATAATACCATATGAATTCTGATGCTTATAGATCATGTTTTGTGGATGGAGGGCACACTGATCAAGGCAAAGCATATGTGGATATCTGAAACCAGTGTCATTTGGGGATGATTTGGAGCCCCGTGCATCCTTTCAGCTCTCCAGCACTGTGTGATTGCTGCAAATAACAATCTCTCTAGCGGTCCCCAGCTTCAGATTGCATCAATTCTATTCCTGAAGTACGGGGACTCATACTAATAAGTATATCTACTGATGAGGGCACTCTATAGAATTTTGTTTGTTTTTAAAATTGAGGTGAAATTCAATTTAATTTAATTCTATAACATAGAATTAACCATTTTAAAGTAAACTATTCATCACCATTCTATACATTTAACATAGTGTGCAACCACTATCACTATTTAGTTCCAAAGCACTTTTACCAACCCACAGAGAAACCCCATGCCATTAGGCAATTACTCTCTAAGGCATCTCCTACCCCATCTCAGCTCCTGGAAATCCCTAATCTTCTCTACTTATTTATATATTCTGGATATTTCATGTAAATGTAATCATGAATATAATCATGTGGCCTTTTGTGTCTACCTCTTTTACTTACTATAAAGTTTTTGAGGTTAATCAACTGCTTGGCCCAGCACTGCATTTGATGCTTGGAAAAAGCACTAAATATAGAAGATAAAAATTTATGCTCTGAGTTTACGCTTTAATAGCTGGAGAAAGTTGATAACAACATCCGCAACTTTTAAAAAATTATATAAAATTTATAGTATGGTAGAAGGTGATGATTGATATGTGAAAATAAAAGAAAATGTAAAGCAAGGTAAGAAGTAATTAGAGAGATGGAGTCTTTGGTTGCAGTAGAGATGGTTGTAGTAATAAGTAATGGGACAAATCAGGACTTTAAGTGTGTAGATTTTCTTTCTTTTTTTTGTTTGTTTGTTGGTTTAGGGCTGCACCTGCAGCACATGGAGGTTCTCAGGCTAGGGGTCAAATTGGAGCTGTAGCTGCTGGCTTATGCCACAGCCACAGCAATGTGGGTTCTGAGACGTGTCTGCGACCTACACCATAGCTCAGGGCAACACTGGGTCCTTAACCTACTGAGTGAGGCCAGGGATTGAACCTGTATCCTCATAGATACTAGTTAGATCTGTAACCCACTGAGCCACAAGGGGAATCCCAACAGTGTAGATTTATACCAAAAAAGAGAAAGAGGTGAGGATATTGCTTAAGAGGAAGTTGCTCCTTCAGAAAAAATAAATCTAGAAATTCTCTAGTGTGGAAGTGTGCCTAGTGCAGTCAAGAAATGGCAAGGATGTACACAATGGTATATTACTCAGCCATTAAAAAGAACGAAATACCAGCATTTTTTGCAACATGGATGGACCTAGAAACTATCATGCTAAGTGAAGTCAGCCATACAATGAGACACCAGCATCCAATGCTTTCACTGACATGTGGAATCTGAAAAAAGGACAGACGGAACTTCTTTGCAGAACAGATGCTGACTCACAGACATTGAAAAACTCATGGTCTCTGGAGGAGGCAGTTTGGGGGTGGGGGGATGTGCTTGGGCAGTGGGATGGAAATCCTGTGAAATCAGTTTGTAATGATCATTATACAACTACAGATGTGATAAATTTATTTGAGTAATAAAAAAAAAAAGAAAAAAAAGAAAGAAATGGCAAGGATGGAGTTCCAGTGTGGCTCAGTTGGTTAAAGATCCGGTCTTGTCACTGCAGTGGCATGGGATTGATCTCTGGCCCAGGAAACTTATACATTCCCTGGTTGTAGCTGAAAAGAAGGAAGGAGGGAGGAAAGGAGGGAGGGAGATAAAGAGAGAGAGAGAGGCAGAGAGAGAAAGAAAGAAGGAAAGAAAGAAAGAAAAAGAAAGAAGAGAAAGCTATTGTGGCTGGATCCGAGAGACCAGGTAAAAATGATAAAAGTTTAGAGGCCTCACAGAGGGAGCTAGCAAAGATCATGTACACTGGTGTCACATTTTTCATTGTAAGAACCTTGGTTTTTACTCTGGTTGAAATGGGAATTAGTGGGATTAATATGATTAAACTTATGCTTTACTTATCTGATTACTTTATTAAAACCAGATTGGGGTGATATGGTGGATTTAGTAATCCACAGAAGATATGAAGAGGTTTAAACTGTAAGATAGCATGGTGATGGTGAGGAGTGCCTGTACTTTCAAGTACAGTTAACACAATTTCCTGATAAATTGGATATAGTAGGGTTAGAGTGAAAAATCAGTCTAATATTTTTGACCTGAGCAACTGAGAAATGACATTTAGGAGGAATATTTGGATATTCAGTCACTAGAGATCAAATTTAGGATGAGTGGTCTAATCTCTTGGAAGACTTGTGGTGGGAAAGCTTAGATTATGCTCTAAACTATGAAAAGTGAAAAGTCTCCAAGCAGGAAATGTAGACAGGGATCAGACACTGAGATGTAAGGTCATGATACACATCAGCCTGGCTTTGAAGGGGAAAGTGTTCAGTGTCAGTGTCTAAGGTACCAGCACGGCACATAGGGTGGGTGTGCAATCTTGCAGATTTGAAATTTCATTCTTTTCTTGGGGGATAAAATTAGCCTCTCAGAGACCCAACAGAGGAGAGATTTTGGAGAGCGTGTGACCAAGAAGCCAGGTAGGCATAGCAGGTCTTGCCACTCCTTGTCTTAGAACAGGACTTGGCAAATTATGGTGTCCAGGCAAAAGATGGCATTTCTTATGTGTTTGCAATAAAGCTTATTGTAATGTAGTCACATGCATTCGTTTGTACTTTGTCTGTGGAAAATTTTTGCTGGCAATAGCCCTCAGCTGTGTTGGAGGGATAAAAAAAATCAGTTCATCCTCTTGACTAGATGCTATAGTGTACCTTGTATAAATGCTTCCATTTTCATGGGTTTTTTTCCTCCCTTATTTTTAGACTTATGAACAGTTAGCCAAACATATCAAAAATAAAATTTTCGTTTATGTCAGAAACTGGTGCCAATAACACTTGTGCAAATAGTGGTTGTAATAAAGCTTGTCGATTCTGAGACTGCATTAATAACTGATAATTGTTATTGAAAGAAATAATCTATGGCAAGATATTCCTGGGTCATGCTTTAATTTGGTAAGATTCCTAAACAGAACTATTTAAGAAATGAAGTTAGTATCTGTATGAAGTAATACTTTTTGGTAATTTATCCACATCCCTGTTTTTTCAGATGTGAAGAAGAAATTTAAATATGAGCATCTACTTGGATGGCTCATGTCTCTGATAGCAATGTTTAAACAGATAAGACAATGCTATTTTGGAGTCATTTACAACAACTCCTTTATTACTCTTAGCTGCTCAGGTAATATTTTATGTAGAAAAAAAATGTGAGTTTCATAAAACAGAATTATTTCAGAATCTGGAAGCATGTAGAAATCTGTAAAAACATATTCAAATCTCAAGTAAATTGTAGAAAACATTAGTCAAAGGCAAAGGAGTATTTAATTACTGTATCCTAGGATTTCAAATGCCTTTACACAGAAGATATTGGCCAGCTGTTCTTCATCTCCATAGAGGGGAGGGCAACGGAAGCAGGCTTAACTAGTAGCAAGAAAGTTAGCAATGAGGATATTCTACTAAAAAGCAAGAGTGAAAACATTATAGGGCATATTAAGAAATCTTCTCTGGAGATCTTTTAGACATGGATGGATTCTCATTTTTCAGGAATGGGGATCTTGTGGCTCAAGAAAAAGTTGGAGAGAGGACTAGATGTACCTTCCTATCCTGAAAATGCTGTTGGTGACTTTAAAATTCATCATATATTTCTCAACACCTGAAACATGTGGGAGCTAATTCATGTAAGACATTTTATAAATCACAAGTTTTAGTTTAGGATCAAAAGGTCTTGTCTGCTCTTGAGTAATGCCTGGAAACTTGAAAATATTTTAAAGACACAATTTAGCTGATGGCTCCCAAAATAATTTTATATGCCTTCTATCAAAGAATTAAAAAAATGGCAGTGAATAGTTATTGAAGTTAGCTTTAATGTTCACAATCGTTTGAGAAAATGGGATCAAATATTTTTAGGTCCCATGTCAAATTTGTAGAAAACACTTGAAAGAAAAATAAAGTGTATGAGTAATTTCGTAGGTGTCACAAATATATAGTATATATTTTGTGAAAAATATAAAATCATTGATTACCTGTGGAGTAAGATTTTATGTAGATAGGCAGTTTTGAGGGTCAGGTAGTTAAATAGGGCCTCAAACATACAAAGAAGTTAAATATGCAGTCAAAGTAAAAATGAAATATTAAAGGGAGCACTTTCAAAAAAAGGGGGCAACATGTTCAAATTAAAGAAGAGAAAGGTGAAAAAGGGCAAAACAAAATTTCATTGGGATTATTAACCTTATTTTTAAAGCTTTTCTGTCAGAGAGACATTGAATTTGCAGTGGATTTCAGCCATGCCCTAAAATGACATAAAGATTTCATGTTTTGGTTCTAACACACAGGATATGTGTGTTTGGGGGAAGATATTTAACTCTCTGAGCTTCTGATGTGTCATTGTGAATTAAAATAGCTAGTACATATAAAGCACTGATACTAGTGCTGATCACATGGAAGGTGCTCAGTACATGTGGGCTCTTCAGGGTATGAATAGAAGTAATGGTACTATTAATAGGTGTGATAGTAGTACCACTAGTAATAGTGAATTTTAGGACAGCTATAGTGCATTTTATTTATAATACAGCAATATTGATATTGGTTTACATAATCTACTAAGATTAGACATTTTTGAGCTAAATGATATACAGATGTAGTATCCTAAACATCAAAGTTTATATATATACACACACACACACACACACACATATATATATACATAAATATATATACACAGAGAGCTTAGAATGATATTCATTGATGAATTAAAATATGAGTCGGACATGGCTGTATTGTGGACTGTGTAGCAGGACTTCTCAGGATTTGACCAGCATCTATTATGACTAATGGAATCATTAAGGAATGTCATTCTAACATATTTTTCAAATCATCCACAAGGCTAAAGTAAAATAAAGCAAAATTCACTTTAAAGAAATAAAATAGTTTTATAACATTTACTGAAAGAAAGCAAAAGGAGGAAAATCTGTGCCAGTTATACTAAAAGCTTTTACACAGTTGTAATATTTTAGTTATTAACAGCTGCTTACTAAGGGATAGATCAAGAATTTGAACCAAAATTTATAACTTAAAAATGGATGTTAGTAATTATTAAACCACAATATATAGACTCCTACCTATAGGCCCATGAGAGAAGAATTTTATAATTAATTTCTAAAGAATTAAGTTATCTCCCCCAGGACAGAATACCATATATACAAGAATATGAAACAAATAATTGAATTTATATATAACATAATTTCTCTTTTAAATACCTTTTATTTCATGTTAATGTTAAATTATTTTATTTTCAAGAAAAATATTCTTAATATGTAAAAGTTTCGTTTATTCCTCACAAAATGGAAACTAAAACAAGTTCTTGTAGGTAGTTTACTGGTCAAAGGAATATGACTTTGGCACACCATCTGTCACTGCAACAAGGTCATCAGAGTTTTATTCAAAAAAATATTTCAGGAGTTCCCCTGTGGCTCAGTGGAAATGAATCTGACTAGTATCCATGAGGATGCAGGTTCTATCCCTGGCCTCACTTAGTGGGTTAAGGATCCAGCATTAATGTGAGCTGTGGTATAGGTTGCAGACACAGCTTGGATCTTGCATTGCTGTGGCTGTGACGTAAGCCGGTAATTATAGCTCCAATTCAACCCTAGCCTAGGAACTTCCATATGCCACAGGTGCAGCCGTAAAAAGCAACAAAGAAACAAAAATAATTTCATGTAAATTTTCCATAGGAATAGCTAAATTTGAAATAGTTATAGAAAAGAAACTTTTGAGAAATATTGTTTATGGTTTCTTTTATCAGTTTAGATGCCTGTGTGTCTCTTAATCCATTTTTTAACTTCTAAAATCTATTCAGCAAAACTTCCAGCAGCAATATACTGAGTGGTGGAAAGCAAGTTCAACAAATACTGTAACTTGATTCCAGATTAACTCATTTTTAGCCTTCTTTGTTCCTTTTATTTTTCCTTTGAGGATCCAAGTGAATAATTCACATTATGATTTTGATTTCCAATTACAATTCCAATTTCACTGCAGAAATCTACACAATATTTTCCCTACTCTACTATGCATTTTTTTTTCTGAGATTATTTAAAATTCACCGAATGCTGAAACATAGTAATTTTTCTAATATGTATCATCAGCCATTCTGCTTTGAGGTTTACTTGGTTTCCTGTTTTATTCAATTACTCAAATCAGTTTTCATTTTACTCCAGGCTATATGATAATTTTGATAATAATTTAGTTGATCCAATTGATCATAATTTAGTTGACACTAGAATTAAAAAACTATCTTTAATACATTATTTGATTTTTTTTTTTTTACCCATGTCTTTGGGTAAAGAACAGAAAGGCACAGTCTATCCCATGCTAACGAAGTGCCTGGTCTACTCCAATTGCTCAGTTTGATCCAGAAATTCTTTTTAGGCTACCTTTGTGAGAAGAGTGCTTATTTAAAAAAAAATAATAATTTGAAGAGAATTTTCTCACTTGCATCATGGTATGAAACCATTAATTTTCTTTTTGAAAATATTCAAGGTTCTAACTGTGAGTGTCTCATCCTCGCACAGTCTGCACATTGCCTTTTAGAAATCTCAGGGAAGATTTCAGAGAAGACTTCAGTCTGAAATAGTGCTTGATTTTTGCATGTTTTGTAGAGCACATAGATGAAAGCTTCAGTATTTAACCTATTCTTAATTTGAGAGAACATTGAGCTGGTCTACTCATACAGTTTAACAATTGAAATGAATAATTTTGTCCTGTATATTACTGTATATTTTTTGGTTTACAGATATGGCTACATGGGATTTTATGATTCTGCAATGACATGAGAATATTTTATCATGCTCTGAATACTGCTGGACAGCTACAAGCAGCCACATTGGGCTAAGGGCATTGCATAACATGCAGCTTTTTGTCGAAATCCCTCAGCCCGCAGAACTGTAAAGGCAATGCAAGAATCCCGGAACCTCCGCTTGCCCTGCCTGTAGCAGTTCCTCTGGCCATTTTAGACCTGGCAATGATGAGTTTCTAAGGGAGCAGTATTTGTATGCCCTTGGGCAAAAACACATTATCTAGTCTGAGAAACATAAAGGCTGAGTGCTTTAAAGGTGAAATCTAAGATCTTTTTAAAAAGTAGCAATTTTGAAGTTTTCTTCTTCTCCAAATTATTAATATGAAAATTCAGACAACTTGCCTTTTAGTCTGTACTTCATGTATCAACATGAAAAGCATTTTTAATCTTGAGTTTATTAATTCTCTGGGTATAAGCATCTGATGTAAAAGTGAACTTTCTAAAGGCTTAATACAAAATATACTGCTCAATACTTCCTTTTCCCTAACATTGACTCCCACTTACAACAGCTATAAAAAAAAAAAAAGGCAATGAACGTATATATCACTTGCTTCCCAACCTCAGTGTTCACTCCTCAGATATGCCCTCGGGATCCTATGATGCAATGTGAATCTACACAGGGATTTTCCTTAACCTCTGTGACACTTATGGATATATTGGTTTAATCTTGAATACTTCCAGGAAATGGTGCTTATGAAAAATAGCCATTCTCTTTGAAAAAAGAGGAAATACAGATAGTTCCTTATAGCTCAACCTCATGATATATAATTAGTAGCATACTTTAAACCAAAGTTGGTATTGGTAGTTTTCTTTTTTTGGAAAGTTAGTTGGAAAAGGAATAAAAAGATATATAATATTCACTTCTGGTCAGATTAGGTTTCTCATTTGTTTTTCATGGGTGTATAATTCCTCAAAATCTCTGTATAGATGATTTAGGAATAGGAATCAAAACTACATAATGTATTAAGTCCTGCAGTTCTCCCACAAGTAATTACATTAACTTGTGCACATTGTTCATTAAAGTCTTACTTATAAAAAATTTAAAAAAAATGAAATGGCTATGTTTAGGGGATCAGATAAAGAAATTTTGCTACTTCTATGCAATAGTTTACCAATCATATATTAGAAAGGCATACTATACATATACTTTAATTAGAAAAAATATCAAAAAATGAGATTATTATTATAATTATTATTATATATGTCACACACACACTTTTGTGAAAAATTATATCCCTACATATTTACAGTGAATACATCGAGGTAGAGATAAGAAACTTCCGCTTTCAAACTTTTTCTATTTTTCTGTGTTGGAATTTAAATATATATAAATGTTCTCACTGTAGAAATATATATTAAAGAAATTAACAAAGATATGTCAGAATATTGCATTTCAAAATTTTTAAAACTTTGAATCTTGAACAAACCATATAAAAAGATGTAGATTTTCAATTAATGACAAGACTGAACCCATATTTTTTTGGTCTATGATTTACTAGTAAAAAGCACTATGCATCAGGTTCCATTCTAGAAAGTTTTCTTGCATTATCTAGTTCATTCCTCAAAACAAGCTGAGGCTCAAGAATGGTTGAAACAAAAGCAAAGTGCCCATGCTGACATGATTTAGCTAGATTTAAATCTTGACTTTCTGTATCCAGTCAGTTTTTTCTCACCATAACTTAATATTAGATGTGTATTTCTTTAAGTGTAGGAAGAAAAGAAAATTATTTTGTACTTTAATCTTGTAATCTTATGAAAGAGTTAACAGACATAAGGCAATAGCAGTTTACAGTCCTTTACCAAACATATTCTCATATTTTTATGCTATCTAGAATGGCTCAGAAAGGGGAGGCTGAGGAAGATGGCCAAAAGGCAAGTTTGGGAGAAAGATAGTATGCCTACCAGAGGTTTTCAGCACTTCTTGCCAGTTTTTTCTCTTTTTTAAAAAAATAATTTTGGGAGTTCCCACAGTGGCTCAGCAGACACGAATCTGACTAGTATCCATGAGGATGCAGGTTTGCTCTCTGGCCTCTTTCAGTGGGTTAAGGATCCAGCATTGCCATGAGCTGTTCTATAGGTCGCAGACGCAGCTCGGCTCTGGCATTGCTGTGGCTGTGGCCTAGGCTGGCGGCTATAGCTGCGATTCAACCCCTAGCCTGGGAACCTCCATGTGCCGCAGGTACGGCCATAAAAAGACAAAAGAAAAAATTTTTTTGTGTATCATCTTTTCTTTATATAAGTAAGTATAGTCCATTTGTAAGTGAATTAAACATATATTAAACTTAATCTGAAAGGATTATATGTGTTTTCGTTCTTAATATTTACATGAATATAATATGACAGTTAAGTCACTAATATTTTGCCTGTCAGAACTGGGAATTAATTAACTCTATCTGAAATGTAATAAAGTATGATGATAGTTTATAAAAATTTTGACAAAATGAAGTACAAATACAATACTTTTAAATTCTGGTTTTTATTGATAGGTTTCTATAGTGAGCAGACACCAAAAGGTCTACAGAAACATGAGTGTTAAATTATCTAGAACTTTTTTTTTAATTTTCTACTGATGTAAATCAAAGTAAAATGTGGAAATATTTGTTTAAAAGGTTATTCCTTTTGAAGTATCCATTTTATTGATACCACTGAAAATCCTCTCTTCTTCATGTATTCAAATAAAAGCAATTCTAGGAGTTCCCATCATGGCTCAGCAGTCAGCAAACCTGACTAGCATCCATTAGGACGTGGGTTCAATCCCTGGCCTTGCTCAGTGGGCTAAGTATCCAATGTTGCCGTGAGCTGTGGTGTAGGTTGCAGATGCAGCTTGGATCCTGCGTTGCTGTGGTTGTGATATAGGCCAGTGGTTACAGCTCTGATTGGACCCCTATCCTGGGAACCTCCATATGCCACAGGTAAAACCAAAAAAAAAAAAAAAAAAAAAAAAGCAATTCTAAAACTGCATTCCCTGTCCCCCCAAAAAAAAATTATTGAACATTTACATTTTTAATTCATCCATTTGAAGCAATGGTATGACCAAAGTAGTATGTGACATTGTCTCTGATATCCAGACGTTTAAAAAAATCTAGATAGGGAAAGAGTGCATTTTTAAAAGGATATTGTGCATAAATAGAGGGATGGATCTCTATGAAAAATCTAGTCAGCAGTTGAATATGAGTCCCTAATGCCTAGGTGACATACACAGCCATAAAAGGAATTAAAGCAATAAAATAAAATGTGGAACCAACCATGTGAGCAAAAAAGCATCTCTCAGAGAAAAGAACATATGCCAAAGAGCAGAGGGTAGATCATTGGACCACACCAATATTTAATAGATTAAGTTGTTGACAAGAAACCCATCGAGTAGTTGACAAAGGGCACTAAACACAAGAAAAAGAGTAAGAAAGAAAAAAATAGAGAGGAAAAGAAGGATGTCTTATTAGCCATGCAACAGGTAGTCAACAATGCCAAGTTCTGATGAAAGGTCATTAAAATGAATAAAAATTGTTATTTAGAGATAATTCCTAAGACTCTCAGCTATAGAATTAGCACCCTATTATTTTGAGTAACCTTACAATAGAAAGCAAAAAATGAGAATGGACAAGCAAGTGAAGAACTTGGAATTAAAATAATTACTCTTACAAATGGAATATACCTAAGACAATTTAAATAACTAAGAAATGGCATCTGTTTTTGTTTGTTTGTTTATTCATTTTAATATAGAAGCCATGGGATCATCATATCTACCTAGTAAGGATCTAAGAAATATCACAATATATCCATACCTGTTAGCTTACCACAGATAACAAATTTATCTAGAGATATGTTTTTTTCATCCAGTGGATATTTCTTATTATGAAGATTTTAGCCTAGTGTTGTCTTAAAAACGTTACTTTCTACAAATAATTTGAAGGCAGAATATAAAACCTAACATGTAACCATGTAGAGCTGGTACCATACAAAGCTGGTGCCACAAGGAGCTAAAATAAATTGTAAGGGTAAATGAAATATACTAGGAACAATAAGGGAGATTTTCTAGCTTGAATTTAGCACTGGATGGAGGAGAATATATTTACCCTGAGAATCTGTAACCATAAGTTAGTCCTCCTGAAATTTTTGGTGCAAATTCATATGACTAGGGTAGCCCATTAAATCTCAATAAAGGGTTTAATGTCTTATTTTTCCAGGTTGGAAATATTCCTCTAAAGAAATGCAATTCTATTCTTTTCCTTAAAGATAAAATTATGGGGGAAGAAAAAAAAGACACCATGCCTATGAAAAAACAAACTCAGAAAATAATATCTGCATCAAATATTTTTTAAATATTAAAAAATATGAGGACGAAAGTATAAATAAAGACTATTTTTTAAAAAAATACTGAAATGTAATGTTCTGGAAATGACAAATGTTCCATTGACATTCAAAATACAATGGCACTTTAAACTGCTGATTACATAGTATGGAAAGTAAAATTTGTGGACTAGAAAATGAATACCAATAGATTATAGGAATCCTGCATTAATTCACTTTGCTTTATTGTGCATCAAAGATTTTGCTTTTTTTTTTTTTTTTTACAAATTGAGTATTTGTGGCAACCCTGCATCAGGGAAGTCTATTGTTGCCTGCCATTTTTTTTTTGAAAAGCATATGCTCAGATCTTATCTCTGTATAACACCTTGGTAATTCTTGCAATATTTCATATGTTTTCATTATTATTATATTATTATGCTGATCTTTGATCAATGAACTTTGATGTTACTGTTGTAATTGTTTCAGTGTGCCACAAATGATAGCCATATATACTGAAGAACTTAATCAGTAAATGTTGTGTGTGGTGTGACTGCTCCACCAAACAGGCATTTCTCATCTCTGTGCCTTTCCTTGGGCTTCTCTGTTCCCTGAGATATAACAATATTAAAGTTAGGCCAATTAATAATACTACAATGACCTCTAACAGTGAAAGGGAAAGTCACATAGCTCTCACTTTAAATTAAAAGCTTCAAATGATTAAGCCTAGTGAGGAAGACTTAACAAAAGCCAAGATATGCTGAAAACTAGGCTTCTTGTTAAGAGTTCGCCAAACTGTGAATGTGAAGGAGAAGTCAGTGAAGGAAATTAAAAGTGCTACTCCAGTGAACACATGAATAAGACAGCAAAATGATGTTATTGCTGATATAGAAGAAGTTTTAGTGGTCTGCATAGAAGATCAAATAGGCCATAACAGAGATGGGATTAAGATGGCAGAATAGAAGGACTGGAGCTCAACTTCTCTCTTAAAACAACAAAATTCACACTTAAAGACTGAGCACTCTTCACCCAAATGGACTGGACCTTAAAAAAGATATCCTACTCCAGAAGAAAAAGGAGGACACATCAAGAGGTAGGAGGGGTGATTTCACAATATAAACAACTCCTTACCTCCTGGGTGGGAAGCCTCACAGACTGGAAACTAACTGGTTCACAGAGACTCACCTACAGGAGTGACAGTTCTGAGCCCTACAACAAACTCTTTTGTGTGGGGATCTGGCACTGGGAGAAAGAGCGCCTGGAGCATCTGGCATGGAAGGCCAGTGGGAGTTGTGCGCAGGAACTCCACGGGACTGGGGGAAATGGAGACCCCATTCTTAAAAGGTGTACACAGACGTTCACGTGCACTGGGTCCCAGGGCAAAGCAAAGACTCCATAGGAATCTGGGTCAAACCTGACTGACATCCTGGGAAAACAGGGGTGAATGTGGCTTGTTGTGAGGAAAGGACATTGAAGGCAAAGCTCTCAGGAATATTCAGCAGCTGCCTTTCTCTGGAGGTGGCCATTTTGGGAAAATCTGGCCCCACCCGTCAGTCAGCACTGAGAAGCCCCAGGGTAAACAACAACCCAGGTGGGATCACAGCCCCACCCCTCAGTAAACTGGCTACCTAAAGACCCCTCGGGCACACAGCTGCCTCTAATCTCATCCAGAGACTAAGCCCCAACCACCAGAGGGGCAGGCATCAGCCCCTCCCATCAGGAAGCCTACAGCAAGCCCCCAATACCGGCTTCAGCCACAGGGGAGCAGACATCAGAAGTAAGAGAGACTACAACTCTAGTATCTGTAAAAAGGTCAACACACCAAAAGCCTATAACAATGAAAAGACAAAGAACTATAACTCAGATGAGGGAGAAAGGAAAAACCCCAGAAAAACAGCTAGGTGATGAGGAGATTCTTAGCCTCCCGGAAAAAGACTTTAGATTGTTGATGCTGAAGATGATGCAAGACATTGGAAATAAACTGGAGGCAAAGATGGATAACTTATAGGAAACACTGAGCAAAGAGATACAAGATATAAAACTTAAACAAGAAGAGATGCAAAATACAATCACTGAAGTAAAGAATTCACTAGAAGCAACTACCAGCAGAATACAGGAGGCAGAAGAAAGAATAAGCGAGGTGGAAGACAGCTTAGTGGAAATTACAGATGCAGAACAGAAAAGAAAAGAGAAAACAGATTGAAAACAAATGAAGAGAGTCTCAGAGAACTCTGGGACAATGTTAAATGCACCAATATCCATATTATAGGGGTGCCAGAAGGAGAAGAGAGAGGGAGAGAGAAAAAATATTCCAAGAGATAATAGCTGAAAAATTCCCTAACATGGGGAAGGAATCCCTCACTCAAATCTAGGAAGCACGAGTACCATATAAAATAAACCGAAGGAGGAACACCTCAAGACACCTAATAATCAAACTGACCAAAATTAAAGACAAAGAGAAAATCTTTAAAGCAGCTAGGGAAAAGAAACAAGTAACATAGAAGGGAACCCCGATCAGGTTTTCAGCAGATTTTTCAACAGAAACTCTGCAGACCAGAAGGGAGTGGCATGATATACTTAATGTGATGAAAGGAAAAACCTCCAACCACGATTATTCTACCGAACAAGACTCTCATTCAAATTTGAAAGAGAAATCAAAACCTTCACAGATAAGCAAAAGCTGAGAAAATTCAGCAACACTAAACCAGCCTTACAACAAATACTAAAGGAACTTCTCTAGGCAGAAAAGAACGAGAGAAGAAGGAAAGAAAAAAGAGCAACAAAAACAAATCCAAAGCAATTAATAAAATGGCAATAAGAACATACATATCAATAATTACCTTAAATGTTAATGGACTAAACGCCTCAACCAAAAGGCATAGACTGGGCTGAATGGATTAAAAAACAAGACCCATATATATGCTGTCTTCAAGAGACCCACATCACTTCTAGGGACACATACAAATTGAAAGTGAGAGGATGGAAGAAAATATTTCATGCAAATGCAGATCAAAAGAAAGCTGGAATAGCAATACTCATATCAGACAAAATAGACTTTAAAATGAGGAATATTTTAAGGGACAAAGGACATTACATAATGATCAAAGGATCAATCCAAGAAGATGATACAACAATTTTAAATATCTACACACCCAAAACAGGCAACTGCTAACAACCTTAAAAGGAGAAATCAACAATAACACAATAATAGTGTGGAACTTTAACACCCCACTTACAGCAATGGACAGATCAAACAGGCAGAAAATCAATAAGGAAACATAGGCCTTGAATGATACATTAAACCAGATGGACTTAATAGATATTTATAGGACATTTCATCGAAAAGCAACGGAGTACACATTCTTCTCAAGTGCACATGGAACATTCTCTAAGATTGATCACATCCTGGGCTACAAATCCAACCATGGTAACCTTATGAAAATTGAAATCATATCAAGCATCTTTTCCAACCCCAACACTATATGACGGGAAATCAACAACAAGAAAAAAACTGCAAAAAACACAAACACGTGGAGACTCAACAACATGCTACTAAACGACCAATGGATCACTGAAGAAATCAAAGAGGAAATTAAAAAATACCTAGCAGCAAATGACAACGAAAATACGACACTCTAAAATCTATGGGATGCAGCAAAAGCCATTCTAAGAGGAAAGTTTACAGCAGTACAAGCCCACCTCAGGAAACAAGAAAAAGCCCAAATAAACAAGCTAACTTTACATCTAAAGCAGCTAGAGAGAGAGGAACAGACAAGACCTAAAGTTAGTAGAAGGAAAGAAATCATAAAGATCAGAGCAGAAATCAATGAAATAGAAACAAAGAAAACCACAGAAAACATCAATGAAATGGAAAGCTGATTCTTTGAAAAGATCAACAAAATTGATAAACCCCTAGCTAACTTATCAAGCAAAAAAGAGAGAGGACTCAAATCAATAAAATTAGAAATGAAAAAGGGGAAGTAACAACAGACATTATAGAAATACAAATGATCGTAAGAGACTACCATATGCAACTATATGCCAATAAAATGGAAAACCTAGAAGAAATGGACAAATTCTTAGAAAAGTACAATCTTCCAAGACTAAACCAAGATGAAATAGGAAAGATGAATGGACCCATCACAAGAAACAGAAATTGAAACTGTGATTAAAAACCTCCCAACCAACAAAAGTCCAGGACCAGATGGCTTCACAGGAGAATTCTGTCAAACATTTAGAGAAGAGCTAACACCTCTCCTTCTGAAATTATTTCAAAAAATTGCAGAAGGGACATTCCCAAACTCATTCTATGAGGCCACCATCACCCTAATACCAAAACCAGACAAAGATTCCACAAAAAAAGAAAACTACAGGCCAATTTCACTGATGAACATCGATGTAAAAATTCTCAACAAAATACTAGCAAACCACATCCAACAATACATTAAAAGGATTATACATCATGATCAAGTGGGATTTATCCCAGAGGTGCAAGGGTTCTTCAATATCCGCAAATCCATCGGTGTGATACACCACATTAACAAACTGAAGAATAAAAACCATATGTTCCTCTCAATAGATGAAGAAAAATCCTTTGACAAAATCCAACACCCATTTCTGATTAAAAACCCTTTAGAAAGTGGGCATAATGGGAACCTACCTCAACATGATAAAGGCCATATACAACAAACTCACAGTGAACATCATTCTCAATGGTGAAAAGCTGAAAGAATTCCCGCTGAGATCAGGAAAAACACAAAGATGTCCGTTCTCGCCACTACTATTCAACATAGTTCTGAAAGTCCTAGCCACAGCAATCAGAGAATTAAATAAAAGGAATCCAACTTGGAAAGGAAGAAGTAAAACTATCCCTATTTGCAGATGACATGAAACTATACCTAGAGAATCCCAAAGACTCTACCAGAAAACTGTTAGAGCTCATCCACGAATTTGGCGAAGTTGATACAAAATTAATACACAGAAATTGAAGGCATTTCTATACGCTAACAATGAAAGATCAGAAAGAGAAATTAGGGAAGCAATCCCATTTACCATTGCATCCAAAAGAATAAGCTACCTAGGAGTAAACCTACCTAAAGACACAAAAGACCTGTACTCTGAAAACTATAAGCCACTGATGAAAGAAATCAAAGATGACACAAATAGATGGAAAGACATACCATGCTCGTGGATTGGAAGAGTTAATATTATCAAAATGACTATTCTACCTAAGGCAATCTACAGATTCAATGCAATCCCTATCAAATTACCAAGGACATTTTTCACAGAACCTGAGAAAATATTTTAAAGTTTGTTTGGAAGCAGAAAAGACCCAGAATAGCCAAAGACATCCTGAAAAAGAAAAATGGAGCTGGAGGAATCAGACTCCCGGACTTCAGACTAGGCTACAAAGCAACAATCATCAAAACTGCATGGTACTGGCACAAAGACAGAAATATAGATCAGTGGAACAGGACAGAAAGCCCAGATTTCAACCCACACACTTACAGCCAACTAATATATGACAAAGGAGGGAGGGATATACAATGGAGAAAGGACAGCTTGTTCAATAAGTGGTGCTGGGAAAACTGGACAACCACATGGAAAAGAATGAAATTAGAATACTCCCTAACACCATACACAGAAATAAACTCAAAACGGATTAAAGACCTAGATATAAAACCAGACACTATAAAACTCTTAGAGGAAAACATAGGCCAAACACTCTCCAACATAAACGACAGCAACATCTTCTCAGATCCACCTCTTAGATTATTAACAATAAAAACAAAAATAAACAAATGGGACCTAATCAAACTTAAAAGTTTCTGCACAGCAAAGGAAACTCTAAACAAAACCAAAAGACAACCCACAGAATGGGAGAAAATCTTCACAAGTGAATCGGCTGACAAGGGATTCATCTCCAAAATTGATAAACACCTTCTGCAGCTCCATACCAAAAAAGCAAACAACCTCATCAAAAATGGGCAGCAGATCTAAACAGACAGTTCTCCAAAGACATACGGATGGCCGGGAAACAAATGAAAAGATGTTCAACATCACTCATTATTAGAGAAATGCAAATCAAAACCACTCTGAGGTACCACCTTACACCAGCCAGAATGGCCATGATCAAAAAATCTACAAACAATAAGTGCTAGAAAGGGTGTGGAGAAAATGGAACCCTATTACACTGTTGCTGGGTTTGTAAATTTGTGCAACCACTGTGGAAAACAGTATGGAGATTTCTCAGAAAACTAAAAATAGAACTACCATTTGATCCAGCAATCCCACTCCTGAGCATTTACCCAGAGAAAACCACGACTTGCAAAGACACATGTACTCCAATGTTCATTACAACACTATTTACAATAGCCAAAGCAACCTAAATGTGCATCAACAGAGGAGTGGATCAAGAAGATGTGTTACAAATACACAATGGAATATTACTCAGCCATTAAAAAGAACGAAATACCAGCATTTTTTGCAACATGGATGGACCTAGAAACTATCATGCTAAGTGAAGTCAGCCATACAATGAGACACCAGCATCCAATGCTTTCACTGACATGTGGAATCTTAAAAAAGGACAGACTGAACTTCTTTGCAGAACAGATGCTGACTCACAGACATTGAAAGACTCATGGTCTCCGGAGGAGGCAGTTTGGGGGGTGGGGGGATGTACTTGGGCAGTGGGATGGAAATCCTGTGAAATCAGTTTGTAATGATCATTATACAACTACAGATGTGATAAACTCATTTGAGTAATTAAAAAAAAAAAACAAATTGGCCACAACATTTACTTAAACTAAAGCCTAATACAGAGCAACCTCCTAACTCTTTTGTTCTGTGAAAGTAGAGAGAGGTGAGGAAACTTCTGGCAAAGAAGTTTGAAGGTAGCAGAGATTGGTTCATGAGGTTGAAAGAAAAAAACCATCTCTGCAACATCAAAGTGTAAGGTGAAGCAGCAAGTGGTGACATAGAAGGTGAAGAAAGTTATCCAAACATCTAGTAAGATAATTAAGATGGCTACACTAAACAATAGATTTTCAATGTAAACAAAACAGCCTTCTATTGGAAGAAGATGCCATCTAGAACTTTTGTAGCTAGAGAGAAGTCAGTGTCTGGCCTCAAAAATTCCAAGGACAGATTGACCCATCAGGGGCTAGTTTAGCTGGTAACTTTCAGTTGACGCCAATGCTCATTTACTATTCTGAAAATTCTAAGTCCCTTAACGGTTATTCTAAATCTACCCAGGCTTTGCTCCAAGAAGGGAACCATAAAGCGTGGAAGACAGCACATGTCTTTACAACAAGGTTTACTGAATATTTTAAGTCCATTGTTGAGACCTACTTCTCAGAATAAAAGATTCCCTTCACATTACTGCTCATTGGCAATGCACCTGATCACTCAAGAGCTCTGAAGGAGATGTACAATATGATGAATATTGTTGTAATGCCTGGTAATATAAAGCCATTTTGCAGCCCATGGATCAAGGAATAATTTCAAAATTCTCTGAGAAATCTGTGGAAATTCATATAAATTTTTTCTGCATTCTTCCAATCTAAGAACACCCTATATCTTTCCATCTCTTTGTATCATATTTAACTTATTTCATTGGAGCTTTATATTTTTTAGAGTGCAGGTTTTTTCCCTCCTTAAGTAGGTTTATTTCTAAGTTTTTCATTCTTTTCGATGAAATGGTAAATGAGTTGTTTCCTTAATTTCTCTTTCAGATATTTTGTTGTTACTCTATAGAAATGCAACAGATTTATGTATATTAATTTTGTGTCCTGAGACTTTACCAGATACATTGATGAGATCTAGTTGCTTTCTGGTAGCATCTTTAGGATTTCTATGTATATTACTATGTCACCTGCAAACAGTAAGAGTTTTATTTCTTATTTTCCAATTTGGATTTCTTTTATTTCTTTTTCTTCTCTGATTGCTGTGGTTAGGACTTCCAAAACTATGCTGAATAAAAGTGGAAGTGTGAACACCCTTGTCTTGTTCCTGATCTTAGAGAAAATGTTTCTAGCTTCTCACCATTGAGTATGATGTCAGCTGTAGCTTTGTCATATATACCCTTACTTTATCAAAGTAGTTTCCCTCTATGGCCACTTTCTGGAGAGTTTTTATCATAAACAGATATTGAATTTCATCAAAAGATTTTTTTCTTGGATTGGAAGAAACAATGTTATCAAAATGACTTTACTACCCACAACAATCTATAGATTCAGTGCAATTCCTATCGAATTACCAATGACATTTTTCACAAAACTAGAGCAAAAAAATTTTTTTAATTTATATGAAAATAAAAAGAGACCCAAAATAGCCAAAGCAGTCTTGAGAAATAAAAACACAGCTGAAGGAATCAGGCCCCTAATTTCAGACTGCACTACAAAGCTACAGTAATCAAAACAGTATGGCACTGACACAAAAACAGAAATATCAATCCATGGAATGGAATAGAAAGGCAAGAAATCAACTACACAACTATGGTTAATTAATCTATGACAAAGGAGTTAAGAATATACCATGAAGAAAAGATTTCAATGTTTTCCATAAGTAGTGATGGGAAAACTGAACAGCTACATGTAAAAGAATGAAATTAGAACATTCTCTAGCACCATACACACAAAAAAAATTCAATATATATTAAAGACCTAAATATAGGACAAGATATTATAAAACTCCCTAGGAAAACATAGGCAGGACACTCTCTGACATAAAGTGCAACCATATCTTTTAGGATCCTTCTCCTAGAGTAATGGAAATAAAAACAAAAATAATCAATTCTTACCTCATTATAGAAAATGGTCTAATAGACATTTAAATTAAGATATGAAATGTTATAGTTTTTGAAGAAATAAGAAATTAAATGTTTATAAACAAGATGAAAATAAGTGATAACATCAATATATATTACCATATTATATATTAGAAATTCTATTCATCAAAAGATTCTATAAATTGATTTAAAGCAAAAAATGCTAAATAGAGAAAATGGTACCATAATAATTCCAAAAGTATTATGAATTGATATTTATTACTTATTAAAAACTACTAGTCAATAGTAATTAGATTAAAAAGAAAAAACTAAGCACATACACATATTTCAGGGAATAAAAAATACTGATGCTATCCTTCGGTGAAGAAACCTACAAAAAGTTACAAAAAGTTGTCTTATCCTCATTAATAATCATGGAATCAAAATTAAAAACTCAAGCTATGATTGCATAGCTACTGAATTCACATAAATTAACAGTATCAAGCACTAGAAAATATGTGAGGAAGTAGCCATTCTTGCCATGTGCTGATTAGATTGCAGGTTGTCACAAACACTTTAGAAAAGGATCTGTCATTGCCTGGTATGTTATAAATTTCTTACTTATCCTATGTATTAATGCCACCCTGATGATATAAACTTGTTCTGTTCAAAAATTTGGCTCAAATGTCCAGACTGATGATGTCACATATATACCTAGAGGATTATAAAAAACAATGTTGTTACTCATATAATGAGGTGTTTTGGGGAGAGCAAGGCAGGAGTTCTAAGCCAGTCTGAAAATGACTTAAGGGAGCAGGGAAAGAGACTCAGTTGAGACTTTGGGTGTTTACGAGGTAGAGTCAAGGTAAGGGTTTGAAGTTCCCATTTGCACCAAAGAAGCACCTGGGCTTTCTCACCAGTTTTCTCAGATGTGGGGCTGAAGGGAAAAAGGGTGAGTGAGACTCAAAAGCTGTCAGCAATCAAACATGGAGTCAGACTCTATATTACACTAATTTTTAGTCATTTCCCTCTCCTCTATGTACCCTAGACAAATGATTTCACACATACCCCTGCATACATGCTTATAAGTTTTTTCTTTTTTTTTTTTTTTTTTTTTTTTTTTTTTTGTCTTTTGTCCTTTTAGGGCCTCACCTGAGGCATATGGAGGTTCCCAGGCTAGGGGGCCTAATCGGAGCTACAGCTGCTGGCCTATGCCACAGCCACAGCAATGCCAGCTTTGAGCCGTGCCTGTGACCTACACCACAGCTCACGGCAATGCCGGGTCCTTAACCCACTGAACAAGGCCAGGGATTGAACCCACAACCTCATGGTTCCTAGTTGGATTTGTTAACCACTGCACCATGACAGGAAGTCTGAGAATTTTGGTTTTTTTTTAATTTCATTTAATTTTTTAAAAATTTTATTGGGGTATAGCTCATCTACAATGTTGTATTGGTGTCATGTTTACAGCAAAATGGATCAGTTATACATAAGTAGATATCCATTCTTCCCCCACCTGGTTATTACTGAACATTGAATAAACCTCCCTGCACTATTCAGTATATCCTTGTTATCTATTTTATATATAGTAGCACGTATGTGTGTGTTAATCCCATTCTCCCAATTTATCCCTCCCTCCCCTTTGGTAATCCTAAATTTAATTTCGAAGTCTTTGAATTTGTTAAATAAATAAATTCTTTTGTATCGTTTGTTTTAGATTCCACATATAAGGTATAGTGTGTGATATTTATCTTTGGCATACTTCACTTAATATGATAATCTCTATATCTATCCATAGAGATTTTGATAATATCTATGTCCATCCATGCTGCAAATGGCATTATTTCATTCTTTTTCATGGCTGGGTAATACTCCATTGCATGTATGTACCATATCTTTCTTATCCAGTTCTCTGTTGATTGGCATTTAGGTTGTTTCCATGTCTTGGCTATTGTAAATAGTGCTTCAGTGGACATTGGGATGCATCTATCTTTTCAAATTATGCTTTTTTCTAGATATATGCCCAGGAGTGGGATTGCTTGATCATATAGTAGTTTTATATTCAGTTTTTTAAGGAACCTCCATACTGTTCTCCATAATCGTTGTATTAATACATTCCTAGCAACAGTGTAGAAGGGTTCCCTTTTCTCCACACTATCTCCAGCATTTATTGCATGTAAGACTTTTTGATGATGGCCATTCTTACTGGTGTGAGGTAATATCTCATTGTAGTTTACACTTGTAATTTGGTGATAATTAATAGTGTTGAGCATCTTTTTGTCTTTTGTCTTTTTAGGGACACACCTATGGCATATGAAGGTTCCCAGGCTAGGGGTTGAATAGGAGCTACAGCTGCCAGCCTATGCCACAGCCACAGCAGCTTGGGATCTGAGCTGCATCTGAGACATACACCACAGCTCATGGCAACACCGGATCCTTAACCCACTGAGCAAATCCAGGGATCAAACCCATGTCCTCATGGACACCAGTCAGGCTCATTAGCCACTGAGCCATGACAGGAACTCCAATGTTGAACATGTGCTTTTTGGTCATCTGTCGTCTTTGAAGAAATGTTTGTTTAGATCTTCTGCCCATTTTTTGATTGAGCTGGTTTTTGTTGTTGTTTTTATATAAAACTGTGTGAGATGTTTGTATATTTTGGAGATTAGCCCCTTGTCCATTGCTTCATTTGCCAAGATTTTCTCCCATTCTGTGGGATTTCTTTTTGTTTTGTTTATGGTTTCTTTTGCTTCATCAGACAAAGATACCATAAAAAAAGAAAATTTCAGGCCAATATCTCTGATGGACATAGACACAAAAATCCTCAACAAAATTTTAGCAAACTGAATGTAACAATACATTAAAAGGTTCACTCATCATGCTCAAGTGGGATTTATACAGGGATGCAAGGATCCTTTAATATCTGCAAATCAATCAATGTGATATACCCCACTAACAAACTAAAGAATAAAAGCCATATAATCATCTCAACAGATGCAGAAAAATCTTAGGCAAAATTCAACACCCATTTTTGATAAAAACTCTCCAGAAACTTGGAATAGAGTGAACCTAGCTCAACATAAAAAGCCATAAATGACAAACCCACAGTTTACATCATTCTCAATAGAGAAAATCTGAAATGATTTCTGCTAAGATCAGGAACAAGATAAGGATGTCCACTCTCACCACTTTTACTCAACACAGTTTTGGTAGTCCTAGCCATGGCAATCAAAGAAGAATTTTTTTTAACGGAAATGTCACTACTACTGGTTATATACACACTGGGAATTAGAAGATACAGCACACAAATAAATAAATAAATTATAGTATAATATGCAACATAGTAATACATAAGCCATTGATAAATAACTTCCTAAAGTATACTATTAAATTATTAAAAAATCATATTCCATTTACATAATTTAAAAACTGGTAGATATAAAATATTATATAAGCATATGCAGAGTTTGGGGAGCTATATTTAGGTTTTGAGATGTAAGGAAAATTAAGGTCACGTCTAAAACAAAATTCAGCCCCATGGTTAATTTTGGGGGGGGATTATAAAATAAGAGAATGTAAAGAGTGGTTATTTTAAAACTTAATATACCAAGACTAGTGCTTCTCTGGCATCGTCGCATTTAACTGTAGAATCCTTGGGAACATCTTTGCTCTGCCCCAGACTACTGAATCAGAATCCATATTAAAAAATCTCCCTGTACACATTAAAGTCTAAGAAGCAATAACCTTAAATACTAATTCTGTTGTTTTTCTTAGCTTGAGTATTGCCTGTGTTAGTGTTCATTTTATGGTTATCTGAAATATTCATAAAATAGTTGTATCTGTTTCTTTTTTCTTTTGCAAATCACATACCTGTTAATTTCCAGTTTTCAAGTTTGTAAATCATGGCACTGGATCTAATAATTCCTTTATATTTGTCAAGGAATATACATGTGGGAGTGTTTCCATATTCTGGAAAAAAATTCCACTGTTTTAAAATTATTTCAACCTCTAGTAATAAAGTTTTATACAATGAAGATTATATTGAAATATATTCCTTTTAGTGCAGGTGTTATGGCATTTTATTACAGATAATTCAAATTATATTTATGTACCTAGAATTTTCCTATTCAGGCATTTCTAGATTCTTTTATACCTTTGTCACTTTCATTAAAATATAACTTATAGATTAATATACATGAAAAAATATCTAAAATTTAGAAGTTTTAATAAATTATTTGACCATTTGGATATCATTGCTACCTTGTTGACTCTTACAAAATTTCTTTATTCATAGTAAACTTCTAACTATAGAGTTCAAGTCCTTTAAAATATTTCTGTCTTTACATCCTGTATGAAAGATACATGTTCTGATTAAGATATTAAAATTCTTATACCTCTCCTGAGTTACCTGCCTCTATCCCTGGATTATTTTCCCAGCTCTTTCCTCTCCACAGAATAGTCCATCCCCTTGGCTCTTGGCTCTATCTTCCATTCTCTCCTTTTCTTCCCTGAAACCTCTCTGAATACTCCCATTATCTTCCTCTGTGCTTCTGTCAATAGTGTGATTGCATTTGGTCCTCTGTGTCTTGTGTTCCGCACCCCCAGATTTGATCAAGGATGGGTCAATATATTTGGAAAAAAACTTCCAGAGTTCTGCAAAGCAAAACTTGTATTTTCCATGCACTGATAACTATTTACATAATACTTACACTGCATTTACAGCATTTCTATAACATTTGCATTGTCTTAGGTATTAGAAGTTATCTACAGATTATTTTAAGTATAGGGAATGATCTGCGTAGGTTACATGCAAATACTGTGCCGTTTTATAATAGGAGACTTGTGGGTCCAAGAATCATGGTATCCACCGGGGTGCTGGAACAAATCCCCTGCAGGATACTGAGGGACAACTGTATATCTATTTCAGCATTTACATTATCTTACATTATTCAACGTGTATCATTCACCTTCAAATAAAATCTTTGAGAAAAGGGACCACATTTTACTGATTTTTATAACCTCGTTATACCTACTGTGCCTTGTAAATTTTTAATACATTCCAGCATTCATTTTTACTGATGGAACACCACAAATTCCTTATCTAATATATAATCATAGACAATAAATATGCATCATTCTGTTTGGCATAGGACATTTGTTATCTGGCCTTCTAACTTTATGATTTGGATTTTACATGAAAGAAAACAAAGTCATTACCTCACTCGATGTAGCACAGCATTTACAAAGAAGAATATTAATTTGTTTCTGTCCTTGATCCTCAATGTTTTTGATGACTGCATGCCAACAGATGAGGCTATAATTTGCTAAATAGTAGAAGACATGGTCTCTAGTCTTAAATTATCTTGTCTATTTTGCACCTAATGACATAAATAGTGTTCATAATATTTCCATTTGTATTATTAAAGGATCAGAACACATCAGGCTTTTCATAGTTCAGTCACCTCTCTGCTAATAAAAAGAGCCATAAAACTTGAGAAAGTTTATTGACTTGCTTCAGGGTGGGTTTAGTTAATGGAATTTATAGCAAGAAGTTGGACAACTGGAGGTGGAAGAGGTCAGGTCTGTCTTTCCTGCTGCCTCCTTTCGTCGTGTCCTTGGATCTGGTTGTAGCATCATACCAAGATTAAGGTCCCACTGAGTGGCCCTTATTCTGTGTGTTTAGGAGACATTATTTCCTTATTTACCACCTTAGCCCTAGAGGTGGCAACAGCTTCTTGTTACTAGATTCTGAATGTCATAACCTCCCTTACACCCTTATTCCTGCTCACACTTATGAATTCAAGCGTGCCCATATATTATTGTTACATATTTTTAGGGTTATCATTTATTTAGGATTTTTTTTTTTTTTTTTTTTTTTGTGGCCACACCTGCGGCCTATGGAAGTTCCCAGGCTTGGGATCAAATTGGAGCTGCAGCTGCCAGCCTGTACCATAGCCACATTAACTTGGGATCCAGCCACATCTGGGACCTACATCACAGCTCATGGCAACGCTGGATCCTTAACCCACCGAGCAAAGCCAGGGATTGAACCCACGTCCTCGTGAATACTGGGGTTTGTTACTGCTGAGCCACAACGGGAATTCCTATCTAGGATTTATTGATGGGAAGGACCACATGTCATGTCAGACTCAGCTGATTTCAGATTACATGTCTGAAGGCTCAGAGATATTATCCTCATGGAACCAGAATTGAAAAGTTGCTATATTAATGCTGCAAGGTATTTTTAAACTTGTGTAAAATCAAAAAGATTATTTATAGAAACACTACATCTGGATGATTATTATATTGGTGGACACTGTTTGGTTCATATTGAAAAAGTTGTATTTTAAAAATGACAAAATTTTGCTTTTCAAATATATTCTAACGTCATTATGATAGAATGGGGGAAAAAAGTGTGAATATGTTGTTCATTCTTCTGAAAGAAGAGAAACCATCAGGATGGTGCTCTCTTACCTTCCAGGGCTATATTATTTTCTCTTTGCTCTAGTCCTTGCAGTTTATTTATATTTTGTTCATAAATTTATTCATTTATAAAGGGCTTTGGGGGGGCTTCATTTTATCCATCAATTAATAATTTTGATTGGAAATGTTTTTATAATGTATGTTTCTTGCCATGCTTCTAGAAATAGAAAGGATGACTGACTGCTAGATTTTTATCTTTGTATTTCTCAGAGAAAGCACATAATAAATACCCAATAGGTAGGTTATATGAATGCTTGTATAGGAACATGCATGTAGCTAATCTTATAATCCTTAGTAATTATTTTTTTTTTTTTTTAATTTATGGCTGCACTTGTGGCATGTGGAAGTTTCCAGGCCAGGGATTAAATCTGAGCTCCAGCTGTGACCTCTGCCACAGCTGCAGCAATGCCAGATCCTTTAAGCCACTGCACCAGGCCAGTGATCAAACCCTTGCCTCCTTAGCAACTGGAGTCACTGCAGTCGGATTTTGAACCTACTTTGCATCCAGCAGAAACTCCTAGCTTTTGGTAGTTCTTAAGTGAATATCTCCATCTTTGCCTATACATGATACTGTAAACAGTGTTATATAAAATACCACTAAGATTTCTGAACCTGTGTTCATTCTCTCTTGTACTTCTATAATTGCAGTAGGAATTGAATTACTGAAAGAATTCTAAACAAGCTTTGTAGCCATCATGTTAAGAAAAAAAAAAATAGTTTTGGGGGTTTCTCAAGCCAGTACTTCTTATTAGGAGCTTCCCATTATGCAAGGAAAGAAATAGGATTTCTAGACTTCACTTAGACATGCTTCAAAGAGGTAGGGGGCAAATTTACTTCTATAGCTACTCACCCTGAAGCCCAATGTGTACGCCTGGCTTGTTAAAGCAACTGCTAAGTCATGGACAGAAGCACAAAAACAAATCAAAGGGTAATATTTCTCCCTCATCTTAAGTCAATTTGAGTGCCTCTAGCTTTTAAAGATTTCTTATACAAATTTACAGCATTCTTTTCTCTTTATTTTGAATAATTGAGATATTTCCAGTCGATTGTAAATCACATTTCTGATATAAATGCTATGCTTATTATTATGAAAAGCTTATCTGCATTGAATTTTTTTTTTTTTTTTTTTTGTCTTTTTGCTATTTCTTTGGGCCACTTCCGCGGCATATGGAGGTTCCCAGGCTAGGGGTCGAATCGGAGCTGTAGCCACTGGCCTACGCCAGAGCCACAGCAACGCGGGATCCGAGCCGCGTCTGCAACCTACACCACAGCTCACGGCAACGCCGCCGGATCGTTAATCCACTGAGCAAGGGCAGGGACCAAACCCGCAGCCTCATGGTTCCTAGTCGGATTTGTTAACCACTGCGCCACGACGGGAACTCCCAGAATTTTTATATTTCAGTTTTAAATTTGGTTAATAAAATAATCGTATTCAGAATATTGGTAAAGAAAACAAGTGTACCTTTGCCACACATGATAACTTTTAAAAAGTTAAGTAAAATTAAGGTTTTGGCTTGAGGCTCAATCATGGCAAATTTCCAGATGAAAGGCAGAATAGCCTTAATTCTGAAAACACAGAAATAGAGATATAAAAGAAGATCTTTTTACGGCTGTAACTATACCTGTCACTGCACATGACAGATGTAATGAGTGTGGTTCCCTCAGGTTCCAGGGAAAATGAAATAGGAACCTCAGGAGATCTTATCATTTACAAGAAACTTAAAAGGCTGACAGATATTTTTATTGGATGTGTGTAATTTTTGTATTGCTCCACTGTGATTTTCCACTCAGTGTTGTTATCATTACTAATGGTATTTATTGTAAACAATGCTTCAGGGCAGTCTGTCCATCAGAAATATAATGTGAACTATACATATAAGCTGTATATGTGGTCTAAAATTTTCCAGTAGTCACACTAAAAAATTACAAAAAACTGAAATTTAATTTTACTTGTGTGTGTGTGTGTGTGTATATAATTTATTTTCCACATGATATTAATTATATGGCTGATATCTCATGATTCATTGTATTTATGTTGTGTCAGTTGTAAGTTCTCTTTAATTTCTCATTTATTTGAACGCTCTCACATTTTTTGTCAATGAGTCTAGTGAAAGTTTTATCAATTTTGTTTATCTTGTCAAAGAACTAGCTCTTAAGTTTCTCGATCTTTTGTATTTATTTATATTTTTAGGCTGAATTTCATTTATTTTAAAAGATACCTTTTAAAATTTATTTTCTTCTAAAATTTGGTTTCGTTTGTTCTTATTTTCTTGGTTTCTTTAGGTATAAGATTCTTTATATGATATTTTTTATTGCTTCTAGTGGTAGCCCTGTATTGTTATAAACATCCCTTTTAGAATTATTTTGCTGTGTTCCATAGATTTTGAATCATTGCGTTTCCATTTTGTCAACAATTTAAAATTTTTTCTCTTTTATTTCTTTAGTGACTCATTGATTGTTTAGTAACATAGTATTTAGTATATGGAAGTTCCCAGGCTGGGGGTCAAATTGTAGCTGTAGCTGCCAGCCTACACTGCAGCCATAGCAATGTGGAATCCGAGCCACATCTGTGATGTACACCACAGCTCAAGGCAACACTGGATCCTTAACCCACTGGCCTAAGTGAGGCCAGGGATGGAACCCACATCCTTGTGAATACTAGTCAGTTTGTAACCTGCTGAGTCACAATGGGAATGCCCCAGAAGTGATGCTTCTAATTTCAAATTTGATGATGATAATTTCAAATTTTTAAAAATTTTTGAAACTTGTTTTGAGTCCTAGCCTGTATTTAGCTTGGAGAATGTTCCATGCACACTTGAAAAGAATGTGCATTCTGTTGCTTTTGGGTGGAATGTTTCCCCTCTCTTTTGTGTATATATAATGTGTTGTTTAAAGCCATTTAAATATAATGGGGAAGTGTGTTACTTTCATTTTCTTCCATTATGTTTGTTAACTTTTGCTTTATGTATTTAGGTGTTCCTATATTGGGTTCATAACTATGTATTTACAGTTGTTATAGCTCAGCAGCCCACATCATTCTGGTCACCAAAGCTGTATGCCTCCCTTGTGTGTCATGTGGGCCTGTCTGATGCAGCAAGGTTGACTATTATGGATATGCCGGTAGGCAGTGATGGCCTCTGACCCAGGTGGCTGGCAGACCCTGCATTGTACCTGCCCTCTGGCAGGTAGATCTGGCTACAGCTGGCTCTGTAGCCTGGGGAATCCTGCTGCTTGTAATAGTCCATTGGTGGGTGGGCCTGGGTCCTGGAGCAGCTGAATATGGGGCTAGAAGGACCAGGGGCTGGTGCCAGCCTGCTGGTGGGCAAGGCCATGTGTACCTTTATGACTGGTTGTGCAGCAGGGAGATCCCAGGCATAGTATGACACACTGGTAACTGGTGGGTAAGCCACTGTCAATAACAGCCTGGAAAGAGGCTGGATTCCAAAATGGTGCTTGCCAGCACTACTGTTGTCATGGTAGAACAAGCTCCCTCATGTGACTGGCACTAACATTTATGTCTCCAGGAAGAGTCCTTGTTGCATCCTACCTCTTCAGGTGGCTCTCCAAGATCAGCAAGTGCACCAGGCTTCTTTGAAATTATTGCCTCTGAGCTGGGACTCAGGCTGTGTGAGATTTTTCTTGAACCCTTTCAAAACAGTCTGTTTTTTATAGCCCTCCAGCTCAAGCATTACAGCTCATCAAAGTCATACTTTCTGTGTACTTGTCTTCCTTGTACAGGATGCCTGGTCTGGGAAGCTCAATGTGGGGTCAGACCCCCTGGCTCTTTGGGGGGAACCTCTGCAATTGTACCCGCTTACCCATCTCATTTTGGTTCCTTTTTTATATTTTCAGTTGAGGAAAATCTTTTCTGCTCATCTTCAGTCATTTTCATAAATAGTTCTTCTTTCAATAGTTGTACTTTTGATCTGCCTGTGGGAAAAAGTGAGTTCAGGTTTTTCCTACTCCACCATTTTGACCACATTCCCTTTTCTTTTTTCTTAAATTGAAATGTGCAATTTCATGACCATGCTGTATACCAGTCTCTGCTATCTAGAGGGGAAAATGGGAGGAATTTCTAGAGAATATATTTTAGTAAATTCTTTGAAAGTGGGGATAATTGACATTTCAATTTGAAAGATTATTTATTTTATTAAAGTAAACACATATATTTCTACTGGTTTTAAATAGTTTATAATCTAGTAGAGGGGAGGCTGCTTACAGAAGATAAATGATAGTGTACAATATTGTGTGTTTCATGCAAAATAGCCATAATTTAGACAGTAAAGGACATAACTATGAGCTGTTGTAGTTAAGAAAGGATCTAAAAATGGGCATAGAAGATTATTAGAATGTCATAGGATTTAAAACAGACCAATACATTTTAGCTTCACATTTTGTTTTTTGCCAGTAACTGCAATCTTTTTTTTTAATTGTTATTTCCCCAATACAGTTTTTTTTTCCTACTGTACAGCATGGTGACCCAGTTACACATACATGTACACATTCTATTTTCTCATATTATCATGCTCCATCATAAGTGATTAGACATAGTTCCCAGTGCTACACAGAGGGATCTCATTGCTAATCCATTCCAAAGGCAATAGTTTGCATCTATTAACCCCAAGCTCCCAATCTGCCTCCCTCCCTCCTTCTCCCCCTTTGGCAACCACAAGTCTATGGTTGCCAAGTCCATGATTTTATTTTCTGTGGAAAGGATCATCTGTGCCATATATTAGATTCCAGATATAAGTGATATATGGTATTTGTTTTCAAACTATAAATTCTAGTTCTGCGGGCAGTGGATCTGAAGGGTAAAAGAAGAGTTCATGGTCATTATATCAGCCAGAAAAATTGGTTTACATGATTTTAGAGGTTGGGAAATTCAAAATGTATAGGTGTGCCAGCAAGCTAGAGGTCTAGGAGAGCTGATGAGGTAGTTCAAATTCAAAGGGTGTCTGCTGTGGGGAATCCTCTCTTTCTCAGGAGAGATAAGTCTTTCATTCTATTCAGTCCTTCAACTAATTGAATGAGGCCTACCGAGATCATGGAGGGCAACCTGCTTGACTCAAAAATCCACTGACTTAGATGTTGATCTTATCCAAAACACCTTGAGAGAAAAGTCCAAAATAATGTTTGAGTACACATCTTGGCACCAAAGCTCAGCCAAATTGACACATAAAATTACCATCACAGTCATTATCTCAGTGATCTAGTCTATTTTAAAATGGGATGTGCAAAAACTTAGGTTATAAAGAGGGATAGTAAATTTTAAGGGGATGATTTTCCAGATCCTGAACTTACTTACTCTTTCTTCAAAGTGATGTGTCTGGAATAAGACCTATGATCTACCCTTCTTCTTGTTATCTTTCCTTTATTTACTAATTGACTTTACTCCATTTGGAAAACCAAGTTTAGCAAAAATATATAGAATAGACATATCTAATGTTTAAAGTGATAGAAATTAAATAATTTATAACTCTTAATATTTAACTATTAGTAATTTATAACTCAATATTATAAGCATCCCAGTGTAAGCACTGATGTCAAAGTTTTTAGATGTCAAATTTCAGAGGTTGTGTGAGCCCCAAATATAGAAACCATTGATATCTTTTGACTATGCCATTACATATGATATTGCCATTAAAGTGCTTTAAAAACTTTTATCTTTTATTGATGAATAATAACCATATGTATTCATCTCTTTTTATTGATGAATAATAACCATATGTATCCTAGGTATTCTGGAGGTAATATGATGTGTAAACCTGAACTATTGTTAAAACTTGCAAAAATGAAGAACATAATGGCTGTAGTTTTTAACCAAGCTTGGTTTTTTTGTGGTTTTTCTTGCGGGTTTTTTTTTTTTTTTCATTTTTTTGGTTTTTTGTTTCATTTTGTTTTGTGCTTTTGTTTTTGTTTTGTAATGTCTAGAGAATTTGTGGGGTTTTTGTCTAGGGGAGAATTTATGTTTTTTACTACTGGCATCTAGTGGGTAGATGCCCTGGATGCTGCCAAACATCCTACACTGCATAGAGGAAATGTAACACAAAGTATTACATGGCACAACATATCAAGAGTGTCCCTGTTGAAAATAACTGAGAAAACATGGAATTTGGAGCATTTTTATAACTGCTTTATAGAATAATTTTGTGCATAACACCAGTCATCAGAAAGATGCAAATTACAATCATGAGATAGCAGTCCTCATCTATTAGAATGGATAGAATGAAAGACAAAAAATACCCAATGTAGACGAGGATACAGAGAAACTGGAAATTTCATACATTACTGATAAAAAAATAAAATGGTATGAACACATTGAAGAACTCTTTTGTAATTTCTTAGAAACCTAAAAAAAATTAAAAGTTCTATCCTATGACTCAGTAACCTATCTAGGTGTTTAAAGTGAAAATATGTCCCAACAACAAGAAATCTAAATAATGTTCACAGTAACTTTATTGAAAGTAGTCAGAAACTAAAAAGAACCCAGTGTCACCACCTGGAGAACAAACAAACACACTGTGTTATATTCGAACAAATGATACTCAAATGGAGAATATACTATTCCCACATACTCTTTCCTGGAATTCACATTTTTTGTACAGATGTAATTCATTTGCCTATGTGGTGGCATTGACAAATACACACACACACACGTACGTATATGTATGTGTATATATACAAATATATAGATATATGTACGTATATATAAAAAGTATGTTGATAAAAAAGAAGACACCAAAATACTATTTGTGTAATTCCACTTACATGAATTTTATGAGAAGTTAAATCTAATCAATGATTATGGAGGTCAGAAAATGGTTGCTATTGAGATGGAGATTGACTGATTTAGGGTGATAGAAGTACTTTTTAGCTCGTTTTGGGTGTCTATGATTGTGAATATTGAAAAACTTAAAAACAGTACAGTGATCACTAAAAACTTATGGTCTATAAATTTAATTTTATGTAAATTTTATTTTCCTTAATATAAATAATACATCACTCACACACCACGACTATGCAAAAATTTCCCCACAACTTTAAGTAGTCCTGGAACCTTCTGAGGCTTAGTCAGAGATCCATAGTAAGAAATTCTAGGTAGTTAATACATGAATTAATGATTTTAAGCATGACTTGCCATTAAAAAAAGTAAACAAAGGAAAGGGGATATGTAAATACATATTTTTTTTCTACTAAAAAGGAATAGAGAATTTGGAGGAATGTTAGTAAATGAGCATTGCTCAAATTCCTAGTAGGTTCGATTTGATGAATTAAATATTAAAACTAGGAAAAACAGCACTTATGAAAACTAGAAAATTACATTTTATCCATATGCATGAACTCTCAAGAAAATAAAAAAAATAATGCAGATGGAACTGCATATGCAGATAAACTGCAGGAAAAAGCTATATTCAGAAATAGATATATTTTCCAAAGTAAAGAGAGAAAAATTCAGTCTTTTAGATAAAGAGTTGATATCAAGGGCCGGAGAAAAGGAGAAGATCTCAAAACTTATTTAATATTAGGTGGTTACAGAAGTCAGTTCCAGAAACTCAAGCAACAGTCAGTATTAGCCAATGCAGCATATCATAAATCATCAAGGTTTTGGATGAAGTTCATTTTAAGTTGTTAAGAAAAAAAGACCGTGAGTGACTCTTCTAACACCACTGAAAGAACAGGGTCAGGACAGAGAGGAGACCATGAAACAATATTTAACATGCACTAGAAACACTTGAAATGAGATCATTAAAAAACAGTCTAGGGGTCTATACCAAACAAAATAACTATACCAAACAAAAATAAAAACAAAAACAAAATCTGAAGGGTAATCAAATGCAATAGGAAGCAATAACCAGAAGGACATTGAGGGTAGCTGCAGTTTGTATCTTACCCCAAAGCTTGTTCAAAGGTCAGACTCTGGAAAGAATCGCTCAAACAAAGAGAAAAAATGAGAAACAGATAAGAAAATCAAAATAGTGATGTAAACTTTTTAGTGGTAGGAAAAAATCATTCGATAAGAGAGATAAGAAAATCAAAACAAGTGATGTAAACTATCCTGGACTTCTGGTTCCTGTTGATGACCAAAACCAAAAAACAAAAACCGCCTATTAGTCCTTCTTATGTTCCAAGTATCTATTAGAATGATTAAGAAATAGTAAAAAGAAAAAAAGAAAAAAAAATTCAGTGCCAGAAACCATGGCAGTATTATATTTACATGGCAAACTCTAGTATATATGTAAAGCTGTAACTGGATTAACTAGATAAATATTAGAAGATAAAACAATTCTAGAAAGCAATTTGAAGAGATTCGTTGTGAATCCATGCACCCAATTTAGTAGAGCAGAATTTTAAAATGAGGGAAAGGCAGATTCAGTTATTGGGATGTTGGCTATAGGGGCAAATCTTAATCTTAGTATTAATTTTGGTATAGTTTCAGGATATTGGCTAGAATAATATCAGAAGTAAATAGCTGAAAACTCAAACAGGCTTAAACAATAAGTGGATTACTGAATTTTTTCTAACTGCCTTTTGCTAGGCACTTAGTGTTTAGTCATGTTAGAATAGGAATTGGGCTGGTTTTGAGTTCTGTTATTGGTATGGTTACCCTCAGTGCATCAGAGGTATCAAATTCTACTAATCTCTTATGTTTGCCTCCCTATTTGTTCTTGTGTTCTGGAGTTACTCCATTGTCATTTTTACTGGTCTTGGTAAAGTGGTGATGGGGGTTGAGGGTAGGATACACCTAGTTGTTCTGATTACATTTCAGCCTTAGACTTTGTGAACACAGGTCTCCATGTTGTCGCCTTCCTAATTTTTTTAAATAGTTCTTCTTAAATGTTTGACTGCTCCTTCCTCCTTTGTAATACTCAGCCTCTTCCCTAGCTGTAGAATTTTTATTTTATTTTATTTTATTTTTACTTTATTTTATTTATTTATTTATTTATTTTTTACTGTTTTCTCTAGGCTACCACTTTGATGCCTTTACTTATTTTGATTAAGGTGTTCTGTTTTTTAGAGGAGATAGGTAAGATGGGTCTGCATGGCATCTTTGGTATGGGTTGACATTTCCCTTTCTGGCTTCAGTGACTTTCTGCTGTTTTCCTCAGACTGTAGGTTCTGCTAAACTCCCCCTGTAGATTAAGTCTTCTGTTCCTTAGGAATCTGTGTTAGGCTAAAGTTTTTACAACAGTTCTCCTCCAGGAGCACTTGAGGGGAAGCCTTCTCAGAATGCTCTCTAATAATCCCTATGAGGTTCCTAGAGGGAAAGTCTCTAAAAGGATGTAATCTTTCCAGTGGATCTCAAGGATTTTATGCTTTCTTGCTAGCCAAACCTCAGCCTTTAAATATCTGTTCAAAATTTCTAAGTGGAATCTTTTATTTAAATTTATAGTGTGGTGTGGTGGTGTCTACCCCAGGTAAGCAAATGTTCCCTTGTCTTTGTGTAGGAGAGACGGATATTCTTATCCAAGCTAATATGTATTCTTAGGAGAGAGAATTGTGTGTACGCATATATTCTTTACTGAGCCTTTGCTTGAATCCAGTAAACCTAGATTGGCAGCTTTTATTTTGCCTACAATGTAAATTATTTCTTCTCTGTAAACCTTACTTAAAGATTATTTCCTACAATATGTCTTTCATGCCTGGCTTTTTAATCACTGTTCACTTTTCTTTCTCCTTGGAAACAGTAGTGGGAATATTTAAGACTATGAAATGCTCTCTTGCACAAAGAAAATATAGTCTTACACATCTAGATGCGCTAATTATGTAAGAAAGCTACCCCTTTTCAGGTTTTCTGCTATCTACAGCCATAAGTGTTTTCTACTCAAATTTTTTGAGATATCTATTCACTGCTTTTTAAAATGAGGATCTCTAGCTTTATAAACAAATTAATTTGTGTTTCTGGTTCTTGTCTGCTTTTGTTTAAGATAATTTTAAAGAAAGGGCATCTCTATCATATTAAAAATGTCAGTTTAATTATCAATTTAATTTTTGGTGGAATTTTGCAATTTTTTTTCTATAGGAAGTTATGTTAAACATACTTCTCAAAGCAATGAATAAGAATTCTTTTTATCAAGCAACAAACATGTCACTCTATGATATAATCTTTGTTTATTAAGTAACTAATGGTAATTCACTTAACATTTATTTCAGCGTAAAAGAAATTAATATCATTATTCATGATATATGTTTACTTTTTTGAACATAAAAATGAAATCTTTGTGAAGAAATAGGTAAATGAATGTTCTGGGTGTATAGTTGTGATTGTTTTTATCAAGGCAGCTGCGGTTTTTTTCTAAAATTGGTTACATTTCTGGTACATTTACTAATTTTTATTTTCTTATGTAGGAATTAGTTTTTTTTTTTTCTTAATGCCAATCTAGGAAGAAGGCTTATTTTTCCGTATGATAAAATGTTAGACAATTACAAATACAATGACTCTTCAACTTTTTCAGAGGACAGTCTTCTAAGAGACGGGAAGGATAAGATTCTCTCTGGTAATATGACTAATGCTTTTTCAAACAAACTCCTGAGGATGGTTGTCCTACCCATTGGAATGAACAATACATGACAGTAATCAAAAAATGTATTCCTCACTTTACCTAATAAAATAAATAAGAGCATATTTCCTGGTGGCACAGCTTGCCAATTTAATTCCTTAGCTTAAGTAATTATGGATGAAAAAATAGCCTCTGATTTTGTTTTGGCCAAGCAGCAGGAAGTCTGCACTATTGCTAGACTTCATGTACCTAAATTAATATCACAATTAATATGAAAATCTATATCTATAGTAATGAAGAAGCAGGCTGGCTAAACTTGATCTAATTTGAAGAAAGGGATGTATGCAATTTAAAGAAAATATAAACATAGGGAGTCACTGGCACGTGCTCTCTTGATCAAGTCTGCAGTGTCTTCTAATAATTTGTTATACTTGCGTGTTGCATATCCATTTGGTATATTCTCCAGGGCCTTGCTGCTTTTGTGCAGCCATTGTTTCTACATGATTCAATAAATTATGCAAAGAAAAAACCCAGTATGCTGTCCTTCTGATCAGTGCTCAAACTGATAATCCGACTTTCACAAAGCTTTATCCTCTGGTAGCATCAGGAACACTGGTGAGATTCTGGATACTTCCTGATAATATCTCCTGCAGCTCTGGCTTAGAAAGACAAAAGTGGTGGACTGAGGATAAAAACCTTCTGACCTAGGAAGGAAGAACTGATTGTTTTTTGGATATAGTAACATCTAACCACCAGAACTGTGTGAAAGTGGTTCTAAATGATCCATGACGATTCAGTATCAGTAGGCAGACTTCTGAGAGCCAGCCAGTCACAACCTTATGCTTCTTCTGAAAGTCAGCCAATCCATAAAGCCTCCCTCCGGTTTACATACTTTTGAAATCTTTAAAGTTCATACTTCCAAACACCAGTATACAATCATTTGTCCACTTTATACAAACAGTGCCTTGTGTGTCTTAAAGCTGCTTCATTATTAATAAATTTGGCTTTCTTTTTTCCCTTCCTTCCTCTCTTCTTGTCTTCCTTCTGTCCTTCCTTCCTTTTTCTCCTTTCTAATGGCTTGACTTCTTTATTTATTATCCATATTTAACTATTCAACTTAGTTCATAACAGTTTATGGCCCCCCAATGCAAAGATGGTTCCTTTATTCTTACATAATGGTAAACAAAAATAAGCAGTTACATAATATAATGCACAATATTTTGTTTTACTTTCATTATCCAAAGAAATATACATCTTGAATTTGTATCAAAAAATAGCCATAAGTCGGCAGTCCTGTGAATGTAAGAGAGTCAACAGTGCAGACAATTCCAAAAAAAAAAAAAAAAAAGATTGTGTTTCAGTTTGGCATGTTGGATACCAGAAATTTAGAGAAAACATTGAGAAAGAAGGGAAAAATTTATCATGGCCTTGACCTATTTTAATATTGATTGATACCTCATTAAGATTTATTTTTTCCGTTTCCAGATTTTCTTAGAGAAGCTTCCTTCCTTAAATGATAATATTCACCGCTATGTATGAAATGTTTGAGAGCAGAGATATGCTTTAGAGAGTGTATGTGTGTTGGGAGAAGAAAGAATATCTGTCAAGGAATTTCTTCATGTAATGTGTTTGCAAGTTGAAATATATCAAAGGAAATAGAATCTCATGATCTTACTCCAGAGGGATGTGAGCTACTTGGGAAGAAAACACTTAAGGGCTTTAGCAAAACTCACAGTATAGGTCAGTTAAATGCAAATTGTACAACACAAAGGTTGATTTTAATCCACTTTGCTTGCTTAGAAGAAAGCTTTAAGCCTTTCAAAATTCAGAGAGACTCAGACATTTAGAGCTAGTTAAAATCCTATTAAACCAAAGAGGGATTATGTAGATTAATAAAGGGGAGTTATTTTTGTTTGTTTTAGTATAATATTCTCTGAACTACTCTTGATTATTGGAGTCTTCCCATTGAGTCCTTTTCTGAAACTACCGCAATCCTTATAAATGAGGGAGATCGATAGTTTATATTTTTTAGTGACAAATTTTACCAGGAATGAGGTTATTAAAAATATTTTTCTTGTAGCAATATATGATAGAAGGACATATTGAGATTAAAAATTAAGAGTGCAGAAATAGCTGTATAGGCTAGATCCACTACAACATTGCATTTGCATGAAGATGAGAATTTTTTATTTGCCTGTGTCTGTGGCATGTGGAAATTCCCTGGCCAGGAATCAAACCCGCATCAAAGCAGCCACTGGAGCCACAACAGTGACAACACAGGGTCCTTTGCCCACTGGGGCACCAGAGAACCCCCAGGATTGGAAATTTTTGCCAGGTTTTTTTAAACTTCTTGATATTGTTGCTGAAGCCCCCCCTCCAACTTGGTCAAAAGATAGATACCTATGTATGTATGTAGATATCTATCTCTGTCCATCTATGAACTTGATCTCATTTGTTTGAATAACCTTCAAGTCTTTATTAATGTCAAATTACAGTTCTTAAAGAGATTTTTATTTCTTCAAAAACTTATATGACTTGATCTTTAGAACAGGACAAGGGCTAATAAATGCAGGTTATATGTGTATGTGTGTGTGTGTGTGTGTGTGTGCACATAAATAAAGTCCTTAAATGATATGATGTTTAGGGGCACTGACCTCTGTGGAATTGAAAATCCACTTAGAACTTTACACTCTGCTTTCTGTATCCAGGGTTCCACATCCCCAGATTCAACAACTGCTGATCCTATAGTACGATAATATTTACTATTGAACAAAAAAATAAGTGGACTCAGGCAGTTCAAATGCCATTTTGTTCAGGAGTTAACTGTATATATATATTTTTATCCTACTATATCCTTAAATCTAAGACAATTACTTAAAATACAAAATTAGCATTTTGATTCTTAGTGGCTAAATAATTAAAACGTGTTGTTTGTTTATTTGACAATTCCTTAGGGATCCCTGAGATGTTTCAGGGATGGTGCTGTGCACTGTGAATGAACAAGGAGTCATCCACAGGGGGAGGTTGGTCATTTATTTCTTTATGCATTTCCAGACCCTTACTTATGTAATGAATAAAGATACAGAAGTATAAGCAGCTGGAAGAAAGTATCCACACTGACAGAGACACAGTGTAGAAAGTAATCAGAAAAGCATACATGTATAGGTAAAAGCATACAATGTAGATACAGTTAAATAAATTTAGTCAGTATTTAAAAGTAAGTAAGGCTCTTCTCTTAATTCCTTTCCTGAGTTGTATTATTCCCAAAGAAGAACATGATTAAAGGCTTACTCTCTTTTATTTCCCAAAAAGACAGTGTTATTTAAAAAAATTGCTGGGTAGGCCAACTGGGAAAAAATGGTAGAAAGAAATACCTTAGAGGACAGTTTTGTTGTACAACATTTGGCCTTAAATAAATGCATGGGCCTGCTACTGAAAATGTATTACATATGTCAAAGGAATAGTAATTAAACTGCTCCCTCTAAGCTTTTTTGATAGGCCATTTTCAGAATGAATGGCTGAGGCTGAGAAAGGGCACTTGGCATTTAAGATCCCTACCTTTAGGATATTATTCTGCCTGATTTTTCCATTCAACATGATTTCTTTTTTCACTTTCATGCCAACTTAGAAGGAAGTTTTCTGCTATTTAGCAAAAGATGACTTGAGAGCCACACAGAAATTGTTCCTGTAGTATATCTAATTAATTTGGTCATTGAAGAGAAATGATTAATGTTGAAGATACATATAAATACTAAAAAAGAATGATAGATTTAATAGGTTGTCATGGTAAAAATGGCACATTTTACAGTCCAACATTGACTAATGGAAATTAATATATACCATAGTGGTTGTTACAAAGTAGTTTAAAATGATTATCCATTTAAAGTTGTTTTTATGTATGTATGATACACACACATATATAAAGATATACACACCATAGATGTGTATATATAAATGTGTGTGGATGAGTTGTGTGTGTGTGTGTGTGTATATATATATATATGTATATATATATATGTATACAAAATACAATTTCTGATCATGACTTACAATTTCTTTTTAAGAACAAGTAATTCCTGAACTAAATACTTCCTAATATTTAAAAGAAACTGATAAAAGATGAACTGGTTCTTTCTTTAAAAGTAATTATTGGATTTCCTGTTGTGACTTAGCGTGTTAAGAACCAGATGAGTATTCATGAGGATGTGGGTTTGATCCCTGGCCTTGCTCAGTGGGTTAAAGGATCTGGCATTGCTCGAGCTGCAGCACATGTAGAAGCAGCTCAGAACTGCCATTGCTGTGACTGTGGTATAGGCCCAGCAACTGCAGCTCCTATTCCACCCCTACCCTGGGAACTTCCATATGCCACAGATCTGCCCAAAAAGAAAAAAAAAAAAAAAAAGAAGTACAAGTAATTATTAATCACTTTCAAAATTCTTGCTTATAGCATTTTAATTTATATTTTTAACATACTCTGGTAAGTTTCTATTTATTGTGTCTCAGTATACATCATACAAGTGTAGACCTCAAACACTAATTGCAGCACTAAAGATAACATTTTTGTAATGTTTGTGCTAGTACCTCCTTCTTCTGCCAGATCTACTAGCAACTAGCAATAATTGGAAAAGAAAGGAGGCAGACTTATTCAAAGTTAGGTACAGGTCATAATTTCACGTGTTTATACTCCTGCCACATTTTATTTTTTAAAATCCTGTCACTGGCTTAACTTTTTATTACTTTCTTAATGTGCTTTATATTTTATTTCAATTTCTTAAACTCTTGTCAGTCTACTTGTATCTTTTTAATTCCTACATGTTAATAGGTTGTAAGCGAAACTTAAAAAATTAGCTCTTAAGAATATCATTCACTCTGGCCAGATGCTTAGCAATTAATCGCACAAGCCTTCCTTCTATTTTTTTCTTTTTTAACTGTCTTCAATTCTTATATTCATTTTTTTATTCATTTTAAATGTTATAAATATTTATTAGGAATCTATTATGTGCTAATCACTTTTCTTCATAATAAGAAAAGATAATTAATTCTGTCCTCGAAGTACTGAAAACATCCTGAGAAATAAAGAAATATAAGTAGATAATAAAATTCAATGTGAGAAATCAGTGATGGCAATAATGAAGCAATGGAAAAGGACTCCTAAATAAGTCAGTAATAAGGAACAGGTGTGAATGTCTGGAGAAAGCTTAGCGAAGTTTACATTCGATCTGAATCTTAATGGATGATTGGTGAATATAAATATATAAAGGAAAGGATAAGAACAATTATTTCTGGGAAGAGAAGGAAATGAGTAAAGGAAAGAAGACAAAATGTATATATGTATACTATTTCATAAATATTTTATGGAAGGATGAATTAATAATAAGAAATAAACCTCATAGTAATTGATGAATATCTATGGTGTGCTGCTTCCTGAAATTCCAATATAATACACTAGTCGTTTGGTTAGTGGATATGAGACCAAACAAATATAACAAACTTAATTTTGACATTCCCAGTTTCTATAACTAAATGTCTACATCCAAGGAATTCTCCTGCAATATTATGGCATAAAATTTATAATATTTTAAAAGATAGACTGGATGAAGCTGTAGGTGATATTAACTCCACTTAAATGAATAGAATTATCAGAAATGACCTCAAAATTATCACCCTACCTTGTAATGTGGAAAAGCTTGATTTTACAAACATTAATGAAAGTTATTATTTTAACATAAGATTCTTCAAAAGATATACCTATCTATTGTGGATAAAGAAATGGTGAAGTCACTTGGTTGTAGAGTATTTAGATAACTATTGTGGTTGTAGAAGCAAATTATTAAGAAGAGTAGAATGAAAACAAGACAATCTCTTTTCAAAATCCATGTTATCTTTTCTCACTTGAATTTCATTACCGTAAGCCTAGAAGAATGTTTTTTCAACTAATATGTTTATAAGTTTGGGCTGGCAGGAAGAAGAAATTCATACAATGAAATATTATTCAGAATCTCAATATATAAAACATAAAATTGTTACTCCTTCATTTGAAATAAGATTGTAAATTGCTTACCATGAATCATGATGTATTTTTTTTTTTTTTTTTTTTGGAAAATAGACTTATGGCTGCCTGATGGGAGAGGGAGGGAGCGGGAGGGATCGGGAGTTTGGGGTTATCAGATACAACTTAGAATAGATTTACAAGGAGATCCTGCTGAGTAGCATTGAGAACTTTGTCTAGATACTCACGTTGCAACAGAACAAAGGGTGGGGAAAAAATATATATACATATATATACATATATATATACACACATATATATATACACATGTAAGGATAACTCGACCCCCTTGCTGTACAGTGGGGAAAAAAAAAATCATGATGTAATGTTTATTGTCCATGACGAAGAATCTGTAATTCTCAAACACATATTGTCATCACAGAATATGGTGACAAATATCACCACAGAAAATGTGACATTTTAAGTTACCATTTTAAAATAATTTACTCCTTGATATAGTACAAATAAAATAACATAAATAATGACAATTTAAAGAATACTTTTTAAGCAGTAATTATTCAAATGTTATATTTCAATAATTGTCAGCTACAAGTAATTAAGTGAAAATGTTAAGAATTATTAATACTTCATATTATAAACTATCAAATTGTTTATAGTATGATGTTATTTCTTGCTTATGTAAGGCAACTGTTCTATTTCTTTTTCATCAAAAGCTCACAATTCATTGTAACTTGACTCATTTTTTTTTTAGGAAATATTTCCTACATGTTTATACCATTTAACTATCAAACTGATCTTGAATGCAAGAACAATATTCTACTATTTAATCTTACTTTTAAACACTTAAGTTTTAGAATATGTAGCTAAAATTTTCCCTAGTAAGCTGAAATACTTCAACAGTATTACTGACTTTAATATAAATATTTTAACATATAATTAGATTTTTTTTTAGTACTAGCCAGTTTTTAATACTAGCTGATTATCCTGATAACTTTATGTAGCAGGTGGTTGTTGAAAGAGGTTTAAAAAAGAAGAGAATTGAACTTATAATTATTGACTTTTAGTCATTGATAATTTAATTGAAGATTTGGAAATCACTGTGTATATTAATTTACATTGTGGATTTTTCTTTAATCGGACACAAAGTGTTGTTCACTTTCTTAGTAACAGAGTTGCTGACAGAAAAAGTGTGGCCTTAAATATTTATAATCTGAAGTTAATGATATCAATGAAAGTTTATATCATAAGCATGCTTTTAAAATTTCATGTAGTTGTAAAGAAATGTCATTGAATAGTTAAACATGATTTTAGTTATGTAAAATCACATGTTTAAGAAAAGACATTTAAGTGACAGTTTGAAAACTGATTAACCCATAAAGAGAATATATTCTTCACTTATCGAGCCTTAGTAAAATAATACTTGTTCAGGCATCTTATTTATGTACTCCAATTAGAATATCACTTTGTGATTTATCAGGTAGTAAATATTTGGTTATAATAAAAAAAAAATCCAACTCTAATTTAGGCAGGAAAGGAGAATTCATAAACTAGACAGTGAAATTTCCTAATACCCAAAGGTATAAATATATCTGTAGCTTAAAAATCGCTGAAGCTACAAAGTCAGGATGACTTGGCATCTTGGTCTCTTTTCCTTTTCCATTTGTTCTCTTTTTCTTTTTTGTTTATTATCTTTTTCTCTGTTTTAGTTTTTACTTTCTTTCATCTCTTAGGTAAGGATGGTTTTATCTGCATAGCCCAGAATCATAACCATGAGTATATTTCAAGTAAAATAATAATATATCCCTTTGTAATACCTAAAAATCCCAAGCATTTTTTAAAATAAAAAAATATACTTAATATAAATGTAGAATGTCAAATCAATAGAGAAATGTAGATTAATTAAGACATTTGAAGATTGAATATTTATTCAAAAGTACAATTGGACTTATATCTACCATATTGCATTCACATACAACTAATTCCATTTATGATTTATTTTGATGGACAGTATGAAGCATGAAAACATTTTAATACTTGCCAAAGTTTTACCCAATAAGTAATTTATTGGATAATATTGCTTTCTCTAAACATGCCAACTCCACACATATTAATTTCTTATACAAACTAGAGTCCGTTTCTATTTTTTTCTTAAGTCAATATGACATTCTTTTACCAAGAGTTAGCAAATTCCTCAGAATCTGATAAAGTATTTATTTTAAAATATGTTATAGCTGCTCACATAATGTAGTTTTTTAATATCTCAGCAATGTATTATTAAATTTCAAATGAACAAAAAATACTTTTATAAATTTTATTTAGAGATACAATTTTAATTTAGTGTAATTCAATAAAAGAGGACTATTATAATCAAATACAGTGCTTTTAAAATTACCAATTGATCTGTTATAGGAGATGTAATATATTTCAGTATTAATTTATTTTGGTTTTACCTGTTCATCTTATTTTCAGAAAGATGTCTACCTTTGGGTAACAACAATTTCCTTTTTCATGATCTTCATTCACTTATTTAATGTTCCTACTGTTTGGAGACAGGGATTTCTACAAGGCACAGCATCTGTTAACCGTCGTTCCTCATGCAGTGTTTGAAAGATAGAAGACAGTTAACACACTAAATAAACATTTTTTTTAACTAAATGTACTTATAATAATCTGAAACAGCCTGCAGTTCTTTCTTTTCTAGTAAAAGCTAAAGAACTACAGTGCATATGAATTGCCCCTCGCTCCTTTGTGAAATGGCATTATCACATTTTTTCCTGACTTTGATGAGAAAATTGTGTGTATAGTGTCTACAGGGATATAGAAGAAATAAAATGACCCTGTGATTCTCAAAAGATAGCATATTTTATCTCTCTAAATTACTTGAGGACTTAAAGCTCTTAGGAAGCGGTGAGTAATGTGGGAGTGGATTAGAATCAGTTACCACCTCTGCACCCCCCCCATTTAGCCAAACACTCAGATGATCTTCCCTCAGTGTGCATAAGAGTTTTAACGGGTTGGAAAGTCATTTTATTCTATGGAAGATACCAAATGTGGTCAATGTAAACTTGTTCTTATTTAAAAATAGAGGATATGTAGGAAAAATGCATTTGTTTTATTCATTTTTAATTTATTTTTAATTTCATTTTTCAATTTAACCTTTTTGTCAGAGAATGATGCCAGAGTATCTTATTTGTTTTTAATTAGCCTTAATTTATTGCCTATTTTGTAAGACAAATAATAGTTATTAAATAATATTCTGTTTTTACTGCTGCTGTAAATAAAGCTGTATATTTGTGCAGTTAGTACTGAATATTTAATTGGACAATACTATATCTGATTCTTATTTAGTTTTATTTTAAATAGAACTATATTTCGTTTCTTTCCTTATTTGATCTGCAAATATCAAGAATACAGTGTTAATGTTTCCATCTAAATTCATGTTCTTGCCAATTTATCCTTGTATCTCTAACAATTCTATTTTGATGCTAAATTGTTTAGGGGATAAAGATTTAAGACCATTGTGGTTTCATTTGACTTTTGTCTTGCAATTTTACCAATGTTCTTTTGCTTGGTATTTGCCTTTTGCACTATCTCCTAAATCCTGTCAAACATTAGAATCAACTAATAGTTTGAAATAACAAAAACTTGGAAGCCTAGGTTGCATCCCAGACTAAAGCCAATTAAATTAGTGTTTCTGGGGAAGTATTGTGAGATTCATTGTCCTAATATATGCTTGTTCTTCCTCTTCTTGTAGCACATTTTGCTTAATTGTGTTTCTTATAAGGAGAACATTACTTTTTTCAGAACTTAATATATTTTTCTATTTTACTGACTCTAGGTGACAGGTAAAGCCACTCACTGAGGCTCACATTACTCTAGAAGAGAAGAGGATGAGCCCTCTCATCTCACCCATCCACTCTAAGGCTTGGCATTTACACTCACACACTCCTAAATGCTGATTATCAAAGGCGTTACAATCCCCCACTCCCCTCAAGCACGAGAAGAGTGTATTATTTACCCCAGATACCGCAATTGTACCAGAAGGCAGCCTCTCCTCATTTATTTCTTCAACCCAATTATTCCACCTCCCAGCTACCACCCAGCCTTCCTGGACATCTGGTCAAGGAAACTCCAGGCCTGCACCCTAGTAGCTTCTGATACCTGGTCTTATTCTTCTTAGGGATTGGTGGCAGTCTGGGCTGATTATAGTTCAAGCAGCACCCCACCCTTCCCCTCCTGGCTTCCTGAGTATTCTCTGAGGTGGAATACGTTTCCCTTCAAGGAAGTGGCCACAGGAATATTTTCTCACTGCTAAGTAGTCAAACACAGGGAATTCTTTGAGAGGGCTGCATGGCTATCCTTATCTGAAAATCCCCCCAAGCACACAGTATATATAAAAGCAGTGTGCTTTGAGCATGGTGTCAAGACAAACCCCCTTCACCCTCCCAGCCATGTTGCTACAATTCCACTTCTCCATTGTCCTTACTCTTCCTGCTTCAATAATATGTCACCTCTGGGATGCGGGGAACAACAGGGATCAGAGGAAGAACATTATCCCTAAAAATGCAATGGGGAAAAAAAGAATCTGATTACTTATTAATGAAATTACAAACACTTCTGATTTGGGGGGTGGTTACTCTATTTATAATTCTGAGATGTTTCTGTTAATACTATTTAACCAAAAGGTGACTTTTTTTTTTCAAATTGAAAGTATTTATAAAATAGTAATGACAGAACAACTTTGGAGATTAGAGGAAGTATTTACACTGACTGTTAATTTTCAGGAGAATTTTATTAAATAGTGTCCTTGATGAAAGTGCATGCCAGAGGGATATTGATTTTTTTCTGCTAAGTACGTCTACAACAAGCACAGAGTATTCAAGACTGTTTCCCTTTATTCCTTGAAATGTGTATATCATGTTTTACAGATGTTGCTAAATAATATTGCTAACTATAAACTTTGGAATTGTGCTGTCTCAAAGAATGGAGAAACTGCAATTTGTCATAAATAATATTGCAGTTAATCTCTGCTGTAATCCTTAATTTGTAGGATTTGTAGGGGTCAGAGCTGGCACTATAACTTAACAGTTCACTCTTGCCTTTCTTTCAAGAAGTAGGTTAGAAGAATTCCAGTGTTCTCAATTTAGTTATGAAAATGATTTTTAAAGCTGATTAAAATAAAATTCCTGAAATATTAGAAAATCCAATAAATGAATCCCTTAATTTTGTATGCCAAATTGCTTTGCTATAATGATATAGTATTTTTGCATGAAAACAGAATTTATAATTATGTATATTGGATAAATAGAGCCTTAATGTATTCCACAGAGTAGCCATCATCCGTGTTCTGTAAAACATGTTTATTGCTGAATTGAATTTTAAAGTTGGCCTCATGATAAAATGTGCAATGATATTGTGGTAGGAAGTGAAGAAAATATGTTGCATTGAATGATTCAAGAGAGATGGGCTAAATCTAACAATATAAAATTTAATAGAAATGATGTCAAATTGTCCATCATTATCCAAAGAAAACCAAATGATATTAGGAAAGTCAGAAGAGAGGATACATGTATTAACATAAAAATCTGGATGAAGTAATGATAAAATAAATGAATATTAAGTTCAAAATTAGTAAAAAAAAAATAGTACCAGCAAGATAATTTTTAATTTAAATTGCACCAATAGAATAGATTCAAGTTCAGAATGAGATGATGGTTGTCAGGGTGATAATGGAATATGATATGTAACTCTATCATCAAGTCTCCAAATTAGGATGGCCTACTCAATTCTTGTGGTCCTCTGGAGTAGAATTTCTAGTTGAGGTTATTAAGAGAGAAACACTCCACTTGCAGCAAGTTTAACATGTGAACACCAGGCTCCTCACCTTACTCGTTTTATTTTTCCTGTGCCCTGTGTACTGTGTGCAGCCTATTAAAAAACAAACGCCCTGTAGTAATGTATGGCCTCTAACACGTGTACCCTGCAATATGGCCCTGGTGTTCCCCATCTCTTCATCTTTACCCAGAGATTTAAAAAACAAGGTCACTGAGACACTATCACAGCTCCTGTTTATAAATATATATATATATATATATCTTTTTAAAATGAGACCATCCCAGTTAAACATTTTCTCCAGTATCTGATGCTTCCAGTCTGTTCAGTGACCGTCATCCCCAAAGTGGCAGCTAGAATGAGAAAGAAAAGGAGTGACTGCAGTGAGCACCCAGTCCTCTGTCTGCTCTTTCCTTTTGGTGTTTGCTGTTTTTTATTTCACAGAGAGATGGGAACCCTTTGACTGTCCATTGCTTCCTGCTAAAATGTGACCATCATTACACGCTTGATTTAATGCCAGGTTCTGAGATCTTGACTTTCAGAATTATTATCTGAAGCTAGAATTGAAATGATCTAATTCATCACAGTGTGTTCCATGTATAAAATCTGTAATTCTAGCAGTCTGCCTGGATCCCCTGGTAATATGATAATTCCATGCACTTGTCTATTTTTCTTTCTGTTATTTTTTTTTTTCTATCCCCTGTCCTGCTGAGATTTAAATGACTTGAAACAGAACTCAGAGGCTCACTCGCTTGGTGCTCTTGCGAATAGCGACATTAATCTGGTGTCCATCATCCACAGGCTGAATTTTCCACAGTGCTGCAGACTCATTGGTGCCCACTCTCCCAGGCCATGGTGTCCTCAGCTGCACTCCACCCTTACGCTGTGTCATGCACAGTAGCCCCAGAGTCAGGTGCTACAGCTTGGCTCCCACCATCCATGTAATCTTAAGGAACAACCCAAATTCCACATCGTCATTTGCTTTGTGAGATACCAAAAGGAGAATGAAGACACTGGGCTCAGGCTACCTGTCCTGTGCACGAACAGCTCTGTCCTTGAAAGTTTGCAGTGTGTTTGTCAGCACCTGGAGTGAGGCATTTAACTACCTCCTCCCCAGGTTATTTGTCCTTGGAGGTCAGAATCATACAGGGCAGCCCTAGGTGCCAACATTTCATAGCAGAACACTGAATCTTTTCTTCCAGTCCTGATGCAGGCCTGCTTCCCTTAGTCCCAAACCCTGGCTTTCCCTATTCCTTATCCCATCTCAGTCACTTTCTACACCACATTTATCACCTAATAGATAACTGCCTTATTTTTTTTTTGCTTGTTATTTGTCTCCTCCATTGGGATATAAACTCTAAAAGGACAGACGATATTGTTTTTTTGTTTGGTTTGGTTCAGTGTCAGTGCCCCACTATTTAGAAAAGAGTCAGGCACATGGTCGAGCTCAACAAGTAGTGAATAAATGAGTTCAAAGTAATAGCCCCACATGGACCATAAGATTTTTCTAATCAATTAACAAATGCACTAAATATTTTAGGATGGAATAGATATGAGTTCCACAGTGTCATCATTCATTGTGGCACTCTTATTGTTATGGCACTTATATTATTTCTGTCATTATTACTTTATTATTGTTTCATTATTGAATATAGGCTATGCATCCCGGTATCATTCATGGGCACATCTGAAGTTCACCAAAGTGAACAATCAGAAGGGATGGCCAGGGGATTTGTTACTTTTTATACCAGGCAATAGCTGCATTGAAGGTAGCTTACTACCAAATTTTGCTATGACACAGTTGCATATCTCAGTATTTTGTGTATGTTTTTAATCACTGGACCAGCAACGAGGTAGACTGTGGCCTACTGCAATCTATTACAGGGAAATTATAGCCTATCCACATGTTCCATACATTGACTATAATATGATATATAGAAAATAAATATAATACAAATATGAATTTGATAGTGCTAAATAGACTATTAGTAAATTTATTAAAACATTTTTAAAAAGCAGTGGTAGTGACAATTGGATAAATTTTATCCCTGGCATGTCTGATAATTTAAAGCTAGTAAAGAACAATCATAAATTAAAAAATTTTTGCAATCTCTGCAGATATAAAAAAGCTCGATAAAACAGTCACCTCATTTATACCATAAGCACCTTAAATCCAATCAGAAACTAAAATTTGGTTAAAATGTTATTTATTATATTCAGCGGAATTAATTTATTACATTGAAAAGTGGGAAGACTATTCTACAAATTTTATTTCTTCCAAAGTAAATGTAATAATTGATATTTACAATTAAAATAATTATAGTATTTAAGGTATTGCTTATAAGATACTTTGCCAAAATGTTAATGATACCAGTGTCTGTGCCAGTAGAGTTTTATACCAGCTATGCTGAACTAATTATTTGACTTCCTCAACTGTCTATTTTTGAAATAATTATGGATTTTGAAAATATAATAGACTCTATGCTTAGGATAGACAAAAATTTTACCTGAATCACTTCTGTAAAAATTGGTTAAATTGTTTCCATATATTTCTTTCACTTGGCTATTGGTACCCAGACCCCAGAAATCTTGCCCTTGTCATTATGTGAGCAAAATTTATTTTTAGATATGCGTACTCTTTGATTCATGATTTATTAAATATAGAATATATCTCACCCTGCTAGTAATTAAAATATTATGTAATAATATCTCCCTTGATTTTGGGAAGAAAAACACGAAATATTTCTAAGAGGACATTTATGACACTAACTCAAAATTACTAACTCAAAATTATGTGATGGGTCAGTATACCTTATCACTATCCATTGTCATAGTTATTTATTAGTGTGAAATAAATTTGACAAGCTAAGTAGATGGAATGCTGATAGCATAGGTAGCTTGAACCTATAGTTGTCCAAACACGCAGACACACATGCACACACACACACTACTCTGATCAAAACACTAGGCAATTAGACAGTTATGGAAGCATTAACAACTTCATATCATTTAAAGTCCTAATATTTCATAACCTCAAGAATATTGAATATGAGAAAAACAACATCATATAAACACGTTAACACTTTTATTTTTGTCCCTTTCTGGGCAATTTATTATGATTTATGTGTAACTTCAGTGCAGGACACATTTTAAAATATATTGTATCACATGACTAGTCATACACAGTATTTTGAATTTTTGCCACTCAAAAGCTATTAAAAGTTTTCAAGCTTGATAGCAAATAAAATCATACAAATCACTTCAGCTATGATCAGATGAAGAAAATGCATTTGATGCCTGAGGCATCATTCAATTCTTTCTTTCTTTCTTTCTTTTTTTTTTTTTTTGTCTTTTTAGGGCCACACCCACAGCATATGGAGGTTCCTATGCTAGGGGTCTATTTGGAGCTACAGCTGCTAGCCTACGCCACAACCACAGTAACACCAAATCCAAGCCGCGTCTGTGACCTACACCACAGCTCATGGCAATGCCAGATCCTTAACCCACTGAGAGAGGCCAGGGTTGGAACCCACAACCTGATGGTTCCTAGTAGGATTTGTTTCCACTGCGCCATGACAGGGACTCCTCAGTTATTTCCTTCCTTTAGTAATTTTCAATATAACTGACAATCACACTTACATCTTTCACAAAAAATATATATAGGTCTTCTATTTTCTCATTTTAATTTTAAACTATGGAGAAAAGGTCAAGAATTTTGTTCTGCATTTTAATTTAATGTATTTACTGATTAAGTGAATTTATTTATTAAAATGATTATTTAAAACTCTATGAATATCTAAAATATTTTTTATTATATGCTATGTCAGTCATTTCTACTATCCTTTACCTTTATATTTTAGGTTCTTCTATTAGTGTTTTACTAAAATAAAATATTACGTATTTTTAAAAATAGAAATCACAAGTTTGACTATTTTAAACATGAAAATTGACACCAAAGAATTCTATTAGGGGAAATACTGCTGATAAACATTTTATTTGCTGATAAATAGTAGACAATACATTAGTGAAGTCACATATTCATTTTATTTAATATTTATTAATCTAAGTGAATACACTTTCATCAATAAAGTTTAAATTGGAGCAGCGAAAAAATAGTGATAAAAACTCACTGTAATACAATGGTATTATAAATTACAGTACTCTTGTCCTATAGAAACAATACAAAATGGTGGTCAAATTCCATGGCAGCCTCTGTAGCAGAAAAAAGTTGAAGACTGCATTTCAATCTTGCTAACATTTCTCATCTTTGGTTTCTTCAGCTCTAAAGTGATTTTTAACTTAAAAAAAATGGATTCCTTATTGTTCACTAAATCACACTTATCTCTATTTTCCAGTTTTACTTCAAAGCTTCATTTCCCACATTATTCCCGTCTGTGCTATCATAACCTCATAAAACTCTTAATAATTTCTTTTCCCTCAAATATAAAAGTGTGTACTGATACACTGAACTTACATGTTAATAGAAGAATCTGGGAAATTATTCTCATTCTAGTGCTGTAACTTTTCTTGGTACAATTGTGAATATAATTTCTAGATAAAAAGACAAAAAGGATCTCTTGATATATTTTGAATTCAATTTGTAGACACAATTAAAAATACAGTTGAAAAACAAAAGGAGTTCCCGTTGTGGTGCAGCAGAAATGAATCTGACTAGGAATCATAAGATTGTGGGTTTGATCCCTGATCTTGCTCATTGGGTTAGGGATGTGGCATTGTGGTGAGCTGTAGGTTGCAGACTCGGCTTGGATCCTGCGTTGCTATGGCTATGGCTGTGGCTGGCAGCTGTAGCTCAGATTCGACCCTAGCCTGGGAATCTCCATATACCATGGATGTGGCCCTAAAAAGCAAAAAAAAAAAAAAAAAAAAAATACAGTTGGAGCTTCCTTGTGGCACAGTGTGTTAAGGACCTGGCATTGTCACTGCAGCAGCCAAGGTTGCTGCTGTGATACAGGTTCAGTCCCTACCCCTGGAATTTCCATATGCTGTGGGTGCAGCCAAAAATATAAATATATATATATATATAATATTTTTATATTGACTATATTCATATATATAGTCAAATATGAAGGTATAGACTATGATCAATAACATACTTAAAAAAACTTTTCAAATGGTTTTGTACTTCTCACAGCTACAGTTGTTTTTACTTGCACTGCCTAAGTTACTGAGAAAAGTTTAGATCAATGACCATACTTCTTATTCAGATGTTTTTATTTATCATCTCAATAAACCATAAGGCCCAATATTTCTTTTTTGTTTGTTTGTTTTATTATTTAATTTTTTCCGCTGTACAGCATGGGGACCAAGTTCCTCCTACATGTATACATTTTTTCCCCCCACCATTTGTTCTGTTGCAGTATAAGTATCGAGACAGAGTTATTTGTCTTTGTCTTTCTGGCTCATTTCACTCAGTGTGAAAGTCTCTAGTTCCATCCATGTTGCTGCAAATGGCATTATGTCATTCTTTTTTATGGCTGAGTAGTATTCCACCTCTTCCAAATCCAGTCCTCTGTGGATGGACATTTGGGTTGTTTTCATGTCTTGGCTATTGTGAATAGTGCTGCAATGAACATGCGGGTGCATGTGTTTCTTTTAAGTAGAGTTTTGTCCGAATATATGCCCAAGAGTGGGATTGCGGGGTCTTATGGAAGTTCTGTGTATAGATTTCTAAGGTATCTCCACACTTTTCTCCATAGTGGCTGTACCAGTTTACATTACCACCAGCAGTGCAAGAGGGTTTCCTTTTCTCCACAGCCCCTCCAGCACTTGTTATTTGTGGACTTATTCATGATGGCCATTCTGCCTGGTGTGAGGTGGTATCTCATGGTAGTTTTGATTTGCATTTCTCTTATAATCAGTGATGTTGAGCATTTTTTCATGTGTTTGCTGGCCATCTGTACATCTTCCTTGGAGAAATGTCTATTCAGGTCTTTTGCCCATTTTTCCATTGGGTAATTGGCTTTTTTCCTGTTGAGTTGTTTAAGTTGCTTGTATATTTTAGAGATTAAGCCCTTGTCAGTTGCATCATTTGAAACTATCTTCTCCCATTCTGAAAGTTGTCTTTTTGTTTTCTTTCTGGTTTCCTTTGCTGTGCAAAAGCTTTTCAGTTTGATTAGGTCCCATGTGTTTATTTTTGCTCTTATTTCTATTGCTTTGGGAGACTGACCTGAGAAAATATTCAAGGCCCAGTATTTCTAAACTCAAGACACTATTCATTATTATTGTTCTCATTTTAGGTTTCTTAATATCTTATTCAGGAAATCTTTGAGTATTTCTTTATTTCCACTGAGTTACTTTCTTTTTATTATTTTGAATTAATGAATAAAATAATTTATATCTCTGTTATACTAGTTATATCTCTCTGTTATATATTTTATTTGTGATTAATTATGTGAGAAATTTTTATTAAAGATATTTCACTATAGAGGCCCTGTGACGTTTCGTGTGAACTGCATAAGCACTAGTCTTTATTTCCCTTTGGAGTTAGAAATAATTTTTTAAATTTGAAGTAGGCAAACTTTCTGTAAAAGTCCAAGTAGTGAATATTTTAGGCTTTAAGGACTGGATGTACTGTGCCACAACTACTCAACTTTGATTGCAGTATGTAACAATAGATAGTATGTAAAAAGGAAAAAAAATACAAAAAGAAAGAATGTTGGAAGGGGAGACAAAAGAAGGAAGGGAGGGAGGAATAAAACTTGGACACTGAAATCTGAATTTCCTACAGTTTTAAATTTATCAAACATTATTCTTATTTTTAGCCCTAAAACTCTATCAAAAATCTTAATTTGGGCCTACACAAAAACAGGTGCCGTGCCAGACTTAGACCATGTGTTGCAAGTTGTGTTGCATGTAATTTGCTAGTTCTTAATTTGAGTAATACAGAATATGACTAGTAAAGTTTTACCCAAACATCCATAGACAAAATGAAAGATTTACATAAGTGTATATTTATGTGTTTGTAACACAGCAGTGATCTCTTCATTTATTGAGCTGTCTCTACTGTAAATCTTAAGGTCACGATAAATGACTTAAGTCATTATAAATTTACTTCATAAAAAAACCTTGCTTTCTAGTTTTCCCCCTTTTCTACTACTGTTCAGATTTATATAAAGAAAATAAATGTGCTTTGCTAAGACATGTTTATCACTTTCCTGGCTCATATATTTTGGGATTATATGTGTATGTTTGTGCATGTATGTAGGGACACTGAATTGAATTTTGGTGTCTCTTTTTATGGTGAGACTTTTTATCACATGTGCAAAATATCACCAGAAATATCACTGAAGGCACTGATGAGACAAAAGTTTGTCTTCAAAAGTATAATAATAGATTATTTAAGCTTACTTGTTTTTATTAACTACAATTAGGTGAAAATATATTTAACTTAATAAAATTCATTTCTGTCAATGTATGCTATAATATTCTTCTTGGCCTATGCATATTAAATAAGTAAGTCATGCTACTTTTGTGGTACTAAAACTGAAAATAACAGTACTCCATACTTTCAGGTGACAGTTCACCATGGTATTTCTTCATATCTTGTGTCGGCTTTTGGTCCAGATTATTTTCTAAGAAGGATAGTAAAGGAAGTAGCCGTGAACATATAAACAATTTGTCTGTGACAGAAAGCAGGTTTGTTTCCTGACTAAAATAGCAAAGACAGTGTCTCCTTCCCATGCAGTGGTTGAACAAGACTGATAGCAGCCGTCTTTAAAAAATGGAGTTTCCTAAATTTGAGTTTTCTCATCTGTGACACAAAAACTCTGTTTACAGAATCCACCTGGGCTGTCTCTCTATCTTCTCTGTGGGATTTTAGGGGCAATGGGAAACGAACTTGAACATGAAGCTCACGTTGCCTGCTGTGTTGTAACAGAGTTATTTCTCTCTGACCTGGGTATCTTGTTTCTATTGCCAGCATCTAGGAAACTGTGACAGACTAATTTGTTAGTTTTAAAATAAAGTAGCATCTCAGAACCTTCATAGTTCTTGTTATAAACCTTTTAAGCTAACCCAGAGTTAGAATAACCTTTCCTTGAAAATTATCTCTGGCTCAAAATATTTTCCAAATTATTAATTTTGTTTGTATACGCTGGTGTACCAATCTTAGCTGTGGGTAGATGTTTCATTAGAGATGATATTTCCTCATTTTATAATTAATTTTTTATACTTGACTTCATTAAATCCTAAATATTCAAATATTTTTATACAGAATTATTTCTAGAAAATGAAAACCCTATAAGAACTGGTAACATTATGAGGGATATTTCAGGAGAAAATGATGCCTTATCAATACAAATGTAATGTATATATTGCAGAAAGGTTTTCTTGAAATGCTTAGTTTAGGAATTAGTCTCTTCACTGAATTTTGACTTTCAGTATAAACACAATGTGATGGATGTAAAATGCTATTTTGTGAGAGTTTGTGTTTTCAATTGATTTATTTCTTAGAATTATGGTAGTAAGTAAGCATTATTAAGTAAGTAGTAAGCAGTATTATAGTAGTAAGATATGTAAAGAGTAGTTAGATATCTGGAATATATCTGAAATTAATTATACATACAAATATACACACATATATATATATAAAAGAGTATTTCTCCTAACTCATGGAAAATATACAGTATATTTTAGCTAATTTTTATAATATATTTTTAATTATTTTGGTCTAGTATTTTCATCAGTTGTATACTTTTTCTATGTTTTTTAGCTTATCATTAATATAATATGAGTTGATTTCAAGAAGAAGCTTATATACAAACACAGCTTTTGTGTCTTTTTTAATCATACAAGTTAGTGTTGGTTGCCCTTTTTGGAGAAAAGCAAGGAGGGACATCGAATGTGCTGGTGATGTTCTATTTCTTCACCTGGGTAGTGATATGTTTACTATTTAATAATTCATTATCATCTGTGTACTATCAGTATGTGCAATATTTAAATCTTTAAAAATATACTATAAATTATGTCTCAAAATGTTTAATCTCACTCCAGTTGGGTCTGTCTTTGTTCTCTACTTCTGGAAAATAGTATATAAAAGCCCTTGGAACATCAGACTTGTTAGGATTATGTTTGTTTGCCTGGGAGATTGGGCATGCGGGAGGGTAACAATGTGATTGAGGGGGCTTTGAGCCACACCAGCAGTATGACTTAGGCTGGGGCCTTTGGGTCCGGCAGTATAAGCTGGAATTCCTAAGGGGATGAGAACTGGGGTCAATTATGTGGGCCATCACCCATGATAATGTGATGGAGACCCAGTAAAGACTTTGGATACCAAGATTCTGGGGGACTCCCCTGGTTGACCATACTCCCTGTGATGTGTATTGACACACTAATGCCAAGAAGGGAATCCTATCCATGGCTTCAGTAGAAGAGGAGTGTGGAGGTTCCAGGTTTGAAACTTTTCCGCCACTCTGACCTATGTACTTCCTCCCCCTACTGGTTTTAATTTGTATTTTTGTTTTCCCTAAATTCTACCTATAAGAGCACCTGCGGAACTCTGTGAAATTTTCCAGTGAATTTTCAAACCTGAGAGCGGATTTGGGAACCCACCAGGCTTGCAGTTGGGGTCAGAAGTGAGAGTAATCTTGTGTGAACTGTTCCTTTAGATTTTACAGTTCTAGACTTATTTCAATAATGCATACAACCTTTGTATTTCTAAGGAAACAGACAAGAAATTCCTTGCTTGAAATTCACTCACAAATTTTTTTTTTCAAAAAGAATAAATTCCCACATGGACATACATTTATATCAGTACACATTTAGTTGTTAATTTTGATTGGCTCCTCTTCATATTTTCTAGTTCCTTGTTACAGTGATCTGCATTTCTATTGATAATTTTTGTGAATTCCTTAAGCATTTTCATTACCTCCTTTTTGAACTCAGGGTATTGTAGACTAAAGAAGTTTGTTGCATCTCCCCCCCCCCCCACTGGATTTATCTTGTATTTTTAATTGAGAATGGTTCCTCTCCTTTTTCATTTTACATGTATATCTCTAAGTCTATACATTTAGGTAAAACATTTATCCACTGTGGTCAGAAAGGGGCGCTTATATGTAGAAGTATCGCTGTGCAGCTTCTGTGTGACCAGTCTTTTTGGTGCCTGAGCTGGTTTTGGTATGGATGCCTGCCACACCTTTCCTCAGGGTGTGCTGGCCATTGTCCCCTTGATAAGGGGAATGTTATCAAGGTGTGCTACCAGAGCGTGCACTAGATGTTGGTAGAGCCTCCTCTTTGCTCTTTGGTTGCGATGGCCCAGTCAAGGGTAGGGCCTGCATCCCATTTATTGGAGTAGCAGCCCCTGGATTGGGTTCTAAGCCTCAATGTGAGGTAGGCAGGCCTCTACAGCATATTTCTCCCCAGGTGCCATCTGCCAAGACAGGGGGCTCTGACTCTGCCTCCCACTCACTGTGTTCTCACACAGTCTACTTTTGCTGCCGCTGCCGCATTGGGACCCACCTCTGTTCTAGGAGTATCTAATCAGCTCCGAGGTCCCTCTGGTGGTGTGTGTACACTCAGGAAGCCAGCAGCAGCTGCAGCTGCAGCTGCCAAGAGCATGCCACATTGAGTGTGGTATGGCACAGCCACACCCCTCCCTTCTCACATTGGCTCAGATGAGGAGCAAGCTCCATTCAGTGTGCACCCCACACAACACTCTAGGCCCTTTGAACTTGTCTCTGTAGAACCAGGCCAAGTCCCCTCCTGCGTCTGTCCTCTGACACAAGCAGCCAGCATTCCACCAGCACTCAGCCTCTGTGCACTCTAGTAGGTACAACTGTTAGATTAGTAAGTGCAGTGATGTGATCAGGACCTGTACTGGCCTCTCTAGGTCCTGCCTACCACATTCTGGCTGCTCCACTCCCCTCTGGTCTCTAGAGCTCTCTCCTGGTGGATGGACCACTCAGCTAGTGAGGGACGTTCCCAGGGTGAGGGAACATGTCCTTTTCACAACTTCCTCACTGCCACACAGGTTCCATTCAGATTTTTTTTCTTTTGCTTTCAACCTACCCGGTTATTTGGGGATCTTTCTTGCAGCTTTAGCTGTATGAGATTTTCTGCCAGCTTCCAGTGGGTATTTTGTGGGAATTGTTCCACATGTAGATTTTTTTTTATATATTTGTGAGAGAAGGTAAGTTTTCCGTCCTTCTACTCTACCGTCTTCATCTCCTTCCAGAAACTGATTTTGAATACTTTCACTGTATGTGGAATATTGACTGTTCCATGTAGTGTGCCATTTAAAACTCCTCTCATATGATTAATATTTTGTATTCTCCAACTCGTCAGCAGAGAATAATATGTCTTCACAACTTTCTAAGATGACGACATTGGTAATGCAATTATGGGTCCGTCAAATGAATCAAGATCTGCCTCCCATTAACCCCTTCCCAGTATTGAGTGAGAGAACATTTTGGACAGAAGAGAAATATTCCATTTCTTTCCTATATTTACTAGATGACTGTGACTCATGTAGGGGAGGGGAAATTTAACGTTAAGGGCACCATTTTTGAAATAATCAAATTTGATCCTTGTATTATAGATGCTTTCTAAAGTTGCTAGATTTATAAATGATGTGGGTTTTTTTTTTGTTTTTTTTTTGTTTTTTTTGTTTTTTGGTAGGGGGCTTTTTTGTTGTTGTTGTTTTTAGGGCCACAGCCATAGATTATGGAAATTCCCAGTCTCAGGGTCAAATCAGAGCTGCACCTGCCGGCTTATACCACAGCCACAGCAACTCAGGATCCAAGCCACATCTGTGATTTACACCACAGCTCAGGGCAATGCTAGATTCTTAACCCATGGAGTGAGACCAGGGCTCAAACCTGAGTATTCATGGATCCTAGTTGGGTTCATTACTTCTGAGCCACGATGGGAACTCCTATAACTGATGCTTGTTATTTTATTACTCAATGAATATCATTACATTTATAATGTACAGTAATCATCACAACCAAATTTTATAGCGTTTCCATCCCAAGCCCCCAACTCATTCCCCACCCCCACAAATCTGTCTTATTTGGAAACTATAAGTTTTTCAAAGTCTGTTAGTCAGTATCTGTTCTGCAAAAAATTCATTGTGTCCTTTTTTTAGGTTCCACATGTAAGTGATAGCATATGAAGTTGGTGTCTTGCTGTCTGACTGACTTCACCTGGCATGATAATTTCTAGGTCTATCCATGTCGCTACAAATGCTGTTATTTCTTTCCTTTTAATGGCTGAGTAATATTCCATTGTGTATATGTACCACATCTTCTTTATCCACTCTTCTGTTGATGGACATTTAGGTTGTTTCCATGTCTTGGCTATTGCAGAGAGTGCTGCAATGAACGTTGATGTATATGTGTCTTTTTGAGTCATGGTTTTCTCTAGGTAGATGCCCATGAGTGGGATTGATGGATTAAATGGTAAAACCAGTTTTAGTTTTCTGGGGAATCTCCATGCTGTTTTCCACAGTGGTTGCACCCATTTACATTCCCACCAACATTGTACTAAGGTTCCCTTTTCTCCACACCCCTTCCAGCACTTATTGTTTGTAGACATTTTGATGATGGCTATTCTAGCCAGTGTAAGGTGTTATCTCATAGTGGTTATGATTTTCATTTCTCTAATAATGAGTGATGTTGAACATCTTTTCATGTGCTTTTTGGCCATCTGTATGTCTTCTTTGGAGAATTGTCTATTTAGATCTTCGGCCCATTTTTGATGAGGTTGTTTGCTTTTTTGGTATTGAGCTACAGAAGGTGTTTATAAATTTTGGAGATTAAGCCCTAATAATTTTCTTCATTTACAAATATTTTCTCCCATTCTGTAGGTTGTCTTTTTGTTTTGTTTGGGGTTTCCTTTGCTGTGCAGAAATTTTTAAGTTTAATTAAGTCCCATTTGTTTATTTTTGTTTTTATTGTCCTTATTCCAGGAGGTGAATCTGAGAAGATATTGCTGTGGTTTATGTCAGAGTGTTTAGCCTATGTTTTCCTCTAAGAGTCTCATGGTATCTGGTCTTATATTTAGATCTTTAATCTATTTTGAGTTTATTTTTGTGTACGGTGTTAGGATGTGTTCTTTTTTTTTTTAAAGATAGTAAATTTTTTAAAGCTTTTTTTATTACTCAAATGAATTTATTACATTGGTAGTTGTATAATGATCATAACAATCTGATTTCATGGAATTTCCATCCCACAGCCCAAGCACATTCCCCCACCCTCCAAACTGTCTCCTGACCATAAGTTTTTCAGTGTCTGTGTGTAAGCATCTGTTCTGCAAAGAAGTTCAGTCTGTCCTTTTTTCAGATTCCACATGTCAGTGAAAGCATTTGATGTTGGTGTCTCATTGTATGGCTGACTTCACTTAGCGTAACTTCTAGGTCCATCCATGTTGCTAAAAATGCTGGTATTTTGTTCATTTTAATGGCTGAGTAATATTCCATTGTGTATATGTACCACATCTTGATCTACTCCTCTGTCGATGGACATTGAGGTTATTTAGGATGTGTTCTAATTTCATTCTTTCACATGTGTCTGTCCACTTTTCCCAGCACCACTTATTGAAGGGGCTCTCTTTTTTCTCCATTGCATATTCTTTCCTCCTTTGTCATAGATTAGTTGACTATAGGTGCATATGCTTAATTCTGGGCCTTCTCTTCTGTTCCAAGGATTGATATTTCTGTCTTTGTGCAAGTACCATACGGTTTTGATGACTGTAGCTTTGTGGTATTATCTGAAGTCAGGAAGCCTGATTCCTCCAGCTCCATTTTTCTTTCTCAGGACGTCTTTGGCTATTCTGGGTCTTTTGTGCTTCCAAACAAACTTTATAATATTTTGTTCTAGTTCTGCTAAAAATGTCCTTGGTAATTTGATAGAGATTACATTGAATCTGTAGATTACCTTGGGTAGCATAGTCATTTTGATAAAATTGACTCTTTCAATCCAAGAGCATGGTATGGCTTTCCATCTGTGTCATCTTTGATTTCTTTCATCAGTCTTATAGTTTTCAGAGTACAGGTCTTTTGTCTCTTTAGGTAGGTTTATTCCTAAGTATTTTATTGTTTTTGATGCAATGGTAAATGGGATTGTTTCCCTAATTTCTCTTTCTGATCTTTTGTTGTTAGTATATAGAAATGCAGTCAATTTCTGTGTATTAATTTTTTATCCTCTGACTTTGCCAAACTCAGTGATGAGTTCTAGCAATTTTCTGGTAGAGTCTTTAGGATTCTCTAGGTATAGTATCATGTCATCTGAAAATTATGATAGTTTTACTTCTTCCTTTCCAATTTGGATTCCTTTTACTTCTTTTGCCTCTCTGACTGCTATGGCTAGGAATTTCGAAACTATGTTGAATAGTAGTGGCAAGAGCAGGCATCCTTGTTTGTTCCTGATATCAGCAGGAATTCTTTCAGCTTTTCACCATTGAGAATCATGACAGCTGTGGGTTTGTCATATATGGCCTTTATTATGTTGAAGTAGTTCCCCTCTATGCCCACTTTCTGAAGGGTTCTTATCAGAAATGGGTGTTGGGTTTTGTCAAAGGCTATTTCAGTGTCTATTGAGAGGATCATATGGTTTTTATTCTTAAGTTTGTTAATGTGGTGTATCACACTGATTGATTTTCAGGTAATGAAGAATCCTTGCATCCCTGGGATAAATCCCACTTGATCATGATGTACAATCCTTTTAATATATTGTTGGATGCAGTTTGCTAGTATTTTGTTGAGAATTTTTGCATCTATGTTCATCAGTGAAATTGGCCTGTAATTTTCATTTTGTTTTTGTTTGTTTGCTTTGTTTGTTTGTTTATTAGTGGTATCTGGTTTTGGTATCGGGTGATGGGGGCCTCATAGGATGATTTTGGGAGTGTTCCTTCCTCTGCAATTTTTTGGAATAGTTTCAGGATAGGTGTTAGCTCTTCTCCAAATGTTTGAAAAAAATTCAGCTGTGAAGCCATCTGGTCCTGGACTTTTGTTTCTTGGAATATTTTTAATCACAGTTTCAATCTCAATACTTGTGATTGGTCCATTTATCTTTTCTATTTCATCTTGGTTTAGTCTTGGAAGATTGTACTTTTCTAAGAATTTGTCCATTTCTTCTAGGTTTTCTATTTTATTGGTGTATAGTTTCATGTAATAATCTCTTGTGATCCTGTCTACTTCTGTGATGTCTGCTGTAACTTGTCCTTTTTCATTCCTAATTTTATTGATTTGAGTCCTTTCTCTCTTTTTTTTTTTTTTTAAGTCTGGCGTGTTTATCAATTTTGTTGCTCTTTTCAAAGAAACAGCTTTTAGTTTCATTGATCTTTTGTATGGTTTTCTTTGTTTCTATTTCATTGATCTCTGCTTGATCCTTCTGATTTCTTTCCTTCTACCAACTTTAGGTCTTGTCTGTCCTTCTCTCTCTAGCTGCTTTAGATGTAAAGTTAGCCTGTTTATTTGAGCTTTTGCTTATTTTCTGAGGTAGGCTTGTATTGCTATAAACTTCCCTCATAGAATTGCTTTTGCTGCATCCCATAGGTTTTGGAATGTTGTATCTTTGTGGTCATTTTCATCTAGGTATTTTTTAATTTCCTCTTTTATTTCTTCAGTGATCTATTGGTTGTGGCTGTGATCCCACCTGGATTATTGTTTGGCCTGGGGCTTCTCTGTGCTGATGAGTGGAGTCAGATTGTCCCAGAATGGCCACCTCCAGAGAAATGCTGATGAATATTCCCAAGATCTTTGCCTCCAATGTCCTTCCCCCACGGCAAGTCACATTCACCCCATTTTCCCAGGAGGTCCTCCAAGAACTGCAGTCAGGTTTAACCCAAATTCCTATGGAGCCTCTGCTTTTCTCTCGGACCCAGGGTACGTGAAAACCTGTGTGCATCTTTCAAAAATGGGTATCTGCTTCCCCCAGTCCCATGGAGCTCCTGCACAAAAGCCCCACTGGCTTTCAATGCCAGATGCTCTGGGGGCTCTTTCTCCAAATGTAAGATCCCCAGGCATGGGGACTTGATGTGTGACTCAGAACTCTCACTCCTGTAGGTTAATCAATGTGATGCAGTTACTTTCCAGTCTGTGTGCTTCCTACCTAGCAGTTAGGGGATTGCTTATAACATATAATCACACCTCCTACCTCTTGACGTGGCCTCTTCTTTGTCTTCTGGAGTAGGATTTCTTTTTGAAAGTTCCCAGTCCATTTGTTTGAAGGTTGCTTAGCATTTTGTTGTAATTTTGTTGTTTTTATGAGAGAAGATGAGCTCTAGTCCTTCTTTCCCTCCATCTTAATCCCATCTTTTCAAGTGGTCTTTCCATTTGACTTTCACAAGCAAGCCTGATTCTCCTGTAACTGATGCTTTGATGTAAGTAAATCTCAGGAAACAAGAAAATAACTTAAATCTATCTCTGCTTACGTGGAAATTATTCTGAGTAACCAAATTCAAGGGATCTTAGTATTTCATTGACTGTATGAGAAACACCAATAGAGTGCATGTGATTCACAAGTGAACTTATCTAAAGGTGTTTCCTTTTTAGTCTGACTGTCTATATACTCAATTCTAGACAGTCTTTAATATTTGAAGTTAAGCAGTCTGTGAGCTTGAGTAGGTATTTAGATTTATAAGTTTTGATTTAGTTGGTAACTTATGAATAGGTTTTTCCTGAATTAGATATGGCTACATGTATAAAAATGTTATCTGGTATTTAATCAACTTATTTTTGTTTTAGTATTTGTCATGCTTATACACAACGTATCATTTTAAAAATAATTCCCCATAGTCCTTTAATTCACTTAAACTAAAATATATCTTCTCAGCATTTCATTTACCATCCCATGAGTAGATTATCATTATTAAAATGTCTAACACCACCACTACACCTTTTTAGCCAAGGGCAGCCTGCTATTTCTGTTAAGAGGCTGACTTTCTCCTTAGCCCATGGTTCTAGAAAACAGAGCCTGAGACAGAGATATGTGTTAAGATTTTATTGGGCAGTATAATCTCAGAACAAGAACAGTGAAGAGAAAAGGAAACAGATGTCTACATCTGTAGAAGAATGAAAACAAGAAGAAGAGAAAGAAGAAGAAGAGAAGAAGAGAAGAAGAGAAGAGAAGAAGAAGAAGAAGAAGAAGAAGAGAAGAAGAAGAAGAAGAAGAGAAAGAAAGAAGAAGAGAAGAATGAAAACAAGTGTTAAGTGAGGTGATGTCTTACTGAGCTCACTGCAGGGTTTTAAGAAAGTGCCAGTTTCAGAAGATGGCAGAGGAGTAAGAGGTCGTGCACACCTTCTCCCACAAACACATCAAAAACACATCTACATGTAAGACTACTAGCACAGAACATTAACTTTAAAAGAACTTAAAACTCCAAAAAGGGCAAGAAACTCTTGACATAACTGGATAGAACAAAAGGAAAAAAGAGTGAGAAAAGGAATCAGCACAGGACTAGCATCCCTGAAAGGGAGCTGTGAAGGAGAAAAGGAACCCACCTCCTGGTAAGCCACCTAACTAATGAAATATCAGCTAAGTCAGTGGGACCTCACAGTTGCCAAGAAAAGCTTAGCAGCTGGATGGAGAACAGCAAAGCAGAGTGAGAGCCACGGGACCTCACAGATACTGAGAAAAACGCAGCAGCTGGACTGAGAAAAGCAAAGCAGAATGAGAGCTGCACAGATCATCTGAACCACAAGCCTGGACACTACAGCCTGAAATGCTCAGGTGGGGTCTGGGCGCTGAGACTCAGGCTCCCAGAGGTCAGTCCCAGGGAGGGAACTGGGGATGGCATGAGGGGCTAAGGAGCAGTGCATCACGGGCTAAGGAGGGGAACACCACAGCAGAGGGCACCTGGGAGAAGGTCTGGACCTGCAGGAGAGGCAAGTCACCATTGTTGGGGAGGGGAGAGAAGGAGGGGTGGGCTGCCATAGGAAACTCCCTGCACTGGAGTGTGCATGCCTGCAGGCTTAGAGGGTGGGGCTGCTCTGTGGAGGCTACTGGGGAGGGCAAGAAGCCTCTTGTTCATTTAAGGGAGATTAGGTGTTTCTTATGCAGGCTACTGGTGGCCAGGCCCTATTGTGTGGGCTAAGGGCATAAGGGGCTAAGTGCGATGTGGTGCCTCTTGCACGATCTACAGGTGGCAGGAACAGACTCTGGCAGTCGTCCCAGAGGCCAGAGGGAGGCCTGGTTTTCCACCACTGTGGGCCTGTGAGTGGGCTCTATCTGCAACCCCAGTAACCTTAGGGGTTGCCAAAAAAGAAAAATGAAGACATTGCAACCAAGCACCATATGCTGTTGCTCTCACTCCCCTGGGAACACACCCATCCTTCAGATTCCACTGCCAAACACTCTGGGTGACCCCCAGATACTTGGTCACTTTCTCATCACAAGATCCTACAACTAGGAGCAGCTGTTGCAGCACCTCCTGCGTGTGATAAAGGGGAGCGGGTTCTTTTTGTGTGGTCTTCAGGTGGCAGGGGCAAACAGCCACAGTTATCCCAGATTCCAGAGATGGGCATGGCCCACTGCCATTGGAGATATCTGAACAAATATCTTGCAGCCCCATTCACCTAAAGGGCTCTCACACCCCCAGGAACACACTTGCCCTGCTGTTGCCACTGCCAAACATTCCGGGAAGTACCCACACTCCTGATCTCTGTCACTTCCCAGGATCCTGCAACTAGGAACACCCTTTACAACACCTCATATGTGGGATAAGTGAGACAGGTTTCTTCATGCATGGTCTACAGGTGGTGGGGGCAAACCACCTCAGTTATCACTGACTCTAGGTCATGGCCTGCTCCCAGTAGCGTACCCTGAACAGGCACCACCTATGATTCCAATCACCTCAGAGGAGGGCATTGCAATCAAATACAGGCTGTTGCTCTCACTCCCCTGGGGACTCAGGCACCCTGCCATTGCTACTGCCAAATGCTCTGGTCACCTTGAAGATCTGCCTTGAGCTTATTACAACTTCCCAGGGCCCTGCAACTAGGTGTAGCCTGAGGCACCTTCCTGTAGGTCCTTGCTGCCAATGACCAGGCATTGACTGCTGGCCTTACCCATTGCCTCCTCCCTGAAAACACAGTGAGCATCCTGGGAACAAGAGCCTGCTTGCATCAAAGAAAGAGACAGCAAATATTCAAACTCCCACAACAACAAAAAAATAGTAACCCCCCAAAAAAATACAAAGGGGTATTCTTGCACAGAAGTAGCCTCACAAGACTACAGTATGGCTTCCCTGAACTCACAGAAAAAGAAAAACACAAGCAAGATGAAGAAGCACAGAAACCATTCCCAGTTAAGGAGAATTCACCTAAAGCAAACAACAATGAAACAGGCCTCTGAAGTCTGACAGATGTTGAGTTTGAAAGGGAGGTATTGAAAATACTGAAGGAATTAAGAGAGGATATGAACAGTAATGCAGATTCCTTTAGAAAGGAACTAGAAAATATAAGGAGGAGCCAAGAAAAACTAGAAAATTCATTTGCACAGATACAAACTGAGCATAAGGCAATAAAGAGCAGAATGAATAATGCAGAGGAATGAATAAGTGATGTGGAAGATAGAATAATGGAAATCACCCAATCTGGACAGTAGACAGAAACCCAAATGAAAAAACAGGAAAGCAGTATAAGAAACCTATGGGATAATATAAAGCAGGCCAATCTTTGCATAATAGGAATTCCTGAAGTAAAAGAAAAAGAAAGGTGATTGAAAAAATATTTGAAGAAATTATGGCTGAAAACTTTCCAAATATAAAGGATACTGATATCAAGATATAGGAAGCACAGAGGGCCCCAAACAAGCTGAACCCAAACAGGCCCACACCAAGACATATCATAATAAATATGGCAAAAGTTAAAGAGAAGATTCTAAAGGCAGCAAGAGAAAAGCAAAGCATTAATTATAAGTGAACCCCCATAACGCTATCAGCTGATTTCTTTATAGAAACACCACTGGCCAGAAGGGAGTGGCAAGAGATATTTAAAGTGCTGAAATATTTGCAACCCAGTATACTCTATCCAGCAAGAATATCATTTAAATTAGAAGGGAAAATAAAGAATTTCTCCAACAAACAAAGGCTAAAAGAGTAGAGCAATATGAATCCCATTCTAAAAGAAATACTGAAAGGGCTTCTCTAAATTAAAAAGAGAGAGAGAGAGAGAAAAGAGAAAAAGAAGAATTAGGATGGAGGAAACCACAATTGGAAAGCAGTCACTTAAATAAGCCAGCATACTGATCTAAACATGAAGATGTTAAAAAAAAAGTTATCAAAATCATACAATATGGGGAAGGAAAGTAAGAAAATATATATATATTTTTTATTTTAATGATGTGTCTGTGCCTATATGACTACCAGGCAAAAGAAAACCGATATAGGAAGGGCTTAACGTGCTTAAAAAACAGAGCAACCACAAATCAAAACCAAACATTATATTTACAAAAACTGAAAAGAAAGGTACTCAAGCATAAAATAAATGGAAACCATCCAACCCAAAAAAGAAGAAAAGAGAAACATAGAATCACCTGGTAAACAAGGTTTAAAATGGCAATAAAGATGTATCTATCAATAATCACCTTAAATGTCAATGGACTGAATGCTCCAATTAACAGACCCACAGTGGCAGATTGGATAAAAAAAGCAAAAGCCTTCAATCTGCAGCCTACAAGAAACTCACCTTAGAGCAAAGGACACATATAGATTGTAAGTGAGGGGATGGGAAAAGGTATTTCATGTCAATGGACCAGACAGGAAAGCAGGAGTTGCAATACTCATATCAGACAAAATAGACTTTAAAAGAAGGGCCGTAAAGAAAAAGAAGGACACTATTTAATGGTTAAATCCATTCAAGAAGAGGATATTACAATAGTCAATATATATGCCCCTAATACAGGAGCACCCAGATACATACAACAAATATTAACAGACATAAAGGGAGAAATCGATGGGAATACAATCATAGTAGGAGACTTTAACACCCCACTCACAACAATGGAGAGATCCTCTAGACAGAAAATCAATAAGGCAACAGAGATCCTAAAGGACACAATAGAAATGTTAGACTTAATTGACATTATCAGAACATCCAAAAAAATCAGAATATACATTCTTTTCAAGTGCACAGGGAAAATTCTCAAGAATTGATCATGTACTAGGGCACAAAGCTAACCTCAACAAATTTACATGTCTAGAAATTATTTCAAGTATCTTCTCTGACCGCAATGGCATGAAACTAGAAATCAACCACAGGAAAAGAAATGAGAAAAAAACCTACTACATGGAGACTAAACAACATGCTACTAAAAAACCAGTGGGTCAATGAGGAAATCAAGAAGGAAATTAAAAATACCTTGAGACAAATGATAATGAACACACATCCACTCAAAATCTATGGGATGCAACAGAAGCAGTGCTCAGAAGGAAATTCATATCAACACAGGCCTTCCTCATAAAAGAAGAAAAATCTCAAATAGACAACTAAATCCACCACCTAAATGAATTAGAAAAAGAAGAACAAACAAAACCTAAAGGTAGCAGAAGGGAGGAAATGACAAAGATCAAAGAGGAAATCAATAAAATAGAGATTCAAAAAGCAATACAAGAAATCAATAAAACCAAGAGCTGGTTCTTTGAAAAGGTAGACAAAATTGACAAACCTTTGGTCAGATTCACCAAGAAGAGGATAGAAAAAACCCAAATAAACAAAATCAGAAATGAAAAAGGAGAAGTCACAACAGATACTACAGAAATACAAAAAATCAAGACAGCATATTATGAACAATTTTATGCCAACAAATTTGACAATCCAGAAGAAATGGACAACTCTCTAGAGACTTACCCCCTGCCTAAACTGAGAAGAAATAGATCAACTGAACAAACCAATCATGAGAAATGAAATTGAATATGTCATAAAAATACTCCCTACAAATAAAAGTCCAGGACCTGATGTCTTCACAGGTGAGTTCTACCAAACATACAACGAGGAACTTATACCCATCCTCCTTAAACTTTTCCAAAAGGTTGAACAAGAAGGAACACTCCCAAAGTGACTCCCATGCCATTATCACCCTAATTCCAAAACCAGACGAACATATCACCAAAAAAGAAAACTATCAGCCAATATCTTTGGTGAATACAGACAGAAAAATTATCAACAAAGGTTTAGCCATCCAAATCCAACAACATATAAAAAAATCATACACCATGACCAGGTGGGCTTCATCCCAGGTGCACAACGATGGTTCAACATATGCAAATAAATCAACATCATACACCACATTAACAAAAGAAAAGTCAAAAACCACATGATCATCTCAATAGATGCAGAAAAAGCATTTGACAAAGTCCAACATCCATTCTGGATCAAAATGCTTACTGAAGTGGATATAGAGGGAACATAACATAATCAAAGCTATTTATGACAAACCCATAGCAAATATAATGCTCAGAGAGAAAAAAAGAAAGCCTTCCCACTAAAATCTGGAACAAGACAATGATGCCCACTCTCACCACTGGTATTCAACATAGTACTGGTAGTCCTAGGCGCAGCAATCAGACAAACAAAAGAAATAAAAGGCATCCAAATAGGAAGAGAAGAGGTAAAACTGTCACTGTATGCAGATGACAGCATACTATATTCAGAAAACCCCAAGGACTCAAACCAAAAACTACTTGAACTGATCAACAAATTCAGCAAAGTAGCAGAATATAAGATTAACATTCAGAAATCAGTTGCATTTCTGTATACGAACAATGAAATATTAGAAAAGGAATAGAAAAATAAAATGCCTTTTAAAATCACACCCCAAAAAATCAAATACCTGGGAATATACCTGACCAAAGAGGTAAAGACTTATATGCTGAGAACTATAAAACATTAATCAAAGACATTAAAGAAGATATAAAGAAATGGAAAGATATTCCATGCTCATGGGTTGGAAAAATTAATATTGTAAAAATGGCTATACTACCCAAAGCAATCTACAGGATAATTGCAATTCCTATCAAATTTCCCAGGACATTTTTCACAGAACTAGGACAAACAATCCAAAAATTTATATGGAACCACAAAAGACCCAGAATTGCCAAAGCAATCCTGAAGGACAAAAACCACGCAGGAGGCATAACTCTTCCAGACTTCAGGCAATATTACAAAGCCACAGTCATCAAGATAGTGTGGTGCTGGTACCAAAACAGACTTACAGTCCAATGGAACAGAATAGAGAACCCAGAAATAAACCCAGACACCTACGGTCAATTAATCTTAGACAAAGGAGGCAAGAACATAAAATGGGAAAAAGACAGTCTTTTCAGCAAGTATTGCTGGAAAACCTGGACAGCTGCATGTAAATCAATGAAACTAGAACACACCCTCACACCATGCATGAAAATAAACTCAAAATGTCTTGAAGACTTAAATATATGACAAGACATCATCCAACTCCTGTAAGAGAACATAGGCAAAATATTATCTGACATCAGCCTTACAAATGTCTTTTTAGGTCAGTCTCCTGAAGCAACAGAAATAAAAGTGAAAATAAACCAATGGGACCTAATCATACTGACAGGCTTTTGCACAGCAAAGGAAACTGAAAAGAAAAAAAAAGGCAACTGACAGAATGGGAGAAAATAGTTTCAAACAATGCAACTGACAAGGGCTTAATCTCTAAAATATACAAAGAACTTATACAACTCAACAGCAAAAAAGCCAACCACCCAATTGAAAAATGAGCAAAAGTCCTGAATAGACATTTCTCCAAGGAAGATATGCAGATGGCCAACAAGCACATGAAAAAAATGGTCAACATCCCTGAATATTAGAGAAATTCGAATCAAAACTACCATGAGATACCACCTCACACCAGTCAGAATGGCCATCATGAATAAGTCCACAAATAACAAATGCCGGGGGCGGGGGGTGTGGAGAAAAGGGAACCCTCTTGCACTGTTGGCGGGAATGTAAGCTTGTACAACCACTATGGAGATCAGTACAGCGATACCTTAGAAATCTATACTACCATATGACCCAGCAATCCCACTCTTGGGCATATATCCAGACAAAACTTTCCTTAAAAAAGACACATGTACCTGCATGTTCGTTGCAGCTCTATTCACAATAGCCAAGACATGGAAACAACCCAAATGTCCATCCATAGACGATTGGAATAGGAATATGTGGTATATATACACAATGGAATACTACTCAGCCATAAAAAAGAAACAAAATAATGCCATTTGCAGCAACATAGATGGAACTAGAGACTCTCATACTGAGTGAAGTAAATCAGAAAGAGAAAGACAAATACCATATGATATCACTTATACCTGGATTCTAAATAGGGCACAAATGAACCTTTCCACAAAAAAGAAAATCATGGACTTGCAGAAGAAACTTGTGTTTGCCAAGGGCGAGGGGGACAGAGTGGGGTGGATGTGGAGCTTGGGGTTAATAGATACAAACTATTGCCTTTGGAATGGATTAGCCATGAGATCCTGCTATGTAGCACTAGGATTTATGTCTAGTCTCTTATGATGGAGCATGATAATGTGTGAAAATAGAATGTGTACATGTATTTGTAACTGGCTCACCATGCTGTACATTAGAAAAAAAAATTGTACTGGGGAAATAACTATTAAAAAAAGTAGAAAATGCCAGTTTCAAAAAAACAAAAAACAAATAAAAACCAAACAAACAAAAACAGAGTTCTCTTTTTGGCACAGCACAAATGAATCTAACTAGTAACCATGAGTTTTAGGGTTTGATTCCTGGCCTCCCTTAGTGGGTTAATGATATGGCATTGCCATGAACTCTGGTGTAGGTTGCAGACACAGCTGGGATCCTGTGTTGCTATGGCTGTGGCGTAGGCCAGCAGCTGTAGCTCAAATTCAACCCCTAGCCTGGGAACTTCTATATGCTGTGGGTATGGCCCTAAAAAACAAAAAACAAAACAAAACAAAACAAAAAAAAAAAAGTAAAACAAACAAACAAAAAAAGAAAGTGCCACTTTCTTTGGCTCTGATGAATAACTTTCAGAAAGACCATTTGGTACTAACAGCTTCACATAATCCTATGGTGAAAGGTGGGAGCAAACTAGATCCACAGGTGTGTTGCCATCTCTGTCTCTTACTACTAAGGCTCATTCCAGCAGATATCCATTGCTTCACACTTCATGGTGTGTTATTCTGTCTTAGCTGCTCTCAGGGAAGCAAGGTTCCATAGTTAGTGGTGTTGTACTTCCTCTGAATTCAGAAGTGATAGAATAAGTCATAGTTTCCATGAGTTAAGATATATTAAAAATTAAAATATAAATATACTTTATTTTTTTTGGACACTAGATTTAGAAGTGAGTTTAACTAATACTTTGAAAAATGATTTTCTCAATGTCTATGAGTCTGTTTCTGTTTTACAGAGAGGTTCATTTGGTGCCATACTTTAGAGTTCCACATATAAGTGATATATAGTATTTGTCTTTCTCTGACTTACTTCACTAGTATGATCATCTCTGGTTGCATCCATGTTGCTGCAAATGACATTATTTCATTCTTTTGTAGGGAGGAGGGAGTGGGATGAATGGGGAGTTCAGGGTTAGTAGATGCAATGCTTGCATTTAGAATGGATAAGTGGTGAAGTCCTACGGTGCAGCACAGGGAACTATTTCCAATCTCTGGGGAGAGACTATGATGGAAGATAATATAAGAAGAGGAAAAATGTATATATATATGTATGACTGGGTCACTTTGCTATAAAGCAGAAATTGGCACAACATTGTAAATCAACAATATTTTTTTTTGACTGCCCCATGGCATATGGATTTCCCAGGCCAGGGATCAGATCCGAACCTAAATTGCAACTTAGGCCACGGCTGTGGCAACACCAGATCTTTTAACCCACTGTGCCAGTCTGGGGATGAAACCTGTGTCCTGGTGCTGCTGAGACACCACCGATCCCATTGTGCCACAGCAGGAACTCCAAAAGCAATAATACTTTCATAGAAATTAAAAAAAATTATATTCCATAAAAAAATGTTTTACTGTGTCAGCAATTTTCTGTTTCTTTAAAACCTACAGTTTCTTATAACAGATATTTTTTAAAATACTCCGATAAAAAGGGAATGTGAACAACCTAGTTTTATATTCACAGGCACTATTAAAATATGTTTGTTTTATTGAATTTACATTCTCAAAAATGTAGCTATAGGAAAATAATATAAGTGCGATTAGAGTTGAGGCATATTTGGCTACTAGACTGTCACATCCTGTGTGAGGTCTCTGGGTATGAATGATGAGCAGTGACCAAGGACAGCAGGCCTTGGACCCAGGCAGAGGGCTACATGGACCTAAAGGATGAAGCCCTCTTGTTTGAATATGGAGTACCTTCAAGATCTCTGCACCTGCCGTGATGTGGCCTGTTGTTCTAATCTAGATATAGGAACTATATAGTCTAGTGACATCCCTGGACCTGAATGCAAGCAGGATTATAAGTGTGGCCTGCAGTAATTATACTGGTTCTTGATCATATTAATCAAATATTAACCATTTTCACTTTATTTCATGCCATGTGGAAAACAGTCTTGTGAAAACATTTTCAATCCTTTCATGTGTGTCATCTATATTATCCCTTCTAATATACTCAAAGGAAATACCAATACAGTGCAGTTTATCAACATGCAGCGAGCACAGGTAAAACAAAGGAAATCCAAAAACTTTCATCATTTACATTTAGTTTTTTACATTTAAATACCAGTCATTAGATGCTAAACGGTTTGTTACAAAAAGTTGTAGATGGAATCCTCCAATCTAGTTACAAAGAGGTCTTCCCATCTACTTCAAATCCCAGGAAGACACTCAAATATCATTCAGGTATTAGCATACATTTAAATATTATTCCTTCAAATAATATCATTCAAATATCATAAAAAGTTCACGTTGCTTTACTTATTTATTTATTTTGGCATATGGAGTTCACAGGCCATGGATCAGATCCATACTGCAGTTGTGACCTGAACCACAGCCATAGCAATGCTGGATTCTTTAACCTACTGTCCTGGATCAAGGATCAAAACTGCATCCTGGTCTGTAGAGACACAGGCAATCCCATTGCACCACAGCAGTAACTCCCACATTGCTTTTTTGAGATAATATTTCAGTATAATCAAGTCTTAGTTCATTTGTCAATGATAAATCCAAGAAGGTAATGCAAAAAGATACCAATTATCAAAAACTTTCCCATTTTTATAGGAAGACTGATGATGACACATTTGGTAATTGTAATAGCAAAGTGTTCAGGGAGTTGAGGATAGATCAAACCGGTTGAAAATGCAAAAATTTTGCCTAGATGAGGACTAATTTATTTTGTATTGACCAGAAATAGCATGCTTCACTGAGTTTTTTACTCTATAGAAGTACAACATTTAGCCAAAACATTTAAAGAATTAGAAAAATTTCTCAAGGCATATTTTCTTAAGTGTATGTACAGAGGCAGATATAAATAGATGTAAAGAGACAAAACTGCCAGGCTATTTTTTACCTCTATTTTCTAAGCATTAAGTCAGCACATAAGAGATTTTATTTCTTTAATTTGTCACTCATCATTAATGTTTTATGAGTATTCTCTTATCATAATTTTAAGTACTTGGAATCATTTTATCAATGTCTTTTACTACAAACACATCTTTTAATGAGTTTCACTGTTTTAATTTTGGCTTCCTTATTCTCTCATCTCTCTCCCAAGTCCACCCAGTATTAAGCTGATTTGTATTTTTCTTACACTATTCTTATCTCTTCATGTACATCCTCATATACACATATATGTGGCTTTATCACTTTATTTTTCTATAAATATAATTATATTGGAAAGATTTCATTTTTTCTTATTTAGTAATACAGTCAGAATATTCTTCAAAGGTTTATAACTCATTCTTTATATATATATTTTAATGAAAATATATGAAATGTATATATTTGAATGGACAAATTGTCTTTGTTTTTTATTTATTTATTTATTTATTTTTTATTTATTTATTTATTTTTTTTTGCTATTTCTTTGGGCCGCTCCTGCGGCATATGGAGGTTCCCAGGCTAGGGATCTAATCGGAGCTGTAGCTGCCAGCCTACGCCAGAGCCACAGCAATGCAGGATCCGAGCCGCGTCTGCAACCTACACCACAGCTCACGGCAACGCCGGATCGTTAACCCACTGAGCAAGGGCAGGGACCGAACCCGCAACCTCATGGTTCCTAGTCGGATTCGTTAACCACTGCGCCACAACGGGAACTCCGTCTTTGCTTTTTATATACTTATTTTACTCTTTTTTGTTTCTACTTCTTTTTACTATTTTTTACTCTGCATGTGCTACATGTTTCCTTGCCTGACCTTACCTCTCTCACTTTACCAGCAATGTCCTTTGATTTTCTTAAGAACCATTTCAAATATCATCTCTTATTTATAAATATGTCTCACTATAATCTTAAAGCAAAACTGATAGCTTAAAAGCTATGCATGGCTCTATCAAATATTATTAAATGACATATTACATTTTATGTAGAATTATTTGATTGCATACTTTTCTTATAAACTAGAAGTTTTCTTTAATGATAAGAATTGTTTTCTATGCTTAATTTTATCTCTAGTGTCTTACACAGTTAAATTTTTAGTTCATGTAGATTATATCACTTACGTATTGGGTATTTGAAATTTAATAACATTTAGATTTGGCACCATGGCATGGAAGAAGAAAAAAATAAGAATTAAATTAAGAATTTTATCAAATTGAAAAACATGAAGAAGAAAATTATAAAGGAAATACATTTTAATAAATTAATTGGATGCACTACGTGCATTAAATGAACTAGCTTAAGAATAATAGACTTTGTATTGTTTATTTGTAAAATGTTTTAGTAGTATTAGTGTTGTATAATCTCATTTATGGGAATGGTTGTTTAGCTTAAAGGGTATTTTGTATATTTTATAAGCAATTCTCTTATCCCTCCAAAAGATTTGAATATCACACAAAAAAGTAAAAAAACAAAACAGAGTACTATTTTTGGACATAAGCCAATTTTATTCTCAGACAAAATTTGTTGGTGAAAATCCAAAGCATAGAAATAAGGGAGGCAGTCTAGTGTAGAGAAAAAAAAAAAAGGAAAGAATAAAGGCTGTTTAATCATGTTATGGATTTTCCTGTCTTTATCCAACTTAATTCAAATAATTGGCAAGAATCTGGTAATACTTTTGACTCAGCTGGGACACATATGCCATTAATTGTGCCTGGCAATCCTGTCTTGTGTCCATTTCCCAGCACATATTTATCACAAAAGCAATCCTGCAGCATATGAGGTTTTAAAATTCAAGGCCTTGTGTTTTATCTACTTTTGTTAGCAAAATCAGATGAAGGAATTGAGCTCTTCTGAATATCTGGGTAACATTCTTCTGTGATTATTTTCCATACACTGTACTTGGGGGTCAGTCATACATGCTAATAGTTGCACTCCATAAATAATAGAATGGCCTTTCATGTAAAATTATTTATTTAAAAAAATCAGCAAATAAAGAAGAAAACAGGTGCTTTTCAAAAGAGGCTATTAAAGGCTAATAGCAAATGAAAAGTTTGTTCAACATCTTTTACATTGGAGAAATGTAAATTTAAACTCTAATGATATACCATTCTACTCCCAGCATGACTACAGTCAAAAGATCAGGTAATAAAAAATTTTGATAAGGATGCAGAATGGCTGGAATTGTTACGGTAAGTTATTTAAATTTGTGTGACCACTTTGCAAAACTATGTGGCATTACCTACTTAACTTTGAATACAGAGACATATTCAGAAATTAGTGCTTACAGCACCAAAATATATTTTTAAAACATTTGTAATGGGAGTTCCCATTGTGGCAAAGCAGATACGAAACCAGCTAGTAACCATAAGATTGCGGGTTCTATCCCTGGCCTTGATCAGTGGGTTAAGGATCCAGCATTGCCGTGAGCAGTGATATAGCCGATCTGTGTTGCTCTGGCTGTGGCATAGGCTGGCAGCTGTAGCTCTGATTCGACCCCTAGCTTGGGAACCTCCATATGCTGTGATTGCAGCCCTAAAAAGGAAAAAAAAAAAAAAAAGAAGAAGAAAAAAACAAACAAACAAAATTCATAATAGTTTATTCATAATAACCCAATGTAAATCTATATTTATTAATAACAATAAAAAGAAGGAATTATTCCTAAATGCAGTAATATGTACCACTCTCAAAGCCATAATGCTGAGTGAAAAAAAATTCAGCTACAAAAAAGTACATAATGTATGTTTTCATTTGTGTGAAAGTCAAGAACAGACAAAACTTAGATTATAAGTTTTGTGACAGAAATCAGAGTAGTGATTGCCTTTGAGAAATGTAATGACTATAGTTTATGTTTGGTACAGCTTAGTTATCCCAGTGGACAGAGTATAATTAACAAGAAGTCTCTAAAATGTTTACTCTTGGGAGAAATCATGTAAAAAAACAATTAGTAAAGTGGACAAAGAAATAGCAAGTGGGTATAGTGACTGCAGCTTTATCAGCAGTTTAGAGGACTAGAGATCCATGTGGTAGGAAAGCAGCATGAAGGAAAGCACAGGTGCTGCTTTAAGCTGTGTTCAGATTCTCAGATCTGGGGTGTGTGTGTGTGTGTGTGTGTGTGTGTGTGTGTGTGCATTGTTGTTGCTACTGTTGGACAAGCAGAGCTACAAACTGTTGATCACCTTTAAATCCAGAGCTAAGGAGTTCCCGTTGTGGCTCTGTGGAAACAAACCCAACTAGTATCCATGAGGATGAGGGTTCAATCCCTGGCCCTGCTCAGTGGCTTAAAACAGGGTTTGCTGCGAGCTCTGGTGTAGGTCATAGTTGTGGCTCAGATCCTGTGGTATAGGCCGGCAGATGCAGCTCTGATTTGATCCCTAGCCTGGAAACTTCCATACGCTGCGCCTGTGGCCCTAAAAATAAATAAATCCAGAGCTAAAAATATATAGTCGTTTCCTGGATACATACCTAGTATTTTCCAGTTGAAATAATATGGACTACTTTCTTATTTGAGTTTTACTTTACATGTATTCCTCAAATACTATGTAGAAAGGCAGAAATCTGTGCTACACAAGCCTTCTGTTTGGTCTGTGATTCCAAACCTGGGCTTAAACAAATGTTATTTCACAAAGGAAAAGTTGGGAAGATTTCAACACCAATACCAAGGAAGAATGTTGAACCAGGGCTTACAGTGAGCAGAGGTGAATAATAGAAACAAAACTTAGTTTTTTTTCTTTTGACATTTGATTATCACATAATACATTTGATTTGTATTCATTTTAAGACTTTATGCTAAATAGGTCCAATACAATGAGGTAAATTGTTTTTTTAAATCAGTATTTTGTTTTTATATTTTCTTTCTTTTCTTATCATATGGTCAATAATTTTATACTTTAAATATTTGTAAGGTTGATTTATTTTTGTTTTTCTATCCTACTTTTATTAATTCTCAGTTTCCTTAGAATTTATTTTTATTCCTTTTTATGATTAAGTGGCATTATCATAGGCTTGAAGTTTGAAAGTGACGTCTACTATTTCAACATTATCCCCACACTTTAAATCAACTTCATCATTCCAAGTTGGTTGAAAATATGAGTTTTTTTCCTGAACTTGATTCCAATAATTATTAACCCTTTTTAATTCATTTTAGCTCAGCAAATTAATTTCTCTGCCCTGCTGTGTTACACAAGCTTGACATCCATTGCTTTTCTGAGCAAATCTCCACAAAAGCTGGGTGAACCATGGACTATTTTCAAACAACAAACTATGGGTTCAGTGCTGTTGTCTGAAATCAACACCAACTTTGAAGATCATGTGTCTGCTCTTAAAAGGTCTCCAATAGGTATTCCATGTAGTATTATCAGAAGCTTTATATTATCTGAAATAATTTTTATTAAAAAAGGTGAAAAAGTGTTTAAGGATTGTAACAGATGAGTTAAAAATCCCAGATATTAAAAAGTCTAATGTTGCAGATATTGTATCATTTATAAGAGGAAAATAAAGGAAGGGGAAGAATCTAAATAGTAGAAACTAGCTTATGGAGCCTTCAAAAGCAATAATTTGAAAGTTGCATTTTAATTTAGTGAAATTCAGAAGTGTGTGTGTGTATGCATTTTATCAGTTTGACCTCTTTAAAGTCCTAATTTATTTTTCAAAATAATGTATCAATCTTATCTAAAATTATATAGTATTGCTTAAAACTGCAGCATACCCTTCTCTATTAAAACATCTTGTTTTACTCTTGGGTTTTATTTTTAAGACCCCAGATTCTCTTATATTCTGTTTTTTTAGGAATATTTTGGTTATGTCAAGACAGACGTCAGCAGCAGAGGCCTATTATGTTGTCATTCAGTAGGAATGTATTGTTTAACATTCACAATAACATTGATTTAGGGCATAAAACAGAAGGAAACTTTATTGAGGCCATTGATTCAAGTATTAATCTTACGTAGAAATACCATAACAGATACAAACCAGAAATAATTTGAATCTGACACCATCTATCTAGTCACGTTGACCATAAAACTAGCCATTATCCCACCACAAATTAATTCATTTTAGGTTAATATTCCTTTAAGATAATCTAATCCAAATGGCAGTGCCATGAATAGGTTTGGGAATGGGGTCTTTAGTAACCCTTTCCAACCATATTTGAAATCAAAGTAAATGAGCTGCATTTTAAAAATGCATTTTAGACAATTTTATCTTACCTGCCCCCAAATATTACTTGTACTCTAAAGAAAATTTAGCCCTGGCTGTCAAATGAAGCATCTGGAATTTGAATTCTGTGATGTCCAGGAAAGAGAGGATGCCAGAAATTCTGCATAGAAGGGGTTTACAAATGACAATCTTTAGTAGAATGTTGGGAGAGAAAAATAAGAAAGAGAATGGAGAATAGTAAATTATACTTAGGATGCTTCTTCATTCCACTTTACATAATGTTGAGGTAATATAATACATTTATATTCCAGAATTAGAGATAAGATAAACTATTAAATTGAGAAGAAAAAACAGACTCTTTTAGTCATGTTTGTCTCAGTCTTTACATAAACACTCTTATATTCTCAATGTCTATTCTGAAACTTTCCTTTTTATTACATTGTCTTATCTATAAATGGCTGTATCCAAGGACACTATTCTTTTCATATTGTTCTCAATAGTTGCGTGTTTATTTATTTATGTGCAATCATAATCCGGCATAGGAATTTGTTTTCTTCTGGAAGTTTCATAAGCTTTGATTTTACGTTAAGTCTTTGATTCATTTTGAGATAAATTTTCTGTGTTGAGTAAAGCATGAATCAAAGATCATATGTTCTTACAAATAGTCAATTTTTCCAGTCAATTATCTGAATTATCTTTACCTCTTTGTCATAAATTATCTGTCAATATATGTATCAATATATGTATCATTTAATTTGATGTGTTTATCCATCTTCTAATTAGTAACACACTGTCATTATTATTGCAGCTATATGCCAAGTCTAGAAATATGTAAGAGGCTGGTCTTCCTCACTTTGTTCTTTTTATAATTGCTTCAACTATTCTGGATCCTTTGGCATTTCCAAATGAATTTTTAGAATCACCTTCTTAATTTCTACAAACAATCCAGGGATTTTAATGGGTATTGTGTTAATGAATTTATGTGAATTTACATCTTATGTATATATGGATTTTTTCAACCCATGAACAGAGTGTACCTCTCTCTTTTTATTAAGGTATTTAAATTTTTTCTCTCAGGAATGCATTTCAGTTTTTAGTGTCAAGTTCTTTCACAATTTTTGTCTGACTTATCCCTGGGTTTATTATTTATGCTATTGTAAAGGTTTTTATCAATTTATTTTTTAAAACTTAATTTTTTAGTGTAGTTTAAGTTTTACAACAAAATTGAGGGTTAGGTACAGAGATGTCCAACATAGCCCTTGACCTCACACATGCATAGCCTCCTACATGATCAATATAACTCACCAGGGTGGTACATTTCTTATAGTTGATGAATCTACATTGACACATTATAATCCCCCAAGTCCGTAGTTTACCTTAAGGTTCACTCTTGGGTATATAGTCTAAGGGCTTAGATAAATGATAATGACATGTATCTAGTATTGTACTATTGACAGAGTAGTTTCACTGCCTTAAAATCCTCCGTGCTCTACCTATTAATCTCAACTGCACCCCTTGGCAACTAGTGATGTTTTTTACTCTATTCATAGTTTTGTCTTTTCCAGAATGTCATATAGTTGGAATCATACAGTATATAGCCTTTACAGATTGGCTTCTTTCATATGGCAATATGCATTTTACATTCCCCTGTGTCTTTTCATGGCCTGATAGCTCTTTTCCTTTTCCTGTTGATTCATATTCTACCGTCTGAATGTATCACAGTTTATTTAAGTGTTCACCTACTGAAGAACATTTTCGTTGATTTCAGATTTTGTAATTGTAAATAAAGCTGCTGGAAAATACTTGTGTGCAGGTTTTGGGGGACCTAAGTTTTCAGCTTCTTTGGGTAAATACAAAAAAGTACAGTTTCTGGGTTTTATAATATGAGTATGTCTCAATCCATTTATTTAGTTCTTTGATATTGTTGGTTAGAGTTTTGTAGGTTTTCTCATATAGATTTTTCCTGTATCTGGTTAGATTTTTACTTCAGTATTTTATTTTTTGTGGTTCTACCAAATGATATTTTAAATTTCAAATTTCAAATATTCATTTTTAGCATATAGGAAAGCAGTAATGGCCTTTTGTACATTTACTGTGTATCCTGTAACCTTGGTATTGTCACATTAATTCCAGGAGTTTTGGGGTTAGTTCTTTCATATTTTCTATATAAATGATTATGTCATCTATAAATAAAGATAGTATAATTCCTTCCTTTCCAATCATGATACCTTTCATTTCCTATTCTTGCCTTGTTTCATTAGCCAGGATTTCCACCATGATGTTGAAAAGGAATTTGAGAAGGGATATCCTGGTCTTATACCTAATCTTAGTGGGAAAGCTTAAATTTTTTCACCATTGAATATAATGTTACTTGTAGGGTTTTTGCAGTCTTTATCAGATTGAGAAAGGCCCTCTCTATTCCTACTTTAATGAGAGATTTAATTCTAAATGTGTATTAGATTGTGTAAAATATTTTTTCTGCCTCGATCAATATGATGGTATTTTTCTTTTATGCTTTGCAGTTGTAATGAATTTTTGCAGTTACCGATTTTCAAATATTGCGCCAACTTTATATGCCTGGGATAAATCCCATTTGGTTGTTGTGTATAATTCTTTACATGTTTTTTTTTTTTTTAATGCAGTTTGCTAATATATTGTTGAGGACTTCTTAAAAATCTATGTTCATGTGAGTTTTTGGTCTCTAATTTTTTTGACCTCTGTGTATTCTTTGACCTTTTATACAGAATCCTTACTAAACTTGCTTTTTTAATTCTAGTGGCCTTTTAAAATGGATTCACTAGATTTTCCACATGGACAATATGAAACTTAGACTATGATCAAATTTGCTTATTTTTCAATATGGATGCCTTTATTTTTCCCTTGTCTTATTACACTGTCTGGACACTCCCAGTACAATGCTAAAAGAGGTAGAGAAAAAAGATATCCTTGTTTTTTCCTAATCTTTACCAAAAAAAAAAATAAGGCCTTTCCTAATTAGATGTGTAAGTACTATACTTAATGAAAGAATTTAAATTATGTCTCCATTGTGTTCTGGATTCAGTTGCCTCTTTTATGATATTGGTACGAAGTCTCATTTTTGATACTTTGGAGTATTTTGCCTTTTGCTCTCTGGATTCTTTTAATATATTCCCTTTGTCTATGCTTTAAAGCAGTTGTTTTTTGTTTGTTTGTTTGTTTTTTTATAATGTTCTAATGCAATGGCTATTATTTCCATAGTACTTATTACCGTTATGTTTTTAGAGTTCGTAAACGTGAAACGTAATCTCTTCCTTCTATTTTAGTAAATTATCAGCTACTCTATATTGAAAACTCATGTTTTCCATTCTTTTCTAACCTTTATCAATTAAAAGAATGTAGTATTCTGTAACTCTTTTTTATTTAACATACCTGTTGAACTTTCTTTGTTAAAGTCCTTATTCACCCATTCATTTTATTCTGTTCTTTCAAAGTTTGTGTTGATATATTTCTCAACTTTAACAATTTTTCAGTGTGTGTACTTTCATGTATCAGAAGTAAACATTCCTCCTTTTTATAATACTAACTTAAAATAGAATCAGGCTGTTTAATCTGTGCAAATTTCAAGGTTTTTTTGTATTACCTATGACTCTCTTCAACTGGTTTGTATGATATCTTTCAATTTTATGTGTGATATTATTTGGAAAGGAAATAAAAGTTTTGTATTTAATGTCATCCAGGTTGGTTGAATATTAGAGAAGAAATAGGTTTCAAAGCTTAAATAATCAACATGCTGCATATTTCTCTTTCTCTAGTAAGTCTTTTAAACTGCAGAAATAAAAACACATTTTTTATTATTTGGATATTACTTTTGAATTTATTTATTAATGTAATCATCAAGCATTGCTTTAACACCAAATGTGTATTGGTATATACAGTATGTACTTGCATACATCAATGAATTCAAAGACTACAAGCTATAGTAACAGAAAATTATAGCTAATAGGGCATCCTAAATATATTTCCAATTATGGTTTATCTCATACAATCTTTATGAAAAATATTTCAGTAGAAGGAGAATTTTTTTTTACCATTTTTTTTTAAATTTGGAAAAGAAGGCATAGAACGTTAACTAATTTGCTTAAGTATATCCACCAGAACAATAAATAAACCCAGGGATTCTGAGAATAGATCCAATTTTCTGTATTGCACTTGAAATATAATGGAAACAATTTATAGTTATGAACCATAACCTTCACCTTCAAAAATCACCCAGTTTTAAGATATTTTTCTTATAAAATGTGAAATTTCACTATCAAGGATGAATCAATAGAGGCTAATTGTTTTACTCTAGTAAATTTTGGAAGGGCATTCACTTCTTTTGCTCCATTAAAATAACTTTAGTACCTGATGATTCTTGTAACTCAACTCACTAAAATATGTGGCTATTTTAGTGTTTAATAATCTTAAAATTAACTTCAAATTCAATAATAAGTACCTATATTTTAAGATACAGTTTATCTGAAAATGATAATTATAATTGATGCTTTTTAAGGAATGTTGGTTAATATTTCAGGGATATTTGTTAAATGTTAAAACATCAATGAAAATTTGAATAGTCTCTATTATCCAATATGATATGATTTTTTAAATAGAATTAATTTACTAATTTATTAATTTATTTTTTATGGCCAACCTGCAGCATATGGAGGTCCCCCTGCACCAGGGATTGAATCCAAGCTGCAGCTGAGGCAATGCCAGGCATCGAACCCTGGAGCCACTGCAGTTGGATTCTTAACACACTGCACCACAGCGGGAACTAATACAACTAACTTTTTTGAATTTAAAAAATAACAGTTTGATAATCTAATCTGTTTATTCTGAAATAGAATAATATTACCAATGTGACAGGCTAGAATAATATTACCAATGTGACAGGCTTGTCAATATTTTTCAAGTATTTCCTTCTTTTTCTTTGTAGTCTTAATTTTTAGTTTATCTTACATGATTTGTATTCAAGAAAAATTTCTTAATTTTGAGAAAGGGAATTGCAACACCCAAAATCCAAGAGCTTCCCTGGTACTATCAACTAAGACTTGGTTTTGCTGTGAGCTGACAGAGCACTTACTGCTAGGTCTTTGTGCTTTTTCCTTCAACATAAACTCTTTCACAAGACATCAACATCAGACAAAGCCATTTTGTGGCTGTGAAGAATCAAGACAAACAAGGTGATTCTGTGATCATGTCTAAACCCAGATAAATCATGAAAATTGTCCAAACCACAGAAATGACCCATCTTCCTGCTGGATAATTATAATAATTTTTAGGTCTAGTCTTCCCATCTTTAGCATCCAATTCAGAGGGAAGCCCCATGTCCTCAAATTGTCTGTAAAATCGCCTAATATTGCAAGCTCAAATTCTAAAGCAGGTCCTTTCTAAATCACCTTGGCCAAATGTTTTCCTATGTGTATCATCTCCCTGGCAAGGAGGAGCTAGATAACACACCATAAGCAGCACACAAGAAAAACCATACCCTCTGTCCTGAGGGAGGAACTTGAGAACCCAGGAAGAATTAACACCTTCAGTAAAGATCCTTCTCTTCTACTTTTAGTGAGAAATAGTGCTGACAAGTGGTGACATCCCCAGGGACTATAGCTGGCTCCTGTGAATCCTTTCTCTCTTTCTCTCTTTCTCTCTCTGTCTCTCTCTGTCTCTCTCTTTCTCCCCTCTCCCCACACACACTTCAGTGCATTCCCCAATTCTACTTTTTACTTGTCCCTTGGCCAATGTTTTTCATGTATAGAGCAGAAATTGAGAGTAAAATCCATTGAAGTGTCTATGAAAAGGTCTTGGTGCTTTTAAGAAAACATGAAAAATACTTTCCAGTAAATCCTTCACAGAATAACATGAAGTAAACAATTAAATGTATCCCCCAAATACATTTCAAAAACAGGAAAGTTGTTTTTAATTGCTTTCCCCCTAAACTCTGTTAATTGGATAATGGCTAAAACTTAACACTTTCAAACAATAAAACAGTTTTATTAATCTTGATTTGGAAATAAAAAATGGTATTTGGTGATAAATCATCCATTACTTATCAGCAGTGGTGTCTTATGTGGAATCCTCCTTCTTGTTTAGTTTAAATAAAAAACAATCATATTAGTGTACATTTTTACTTGATGGCTTACTCAAAGTTATTTATTTTTTGCACAGTTGAGAAAATAATGTAAAAACCCAGAGTAAAATATGCCACAATAGAAAATAATCTCTTTTATGTATGTATTTTTCTTAAAGGCCCACATCTGTCTGGAAATTCTCTGTGGAAGAATGTGCTATTTCTTCCAGTGATTTCTATTTATCATTGAGCTGTGGGACACCATTGGCAATTTAGAGAAGACTAATGCCCTACAGGTTAGAGACCAACAGCAGGAGTTTCTCCCATAAAGACAAATGTTCTAAAGATTTATCTGTTTAGCTACATAATTTTTTCCTCTTTAAGATACCTAGGGATTTTTGTGCATCATTTGGCACTGATTTGTAGGGTACTGTTGTCATGTGAGAAAAAAAAAATAATGTTAAATTTCCATCATTGAAAATATCTCGATTTTTAGGCATTTAAAGGTATCAGAACCTATTAAAAAAGTTTTGTGAATTTCAAAATGATGCCACTAATTGCCTTTGAAAATCTAAATACATGAATGATTTTGAATTTTCCATATGAGAAACATCATGCTTATATAATTTTATTGCTCATTTAGTTTTTTAAAAAAACTTACTCTTTATACTTATAAAGTCTCTAAACCATTTTGAAGACCATAATATATAAAATTATTTTTTTAGATATCCTAGAACTGTTTAGAAAAACATATTACAAATAATTGGCACTAAATTATAAATATGTCACACAGTTGTTTTCAAAGGAATTACATAATTATTTTTAAAGAGTTTCAATAGTTTGTCAGGTACAAGCAATATGTCACACTTTAACATAAGAATTGCATTTTAATAAAATTACAAATATGAATAATGGCATTGATATTAGTTGAATTTAGATCTGAGATATCGTAACAAGCTAGGAATAGTGTTAGTGGCTCATTTAATCCTCATAAAAGTGATGTGAAAGGCATCTTTTCTTACTCTACTGCCACAGATTAAGGATATTAGGCACTGAAAATTTGTTTATACTTAATGCAGTTGTTAAAAAATAATATTAGAAAAGTCTATCACTCTATGGCTCTCCCCTTCTGAAAAAAAAAAAAAAATGGAAAAGATTAAAACTTTTACCTGGATTTAAAGCAATCTTCCCCAGTGTATTATGTGTATCTGATTTTGAGCCAATTAAGTATTATCTCCATGTAAAAAGTGATCTACTCAATCATTCGTAGATGGAATATTGAGCAAGGACTAGAAAGAAACATCCTCATACAGAAACTGTTTTCCTCTCCCAGCTCCCTTTACTCTTATCCTCTGAGGATTTTATTACTAGAGGTGGTCTTTCCACAGTGGAGTGGCGTCTTTAACATGTGGAAAATTGTTTACTTTTACACAGTCTGAACTTGGATGGCCTGTGTGAGACAGTGTGCTGCAGGGAAGAAAGGCCTGTGCACTGAAGGGAGCAGCATGGTTATATGGGCAGGGTCTTGTTTATGCATCTGCCTTTAAACAACTACAAGGCCCATTAAAAACTCGCTTTAGCTTCAAACATACTTGGAATTTTTACTGGAAAATACCCACATCACCAGCACAAAATTACCCACATCACCAGCGCATCGTTTCTAGGATGTAGTTCTGAGTCAATCTACATAGAGCATTATTGACACCTAAAAAATATTCAGATATGTGAAACTGGGTATGCAGACAGTTAAATGAATCAAAAGCGACTATCATCAAATAAAGATTCCAATACTGTGATCCTATAAAGTCCTTAAAAATAAGGAAAGATATCGATGAAAATAAATGCTTTGTAAACTACAATGAGAACAGTTTTAAATAGTATGAAAATAGTTCCTTTATTTATTTATTTATTTTATTTTATTTTATTTTATTTTTAGGGCCTGGTGGTGGCATACGGAGATTCCTTGGTGGCTTAAGAAGGTTCCCAGGCTAGGGGTCTAATTGGAGCTACAACTGCTAGCCTACACCACAGCCACAACAATTTGGGATCCAAGCTGTCTGTGACCTATATACCACAGCTCATGGCGACGCTGGATCCTCAACCCACTGAGTGACGCCAGGGATGAAACCCTCAATCTCATGGTTCCTAGTGGATTGTTTTCTGCTGTGCCACTATGGGAACTCCTTTCCTTTGAATGTTAATAAAGTAGGGCTTTAAGTTGAGACCTGTCCTTAACTACCAGGAGGTTTATAAACTATCCCAAGTAGCAAAATTTAATGGATATGCATCTGTGAGGGTTTTTTTTTTTTTTTTTCCCCATATGTTTGCTTTATCTTCCTGGAGAGGATTTACAACTTTAATCAGATTCTCAAAGGTAAATATGAGCTCTTACATGTTTATATTCAGGGATATGTACGGAAGATTGTTCTCAAGGCAATAATTACCATTTACTAGAGTTTTAGTAGTTGGAAATTAAATCCTAAGAAATAACTAATCTGAAAAAATTTTTCACATCTTTAGATTACTAAAAAAATTACCACGTTTCTCTAACCCCAACTTACTTATGTGAAGGCACAATTGGAAAGAAAAGCACATATGAATATTTAACATTTTTTTCACGTGTTCTCTCATAGCTCAACTAATTACCTACTTGACTATATGATTTTTAAATATTTTGGCTACTTGTAACTCTTTATATCACTGCTTAGACTTTCTGTACAACAAATGTGTGTTACCTATTATGTGCCAGGACAAAATTGTAAACTACAAATGTGGTCCCTATTAATACTAAGCATATATAGCCTAGCAGACAAGACAATATTAAATATTGTACAAAATGTTAAATACAGTTGCAATGAATGATATAAAGGAGATATACAGATTTTATGTAAGTACATAATAGATCCTAAGCAGGCAAAGAGCAAAATGATCTCAATATGCAAATAAATTTAGATGAGAAAGAGCTTGGCTTAATGGATACTATATTGAAGTTAAAATAGCTTGAAAAATTTCTCAAGTTCTGGTTCCTAAGGTAAAACATATTTATATTCATACAATCATTAATTCCAATTATCAACCAATATCACCCTATTTGGTGATTCTTTTCCATGGTATCTTCTTTAAACAGTGTATTTGCTAGTTTTTATTTCTAGAACATTGGAACTTATGATTACTAGTCTTTGATGACCTTTTGCTTCTTCCAGTATTGGTCTGTAAATATACTTGTCATTTTTATTATTCCTTTTTAATATAATTTACAATGTATATAATCACCAAGACTCAGAACCTATCAATAATAGTTTGTATGTGATCGAAGTCTCCAACACTTTGACCTGCTGACCCAAAATGCAAAGTTAATCAGTAATATCTAGAAATGTGAAGTCAACCATTCCATATTTTAGAATATTTAGATTTCTTCTTTTCTGCTACTGTTCATTGTTGAGAACTTTGTGGAGATTACACTGTCATTATGAGTGAGCTCTGTTGTGATAAAAGGTCACAAAGTTATATTTATCCACAAAGCACCTTCATTCTGACTGCATTTAAAGAATTGTTTTGGCACCTACAACTTCTCTGAAGTCTAGGTCCTGTGGTGCAGTATACTTTGGTATTATGCATCTGTTATGGCTTTGATATTTCTGAATGATGCAGACTCTGAGACAGTTTTTATGTTTCTTTGACATAATTTAGCAACTAAGTAATTTAGCTTGAACACTTAAAAGTTAACTGTGTCATGCAAAAGACTTACGAATACAGCAAAATGAGTAACAGGATGAAAACAAGTCTTTGTTAATCATTTTATTTTTCACTATAGTATCTCAGATTTCCAGGATCTTTTCTGCAAAATAGGGATAGCAGTTTACCTATTTCATAGATTAGGTATCAGGGTTACATGAAGGAATCTATGTAAAACAGCGTAACTGGCACAAATATAGGGTATCAGCTATTCTTTTACATATTATTTTTGACCAAGTTCACTTTTTTTAACATTTGACACCATTCTACCTTGAGATTGATTCATTTAACTTAGTTTATGTCAGCTAAATTGCGTTTTAAACTGTTATGTGTGTTAAAGGTAAATAAATTATTTTATATATGTAACTATCAACCATATTGTACCAAATTGTAGAAAACTTATTGTGACTAAGAAAATAGTCTTGATTTTCCAAATGAAAAAATACATTAAGCATCTAGTATGAAAACACACTGATATTAATGTTACAAAAAGTATAGTGAAAATTAGATAATTCCTTTTATCAGCCAGTGACTCTCACACAAGGCTTTGTGTTCCCTTCTCACCAAGACTGTCAGGAAATTATGTGATCTGATATTTTAAACTCTCACCTTCTATGAACTTCTACATCCTTGATTTTTATTTCAGTTCAATACTTAGATATATTTTAATAATTTGAGAACTTCGAATTAATTCCTTGTGGAATACATTCATTTTGGAGTGGATTTATACTGAAGTAGAGTTAAATGTGCATATAAATGATTGCATATAGATTAATATTACAAATTGTCACTTGTGTGGAATAATAGGTACATTTTGCTTCACAAAGAAATGTTAACTTATGGTAAACCACCTTCTATTTTGGGAAAACATTAGACTGAAGAAACGTAAACATGTTGTATTCATCTCAGAATAACTGATGCAGCACAGAGCACAAGACATTGGGTAGAGGGATTACTTGGAAAAATTAAATGAACGTGAACGAATCCTTCCTTATTCTTCACACTGTTGCCTTCCTCTGTCATAGCAAAAATTCTAGCATTCTCTTGCTTGTTATGCTCTCTTCTCTAGTTATTTTTTTTTTCCTGCCGGCATGACATTAATGTTACTACTTATAATTCTACAACACTGTTCTGTGTTTAGCATTCCATTAATTGAAAATCTTTTGTGGTTCAATAAAATTCCTCATAATTCAGGTGTTCCCGTTGTGGTTTAAACAAATCTGACTAGTATCCATGAGGATGCAGGTTTGATCCCTGGTCTCGCTCAGTGGGTCAGGGATCCAGCGTTGCCATGACCTGTGGTGTAGGTTGCAGATGCAGCTTGGATCCCACGTTGCTGTGGCTATAGCATAGGCCAGCAGCTGTAGCTCTGATTCGACCTGCAGCCTGGGAACTTCCCTATGCCCTGGGTGCAGCCCTAACAAGAAAAAAAAAATATCCTCATAATTCCACTTATGAAATAATCTTCATACATAATTCTTTTCTAGTTCATCTTCCTCTATAATTCCTACTTTCCATTCTCTCATAACTTTTTTGATTCTATTCTTTCTCTGGCATTCCCCATTTAAAAAAATTAGTTTTCACATAAAATTTGCAGTCACTTTTGAGTCTTCTTTCCTTGCACTTGAAAAATCAATCTGTTACATATAAGTAATAGCATAAGATGTTTGTCTTTCTCTTTCTTGTTTAACTAATGTAATATTCTCAAGGTCCACCCATTGTTGCTGCAGATGCTGTAAATGGAAGAATTTTGTTCTTTTTTATGGCATTATAATAATAAATAATAATAAATAAATAAATAATACAATATTCCATTGTATTATTTATCCATTTGTTTGTTGATGAACAGTTGGGTGGCTTCTGCATCTTGGCTGTTGTAAATCGTGTTTCAGTGAACATGTATCTTTTCAAATTAGTGATTTGTTTTTACAGATACATGTCCACGAGTGGAATTTCTGGGTAATATGGTAGTTCTGTTTTTAGATATTTACAAATCCCTCTTCCATAGTGGCTGCATTACTTTACATTTCCACCAACAGTGCACAAGGGTTATATGACCCCTTGTTGGTCATATAATTTGCAAATATTTTCTCCCATTCCATAGATTGTCTTTTCATTTTGTCAATGGTGTCCTTTGCTGTGCAAAAAGCTTTTAAGTTTAATTAAATGCATTTTTTAATTTTTGCTTTTATTTATTTTATCTTTGGAGAGATATTCAAAGAATATAGCTATTATTCATGTCAAAGAGCATTCTGCCTATGTTCTCTTCTAGGAGTTTTATGGTTTCAGGTCTTACATTTCCCTTTTGAGTTTATTTTAGTATTTGGTGTGAGAAAATGCTTGAATCTCATTGTTTATATGTAGCTGTCCAGTTTTCCCAGCACCATTTATTCAGGAGACTGTCTTTTCTCCATTATATATTCTTGTCTTCTTTGTCATAGATAATATTACAAATGAATGTGTATAAGAAAGTCAAAACAAAGCGACAGATAATAGAAAACAACTAGTGGTTACCAGTAGGGAAAGGAAAGGGGGGAGGTGCACATTAGTGCTATGAAATCAAGGGATACAAACTATTATGTATAAAATAGATAAACAGCAAGGACTTGTATAGCACAGAGAACTATAGCCATTATCTTATAATAATGTTTAATAAAATATAAACTGTAGAAATACTGAATCACTATGCTCTGCACTTGAAACTGATATAATATGGTACACCAACTATATTTGTGTAAAAAATCAATGTCATATTATTAAAGGCCTGACTTTCAATTTATATTTATTATATTTTGAAATGTCTTTATTTTAATCTATTTTATTCCAAAACATCATCATACTAATCTATAGTGTGAACTACTGTAATACTCCTTCTTAAGTTGTGGCCATTCTCCATTCTTGTTCCTTCAGAGTAAATTTTCCACACAGAAGTCGGAAGAATTCTTGTTTCATACACAAAGTACATTACATCATTCCAGTGTGCTCCTTCAAAGCTTGCTAGTCCAATCAAATATAAAATCCTGAATTCTTATTCTCATACTGAAGAATTTATTTTGGCTTCCTCTGTAATTATCTTCTCTGATGTTTCTCTCCCTTTTCCATGGATCTCTGACAACAGCTACTTTTTTGCTTAAGTACAGGAAGGACATTCCTGCCTCTGAACCATTGTTCTTGAATCTCATTATTCTAGAACAGTTATCTTGCAGAAATAGGTTGACTATAGGTTGTTTTTTCCCTTTAGGTCTGTACCTAAGTCTCCTTAAAGACTATATATATATATGTGTGTGTGTGTGTGTGTATATATAGTTCATATAGAAATAAGATATATATGTCTGTGTATAAATATGTATTTGTACACACATATATGCATGTAACACAAATACATGTACACTGCATATATATCAATATTATAACTCTAACAATATTATAACTTTTGAAGGCAGAAACTTAATTTGTTTTGTCCAATATTGTTCCTATAAAACTCAGGATAATGTATGGGAAAATTAGGCTTTTCATAATGAAAGGAATAATAGAATAAAAATAAAGGATGGAAAGAAAGAAGGAAGGAAAGAGGAAAATAAAAAAAGATTATAAACATTTGTCTATGTATTCACTTTAGTTTTTAAATTCATATTCTGATTTCAACTAGAAATTCTTTTGGTTACTTTTTCTAGCTCATTACTGATTTCATGCCCCAAATCTACTTCTTTTGAGAAGCAATTCCTAACATGCCCTGTCACAATGTAAATCTCACTCATCTTCTTTCCCACAGTGCTGGTTTATTTGTATATCTCATTGTATTTCATATATGTATGGATCAAAGTTTCTTCCTCCTAGAGTGTGAGCTTTTGAAGAATTAGGAGCCATAATTTTTCCCACCTCCTCCCAATCTGACAGTCCCTCTCACATGGAAAGTGATCAAATTAACTGTTGAAGAGACTTTGAGAATTTCAGTTTTTTCTTATCTTTTTATAGTAAATTTCAAAAGTTATTTCCTGAGTGTTTTCCTGGTGACTCTTTTATTAAACAACTGAAGTGTGTAGAAGACTAGAAGAGTAAATTAAAATGAAAATCTAATCAATTAATTATATTTGTCAGGAGCAGAGTGGAGTTGGAGAGAGCTGAGGTGCCAGGTGTTGGAGCAGTAGATTAAGCTGACAAGCCAAAGAGAAAGGAACAGTCAAGCTGCTAGTCACTTACTGCACTAAAGTAAGCAAGAGGCTAAAACTGGAGACACCACCAACCCCCTAACTCCATCCTGTCCCATTTTCCCCCATGGGCTGTTATCAGGCGAGGGTCAAGTGGAGAAAATGCCCTCATGTTTTCCCCTGCTCACCGCATAAGGAGATATCTGCAGAAATGCCTGAGGAAGTAAGCCAAAAGCTTCAGATAAAGAGGGCTCTGGAAGAAAGCACCTGGGCTGGGAATAGAGCTGTAGATAGAGGATGGCCAGCTCGGGAGGTCTGAGTCCATGACTATGACTCTCACCTACTGTGGGGAGGACAGCTTTGCCCTGTGGAATCTGCCAATAAAGCCTTTGTCCTAGCCTGTGGCTGGGACTGAAAAATCACAAGGAGACTTTTAGCCAAGAGCTAGACTCCTCAGTTTCTTATAAGACACCAAGTTGAGATGTATTGTTAAATCCAAATATGTACTTTATTCTGGTAAATTTCCTAGGGCTATTTCATTTTAAAATATGAGAACTTTATTTTTACAATCATAGAAAGTGTTTTCTATTTATAAATCAATAAAAGGCATTATAGAATCTTTCAAAAATTTAGATGACTAATAAAAGTCACTTACATTCACTAGCCAATATCTCATTAATCAAGTGTGCATGTGTGTGCCTCTGTATGCTTGAGTGTGCGTGTATATGTATAAAATATAGTATTTTGAATCTGTTGCTCTCAGGAATTAAGAGTATACATTTGACTTTTTTGGCATTTTTTTTTAATGTCATTATATTTTTTTCTTTTTATGGCCGCACATGTGGCATATGAAAGTTCCCAGGCTAGGGGTTGAATCAGAGCTGCACCTGAAGCCTACACCACAGCCATGGCAACACTGGATCAGAGCTACATTTGTGCAGCTTGGGGCAATCCTGGAAATGTAACGCACTGAGTAAGACCAGGGATTGAACCTGCATCCTCATGGACACTATGTCAGGTTCTTAACTCAGTGAGCCACAATAGGAACTCCTATGTCATTGTTTGTAATTACTGCTTACTGTTCAATCGGATGGGTCTATCAAAATATGGAACCAGATTCAACATTTTAATTGTTTTGGTTATTTCATGAACAATTATTGTTTAATGTAATCAGAATCCATTTACCTTATCTATAATTTGCATGTGCCATAAATATATTTTCCAAAACTAGAATACTGATTCCTAGGTCAATCATAATAATAATTGTTCTTCATTAGATTTTACTGTTTATGACCAATATGTTCAGATTTTAACAAATATTAACTTATTGAATACTGAACAAATATTTCAAATAGGTAATATTATTATTGACAGTTTTCATAAGAAGAAAACAAAAATTAATAGCTATTAAGTACTTTAATAGCAAATTTTCAAAGTCATTAGCAAATTTTAGTTTTAGTAAGTGTTGTAAAATTAATATGACGTTGTATATACAACTACAGTGATATAATCACTTAAAGACCTTATTTTGTAATAGTATTAGGGTTACTTTCTGGTACAGAAACTGCCTCAAATATATAATTTTAAAATTTCTCTGAAAAGCTCTAATATGATGCCAATTTTGCCCCCTATCTCTATCACAATAAGTGAAGTAAAAGCAAAATTTGGTATTAAAATTTTAAATCCTCTACTTTCTAGAATGTTAGATTCTGCACTCCCCACCCCCATACAGAAGCTGTTCTTTTCAAACAATGAGAATGATATAGACAACCTATAGTCTTTAAGTGCAGCCGCAAAGGATGAAAGCCCAAAGTTCTGTACTGAGATGCATTTGAAACCTGCTACACAATGTTAAATAAAAGTTCTATATGGTGTCAAACATTTTGTCTAGATATCAGTAGATAAGGGCCACTATTAGTTTACAAAGCATTGAGGTTTATAGTATAAAATATCATTTCCCCTGTAATTTTTGACAGATGATAACATGTCTTAGTCCAGTTGAAGCCCATGTGCTTGGTTTTAGAAGAAATTGATAATCTACCTCTTATTTCAGACTAAGCCCTGGGTATAACCCTGTTTTCTCCTTCTGTCCCTAATGGGAGAGTGGGATAAACTGAAGCCAGATCCCATAACTCCTCTTTCTTGTTGGGGAAATGATACACTTTGAGACTTGAATCAGAGCTTAGGGTCCTTTTACTTATTTTGAAATATACCACTATATTCTATTGACTGTTTTGAAAGATTTCCAGAAAACAATTAGTGATATTACACACCCTAGGGATAATATACCATGATCTTGAAAAAAAAAGAAAGAAAAAGAAAAGGTGACTGAAAGTCACAGAACAGTAAATAACATGGTCTTACCAGAAAAGCCATCCATCCACTTTCTCATTTGTAAAGTGCTCAATGGCTCTATATCATATTACTATAAAAAGATGCCGTATCAGACTTTGTAAAGCATATGGGACCGGAGTTTTAACCCAGGGACTTCAGTAATGCAGAGTGTCTTACATTTGTGAACAGTGGCACCAGTATAGCCAGCAGGCGTATATTGAACATTAATTAATTGCCAGAGACTATAAACTGTGACTCTACTAAAAGGTATTAGACAGAACCCCAGTCTTTGGAACATACTACTCAGTGATAGTAACAAATAAGCAAATAAATTATGTATACAACAATATGAATAAGAGGCCTGAATAAGCATTTTGACAGTTTCAAGGCTAAGATAGAAAAGAAATGCCTAGAACAGAGGATCTTTTATCTGAGGTTTATTCAAAGAGGCAAGATCTAATATTTTCAATTCTGTCATATTCAGTGTAGGGATTGACAAGTAAGATACTAAATTTAAAAATATATAAAAATTAATTATGATGTGTTTGTGTTCCTACCCCAGGATACATAGATTTTTGTCAACAAAACTGAAAAATAAAAAAATAAAACACTTATCAAGGTTGTCTGTCTCTAAGCACTTATTAAGTAGGTAATATTTATATATGATGTCTGCATACTGTCCCTTTCAATATATTTTGCTTTTTCAATTCCCATTCATAGAAACAGACAAAAGAAATGAAATGGAATTGAAAAAGAGGCAAATATGAAAAGGATGGTGATACATGTATTTATCATAACAACCTACTAACATTAGCTTCAGTTTCCTATAAGCCAATAAAAAATACATGCTTTCCATGATCAGACTGAAGAAAATGTACTATCACCTTTTTGTTAAATAGATTTTATTTTACTGAGGTATCACACATAAAGAAAAGTACACATACATTGCTTAAATTTTAATCAAATGTACACACATGTTTAAACAACTGAAATCAAGTACCCCAAAGTCCACATCATAAACACTCTCTGTCACTAACCTCTCTTTTACATAATGGAATAATCTTAGAATTGGATGGTGAATCCCATGTCTACCTCCTTTCACTCAGCATTGTGTTTGTAAGATTCATCCATTTCATGGTGTGTAATATATAGTGTTTCATTGAGCATATGACTTTTTCCAAAACACAAACTTGTCTTTGTTTTCAGATCTTATCTGAATTGGATGGATCATGTAGACAAATGAGGTTGTTCTTGTAATAGGGAAGAGCACAGATCCTAGAAATTGGATTTGCTTGGCTTCTTAATGTCTGTGTAGTCTTGACCAAGTTAACTTTTTTATTTGGTTAAGATTTTTGTTCCTTACCACATTGGTTTGGGGGTTACTGATTGAAAAACCCTTTTCTTTTTCTTTTTCTTTTGGGTTTGTTTTGTTTTCCTATACTAGTTAAAAACAATCTGCCAAATATGAGCACCATTATCAAGAAAAAAGGATTAACTCCTAATAGCAGTATTTGAGAGTTATCTGAGACTTCAGTATAAACTTAAGCAGAACTTCATTCTAAGAAAAGTGAGGGGTTCCCGTCGTGGCGCAGTGGTTAACGAATCCGACTAGGAACCATGAGGTCGCGGGTTCGGTCCCTGCCCTTGCTCAGTGGGTTAACGATCCGGCGTTGCCGTGAGCTGTGGTGTAGGTTGCAGACGCGGCTCGGATCCCGCGTTGCTGTGGCTCTGGTGTAGGCCGGTGGCTACAGCTCCGATTCAGCCCCTAGCCTGGGAACCTCCACATGCCGCGGAAGCGGCCCAAGAGATAGCAACAACAACAAAAGACAAAAAAAAAAAAAAAAAAAGAAAAGTGAAATGTATGCTGTTAAGAATTGAAATCATTTCCTTCATTTTGAATTCTTTGATATTCTCCTAAATTAAAATAACTCAAAATACTTACTCCTGTTTTCTAAAAAAATCATATAGAGACTTTGGAAATATTTATAAACAAGTCCTTCTGTTATCTTAGTATTTATAACATATTATAATATTATATAATATATTTATGATAATATTAATTTATGTACCAATAATACTGAATATTTTTGCCAACACCATTTTTATTATCAAAAGGTTTTAAAATATTGTGCCTATCTTCAACCCAGATCATCTCACAAAACCTTTTTTATTATCCTTATAGATCCTTTTCATATTCATATTTGTGCATATGTGCATCATTTACTAATAAATGCTCCTATTCCTTGCTTTTTTTGTCTTTTTAGTATGTTATTTTACATGGAGTGATATATCTGTGTCTTTGATTTCAAAATATTTACTGTATTTTAATTAAAGACCAAAACACATTCATTATAAAAAGTTTGTAGACTACCTTGAAAAAAATAAGAATAAGAAATAGTAATTATCATAATTCTCAAATTAGGAAAAAGATTGATAAAGAGAGAAGAGGGAGAGAGAGAGAAGGGATAATTGAAAGAGAGGTGGGGAGAGAGAAAGAGGGGAGGAAGAAAGAGAAACAGAGGGAGGGGGAGAGAGAGTGCAAAAAATCAAAATGTTGTGCCACGCAGCTATCTGAGATGGCCTCCAAGATTCCTGGTCCTGTTCTGTGCTCTGTGTAAGACTTTGCAAGTATAATTGAATTTATGTTAATTTGTTATGCAGAAATAGAAAACTAATAAAATTTCTCTGTAGGTAATTATATGATATCACTTATATCTGGAATCTATCATATGGCACAAATAAACCTATCTACAGAAAAGAAACAAACTCAAGGACATTGAGAACAGACCTGTGGTTGCCAAGGTGGAAGAGGAGGGAGTGGGGTGGACTGGGAGTTTGGGGTTAGTAGATGCAAAATATTGCCTTTGGAGTGGATAAGCAATGAAATCCTGCATTATAGCACAGGGAACTATATCTAGTCACTTGTGATGGAACATGATGGATGATGATGTGAGAAAAAGAATGTATATTTTTATTTAAGATTGAGTCACTTTGCTATACAGAAGAAATTGATAGAACAGTATATATACATCAACTATAACAGAAAAGCTAAAAACTAAAAAGAAGTTTTAAAAAATAAGAAATCATTTAAATGAAAAATTAAAGCTCCTCTCATCCTGGATGTCTCTCCCTACATAATGACTGATTTCTAGACGATGTCTAAAAAAAAAAGCAATGTGCACATTTTATAGAGTAAGGTTTTTTTTCTTCTTTTATTTTTAGGGCTGCACACGCGGTATGTAGAAGTTCCTAGGCTATGGGTTGAATTTAGCCTACACCACAGCTATAGCAACGGGTGATCTGAGGTGCACTGGTGACCTGCATCACAGCTTATGGCAACACTAGATCCTTAATCCACTGAGCAAGGCCAGAGATCAAAGCCGCATTTTCATGGATCCTAGTATGGTTAACTGCTGAACCATCAAGGAAACTCCAATGATTTAAATAAAAAATACTCTATAGGAAATATTTTACAGCTTATTCCTTTTTAACTTATAGCTATATCTAGACTGTAGCTTCACAGCAGAAATACAGATCAATCTCATACTTTTTAGTATATGTATCATATAGCATTTTATGTTTTTAGTGTGTTATTTAGCAGTTCTCTATTGTGGACACTACATTTGCTTCCAGACATTCACTATTGCAAAAAATATGTAAAATACACTGGCTTCTCTTGCAAAAACTTAATTATGATTGAGGTTTTATTTCTATATAAAGTTACTGAGAATTTGAAAGTATTTTGCTATAAAATTTTTCATATCCTTTGTGTATTTTTCTTATTGGTTTATCATTTTCTATTCAACTTATTAACAGTTTAAGATTAGTTTATTTATTTATGTATTTATTTATTTTTTGGTCTTTTTTTTTGCTATTTCTTGGTCTTGGGCCGCTCCCGCGGCATATGGAGATTCCCAGGCTAGGGGTCCAATCGGAGCTGTAGCCACCGGCCTACACCAGAGCCACAGCAACGCCGGATCCGAGCCGTGTCTGCAACCTACACCACAGCTCACGGCAACGCCGGATCGTTAACCCACTGAGCAAGGGCAGGGATCGAACCCGCAATCTCATGGTTCCTAGTCGGATTCGTTAACCACTGCGCCACGACGGGAACTCCAAGATTAGATTATTAAGATAAATTAATATATCATTAAGTTTGCCCATTTTAGACTTTAATAAATATTTATAAATTGCCTTCCACAAATTAAACACAACTAATGTTTCTTCCAGTATTAGACAAGTCAGTGTTTTTCCTTCATCTATGTCAATGCTAGATATGTGAATGATGTTTCTTGTTAGTTTTCTTCTCAGATGGTGGGTTTTTTTTTTGCCTTTTACTTTTTTTTTTTCCCCCTCTCTTTTTAGAGTTGCACCCACAGCTATGGAAGTTCCCAGGCTAGGGGTTGAATCGGAGAAGCATCTGCAGTTCTCAGCAACACAGGATCTTTAGCTCACTGAGTGAGGCCAGATCGTGGATACTAGTTGGGTTCCTTAACACTGAGCCACAATGGGAACTCCTATTTTTGTTATATTTCTGAATGGACATTTTTCTTTTCAGTTTTCTTGATTTTCATCACCTGATTTTCTAGTGTGGTAGTAAATTAAATATTTATTAGTTATGGTACATTGCATTTGATTTCTTGGATTTTCTAAGTATTTAACATATTATCTCAAATGATTACCTTCCAATATTTATAGTTTAAAAAATGTTATTTCATTGAGTATTAAATGCTAATATTAGCAGTAATAGTAACTTTATTTCTCTTAAAATTTTTAAGTTGTGGGGTTAAAGGATCCAGCGTTGCCGTGAGCTGTAGTGTAGGTCGCAGACATGGCTTGCATCCCGCATTGCTGTGGCTCTGGCATAGGCCAGCAGCTACAGCCCCTATTAGACCCCTAGCCTGGGAACCTCCATATGCCACAGGTGTGGACCTCAAAAGACAAAATAATAAGTAAAAAAAAAAAGACTTAAATCTTGGAGTTCCCGTCGTGGCGCAGTGGTTAATGAATCCGACTAGGAACTTTGAGGTTGCAGGTTCGATCCCTGCCCTTGCTCAGTGGGTTAACGATCCGGCGTTGCCATGAGCTGTAGTGTAGGTCGCAGATGCAGCTCGGATCCTGCGTTGCTGTGGCTCTGGCGTAGGCTGGAGCTCCGATTGGACCCCTAGCCTGGGAACCTCCATATGCTGTGGGAGCGGCCCAAGAAATGGCAAAAAGACAAAAAAAAAAAAAAAAAAAAAAAAAAAATTTAAGTTGTTTTAATGTTGTGCAGTGCTTTTTGAAAGTTTCTGATACATATGCATAGTTTGTGATTTATTTATGAATGTACTTGTTTACTTAATTTAAAATTTAAGAATGTGTGTTAAATCTCCTCAAATGTTTTAGTTATTCCCATTTTTTAAAATTTTTTAAAATTTAATTTATAAAGTAGATTGAATAAAAAGATTCCATTATGTTAAATGGTATTATTTGCATTTATCAATCTACCAGTGATTTGGTTATCCATTCCTATATGGCATAATTACACATGAAAATATTTATTTTAAAATGTCAACTGATATTCATGAATGAGATTGCTTTCCAACTGTTATTTTTTTGTTACTTAATTACTCAGAAGTTTCATTGAATGAGTTTGGAATCTTTTAAGTAGCATCTCCATGGAGTAATCATTTTTAATAGATTCCATTTCAAATATTATCACAATTAATTTTAAACAGTGCACCTTGGCCAAATTCTGCAATTATTTAATGTACATATTTCCTATGAACTTGATTAATTTGGAAAATTGATATTTATCTCAAACATTCAATTCACTTGATTTTTCATATGTATTTACCATAAACTTCCAGATACACAGTAGTGTATATTTAAAAATGTGTTCGTAGTTAGGTCCAACATGAACTTAATGTTTTATAAGCAAATGACATTATTTCATTATTTTTAATGGCTGAGCAGTATTCCATTGTATATTTATACCACATCTATATCAGTTCATCTGTAGATGGACACTCAGGCTGTTTCCATATCTTGGCTATTGTAAGTAGTTTTGCATTGAATGTTGGTTTGTGAGTATTTTTTTGAATTAGAGTTTTTGTCTTTTTTGGATATGTGCCCAAGATTGGATTGATCATATGGTAACTTATTTTTAGTTTTTAAGGAAACCTCTGTACTGTTTTCCATAGTGACTGCACCATTTATGTTCCTACAAATGGTATAGGAAGGTTCCTTTTTCTCTATGCCCTCTCCAGAATTTATTGCTTTTAATGATAGCCATTTTAACTGGTGTGAGGAGATACTTCATTATAGTTTTGATTTGCATTTCTCTAATAATTTGTCATGTTGAGAAACTTTTATATGCTTTTTGGCCCATTCTCTTATTTGGAGAAGTGTCTATTTAGATCTTCTGTTCATTATTTGATTGGGTTGTTTGGGTATTTTTTGTTATTGAGTTGTATGAACTCTTCATATCTTTTGGAGATTAATCCCTTGTCAGCTGCATCATTTCAAATATTATCTCTCATTCTGTAGATTGTTTTGTCATCATGTTTATGATTAAGCTTATAGATTTTATTAGGTCCCATTTGTTTATTTTTGTTTTTATATCTATTGCCTTGGGAGACTAAGCTAAAAAAACATTGCTATGATTTATATTAGTTAATGTTTTGACTGTGTTAGTCTTTTATAATAAGTATTCTATTTGTTCATTGTTACTTATCTTCTTATGTCTCTAATAAAGGAAGAACATTTTTAGAGTTTACTTATTTAATATACATTGTTCCATTATTATATAAAATAGACAATGAATGAAAGAAGTGACGAAAGTTTGAACTTTTTCAGAATCAGAGATTAAACTTCACGTCCTTATTCCCAGAGCTTGACTCCACATTCACACTGGACATAGTATAAAATCATATCAATGTCTTTTATCTCTAACCTCAGAAAGTGTTAAATAAGTTTGATTGGCAGCCATATTTGCTTTTTGATATCACATATATTTGAAGGCATACGAAGATTCAAATGATTTACCAATGACTTTTAAAAAAAAAATCCTGCTGCAGTTTTGACAAATGTGGTATATAGCTCAGTAGTTTTCTATTTTCTGTTATTTATTGCTAAGACCAATGGACTACATGGTAGAAAGAGCTCTAAGAAATTATTTAGTGCCATTAAGATGTAAAAGGGCAGAACTACATGCTCTTCTTTATTTGTATGTAGAACATATATTTTCTTCCTTTTACGGCTTCATATTTCCCTTTAACTTAAAATCACTGCCTCTTTCTTTAAAGAAAAGCATCAATCCTGTCTTTCAGAAGAAATTTTTACACTAACCCTCTAGACTTTTTCTTCTTCAGGTGATGCTAGGCGAGTATGATTTCTCCTTTGTTTCATGGCTTGCATGAAGGAATAGGCTCAATATTTTTTTCTGTCAATTCCTTGGAGGTTCTGTTTGGCAAAGTCAGATGAAGAATTTACTTCCTCCTCAGGCTTACAGGTTGTTAAGATTCTCAAAGATTTCCACTATGTAGCTTTCAACAAATTCTTGATTTGAAAAAAAAAAAAAATCAAAGTAAGCAACATAAAGTGGGAGCATCAAATCTGTATCTATTAATGACATAATATGTTCTAACAAGTTAGTCTGTTATGTGCTAATACTTAACTGATTTTCAACTTTAAATACCACAGTGATCCAGAAGAGTTGGTTAATTCCTGCTAATGTTTATGTACAAGACTGTATGAAAGATAATTTCTAGATCTTTCTATATCCACACCTGACACAATTGTGTTTGTAGATATTTAGCATGTTTTCCTTAAGTCATGGTTAAATGAACCTGTTAAGTTTTCATATTAATTTAATAAACATGCTTATTTGTAGGGAGATTATTTGTTTCATAATGAATGGTTCTTGATAGTACTTTTTTTTAATTTAAATGGCTTCTATTTAACACTGTCATTTTTGGAGTTCCCGTCGTGGCGCAGTGATTAACGAATCCGACTAGGAACCATGAGGTTGCAGTTTCGATCCCTGGCCTTGTTCAGTGGGTTGTGGATCCAGTGTTGCTGTGAGCTGTGGTGTAGGTTGCAGACTCGGCTTGGATCCCATGTTGCTGTGGCTCTGGCATAGGCTGGCGGCTACAGCTCTGATTCAACCCCTAGCGTGGGGACCTCCATATGCCGCTGGAGCAGCCCTAGAAAAGGCAAAAAGACAAAAACAAACAAACCAAAGAAAAACACTGTACTTTTTTAATAAATTCTTTGAAGATGACCATTTTCGTGTATAAAGTTGTATTAATTAAAAACTATACCAGAATCTGTGAGACCTACACATTGAATTAAACCATTCGTTTTGATTTTTTCTTTGTATTTCTGTCCTTCGTTTTTCATTGAACATACCATACCATTCTACTTTAATTGTGATGTATAAATTACAATATGTGTTTTTAGAAAATCTAAGCCCAATGTAAAATAACATTATGGCTTTAAAGTGGTGTGAATGCTTATAACAGTATGTCTATAACTTCTTTTCCATCCTTTGTGAATTTACTGCCATTCATGTCACTCATATCATATGCTATAGTCCAAAAATTGCTACTACTATTGCTGAAATGGATGATCTTTTAGGCAATTAAGGAAGATAAAAATTTTATTTTACCTTTATTTTTTCGCTTTCATTTTTTTTCATGTAGATCCAAGTTTTTGCTATATATCATTTTCTTCTATCTGAATCACTTCATTTAATATTGCTTGAAGATCTGCTGATGATGAATTTTGTCAGGTTTTTTAATTGGAAAAATATTTTTTGTTCTCTTTTAAAGGTTAATTTTGCTGAATATGTAAATCTAGATTGGCAGGTTTATTTTTTTCCTTTCAACATTAAAAGATTTCACTTCAAGCTTTTCTTAATTGCCTTGTTTTTTTATGAGATATCCTCTGTAATTGTTATATTTCTTCCTCTACAGCTTTGTCTCGTCTCTCTACCAGTCTACCTCTTAGACTGTTCTCTCTGTCTATGGTTTTCTGCAGTCTGGTTTTCAGCAGTCTGATTATATGTCTACATATGTGTGTGTGGGGTGTGTGTGTGTGTGTGTGTGTGTGTGTGTTTGTATGCCTCTTTCTTGGTGTTATCTGAGCTGGATGTATGATTTGGTGTCTGACATTAATTTTGTAAAGTTCTTAATCATTATTGCTTTAACTATTTCTTATGCTGTATTGTCATTTTTTTTTTTTTTTCCATTTTGGTATTCCAATGATGGGTATGCTACAACTTCTGATAGTGTTCTTCAGTTCTTGGATGTCCTAAACTTTTTTTTCCCCATTCTTTTTGTTTCTTTTGAGTTTAAGTTTGGAAACTTTGTAAAGACCTGTCTTAAAATTCACTAGTTCTCTCCTCAGTTGCTTTGAAATCTCCATGAGCTTGTTAAAAGCATTCTGTATTTGTTTCCACATTTTTTGTTTCAATATTCTCTTTTGATTTTTTCTTATCGATCCAAATTCTCTGCTGAAAATTTTCATTTGGCCTTGTATATTGTCTTCTTTTCCATTAGATCATTTAATATATTAAGCATAATTACTTTAAATTTCTTGTCTGATAAATTTAACATCTATGTCAATTCTGAGTCTGGTTTTGATGATTGCCTTGTCTCTATAGACTACTTTTTAATTAAAACTTTTTGCCTTTTGTTATGCCTTGTAATTTTTTTGTTGAAATCTGATTATATTGTATCAGGTAATAGGAACTGAGGTTACTAGGTCCCTAATGTGGGGATTTATGTTAATCTTGCTAGTGTGGACTCTATTTCATGCTTCGTTTAACTATAAGTAGGAGAATCTTCCAGTGTCCTTGTTTTTGTCTCCATCTTGGCTTTGAGATTTCCCTCTGTATTGCTCCTCAAAAGAAGTCTTTGTATTACATTCTCTAATCCTCTATAATTACGCTGACTTTTGTTGGAGTGTTACTAGGGTTTGGGTGAGGAAGAATGTTTGTAAATCCTTGGATTAAATTCTTTTTTTCATCGAATTATATTTTGGGATCTTTATATGTATTTCAATATTGTTTACTGGTGCAGTCTTGTAGGTATTTGCTAATAAAAAGGATTTTGAGTGTTTCTTAATGACCTTCTTGCTCTCCTTCTCTACCAGGAACTTCCTAAAATCTTCACTGTGAAAAACTGGTGGAGTTCCTGGAGGGAAAACACACAAAGTGTGGGCCCCAATTCCCATTATTGCAGCTAATTATGGGTTGACTTATTTCTAATTCTACTTTATTTTATTTTAGATTACAGTTAATTTTATACTCTTGGTTTATAGTGGTGATCTCATACTCATTATTTGTATACCTTTAATTAGTTGAATTGAATACAATTGCTAATAATAATAATACTCTAATTATAAATTATACAATCACTAATGAAAAAGTATTGTCTGCTTTAAATTTATGCTTACTATATAACATTTGTTGTATCAGCACAAAACACCTGGAATCAGAAAAATTGTTGATAATTTCATGTTTCTCCAGGTTCTAGCAATATTTTTGTGAACTTGCTTTTTAAACTTTATGATCTTATTTTCTTATTTGTATTACTGAGTTGTTAGAATTCGATTCTGTAAAATAAAAAAATTTCATTTTTTTTGCAGAAAATGAAATGAAAACACAAAAATTCAAAAAAAAAAAAGCTGCACAACTCTTGGCCCATTATTATTTTATTGTAAAATTATGTGTTTCTAAAAGGTTTTCCTGGGTCATTCTTCTGGAGAGTGTCATACAGTAAAATATTCCATACATACCCAACTAATTCATGTCATTTATCTTACAATTTTTTTCCTGCTTCTTAGATGAAAAATAAAATTAAAAAAAAAGTCTTGAACCCAGTCTAAAAAAGGCAGAAACAAATAACTAATATTAGAAAGAAAACAGGAAATATCACTACTGATCCCCAAAACATTAAACAAATAAAGAGGAATACAACAGACAATCTTATGCCATAATTTTGAAAATTTAGATTTGCATCAGTTCTTAGAAAGGACCAGACTGCTAGTCCTCAGGAAGGACAAAATAACATGAATAATCCTGAAATGGAAGTAAAAATTATCTCTGAAATATAAACCTACCTAATCCAAAATTACTAAAATAGAAAATTCCAGGCACATATAAATTCATGGGCAAATATTTATGGAGTATCTCTAAGGAAGAAAGTATTATCTTTATATACAATCTCTCTCAAAAACAGAGGGTAGGAGCACTTTGCAAGTTGTTTATGAGGCCAACATTACATTGATAAGAAAATCAGACAAGAAAAATAAAATACATAACAATATACCTAATGAATCTGTACACAAAAAGCCTCAAAAATTAGCAAAAGGAGTACACAAAATAAAAGGCAAATAATATAAAATGTGTGATTTTCATAATAGGAATTCAATAGTAGTTTAACATTGAAAAATTAATAAATGCTATTCGACATAATAAAGCCTATAAAGAAACACATAACCATTTTTTCATGTAAAACTTTTTTTTAGCTAAAAGCAAAATGATACGGTCATCGTTTGCTTTTGGTAATATGTAATGAAATTGAATTTTGATATGTAGAAACTTGGAAATACTTGTGTTTTTCCTTATTAACAAAGGAAACAACCTCTGAATCACATCTAAAGTTTCCAGTGTCCAGTTCAATTCAGATACCAGAAGAAATCTTCATGGTACAATATTTAAAGTATTCAAATTAGTAGGCTTGTAATTGCCTTATTAAATACTTAAATTACTTTATTCATTGTGTTAGAATTAGAGGAGCAGGATCTATAATTTTAATTTAGACATTATTGATTAGAATAGAATTATACTTTAGTGGCATGTATGTCATTGCTGTTACATATTTATAAGCATACAATTAGAAGAAGAGTCAAATTTATTCTGATGGACCAAAAGTTATATTAGGACAAAAAAAATAGACAATAACATATAAACGTTTTTGTTGACATGAGTAAAACTAATCAAAACTGTACAACTATGGAAGTAAACAATATTTGAAGTACAAGTTTGGATAACCTAATTAAGATATGTTTCAGCAGATATTCAAACAAGCATCAGAAGGTGGTTGATGTAAATATCTTCAGTGGCTTTTGTTTTATTTTGTTTTATTTCATTTGTTTGCTTGTTTTACATTTCATTTGACAAAAATTTAGAAAGTGCGAACACTTTGTGTCATAACTTTGTATCACGTTTTAAAATACATGGCCTTGCACTATGTCATAACTTTGGTTATTTATCTAACACATAATCATTTTAATAGATCTAGAAAACATTTTTTAACAAAATTCAACATCCATTCATAAAAATAAAAGTAAACTAAAAATAGAAGTAAACGTTTATAAACTTTTATGAAACTAATAAAACAATACTTACAGATTAAAAACAAACAATAAATAAATAATTATTTATCAGCTTTGAGTGAATAGACACGTCTATGAGATCATGTCTCTAATATACAAACGTGTATGCAAAACAACAGGTTTATGATGTTGTTCATTGTATTCTTAAAAGCAGGAAGAAGTCTAGAAACAATGCAGATATCTGTTAATACAGAAAATATTAAATTATAAGACACATATACAATTAAATATAATACACTCATTAAATTAATGGGGTAGCCTCATATGACTTGATGTAGAATGATCGTCAACATGTACTATTAAGTGAAAAGGTACTCCAGAAGAGTCTATTTCGATTAATATTTATGCTTTAAAAAGATGGACCATAGAGTTTTAAATTCTTTTTTTTTTTATTTTATTTTCCCACTGTACAGCAAGGGGATCAAGTTATCCTTACATGTATACATTACAATTACATTTTTTTTCCCTAACCCTTTGTTCTGTTGCAACATGAGTATCTAGACATAGTTCTCAATGCTACTCAGCAGGATCTCTTTGTAAATCTATTCTAAGTTGTGTCTGATAAGCCCAAGCTCCCGATCCCTCCCACTCCCTCCCCCTCCCATCAGGCAGCCACAAGTCTCTTCTCCAAGTCCATGATTTTCTTTTCTGAGGAGATGTTCATTTGTGCTGGATATTAGATTCCAGTTATAAGTGATATCATGTGGTATTTGTCTTTGTCTTTCTGGCTCATTTCACTCAGGATGAGATTCTCTAGTTCCATCCATGCTGCTGCAAATGGCATTATGTCGTTCTTTTTTTATGGCTGAGTAGTATTCCATTGTGTATATATACACCACACCTTCCTAATCCAATCCTCTGTGGATGGACATTTGGGTTGTTTCCATTCCCTGGCTATTGTGAATAGTGCTGCAATGAACATGCGGGTGCACGTGTCTCTTTTAAGTAGAGTTTTGTCCGGATAGATGCCCAAGAGTGGGATTGCGGAGTCATATGGAAGTTCTATGTATAGGTTTCTAAGGTATCTCCAAACTGTTCTCCATAGTGGCTGTACCAGTTTACATTCCCACCAACAGTGCAGGAAGGTTCCCTTTTCTCCGCAGCCCCTCCAGCACTTGTTATTTGTGGATTTATTAATGATGGCCATTCTGACTGGTGTGAGGTGGTATCTCATGGTAGTTTTGATTTGCATTTCTCTTATATTCAGCAATGTTGAGCATTTTTTCATGTGTTTGCTGGCCATCTGTATATCTTCCTTGGAGAAATGTCTATTTAGGTCTTTTGCCCATTTTTCCATTGGGTGATTGGCTTTTTTGCTGTTGGGTTGTGTAAAAATGGCCATACTACCCAAAGCAGTCTGCAGATTCAATGCAATACCTATCAAATCACCCATGATGTTTTTCACAGGACTAGAACAAACAATCCAAACATTTATATGGAACAACAAAAGACCCAGAGTCGCCAAAGCAATCTTGAGAAACAAAAACCAAGCAGGAGGCATAACTCTCCCAGACTTCAAGAAATACTACAAAGCCACAGTCATCAAAACAGTGTGGTACTGGTATCAAAACAGACAGACAGACCAATGGAACAGAACAGAGAACCTGGAAATAAACCCTGACACCTATGGTCAATTAATCTTTGACAAGGGAGGCAAGAACATCAAATGGGAAAAAGAAAGTCTATTCAGCAAGCATTGCTGGGAAACCTGGACAGCTGCATGCAAAGCAATGAAACTAGAACACACCCTCACACCATGCACAAACATAAACTCCAAATGGCTGAAAGACTTAAGTATAAGACAGGACACCATCAAACTCCTAGAAGAAAACACAGGCAAAACACTCTCTGACATCAACATCATGAATATTTTCTCAGGTCAGTCTCCTGAAGCAATAGAAATTAGAGCAAAAATAAATCCATGGGACCTCATCAAACTGAAAAGCTTTTGCACAGCAAAGGAAACCAAAAAGAAAACAAAAAGACAACTTTCAGAATGGGAAAAAATAGTTTCAAATGATGCAACCGAGTTTTAAATTCTTTTAAAGATTATTTTATATTTATATTAATATTATATGTGTTTATATGACTGATATGCTTAGTAGCATGTTTAAGAGTAATTTCATCAAATGAGTGAGTAAGTGGTTATTTTTGGTTGTCTTAGCCACAATTATTTGTGTTGAAGTGGGGGATTTTCATTTTCCTATCATCTCAGTCTACCACGTAGGATAGAAGTATGTTTATGAGTTTCAAAAATGTGAAACTTAGCCAGTTTGTCTCTGGCATTAAAGTGAGACAGAGGTCAGGAGGTATAGTAATAGGGAAAAAAATGATTTTTTTTTCCTTTTATTTGTGGTGTCATATTAACAGATAAGTATTTTCTACATCCATTTCATCCTTCACCAGTTGGCTTTTATATCTCCTAATAAAGCATATATCCATCTTTGTATTGCCTTTCTTGAAAAATTAGGATTCTCTATTATGTATGTGTAACACCTATTTATGATTATTGAATTTCTTAGGTGTCAGTGGCCTGAAATTTAACTGGAATTTGGAATAATAACTCCTAGTAATATTTGTGAACCTTGGTTCCCTTGGTTAAGGAGTAGTAGCTTTGAGAATATAGATGTGAAGTCTGTAGTCTTTCTTTCATATCCAGATTGCCATATTTTTCTCATATCCCTCTCAACCTCTCATTTTTTTTTCCTTTGGATTTTATTAATATAATCATCACATAGTGTGTAGAGCTTGGAAATCAAGTTTTTTTTACTCTAGAATGAAGGGAAAGTACAGGAAAGTACACCTCTCATTAGTCCTTCTGTTCAATTACAAGCTTCCAGTTTGATTCTCCATAGTCCTGCAGGCACATAGTCTTGCCTACATCATATTTACCTTTCTTGCACCTAACTGTAATTTATTTTTCATATAGCCCCAAAGTCAATTATAATTTAAAATCACTAATCCACTCAATATTTGTAATCATTATTCTACTTTTTTTTTTTTTTTTTTGCCTTTTTTAGGGCTGCACTGTGGCATATGGATGTTCCCAGGCTAGGGGTTGAATCGTAGTTGTAGATGCCATCCTACACCACAGCCACAGCAACACAGAATCTGAGCCACTACTTCGACCTACTCCACAGCTCAAGGCAATGCTGGATCCTTAACCCACTGAGAGAGGTCAGGGATCGAACCTGCATCCTCTTGGATCCTAGTCAGATTCATTAAGCACTGAGTCATGAAGGGAACTCCTATTCCGCACTCTTAAACACCAAATTTTCTCTGAATTTATACACTAACAATTTTCTATGTAACCAAAATTGTGTTTTTTCATTCTTTATTTCCTTGGGATTCAACATATTTTCAAATACATTGCTCAGTACTAAAGTAACATTTGAAAAAAGCACATTCATTTCATTTTCTTTATTCAACAAATTTATGTTTAAGAGGGAAAATGTTTTTGAAATACTTCCCTAGGTATCTTTTCCCCCAGTAGTCCACATACTTTATTCTTCACATTTGCAACCTCATTGTAGCTAAAGCAATGATTTATCACCCCTGGGAAGGGAAATGTAGGTACTGCCAAGGATGGTGGTTTGCAATCCTAGATGCCCTTTAGAACCTGGGAAGCTTTAAAAAATTGCCAGTGCCTGGGAGCCAATCCAGACTAATTAAACCAGAATTTGGTGGGGGGAATGGGTCCTGGAATGCCTATAAGAGTATTCCAGGCATAATGTTTTTCTCTCTTGCAGCCAAAGTTGAGAACGGTGGGTCCAGTAAGAAATGGATGGCTTGTCAACTTAATGAGTTTCTTATTTCTTGAAATCTTGAATATCCTAACACAAACTTCTGAAATCAGAGAAACTTATCTATTTACCTGTAGTTGGAAGAGATGGAAATTAATTTTATTATTGATGGTATGCTTTTATAATTTAATCCATTAAATATTTATTGATCAAAAAAAGGTATGATTAAAAATCAATTCTGGGAACTATTTGTTTACTTTGGGTCAGAAATGAGTCCAAAGTGGATATCTGAGTCTCTTTTCCAGTGGGAAAGAGATGGTACAGTCAAACTGAATAACTGAGTAGGATTTAATGTAGTGGCTGTATATCATGGTGTGGGAAAGGGTTAGGGAAATCTACCAGGGAAGGTGCAGGATACTAGAGCTGACTGGTAACAGTGGGAGCCATCAGCATTCCTGAGCCTGAAGGTGCTCTTCAAATCGGCTATATTGGGAAGGCTTCCTGACTGATGCAGTGAACCCCTGGAGAATAATGCAGCCTCTTCCGAAAGATACTGGATAATTCTCAGTTAATTTTCATTGTGTTCCTGTCGTATGCAGCCAAGAGTCCTAAGTAGTACAAAAACAGTACCAAAGGTGAGCAGATACAAGTGGCAAAGACTGATAAATGGAGATGGGAGATAGTGGGAAGCCCCAAATTCTGTTTTGGAAAGCCAGTATTCCAGTAGTTTAATAACTACTGCCTTAGTCACTTGAGACTCAGCCTACATGGCTCATCGGGGTGAGAATATCTACCAGCAGCACAGAGAATGTCAGGACATTTTCTTTCCTGTATAGAACTCAACAAAATTTAAGTTCTCTGTGTCATATAAAAATATTGTATTTTAAATTTTTACTGAGAAATTCTTATTATAGTGTAGACACATAAGGATTGGAATGTGTATGTTATACATGTGTACAGAGAATTTTTTCTATTCAATTTTTAAAAGAGTATGATACATGATACAACACATTCTGCTTAAACTTGCATAGAAACATGAATTTCATATAGTTCCTATAAAAATAATTTAATTCTGCATTATGTTCATAAATCATGTCTGGTGTGTATTATATATTAAAATGTAGTGATTCAAAGAACAGAGATATGCATGTTTAAACTTATGATAAAATACTGGGTTATAGATCCTTTTAGAATAGAATAGAGATAGTTCATGGTATCTACTCTTTGAATTGTTTGCCTCTTCAAATTTTTCTGGTTCATAATATTCATTTCAGTTTGTGAAATATTTAATGTCACAAAATGGCACTTGGTTTAGCATGAAAGGGAATCTATAACATAGATTTGAAATCCATGGATCCTTGAGTTTCTGTGCGTGCTTTTAAAATGCTGTGTCAGTTTTCAAAATAAAATTGAATTCACTTTGGTGTAAGACATAGAATTTATATTTTACCATGTTTTGTGAATAATATATTAACTTAAATTTCTATGTGTAATTTTTTGAAATTGTTATTTTTATTGTACAAATAAATGATAATAATGACTGCTAAGAGATAACAGTGGAGAAATATTGTAAGATTAGTTTTAACCTGAATGTAACCAGAACATTTTTATCAGTAAACATTGATAAGAGTTTTTAATTTATTGAAAGCAATGACTAATATATTTCCCATTTCGATGATATGGCATGCATTTGTGGGTTTCCTCCTTTAATAATATATTGAAATAATAATAATATATATATTCTATGAATACATAAATCATAACCTCTTTATCAATTCATATTTACAAATGTTATATCCTTTTGTTGTATTGACTTCATCATTATATAATGACTTTGTCTCTATTACATTGTCTTAAGATGCTGACATCCTTGATGATTGCAATAATTAAATACAAGGAATTAGGTTTAATTAATACAAAACAATTATCAGATTTCAATTATATAGAACATTTTATGATATATCAAAAACATTTTTCTAGTCTCAGAATTTATCATTATAATTATTTAATGTCAATTGTATTCCAGGCACATGTTTGTTGATTCTCAATCTTGGGAAATCTCTGGGTGAAATTCCAAGCTGGCTTCACTCACAGAGGACAAGGAGAGAGCAAAGAAAGAGGCAGACTCCTCTAGATTGGTAAGTAGCAGTTTTCATCAGCACGAGAATGTACATATGAGCCTTGTCTTGGGAAAATGAGTAGCTCTCTGCACCAGCCTGCCAGAAATTTTAAAAGTTTATATAGAGGAATAATGGGGAATTCAGTCACTTATCCAGTCCAGATTGTCTCAGTAATCCCTTACTCTCTCAAGGCTGTGTCCCATATGTGTAGAGAGAGAGAGGGAGAGAGAGAGAGACAGAGAGGCTATATCTCTTTAAAATTTAAATTATAAAATTTTGTCACAGTGAAGTGGTACAACAGTAAATACACATGCTTTTTCTTCTTTAAAACATTTTAAGTATTAGTTTAAACTGCTGGCTAAAAGGTACCATTGTAATCTTCTGGTTAACCATGTAATTTCATAGAATAAATTAATTTACTAGGATAATAGAATCATTACCTAAGATTCTGTGTTAAGACTCTGGACATAGGTACACATGTCAATTTTAGGAAAACAATTGCTAATTGATTATTTTATTTATAAATTCTTAATTAACTGCATGAATATTTTCACACCTAAGATTTAGTGTTATGTTTAATCATGTATGCTTTACTAGTTTTTAACCTTTAGATACAAGTATAATTTATACATGTGTAACCTAATGATTAAAACATTAAGTATAAAACAAGGCAAGTGTTCTATGAAACCAAGTCACTCTTCTACATCTGTCATCTACAAAGGGATCATGTAAAGTCAAACATTTCAAAGGGTTGCTGCAAGTGAAGGGAGTAGGTAGATAACAATAAAGAAGCAAAGACAATGAGTATGATTTATAATGCTGTTGATGAAATGCCAAAAATAAATAAGGCACTAATTTATAGGCAGTTTTAAGTAAACAAGCTGATTTAAATAACTTTGAAAACAGTGGTTTGACTAGAAACCCTAAAGCTAATGATTGGCAAAGAATTGAAAAATAAAAAATGTATTCAATTCTGCCTGTTTTTTAATTGATTGATGTTGAGTTGTATGAACTGTTTATGTATGCTTGATCTTAGCCCCTTATTGGTCACAGCATTTGCAAATATTTTCACCTATTCAGTAGGTTGTTTTTTCATTTTGTCAATAGTTTGCTTTGCTATGGAGAAGCTTTTAAGTTTAATTAGTTCCAATTTGTTTATTTTCACTTCTATTTCCTTTGCTTTAGGAGAAGGATCCAAAAAAAATTGCTATAATTTATGTTGAAAAGTGTTTTGTCTGTTTTCCTATAACTATGTTATAGTTTCTTGTCTTACATTTAGGTCTGTAATCCATTTTGAGTTTATTTTTGTGTATGGTGTTTCAGAATATTCTAATTTCATTATTTTATATGTAGCTGTCCAGTTTTATCAGCACCACTTATTGAAGCAACTATTATTTCTCCATTGTACATTCTTGCCTCCATTGTCATAGATTAGTTGATGACAAGTTTGTGGGTTTATTTATGAACTCTATGCTATTCTATTGATCTATGTGTCTCCTTTTGTGTTTGTACCATACTGTTTTGATTTCTGTAGGTTTGTAGTACAGTCTAAAGTCAGGGAGTATGATTCCTCTGGCTTTATTCTTCTTAAGATTGTTTTGGATATTCAGAGTCTTTTGTTTTTCCATACAAATTTTAAAATTTTGTGCTGTGAAAAATGCCATTAGTATTTTGATAGGGGTTTCATTGAATCTATAGATTGTTTGGGGTAGGATGATCATTTTAACAATATTTTTCCAAAGAGGAAATGAAGATGAATAGAATCTCAACATCACTCATCATCAGAGAAATGCAAATCAAAATCACAATCAGATATTACCTCACACCTGTAAGAATGGATGTCATCAAAAAGAACACAAGTAACAAACGTTGGTGAGGATATGGAGAAAAGGGAACACCTGCATACTATTAGTGGGCATATAAATTGGTGCAGCCACTGTGAAAAACAGTATGGAGGTTTCTTAAAAATCTGAAAATAAAATTACTATATAATCCAGCAATTCCACTCCTGGCTATATAACTGAAAAAAATAAAAACACTAATTTTAGAAGAAACATGCACCCCAGTGTTCACAGCAGCATTATTTATAATTGCCAAGATGTGGAAGCAACTTAAGTGTCCATCAGCATATGAATGGGTAAAGAAATGTAGTATATATCATGGAATATTACTAAGCCATAAAATGAATGAAATTTTGCTGTTTGGAACAATATGGATGGACTTGGAGGACATTAAAAGTCAGACAGAGAAATATTGTATGATAGTACTTATGTGTAGAATCTTAAAAAATACAATAATCTAGTGAATATAACAAAAAAAAGAAACAGACTCACACCTATAAAGAAAAAACTAGTTGTTGGCTAGTGGGAAGAGGGAAGGGACAAGGGGCAATATAGAGGTAAGGGATTCAGAGGTACAAACTATTAGTTATAAAATAAACTACAAGGTATATTGTAACAACATGGGGAATATAGCAAATATTTTATAATGACTATATAATGCTGAATAACCTTTCAAATTATGAATCACTCTGTTGTATACCTGTAACATATAATATGGCTCAGCAACTGTACTTAAATTAAAAGTTATATTGGAGTTCCTGTCATGGCTCAGCAGAAATGAATCTGACTAGTTTCCATTAGGACACAGGTTCAATCCCTGGCTTTGCTCAGTGGGTTAAGGATCCAGCATTGCCATGTGCTGTGGTGTAGCTCACAGACATGGCTCAGATGTGGCATTGTTGTGGCTGTGGTGTAGGCCAGCATCTGCAGCTCTGATTTGTCCCCTAGCCTGGGAATCTCCATATGCTGTGGGTGTGGACCTAAAGAAGACAAAAAAAAAAAAAATTAATTATTTTAGTTTGATAATGGATTGTTTTAAACACATTCCCTTATTATTTCTTTTGACTGCAGTTAGGAAATGAGGGCGGGAAAAGGGTAAAATGAAAGTGATAATGCCTGTATCCTCCACAGAAGGCTCCTTTTGGGTAGTTTCCTCTTGCAGGTTAAGCTTTTTGTAGCTTCTGGCAATTGTTCCCTGCTTTGGGCTGAATTGACCCTCCTCAAAAATTATGTTGAGATCCTAAACCCCAGTACCTCAGAATGTGACTGTATTTGGAGTGAGGGTTTTTAAACAATAAATTGAGATTCAATGAGGCCATTGGGGGGAGTCTTAATCCAGATTAGGATACAGATACACAGGCAAAGGACCATCAATAAGCCAAGGAGAGAAGTCCCATGTTAAATTACCCTGCTGACACCTTGCTCTCTGACTTCTGTTCTCCAGAATCATTAGAAAATAAATACCTGAATATAAGCCCAAGAATGGAATTGCTGGGTTATATGATAGTTCTATGTACAGTTTTCTAAGGTACCTCAATACTGTTCTCGATAGTGGTTGTACCAGTTTACATTCCCACCAATAGGGCAGGAGGGTTCCCTTTTATCCACACCCCCTCCAGCATTTGTTATTTTTGGACTTATTCATGATGGTCATTCTGACTGATGTGAGATGGTATCTCATGGTAGTTTTGATTTGCATTTCTCTAATAATCAGTGATGTTGAGCATTTTTTTCATGTGCTTGTTGGCCATCTGCATATCTTCCTTAGAGAAATGTCTATTCAGGTCTTTTGCCCATTTTTCCATTGGGTGGTTGGCTTTTTTGCTGTTAAGTTGTATAAGTTGTTTGTATATTTTAGAGATTAAGCCCTTTTCAGTTGCATCATTTGAAACTATTTTCTCCCATTTTATAAGTTGTATTTTTTTTTTCTTTTCAGTTTCCTTTGCTGTGCAAAAGCTTGTCGGTTTGATTAGGTCCCATTGGTTTATTTTTGTTCTTATTTCTGTTGCTTCAGGAGACTGACCTGAGAAAATATTCATAAGGTTGTGTCAGAGAATGTTTTGCCTTTGTTCTCTTCCAGAGTTTGATGGTGTCTTGTCTTACATTTAAGCCTTTAAGCCATTTTGAGTTTATTTTCATGCATGGTGTGAGGGTGTGTTCTAGTTTCATTGATTTGCATGCAGCTGTCCAGGTTTTCCAGCAATACTTGATGAAAAGACTGTCTTTTTCCCATTTTATGTTCTTGCCTCCATTGTCAAAGATTAATTGACCACTGGTGTCTCGGTTTATTTCTGGGCTCTCTATTTTGTTCCTTTAGTCCGTATGTCTGTTTTGGGGACCAGTACCACACTGTCTTGATGACTGTGACTTAGTAATATTGCCTGAAGTCTGGGAGAGTTAAGCCTCCTGCTTGGTTTTTGTCCCTCAGAATTGCTTTGGCGATTCTGGGTCTTTTGTTGATCCATATAAATGTTTGGATTGTTTGTTCTAGTTCTGTGAAAAATGTCATGGGTGATTTGATAGGGCTTGTACTGACTCTGTAGATTGCTCTGGGTAGGATGGCCATTTTTACAATATTAATTTTTCCAACCCAGGAGCATGAAAGTGCTTTCTATTTCTTTACATCTTTAATTTCAGAAACATTCCTTGAAAAAGACACATGCATTCACATGTTCATTGCAGCACTATTCACAATAGCCAAGACATGGAAGCAACCCAAATGTCCATTGACAGATGATTGGATTAGGAAGATGTGGTACTATACAATACTACTCAGCCATAAAAAAGAACAAAATAATGCCATTTGCAGAAACATGGATGAAACTAGAGATTCTCATGCGGAGTGAAGTAAGTCAGAAAGAGAAAGAAATGTCATAGGATATCACTTATATCTGGAATCTAATATATGGCACAAATGAACCTTTGCACAGCAGCGAAAATCATTGACTTGGAGAATAGATTTGTGTTTGCCAAGGGGGAGGGGGAGAGAGTGGGATGAATGGGATGCTTGGGCTTAATAGATACAGACTATTGCCTTTGGAATGGATTAGCAATGAGATCCTACTGTGTAGCACTGGGAACTATTTCAGGTCACATAATAATGTGAGACAAAATAATGTGAGACAAAATAATGTATACATGTATGTGTAACTGGGTCATCATGCTGTACAGAACACTGTAAACCAGCTAAAATGGAAAAAAAATCATTATATATATATAAAAAATTAAATTAGTGCAAAACTTGAAAAAAAATGAAAAAGAAAATGAATACCTGTTGTTTAAGCTACTCAATCTGATAATCTCTTAACAGTGGCCCTTGCAAATGAATGCACTCCCACACCTTCCTCTTTTAGCACGAGGTAGACTTGTTGCAGTTGCTAGTTCTGAGATGATTCTAACCATTTCGTCTGATTCCCATATCCTCAAAAAAGTTTTTAAGTTATTTTTAAACACTGAGGTTTTAGTATATTATGTTTCCTACCAGAACTCTGTTGGATGTATTACTCATCACGAACTAAACGAAGTGAAAAATCGGTTTTCCTAGATATTCTCACTAAAGTATATGTCAGTCTCCTGTTTTGAATCACTAACTGGACTTTAAATAAATGTTCGCAATGAGACATAGCTGAAATTTGGAGATAAGTATTCCACTTATGATTATTCTCATGTAGCTTATCGTTTTGGGTAAATTTGAATTTATATTAATATGATTAATTTGTAAGGATACCAAAATGTATATATTTAAGTAACTGGCCTCCTTAAATTATGAAACTCTTGAAAGAGTAAATCAGTATTTCTTTGCCAAATACGTCACCTTCATTTTGAAACTCATTTGGAATCACCATTTCTTGTCATACATAAGATAATTAATCCTATTACTTTGCATTACATCTTGCCTTTGACAAAATTGGTGTAATTCATCTGAATTACTCTTGTTATTTAAAAAATAAATCCTACCATCTTCCAGTGATGATGGGGATTTGTCATCACAGAATACTGAAAATCTTCCAGGAATGTTTAGGTATAAATTTAAAAGAATTGTGCCAAAACTGACTATATTTATAAAAACGATTTTGGATTAAGTGTATTGTACAGTTTGAGGATTATTCCAAAGTACTGCTTACCTGAATCTGTATGTTGAAAGTTAAACTCTGCTAGTTTTTGTTTGTTTATTTTTGGTATCCTCAGAATATATTAGTCTACCTGATATATTTAAGAAAACATTGATTATTAAGTGCTGACAAAGTCTGAGCAAAAAAATAAGTTTATATTCATGAAAAGACAGAAAAACATAATTAATTTTAAATAGATTCCAAATTATGAGGCTTATATTATTGGCTTATTTAGGCAATGTATCATTTATTTATAGATTTCATTTCTTATATTTAGTATATTAGAAAATGTCTAAGAAATCACTATCTTTTTCACATGGCTCTTGCTAAATATTATGGCTATATGGATAGGTCTTTCTAAAATGAAATGATTTAAGTTGATTTACATGCATAGAATATACATTTTTCACATGACTCCAAATTTAGGTGTGACTAAACCCCTTGAATCTTGCATACATATGAATTAGTCATTGCTGCTTAAAATTTTTAGGAAGTTAAAAATTATTTCCAGTCATTTGTGAAAACATTGTCCATCAGGTTGCATTTAGATTGGTACAGAAGATTCTCCAGAGGAACATTTCATGTCTGTCAGTCAGACTAAAATGGCTACATTATATTTCGTATAGAATCAAAATGAAACAATTGCCTGGCTGATTGTAGGACAAATTAGTGAAGCCTCTTACAACATCTGCTGCAAGTTGTTAAGTGTTTGCTGATATGAAGCCTGCCTTCTATTCCCAGCCATCACTCAGAGAAGTCCTGACCAGTTTAAAAATCAGTGTTCATAGAGGCACACAAATCGCCAGATACTAGTGTTATATTTTCAAAAAGCTTTTCTTCATGTATTTCTGAAATTTTTGCAAATAATTAAATATTCATTTTAAGATTCAAAAAATTGGTAAAATTATTCTGAAGATCTTAAGATGACAAACTAAAATTTTTCACCCAACTTCATATGTAAAGGTAATGATGCTATTTTACCAATCAACAGCTTTCTCGATTCCTCTCTTCAAGTCATAGAATTAAAGCACTACTGGAAAATAAGGAGAAAATAGTGAGAACCAAGGCATTATCTTTACTGAAGATTCCACGTGATCAGCTTTGGCAAAAGGGTTAAGAATGACCAGTTGGATTTCAGCCTCCTAACTTCACTTTTAATCCTTTCTGGTCTTTAAATTTAACTCTGTTTTACTGCTGTAGTAATGCTTATTCCATCATCTAGCAGAAACGGACATTTTTAAGGAGGTTATAAAAATCCTCTTTTGGATTTACATGTCCTAATAAACATATATTAATGATAATATATACCTTAGAATGTAGAACTAAATTAGTTATCTATAAAATGTACTTAGAAAAGTGTCAGAGGCATATTAAGACATGCATAAATATTTTCTATCATCATTATTCTCATTATTATTATGAGAAGAGTAATTTGATTCACAAGAGTGAATTATAGACATCTCCTTCGCTTCAAGAATTAAAAAAAATACTCTGAAATATATTCAAAGTAATGCAATAGCTTATTACCCAGGAGTATAACCTGAAATTTGATTCCTGAGTGATCTGAGTCCTTCAGGTTTGACTCTTTTCCTCAGTGGAATCATCAGAGGATGCGCTTGAGAATTCTCTAGATGACTGCTACATTTTCCTCTGGATCTAAGTTATCAGTATCCCTGTTAACATTGGTAGTTAAGATTCATCCCCTTACTCTTGCTGTTTGCCTGCTAGTTCAGTAAAAACCTTATCTTCCTATTAACAATCAATATATGTACACCAATGAAATGTTTCTCACCAGGAGAGCAAAAAGTCTAAGCTAGATAATCCCAGTAGACCAGGTTGGGGGGGGGGGAGCAGATTTTGTTTCCAATGAATCATCAGATGTAATAGTGAAAGATATGATTGTTTTTTCCTTCTCTTTTATTTTTTCTTATGTTTTTTTTTTTTCTTTTTTAAAGCTCTATTTTCTAAGGGAGAGGAACCATCCTCACACATTGTTAGTTTATGCCTAGAGCTACTTAATTAATCTCTCTAAATGTTATCACCTGACTGGCTTCATTACTAAATTTTCAATATGTCACTTCATATTATAAGGACCATTGTTCCAATGTGTGGGGTAATATGATAAGTCCAATGAAGGAGGTGAGTTATTTTTAAAATATATTTATCATATAAATACAAACACATTTGAAGAGTCTGGGAGAGATTATTAATAGGTATTTCACAAAAATTACTCTAATCCAGGACCATTTCAGACAAACCTGGATTTAAAGTCATCCCACCAATGAATGCCAGGAAGGTCAGCCCATCCTATTAAATAAATATCTGTTTGTACATTGATTTTTTTTTGCATAAAATAATTGCCATTACTAGGTTTCTCATGATATAAGATATTAAGCAAGCCCAAATAACACAAATACCCACCTTTTCAAGAGTAAATCTTACTTCTCCAAATATAATCAACCTTCCAAGATGTGTCTGCACAGCAGTATGGACATGCAGAAATCCTTCTTACCTTTATTCCTATTCAGTGGCAGATGGTCAGGTCAGCACACTAAATGTGTTTTTTTTGTGGCTTCAGGATTACTTTGAAGAACAGGAATGTTACTGAAATGATAGGCACCTATTTTTTTTAATCAAATTAATCTCCTACTTTATACCCAAAATAGTTCTTAACGATACACATTACACCTGCTATCCTATGTTTTATAAGGCCTATAAGCAGGAAGATGTAAGGAATTTATGCCATTAAGTCTGATGTAATGTTAGACATTTAAGGCCCTTTTATTCTCATTTGCATCTTAGAACCAAGGGTGACTAAAACCCAATGTGATAGAATGAACTCATATTGTTATCTCTGCCTTTGGCTTCTGGTATTTTGTTAACTATTGGCGTGAGGGGAGAAAACTCCACATTTGACTGTTTTTAAGTGGTATTTAGAAAATTTCAGGGCTCTATTGATTTGCTCAAATAAGGAATACATATTAGGTAGTCTCTGAATATGGAATTTCCAACTCATGAAACAAACGTTTTCCCACTGTCTTTCTCCCAAAATCATCTGACTTCTTTTTGAGAACAATCTGGGAAAACGTATTTATGTCTTTGATGGTGACACTAGTCTCCAAGTGAAATAGTAGTGCCTTTGGTTTATTATTTGGGAAGAAAGATGTTTCAGTTTGGTCCCTCATATTCAAATGATCATATAAGGATTAGAGCTGATATGAGAATTCTGCCAAGTGCTATTACAAATATATGTTTAAAACCAGGAAAATAATTTTAGGTAGATTTAAAAATTCACTAAGAAAAATACTGATCACTTGACAAAATAAGCTCCACTCTGAGCAGTGGCCCCCAGAAGTATTCGATTTGCTCAGAATTCATGAAGAACTCAGAGATAGTTTTGCATATTTTCTGTAATGTTAATGCCTAGTTTTTGTGTTAGTTTCCTAGTACATATTTACTCTATAAAAAATAGCAGTGATCGTATTTGAGGAATCCTAGGAACAAGATTTATGGAACATACTCGCAATGTTTTATGAAATACTTTTCCAGACTTTGCTGCCCAGGGAATCCTGAGGTTCCAATTGAAATCAGAAAGCCCATTTAACTGAAGTATCTCCCTACAGGGAACAATTAATCTACAACCACTTTTTAAAGACCACTGTAGACTCTATTCAGTGAATTTCTTAATGACTCGGTGAATGAATTGACCTCTGGGTCCATTTAGAGGGCATCATTTCAGGCAGTGAGTGTCTTTCACCTGATAAATCTACTAAAAAAATGTATTTCCCTTTAGTCTTAAAGTATATTCACTACAGTATAATCAGGAATTTCTGACATTTCAAATTTAGTTTTTGTGGCCCACTACTGAATCCAAATATGTCATCTAATCAAGAAGAGTGATTATAAACACTCCCATCTGCTTGACCCAGTATACTGAGTGCAGAATATCTGGAAAATGCACTCATATTCATAAATTCAAGCCAAACTAAAATTACATTCAACCTTAATTTTGTATAGGCTTCAGAAACCATTCACAGATATACTTCTCCTGATTTTATCCTAAATAATGAAATTTGGAAGTGAAATTCCAGTCAGGGAACCTTCTGCTCCCAGATCTCACTTAGTAGTTGATCCATGGAGCATGGTCTAATCTGGTGCAGACTGGAGAAAATGGGAGACTTAAGTAATATTCTTTTCTTGCAAGATTATTCTTTCAGGAGAGGTTGCTAAAGGATCTTCAGAATTGAGGGGAAGAAATGGTCCTACTAGCAAAGAAGACTCTTCCGTATGAGAAGAATCATCTTCCTTCTATAGTATTTGAAATAATAAAGTTTAAATACTTAATTTTCTGCTGTAGCAGTGGCAGTTTATTCCCTTGATCTTTAACTCATTTATCCATTCAATACAAAATGATTGGTGAGAAGCCATTCTATTTCAGTCACTGTTCTAGGGTAATGCGACACAGCAGTGACCAGAAGAGATAATATCTCTCCCCTGTGGAACAAATATTTTAATACAATGAGACAAGTAATAAACAAATTAAATGAATATATGGCATGTCCAATGATGATGGATGCTGTGGGAAGAAAGAAAACAGTGTAGGGGGGATATGGAGAGCTGGCAAAGGATATGTACTGCTACTTTATATTTTCTGACCTTCCCTAGATGGAATTTATTTTATTAGGTGATGCACGGGGTTCATTTGATGAACTGTTTTATCACTCTACTTCAGGAACTGCCATAAAGGCACTGCTTATTCTTAACTGGATTTTTTCACTGCTCTTAACCCACTAGTCTAGATGCCTTCTCCCAGATGTGCCCAGATACCCCATTCGCTGTAATCACTTTATGTACCAGTTGCTCTGTCATTCAGGTTTTGGTGTTGAATGTTAAGACAAAAAACAAACAAACAAACAAAAATTGAAACAAACAATAGCAACAACAGAAGAAATTTCAGAATTCAACCAGAAAAGTAAAATCATTAGGAAATGGTATTGGGTAGAGCAATGAAAGCCCAAGATTGTTAGAGATTATATTACACAATCTGGATGACACCCAAGATAATAACCCAGAATTAATACAACATCAGTCCTCTCATGACAAAGATATACTGCAGTTTCTACCCAAACTCCACAATGTTGGCTTAAAGATGCTGATTCCACACTCTGACCATAATGGCTGCCTTATCCTGGGTTCTTTTTATTGGTTTTGTTATTTTTTGTCTTTTTAGGGCTGTACCCGTGGTATAAGGAGGTTCCCAGGCTAGGGATCTAATCAGAGCTGTAGTTTCTGGCCTACACCACAGCCACAGCAACGAGGATCCAAGCTGCATCTGAGACCTACACCACAGCTCACGGCAACGCCAGATCCCCATCCCACTGAGCAAGGGCTTAGATGGAACCACATTCTCATGGATACTAGTTGTGTTCATTAACCACTGAGCTAGTTAGTACAGGAACTCCTGGATTCTTTTTAAATGGCTGGGATGTGTTTATCTCACTTAGTGACATTATGATGCAATTATTACCTAGCTTCAAGGAAGCTAAAAATTACTGACTCTCCTGATAGGTTTTGAACAGAGGATGGAACTAACCTAGGTATTTCAACCAGGAAGTTATAAATACAGAGGATTGGAGGCTTACCAGGGTGTTTGAATAGAGAACAAATGCCAGGAAAGTTGCTACTAGAAATGCAGGAATCTTAGGAAACCAGCACTAATGATCATAGCTACCTGATGCAATGAAATGACTCATTCACTAAAGAAGATCCATATGCTTCTGGAAAAATAATTCATTGGCTATCTGACAAAGGTCACATGTTTTATTCTTGTTTTTTAACAGCTTTATTAGGTATGACTGATAAATAAACAGCTGCACCTATTGCATGTGCACAATTTGAGGAGGTTGAACATATGCAGGCACTTAATGATGCCATCACTGCAATCAAGGTAAATGATGTGTCCAACACCTACCCAAGTTTCCTGTGCCTCCTTGAGGGCTTTTTGTTTTGTTTTGTTTGCCCTGGGGTAACAATGTGGACAAGAGGTCTACCCTCTTATGAAGTTTTTAAATGCACAATACCACGCATTGTTAACTCTAGGTGCCATGTTGTACAGAGGATCTCCAGAACTTGTTTATCTGGTATAAGTGACACTTTGAAAGTCAGATCTGATTAGTGCTTGGATGGGAGGCCACAAGCTTTCTATCACTGCCAAAGCAGTAATGGCTTCTACCTCTATTCCAATTTACAAATCAAGTGATTCTCGTTGGTAAACTCTTAACCCAAGGGCTTGCAGTAAATAAAATTAGAGAATATTGTTCTAAAGTTTGCAGACATTTTGATAAGGAGAGAGCATAGAAAGGGGTGGGGACTGGAACACGGATGGCAAGGGTTTATCCAGTGTGTTCACTTCATCAACCCATCACAGGCACATGTACTCTCCACACCATGTGTTAACAAAAAGTAATTGTGTAATTGCTGTTATAAACAAGAGCATAAAGGAGAAATCTCAGAACCTAGGGATGTATTATTAGAAGACATGAAATGAAAAATAAACTGGGAGAGGTCAGAAAAGAAATGAAAGTAAAAAAAAATTACAGAATTTATGTGAATATGAAAACAGCACAGGACATAGCACTGTTAATATAATAGCATATGTTTCTTATGTTAAACATAAAAGGCATGATTAAGAATAGTGATAGAAAAGAAATGAATTTTAATAAAGTATTAAATAAATTCTGAGTGAAATAATTGAAATGGAAAGCAGTAAAGGAAATCTAACTTAATACAACAGATTTTAGAAAAGAGAATATTAAGTACAGGAAAAAAATCCAGAAATATAAAATAATTTTTACACATACAAATTAAAAAGGATATATGTTTTCCAAGTAGATAAAGGAGATTGGGCATACAGTAATCACTACAGAGATACAGATGGTTGAGGTACTAAATTTTTCTAATATAAATAGACAATTCTTCAAGCAGAGAGGCAAATAGAGTAATCTCTAAAGGAAAATTTATATCCTACTTATCCATTGCTACATCCAATAGCAGAAAATAGTGACACAATGAGATGTGTCTCCAAGACATATTGTATTAAAACAAATTATTGTTCATAAAAATGGTACCTGAAAACCTATCTGATCATTTAAGAATTAGCTCTGATATTCCAGCAAGCAAGGAACTAGTCAAGTGATTTTGCCAAAATCCTGGGCATGACGAGTGACCATCGACTCCATTACCAAATAATAGGAGTTATACCAAAATAAATATGGTTAAAAACAAGAGTATTAATGTTATAAGCCTGCATATGTAGAAATGATACAAAAATATATGAATAAAGTATATGCAGAAAACTACAAAACTATGATGAAAAGTATTAGTGAAGACCTAAAGAAATAAAGAAATAAATCATGTATGTGAATGGGAAACCTTGATATTAAGATGTCAGTTCTTCCCAATTTATCCATAGAATCAAAAATGTAAATAAAAATCTTAGCAAGGTGTTATGTGGATATCAATAAACTGATTCTAAATTTTATATGGAAAGTATAAGAACCTAGAATATCCAACATATCTGAAAAAGAAGAGGATTATTGGTGGGCTCACATTACCTAATTTCAAGTCTTACCATCAGCCGCATTAATTAAGACAACATGACACTGGCAAAAGAAAAGATACGTGGATCAATGGAACAGATTAGAGAGCCCGAAATAGATCTACAGTAATGTAGTCAACTGATACTTGACAAAGAAGCAAATTTCTAAAAAAACAATTTAAGGAAACCGTTTTGTTTTCAATAGTATTCAAACCAGTGTCCTTTTCATATAAAAACCACAAATAGAAAATATATCAAAAAAATTCGGTGTACAATGGCCAAAACTGTGTTAAAGACTCCAGGTACAAACATATCATGAAATGAGCTTGATTTATGTGGAGAAATATTTAAAATACTACTCTAAGACACAAAGATGTCATAAACAAATAAGTATCATGATCTACATAGTAATATTCAAATAATAGGAATGCCACTTCTCCATATATTCATCCATACATATAGTGAAGTCCCAATAAAAATAAAAAATAGTATGAAAGAGATGAAACAGAGTCTGGTTTTAAAGGTCATATGAAAAGATAAATCCACATGATCAGCTAAGAACTTTCTAAATAAGAGTGGAAAGGCAGAGGGCTTTAACCCTACGAGGTATTAAAGCATAATTTAGAGATGCATAGATCAAAGTAAAAAAATCTAGAAATAGCAATCACACTATTCTGGAATCTAGTATATTAATAATGGTACATTTAAAATTAATGGGTAAAAACATGGATGATCATATAAATTATGGTAGGGATCTGGACTGTCAGATGGTGGGGGGAGCCATTTGTTTTTTAATAGAGACAAAGTTCCACCTCTTTGGAAAAATATTTACCATGTATAATCTATATAAGTAAATCTTGTATATATTATACTTATATATAATTTATGTAAGTTCATAGTATTTTTGAACTTATATATGTTAAAAAATACCATATTACATTTGCCGTGAGAACCAGAAATCTTTTAAAGTTTGGACTGCAATTTAATTTTATATTGCAGTATCAGAAATATAGAAAACTTCTTGCATGATCTGATGTTTGGATTTTTTTTTAACTTTCATTTTCTACCCCATGAATTCTTCAATCAGATTGTATAATTTCCATTTTGGTTGTAAATAATGCAGTAGAAGAAGGGATATATGACTTCTATCTGTAAAGTTGGCTTCAGAAAAAGAACTTGATGATGTGGACAACTTATTTGCAATGAATAATCTTATTGAATATGTTAGTCACTCTATCTTCACTCCCTTACATTGACTTGCAAAGTTTTGAAAATTTAATGTGCTACATAAATATATTGATCAGGCAAATGAGAATTATATACCCCTAAATTTAAAACAATCTATGGAATAATTATAATAGTGGTTTTGCTCATTAAATTGTACTTCAGCATAGTGTCACTTTATTTCTGTTTGATCTATACATTAATTTTGACTTAATTAAATGATAAACAATAAACAATACTAGCTAATTAAACAGTTTAATAATTAAAACTACCATGATAAAATTAAACGGAAAAATGTTTCACACGTTGAATGAGTTCAGTAAGTGGCTATTTAAAAAATACATAGAAATCAATGATCTCATATAGAAGCAAACACCAATAGCCAATAAGATCCAGATACATCAACTAACTGAATCATGAGCAGGCTCATCTGATCCTAACTAATCTTTACATGGGATTACTGAGTTCATACTCAGCAGTTCTTAAATGGTTTTGTTTTAAAAGAAGATTCTCAAATTATATTGCTAAGGAAATAGAAATTTGAAATCTAGGCCATTTTTCCTTTAATAGAAACTTTTGCAATATCTTTATGAAATCTTTAAGGATTCACAAACTGAAGGTTGGCAAATCCTGCAGTAAACTAAACTATCACTGTTTTGTTCAGCATTTTGTTTCTAGATTTTAGCATAGAACAGTGAATAAATGCGTGAAGAATACTTCTTAAGTTACTGAAAGAGGAAATAAGGGAATGAAGCTTCGCCAACATGATTTGACACACAATAAGCTCCAATTACTTACAAATTAAATGGCCTAATAAACAGTAAGTTGTCCTTAGTAGAATTTTACTGTCAGTTATATAATCTTAAATATTACCATGTTCCTAATGATTCTCTTTATAGGTTCTAAATCCTCAGTGTAGTAATGAAGCAAATGATGCACTAAGCTTTGAAGAAATTTGCTGAAAAGCACAAAGCTTATGTGTAACAGCAACAGAACTGAGACCAAGTTTTCATGATATATTTTAAACATCTTCTATAGCTTTTAAGGACAATTATTAAATATTTTGAAAATAAGTAAACTTAAAGTTTCAGTTCATATCCATTTCTTTCATTGTTCTCATTATCTGTTCTTTTCTGCTTTTGTCAAACTGTATATCAAAAAAATTAAAGTTAAAATGCATACTAATATAGTAACACATTTACCCCAAACATTGATTCATAGTATTGATTATATTTCAGTCTTCATACATTAAGGAATTGAAAAGTAGAAAAGGAGGGTTTTTTTTTTTTCTATATCTCCAGTTATCTTGCATGATGGATATAGTGTCATAATGTATCGATTGATGAAGGCCTTAACAAGAATTTATATCATGCTTTTTAATAGGCATTTTATATAGTCAATATGAAATTGTTATATGTCAAGTTATTTTCTGAGCATTGTTTATGTTAAGATGCTTTCTTCAAACACAGAGGCTAGTTGAAACGGGAGAGATACAGCTACTTCTATAAAAAGCTAATTTTCAGAAGTTTCATGAACTAATGGCTAAAATACTTTACTCTTGAATAGAATTATTTATTTTTCCTCTGGGATTTTCTTAATACATTTAGTGTGATCTTTATAATATCAATGATACCTGACAGAAGTTTCTAGAACTTGAGCGTGAGAGAATGAGTCAAATAATAAGTAAAGGAAATATAATTTTATAAAACAACTTCCAAATTGTTCATAGAATTGCTTAAATTTTCTTTTTTATATTTAGAAAAGTGGATATTATACCCAATACAGTAAAAGTCTAAGATCTATGGAAATACATGGCCATGATTAGAACGAAATAGTAATTGCCACTGTAAGCTTTACTAGTGGCCCTTAATTTTCCTAATTCATATTGCTTTAAAATATATTAAATTGTACAAGTACATCAAGTTAGGAAAACAGATGCCCATGTAAGATTAAACCATGGTTCACAAGGTGAACTATTATAATCAAAACTTAAAAATGTACTAATTCTCTTTAATCTTTGAATGACATTTCAAGTCTTCCATACTGAAGGGACTAATTCTGTGTATTTTATAAAAATAACTGTAGCTTGCACATGGTTTTCATAAGGAAATAGTAATATATTGTATTTTTTAAACTTTGCCAACCAGATACCATCTGATGAATTCATTCTCCTTTAAGTTTAAGAAAGATTGGCTCAAAGCTTCAAATTCCATTCCATGTGGAGTACTACATCCATCCTCAAGATTTCTGTAGAAAATCAGGGGTATTTGTTGGTTCTCTTGCTTACCTTTGTCACTGTAAATCTTCTTCAATGAATGTTCCCTAAGCTTTATGTATTGTTAGTGTGATCCATAATTCAACTTTATCAATTTTGTCACATGCTGTGGTCATGCATATATTCATCCATTTAGTAAACTATATTAAAATGTGACTCTTTTAAGTATTCACATATTTAAACTGTGAATAGGTAAATACCACATTTTAAATTAGTTGGAAATTCATATTTAGAATATACAAAGAAATTCTGCCAAATAACACAAATATAATTACTCATAATCAGATAAATTCAAGTTTTAAAATGTGTTTTCATCAGCAGTGTATGAGCGATCTATTTTTTCTGTATCCTCACCACATTTCCTGGTGCTATTTTCTTTCAGCTCTCCTAATAGATGTATAGTGATATTTATAGTAGTCTTAATTGGCATTTTCCTAATATTAAGGATGTATAACATTTTCTTGTGTATTTGTTTGCTGTTTATGTAGCTGCTCAGACAAAATATCTTATCAGGAGTGTTTTTTTGTATCCAGTATATATGTCTTGCACATGTTTCTGAAATTTATGCCTAAGTATAAAAATTTTATTTTTCACCAATCACAGGTGAAATTGTATTTATCAATTCGGTTTCCACAGGTTCACTGCTAATATATAGAAATATACTTATGTTTTGTATGTTCATCTCATATCCTATGAATTTGCTGAATTCACTCAGTAGTTCTAGGGAGTTTCTTACAAATCCCTGGGCTTTTTCTATGCAGAAAATATTGTTATCTGAAATAGGAACAGTTTATTTCTTCCATCCTGATATATGCCTTTAATTTCCTTATTTTGTTATTGCTGGCTATATTTTGATTACTATGTTGAACAGGAGAGATGAAAGTGGGAAATTCTGCCTTGTTTGTGATTTTATAAGAAAAATGTTCTTTCACCATGTATAATTCTATTTCTAGATTTTTGTAGTTTTTCTTTATAAGTTGAGGAAATCCCCCCTTCCTAGTTTCTGAAAGGTTTTCTTATGAATGAGTATTACCTTTCCTTGAGCATATATTTCTGCATAAATTAATATGATCACCTGTTTTTCCCTCTCATGCTATTATGGTGGATTATGATGATTAATTTTGAATATTAAATCAGCCTTGCATGTACTTGATATATAATCATTTTCAATATTTTGAATTTAACTTGTTTATATTTCATTTGAAAATGTTTACAGTATATTAATGAAGACTATTGACCTGTTATTTTCTAACTTTCTCTTCCTTTCTTTCTTTTCTTTCTTCCTTTCTTTCTTTCTTTCTTTCTTTGTTTGTTTCTTTCTTTCTTTTTCTTTCTTTCTTTCTTTCTTTCTTCCTTTCTTTCTTTCTTCCTTTCTTTTTCTTTCTTTTTCTTTCCTTCTCTCTCTCCCTCTGTCCCCTCTTCTCTTTCTTCCTGTCTCTCCAACCATTTTCTTTTCAGCACTCTGTGTGGCTTTTGTGTCATTGCAGTGCTAGCTTCAAAGAGTGAGTTGAATGGTGTTCCTGCCACTTCTTTTTTTCTCTAAAATAATCTGTAGGATTGATGCTAATTCTTCTTTAAACATTTGGTAGAATTCTCCAATGAAAGCATCAAGACCTGATGACTTCTTTTTCCATAGGTGTCAAAGTATGGGTTCAATTTCTTTAGTAGCTAAACTGGTATTTAAATCATTTATTTCATATTTAATGTTTATCAAAGTAGTTCTTTCTTGTTAACTAAATCAAAATGTGAAATTTATATATGTAGCATTATCTGTTATATCATCTTATTATCCTTCTGATGTCTGCAGAGTCTATAATGATGTCTCCCAATATCAGTAGTATGTCTTCTTTTCCCTCCCCCCAGAATTTCAAAACTTTTATTTACCTTTTTCAAAAACCAGCTTTTGTTTCATTAATTTTCTCCTTAGTTTCTCTTTTTAGGTTTCATTACAGTCTCTGCTCTTATTTTTATTGCCTTTTCTTTCTGCTTCACTTTGACATTTGTTCTACTACTTCTAGTTTATTCTGATGGGAATTTAACTTATTTGAGACCATCCCTCTTTTCTAATATAAGCTTTAGAGCCACATGTTTCCAATTGAGCACTGCTTTAGTTGTGTTCTACATATTTTTTTGATCTCTTTTTATTTTTTCCATTATAGCTGGTTTAAAGTGTTCTGTCAATTTTCTACTATACAGCAAGGTGACCCAGTCACACATACATGTATACATCCTTTTTTCTCACATTATCATGGAGAACAGACCTGTGGTTTCCAAGGGGGAGGGGGAGGGAGTGGGGAGGATTGGGAATTTGGGGTTAATAGATACAAACTATTGCCTTTGGGAAGGATAAGCAGTGAGATCCTGCAGTTTAGCCGTGGGAACTACATCTATTCACTTATGTTCTACTTATTTTGATATATTGAAATTTCAATTTCCATTCTGTTTAATTCTTTTTAAATTTTCTCTCAATGCTTTCTCTTTAACCAAGGAATTATGTAGAAGTATGTAATTTAGTTTCCAATTATTTGAAAAGTTCCCTGTTTGTTATTAATTTCTAGTTTGATTCATTGAAGTCAGAGAGTACACATTCTATAGGATTTCAGTTCTTTTCATTTTGTTGAGGTTTGTGTTATAGTCAAGGATATCTTGGTATAACCTGGTATAACTTCTGTAGTCACTTGAAAAGAACAACTATTCTGTTGTTGAATGGAGTGTTCTATAAATCTTGATTAGGTACTGTTGGTTGATGATGGCAGCTGATATCCTTGCTGATTTTCTATTTATTCTCACGATTGTTGAATGAGGGCTGTGGAAGTCTCCAACTAGGATTTTGGATTCTGGATGAATTTTTGCAGTTCTATCATTTTTTTTGCTTTAATTTGAAGCTATTTTGTTTAGTGCATAATACTTAGAATTGCTGTGTCTTCTTAGTTGATTGAATCTCTTTGTCTAGTAATTTTCTTTGCTCTAAAGTCTAATTTATCAGGTATTAATATAACTACTTCTTTCTTTTGATCAGTGTTTCTATTTATATGTATATATTCTATTCTATTATATATATATATTCATTCTTTTATTTTCATACTACCTATGTTATGATATTTGAAGTGATCATCTAGGTGGTCTATTAATCTACTCTGCCATTCTCCCTCTTTTAGTTGGTATATGTAGATCCTTTACTTATTTTGCAATTATTAACATTATTTTTTTAATTTTAATTTTTATTTATTTATGTGTTTCTTTATTTGCCTTTTTAGGACCGCATCTGCAGCATATGGAAGTTCCCAGGCTAGGGGTCGTATTGGAGCTATAGATGCTAGCTTATGCCATGGCCACAGCAATGTAGGATCTGAGCCACATCTGTGACCTACACCTCAGCTCACAGCAATGCCTGATTCTTAATGCACTGAGCGAGGCCAGGGAATGAACCTGCATCCTCTTGGATATCAGGTTCAATCCCGCTTAGCCACAACAGGAACTCCAATACATTAAAGTTTAAATCTGACTTTTTCCTGGTCCATTCTCTCTGTATTTTGTTTCTACTTTCTTTTTTCTTCTTTGCTGTGGGTTACTTGAATATTTTATAAAATTCTATTTTACTTATCTATCATGTTATCTCTTTTAATAGATTTTTTAAATTATATAGTCTTAATATTTTAACAAGAAGCTTAAGTATCTAAATGTGAGAATGTAAAATGCAATAAAACTTATGTGGAGCAATATTATTTCAAGTCCATGATTTATGGTAATTTCAAAAAGAGTTATTTCTAAAAATAATTACTATTATAACCATCAATGTTTAACACAAAATCTCCTACTGAGCTTCATTCAACACTAATCTGTTTAGAGTAGCTGTACAATTTCCCATTTCTGTGATGTTATTGGGATAAAGTGACCATTGATCCATAGTGACTTAGGGAGTCTTTGGCTTGAGACAGTCTTTAAGATTGAAAGTATTTTTAAAAAAAGAAAGAAATATTCCACAATCATGATCTAAAAATCTGTAAATCCTCCATGGCCATGAATCTTATATAAGTAATACCTCTGCACTACCAAGGAATCTAAAATACTAGTTTCCTATTGCTGCTGCTCCTGCCACTTATCTTTCTAAAATATACATACTGGCTTCTTGGATTATGCCATCCAATCTCATGCCCATGGCTGAGATTTACATTCCAAACTGACTTGCCCACATTTATTACATCATGGTTTTCCAGCTTTAGTCCCTTTCACTCGCTATCACATTGTTACAGAAAATACTTCTGTTAGTTCGACTTGGGGAACTTGTCCCTGCCTTACCATAGCCCACATCAGTCATGTGTCACTTTAGTGATTCTTTCATTCCAACTACTAGCTACAATCAAAAAGAAAAGTAAGTTAATTCTCTGCTTTCCTTGACATAAATGCTTCATCAAGTCACAAAGCTTGGGGGTTGACTCATGTAAACTAATAGAACTGGGTACGACTACTTGTGAGTCCTTATACTTCTAAGCAACATCTTTTGTCCTGACACTCTCAGTTGTATACTTTCTCTGAGTTTGGTTTGCACATTTAACTTCAATCTTTCAGATTTTTCTGAAAACTTTTCCTCCCCTTGTATTCAGTAATTATTCATATCATTGTATTTATTCATTCATTTAAAAAAATTCCTTCACTAAAAGCATTGCCTATTATTGAGGATAGAAATATGAGCACTGGTTTCAAGGTTTTTTTAATTGATATTGTAAAAAGAAGGAGATAGTAATTGGCAACTTGGTAGGCACTTGATATATCTGGTAGATCTTGATTGGAGTAATACATCTTTATACTATAGTACTTTTTAAACTTTAATGTCAGGAAAGTTGTTAAATGTAAATTCTTGTTAGGAATGACATAGGGCATGGGGCTTTCCATTTTTAGAAAGCCAGTCAGACTGCTGAAATTTGAGTGCCAAGGTCTTAGGTAATTTCAGTTTCATCTTTAGACAGTCTATATTAGTGGCTTTTTTGTAACATGACTGCTTTAACATGATAACAACACTTGAAAATAATATAAACCAAGTTAAACACAAACCCAGAAGAAGAGTACACTGTGCATAAAAATAGATAAATCTTTATTTTGTTCATAATTATATCACTGCCATTATACCTTTTATTTTACTTTTAAATTAGTTCCACACAACTTGAATTGAGAATTCATGGTATTGCCTACTCCAAAATCCATCTGTCAGAAAATGACTAATGTGACACAATTTGATTGTTTAAGTAGTAAGCCATTCTCTTCAAGATTTTCTCTACTATATTTCATTTTATAATTTAAAACAATATAGATATAGATAGATTCTGATTGCCATTAAATATTGGATGTGCAATAACATTTTTAAAAAAGATTTCAGATTATTGTGTAAAGATAAGTTGTTGCAATTCAGTTTTCTTTATACTATTGAATACTCATATTCTTACTTATTATTTTAATAACTCAGAATTTTCTTTATAATATTTAATTGCATTACAAAACTATAACACATTATGTTTAAAGGTACTAAAAAATAAAACTTAACAGATTTCCTAATGGTGATGCACCCTTAATTACGCTTCAAAAATGACTAGGCTACTTAGAAATACTGATAAAACATATTGAATATGCCTTTGTAATATGTTGATCCACAGGAGAAGATTGCTTTTTATATTAAATAGCTCTGCAGCTTTCTGCAAATGGAATAGATATAGAATCACTTTTTAAAAATAAAATATTTGAAGTTATTTGCAAGATTCATATAGCATAATTACCACCACTCCCCGACATTTCCAAATCTTTCACAACACATAATTTTCAGATAGTTTATACCCCTTATAAGTTGAGTTTTCATTGCTATTACTCTAGCTACTTTCAGTATCAACCAGGCAGCAAACATTTACTTGTTTTACCACTAGTAATTCTACTCCTAATACTCCCCTAGGTGGTGGATTTGTGAAATGCAGTTACAGAATAGTAATTTTTAAATACAGGCGCTTACTCAAATAGTCCACTTTGGGAAGCTATCCATTGATTCCATACAGCTTTGTAATCCACTGTCTTATTTCTTTTAGATGTAACAAGGGCCTAAATATAACTTTAGTGTAAATACAATTATCTTAGTTCATCTACATCTTCATGTATAATTAGCTTCTTACAAAATCATTTTTTAATGTAAATAATTAAGTATAACCCCTCAGTTTCCTAGCTCTTATTATATAATGATGTCTTGGTGGACTTAGAGTTTTGTTGCAGTTTCAATTAATAAATAAACTAGCAGTTTCTTATTAAAGAAATTTCATTATTCACAGTACCTCTGCAGCTTTTCTTTAGGAAATAATCTCAAGGCCATTGAGAAGCAACATAATAAAGTCAGTCTCATCAATTTATAGTTTCATCTTATCTCTGACCACAGATATATGGGTCAACTTGTTATATTAACCCCAATGTTTTAAAATAAATTACAACTCAAGTGCCATGTTCTCCAAACCTGTATATAGACATGAAACCAAACACAGTTTAAGTCATGAATATAAGAGATTAGATGAAGCTCAGAATCCAGAGGCACATCTCAAGAGTTCATATAAGTCAGATAGAAAGATGTAATGAGTAAGAAACAATCTGAACAAGGAGAATTTGCCAGTGGAGATAATGAAGATGACCAGAGTCTGAGAAAAAAGGATTGATATACCCCTAATATAGCCCATGTTTTTTGCTACCTGCACTGTTTTTCATATTGTGAAGACCATCTATTTGAACTAGTTTCTGTCTTTGAATATACACATTTTATCTTATTCCTGAGTGATTAGAACACCTTTACTTCCTCCAGGGACCCTAGTTGATTCTCTTAAGACACTCATTCTCTTTGATTACATTATATAATCACCATACCATCATTTAATAAATAAATACTACTCAAAATGATCACATCTCACTTTACATCTTACTTTTCACAACTGGATTTTGTATTGTTTTTCAAAATCTCATAGCATGGAGCTCAGAAGTAGGCACATGGTAGATATTATTTAGAATAATAATTGATAAAATATGTAAAGAAGTAGTTGAGAGCAATGATTATAGCCAATTTGCCTGGGTTTGATTTACATTTCTATCATGTTTTAGATGTTACTTAACCTCTCTGTGGTTAGTTCCTTTTATGAGTAAAAATGAGAGTAATGTTAGTATGCCAGTGTCAGAAAAATGAGTACTCAATAAATGGTAGCTACTATTATTCAGCAATAACATCTGTGTTGATGATCTTTTCATCATGTCACAACATACTGCTTACTTCATGTAAAGATACAGTTAATGACTAAGTGATTTACCTTTAAGATTCTGAGATATTAATTGCAACTCTCTGAATAATATTTTGATATAAATATTAAATGATAAAATATTCAAATAGTAACCCTAACATTTGAGTTCAGATACCCTCCATTTCAAAATACCTAAGCTGATTTTCTCAGTAAGTACTTTTTATTTAAACAATATTTATTTTATTTGAATTTTATGAACTCTTCTCCATCTTTTGTATACAGGGGTTAGGACTAACATTTTGCCCTTAGGTATCGACAGTCTGGTGCTAGACAGTGCTCTTAGAGCACAAAATAGAAAAATTGATTATATTTAATGAGTCATCAAATCAGCAGCACTCTTGGGAAGAGAGTAATTATTGATATGTACTTCTGTCATGCATGGGACAATCAGAAGCAAGTCGATTGTTGATTGTCGTCTCAGATATGTGTTACCAAGATTCACTTGATCTCACATGTAGGTTTGCTCTTTTACCTTCGACTTTAGATCTGTATACCCATCCACAGAGCAGCCAATGCCAAGCATGACAGTTGATGGTATGGAAATGTATAATCTCTTAGATACATGAGCAGGCTGAACAGATTATAAAACTAAAATAAGATTATTTGAAGGGAAATATAGATGGTTGGATATTACATGCAAAGTTTCGGGGATCACAGCATACTTTAATCCAGTGTGTGTATTTGCTTGTTAGCTTTCCAAACTAGAATCCCCTTAACTGAAGGAAGAGGGGAAAACATTTTTTTAAATAATTATAAAACAGCTCTCTCTCTCTCTCTCTCTCTCTCTCCCTCTCTCTCTCTCTCTCTCTCTCTCTCTCTCTATATATATATATATATATATATATATATATATATATATATATATGCAAAATTGGGAAGAGGTGCTAATCATACATAAGGGATATACTGTACAGTGTGATTGCTTGAGCAACTCAAATAATTGACAGAAAGGCATAAACCATGCTTGGTATATGGCAGAAACCAAAACAAACCAAAAAGAAGAGAAAAAAGATATTTTTGATTGGAGTATAATAATTTCCCCAGATTATTAAGAAAATTGTATAATTTTTACATAACATATAGTACCCTTTGTCCAATTTTAGAATGCACTATTTTGATAAAATTGGAATGCACAACTGGTACTAATTCTGAAGTAGCTAAATCATTCTTTGATTTAAGCCTTTTAAAAATATAATAGATAATATATATTTTAAATGTTTAGATAGTTAGAAGTAATATTTAATAATGATGCTAATCCCCAGCAATATTATTCTATATAAATTATAAATTTAGTGTTCATAGCTATAAGAACAACTATATATTTTAGCTTAATATATAGCAGGATTCTCTCTAAGTATCTATTGATAATCAAAACTTAGCTTAATGAAGTACAGATTAAAGAACTGAAGAGCACACAGCTAAGTATGAGAAATCAAATCACATTTTTGGTTTCTTCAAACTGGGTTCAGGAGTTCCTGCGATGGCTCAATGGAAACAAGTCTGACTAGCATCCATGAGGACACGGGTTAGATCCCTGTCCTTGCTCAGTAGGTTAAGGATCCATCCTTGGCCTGAGATGTGGTATAGGTCTCAGATCAAGGCTTGGATCTGACATTACCCTGCCTGCAGCATAGGCCAGTGGCTACAGCTCTGATTCAGTCCCTAGCTTGGGAACCTCCATGTGACGTGGGTGCAGCCCTAAAAAAAAAAAAAAGAAAAAAAAAAAAAAAAGAAAAAAGAAAAGAAAAGATGTGTTCAAATTCTGAATATTATCAGTACTATTTCATTATTCAAAATTTCATAAGCATAATATCATTTCTAAACCAGAGAAATTCCTTAGTCCATTAAAAAAGGGACTCAAAATAAGTTGAACAATCTGAAATTAACATTTTGTATATCAAAATGATTAAACAGAAGCAAATTCATGTATATTAAATCTTTAACTTTCCATTTTGGTTGAAAATATTAACTTAATACATTAGTAGTGCTTTCAAATATTGGTTTTATTCATTTTAGCATTGCTGTAGAAGCAAAAGACTATAAATAATTTAGTATCTATCAGAGGAAATTGTCCAATTAAATTATGATATCAAAACTGTGCCTCAAACTAATAACAGTGGTAATAATAATAATAATAATAAACCTAAAATACAGTGCCAAGTAAAAAGAGAAAGTTAAGCACATGTTTTTTTTTTTAACATTTTGTGTGATAGTGAAGTAAAAATAAAAGTATATACTCATATTTTTACTTGTATTGATATAAAATAATCTCTGGAGGCACACATAGCAATAATGGAGCTTCTCTAAATGGAGGATTGGCAATTTGGTTCCACAGTGGCAAGAAAGAAGCCTTTATTTATTTCTCACTGTATAATGCTTCTGCTTTAATTTTGAAGCACTTGGATTTAGGAAAAAAAAAAAAAAAACAGATAAAGCTCAATGTCTTTTTTTTCCTCATGGACACTTCCTTTTCACCCAGTCTTTTACATCACTCTAGTTGCACTAACAGTAATACAAATTTTTCTGATATGGGTTTCAAGTACTTTAGGCTTTCCTTTAATCTTGTAGCTTCTTCTAATATTCAGATTTCCAAAACTGCAATATATAGAAGAACTCACAGAAAACTCAGTCAGTGGGTCCTATTCCAAGTCACGACAAAAGAGGTAGCCCGGTTTACTCATAAATCTTTCCTCCCTTAAATTCCTTCAATTTTCTCCCTTTAGCTTTTTTCTCCTTTCAATAGCAAACTTTTTAAGCGAGAAACACTTAACTGGGAGTATCTCATCCATGCGTTAATGAAGCATCCACAGTAAGAAGTATCAGACCACAGGCACGTGTGTAGGTCCTTTTCATGCCTAGCCTGCAGGGTCTTATTTTTGGATCAGCCATCAATCCATTGAACAGTTAACTGTGGCCACAATAATGTGGTAGCATTGCACACAGCACATTACACAGAAAAATTAACCTGTGAATATTTTCCTGGGTTGGAGCTATGGGCATTGAACATTTTAGTTTCTGTGAATATCAGTTACTTACACAAATATTAAACCTACTTCACATATTCTATATGAATTTACCTACAGCTTGAGTGGCTGTACCATGTGGACCTTCAAGACAATGATAAACCATTTACTGATGAGGAAAAATTGAAGGGTTTGAAGAACATAATGACATAATGTGATCTGTGTTTTTACATGAACCTCTGGCTCTTCATGGAGAACATAATTTGAGTGGGGGGAAGAATGGAATTGAGAAGATTGGTGGTAAAGATCTTCCCAAGGGACAAATGAGGAGGAGACTAGCCTAAGCTGTTTACTTATTAACTAGGCTGATAATTGTTCTCACTATTGAGATTTGAAACATAAAAGTAGACACAGTTTTGATAGAGTGTGTAAGAAAAATCTGGACTGTTTTTTGCTTATATCCATACAAGTTGTGTTATAGTGACAATATTTTGATACACAAGAGAGAAGATTTCATGTGAAAATATAAATTCATTTATCACCACAGTTAAAAAGAATATAACTAGTCTTTTAAAAAATATATATTTCATCTTAATATAACAAACTTAATCATTCTTTTCAATACTATTTTTTAAAAGGAACAGAAAACTTCTTTTACTATATTCCCTAATTTAAAGTCAAACTGGGAGGAGACAAGATGGTGGAAGAGTAGGGGGACACGCTCGCCCTCTCCCACAACACACAAAAAAAGCATATCTACAGGATAAATGACTTGCACAGAACAGCAACCAATTGCTGGCAGAAGAACCTAAACTCCAATAACGGCAAGAAGTTTGTGACATTTCTAGGTAAAACAAGAGAAAAGAGGAGAGTGAGAGAAGGTGAATCCGAGCTGGACGGGCACTCCCGAAAGGGAACTGAGGAGGAGAAAGGGATCCCGCACCCTGGAAAGTCACCTACTCAGGGGAAAGATCAAACAAACTGGAGGAATCTCCAGATGCAGAGAAAAGTGTAGCAGTAAGTTGGAGTTCTGAAAAGCAGATCAAGAACCGAATGGACCATCTGAACTTTGGGCACAGTCACCAAAAATTGAGACACCTGGGTGGGGGCTGGGCACTGAGACATCAGCTCCAGAGGTTAGTCCCTGGGAAAGGGCTGGGGGGGTGGGGTGGAGCAGAGACTGCTTGGGAGGTCTAGAAACCGGTCTGTCAAGTTTGACGGGGCAGAGACTGCCTGGGACACTAGAAAACAAAGCTGTCCCAGAGGAAGGGAGCAATACTCTAGGGGCGGGGAAGTGGAAAGCCACGTCAGAGGGAACCTGGGAGAAGAGCCTGGTCTGCGCCTATGCTGGGGAGGGGAGAGAAGAAGGGGTGGGTCCCATAGAATACTCCCCACGCCACAGGCCCACTAGCTAGCAGAAAGCTGTGCTTCCCAGTGCATCCCCTCTCCCCACCCCTGCCTCTCCCTACACACTCGCTGGACCTGGGGCTGCCTGCCATCCGGGAGGGCTGGCCTCAAAAATTGCCTGAAGCCTACCACCGCAGGGGCTGTCCCTGCACAGGCCTGCTTACCCTTTGGAGGGGCTACACCCCCACAGAGCAGCACCAAACACCACCAGCCCCCGAGAAAAGGCCTGCAGCCCAGAAAAGCTAGAACAAGCCTAGCCAGACCGTGAAAAGATCTGCCTAATTCTCGGACGGTCTTTCTGAGTGGGGCTGCCCTGGGGAGGAGCCTCATGGGTTGGCAGCGGCCCAGCTAGCCTCTGAAGCCCTCAGGGGGTGCCGCACTCTTGCGGATCAGCTGCATAGGACTGCCAGCTCTAGGCAGGACCCCCTGCAGCCTAGAAAAGCTACAACAAGCTTGGCCAGACTGAAAAGATTTGCCTACCTTCTCAGGCCGTCCTTCTGAGTCGGGCTGCCCTAGGGAAGAGCCTCTTGGGTTCTCAGCGACCCAGATAGCTGATCCAGCCATCAGGGGGTGCTGCACTGCTGAGGAACAGCTGCCCAACACCGCCAACCCCCGGCAAGAACCCCACAGCCTAAAAACACCAGAGCAAGCTCTGCATGACCAAGTGAAATCTTCTACCATCGTGGTGTGGACCTCCCAGTCCTGTCTGCCCTCAGGAAGTCCTCCTTTGCTTCAAAGAGACCCTGTTAGCCCCATCAACACTCCAGAAAAGCCACACTGCCTCAAAAAAGACTGACCAACAATGCCAGCCCTCAGGAAACATTCCACGGCAGTGACAAGGCAAACACTGCCTGGTCACGGAGAGTACAACTCCCTCAGGAAAAAGAAAACAACAAGCAAGATGAAGAAGCTGAGAAACCACTCCCAGTCAAACCAACAGGAGAACTCACCTAAAACAGTCAACAATGAAACAGATCTCTGCAGTCAGACAGACCTGGAGTTCAAAAAAGAAATACTGAAAATACTGAAGGAATTAAGAGAAGATATGAACAGTAATGCAGATACCCTCAGAAAGGAACTAGAAAATATAAGGAGGAGCCAAGAAAAACTAGAACATTCATTTGCAGAGATACAAACTGAACTAAGGGCAGTAAAAACCAGAATGAATAATGCAGAAGAACGAATCAGTGATATGGAAGATAGAATAAAGGAAATCACCCAATCGGGTCAGCAGACAGAAAACCAAATCAAAAAAACAGGAAAGCAATATAAGAGACCTATGGGATAATATAAAGCAGGCCAATCTACGCATAATAGGAATTCCAGAAGGAGTAGAAAAAGATAAGGGAATGGAAAATATATTTGAAGAAATTATCACTGGAAACTTCCCAAATCTAAAGGATACTGAGTTCAAGATACAGGAAGCACAGAGGGCCCCAAACAAATTGAACCCAAATAGACCCACACCAAGACACATCATAATAAAAATGGCAAAAGTTAGTGATAAGGAGAGGATCCTAAAGGCAGCAAGAGAAAAGCAGGGGAACCCCCATAAGATTATCAGCTGATTTCTCTTCAGAAATACTACAGGCCAGGAGGGAATGGCACGAGATATTTAAAGTGCTAAAAGGAAAAAATATGCAACCTAGAATACTCTATACAGCAAAAATATCATTTAAAATAGAAGGGAAAATAAAAATATTTTCCAACAAACAAAAACTAAAAGAATACACCAACACAAAACCCAGCTTAAAAGAAATACTGAAAGGGCTTCTCTAAACCAAAAAGAAAGGAAGGAAAGGGAAGAAAAAAGAAAAGAAAAGAAAAAAAACAAAGAAGAGGAAGAACTAGGACTGAAGAAACCACATTCAGAGAGCAGTCACTTAAATAAGCCGGCATACAGATTTAATCATGAACATGCGTCAAACAAAATAAAATTAAAAAGAAAAAAATGAAAAAGAGTCATCAAAATCATAAAATGTGGGCAAGGGATGTTAGAAAATAAATAACGCTTTTTGTTTTTTTGTATGTTTCTCTTCTTAATTTTAATATGGTAATGAAGTGTTTAAACTCACAGGACCATCAGGCTAAAACACACAATTATAGGAAGGGGTTAGCATACTTAAAAAACAGGGCAACCACAAGCCAAAACCAAATATTGCATTCGCAAAAAAATGAAAAAAAAAAAAAAAAAAAAACACTCAAGCAGATAATAACAGGAGAACATCCAACCAAAAAAAGAAAGGACGAGTGGAGAACCATAGAATCAACTGGAACATGAGGTTCAAAATGGCAATAAATAATCATCTATCAATTATCACCTTAAATGTCAATGGACTGAATGCCCCAATCAAAAGACACAGAGTGGCTGAGTGGATAAAAAGGCAAAAACCTTCAACATGCTGCCTACAAGAAACTCACCTTAGGACTAAGGATACCTATAGATTGAAAGTGAAAGGGTGGGGAAAAATATTTCACGCCAATAGACATGACAGAAAAGCAGGAGTTGCAGCACTCATATCAGACAAAATAGACTCTAAAACAAAAGACATAAAGAAAGACAAAGAAGGACACTACTTAATGATTAAGGGATCCATCCAAGGAGAGGATGTTACTATTGTCAACATATATGCCCCAAATGTAGGAGCATTCAGATACAACAAATATTAACAGACATAAAGGGAGATATTGATGAGAATACAATCATATTAGGAGACTTTAATACCCCCCTCACATCAATGGACAGATCCTCTAGACAGAAAACCAATAAAGCAACAGAGACCCTAAAGGAAACAATAGAAAAGTTAGACTTAATTGATATCTTCAGGACACTACATCCAAAAAAAGCAGAATACACATTCTTCTCAAATGCTCATGGACCATTCTCAAGAATCAACCACATATTGGGACACAATGCTAACCTGAATAAATTTAAGAGCATAGAAATTATCTCAAGTATCTTCTCTGACCACAATGCCATGAAATTAGAAATCAACCATGGGAAAAGGAAAGAGAAAAAGCCTACTACATGGAGACTAAACAACATGCTACTAAAAAACCAATAGGTCAATGAGGAAATCAAGACGGAATAAAAAAAAAACCTTGAAACAAATGATAATGAAGACACAACCTCTCAAAATCTATGGGATGCTGCGAAAGCAGTGCTCAGAGGGAAATTTATAGCAATACAGGCCTTTCTCAAAAAAGAAGAAAGATCCCAAATTGACAACTTAACCCTCCACCTAAATGAATCAGAAAAAGAAGAACAAAAAAGAACTAAAGTCAGCAGAAGGAAGGAAATTATAAAGATCAAAGAAGAAATCAATAAAATAGAGACTCAAAAAACAATAGAGAAAATTAATAAAACCAAGAGCTGGTTCTTTGAAAAGGTAAACAAAATTGACAAACCCCTGGCCAGACTCACTAAAAAGAGGAGAGAAGGAACCCAAATAACCAAAATTATAAATGAAAAAGGAGAAATCACAACAGATACAGCAGAAATACAAAAAACCATAAGAGAATACTTTGAACAGCTTTATGGCAACAAGTTTGACAATCTGGAAGAAATGGACAATTTTCTAGAATCTTACAGCCTACCAAAACTGAATCAAAAAGAAACAGACGAACTGAACAGACCGATCACTAGAAATGAAATTGAAGAGGTCATAAAATCACTCCCTACAAATAAAAGTCCAGGACCAGATGGCTTCACAGGTGAATTTTATCCAACATATAAAGAGGAATTGGTGCCCATCCTCCTTAAACTCTTTCAAAAGGTTGAAGAAGAAGGAATACTCCCAAAGACATTCTATGATGCCGCCATCACCCTCATTCCAAAACCAGACAGAGATACCACCAAAAAAGAAAACTATCGCCCAATATCATTGATGAATATAGATGCAAAAATTCTCAGCAAAATCTTAGCCAACCAAATCCAAGAACGTATCAGAAAAATTATACACCATGACCAGTTAGGGTTCATCCCAGGTGCACAAGGATGGTTCAACATATGCAAATCAATCAGCATCATACACCACATTAAAAAAAAAAAGTCAAAAATCATATGATCATTTCAATAGACGCAGAAAAAGCATTTGACAAAGTTCAACATCCATTCATGATCAAGACCCTCGCCAAAGTGGGTATAGAGGGAACATTCCTGAATATAATCAAAGCCATTTATGATAAACCCACAGCAAATATAATCCTCAATGGGGAAAAACTGAAAGCCTTCTCACTCAAATCTGGAACAAGACAGAGATGCCCACTCTCACCACTGCTCTTCAACATCGTTTTGGAAGTCCTAGCCACAGCAATTCGACAAACAAAAGAAATAAAAGGCATCCATATAGGAAGAGAAGAGATAAAACTGTCACTGTATGCAGATGACATGATACTATACATAGAAGACCCTAAGGACTCAACCCCAAAACTACTTGAACTGATTAATAAATTCAGCAAAGTAGCAGGATATAAGATTAACATTCAGAAGTCAGTTGCATTTCTGTATACCAGCAATGAAACATTAGAAAAGGAATACAAAAATACGATACCTTTTAAAATTGTACCTCACAAATTCAAATACCTCGGAATACACCTGACCAAGGAGGTAAAGGACCTATATGCCACGAACTATAAAACTTTAATCAAGGAAATCAAAGAAGATGTAAAGAAATGGAAAGATATTCCATGTTCCTGGATTGGAAAATCAATACTGTAAAAATGGCCATAATACCCAAAGCAATCTACAGATTCAGTGCAATCCCTATCAAATGACCCATGACATTTTTCACAGAACTAGAACAAACAATCCAAAATTTTATATGGAACAACAAAAGACCCAGAATCGCCAAAGCAATCCTGAGAAACAAAAACCAAGCAGGAGGCATAACTCTTCCAGACTTCAAGAAATACTACAAAGCCACAGTCATCAAAACAGTGTGGTACTGGTATCAAAACAGACAGACAGACCAATGGAACAGAACAGAGAACCTGGAAATAAACCCTGACACCTATGGTCAATTAATCTTTGACAAGGGAGGCAAGAACATCAAATGGGAAAAAGAAAGTCTATTCAGCAAGCATTGCTGGGAAACCTGGACAGCTGCATGCAAAGCAATGAAACTAGAACACACCCTCACACCATGCACAAACATAAACTCCAAATGGCTGAAAGACTTAAATATAACGACAGGACACCATCAAACTCCTAGAAGAAAACACAGGCAAAACACTCTCTGACATCAACCTCATGAATATTTTCTCAGGTCAGTCTCCCAAAGCAATAGAAATTAGAGCAAAAATAAACCCATGGAACCTCATCAAGCTGAAAAGCTTTTGCACAGCAAAGGAAACCAAAAAGAAAACAAAAAGACAACTTTCAGAATGGGAGAAAACAGTTTCAAATGTTGCAAGCGACAAGGGCTTAATATCTAGAGTATATAAACAACTTACACAACCCAACAGCAAAAAAGCCAATCAATCAGTGGATAAATGGGCAAAAGACCTGAATAGATATTTCCCCAAAGAAGATATACAGATGGCCAGCAAACACATGAAAAAATGCTCAACATCGCTGATTATAAGAGAAATGCAAATCAAAACTACCATGAGATACCACCTCACCCCAGTCAGAATGGCCATCATTAATAAATCCACAAATAACAAGTGCTGGAGGGGCTGTGGAGAAAAGAGAACCCTCCTGCACTGCTGGTTGGAATGTAAACTGGTACAGCCACTATGGAGAACAGTTTGGAGATACCTTAGCAATCTATCCATAGAACTTCCATATGACCCCACAATCCCACTCTTGGGCATCTATCCGGACAAAACTCTATTTACAAGAGACACGTGCACCCGCATGTTCATTGCAGCACTATTCACAATAGCCAGGACATGGAAACAACCCAAATGTCCATGGACAGATGATTGGATTAGGAAGGTGTTGTGTATATATACACAATGGAATACTACTCAGCCATAAAAAAGAATGACATAATGCCATTTGCAGCAACATGGATGGAACTAGAGAATCTCATCCTGAGTGAAATGAGCCAGAAAGACAAAGACAAATACCACATGATATCACTTATAACTGGAATCTAATATCCAGCACAAATGAACATCTCCTCAGAAAAGAAAATCATGGACTTGGAGAAGAGACTTGTGGCTGCCTGATGGGAGGGAGAGGGAGTGGGAGGGATCGGGAGCTCGGGGTTATCAGACACAACTTAGAATAGATTTATAAGGAGATCCTGCTGAGTAGCATTGAGAACTATGTCTAGATACTCATGTTGCAACAGAACAAAGGGTGGGGAAAAAAAAATGTAATTGTAATGTATACATGTAAGGATAACTTGATCCCCTTTCTGTACAGTAGGAAAATAAAAAATAAAAAAAATTTTTAAAAATTAAAAAAAAAATAAAGTCAAACTGCAATCAAATTTTGTCATAACAGTTGTGGGAACACTCATTTGGTATTATTGGTGAGTTGCTGGAGGTTGTGTGTGGACTAGCATAAGAATGATAATCCTCTAGAGCGTGTGACAACTGTGACTGAGTATGGGGTTTCTTACATAATCCTGTGAATACACTAATATGCATTGAATAGTATAATTTAAGTGGGTGATCTGTATAATATATTAATTACATCTCAATAAGCTGTTAAAAATAGACTGGCCCTCTAGAGTTAGTCTAGAGTGGCCAAATTAATATACATATCTGTAAGTCTTTAGCTTCATCTCTAAAATTGAAGCAATATTCCTCTTCAAATTAGCAGTACACATATTACATGATAAAATATAGAGCATTGAGAGAAGTGCCAAGCCTGTGACACTCATTACTAGTTATCATTAGATATCTGTTAACCTTTGGGTATGAGGTTCCATATTTTAAAATTTCTATGAAAAGAGAATGAAAACGTCTCAAGATAGAAATAACATAGTCAATTTTACTGAGCTGTTGGTAGTGCAACACAAAGTGGCAAAAGTGAGGTTATTAGGGTCTATAATCACAATTCTATTGTGTATGCACCATTTTCTGAGTATTTGTTTATTTAATTAAAAAAAGTAAAACAAAAACTATCAGTATGGATGAAACACATCAAAAAAAAAAAAAAAAAAATCAGGAAGTGCACTGGAATGACACTGGGTTGAAATGCAGGAGCCAAAGAGTCAAGTCTTATATCCAAGACTTTAAATTTTATCTGACTTACAAAAGTCATCTGAGAAGTAACAGATTTCAGAAAAATATTCTCTGTGGCCAATCTCTGCTGTAAACATTATTTGATTAATCAAATAAGGTATAGAAAATGAAGTAATTGACTAAATGATATAAATAAATGACTTGATATGAGGATATAGACAGTCTTATAAGAGAAAGCCAGTTCAGAGGTTTAGAAAAAGTAACTGTTAAGCAAATGCATATAGTGTATTGTATGTTTATTTCTGAAAAGTAAACATATTCAAATTGATTTAGGTATGTTACATGTTTTGAAGAAAATCTGTAAAATAGACCTAAGAATTAACTAGAAGAACCTTTTGATGATATTTAAATGTGAAATGATGATATAAATCAGTGCTGTGCAATACTGGCTAATCAGTAAATCATTTGTGGCACTTTCAAAACCAAATGACCATGCCAAGTCTATTAAATCAGAATTTCTAGGGCTTTGGTAATGGATCTAGGTATTTTAAGTTTTTTTTTTTAAATTTTTAAGTGTTAAAAGTTTTTTTTGTTTGTTTTAATCTGTGGTTTCAGAACTATTGACTTAAATAATCCAAAGGTTAAAGAGATTATACATAAAGGAATTTTTATTTAATTGATAAAAATGGAAGCTATAATGGCTTACTATTAAACACAGCCTATATTTTAAGATAATATTTTAGTTTATTAAAATATCAGAATTAGAATGAGTTTAAATAAATGAATAAATATTTGCTGTATCTTTGTTTTAAGCCTATTAATTCAAGATACTCAAATTAATTTAAATTCTATGATTCCTAAAGACTAACAAGAAAAATATTGGGTTGTTTGGGAATATGTACATCGTTGTGATATTGGTAATTATATCAAAATTTTCAGACTTCAATAAGATTATTGATTATGGGGAAAATGTATAGCATTGATCAAATGCATTGAGATAAATTGTGGATCCTAATATACTGGTCTATATACCACTCTATTAAATATATGCAGATTAATAACCACTGTTTTATGCATATTATCAAAGATTATTTTACTCGCAAGTGACAAAAACCCAAATCAAATAGATGTAGCAAAAAGGAATTTCATGTTAAATACAGAGTATCCGCATGGTTCACAGGATCAGAGAAATGACCCAGGTTTGATCTATTGGGTTTGTGGGCTTTATTTTGCCAACAAGTTCCCTCTCAAGATGTTTCAAAGTATAGTTTTACATTAGCAGAAAGAAAAAAAAAATCCTAGTTTTTATATAGTAGGCCCTGATTTTTCTTTTAATTGCTACTACTTGGTTATTCTATTCAGCATCCCTAAGGAAAATGGATTTGATATATAGGTAGGCCTGAGCCAAAATGTCCATTGCTGATTTTTTTTTTTTTTTTAGTCTTTTTAGGGCTGCATCTTCAGCATAGGGAAGTTTCCAGGCTAGGGGTCGAATCTGAACTGCAGCTGCCGGCCTATGCCAGTCACAGCAACATTGGATCTGAGCCATGTCTGCGACCTACACCACAGCTCATGGCAAGGCGGGATCCTTAACCCACTGAGCAGGGATTGAACTGCATCCTCATGGATGCTAGTCAGACTCATTTCCAGTGAGCCACAACAGGAACTCCTGCTGTCTTTTTTTTTTTTTTTTTTTTTTTTTTTTTTTGTAACTAGAATAAAGAAGTCAGGAAAATTTGTATGCAGAGAAAAAACAAGCTACCATAGTCTGCCCTACAGTGATTAAGAAAATGGTATAAGTATTGAGGTAACCCATCTCTCCGTTTTATCAATAACCCATCTTGAAAAATCAATGCCCATTTCTTTCTTTTTGAATTATGTTAGTATAAACAGTAAATCTGTATTTCCCCTAAAGGCTCACCAATGTTTAGTGCTATACAATGTTTAATTTATTTTGTATTGTGAGGTACCAAATTGAAACTGCTGATGAGTTAGTTAAATAATAGTAATTCTCCTGTTCCCTTAAATCAGTGCTTTTCAAACTTGTTTCTAATAAGTTCCCAGCTGTTGATGAGGATGCTGGTCTATAAATCACGTTTTTAAGAACTACCATTCTATCAATTACATAAATAAATTAAGAAATGTTTATATTCAAAAATTTTATTTCAACCTTATGAACATCATGGTTACCAGGAAATATATAAAATAATCTGTGATGAACAAATATTGATAGTGTCTTATAGAAGATCACATAGCATTTATGAAATATTGAGAGCTAGGGCAAGATGTGATAAGTAATATAAAATCCAACTCAAACTGGCCTTGATAAAAACCGACTTTATTGATTCAAGTAATGAAAAATCCAGGGAAAGTGCTGGCTTCAGTCAAGACTAAATCTAATGAATCAAATAATGTCAGCAAGGTCATAGTTCTTTCTTTTTCTACACCTTTGCTCTACAGGCTTCGTTCTCAGGTGATGATGAGTGCCTTTTCAGTACCTAGCTCCAGGCACTCCGCTATTGGTCCAAAAGTGTGGTGGAAGCCACATTTACTCATTTTTAACCATAGCATGCAAGAGAGTAGAGAATTTATTGTATTTTCCCACTGGCTGTAGCAGTATCTGCTCATGTCTCACTGGTTCTGTTCATTTATAAGCCCTAACCACTTAGGCTAAGAGGATGGAAAACACAGATTCACTTAAGGACATCAAAGGCTACTTCTCTTGTCAAAATTGGGGATAATTCTCCTTAAACATGAGTCCAGAGGAAGAGGATTGTTTCCTCTAGAAGAACATTAAGATACCAGCTTATCAAAAGAAGTATGACTAGTGTGACTAAAAATTGAGGAAGAAAGGAACTCGGGTCTACCATGCTACTTAATCAGTATCAGATATGTAATCTTTAGGATTAGGTTTTCATACATTTATACATGAACAAATACATTCTCACATGTTATACATAAAAAAAGAGGAAAGTGAAACAAGTTATATGTTGGTAAATTCAATTTTCCATTATATTCTATTTTAACTAGTTATTATTAGAGGGATAATTCTCAAGTTTTAGTGAATTTAATAAGCTCAAAATTTTATATAAATGCTGATTTTGGGTTTTTACACACACAGATTCTTATTCAAAAAGAATACAGTGACTTCTTCATTTCTTCACTTCTAACAAATCCAACAAGTCTCCCATTCAATTGATTCCCCTAAATTACTGTGTTAGAAATGTTTTAATTCAGTATTATCTCCAATTTCAGAATTTAAATGCAAAATGCAGGTAGAGAAACATGAGGTATATATGTCAGACTGTTTTTATTGCAAGGGAGAAGAAATGAACTCAAATACATAGGAATAGGAAAAAGGAAAAAAGGAAGAGGATTAAAACAACCTCTATAGCATCAGTATCTTCTCATATTTTTTATGGTCTCCTAGTGCTATAGACTCTCCACTTAAGGCTGTAATATGACTACAGCCTCAGAATTTACAGTCTCACCCCACCAAACCCATGAAAGAGAGAACAATTCATCTTAGTAGAAACTCCCAGTATATGTATCTGATATTTCCATGGTTTTTATTAGGCTATGGTTTCTTATAAGAGCATTTTTAAAAAAATGTTCTTATAAGAATGAAATATATTGAATGGCCAAACAGAGCTATGGAAAGCCAGGACTTGAGATCTGATACCATGGTGTTATTAGATCTAACTCCCTGGGGAGTATGTTTCTAAATCTCTCTGGGGCCATGTATTAACTCTAGCTTCCAAGACATACATGCTATTGGAACATGTCCTTTCCTCAGAAGCCCAGACCATGCAAAATCACCATAAATCTATGGAAGATTTGTCTCCCAACACTAATATTCTCATTTCAAAAAAATACAATATTCTCATTGTAAAAACTCTCTCTCAGTCAAAACTAGATTATTCAAATCTTAAATAAAATAAAACTCTAAGTGGAGGATGTGTTTTATTGTTGGTGAACTTTATAGATGGGCATGTCATTTCTTTGAACATCATAATTAACAATTAAGTATTTATGTTAGGTATTATTATAAGTCAGACTATCTCTAGCTACATTTTTTTATAACAAAGTTAAGAATACATTAATATTTCAGTTTTTTCATTGTGGCAGTGAAAAGAAGAATGGTGTAAGTTAGTGATACCTTCCACCAAAAAAAAAATTATATCTTCCAAACATCAGTTAATGCAGTTTCATTTCTGTGATTTAGTTATAAAGGATCAAGTAAGAAATATTTAAAGAAGTGTATTTTTAATCTATATATATCAAAAGTTTTTCTTTAAAAATTATCCATAGAGACATTCAGGCCTATTTTTAGATAGTATCTCATATATAAGATGTTAAAAGTAAGTAATTTCTCATCTTTGCACCCTCAGAATAAAAAAAATCTTCAACCCATTGTAAAACAGCTTCTTACATCTTTTTTTTTTTAATATTTCAGTATAAAGATTTTAACATCGAATTTACCCTCAATAATATCTCAATTGTTGGAATTTCTGTCGTGATGAAGTGGAAACAAATCCGACTAGCAACCATGAGGAGGCAGGTTCAATCCCTGGCCTCATTCAGTGGGTTAAGGTCCGGCATTGCTGTGAGCTGTGGTGCAGGTCGCAGACAGGGCTCAGATCTGTCGTTGCCTTGGCTCTGGTGTAGGCTGGCAGCTACAGCTCCGATTAGACCCCTAGCCTGGGAACCTGCATGTGCTGTGGGTGCAGCCCTAAAAAGACAAAAGGACAAAATAATAGTAATAATAATAATAATAATAATAATAATATCTCAATTGTCTGCCGGGGCCAGCTCAGCAGGATGGGGCTGAAGAACGGGTGCTGTGGAACTTAAGGAAAAATAGTTAACATAAAACAAGACACAGAGACATTTATCTTAAGTAGAGGTGGGAGCCGGGGTACTCAAGGTCTCTGGGACCAAGAGCGCCCTGCCTCAAGAAACCACACTGCTTTTATTGTGCTCTTTAGATGAGATCAAGTGAGGAGTGGCTATGGGTGGATGATACAGGGTTTGTTTACTATTTTATAAGTTCTTTTACTATTTAAAAAGCCACTTAGGTGGTAAAGGGTTAAGTTCTTACTCTGACCTCTAGGCACATAAAGAGTTCTTAAGCTTAAGTCACTTATGCCTTTAGGTCTTCCTTCTTAAGCTTAAGTCATTTACCAGTACTGTGACTGTTTTTCAAAGCAGGAAGATGGGATAAAGTAAGACAAGAAGATGGGATAAAGTAAAGAAGGACAAGATGGAGTTTTTAAGGAAACATGTCTTGCGACAATTGTCTTTCCTTTGTGATCACTAATCTTCAGATTTTATTACATACAAAAAATTCCTACTTCTTTATGATGTCTAGAATTACTGTTTCTTTTATCGATTAAGAATATTTAAATTATTATTATTTTTTGATGCATTGTTTTCACTCCTTTTAAAAAGCAGACGTGGTTGCTACTGTAAAAACCTTGGCCAAATGAACAATAAACTACGGTAAAGTAACAGAAGGAACCAGCAGCTTTTCGCATTTAAATATACTTTTTATTCCACACATTGAAATGGCATCTCATTTTTCAGTGAGTCCCAGAACAGCAGGCATATACAACTCCATCAAAGCACATGAATCAATAGACTAAACAAGTTACACTGTAACAGTTTATACATCAAAACCACTTGTCTATTTCTTTGAGCAATATCGTCAAAATCAATATATCCCCCAATCTACAGCTATTCCCCAAACTGCTCTTTCATATTACATATTCAAACAGCTGTAAACAAATTAATAAATTGCTGTGGACTTTTGTTTTCTCTCCTCCTGAATTTTAATTGATTCATATCACTGGAAAATCCATGCAGGCTTGTTATCTTGGCTTTTTTCCCTTTTCTGGCATGAAGACGAATACAGCGAATAAGAGCTTCGGCCTCACTCTTCACTAGCTACTTGTAATTTGATGTTAAGCTCAAAGAGAGTTCTTCTGTTAAACATTTAGTATGCAATTTTCTTCTATCATTGAAACACAAAGCAAAGAGTTTTCTTATCCAGACCGCAGTGATGATTCCTATAATGCCAGTGAAGCACAAAATGTACAGGTGCTATTAGAAAGCACCCTATCTATGCCAGCTAATAAAGCAGTGATTAGGTAACCGACATATGTGGACGCTAGAACATGCAATAAGAGTTAATTACTAAATCCCTTACTTGCATGTTATATTAAGAACACTATCCTATAGTTTTTTTTTCTTTTTGTTTTTTTTTCTGTGTTTATGTGTTTTGTGCTCTTAGGGTGAAATGATATTATGTTTGAAATTTTATACCTAGAGAACAGACTTTAACCTAGCAGTTTAAGTATGTTTAATTTTTTTTGTTGCTGTTAAAAATAATTAAGTTGATTTCAGATGAGAGTTGTATTTGATACAATCCTAGATGTAAAATTATAGATATTATATAGTGGTAAAGAAGGAAGCATAAAATGACAGGATTTGAAATTTAGGTGCATCATAGCTGTTAATCTGGCCACATTGTGTGACTGCTATTCACAAGCAATTCATCTGTTAGGTGTCAATAAAGATACATATGGCTCTTATGTTAATTTTCAAAGTTAAAGAAGTATTATAAACTGTTTAGCATACTATTCCATAAAATTTCTTTTCTGTATATAATCATTCCATGACATTTATTTATTCAATAATCAGAAGAGTTGTAGGTTTTGTGTAATAAGCCTTGAGTGGTCAGAAATCTCAAGAAATTTGTCAGACAGAGTCACATAATGTCCGACTAAAAAATTTGAGTCACTTATCTATTTGTGTTAGGTCAGAAATACAATATAGCTATTACTTCTTGTGATGAAAATTTAATTTCAAAGAATGATGTGCCTATGACCTCCTAATTTCTGCCTTTGGGGTTTACATTTGAAAAGGCATCTGAGGTATATAAATAGATGATGCAGGTACTCAAAGCAAATGCATTTCTATTTCTGCTCTTAAAGTCTTCAATGAAGAAGGTAGGTGCAGTTGACTGAATGCTTGTGTCTCCTCTAGATTCATATCTTCAAATCCAATCCCCCAATGTTGTGGTTGTGAATGTAGGGGCTTTTGAAGGTAATTAAGTCAGAAGGTGGAGCCCTCATGAATGGGATTAGCATCTTTACAAAAAAAGATTCTAGAGAGCTTTCTTGCCTTTTTCCACTTCATGCAAGATAGCATCCATGAACCAGGAAGTAGACCCTCATCAGTCACTGACTCTGCCAATATCTTTTTTTAAGCTTTATTGAAGTATAGTTGATTTACAAGTCTGATAATTTCTGCTGTACAACAAAGTGATTCAGTTATATGTGTACACAGTCCATTCTCTTTCATATTATTTTCCCACATAGATGACCACAGAATATTGGATAGAGTTCTCTGTGCTAGATAGCAGGACCCCATTGGCCAGTCATTCCATATATCAGAGTATTCATTTGCCAATCCCAAGCCCCCAGTCCATTCCTAACTTCCCCCCCAACCTGTCCCCTTTGGTAACCACAAATTTTTCAAAGACTGAATCTGTTTCTGCTCTGCAAATGAGTTCCTTTGCATCCTTCTTTAATTTTTAAAAAATTTTTAATTTCTTTAAATTTTTAATGATTTTTATTTTTCCATTATAGTTGGTTTACAGTGTTCTGTCAATTTTCTACTATACCGCAAAGTGACCTACTCAAATATACATATATAAACATTTTTTTCCTCACATTATCCACATGCTCCATCACAAGTGACCAGATATAGGTCACAGTGCTCTATAGCAGGATCTCATTGTTTATCCATTCCAAAGGCAGTGGTTTGCATTTAAGTCCAAGCACCCCATTCATCCCACTCTCTCCTCCTCCCCCTTAGCAAACACAAGTTTATTCTCCAAGTCAATGATTTTCGCTGCTGTGCAAAGGTTCATTTGTGCTGTATATTAGATTCCAGATATAAGTGATATCCTATGACATTTCTTTCTCTTTCTGACTTACTTCACTTAGTATGAGAGTCTCTAGTCCCATCCATATTGCTGCAAATAGCATTATTTTTTTTTTATGGATGAGTAGTATTCCATCATAGGTATATCTCACATCTTCTTAATCCATTCATCTGTTGATGGACATTTAGGTTTTTTCCATGTCTTGGCTGTTGTGAATAGTGCTGCAATGAACATATGAGTGCATGTGTATTTTTCAAGGAAGATTTTTTGAGATATATGCCCAAGAGTGGGATTTCTGGGTCACATGGTAGTTCTATATTTAATTTTCTGAGGTACCTCCATACTATTTTCCATAGTGGTTCTACCAATTTCCATTTCCACCAACAGTGTAGGAAAATTCCCTTTTCTCCACACCCTCTCCAGCATTTGTTCTTTGTGGACTTATTAATGATGGCGATTCTAAAAGGTGTGAGGTGATACCTCATATTAGTTTTGATTTGCATTTCTCTAATAATCAGTAATGTTGAGCCTTTTTTTGTGTGCTTGTTGCCCATCTGTATATCTCCTTTTTTTTAGATTCCTTGTGTAAGTGATATCATATTATGTTTTTCTTTCACTGCCTGATCAACTTCACTTAGTATGCTAATTTCTGTATCTATCCATGTCGCTGAGAATGTCATCATTTCATATTTTTTTATGACTGAGTAATGCCAGCATTTCAATCATGGCCCTCCCAATTTCCAGAACTTTGAGTTCTCCTTCATGTCCAGCTAGAGAAAGTTCTGTGAATTTAAGGGCTTAAGAGAATAGATTGGGACCACTCGGATTGAGGTAGACACCTGTATATCTTAAGGTTTGTCCCTTTAACTATATCTAAAAAGTCCCTTTTGCTATGTAAGATGAGATATTCTTGGATTCTAAGTATTAGTGTGTACATCATTGGTTGTAGAAGGGCTATCTATAGTAAACCAATTTTAGTAACTATGATTCAAGTTGGCTTTAAGTACTCCAAAGTGTCATGATAATAATTCTTTTTTGTTAAATCAAAATGTTCAAATCTAAATTCTGGTTTTTGCCATCTGGGTAAGTAAAGAGGCACCAACTGACCTCTCTGAACTCCAACTTCTTTATTTGGGCAGAGAGGGTAAACATAGCACTTACTACACATAGCAAATAGGGATAAATGAGGGAACCTATTTGCTCTTTCACAGTGCCTCATACAACAGATACCACAAAATTGTCCTCTACTTTGCCTTACCTTTTCATGGGGCAACTATTTTGTCCACGTTTTTAGTTTAGGAGTAATAAACTCTAGTTAATTTCACAAATATGTGTAGTAGGTATTATTTCTGCTCACTTTTCAGGATTATTCTGCCAATGAAGTGTAGAACAGAGGTTATTAATTTTTAAAATCTGTACTATTTTCATTAAACCACAATACATTTTACTGCCTTGAATGGGGGTCAGCTGAATGTTTTGTCTGATATTATAATCTGATTCCTGCAAGGATAACTCACATGTTTCTCAACTATAGAAAAACAAACAAATATTTCTAAACCTAGAGATGTCTGAAAACTGACCAATAACTGAAAAATACTGAAAAAAAAGACATTATTCAGAGAGCTTGTCCTTCAGAAATGAAGAAATGATAAAGACTTTCCCAAACAAAAATTGTAGGAATTCATTACAAACCTGCTTTATAGGAAATACTAAGGGAGTTCTTCAAGTTGAAGTAAAAGGATACTACCTAAAAATATGAAAATATAAAACTCAGTATATATTTAATAATATAGTCAAATTCAGAATAATACTATAATGGTGATGAGAAAATCACTTTTAATTCTACTATAAAATTAATAACAAAAGTGTTAAAAATAACTCCAGCTACAATAATGTTAAAGGATTCACCTTAGATTTAAAGATAATACATGTGCAGCAGGTGAAGGGTGGTAAAAGATACTGCATTAAAATGGTAACCAAAAGAGACCACAGATGGCTATATTTATATCAGATAGAATAGACTTTCAGTTAAAACCATCATGAAAGAAAAATAGTGTTATTTAAGGTTATTATATAATATTATTGGTGTGACTTCAGAATATTTGTGTACACTTTAAATAAATATGTATTTTGCTGTGTTGGATGGAATTTCTGTATATGTTCCATTCCTCTGATTCTATAGTGTTTTCAAACCCACTATTTCATTATTTATTATCTCTTTGAATGATCTATCAATTGTTGATAGTGGAGATTTAGTCTCCAACTATTATTTTATTGATGCTTATTTATCCCTTCAGTTTTGTTAATATTTTTTTATATATTTAGGTGTCCCAATACTGACATTATAATTGTTTTATATGATTGATGAAGGGTAGATCATATGTTAGGCCACAAAACAAATCCTAACAAATTTGAGAAGACTAAAATCATATCAAATATGTTTTTCAACCACGATGATATGAAACTAGAATTAATAGCAGGAAAAAATTGGGAAATTAACAAATGTGGGAAAATTTAACATGTTCTTAAGCAACAGATATGTCAAAGAAGAAATCAAAGGGAAAACAAACTATATCTATGGGAAATGAAACTAAAAATGGAGCATACCAAAACTTAAAGATGCAACAACATCAACAAATCCTAAGAGGGAAGTTTATTGTGATAAACAAATTAAGAAAAAAGAATCTTGAATAAAAAGTCTAATTTTACACTTTAAGGAACTAGAAAAAGAAGAAAAAACTAATCCAAAAAATAGCAGAAAGAAGGGAATAATAAATATTAAAGCAGAAATAATGGAATTAGATTATGAGAACAATAGGAAAAAATTGACAGCACCCAGAGATGGATTTTTGATTTAGATTTTAAAGACTAGTTTCTCTTTCCTAAAGGGTAGATTTACATCTGTATGTATCGTGGAAGTTAGTCTATGTTATGTCACAGATACAGATTCCTTTTAACACCCACCCCCGCACACAAAAGAAATAAAAAGGAGTACTGTTTGATTTAAATTTGGAAAGGTTGGATGTTCAGTACAGTCCATGGCAAGAATTAGCACCTTTTACAGAAGTTTTCCCTGGCCTACTTTTGCAAATCCATCAGTGCTTCTCTATTGGAATAAGAATATTTCTATAACTGGTCCTTTTCTCCTCAGCTTTTTACATCACTCAGAGGCTTTTCTCTAATAAGCTGTTTCTTCCCTCTTAAACCCACTCTTAGGCTTGAGAATTAAAATTACTTTTTGTTCAAACATTTTATCTTACTTAGGAAGACAGGTATAATAAATCAAACATTCTTCTCACTAAGTTATGATAATCAGTATAAAATTACCTGGGCTTCAAAATGTGTTTTATACTGAAACTCACACCCAGTCTGAACTGTAAACATGCCGAATTGTTTTTTGCTTTGCTTTTCTAAACTCAAAACTTAAAGTATTATATGTATAAATTCATTTTCACAGGATACTCATATTTTCTTTAAATATTCCAGTCTGTCAACTTCATCACGAAGAAAGTATCTTAAAATTACCTAAAAATTTTGCACTGAGATATTCAGCCTGGACACTAGAGAAAGGGAAAAGAATTTCATTTGCTGAATACTTACTTTGATCAGCTACTTCCTCATTTGAATCTCAAAGCAGTGTATGAAGTAGGTATAATTATTTCTTTTTTATAGATGTGAAAATTGAAGGACTGTATGACTCATTTGAGTCACTCGTTTGAGATATTACATCTGCTGAGTGAGGGGATAAAATTTCCATCCAAGTCTGTTAAGCTTCAAAGTCACAGCATAACTATGGAATGGCATAAGAAACAATACAATATAGTGATAAAGAATTCAAATTCTGGACTCAGAATACTTGAACTTATATCCTGGCATTACCACATAATTGAAAGTATCCTTGGAGTTCCTGTTGTGGCTCAGAGGGTTAAGAATTCAACTAGTATACATGAGAATTCGGGTTAGATCCCTGGCTTTGCTTAGTGGCTTAAGGATTTGGTGTTGCTTCAAGCACTGGTGTAGGTTACAGATGAAACTTGGATCCAGTGCTGCCTTGGCTGTGGCGTAGACCAGTAACTGCAGCTCAGATTCAACCCCTAGCCCAAGAACTTCAATATGCCACAAGTATGGCCCTAAAAAAGAAAAAAAAAAAGTATCCTGGGAAAGTTACTTAAACTTCTTGTCTATCAGTTTCTATAAAACGTAGTTGAGAGCTATGGCTATCTCAAATAGCCGTGAAGATTAAATGACACAATATAGGTAGAATTTTTAACACACAGCCTGCCACAATCTTATTAAGTTTAGTATATGCTAATTTTTGAAGTCTCATTCATTAAAACTGAGCAGATTCAATTTCTGCATTTCTAAGCTAAAATGCCCTTTTCAGTGGATGGCAGGAAGAAGAAACGCCAGGATTTTCATAACTGAATATTTTTAGAAGGCTTGTAATATACCTGGAAATTATAAATCAAGTTTGAGATTTCAGGCCATTTCAAGCCAATTCTGTTTTCTTAAAAAAACAAAAAATAAAAACTAGGGAAATGAATTTGAGAAAGTCTTATTAATTATCTCTATTCAAATCCAACTCCTGTATCATTTCTTTTCACTTCATCAAGAGATAACATCAAAAGTTCCTACTTTCATCCTAGAGACCTGAGAATCAGACTTGGTTTTTCTTCATTCTTTGTTTTCCAAAACCATCAGTATATTTCACTGATTCTGCCTTCAAAATACCTCTTAGAGAGAGCTGTTCACTTTTCCCCACCTCATCATTGTTCAAGTGGACAACTGAAAAAGGTTTTTAACCATTCTTCTTACTAAATGCTCACATGCCTCTCTGCATTTCTACCACATTATTATTCGGAAAAATAAATTTGATCATATCACAACATTTTCATTATTCAGTATATCATCATTATGTTGAGAATAAATCCTATTTTTTTTATCATGATGTATTATTAGGAACAAACCCTGTGAGCTTTCTAAAGTCCTTCAGTGTTGCTTCTCTCTCTATATCCCCCCTCTCCTTCTCGTTTCCTGTTATTTATTACCATAGCATTTTCGTATCTTCCTTTCATTTCTGTGCTTGAAATTTAAATTAATAGCTAAAGAGATAAGTAATATATCTAGCAATGTGTCTATAGAGTGGTAAGTAAACTTGGAATTTTTTTTTCTTTTTGGGGCCACACCTGCATCATATGGAAGTTCCTAGGCTAGGGATCTAATCAGAGCTACAGCTTCCAGCCTACACCCATAGCTTGCAGCAACTGCAGGTACTTAACACACTGATCAAGGCCAGGCATCAAACCTGAATCCTTACAGATAATAGGCTCTTAACCTGCTGATCTGCAGCAGGCACTCTGAAACTTGGGAAATTTTGAATAGATGAGATAAAGAAACATTTCTAAATAATTATTAATGGAAAAATATCTACAAGGTAGATAAATCAGTCTGGACTCATTTAAGTACTAAATGATATTTGAGCAGTTTATTCTCTACTTAATATTGAAGAAAAAAATACTATAATTAAAAAAATAATAAAAGCCCAACAGTTGTTATTCAGTTAGGACATTTACAACATGTAAGTCCAGAAAAACACCCCTAAAACAACCTTCAAGGAAAAAAATTATTTATGCATGCATAAACTTAGATAGGTGTGTCTATGACAAATATGTTCTCAAAAAAAATGAGAAAATAATGAAAGTTGGAGTTCCTGTCATGGCTCAGTGGTTAACGAATCCAACTAGGAACCATGAGGTTTCGGGTTTGATCCCTGGCCTTGCTCAGTGGGTTAAGGATCCGGTGTTGCCATGAGCTATGGTGTGGGTTGCAGACGTGGCTCGGATCCTGCATTGCTGTGGCTGTGGAAAGGCCTGCAGCTACAGCTCCTATTAGACCTCTAGCCTGGGAACCTCCATATTCCATGGGTGCGGCCCCAGAAAAGACAGACCAAAAAAAATTAATAATAATAATGGAAGTTATGAAATTAAAGAATTTATGTTTACTTAGCATGGAAATTACTTAAAAATATTTTCCTATTGCATTTTTCAAAGCTGTTTTGATAACCCAAGTGAAAAAAATTTGACTCAAGCTAACTGAAATAAAACAAAACAAAAAATGGCAAAAGGGATTGATAGCTGTAAGTGAGATGACAGAAAAATCTGGACATGAAGATTTTAGAAGAGTCTTGAGGTATAACTGAAATTCAGATTTATCTGCATTTCAAATAGGTTTCAGGAATATACCTTTCCAGCTATCAGCACACAGATGATATTATTTTCAAGTATCATGAGATACATAATAATATTAATCATGTATTGCACCATAAAAAAGCTTCAAAAAAATTTCACAGGTGAAATCATTAAGAATTTATTACTCCTAATCCAATCATCTATCGATGGACATTTGGGTTGTTTCCATGTCTTGGCTATCGTGCATAGAGCTGCAATGGACATATGGGTGCATGTGTCTTTTTTAAGGAAAATTTTGTCCGGATATATGCCCAAGAGTAGGATTGCTGGATCATATGGTATTGGGAGCTTGTGGTTAATGGATGCAAACTATTGCTTTTGGAATGGATTAGCAATGAGATCCTGCTGTGTAGCACTGAGAACTGTGCCTAGATGCTTACGACGGAACATGCTAATGGGAGAAAAAAGTATGTATACATGTATGTATAACTGGGTCCCCATGCTGTACAGTGGGAAAAAAAAAATTGTGTTCGGTAAATAACAATAAAAAAATAAAAATAAAAAAATAAAAAGAATTTATTACCTCAACACAGTGGAATTAAGCCAAAAAAAGTAATAAAATTTAGATGTGATGTCAGCAAGAAGTCAGGATTAACAAGTCTTACTCAAGCTGGTTAAGGAAATATCACTGATTGGTGAAAATATGAATAGAATATATAGTACAATAAAGCAAGAAGTTTTGCTAGTTAATTTGGGATCTGAGTAAACAAAATTTAAACAAAAATTTTAGAACAAGATTCTTCAGAACATTTAATAGGCAAATATAAATTGTCAGTTTCCAAGTGTGAATAACATGCAAATTACTCAAAATTATTTGTCCCCAGAGCTGTTCTTTCCAGGAATAATTTCTGTCGTTCTATACATTAGTGTCCAATGTTACTGCATCCTGGGCAATTTTATTCTAAAGATATTACACCCATATGTTTTCTTCATATTTTTGCCATCTTGTTATAGGCTCTACACATGAATGGAAGAGAGAAGATAATAGGGAGATGGCTTCTTAGGTGCCCCAAACCCCTGATTCTTTTGTGTTTAAAATAGATAATGTGGAAACATTTTTTTAAAGTCTCATGATAAGCTTACTGATCATACATCATTTGCTGTGGAACCCTAAGATACAAAGTAATTCAATTTTATCATTAAATAATTTTTATTATCTCCTCAGAGTAAGCATTGATTTGATCCAAAATACATTTAAAATATTTTTGAAAATTAATATGTTGGCATGCATTAAAATATATAATATCAGTATTTATGATGTATGTAAAACACAAAGAAACAAAAAATGAAGGTTAGAATAAGCATTTTAAAAACTTAAATTTTGCCAGCGTAAGCAAAAGTATAATTGGGAGGAATAATTGGTATAATTCAAGTACAATTATGGATTCCTTACTGATCTCTCCACTGCAAGAAAATAACCCTATGATCTCATTCTGAAAGGAACTGACAAGTCAGCTGACTCAATGTATTTTGAAATACTGAGGCATGATTTCCAAATTGCTACTATAAGCGAACTGATTGAACTTCACGAGGTTGAAAAGACATTTTGGCAACAGTTTATTTTAGGTAAATTAATTATTTAGATCTCTATACAGAATACAAAACGTTAAAATGAATTAAATGTTACTCACTTACTCAAATGTCCTAGTTGTTTAAACAACATTTTTTGTTTGGTTTATCTCTAGAAGTATGCCACACTTTTCTTTTAGTGGCAAAATTTAGTGGGAATTTACCGTAAAATATTGTTTCCTCCACAGTTCAGTTCACGTATCACCTCCTTTAGTATTCTAATCTTGTAGGCATGGGTGTTTCTTCCTATGATGTGTAGACTACAAAATATCTTTCCAAAACATTCCCTTCCTGTTGAAATTAGCCCTAAACACACTTTGGAAGTAAATGTGTGGTGTGTGTGGTGGGGTATGTGTGTATTCCACATAAAGATGTCCCCAACAATTCCTGTTCTACCAAACTTTTTTTGACCAGAATATGCATGCATATTAAATGCATCTTCCTTGTTATTCTAATGGACCCTCTTTCTCCTGTTGAATTGTAATTTAGTATGCTAATAATTTCTTTTTCATATTTGTATAAATTTTATGAGCAAGAGTTGACTATAGTCATTTATAGGTAAATTATTTTGGAAAGTGAAGTAAGTGACAGTTGCATTTTTGTATTACATGAAGTTTATTTTTTAATTCTTTGACAGCCATACAATATTTAGATTATGATTATTAGTCTATCATTAGGGCCTAGGTGTTTGACATATACATATACAAACAAACCAAAATTTCAAGATGTATGTATTTTTCTAAAAATTTTTTTTCTCTATTAAGCAGTTCTTAGTCTATTTTAAATAGTTTTTACTGGTTTTTCCATAGCGTTTTTTTTTTAATGTTGTCCTCATATATTTTCTTTGGGTTTCAAGACAGTTTTCCATGACTAATCAATAAAGTAAAGAAGCAAGCTGCTGAAATAATGTAAAGAACAATAACTTTTTTTTTCTGATTAAAATAGCACACAAGCACACAGATGCACATTTGGAAGAACATCTTAAAATATAAACTCTGTAACTTTAGCATTATTTTTTGGATATTAAAAATGGTCACTGTGTATGTTTAGTATTTATCTACTGTAAAATTACTGCTTCAGTGTTGAAATGTGAAAATAAATAAGTTGTTATAATAAAAAGACACAAAAAATGTGTGTTCATTAGGATTGCAGACCAAAAACACTGAGATTAAAACCCTGGAAGTTACTAAAATGTGTGTTCATTAGGATTGCAGACCAAAAACACTGAGATTAAAACCCTGGAAGTTACTAAAATAAAATTGAAACAGAAATTATATTAGGTTAGAGAAATTATGGAATGTATTTATGCCCAGAGGTTTTTAATTAGTTCTTATATTTAAATGTAAAGATATTATTAAAAACTTTCTGTCCTATATGGAGCCAATTTTTGAATCAGAATGTTTATAGAGAGTAATTAACATGATCAGCATGTTATTGATATCATTAAGGAACTGTTTACTTTCTTTGAGTATTTACTAAATATCACTTGTAAAGAGGTTGGATGGACCTAAAATTACTCAATATTCTCGTTTAAACTTATTGAATAGCAATTAGTTCAATATTTTGTATCATTTGTTTGACCCAAGTCTGAAAGTTAACTGTTTCCAATTGCAATATTGATAATAAATTGCAGCAAAATTAAAATGTTTGTTTAAAACATATTGACCAATCTTATCAGAATAGGAATATATACAGGGAAAATTTTAATTAGTCTTTTGTACATTATCATATCATTTTATCATGATACATAGTTATAGAAATCAACTCTTTATGCAAGAATGGACTGCTTCTCTGCTTTATTTGTACTAGTTATTGCACTGACTTTAAGTTGCCTAAATTCTATTTTGAAGAAATATCAGCATTGTAACTTGCAAAGGGATGAATACCTGGGAATCTTTTTTTTTTTTTAACATGTGGAACATGGACCCATACTATAGGCTTTTAAGTTATTGATGATCACTCATGTCAAATGAATTATGACTACTCAGTCCAAATAGGGACAGATTTTTAGTCATAAGTCTGAAAAATGTATGTGTTGTGAAAATTTTTAATTTTTTGTTCAAAAGTAAGTGGCAATAATTTATTTTTTCTCATTCACGTAATTCTCATTCCAACAATGAACTCTCAGCTAATGCTGATGCAAAGAAGTCCTAAATGAGACTCCATAATAAATAGTTTTCAAGATCTTTTTGCTTTGCCTAATTTTCCCTTATTTTTTAAATAGTTATGTCATCTATACATGGAAAGGAAGATGAATAGTAATGATTTTCTTGCTACAAGAAAATTTTAATTAAAATAGCCTTGAAATATTCTGAGAAGCATCATTTGGTACTCAATCTGCTCAGCATTCTGGAAGCATTATATAGCATGTAACATAGCTTTCTTTATAATTTGATATACAAATTCTATCTCTTCTTCTTCTTTTTTTTTTTTTTTTCTTTTTAGGACTGCACCCACAGCATATGGAGGTTCCCAGACTAGGGCTCCAATCGGAACTACAGCTGTCAGCCTTCGCCACAGCCACAGCAACACAGGATCCAAGCCTCGTCTGTGACCAACACCATAGATCAGGGCAACACCATATCCTTAACCCACGAGCAAGGCCAGGGATCGAACCCATGTCCCATGGATCCTAGCCGGGTTTGTTACCACTAAGCCACAATGGGAACTCCTATTTCTTCTTTCGTAGGCTTTCTAAACTATACAGAGAGGAGTTTTTTTTTTCCAATGTAAGTAAATCAAAATGATAGAGATTCCCTAATAAATCTTAGAAAATCATGGCAAAGAAAACACAGGGTCCCAAATTTCATCATTTTACCTTAAATTGTCATTTATCATTTTCCCCTTCATGTACTAATTTAAATGTCTAAGCTATATGGCCTGCTAACCATCACTTTGGTGAAGAAAAATCCACTTTATTGAGAAGTATTGTGTAAATATAGCTTTGAATGTGATAATTCTTGGAAAGGCAATGTCAAGTAATTCTGACACATTTGAATGGTAAAGAAACAACAAACTCATTTTAAATTCAGGAAGTTTCTTACTTACATAGACAATGAAAGCAAAACTAGCTCAGGTGTCAATTCCTAAAGTCTCTTTTCCCAGAGGATGACATTGAAACAAAAGAGTCCCTAAGACTCTCAGGGCACCCTGTTGCTGAGGAGATGTTTTCATGCTTCACCTCTGCAATTTTAAAGCCTGCAGCTATGTACCTTAAGGAAGGGAAGGTCTTAGAAAGCCTCCTAGCTCTTCAGAACCCAGAGGCAAGAAGAAACTGCCTTGTGAGTCTCCATGACAAACGGCTTAGTAGCACCTCCTTATAAAACCTCCCATGTTCTTGCAATCCAGAATAATCACAGGGCATTCTGTGGCATTCTACCAGGGCTTAGATCAGCTGTCATTAAACCTTGTTATACGGCTTTTGTGAATACTGGCAAAGTCATTAAGGAACTATGGCAGAGCTGTTGCTGTACAGAAAGACTAGCATTCATGATTTAGACCATGCTATTGAGTTATCTCTTAAATTGTATGTGTGGACACACAAACACACACACACACTCACATGCACACACAACCACATTAGTGAGAACAACACTCAACATCGTCTTCTGAGGTAAATGTTGAAAGTAAATAGTAATTACTTAAGTGGTTCTGTGGATTCACCTCTTTCTGGAAAATGAAAGGAAATAAACCACTAAGTGTCCCTTTGATACTGAAAAAATAATAATGCAAAATATCTACCTTTTTTCTGTTGTTGTTAACTGCTGGGCTCTCTACAAACTTTGAAAAACCGAAGAGAAATAGGTTGTGTCCTCTCAAAGCTGTCTTAAGGGACTCAAAATGTTTTTAACCTAGGTATTTAAGAGGACTAAATAGTATATATAAACGTTACAGATTAAATTTGAGGTTAAAATAAAGCCAAAGCCCACCAAATAAAAAATTCTGGTGCAGAGGATATAAATTTGATAATTCAATGAAAATTTACCTCAGAACTCAAGCCTTACCAGATTTCATATGTAAGTTGGTCTGTATGTTTTCATATCAATTATTTCTTAGTAGATCTCTAAGTAGAATGTACTGAGATATTCTTTAACATTTGACATCTCTTAGTTGATTTTTTTTAATTTGCTTTAATGTTCTAGTATTTGAATTTCCCAAGGGCATAATATACAACTTTTTCTGTCACCTTTTTTTTGCATTATTTTTAATATCTTGTATATTATGGTTATATTTTCACTTTGCCAAAAACATGTATTTCTACTTTGAAACTAGGTTAAAACTTACAGCTTTTACGAAGTTTGTGTGTGTGCGCATGTGCGTGTTCGTCAAATCAACCACTTACTCCTATTTTTCTCCACATCTAATTTATCCAGATCCTGGCTGGCTATGATGATCTGTTCTATTCCTTGTTATGACTTTTTTCAATACAGAAAGCAGGTGGCTTTTGATTTCTTACAAATTAAATTGAAAAATTCATTTCCATTGGCTTTCATCTTATTGATAAGCATATCATTAGTTTTGCTGTAAATTGAAGTTGCAACTTAGAATAGTTTTATTTTTTTGTGTGTGTCTTTTTTTTTTTGCTATTTCTTGGGCCACTCCCGCGGCATATGGAGGTTCCCAGGCTAGGGGTCTAATCGGAGCTGTAGCTACTGGCCTACGCCAGAGCCACAGCAACGTGGGATCCGAGCCGCGTCTGCAACCTACACCACAGCTCACGGCAACGCCAGATCCTTAACCCACTGAGCAAGGGCAGGGACCGAACCCGCAACCTCATGGTTCCTAGTCGGATTTGTTAACCACTGCGCCACGACGGGAAGTCCTAGAATAGTTTTAAAAATAAATGGAGTCTTACAACACAGGGAACTGTGTGTGATTGGGTCACTTTGCTGTACAACAAAAACTGAAGAAACATTGTAAATCAACTGTACTTCAATAGAAAAAATGTAGTCTGGCCCAGTAAAGGATATGTTAGTCTAAACCACTAGAATAGGTAACAACAACGAGAATGAACCATCATCTAAATTATGAATTTTTTGGGGGGGTTATAAAAATTAGGTATTTTTTTTTCATTTTTTTTATTACTCAAATGACTTTATCACATCTGTAGTTGTATAATGATCATAACAATCTGATTTCACAGGATTTCTATCCCACAACCCAAGCACATCCCCCCACCCCCCAAACTGTCTCCTCCGGAGACCATAAGTTTTTCAATATCTGTGAGTCAGCATCTGTTCTGCAAAGAAGTTCCATCTGTCCTTTTTTCAGATTCCACATGTCAGTGAAAGCATTTGATGTTGGTGTCTCATTGTATGGCTGACTTTACTTAGCGTGATAGTTTCTAGGTCCATCCATGTTGCTAAAAATGCTGGTATTTCATTCTTTTTGATGGCCGAGTAATATTCCATTGTGTATATGTACCACATCTTCTTGATCCACTCCTCTGTTGATGGACATTTAGGTTGTTTCCATGTCTTGGCTATTGAAAATAATGCTGCAATGAACACTGGAGTACATGTGTCTTTGCAAGTCATGGTTTTCTCTGGATAGGTGCCCAGAAATGGGATTGCTGGATCAAATGGTAATTCTATTTTTAGTTTTCTGAGGCATCTCCATCCTGTTTTCCACTGTGGTTGCACCAATGTACAATCCCACCAACAGTGCCATAGAGTTCCTTTTTCTCCACACCCTCTCCAGTAGTTATTGTTTGTGGACTTTTGGATGATGGCCATTCTGGCTGGTGTAAGGTGGTACCTCATCGTGGTTTTGATTTGTATTTCTCTAATAATGAGTGATGCTGAACATCTTTGAAATCAAAGAGGACACAAATAGATGGAAAGATATACCATGCTCATGGATTGGAAGAGTTAATATTATCAAAATGACTATTCTACCTAAGGCAATCTACAGATTCAATGCAATCCCTATCAAATTACCAAGGACATTTTTCACAGAACTTGAACAAAATATTTTAAAGTTTGTTTGGAAGCACAAAAGACCCAGAATAGCCAAAGGTATCCTGAAAAAGAAAAATGGAGCTGGAGGAATCAGGCTCCCTGTCTTCAGACTATACTACAAAGCAACAGTCGTCAAAACTGCATGGTACTGGCACAAAGACAGAAATAGAGATCAGTGGAACAGGATAGAAAGCCCAGAATTAAACCCATGCACTTATAGCCAACTAATCTATGACAAAGGAAGCAAGACTATACAATGGAGGAAGGACAGCTTGTTCAATAAGTGGTTCTGGGAAAACTGAACAGCCACATGTATAAGGATGAAATTAGAACACTCCCTAACACCATACACAAAAATAAACTCCAAATGGATGAAAGACCTAGATATAAGACCAGACACTATCAAACTCCTAGAGGAAAACATAGGCCAAACACTCTCCAACATAAATGACAGCAACATCTTCTCAGATCCACCTATCAGAGTATTGACAATAAAAAGAAAAATAAACAAATGGGACCTACTCAAACTTCAAAGTTTCTGCACAGCAAAGGAAACCCTAAACAACACAAAAAGACAACCCACAGAATGGGAGAAAATCTTTGCAAATGAATCGACTGACAAGGGATTAATCTCCAAAATTTATAAACACCTTCTGTACCTCCATACCAAAAAAACAAACAACCCCATCCAAAAATGAGCAGAAGATCTAAACAGGCAATTCTCCAAAGAAGACATACAGATGGCCGAGAAACACGTAAATTATGAATTTTGAGTGATAAAATGTTATATCATTTTTTACATTTTAAAATTGAATTACAGTTAATTTACAGTGTTCTGGTTTCAAATGTACAGCAAAGTAATTCAGATATGTACATAATATTATAACATAATAATATATTTTTTTCAGATTCTTTTCCATTATGCTTTATTACAAGATATTGAATACTGTCCCTGTCCTATACAGTAGGTCCTTGTTGTTTAACTATTTTATATATAGTAGTATTTGTATGTTAATTCAAAGCTCATAATTTATCTCCCCCACCCCTCTATCCCCTTTGGTAATCATAGAATTGCTTTCTATGTCAATAAGTCCATTTTTGTTTTGTAAATAAGTTCATTTGTATATTATTTTTAGATTCCAGATATAAGTGATATCATATAATATTTGTCTTCCTAAGTCTGACTTACTTAACTTAGTAAGATACTCTCTAAGTCCATTCATGTTGATGCAAATGAGATTATTTCTTTCTTTTTTATGGCCAAGTAATATTCCATTATAGGTCATATATATATGATGTCTTCTTTATTCATTTCTGAGTCAGTAGGTTTTTAGGGTGCATCCATGTCTTGACTATAGTAAATAGTGCTGTAGTGAACATTAGGTGCATTATGGTTTTTTTATAATGATTTTTATTTTTTCCATTATAGCTGGTTTATAGCGTTCTGTCAATTTTCTGCTGTAGAGCAAGGTGACCCAGTCACACATACACATATACATTCCTTTTTGTCACATTATCATGCTCCATCGTAAGTGACTAGATATAGTTCTCAGTGCTATACAGCAGGATCTCATTGTTTATCCATTCCAAAGGCAATAGTTTACATGTATTTACCCCAAATTCCCAATTCATCCCACTCCCTCCTCCTCCCCCTCCCCCTTAGCAAACACAGGTCTATTTTCCATGTCCGTTATTTCCTTATCTGTGAAATGGTTCATTGGTGCCATATATTAGATTCCAGAAATAAGTGATATCATTTGGTACTTGTCTTTCTCTTTCTGACTTACTTCACTCAGAATGAGAGTCTCTACTACCATCCATGCTGCTGCAAATGGCATTATTTTGTTTGTTTTCATGACTGAGTAGTATTCCATTGTGTATATATATCATATCTTCTTAATCCATTTATCTGTAGATGGACATTTGGGTTGTTTCCATGTCTTGGCTATTGTAAAGAGTGATGCAAAGAACATATGGGTGCATGTGTATTTTTTAAGGAATGTTTTGTCCAGATATATGCCCAAGAGTGGGATTGCTGGGTCATATGGTAGTTCTATATTTAGTCCTCTGAGGTACCTCCATACTGTTTTCCATAGTGGTTGTACCAATTTCCATTCCCACCAAGAGTGTAAGAGTGTTCCCTTTTCTCCACACCTCCTCCAGCATTTGCTATTTGTGAACTTATTAATGATGACCATTCTGCCTGGTGTGAGGTGGTATCTCATAGTAGTTTTGATTTGCATTTCTCTAATAGGCAGTTACGTTGAGCAATTTTTCATGTGCTTATTGTTCATCTGTATATCTTCCTTGGGGAAATGTCTGTTGAGTTCTTTTGCCCATTTTCTACTGGGTTATCTGCTTTTTTGCTGTTGAGTAGTATAAATTGCTTGTATATTTTAGAGATTAATCCCTTATCAATTGCATTGTTTGAAACTTTTCTTCCATTCTGTAAGTTGTCTTTTTGGTTTTTTTATGGGTTTCCTTTGCTGTGCAAAATTTGTTAGTTTGATTGGGTCCCATTGGTTTATTTTTGCTTTTATTTCTGTTGCTTTGGGAGACTAAACTAAGAAAGCATTTGTAAGGCTGATGTCAGAGAATGTTTTGCCTATGTTCTCTTCCAGGAGTTTGATGTTGTCTTATCTTAGGTTTAAATCTTTAAGCTGTTTTGAGTTTATTTTCATGCATGTTGTGAGTGTGTGTTCTGATTTCATTGCTTTGCATGCAGCTGTCCTATTTTCCCAGTGCCACTTACTGAAAAGACTGTCTTTTTCCCATTTTATATTCTTGCCTCCATTGTCAAAGATTAAGTGACCATAGGGGTCTGGGATTATTTCTGTGTTCTCTATTCTGTTTCTTTAGTCTGTATGTCTGTTTTGGTACCAGTACCACACTGTCTTGATGACTGTGGCTTTGTAATATTGCCTGAAGTCTGGGAGAGTTATGCCCCTTACTTGGTTTTTGTTTCTCAGGATCGATGTGGCAATTCTGGGTCTTTGTTGCTCCATATAAATTTTTGGAGTGTTTCTTCTAGTTCTGTGAAAAATGTCCTGGGGAATTTGATAGGGATTGCACTCAATATATAGATTGCTTTGGGTAGTATGGCAACTTTTACAATATTAATCTTTCTAACCCAGGAGCGTGGAATATCTTTCCATTTCTTTGAATCTTCTTTAATTTCCTTGATTAATGTTTTGTAGTTCTCAGCATATAAGTCTTTTACAACCTGGGTCAGGTGTATTCCCAGGTATTTGATTTTTTGGGGTGCAATTTAAAAATGTATTCAATTTTTGCATTTCTTTTCTAATATTCCATTATTAGTATCAGAAATGTGACTGATTTCTGAATGTTAATCTTATATCCTGCTACTTTGGTGAATTTGAGGATCGGTTCTTGTAGTTTTGGGGATGTGTCTTTAGAGTTTTCTATATATAGTATCATGTCATCTTCATAGAGTGACAATTTTACCTCTTCTCTTTCAATTTGAATAAATTTTATTGCTTTTGTTTGTCTGATTGCTGTGGCTAGGAATTCCAATACTATGTTGAGTAACAGTGATAAGAGTAGGCATCCTTGTCTTATTCCAGATTTTAGTGGGAAGGCTTTCTATTTTTCTCCATCAAGTATTATATTTGCTGTGGGTTTGTCATAAATGGCTTTGATTATGTTAAGGTATGTTCCATATACACCCACTTTGATAAGAGTTTTTATCATGAATGGATGTTGGACTTTGTCAGATGCTTTTTCTGCATCTATTGAGATGATCATATGGTTTTTGACTTTCCTTTTGTTAATGTGGTGTATGACGTTGTTTGATTTGCATAATGTTGAACCATCCTTGTGAACCTGGGGTGAATCCTACTTGGTCGTCATGTATGATCTTTTCTATATGTTGTTGGATTCGGTTGGCTAAAATTTTATTGATGATTTTTGAGTCTATATTCATCAATGATATTGGGCGATAGTTTTCTTTTTTGGTGGTATCTTCATCTGGTTTCTGGTATTCAGGAGATGGTGACAACATAGAATATCTTTGGGAGTGTTCCTTCTTCTTCAACCTTTTGCAAAAGTTTAAGGAGGATGGGTATAATTTCCTTTGTATGTTTGGTAGAATTTGCCAGTGAAGCCATCTGGTCCTGGAGTTTTATTTGTAGGGAGTGTTTTTATGACACATTCAATTTCATTTCTAGTGATCGGTCTGTTCACTTTATCTATTTCTTCTTGATCCAGTTTTGGCAGGCTGTAAGTTTCTAGAAAGTTGTCCATTTCTTCTAGGATGTCAAATTTGTTGACCTACCCGTGTTCATAGTATTCTCTTTTTTTTTTTTTTTGTATTTCTGCAGTATCCATTGTGATTTCTCCTTTTTCACTTCTGATTTTGTTTATCTGGGTTTTTTTTTCCTCTCCCTTTCTTGGTGAATCTGACCAAAGGTTTGTCAATTTTGTTTACCTCTTCAAAGAACCAGCTCTTGGTTTTATGGATTTTTTAATATTTTTTTTGAATCTTTATTTTATTGATTTCCTCTCTTATCTTTGTGATTTCCTTCTTTCTGCTGACTTTAGGTGTTTTTGTTCTTTTTCTAATTCATTTTGGTGGTGGGTTAAGTTTTTGATTTGAGAGTTTTCTTCTTCTTTGAGGAAGGCCTGTCTTTCTATGAATTTCCCTCTGAGCACTGCTTTTGTGGCATCCCATCAGTTTTGAGTGGTTGTTTCTTCATTATCATTTGTCATGAGATACTTTTTAATTTCCTTCTTGATTTCCTCATTGACCCATTTTTTTTTTAGTAGCATTTTGCTTAGTCTTGTAGTTAGTTTTTTTCTCATTTTTTTTCCTTGTGCTTAATTTCTACTATCATGCCATCATGGTCATAGACAACACTTGAAATATTTCTATACACTTAAATTTGTTGAGGTTAGCTTTGGCTCCAGTATATGATCAATCCTTCATAATGTTCCCTATGCACTTGAGAAGAATGTGTATTTTGATGTTTTTGGATGTCATGTCCTAAAAATGTCAATTAAATCTATCTTTTCTATTGTGTCATTTAGGATCTCTGTTGCCTTATGATTTTCTGTCTTGAGGATCTGTCCATTGATGTGACTTTGGTATTAAAGTCTCCTACTATTAATGCATTCCCATCAATATCTCCTATTATGTCTGTTATTATTTGTTGTAGGTATCTGGGTGCTCCTATCTTAGGGGCACATATATTGATGATGGTAATGTCCTATTCTTAAATGGATCTTTTTACCATTAAATAGTGTCCCTCTTTGTCTTTCTTTATGGACTTCGTTTTAAAGTCTATTTTGTCTGATATGATTATTGCAACTCCTGCATTCGTGTCTGGTCCATGGGCATGAAATATCTTTTCCTATCCCCTCACTTTCAAGCTATATGTTTCCTTTGCCCTAAGGTGAGTCTGTTGTATATGGCAGATTGTAGGTTTTTGCTTTTTTATCCAATCTGCCACTCTGTGTTGTTTGATTGGAGAATTCAGTCCATTGACACTTAAGGTAATCATTGATAGATTTGTATTTATGGCCATTTTATTTATTTATTTATTTATTTATTTATTTATTTATTTATTTATGTCTTTTTGCCTTTTCTAGGGCTGCTCCTGTGGCATATGGAGGTTCCCAGGCTAGGGGTCCAATTGGAGCTGTAGCCACTGGCCTGTGCCAGAGCCACAGCAACGTGGGATCTGAGCCATGTCTGCAACCTGTACCACAGCTCACGGCAATGCCAGATTCTTAACCCACTGAGCAAGGCCAGGGATCAAACCTGCAACCTCATGGTTCCTAGTCGGATTCATTAACCACTGTGCCAGGACAGGTACTCCTATTTATGGCCATTTTTAAAACTTGTTTTCCAGTTGATTCTATGTTTCTACTTTGTTCCTCTCTTTTTTGGTTGAATGATTTCCATTTACTTTATGCTTATGTACTTTTATTTTTAGTTTTTGTCAGTGTAATGTTTAGTTTTGATTTGTGGTTGCCCTGTTTTTTAAGTATATTAATCTCTTCCTGTATCTGCTTGCTTTAGCTGATAGTTATATAGGCTCAAACACATTATTAAAAAAAAAAATTGTCTATTTTTTCTTACCTTCCCTCCCCACATTCTGTGATTTTTGAAGTCTTTTTTTAACATCTTCATGTTTGTCCTTTTGCTGTTCCTTGTGTTTATCATCATTTTTACAGTAGTTTATTTATTTTTTTCCTCTTTTAGCTCTGTATGCTGGCTTATTTAAGTGGTTGTTTTCCAGTTGTGGTTTTCTCCATCCTACTTTCTCTTATTTCTTTTTTATTTAGAGTAGCCCTTTTGGTATATCTTTTAGAATTGCTTTAGTATTCTAGTACTCTTTTAGCTTTTGTTTGTTGCAGAAATTCTTTATTTCCCCTTCCATTTTAACTTATATTATTGCTCTATAGAGTATTCTAGGCTGCAATTTTTTCCTTTCAGAACACTGAATATATCTTGCCCCTCCCTTCAGGCCTGTAGTGTTTCTGCAGAGAAATCAGCTGATAGCCTTATGGTGGTTCCCTTATAATTAATGCTATATTTTTCTCTTGCTGCCTTTAGAATCCTCTCTTTAACTTTTGCCATTTTTAGTATAATATGTTTTGGTGTGGGCCTATTTAGGCCAATTTGTTTGGGGCCCTCTGTGTTTCCTGTATCTTGATATCAGTTTAGATTTGGAAGGTTTTCAGATATAACTTCTTAAAATATATTTTCAATCCCCTTTTCTTTTTCTTCTCCTTCTAAAATTCCTATTATGCATATATTGTCCCACTTTATATTATCCATAGGTCTCTTATATTGCTTTTGTGTTTTTTCATCTGGTTTTCTGTCTGCTGTCCTGATTGGGTGTTTTCCATTAGTCTATCTTCCAAGTCACTAATTCATTCTTCTGCTTTATTCATTCTACTCTTTAGTGCATTTATCTCAGTTTGCACCTCTGCAAATGAATTTTCTTTTTTCTATGTTATATTTCCTAGTTCCTTTCTAAAGGAATCTACATCACTGTTCATATGCGCTCTTAATTCCTTGATATTCACCCTTAATTCCTTCAGTATTTTCACTATCTCCCTTTTGAACTTGGTGTTTGTTAGACTGCAGAGGTCTGTTTCATTGTTTGCTGTGTCAGGTGAGTTCTCCTGTTCTTTTACCTGGGAATGGTCCCTGAGCTTCATGTTTGCTTATGCTTTTCTTTTTCTGTGAGTTTAAAGAAGCCAAACAGTAGTCTTGATGGGCTACTTCTATGCAAGAGCTCTCCTTTAATTTTTGGTGGGTTACTATTTATTTTTGGAGTGGGAGATTGAATATTTGCTGTCTCTTTCTTCGAAGTGAGTAGGCTGTTATCCCCAGAGTGCTGAGTGCATTTCCAGGGAGAAGGAGACAATGGGTAGGGCTAGTAGGCAGTGCCTGGTTGCTGGGCTCTCAACAGCAGCAAGGACCTGCAGAAAGGTGGCAAAGGCTAGTCCTACTTGCAGGGCCCTGGGAGGAGGTAATGAGCCTTAGGCAGATATATGAGGTGCCCAGAGCATTTTGCAGTGTCAGTGGCAGGGTGTGTGATTTCCCAGGAGAGTGAGTGCAACAACAGGTAGTGTTTTATTGCAATGCCTTCCTCTATGGTCCTCTTGAGGTATACCATAGAGGAGGGCAACAACAGGTGGTGTTCAGTCACAATGCCCTCCTCTATGGTGCCTAGAGGTGATTGGGGCCTCAAGGGGTGCCTGTTCAGGGATCCCTAGTGGTGGTGGGCCACACCCACCTCTAGAATAAGAGATAACTCTGGTGGTTTGCCCCCACTACCTATAAACCATGCAAGAAGCACCTTATCCAGATTAGGAAGTCCTACACCAGCTGCTCCTAGTTGTAGATTCCAGGAGGGAACAGTGATCAAGCATCTGGGCAATGCCCAGAGCATTTGGCAGTGGTAGCACCAGGGTGGGTGTGCTCTCAGGGGAGTAATAGCAACAACAGCTGGTGTTCCATTGCAGTGTCCTTCTCTGTGGTGCCGTTTGGGGCTGCAAGTGATTCTTGTTCAGGGATCCACAATGGCAGTGGGACATACCCACCTCTGGAGTCAGAGATAATTGCAGTGGTTTTCCCCCACCGCCTGCAGACCACACAAGAAGCACCCTGTCCTGCTTAGCCCTTGCAGGAGGCAGTGGCAGCTGCAGGGCAGTTGTGTTCCTGGAGGTGGGTAAGAGCAATAATGTGTGGTGCTTGGTTACAGTGCCCTCTTTTTTTTCTGGCCAACCCCTGAGGTGACTGGGGCCACAGGTGGAGCCCACTCACAGGCCCCCAGTGGCGGCAGGCTATGCCTCCCTCTGGCCTCCAAGAGGATTACTGCAGTCTGTCTCTTCCACCTGTAGATCACACTAGAGGCACCATGTTGCACTTAGCTCCACTGCTGTCCTTAGCCCACCCAAGAGGTGCCCAGCCACCTGTAGCCTGAGCAAGTGGCTTCTCACTACCCATAGCCTGCATCAGAGGCACTCCACCCTCTGAGAGTCACGTGAGCATGCTCAGGGAGATTCTTATGGTGGTCTTCCCCTCCTCCTCTTGCCCTCACCAATATGGAGCCTTGCTTCTCCTGCAAGCCCAGACCTTCTCCAGGGTTCCCTCTGCTGTGGCGTTCTACTCCACAGACTTTAGTACACCATTTGCCCACCCATGGCACAGTACTCCTTAGCCCCTTAGGCCATTCCCACACAGCCAACCCTAGACCTCTTCCCAGGACTGGCCACCAGAGCCTAAGTCTCAGCACCCAGCCCCGCCCTAGCATCTCAGGCTGTGGTTTCTGTGGAGATGGTGCATATGATCTGTGTGGCTCTCACTCTACTTTGCCCTCCTCAGACAAGCTACTGCTCTTTTCCCAGCCACTTTGAGGCCCCTCCATCTCAGCTGATCTCCTGGTCAGTTAGGTGGCTTTCCAGAGAGTGGGTTCCTTTTCTCCTTCATACCTCACTCTCAGGAATGCTAGTCCCATCCTGATTCCTTTTCTTTCTCTCTTTTTCTTTGGTTTTACCCGGTTATGTCAAGAGTTTCTTGCCCTTTTTGGAGGTTTAAGTTATACTTCCAGTACTCAGTAGATGTTCTACATGTTTTACATGTAGATGTAGTGGTTTCTTTTTTGTTTTTTTTTTATGTGTTTGTAGGAGAAGGTGAGCATGACGTCTTTTTCCGCTGCCATCTTGATCTGCCCCCTCAAGTTACTTTCACACTGTCTTTTTGAATTAGGGTTTTCTCTAGATATGTGCCCAGGAGTAAAATTATAGGATCGTATATTAATTCTCCTTTTTAATTTTTTAGGGAATCTCCATACTGTTCTCCATAGTAGCTAAAACAGTGTATATTCCCACCAGCAGTATAGGAAGGTTCCTTTTTTTTGCACACCCTCTCCAACATTTATTATTTTTAGACTTCTTAATAATGACCATTTGGACTGGTATGAGGTAATAACCTTACTGTAGTTTTGATTTGTATTTTTCCAATAGTCAGTAATATTGAGCATCTTTTCATGTGCCTGTTAGTTTCTGTAGGTCTCCTTTGGAGAAATGGCTATTTAGGTCTTCAGCCCATTTTTTGATAGAGTTCCTTTTTTTAAAAAAAATTGATCTGTATTAGCTGTTTGTATATTTGGAAATTAATCCCTTGTTGGTTGCATTGTTTGCAAATATTTTCTCCCCATCCACAGGTTGTCTTTTTGTTTTGTTTATGGTTTCCTTGGCTGTGCAAAAACTTCTGTTTAGTTAGTTCCCATTTGTTTATTTTTGTTTTTATTTAAATTACTCTAGGAGGCTGATCCCAAAAATATTACTGTGATTTATGTCAAAGATTGTTCTACCTATGTTTTCCTCTCAAATTTTATAGTAACTGATCTTACATTTAGTTTTTAATCCATTTTGTGTTGCTTTTTGTATATGGTGTTAGAAAATATTTGAATTTCATTCCTTTACATATAGCTGTCCAGTTTTCCTTGAAGCACCTATTGAGAAGACTGTCTTTTCTCCATTGTATTTTCTTGCATTCTTTATTGTGGGTTAGTTGACCATAAGTGCATGGGTTTATTTCTGGGTATTCTATTCAGTTCTATTGCTCTATATGTCTGTTTTTGTGCTAGGATCACACTGTTTTGATGATAATAGCTTTGTAGCATAGTCTTAAGTCAGGAAAGCTGACTCTTCCAGCTCTGTTTTTCTTTCTCAAGATTGCTTTGGCTATTCATGGTATTTTCTGTCTCCATACAAATTTTAAATGTTTTTGTTCTAATTCTGTGAAAAATGCCATTGATAATTTGATATAGATTGAATTGAATCTGTAGATTGCCTTAGGTCATTTTAACAATATCAATTCATCCAATATATCAGTTTAACAATTGCATCACTCTAGAAGGGAAAATTAATGGGGGAGTCTCTGTGTGTGTGTGTGTGTGTGTGTGTGTGTGTGTGTATTTGTGTGGAGAGGGTTATGGAAAATTGCTATACTTTTCACTCTATCTTGCTATGAATGTGAAAGTGACATAAAAGTTTTAGTCTATTAAGAGAAAAGAAAAATCATTACAACAAATGCAGGAAAATAAATTAAAAATTTCCACAAACTTTTATGATAAATGCTCTTAGCAAGGTTGATATAGAAGGAAATTACCTCAATCTTATAAAGGCTGCATATGAAAAGTCCACAGCTAACATCATATTTCATAATGAAAAGCTGAAATATTTTCTTTAATATCAGGAAATATATGTTTGCTTCAGAGCAAGTCATTCATGGTGAATATTAACTGAACTGACTCCAGAGTGTGTGCAGTTAACCCTAATTATATACTTCTTGAAATTCTGCTTATAAATTTTGTGAATATATGTTAATATTAACATTGACATATGCTTCCTCAAATACAATATTATTACTGATACAAATGTCACTTTTAAAATTAATTCTGGCAAGGAAAAACTTTTGAGAGCTTTTCAGAAGCATCTTTTCTGCAAAAAAAAATGCTTATAGTTTATAAAAGGAAAGAGGGAAGGGAGAATAATATTTAATGTCATTTTTAACAAGGTAAAAGGGCACGTGGGCAAAAATTCTGAGTGAATACTATTAGGCAAATATATGTAAGTTCTGCATGTCTAGTAGTCCAATGGGAATGTCCTTGTATCTTTCATATAATATCATGACAAGAATGATCCTATTAAAATGTCCTATTCAAATCCATTACATGTTATTGAGTGTAATTCACCTGAGTGTGCTATAAATTTAATGTTTTGTTCATTAATAGTAAAAGTAAATTTTATATTGGGGGAAAGAATAAAAATACTTATTTTTCTAATTCACAAGACATTTTAAAGGATGATTTGATGGTTTAGAACAAATTAGATTATTCTAATCCATACTCCTATTAAATACCTTCTGTTTTAAAAAATCCAAGTAAGCCTTCTTCTTCCTCAAAAACACAATGTTAAAAATCCAGTGATTTTCTATAGAAAATTTGAAGTGTTACTAAATCTATCTTCTTATCTAAACATTTAACAAAGATGGATACTTTCAATACTTTTACATAACTTATTATCATAATCATCATTATTATTAATTTCCCAAAGTGAAAGTTTCATTGGAAATATTTTTAGAAAATTGTAACTATTTCATTGTTGGCATTAATTTTGAAATTAGAAAACCTCCCCAGAAGTATATAAGGAAAATGCTTTATATCTCTAAGAAGTAGAATTAATTTAATATTTCTTTAATGGGAATGTAAATGTCTGTCACTGTCTTTTTTCACTTTTCCCTTAATTATAGTTTACATATAACCAAGATGCTTTTAAAAACGTCTAAAATAGTATAGAGATTGACATGTTGTAAGATATTCTTAGATTCATGGTTATGAATTCAATGGCAGCTAAGGGATCAGAAGAAAATTGGAGCTAGTGTACTATGAGGATTGTACCTTCATATGAATTTCAAGAAAGAGCCTTGAAAATTGTGAAAATGGAAATAATATAAAAAATATTCTCAAACCAACCTCATGAATATCTATTTATCTATCTATATATCTCTATGAACTTCCACTTGAGAAACATAAAATTTGATAAATGTTTACTTGTTAACCCAAAGTGTGGCTAAAATTGTTTGGATATTAACCATCACTCTGACTGAAAAGTTTTAGAATGAAATATGATAGCAGGGAGATCAAAATCTATAGATACACACAGCTAATTGAAAAATTATGTTAGTGAAATTTTCAAACTTTTCAAAGATGAATAGAACAAAATGGCTATGCAACAAAAAGGGACCATTAAAAGTATGTGGGGAATAAAGAAGAAAATAATTGCCCTCTGAATGCTGTGAATAAAGGCCACTGGTATAAAAGATTTATAAAAAGAAATATTAAAATAATTTAATTAAAAGCATGTAGTAAAAGTTTGTTTAAGTTGACAAAGGTCAAAACCACCACATGGAAAGTAATAATTGCTTGTTTTCAAAGTTTGTTTTAAGTAATGAAATAGAAGTGTGTATAATTGATGATACTGTCTAATGACAAGAATTAATTTCATAAAAGACACAATACTTATGCTAAAAGAATGTATAAGATATTGTGGGATGGGGAATGATTTTTATTTTCCTTTTAATATTTTTGTTTATGGCTTCAATAAGCATATTGAAAATGTATTATGTAGAAAAAATAAAAAGTGACATAATGATATTTTCTGCTTTGGAAAAAAAGTTACTCAGCCCTCTAGTTCAGAAAAAAAAATGACTTTGCATAAGGATATTTCTTTACTGGTATAAATGATATCATATATGTGACCTGGTAATTATTCTTAAATTGTTCAGCTTTTTCTTTGACCGCCCTCATGTTTTTATTTTATTATCAATTTCTGCCTTCTTCCAAATATCTCCTTCCAGGAAATATATCTGAAGTTACAAGGAAAGATCTGGCCGAACTCCTGTTCTCCCTCTGAAGTTTTATTACACTAAAACTCTTAAAACTATGGCAGCATTCATCAGTAAATGACTAGAGTTTGACTTTGTTTCAACCTTAGTGTTACTATCTGTGGAAGATAGTGCCCCTTCCTTTAGTGTGGTCCTGGAGCCTTAGTGAAGAGACTGTTTCACAAATACTCCTGGGGAGTATATTCAGGTGGTGCTGACTCAGCGCTCCACTCTCGGCTCCTTACCCCTCTGAGTCTTCAGATCCCTGAGTCAGTCAGGTGGATGATGTTTATCAAAGTTCCAGCCTCCACACCACATTTAACGCAGGTTATTTCTTTTTGCCCCTGGTCTTAAGAAACCACTACAGCAAATACCACGACCAGCAGCTCATTTCCAGAGTTCCCTGACAAAGCATGGAATCTCATGTGATAAGCTACTGCCCCCCTGCCAAGGCATTTTCCCTTATTCTGTCACACTTTTGTCCCCACCTAACACTCCTCCAAATATTTCCCCACTTCAGTTATTTTCACTTCATCATGCATCACCATTCTTTCTCTTCTATATTGAGGGAAAAAAGTCCTATTGTGAAGATTCTGGGAAAAAATGAGGATCTTTGTATTCTGATCATTTTTGATCTAAAAATGATCCCAAGTGTTGGTACTACCTGGACTCTGACCAAAGTGAGCACAAAAGAGGCTGAGCCAAAGCAAGGTCCTTATCCCATGGGGGAAACTAAAGTAGCCAGCAGTATTAAACAAGGAACTACATACTCAACCTTCTGATATTCTGAGATCAAAAGAGTTACTGTTAATTACAATAAGCATAACAATTATACTAAAGGCACAGGCATAACCTGTGCTTGGCACACACTATGAGGTGTACTTAGTATTATTATCCACTTCTATAATTAAGGAAATTGAGTTACAGTATTCTCTTGTATGAGTTGGAAATTGTTGGAAGCACACTAAATATAACTCTCCTTCTCTTTCCTATTTAAAAGTTAATTGCTAGTAAAAGAGTACAAAGGCAAATAATAAGAGGATAATTAATATTGACACAAGGTGACACTAGAGAATTTGGTTTAGACTTCGAATACTCTTGTATTTTAAATACTTGGTACACAAATAATATTCAACTGACTAATTACAAGTCCTGTAGAAGTAGAGCCTTTATGGCTAACCTGGTAGCATGTTAAGAGTAGTTGAAAGAGTTTTGTTTTGTTTTTCTTAGTGGTTATCCCAGAGGAGAGTGGTAGATCAGGAAGTTGACAAATCTTACTGACTTCTTCATCCTAAAGCCACCAATTGGATGAAAAAGGAGTTCAGGAACAGATTGATAGAGCCCAGGAGTGTTAGCTTGAAGCTCCCTCTGCATGGAAGGACATATTAGAAAATAGATCCTCCAAGAAGAGATGTTCAAATTGTTTAACAAAAATCATCCCATCATAAAAAAGGCTATAGTAGTTTTCAAGGTGTTAAATTTTTTTTTGTCTAACAGGAGGTGATATATTACCATCAATAGAATTGTTGAACCAAAGTGCCTGCATTTTTTTTAATCTGGATTCATAATACCAAGTGTGCTGTAAAAAAAGAAAAAAAAAGTGAGCCCATTTATACTCCTGTTCACACAAGGGAAATATTAAATATATTTTATAGTTACTAGAACACAGAAACTGACCAATTAGAACAGATGCTGGTAACAATTAGAACATATGGTTGCACTGGTGCATCCTACTTGTATATCAGCCCTGCACAAACAGTACATGAAAATGACAAATTCCCCATTTGCTTGTCAAGATGGGATAGTATCTAACTTTGATTTGTTGCCAATTCAATACAGGAAAAATGTTATATCACTGTTATTTGTGTTTCATGTCCTTAGTTAGGAATAAGTATGGGAATATTTTTAAATGATCCTTGCTATTTACTTTTAATTCTGCCATATTTGTTTCATTTGTCCATTTTTTTTCCTTTCTTATATTTCATATTTTTAAAATTAATTTATGTGTTTCTGGCAAACTAAAGAACTTAGACTAAAGAACTTATATTCTTCATATATGTTACAGTTTTTTTCATATAAATATGTTAGTTTTCATGCCATACTGGATTTCAAAAAAATATATCTTTTTTCTTTCTTTTTTTTTTTTTTTTTTTTTGTCTTTTTTGTTGTTGTTGCTATTTCTTGGGCCGCTCCCGTGGCATATGGAGGTTCCCAGGCTAGGGGTCGAATCGGAGCTGTAGCCACTGGCCTACGCCAGAGCCACAGCAACGCGGGATCCGAGCTGCGTCTGCAATCTACACCACAGCTCATGGCAACGCCGGATCGTTAACCCACTGAGCAAGGGCAGGGACCGAACCCGCAACCTCATGGTTCCTAGTCGGATTCATTAACCACTGCGCCACGACGGGAACTCCTCCTCAAAAAATATATATCTTATTTTACTTACATCTTTAGTGCATTCTAATTATTTCTTGGTTTTCTTTTTTTTTAATGCCTTTTCAACCTGATGATTAAAAATCAACCTACACACTTTTCTTAGTACTTATATTTATGAGCTAATCCATATGAAATTCATTTTGGTATAAAGATTAGTGATCCAACACTTTTTAAAAAGAGCACACATGCTATATATCCCATTACCATTTATTGAATAATTCATCTCTTTTATCACTAATTTAAAGCATGTCTTTGTCATTTACCAAATACAAATAGTTCTATTTATGGACACATACTTTATTTCTACTCTATTTAATAAATTCCTGCAGTGGAAACTATGGTTCCCAACAATGTCAATGCATTTATTCATTTCATCTGTCCTACAACAAAAATGAAAATGGTTTAATTTCTCTACCAATACAACTGCTCACACCAAATATACCGAATAAATTTCAAGATTTGTTTGTATTTTTGTCTTGAGAGTAAATATCCCATTGAGAGTAAACAGTGACAGTCTTGGGTTTTAAAGTTGACTGAATAGTTCTTTGTATGTGTGGTTATGTTATGAATTCGATATAGTTTTTTTTTTTTGCACATTTTAAAGATTAATTATAAAGCTTTACCCCCATTTTAAATTTACCTCATATTTCAGAAAATATTTTTTTTGAACATGGACCTCATGAACCTCATGTCTTCTACCCAATTTTACCCTCCCTCTTATTAAGAACTTTAATTGGTTTCTGATTTACAAATACTTTCTGTGCCTCTTGTATTTTTTTGCAAAAGTATACAAATACATGTAAATATGTTTAATTGATTTCAGTGTTCTGCACCCCACTGTTTTCGCTCCACCTCAAATGATTTTGCTGATATAAGCCTTTCTTATTCTTTCTACTGCTGCACGGAACCTCGTTGTGTGGATGTGAACCACGTGTCTTTAGTGCATGGGGGTCTAGGTGCTCTCCAATATATCGCCATGACAATTTTTTTTTTCAAAACTTTCAAAATCTATTCTTGAATTTATCCCTGAAGTGGGATATCCGGGTTCGAAGTTAAGGCATATGCAGATTTGTTGGGTATGCCAGTTGTCCTCTACAGTAGGAAACCATGTCCCCTCCTGCAGGCAATCTTTGGGCAAATTTGCTCCCCACAGATTTGCCTCCTTAGTTTGTTCTGAAGCCACAAACATTTCTATAATCTACCAGAAGAACAGTTTTTATCTTCACATACTAGTCTTATTTTGCATTTTTATTATTATGTGTGAAATTGTGTTAAAGGCCATTGGTGTGAACTGATTCTCCATGTTCTTTACCACTTTTCTGTATTTTTCTTCTTGATTCTGAAAAATATATTTTATACGTTAAGATGTTTGGTTTGTTATTTGACTTTTTATATCTGGTGTGGCTCTTGAGTAATCTGATGCTGATTGAAATCAAGTAGCTCTTTAGGAGGTTGTTATTTTTCTCTGGAAGCTTTACAAATATGTTAATATTCTTATATTTAACAAAAACATTTCTGTTTGTGTGATTATACCTTATCTCTTCTTTGGTATTTTATGAGACTTTTAAATGGAAATTTAATCTTTTTTTAATTCTAGACAGTTTGTCACCATGTTTCAAGTACCTCCCCATCTAAATTGGTGATGTTTTCCCTTCAAAACTACTGTTGTCTGGTTACATTTATTTTATATGATCATTTTTTTAATCTTCTCAAGTTTCCTTCAAAAGTGTTCCTCTCTCTCACCTTCCTGTTTGCTTTTTCTCCCCTGCAAAATTCATTAGTGTTTGTCTCAACTATTTTGGCTATTGTTTCAACAATTAAATTTTCTTATTAATATTTCCACAAATCTTTTTTGTTTCCTTATTTTTAATTCATATTGCTTAATATCTCTCATCTTGTAGGTGTCTTTATTCTGCCTATTTTAAATTTTTAGTGTATAAGTTGTGCTAATTCTTTCAGTTGTGTTGCTGGTTCCAATTTGTTTTATGTCTTTTGAGGGGCTGTACTTTTCAGGCAGGGGTCTGCTTCTCCCCATAAGCTCTTACTCTCCCAGGCACAGCAGCTCACTTTGTAAGAAAGTACCTGGAAAAAAAAAAAAAAAAAAAGAAAGTACCTGGGATGATATGAAGCCAGGGCTACCTTTTATGTTGAGTTTAAAGATAAGGGGGTATTGAAGATGAAAGATGGGAGGGAGCCTCACAAAATGATTTATCAGGCCCCTGAGACAATTGCTAAACTTTCCTTTTTACAGTCATCTTTGTTTCCTTTGGTCCCAAAGTTCAATTTAAAACCCCCAGGGAGAGTAACTGTCTCTGAAAAGTCAGAGGAACAGCTGTCCAAGTGCATCTCCTCAGTCCCTCCCCGTTTTCATCAACTCCTGGCCTTGACATGGTCTATATTCACTCTTGGAACTTTAGCACTATGGCCAGAATGGAATTGTTGCCATATACTTCCGCCACGTCAAGAAAAGGCAAGAGCAGAACCTAAAAAGTTTTCCCTAGGGTACTTTCTTTTTAAACAACAACAACAAAATTTAAAGTATAGTTGACTTACAATGTTGTGCCAACTTCTGCTGTACAGTAAAGTGACCCAGTCATGCATATAGATACATTCCCTTTCTTTTCTAGTCTGTATTATCAGCACTTCCTCAAGCACATGCCGCTGAGGCAGTAGTCACCCACCAGCATATTCACCCCAAGGCAGGAGGACTTCTAGTGTCAATGGGTGTTTCTCATTTCTTAGTTTGCTTTTGGAATTCAAGGTTTCCTTGTGTTTTGTCATTTTTTTGGTTGACTTTGGAGTAAAAAGACAGCAGTTCATGCCGGTTTACCTTCTTAGAGAAATAGAGGCCACGTCTTATATTTGTTTGCCAAATAGTTCTCCCTACTTCTAATAGCAACTTAAATCCTATCTGGTCCCTGACACACTTAGGGAGATATTAAGTGCAGACCCTTATGTATTAACCCTGGGAATTTTCAGTATGAATCTCTGGGGTGGTGGTTCAGAGCCTATATCTTTAAAACTCCCCAGTGATTACCAAGTGGTCAGCTCCACTTGGTAATCACTTATTTAAACAATATAACTGAGCAATTATTTCTCTCTTTATAATACATATGTTTTCTTCTTATTATAAACTAAATTATTATCAATTTAAACAGATCTGTTAAACACAGACATACACAGGCATATATAACCCATACACACGCAACATGGATACTATAACACTACTGTGCCAAAAATTATTACTGTCATAGATCAACTCTAAAGCAGAATCATCTGCTTTGTTCCCCCCCTTTTATTTTCAAACAATATCTGGTTGTGAGTTTTTGCTGATAAAGCACTACAGAGTCCAAATTCCTCACTTTTCATTTATAACAGTTAGTCTACAGATACTTACCACTTCCTATATGTGGATATTGTTTTAGGTGCTAGGATGCAACAGTCAACAACAGAAAGGCATTACTCTCATGGCATATTCTGCAAGAGAAGGGAGACAAGCAATAAACAAGTTAAGTTAGATGATATCAGTGGTAAGAACTATGAAGGAAGAAAAAAAGCTAGAGAGTATGAGGTCTGCTGTTTTATTTATTTATTTTTTATTTTTTGCTTCTTAGGGCTGCATCCATGGCATATGGAAATTCCCAGGCTAGGGGTGAAATTGAAGCTGCAGCTGCTGGCCTACACCTCAGCCACAGCAATGTGAGTTCTGAGCCACATCTGCAACCTACACCACAGCTCGTGGCAATGCTGAATCCCTGACCCACTGAGTGAGGCCAGGGATAGCACCTGCATCCTCATGGATGCTAGTCAGATTTGTTTCTGCTGCACCTGAGGTCTGCTGTTTTAGATAGGACTGTTTAGGGAAACTATCGTAATGAGGTGACATTTTACATGGAACCTGAAAAAATCGTGGGCTCCATTCATACATGTGTGTGAGGAAGAACAAGGAGAGTGACCAGCCCTACAGTTTCTCTTCTCTGCTCCCAGCTCCTCTCACATGATGACCCCCATGGAGAAGGCAGCCCACCTGAATAACGGATAAGGGTGCTTTCTGTCCAGCTGTGCTAGTTTCCATCTCGATCATTGAGAACCAAGTGGGGAAAGTTAGTATTGGAGTATTTGAGTCATTAATTCCTGACACCAGGTTGGGAAACTCTGCTCTAGGTCCTTGTACCATTTAAAGGTTAAGGAGTTTGTTCTCAACAGAGGGAAACATACTGGGTGCTTTTGTGTTTAGGACTTGAGGTCAAATTTTTTCACGAAGCTTTCCAAGAATCTCATGGTGCCAAAGAGTATTTTTTCACATCCTGTCTTTTTTCACTTCTTTACATTTGGTACTGCTGTTGACCAACTTTTATTTTTATTTTTTTAAAGCTTTTTTCTCTTCTTCCTCCTTTCGGTACATGTGACTTGGGACCAGCTTGTTACAAATTTGCTACCCCTTTATTTTTGCTGGTTTCCAGGGCTCTGTCTTTAGAGTTCTCTTCTCTTAACACACTATTCCTGAGATGCCACATCCAAATATATGAGTTTCAATACTCAGATACACTAAGGATTTCTCATATTATCTCCAATTCAGATCTCTCCCCTGAGTTTAAAAAAAAAAATTCTGCATAGACACTTTACACACACACACAAAAAATTCTCCTTAAGATTGTTAGGTAAAATTAGGACTAAAATCAATTCATGGCAGCAAGGAAATTGCTCTTCTCTGTAAGTTTCTATCTTTTGGAATAGGGTCTATGACTAAGAATTTTCCCAGACCACAAACACTATGTCTAGCACCTCTGTTAGCCTTGATACAAATCAATGCTTTCTTATCTATTCAAACTCTTAAATTTTCCCTATAAAATCTCCTCTTTTTTCCACCTCCAGTGTTACAGCCATGTTGAAGTCATTGTGAGCCTCTCTATAAAAACCTCTTAAAAACAAGAGATTCACATGAGATGAACCTTAAGTGTATGAAACTAAACTTTATAAATGAAAAAAGTGTTGGGATTGGGGGATGGGGATGGCAGCAAAAATATAGAAGGAATAAAATGCATGACTCTTATCCCTCCATGTCAGTGGTGAACATGAAACAGGATTTGGAGACTTTTTTCTAAATCTTAGGTCCCAGATACTTCCTACTGTGTAAATGTTTCTTCCTTGAACATCTTTCTAGGCTATGGTAGTAGGTGTTTTTCCTACCTAGCAGTAAACTAACCGCTTATATCTGGAACTAAGCAAAAAAAAAAACAAAAACAAAAAAATAAAACAGATAAAAAACCCCTCTCTACTAGTGCAGGAAGACAACTTAGGTATTGTTAATGAATTTAACTATTCAACTGATGTTTACTGAGCACGTGGTCATGTCAGGCATCATGACGAGATCTAGAATAGTGCTAATGGGCGATGTAGGTAAATCCCAACTAGCAAAAAAAACCCTTTTATTTTGTATTTACAGAGATGATATTTTGGTTTCAAGCATGTCATATTTCTAACTAAATTTTCTGAGAAATGTTGACTAATGTGGTTTATACCTTAGCTTGTAAATTTAGAATCAAATCCTTTTGTGTAAATGACTCCATTGGAGCCTACTTAATGATTCCCCCTGCCTCAGCTTCTAATTGGTCTCACTCTTTAAATCTACTAATGCTTCAAATAAATGTCAAAGGGCTATCTTCAACAAATCAAATATTGCCTTTTTCATTTTCCCTGGGACTCCTCATTTATTTTGAAAACAAAATGTATACTCCTTATTACTTACAGCCTTGCTCAAGTTTCCAGGCTTATTTACACTTTTGCAGGTCAAGCTGCAGAATCACTGATGTGCCCTTAGCCCCTTGGCCTTGAGTGATCTTTCAGGATCTGGTATTTTTACATTTAATCTCCTTGCTTCTGATATTCGACCCTGAGAGTCTCCCTGACAAACTACTACCCACATTTTCACTCAAAAATTTTACCTTCTTTGCTGCCTACTTAAACATCCTCCTCCAGAAAGGTGGAGAGGCTCCTTCTCCTGTTTTTCCAAACTATGTAGTACACACTGCCACTGAAATCTATAGTTTATACTGTAATTCTTGCAATGTTCTTATTCTCTGTAGGCTATTAGGTTTTCTTTTTAAAAATGGACTTTATATTTTTTGTAGTATTTTTTAGTTCACAGGAAAATTGAAGGAAAGATAGAGATTCCTCTGCCCCCCTAAACACACACACATAGCCTCCTGCATTTATCAAGATCCCCCACCAGAGTGGTGGATGTGGGACAACTAATGCAGTTATATTGACATGTTATTATCACCTAGAGTCCATAGGTTACATTAGGGTTCGCTCCTGGTATTGCACATGCTGTCAGCTTGACACATGTATAATGACATGTATTCACCATTACTTACTGCTCTAAAATGACTCTGGGCTCTACCTATTCATTCTTCCTTCCTCAACCCCTGGTAACAACTGATCTTTGCCAGTCTGTATAGTTTTCTATTAATTTTATTTTGTTGGTAAATACCTATTTCTTTTCATATCCTTGTATTATTGTCATCAAGCTCAATTCCTGGCATATAAGATACATATTTTTTTTCCTAAAATATGTGTTGATCTATCCATAGATATTGCTATTGAGAAAAGAACCTAGTTTATCTTTTGATAAGTTGAATATAAAATTTGCATCTAACATATGCTTGAATTCATGACTAGTAGAACAGCCCATAAAAAAGCAGATTCAAGAAGAGAATATTTTTTTTAAAGAAACTGTAAAGAGTTTAGAAATAGAATCTAGAAAGAAAAAAGATAGGAACAGAGTAAGAAGGAAAGAGATAACTTACTTTTGGTCAAGGAGAAAGCTGAATATATCATAACAATGATACCATCACTACCCCGTCAAAGAGTATGCTTTTCCCTTTGGAAAGCTTGTGAACTGATAGATTCTCACCATAATAGATTTATTTTATGGCATGGTGGACAACAAAAATATAGAAGGTATTTATTTCTTCATGAAGATATTAAATATTTTCATATTCTATATGCAAATAATATTTCTGTTTATGAATCAGTTAGGGGAATTAAATATCATTCTGCCCATATCAGTATAATAATAATAACTGATATAAGATATTATATAGTCAAAAAACACTTCAATATACACTCTGTACGTTAATCCAAATAAGATCATTGAGTCCTGTCTTACAGACAAAGAAATGGGCACAGAAGATGCTGACCTGCATGAGGTTGCTTAGTTGATCAACAGATGCCCCACACCTAGATTAATGAGGTCAATGGCATCAACTCTTGCCATTAAATCATCTCACTCAAACATTTTCCCAAACTTGTTCAAATAAAGTCGGCATGTATGTAACTCATTTCTTATTCAGAATCTCCTACCACTTGTAACCTGAGAGTGGATTCTTAGAAGAAGGCATCGCATGCATTTTTTGTGTAAAAGCTAACACTAAATTGAGAGTATATGTGATGCCATATGTAATGGACAAATTGACCACATCCAAGGAGATCTCATTTGAGTCCAAAGTGTCAGTTATTATCTCTGTGAGAACAAACACTTAAACCAAATGAAAAATTTCGAACTATTCTGGAAAAATGCTTATTTTTATATCTATTATTTATTTTCATGTGGTTAATTTTTATTTTTAAACACTAATTTGCTTGAAACAATTTTATGAAATATAGGAATATTTTTCTGAAATAATACTTTGATAAACTTTTGCTATAGAAATTTAATTTTTTCAAAGTTATAAATTTTAACACATATATATTAGCTTAAAGAGAAATGTGAAAGTAAACACTTACTTCTAATTAGCTAACTTCACTGAATTTGTAAGGAACATTTGGGGAAATATATTTTGTATTATTTTCAATTGTTTAGTAGCAGCATGCAGTCAGTGCACTCGTAGTGGGTAATTAGATAGAAGGTTCAAAAACGTATTGCCTAAATATCGCATTTTCCATTTTAATTAAATTGTGCTTGCAGACACGGCAGGTAGAGCTACCCAAACTAAGTTAAATTGTCCTACATACACAATTTTATAATTATCTTGGCTCTAATCATTCATGGTGAAATATATCTTTGTCTATAATAGTGTATTTATACATACATGTATTTTTTCTCTTTTCCTCTCCTTCCATCTCAAATGAAATATTCCCAAACAAGATAAATGTAGACACTGCTAAAAGGTATGGTGTGATTTAAACTCAAATCTATCCTTAGTGTGTCCCAGAGTACAGCACAGGGATCATGTGCATCAAAATCATGTGAGGAATTTGTTATAATTTTAAAATTCTTGACGCTATAACAAATTCGAATCATAAATTCTGAGTGTGGAATCCAGGTATTTATACCTTTAGCAAAAAGTTAGATAAAACTTGATAACCAGTGTTTTAGCATATTAATTTAACATCAAGCAATTTATCTCCAATACTTTCTTTCTCACCTAGCTATAAAAGTAGCTGGAGGGCTGCAGAAAGAAATAGGAAAAAAAATGATACTCTTTTACTTAGCATGCAAGACACAGAAGACTGGGAATTTCTGCTTTTCACTTATATAAGACTCATGTTGAAATTGCATAAATAAATGATACTTATGTGGGAAGGACATGGTTAGAGAATTCAGACCACTAGCAAGAGTAGGTTTTGGGAAATCAAAATAGAACATCAGTGAAGTTAGTGACTTACTTCACCATTTTGAACTTGTTTCCTTATCTTTAAAAGAGTGATAGGAGTGGTGTCTCAGGGCTTCACAGAACTGTTGAGAAGTGAGATATTGTGACTAGGAGTACCCAACATAGTATATAGTGTGTGTGTGTGTGTGTGTGTGTGTGTGTGTGTGTGTGTGTGTGTGTGTCTGTCTGCCTGTCTCTCTGTCTCTCTGTCTCTCTTTCTCCCCCAATATGTGTTCTATAATATGTGTACATATATATTAACATTTTGTAAATTGATTTCAGTAGGCATGAAACAATAGTTCCCAAACTTTTGGGGGGAGGAGAAGATAACAGTGTTTGTATGTCAGTTCATTAAAAAAGAAGTCTTTTTTTTCTTTAACAAAATGTAGTATTTAACACCAAGCATTTTTCTATTGTTTCCTTCATTATGTATTTACAATCATTTGTCATAAATTTTAGAAAATAAATTACCAGTATGTACAGCAGTATCTGATTTTGCTTTTACACTTCTGAAATATGAAAACTTTTGGTAAAGATTTATTTTGGCTTATTTCACTGACTTTTTAAGCTTATTAATTATGTTTTATTTTTTTTGAACAAGATGTTTCATGATTAAAAAAAGTCAAAGGACATCATTATCCCACAAAACATATTTCCCAGCCAACTTAATTTGGAAACCATGTTTTCTACCATGCCACTGTCCTCTCTGAGTTTCAGATAGATGAGGAATTACACGTGGAAGAGGAACAAACTCTTCTCATCTACTCACCGATATTTTTTTCTTTCTTTACTCTTTCTCGGCTGAGACGGTTGACATATTCGAATACCTGCCATAACAGACATCTATTGCTTTGCCCCCATCTGTCTGATATGGCCATTAGGATACCAGATTACATGGTTAATATCACATGGTGCAAAGAACAGAGCACCTTCATTGAATCTGGCATCTAAAACGAGGAATGAAGTCTTAGATTACACAAGGAAGCTGAACATTGCCATTAAATGTTGGAATTTTTCAGTTCTTACAGATTTCCTTTTTCTGGTCTTTCTCTGTTCTCTTCACTTAAACCTGATGAATATCAGACTTCATGGTTCATTACCTGTATGGAGTAGCAATCAAATAAATTGAACACAGGTACCCTAATTTGCTTTTCATTAGATGTTTAATAACACAGCCTTGCTTGTTTAGAGAGAGAAAGGGGGGAGGACGGTTTGACCTCATTAAATGAAAACTTAAGAAATCTTTGTGGATTGTTATATTTTCCCAAAGTCCCACCCCATCTTCATTATTTCATAACTAGTAACATCTCTTCTTCCATCAATTATTTCCTTCTCATCCTGCATCAAAAAAGACTACTAAGAAAGAAAAGTTACTTCAGAGCCTTCCTCCTAATAAAAGACTGCCATGAAACTGAAATCTGGGGGAAAAAGACTGCTTGTTAGCCTCAAAAAAAGGACAAGGAAAGATGATAAACTCATCTGTTAATATTTTTTCATCCTCTTAACATTGCTTTGTAGAATAACATCTTGCTTTTTGCAGATCAGTATTTTTTTTTCATTTTCATCTACACCTATGTCTCTGTCTCTGTCCATGCCTCTAGCATCCATCCATCTTGGAGAGAATTCTTCAGCCACCTCTGAGCTAAATTGTTTTTCATCCATACACTTCACAGAATATACAAATTTATTTTGTTTTATTCTTGTTCATTCCTATTTTCTTGTTTTCAAGGCTGTTGTAAATGGGATTGTTTTCTTTTTTTTTTCGGATAGACTATATTTTTTTAATTAAAAAAAAATTTATGTGAGAGTTCCCTGGTAGTGTAGCAGGTTAAGGATCTGGCATTGTTACTTCTGTGGTTCCCTGGTAGTGCAGCAGGTTAAGGATCTGGCATTGTTACTTCTGTGGTTCCCTGGTAGTGCAGCAGGTGAAGGATCTGGCATTGTTACTTCTGTGGTTCCAGAATTCAAATAATTCTTGTGGGGTGAATTCAACCCCTTACCTGGTAACTTCTGCATGTCATGGTGTGGCCAAAAAAAAAAAAAAAAAAGAGGAAGGAAGGAAAAAAAGAAATAGAATTTTAAAGGTTATTTTCCCTTTCCATTTGTTGCAAAATATCGGCAGTGTTCTCTGTGTTGCACAATATATCCTTGAGCCTATCTTATACCCAATAGTTTCTGCCTCCCACTCCCCACCCCTATATTGCTCCTCCCCCACCTCCCCACTAGTAACAAACCAGTAATTTTTTCTCTATATTTGTGAGTCTGTTTCTTTTTTGTTACATTCACTAGTTTGCTGTATATTTTTAGATTTCACATAGAATTGATATCATACAGTATTTTGAGAGGTACAAATAAATGCATCTAAATTTTCTAACCTGATAGAGTGAATAACCCCTGACTTCTATACGTAAAGTTCACATTTTAGTCCAATAAAATTATGAAGATTCTGTCTTCCCCCTGGTACCATCATGGTTAGGGAAATTCTCCCTAAAATGGAAGAGAATGTATCTTTCTCCAAATTCATATGCTTTTAACCTTTGCACTAATGCTTTTACCAAAACACAAAGCCTAATGACTGGTAACAACTTGTAGTAAATTGGAATTTTTAAAAGAAAGAACTGCACAAAATTATTTTAGAGAATAGGGTATATTTTCTTAGTTAGAAATGCCCTGTTTTTATTTGAAGGGAAACAAGAGTCCTTTTAACAGCAGGTACATTTATTTTGGACTAAACATTAAACAAAATTAAAATGCCTCCATCTCGGAGTTCTCATTGTGGCTCAGCGGTTAATGAACCCAGCTAGTATCCATGATGTAGGTTCTCTCCCTGGCCTCACTCAGTGCTGTTAAGGATCTGGAATTGCCATGAGCTGTGGTGTAAGTCACAAATGCAGTTCAGATCCAGCATTACTGTGGCTGTTTCTTAGGTCAGCAGCTACATCTCTGATTCAACCCCTAGCTTGGGAACCTCCATATGCCGAGGGTGCAGCCACCCCCCCAAGGGAATTTTGGATCAGAAACTCTTTTTTAGAAACAAGTTTATTTTTTTGGTATGTCATATGTATGTAAAAATAGAGGTACATGACTTTTTTATACCATTTTTATATAATATGTCAGATTGGAATTGGCATTATGTTTAAAGTTAGTTAAATCATAAACATGGAGAGGTGGCATTAGAAAGGGCCTATTATGCTCTGTTCCCTGCTCAGACATAGCTGGGCTGAGAGATGACACAGACGTCAGGAAGATGTAAATTTATATGTGTTTTATGGCTGGCTACAGACTAGACTTGTGCACATACTTTATCAGGGTCTTTGAGTTTAACTTATGCAGCCCTCATGGTAACATAGTATGAAGATAATGAACAACCACAGCCCTCCATTATGGAGCCTTCCAACGTGTATGTACTGCAGAGAGGAGACTGCCTCCTCTGGCTGAAGATCCTCCTATAGGAAGAGGATGGGGCTTAATCGACCTTACTAGATGCTTCTGCCACACCCACCAACCATATAGTCACCGCCTTCATCAAGGGCACAGATTAGGAGGCTGAGGCAAGAAAGATTACTGCACTAGGGGAACATCCCTATAATTGTTATTATATTCATAATCACTATACATAATTAATTGTTATAATACCGTATCATTGAACATAAAGAAACATATAATTAGGAGAAAAGATGCTTACAGCTAAAAACATTCTTTCCTTTTCGCCAATCCTGCCACACTTAATCCCACATCCAAGAGCTTTTGCCTGAAAAATGTAACTGAAATTTCTCATCCAAACTTCATCAACCAATTCCTTCTTCAAAAGCTTTTAAGACAAAAATACCCTTGTGATTACTTCACAGCCACTAGTATTTGTTCCTCCTCAAGCTCTATTCTTTTTCCTTGTCCACTGCTATTTTCTTTAGTTACATTTCATTAGCCTATGCTTCTTAAAAGTATAGACTGTATTTTCTGTGTGTTCTGTTCTTCCTAATTTTCCAAGTACAGGAGTGAATATTCATTATTTTTAAGTTAATGTTAAATTAAGAAATATTTCCTAGTGAATATTCTGGAACATATAAGTAATTCTTAAGAGCCTATGAGCTTATCTTTCAATTGTTACTCCTCAGAAATTATGTAATTATTGTCCTATAAAAGTAACAATGTAATAACTTTTTGCAATTATTAGTGGTGAGTCACCTGGCCTCTGCAAAAAGGTGCAGATCGATTTTCAGCTTAGATGAATCAATACCATGAACCTTATGAAAAGAGCTGCTCATTGTCACTAAAAGCAAACAAAACCCAAATGGTGTTTCAATTGTCTGTCAGGGACAAATGAAAATAAGCCAAAGTTACAAATTACACAGAAACATGCTTTTTGTAAAGGAGTGTGATTGTTCATGTGGGTGTATCTGTGTGTATATATTCAAACAAATTTTGATAAGCTTTGGAATGTGTACTGATTTCTTATAAAACTCTAACATGGCTCAGCAAAAAATATTTATTGAAATTTCAGAAAAATATGTTTAAAATAACTTATAAAGAAGTTATCCTGGGAAAAAATTATACAAAAATCAAATTGTAATAATTCAATATATTAGAAGTTAATATTCATGATAGGTGAATAGAGAATTTATTATTTTTCCAAAGTTGAACTATGTTTTAAGAAATGTAATTACTCCATACATAAGAATTCAGAATACAACAACAACAGAGGAGGAAGAAAGAAGAAAAATGTACTTATCCTACCCTATAACAAGCTTACAGAAGCTTTAAATGAATATATATTTATGAAATTGCTTCTGACAATTCACACGATCTGATTATGTGGCAGGATGCTCTGACAAAGGATTTGATTACATGGTGCATTGAGCTGTGGCTAGTAAATAATAACCTTCCCTATTCCTGCTTCTACTTGTTATTGTATGGGGGAGAGGCAGAATATTGAGAATTAGTTTATATCACAAACAAATCAATTACTGATGCAGGACCTAGGATGGCGTGACATTTATGTTATGCCACTGAATTTTATGAATGGATAATAAATTTTTATAAAGAGGGTGTTAATTTTGATTAGGTCAACTCCGCTTATGGTAACTGTTCCATGTCACAGATTTCTTCCATCTGCACTGAATGATTACAGAGGCTTTTAAAGACTTCTTAGGTAGAGGTGCAAAAATCATTAATCGTGCTTTTCCAGGGCAAGAATTGCCTAAGACTCTGTATTCAAGTCCTGCAGTAGAGTTAGGATAAGTAATAATTTAAATATCATGGGAAGAGTTTGAATTTGAGGAAGAAGAATGTCAGGAAATGGTACAATTCAAGCTGAAAAAATCATCATCAATTTTAATGTAAGTATTAGAAATTCAGTTTTTTTTATATTGCATTTCCTGTTAAGTAAATGTGATTAGCACAAAAAATAAATGCTATGGTAACCCTCATTTTTGAACTCAGTTATAAGATTTATGTGTGTACATATATATGTGTATGTATATTAACAAATGTATGAGAAAAATGATGTGTGTATGTATATATATTTAGATACGCATATATAGTCCAAAGAAGCAAAAATATTGCTGTAGTAAACATAACTCAGAAATGCAAAGTATTCATAGTGGGAAAAGTGGTGTCAGTAAATGTGAATCATTACATGTCAATTGTTAAGACTGTAGGTATTATAAAACAGATTGAGCAAAGTTTAATTTGTTTGGTTTTTTTGTGTGTTTTTTTTGTTTTTTTGTTTTTTCTTTTTCCTTTTCTAGGGCTGCACCCGTGGCATATGGAAGTTTTCAGGCTAGGGATCGAATTGGAGCTGTAGCCACTGGCCTACGCCACAGCCTCAGCAACACGGGATCCAAGTCGCATCTGCAACCTACACCACAGCTCATAGCAACGCCGGATCCTTAACCCACTAAGCAAGGCCAGGGATCGAACCCACAACCTCATGGTTCCTAGTCGGATTCGATAACCACTGAGCCATGATGGGAACTCCATAATTTATTTGGTTTTATTTAAGTTATTTTTGGCTAGAAGTTTGTGACATATAGATATTTTATGTGCACATGGCACAGTATCTTATACCCAAAAAGGTGTTCAATACACATTATTTGATTTTAACTATGAAATTTATAAATAATCCCACTTCTTCTGACAAAGATAAAACTAATAGTTGATATGACTTTTAAAAATGGGCTTATCAGACACAACTTAGAATAGATTTACAAAGAGATCCTGCTGAGTAGCATTGAGAACTTTGTCTAGATACTCATGTTGCAACAGAACAAAGGATGGGGGAAAAAATGTAATTGTAATGTATACATGTAAGGATAACTTGATACCCTTGCTGTACAGTGGGAAAATAAAATAAAATAAAATAATGATGATTAGGGTGATTTATAACAGTATCATTATTGCATTTTTTTTTTCATTTTCTTGTTGCATAGACATACTGTGGTAGAAATGTTAGATAAGCCAGCTGATTCAGTCTCATTCCAGTCTGTCATCTGGAACTGCAGGGAAGTTACAAACCTTTCCTGGATCACCTTGCAGCCAGGAGTCTCGATGTACTGGCTGAATCATGATTCCCATGTGGCAGCTGCAACATGGGTCTGGAGCCAAGTGGTCTGCAGCACGCTTTCTGGTTCCTATATTGAAGCCAAGTTACTGTGTTCCTAAAGCCAGAATTTTTAAAAGGTTTTTATTTTTTAATTTTTTTTTAATTTTCTTATCCCCAGAGTGTGGATAAAAATGTAGGCTTGTATCCAGCAGATAACACAATAGCTTTCTGAGCAGAGTAGTCTCTCCTTATCTGAAGTTTCAGTTACCTGTGGTCAATTGCAGTACAAAAATACCAAATGGAAAATTCCAAGAGTAAAGGACTGATAAGTTTTAAATGGTGCACCATTCTGAGTGGCATGATGAAATCTTGCACCATCCCACTTAGTTCTGCCTGGGAAGTGAACCATTCCTTTGCCCATCGTCTCCCACCCATTAGCTACTCAATGACTGAGGAAGCACATAGCAGGGCTTGAATTCCAGTCACCCTTATTTTAATAATATTCCCAAAGCACAAGAATAGTGATGTTGGCAATTTGGATATTCCAGAGAAAAGCCATAAAATGTTTCTTTTAAGTGAAAAGGTAAAAGTTCTCCACATAATAAGGAAAGAATAAAAGTTGTACACCGAGGTTGCTAAGATCTACAGTAAGAACTAATCTGTCTATGAAAAGGAGAAGAAAGAAAAGAGAAATGTGTTCTGGTTTTGGTGTCACATTTCAAAATGCCAAAGTTATGGCCAGTGTGTCCAAGGTGCTTAGTTAACATGAAAAGGGCATTATTTGTACAAATATTTTGAGAGATAGAGATATTTCGAGAGAGAGAGACCATATCACCATAACTTCTACTACAGTATATTGTTATAATTTAATTGTTCTATTTATTTATTTTTTATTTATTTACTTATTTTTTGCTTTTTCGGGCTGCACCCACGGCATTTGGAAGTTCCAATGCTAGGGATTGAGTTGGAGCTATAGGTGCCAGCCACAGCCACAGTAATGTGGGATCTGTGCCATGTTTGTGACCTATACCACAGCTCACAGCAACACCAGATCCTTAACTCACTGAGTGAAGCTAGCGACAAATCTGCATCCTCATGGTTACTAGTCAGATTCCTTTCCGCTGTACCACAATGAGAACTCCCATAATTGTTCTATTTTATCACTTCTAGTTGTTGTTGCTCTCTTTTTGTGCCTAATTAAGATGAAAATATCATAGGTATATATGTATTGGAAAAAAAAACAGTATAATAGAGTGTACTATTATCCATGGTTTTATTTATCCACTGGGGCCATGGTAAATAGGTGGGGGCCTCTGTATAGTAGAAATAGAAGTTATCTCAGTGGATATGCTGTATGGTGCTATATGGACGGCTTTATCCAAGCCATAGCTAGAGGCTACTTCCACAGCCTTCTCAATGATTTGTAATCAACTAAATTCCTATATTTAATCAGTTAATGCTTGAAATACTTAAAAGTATTTCCATTATTGACATATAAACCTTAATTGTTACACAGATTAAGTTCCAGATAAAACCTTACATGATTTTCTATATCTTAATTTTATTATATATTCTGGTGCTTAAATTGAGCAGACTGGGATTTTGAAAAAGTTATTAAAAATTTAAATGCTAGGGTACCTATTTTGGAGGTTTTGATTAAATAACAGACTATATTTTATCTTTCAACCAATATGTATTTATTCAGGTGGGTCACATGATAGACGTGATGGTAGGCACTGGGGATTTGAATGTCAATTAAAGAGTTCCTGCTCTCTAAACTATCACTGTGTATTAGGTGCAAGAGATGGATAAATACATAAATTAATATACAGTTCAATAATGCAACAGTGAAAATCATACATTAAGTAAAAAGAAAGTATTTTTTTCTGACTTATCAAGCAGGCACATCTATTAAGTAGAGATTTCAGGAGTTAGTCAGTCAAATCCTATGGGAAGAAGAAGAAGGGTACCAGCAGAGCACCTGGTGTGAGAATCATTAAGTTGTTTTTCTGTAACAATAAACCATTTAGTATTGCTTGACCATAAAATAGAAAGGAATGAGAGGCTGAGTAGAGACTTAATATTCATTCAGATCCCATCATGAGTGACATTGTGCGGTTTTATAGCTATCTTGAACATGACCCAGGGGAAAGAGTAAGCACTGGTATGATTTAAACCAGAAAAAAACATGACCTTATGTTAATTTGAATGATAATTTTTCAGCACTTGTGAGGAGGCTAGGTCAAGGATATGATATAACAGCTAAAGAGTTGTAGAAATAGGGTAGGCCAAAAAAAAGTGAGAGATATTTCAAAGCAATTTCCAATTTCCTGTTGATTGGAACAGAAGCTAAAAGGAAAGAATGTATCTAAGATGGTTATCAAGTTTTGGCCTGAGTGAATAGATGCATGTTGACAGGACTGAATGATATGGATGAAGACTAAAACCAAAATAGAGAAAATATAGATTGAAGAGTATGGGATTGCATCTGAGCGATGTTTCATTTTTTTTATATGTTAGTATATTAAATTAGGTCAGAACCATGTTTTGCTTGATAATCATCTTTTCTCTTAAGATGAGAGCTATGTCATTTTATATCTCTCTCAATGGATTTTTTTTGTTGTTGTTGATCTTATACCTCTGAGGAGGAAACCATAATTCCCATGTGGATCACCAGAATGTAAATAAACAGGCTTATTGCTTTTTTCTTTTTTATAGACCTACAATTCTATTCTGTGAAGGCATAGTGTGGTATACATGTTCATTCTTTTCTCTGCCTTTTACACTACTGGGATTATTGTTTAAAAAAAAGACAACTTAAAGGTGTTGGCATTATCAATATTGTGTCTCATATGTTTAAGTTTACTTTCCAAAAAAAATCACATTTTGGATATATTTGAGATTAAAATGATATTTTATGCTTCTTTTTCTGTGTGTATATGTTTGTGTCTCATAGGTCTCTCAAACTTTTCAAACGGTTCCATATCATATCACACACAAGCAAACTACACATATGCACACATGTCCACTCACATACACATTAGTAGGCTTTGTATAATTTCATTTTCAATGGAGATTTGACTAGATTGCTAAATATTTGATAAATGGAACTTTTGGAGAAGTCTAGGGAATGAGAACCATGAAATTTTCTTTGTAATAGTAAAAAAAGCATTTTACACTTTAAAATATTTGTAATTATTGAAACATGAGTACTACTTTACAAGATTTATTATGTAGAAACTATTATAAGTTGAAAAACATTTCTGTATTATGCGGTTTTTGTATCACCATAATATGAAAAGTAGCAGCTGTATTTAGGCTCATAAAAGGGAAATGATTTTAAAAAGTAAACATTTATACAATAGACTATTACATAGTTCTTAAAAATAAGATTGTATGAGAATAATTACTAATATCAATGTATTTATTATATGAATAATATGAAATAATAGTATTATAGAAAATCTGTTTTCTATTACATTAACTTTTTAATTACTTATTAAGTTATATGCAGCTCTATTCCATTTATTTTGAACATAAATGTAATTTTATAAAAATAAAGTGGAATTATGGAAATTGTTTTAAAATTCACTAACTTTTTTACAGGTCTCATCTCTTTCATTGCATTTTATTATTATAATGAAACACAAACAACTAAATAAATAATATTGGCAAAATTCCCTTGCTCCTCTATTTTACTCAATATGTCAAATCAAAACATAGAACAAAAAAAATATCTCAAATGTAGCACATTGTTTTAATTGGCATAATTAGAAGCATTAGTGTCATTTATGTATCACTTCTACTGGGAATCAGATTATAGGAAGAATATTTTTATGTAAATTTTTCACATAAAGAATCTTGAACTAATAACAGATAAACTTGGTTTCATAAGACTTGTAGCTTTGAGCTAAGAACTTTTGTTAGTGGAAGACATCAGCTTCCTTATGGACAAACTGAGGATAAAAAGTCAGTGCTTATTGATAAACAAATAAAAGTGTTTCTTAGAGGCAACCTCTGAAAGACGGATACAATATGATCCTATATGTTTTGCCTAAGGAAACACTCTTTCCATTCACAGTGGTAGATGAAAGAATCTTATCAAACATTTAGTGTCAGCTGAAGAGGTCAATCGTGTTTTCTAAGTAATGTCATTAAATTAGAAAATAAAGAACAAATAATAATTTTGAGATAATAGAAGTATAGCTGTATTTAATAATCAATATTTTATCTGCTAGTATGTATATGCCTATCTAGAAATGATATAATATAAATTTAGAATTATTCAAAATTTTAAATTGATTATAGAAGAATAATTCTCTCTTTGGAATGGGTGACCAGGGCTGCTATTTATGATGTTTCAGGATGGGCAGTGCCTAAAGAGCACTGCTTTATGCAGAGGAAATGGAGATATAGAATAAAAGGGACTGATTTAAAAATCACTTGATATTTTTGGCAATAAGACAAAATACATGTATTCTTTGCTTAATCATCTAAGTATTTCACAGATAAAATCTGGGGCTATACTACTTCCTGATTATTTTAATTTTCCATTTCACTTTTGACTGCTCTATGTAACTTGTAAATTTAATTCTTGAAAATAGACTTTAAATACAGAACAAAAATTATAATGATGTGGTTTTGGAGAGTATCAGTCTTGCTTCTGGATATACATGTGAAATAATTCTTATGATCTACTATCCAGTAGTTATTTGAAAAACTCATTAAGTTTTTATATATACATATATGTGTATTTTAATATTATATGTCTATATCTCATTAAGGTGTATGATAGATAACAAATCATATGTATGTGTATGTGTACCATCTAAATCCTTAACAGTTAAGGCAAAAAACTGGGCATTTGGAAATAAGGTATATTGGGTATTATATTAAAAATGTGCAGTACACAAAAATAATATAAGGCCTAAGGCAGGTTAATTAGAATAAAGTCTAAGAATCAGCTAGAAAAGTGTCCTTTTCTCAGGAGGGTTCTGCTAATGAGATTGCTCTAATATGATCTTATGTTTCCTTGGTAGGATATGTTATCAGCTTCATAAACAAATTGAGAATACCAGTACTAAGGTACCATAGATGAGCACAGATAAGGGAGTGTTCTTCCTCCTTGCTGTGCTAATGTATTAATTTCTTCAGTTCCATTGTTCTTTCTGTAACTCATCTTTGGTCTCTTATGTGCCATTACTTCTTACTTTAAATATATAACAGGATCATATTGACAACTATAAATGAATGTCTCAGATACTATAGAACTTAAGAAACGAAAGTCACACGTATTACAATATACTTTAATATATCAAGTAGGAGTTCCCACCATGGTGCAGTGGGTTAACAAACCGACTGCAATGGCTCTTGTCAAAGCAGAGGCATGGGTTCTGTCTCTGCCCCACACAGTGTATTAAAGGATCCAGCATTGCAGCTGTGGCTTGGGTGCTTTAGTATGTTACCCTGTAACTGCAAGAAAGCAGTAATGAGTGATAATGAAAGAGGGAGCATAGGTCAGAGCATGAAAATGTGCACCATACAGAAGCGTTTTATCTTTTGCTGGGAGAGACTAAGTTCCATTCAAGGGTTTTAAGCAAGAGAAAGGAGTGTTTTGACGTGTTTCAGTTTAGAACAGGGGTGACTAATTTTTTTTAAGGACTATATATTTTTTACAGGTAGTAAAAATTTTTGATTTGCTGAAATATTGTTTCTGATAAAACTACTCAGTTCTAACACTGTAGTTTGAATGGTGCTGTAAACTGTATATGATATGTGAGGACAAGTAATTTACACAACAGCAGTGTTAAATTTGACTCAGGGCCTGTGGTTTGCCAATCCCTGGTTTAGAAAGATCAGTCTGGGCTCAATGAGCAAAATGGCTGCTAGTATAAACACAAACGAAGTAGCTATAGACTGCAGGATAAAGCCTTTGGGCATGAAGAATTAAAAAATTATTTAGGTTATAAAATATAAAGAATTCAGAACCAAATTAGAAGTGAAAATTATGGGGGCAATTAAATATGAGATGACTCCCAGATTGTTGGCATGGACTAACAATTGTATGGTAGCAAAGTGGTTCATTGGGAGGAAGAGTAGATTCAGGGATGTAATGATAGATAGAAGATAAATTTGTCTATGTTGAGTCTTGGATGCCACTAGATATCCAGGGAAAACTTCAAGTAGTTAAATATGCTTCTATCTAGGCAGAAAGATCTGATCTGGGCTTCAGCATTCAAGGGCCACCTCATGACACAAAAGCAAATAAAATTACTCAGGGATAATAGGTAGTGTGGGATGAGAATAGGGCTTAAGGAAATTTCTTGGAAATGCTCCTATTAAAGTTATGGGTCAAGAAGACTGTGCAAAGGAAATGTAGGAAAAATAGCCAGAGAAATAGGACAGTAAACAATTGTATATTGGAATTTGGAGAGATTACAACTTCCAGGATGTAGAGATCTCAAAGGAGAATCATTCCCACTCTTACAGAAACAGAAGAGGCTCAACAAACTTCTGATTCATGCATGTAGTCAAATACAGAGAAGTGCAATGATTTAAATCCTAAAGAAACATGAAGCATCTAGAACCTTCAAGTAGAGAGGGGAATAGGAGCAGAACCTTGTGTGAAATTGGTGCATATAGATATGGATAAAAAGAGTTCATCTTAAAAAAAAATGACAAATATGTGAATTCTAAGTGCTGACTGGAAGGACAGTGTGAAAACCCTGGGAACTGCAGAAATTGGGGGAATTCTTGCACCTTTTTCTCCATTGAAACCTGTGGGCACTCCCAGAAAATAATGGACAGAATATTAAGAAATGCTCATTGTGAATGATGCTGGAAAAGAGAATAGCAGCTTGTAAGAAGGACGTAAACCTGTCTAGGTCTTTTTTTTTTTTTAACTATGGAAAAAAATCCTTAATCTGTGAGGGGAAAGGCAACATGAAATAGTAGAGCCAACACAGCTAAAGAAAGAATTTGCAGGCTAGAAGATAGGTTGGTGAAATTAGAGCAATTAAAATGCAAAGAGAAAAATAACTTTAAAAATAAAACAAAAGTTTCAAGGTTTTTATGTCAATATCAAACATAAAATATGTATAAACAGAATCCCAGTAAGAAAATAAAAAGAGCCAAAGAGATCATTGAAGAAATAACTGCAACAATTTTTGAAAAAATAATAATGACAGCTACCAAAGCACTGACTTAAAAATTACACAGAATGCAAAAAAAATTTTAAACAGTAGATATAATATTCTAACTGCTAATAACCAAGTTCAAAGACAGAAATTTAAGGTAGCTTGAGAAAGAAGAAATATGACATAGAGGAACAAAGATAGAATTACAGCTTATTCTTTGGCAGAAACCATGCAAACAAAAAGACAGTGAGGAGTTCCCGTCGTGGCGCAGTGGTTAACGAATCCGACTAGGAACCATGAGGTTGCGGGTTCGGTCCCTGCCCTTGCTCAGTGGGTTAACGATCCGGTGTTGCCGTGAGCTGTGGTGTAGGTCGCAGACGCGGCTCGGATCCTGCGTTGCTGTGGCTCTGGCGTAGGCCGGTGGCTACAGCTCCGATTCAACCCCTAGCCTGGGAACCTCCATATGCCGCGGGAGCGGCCCAAGAAATAGCAACAACAGCAACAACAACAACAACAGACAAAAAAAAAAAAAAAAAAAAAAAAAGACAGTGAAAGTGTATTTTTAAAATACTGAAAGAAAAATAATGTCAACCTAAAATACCATACGTATTGAAAATATATATCAAATGTGAAGAGTTCTCAAATGCAATCTGATGAGAATGAAGGCAAACAGACCCACTCTTTAAGAAATGCTAAAGAAGTTTCTTTAGATAGAAGGAATGGGATATTAATCTGAAAACTAGGTCTATAATAAGAAACAAAAAAATGAAGGAAATCAAAGGTAATATTACATTTATTTTTAAAACATGAATTATGGAATATCTAAAGAGGAGACATATTATGTGTTAATAACATATGTAAAATAGATGGTATAAAACTGAGGCCAGGAGTTCCCTGGTAGCCTAATATTTAAGGATCAGGCATTGTTACTGCTGTGTCTTGAATCACTGCTATGACACACATTAAATCCCTGGCCACCCCAGGAACTGCCACATGCCACAGCTATAGCCAAAACAAAAAAATGAAAAACTGAGACCAAAGACTGTGAAAGAATAAATGAGACTATATAAGAAAGATCTTTAAACTATATACGAAGCAGTGTAATATTATTTGAAGGAAGAGTCTAATCACTTAAAGATATATATTGTTAAACCTGGATGAAGAACTATTTGTAAAGGAAGGTATAACTAATACATCAACAGAGGAGATAAAATAGAATCAGGTAAAAGACAGCTAGAGAGTTAGTAAATTATAATCTAGCATATCACCTTCAGTGTGAATAATTTTACACACCAGTTAAAGAAGATTGTCAGATTGAATAAAATAAATCCAAATATATATTGCCTTCAAGAAAATCACTTTAAATGTACAGAAAATATTATCAAATCACATTTTTGACATAGGACTTGAATTCAGATTTTATAAAGAAGCTTTAAAATATAAAGAAACAAAACAAAAAGTGACCAAAACCACAAAGCAATTGGAATTCTTCTGTACCACGGATGGGAATAAGGCATGTTAGAGGAATTTTAGAAATCAGTTGAGCAATATCTATTCGTTAATTTTCCTAATACATGACCAGGAATTTTAAAAATCAGTTGAGCAATATCTATTCGTTAATTCTCCTAATACATGACCAGGCAATCTTGGGTATCAGCCCAAGAGATAAGAAAACTTTATAGTTAAAATCTTTGTGAATTTTTTATTCTATTCATAATTCTAGAAAAACTGGAAACAGTGCTTATGTCCTTTAATTGGAATATTAATAAGCAACTATGATATGCCAATAAAAATATTAGTACTTAGCAGCTAAAAGTAATAAACCGTTGATTCTTACAAAAACATTAGTGAAACTTAAAAGCAGTTTTCTAAGGGAAAGAAACCAGTACCCAAAGGTTACCTGTTGCCTCATTCCACTTATGTGATCATCTGGGAAGAAATTACATCAGTAGTTGTTAAAGGGATGGGAATGCATTTATTTACAAAGGTGTAGCATGAAGGAATATTTGTGATAGTGAAACCACTGTGTATGAAATTGTGATGGTGGAAAAATGATGCTGTATATTCACAAAACTGTGCACAACAGAAGTGAATTTTACTTTGGGTAAAGTATTATGGTCTCCTTTAGAGGTAGATGGGAGCTCATCCAAAATTAATTTAGACGTGGAGACAGATGACTCCACACTTATATAGCAAGAGGGTATGGAAAACTACATATTTGAGGTCTCCAAGGACAACTGGGAAGTCCTCTCAAGGTGCTTTGAAATGCTTGAGACAACTAGGAAAATATTTAGCCTGGGTTTTTATTGTAGCCAGGCAATGGGCTGGAAGGAGAGTTTCCTCTGCTTGCCTGCTTTGCATCTCCTGCTGGGGGCACAGAGGGGGTACTCTAGCTTTCTCATTTGCTTGCCCAGAGGAGTGGCACAAGGGAAAAGAGGAAAATAGGATGAGAGTTAAAAGATGTCAGTTTTTTGTTTGTTTGTTTTTTGTTTTTTTCCTCTCAGGGCATGGGTTAGCTATTCTGAAATTACTTTATATGCATTTGAGGGTTGTATAGATATGAAGATGCAGTAGATAATGAAAGCTTGGTCGTGCCATTTTGGAGTTAAATATATCAAATATAAACTTATCAATAGATCATAGATGGATAGACAGATAAATAGGTAGATGTGTACCTATGTTTCTGCATCTATAAATTGAGAGAAACTAGAATTAGTGACAACCCAGAGGCAGCAAGTGGATCCAGCACCTACATGCTGGGTTTCTAAATACCATTCCCCAGTAAGAGGAAGCAGAACTCTAGGAGAACTTGATTCCCAGCCAGGGGAAGGAAACATATAATCCTGGAGGATTTTGTGATGCCAGAAATTAGTAAAGTACTTAATTTTCCTCATATTATCATTTGTTTTAAAAAACTTGATAAGTGCTACCAAATATGAAAGAGTCAACAGCAGCTCACTGTACAAAACTGATAAGAACCACAAAGGTCTGTGGATTTATTATAAATCTTTGATATTTACCAGCCAGTGTATTTTATTACCAGAAAATTTGGTTCAGATTATAAACATTGGCTTTGAATTTCAGTACAATATCCAGATGTACGATACAAAAATCACAGAATTATGAGGGTTTTTTTCAATATAATTGTATCAAGTGTTTCAGTGTTGCTGTAAAGGCAAAACAAAAAAGAAAATCAGTGGGAAATAAGTAATGTGGAGAAGAATCGCAAGGGCATATATATTGAAACCGATGTCCAAAATAGTTCTATGCATTAACCAGTCAGTTGTATGTGAAGAAACAGGAACATGATTGTTAAACTTCTGAATTACTCCTTTCATGTCATCTGTCTGTCTTTCCATAGCATCTGTCTATCTATCTAGCTAGCTAGCTATCTTGGCTGGTTATAAGCACATACAATACCCATATTTTGTCTTTAATAGTATTATCCATTTTTTAAAAAATCTGTCTGCTTTGCTCCTACATTCTTCCTATAGAGATGACATAGAATAATAAGACACTCTCTATGCATGGCTTTATATATGGTATTTTAGATTCTTTTTTTTTTTTTTTTTGTCTTTTGTCTTTTTAGGGCCACACCCATGGCATATGGAGGTTCCCAGGCTAAGGGTCTAATTGGAGCTATAGCTGCTGCCCTATGCCACAGCCACAGCAATGCCAGATCCGAGCCACATCTGTGACCTGGTCATGCATTAAGTTTCCATAATTACCCCTTTCCTCAGTCAAGCCTTACAATTTTTCTGCTTCTCTTTTTAATTAGTGGGTCAAATGAAACTGCCAATGCATATACATTTTATATTTATATAGAATCATAATTTTTATAATTATATTTTAACAGACATGCAAATTATTTTTCCAATCAATATATACATATAAAGTACAAAATACAAATATCTTAATATTTGGATTTGTTCAGAGTTTTTGTTTTCCTTTCTTCCATGAATTGCTGCATAAATATATGTTTAGGCTTGCCTATACCAAACTGTATCATACTGCTTATAATAATGAAAGACTTATTGCAGGAATATGTTTGTGACATATTTGTACCCAACTACATAGTTTTGAAGGAGAAAGTGATTTGATTTAAAATATTTCTGTTCTGGTTTATTATTGCAGTTATATCTTATGCAAATATTCTTGTTATTATTGTCTTACAAATAAAAATATTATTTTCCATATTAGTAAAGAATAAGAACATAGCCCTCTCTCTTCCAAAATGTATTCCTTTGTGAAAAATTCTAACATACAAATTTATTTATGTGTGCTTTTAGGAAACTTAGAATTTTTGGCATGTAAATTGTGTAATAATCTGCTTATTTTTAGCATGGCTTCATATTTTCCTCAAGATCTATAATGCAGGAAAAAAAATGAGTGAGATTGACCATCAGCCACACTTCATTACACACTGATTTTACAGAATTTTTAAAATACTCAAATATCATGAATAGTGCTGCAATGAACATGCTGGTTCATGTATCTTTTTTAAGGAAAGTTTTGTCTGGATATATGTCTAGTCACTTATGATGGAGCATGATAATGTGAGAAAAAGCAATGTATACATGTATGTGTAGCTGGTCACCATGCTGTACAGTAGGAAAAAAAATAATGTATTGGGGAAATTAAAAATAAATAAATAAACAAACAGCAACAACAACAAAACCAAATATTATCTAAGACTCTTCTCAAACATGCCATGCCAGCACCTTTTCAGAGTTTGTTTTGGGGTAGATAGGGATGCACAGGAAAGGGAAGCATATGTTGATAAAAGGCTCATAATTACATTTGCAAAAAGGATTGATGTACATACGTGAAGACAGGATTGCAACATACATTTGAAATATATATATTTGAGAAGATGTTCAACTATTGATTTTGAAAACAGAGAACATCACCATAAACCATGGAAAGTGCAATACATAATGTGGGAAGAAGGCATTGAGAACTGTTGCATTTTATATTTCAAAATATGGAATATAAATTGAATTGATTTCGAGAAGGTTTATTGTCTTCATGAGAGATAATTCAAAAAGGAGTAAACTGGTTACAGATTGTTTTAAACAAATAAAAGGAAGTTCCTATTATAGCTCAGTGGTAATGAGCCTGACTAGTATCCATGAGGACGTGGGTTCAATCCCTGGCCTCACTCATTGGGTTAAGGATCCATTTTGCTGTGAGCTGTGGTGTAAGTCGAAGATGTGGCTCAGATCTGGTGTTGCGGTGGCTGTGGTGTAGGCTGGCAGCTGTAGCTCGACTCCTAGCCTGGAAACTTCCATATGCCGCAGGTTCGGCACTAAAAAGCGAAAAAGTAAATTAAAGAAATAAACATGTGCAGTAAGGAAATTAAAAGTTTTTGAGGTAAAACATTTGGAAATAGAAAGGAGGAAATATCTAAGAAACTTTCAATACACCCATCCACCCTCCCCCTCCCATTCAGGTGACACATCTAAAGAAGAACTGAGCTGATATTTGTGTAGAATGAAAAGTTCTGGCCCATGTCATCATGGAGAGACTAACAATGCAGCAGTAGTATCTGAGCTGTTTAAAAGAAAACATTTTTTTTTCACCAGAAAAATTAATCTGAATCTCTGGGACCATAGCTAGAAGCAGAATTCTGGAAGATATACACAATGGCTTCTAGCTAGGTAATTAAAAAAAAAAAAAAAAAAAGCAATAGTATACTTTTCAAAGGAGAATTAGAGATATGAAGGAATGCCCCTTTGTATGTATTTTATCTGGAACAAATTTTAATGAATTTACCAGTATCTCCTTGAGAATAAATAGGAGTTACAAAATATTTTCATTTAAATCCAGGAAAAAGTGACAAACAAATGGATTCAGTAATCATTTACAAAAATCCAACCTGCATAAATTGCCACTGTATTATAAGGTGCTTCTGAGCTGCTTTTAATAATGTATGCTCACTACAATTCTCCCTCCTCCATCTTCATGACTCAAGTGGATTGTGTACTTTTTACACCAGGGACTACAAAGGGAAAGATAGTAGCTGATGAGAACATGAACCCATTTGAAAAGATAAACATGGAACCCACTCTGCCTACCTCTATTCCATTGTTGATGTTCCAGGGCAGAATAGTTGGCCCTACACATTCATGCTTCTCATTAAGAAAGAGATGGCTTTGGAAACAAAAGAGCATTAGGAACTCTGTGGAGTAGTAGACAGAATATTAGCAGATCTGTTGACTCTTAATTCAGATATATGAGTCACTCCTTGCTTTTTCAATTCTAAAGAGACTTAGAAGAGAAGATTGGATGCTATGGTATGGTCCTAACAGGATGAAAATAACTCACTAACAGAGCCTCATTCTGTGCTCAGTGATCACATACTGTATAATTCTGTCTCAAGCACATGTACACACATAAGCTCATGCCTGCACATTAGAGAAAATTCAGTTTCAATTCAGTTTTCCATTCATCTCTGTAGGACCAAGATAGCATTTGAGAAAAGCAGTGGGGAGGGGAAGCCTGACACTCATAGATTTGTTTCTGAAAAATAAAAACAATGGAGAATAAAATCTAACTTTTACTTGATTATTAAGTGATCTTATTTAGGGATACAGTTTTTAACAGATCATATTTTATGGTAGGGTCATATTACCCAACAAAATGGTTTATTTGATTCAGAACATGTTTTAATGTGTACCCATTAGTTAAACTAAACATTAGGCGTAATATGGATTTTCTCTTTTTCAAAGGGTAAAAATCTAGGAAAAGATTCCAGTGAACAGCCTAAACATTTTTTTTTAACCCAAAATCCCAGGGTAGCATAACCCATATAAATAGGAGATTTTTATCTATAAATATATATTTGACATTTATTTCAGTGTATCTAAACATCATTAGAAAGATTCTCAAGGATATGTATCAAACCTAGTCTCCCCTGCTCCACGCCCCAGACCCTAACTGCCTGTGCTCAGGGAAATGGTAATATGAAGTCTTTATTGTAGAAAGATTATGGGAAAGATTCTTTATCTGAAAATCACATCATACAAGCATGCTCTTTAATACAAGATGGCATGAAGTTCAAATGTATCCTTAGTGTAATAATTACCTATGTAATTCTGGCAGAAAAATAATTTCTAACTATTATTTCTAAAGTAGCAATATGCAAGTAAATGAGGGATCTCCTCATAGCTAATTTCCTCTGGAAGCTCATTGCTGCACATAGACTGGTATGAAACTTTAACAATTAAGGGAAAACAGAATCTCACTGTTTTCAAACACTGTTTATTTATTCAAATAACAGAATTGGTGCCTGACAGCTTTAAATCATGCAATCCTTTTTTAGTTGAATCAACTGTTTCACTCTAATTGAAGGATGCTTTCCCCTGATAATAAGAGTAAATTTTTCTTGAGTTTCACTTGAGTCTATATTATGTCTGCTGAACATCAACAGCTTCATCCAATCCCCCCCCCTTTATTTTTTCTTTAATAGTAGTCATGGCTTCCTGGGTTCAGGAGAGAGACCTCATGGAAGAATCTTAGGGTATTTCATGGATCACAAATCATTCAGCATTTTCTGTGCCATGATCAGTTTATATCTTGGCTCCAAGAGAAAGAACTTCATAGAAAATTTATAGGCTCTGGTATTACAGAATTTCCCATTTTCTCTTCAGTAGCAACAGAGGCACCAGGAGAGGTTTCTGCTGCTTCTTTATCCATGGGATTTGTTCTCATCTGTTTATATCCTAAGATTTACAACACTATCAATATACTTAGCATTAATTATCCAAGTATCATCACTGACATTTTGTGTCTTAGTGAGGATTCAGAGTTCCCATAAGAGAAATTTGAAAATAAGGTTTTCTAAATTGTGTTTAAATCAAACACACCCAAGCTAATACAAAGAACCACAGAAAAATCTTTAGACAAAAGTTCTCCCATTCAAGGATGCTCTGTTATTTGTTTTTTACTTTATATTTTGGCAGTGCCCCTGGCATGTGGAACTTCCCAGGCCAGAAATCAAACCTTCACCAGAGCAGTGACCTGAGCCTCTGCAGTGATGCCAGGTCCTTAACCCACTGTACCACAAGGGAACTCCCAAACATTTTCTGTTTTCAGGAGACGTCAGCTTCCTAGCAGAGGATGGAAGAAGTAGAGGATCTGAATTATAAGCTTCTCATGATTAATATTAATACCAATAATTCTGTACCTAAAACATATAAATACCCCTTCAACACCTACCAGGTGGCAAAGTTAGACAGGAACTGTAAGGTATTCTTCCTTCTCTGCCTCCTCTTCTTTTCAACCCCACCTAATCCCATCCCTCATTAAGTTTTAATGCACTGCCATAATGCCTTTCCATTTGAAGTGTTTCATCTGGCACTCCACCCAGATGCTCATCCAGTGGGCCCCTGTTTTGCTTGTGATTCCCAGAACACCAGTCCCTACTAACATATCTCCCTTTAGATCTGCCCGCCTCCATTCTACCTATGCTGGGTTCTTCAATTCTATGATTTCTATACTTTCGTTATTTATCTTAAATCTTAAAGGAAAAGTTTCATATTTCATTTTCTCAGAGTCTCCTATCCCCAAATTTCTTTTTAAGTAGTGAGTGGAGTCTACCCCAAGATATTCTCCCTCAGGTTTTCTGCAAACTCTAAGGAGGACAAAAGGAAGAACTCCCAGAGAAAGAGTTTTTACAGAAATGCGTAAGTGCAGTTCTCTTCACTAGCAAATAAAAGATACACACATATACCTCTGATTACCTCATAAGGGAAATCTTTGTACAATTAGATATTTTCTAGGAAACCAACAGAAAGAAGGCAGTTTATTCCACAAAAATTAAATTGTATTTACATATATTGACAGTTGGTTCAAAATACCACAAGCAAATACCTTTAACGAAAGTGAAAAAGGGACTACAGCCCAGCTTTCCTATAAAACAAGCTGCAAATAACATATTCCAGCAAGATTCTTTTATAGGCTTGTCATTGTAGTCAGTGTATATGATAGTACCTTGTATATTGTAACCTAAATATATTTTAAAGATGTCAACAATTACTGTTAGAATCACCTTGCTCCTATAATTTCAAATATTCTTTTCATATTAATTTCAATGAGGAGTACATTTCCAATATTCATCAGATTTCTGTTTTCCTTATTCATTAAATACTAAAATGACAATCTTTATAGATGCAAACTGCCCGTCACTCTGTCACTCAGTGTGTGCTGAGGGAGCCAAAGAAAAATGAAAGAGCACCAGAAATGGTGCAGATGTTGTCTTGACTGGAATGTTAATATGTTAATGCTTCCAAATGCTACTTTGTCAGAAAGAAGAAAATGGCACTGGTGTTTCAAGAGCCTGAAACATAATATGCCATATACAGCTGGTTGAAGGGAGGAAGAGAGTGAAGAATTATGATTAGGAGTGTTTAGACTGGAATACAAATTGTCTTCTATGGAGAGAGATCGCAGTTCTTCTGGGATTTGATTTTAAGTTGGGATACGTTGGGAATGAATAGTAAAGACTGTTTTGGATAGTCTTTGGAATACCCCACAGTAACAAAGCCATGTAACATTTATCATCCACTGCTAACATCTGTTGGCAGTAGAAAACTACACATTGTTCTTTGTATGTGGCCAAAGTGTTAGAAGCATAGCTAAACACAGGACCTTTTAACCCATATAAAGAAGACCATGGAAGGTTTCACCATGTCCAGTCAAGTTGGATTTATTGTTCTTCCAGTGTGGCCTCTGTAGCTGTGATCTTTAGGAAGAAACTCCAAAATTACATGTGCCAGAAGAAATCTTAAATTTTTTACTCAATAAATAGGTGATATTTGTTGATTTAACAAATTCTGTTTAGTCTCTCTTCTAAATAATTGTAACATGATTTTTATTCTCATCCTTTTTTTAAATCCCTTTCTGATAGTCTCCTCTCTATTCTCACTTAGTTACCCCTCCCCATTCAAATCATATCCAGCTTGTCTGCTTCTTATAATATCCCTTCATCTCATATTGTTATTTTTCAATCTCTGTCTCAGTGTGTCTGCCTCTCTCTCTCTCTCTCACACACACAGACACATACACACAAGCACAGTATCAAACTGAATAAATAACAACTTTGAATAAATAACAAGGACTCAGCCTTTGTTTACAAGATAAAAACAACTTTTTGTGCTTTTCTAGATATTTAACTTTTAATTCCTTTTTAAAATTTGAATTTACTTTCCTATAATTAAATTCCTATTTAGGCTTACCGTTTGATGGGCTTTTGGAGAGGCAGTCAGTGTTCTAACCACCACCATAATCAAAGTACAGAGTTTTTTCAGCACCCTAGGAAATACCCTTCCTGCTCCTCTTGTTCTCCTCTCCTGCCAACCCATCCCTTGGAAACTAATGATCTGATTCTGTCCCAGTAGAGTTTTTGTTTTCCTTATCAGAATACCACATAAAGTGAGTCCTACGATACACAGCCTTTATGTCTCTTCTTTCAGTTAGCATGCTGATTTTGAGATTTAGGCACATTTCAGTTATCTGTGCCTCACTCTTTTTATTGTCAGGAGTACCTCATGGTAAGAATGTGCCACAATGTGTTTATTCATTCACTGTTGAATAGTATTTGGAGTGGTATTCTCCTCTTTGGAAGTTTTTGAATTAAGCGACTGTAAACATTGTTTACAGATCTTTGTGAGGACATATATTTCATTTCTATTAGGTAATTACTTAAAGGTACAATTGCCAAGTCCCAAGATGAGTAAATACTTAACATTGTTAAGAAACTGCCTTACCGTTTTATACAATAGCTCCACTGTTTTGAACCTAAGAGCAGTGCCTAAGTCCTGATTATTCATCATTATCATCACCAGCATTCTATGGTTTCTTCTTCCTTTGCTTCTTTTTTTTTTTTTTATTTTTATTTTTTTTTATTTTCCCACTGTACAGCAAGGGGGTCAGGTTATCCTTAGATGTATACATTGCAGTTACAGTTTTTTCCCTTTGCTTCTTTTTCTTATTCTCCTTCTCCTCCTCCTTCTTCTTACTTCTCCTCTTGCTCTTCCTTCCTCCTCCTTCTTTTCCTCCTTCTCTTTCTTACTAAAATAGGGATAAAGCTGCATCTCATTATGGTTATTTGCATTTCACTAATGAGTAATGATGTTGAATAGCTTTTTATATGCCACCAATATATATTCTTTGGGGAAATGTCTTGCAAATAATTTTCCCATTTTTAAATCATGTTGTGTCTTATTATTGTGTTCTAAGAGTTGTGTATATACTCAGTAGAAGCCTATTGCAGATATGTGTTTTGCCCATATACACTCACAATCAGGGGCTTATCTTTTTACTTTCTTTTAAAGTGTCCTTTGACGAGAAGATATTTTTGGTAAGGTACAACTTGTTAATTAATTTTATTTTATAATTTTTACTTTTTTGTACTACCTAAGAGTTTTTGCCTAGCCCAAGGTGATGAATATATTTTTCTGTTTTCCTCTACAGTTTTATATTTTACATTTAGATATAGAATTCTTTTGTACAAAGATTTAAATATTAACATTCCACATTTTTAAGGTCATCATTTCTCCATTGCATTACCTCATCCCCTTTGCTAAAAAGCAATAGTGTAGATCTAGTCCCAGATTCAGTAGTGTGATCAGTTTATTGATAAGTATGTCACATTATGCCAGAATCACATTTCTCTGATTACTCTGGCTTAATAATTTTTGAAATTAAGGTGTGTAAGTCCTCTAACTTGAATAATTATAGTACATGGACTCACCTGGAATATGGAGATAGAGTGAAAAATAAAACAACAGCATATGGTTGGACCTTGAGAAATACTGAATTTACCTGCTAGACTTGATGTTCCAAAAGGTCAGGGCCTTATCTGTGTGTTCATCACTATGTATTCAGCTTTTGGCAAAATGTCTGATATAATTATCTTCCCAGATGATTTTTGGTCATATGAAACAATACAAAATCAGTCATAAAGTTTCTCAATACCTTTGGTTTTTAGCAGTATTTTGAAAGAGCTGTTTCAATATTAATGACTAGGAGTTCCCTCATGGCATAGGAGGTTAAGGATCCAGCATTGTCCCTGCTGTGGCATGGATTTGACCCCTGGCCTGGAATTCCACATGCCACAGGTGCAGCCAATAAATAAATAAATAAACAAATACACAAATAAATAAAGGAGTTCCCACTATGGTGCAAGTGGACCAGTGGCATCTCTGCAATGCCAGAATGAAAGTGCCATCCCCGGCCTGGCACAGTGGGTTAAAAAAAAAAAAAAAAAAAAAAAGAATCCTGGAGTTCCTGTCATGGCTCAGCAGAAATGAATCTGACAGTATCCATGAGGATGCAGGTTCAATCCCTGGCCTTGCTCAGTAGGTCAGGGATCCCAGCATTGCCCTGTGCTGTGGTGTAGGTCACATAGTTGCCCTGATCCCAAGTTGCTATGGCTGTGGCGTATGCCAGTGGCTACAGATCGGATTCTATCCCTAGCCTGGGAACTTCCATATGCTGCGGGTGTGGCCCTAAAAAGACAAAGAAAAGAAAAAGAAAAAGAATCCAGCATTGCCACAGATCTGCCCCCTGGCCTGGGAACTCCATATGCTTGAGGGTGGCCAAAAACGAAAAAGAATAATAATAATATATATTTTTAAAAGCTGATGATTAAATCAAGTTGAATCACAAGAGATATATTACAGGCCATTTGTGCACTTCTCTGGCTTGTGACTCTGGGTGTGTTTTTAACCTTCTTTATGTTTTATACTTATGTGTGGAAATAGTTGTGTCCATGTCACTATAAATGTATGAGTGTATGTACCAAGTTTAGACAACGACTGGCACAATTAATGATAAATTAATGAAAGCAATTACTATCAATACCATATCATTCCTATCACAGTCTTTAGTCCCAGTAAGTCCTCATTTAAGAATAAACCGTCAACTTCTATGGGGGAAAATGGAGAATAGTGGTAATGGCTAGGGACAGTGCTTTAATGCAAAAGTGTCTTCTCCTATACTGAACTGTTGCCTATTTTCCACTCTTCCTTTGAAACAACAGTGAGGGTGTCATTCTGCTGTGGTTTCTGTTCTCTTCAAAGGTGCCACCATTCTATTTATCGCTTGTATTTGCCTACCACTGGCATTGGGAAGCAGACGTAGTCTTCTCCACTATTACCTTTTCTTGGAGTCCAGATGACAAGCAAAGAAATCACCGGGAGTGATTTTGTGGGTAACTGGACCAAGCATGGGTGAGTAACAAAACTGAGACATCTTGAAAAGGTTATGATTCTAATAACTTTAGCCTATCTGCTAAAATAATAGGTAGCAAATAGAAATTTCAATAATTCACATATATTCCTGATGCTATGTAGTAGTATTTACCAAGCTTCCTAAATTACACTCAAAAGTTGCCCTTTGCAAAGATGAAAATCACATTACTGTTAGATAACTTGCGATTCTAACTCCTTTAATTTTTCAAATCATAGTGTAGAAAGCTGGATGAATAATGTATCCCTTAGCCAAATTATCTAGTCTATGCTTCTAAATTACTATAGACTAGTGATACCATTGCCTTGGTAGTTAATGGAATTTGTTTCTCATAATTGACCAATTTCTTTCAGTGAGTCTTACAAAGGGGATTGTCATCAGACCACAGAAGGTCATAAGGCATCTTCTAAGAATCCTGAGAATAGATTTTCTGAGAAGAGGAGGAGGGATTTCTGATGTTGGCATGCACCTAGATACTTTCAATCTGAGTCTTTGTCCATCTGTTAGAGTACAATATTCATCCAGTCTTATATGAAATGTCTTTCTAATAGAATACTCATTTTGTAGAAAAGGAAATCAATTGAAGTGTTATCACCTTGCTCTTATCTAGATCATTCTACAAACAGCTTTGAAATCATTTATGTTCCTAAAGGCTTTAGGCACTTTCTGTGGCAACCATTGATGAATTTTCAATTAGAGGAAAATGAGAAGCAAAGAAGTTTACATATATATTTTTTTCCTTGAATTCTTTTAGTATTGAGCAAAGAGATATATATAGAGGAGAGAACAAATAGGAACAGGTAAGTAACTATCAGAAAAATTAGGCATAAAACAGATGAAAAGCAACATATGGAGAAAGACAGTAATTATACTTTTAACTTTGCAAGGGCATTTTTGCATAGAAAACCATGTATAATGTGTGTCTATCCATATATGTAGCATAATTTACATATGGGAAATATAATTTCATGGGTTAATATTTTTGAAGATTTACTTTAAGTATTCAGTACTCAATTTTATTTTTTCGTCTTTCCATCTGCATAACAAAGGAGGGATCCAATAATGCAGTTTTAATTTTGTCTTATTTTATAAGCAACCATGGTTTTAGGCTTATTCTTTTCCATTTCTTTCAAGTTCTGTAAAAACATTACAGAAAAAAAAAAGTGAACCTTGGTTACCAGAGAGCCCAGTTCCCACCCACATTACATTTAGTGACTTCTCCCCTGCGTAGAGCAACAATTCAGAAGGGGGATAAAAAAAGGAAAATAAAGAAAAAAAAAAAAACACACATAGTTTTTAGCCTGTTCTCAAGTGTTAGAAATATTTACTTCATACTCACCTATTCATGAAGTACTTTGAAAGGGGATGCTCTGTGTCTTCAAACAGAAGTGCTGAATAATAATTTGTGAAGTCAAATGCATCTTTGAAGGACCATCCCCTTCCTTTGTACCCAGGTGCTCCTGACAACTATCACCTTGGTTATTGCGGTTCAGCCACTGTTCTGCTTCATGCTATGTGAGAGCTAAACTTTAATTTCTTTCCTGCAGCCTCTTATAATTTTATCAGTAATTGGAGTGCTTTAGAAACAGGAGAGGTTAAAAGAATAAGTCACAATGGAAAAGGAAGGCAGCTCATATTTTCAGCATTTTTATAGGTAGCACATACTTGAAATTGACATTAAAATTCTGCATTAAGACATTTATAAAAATCTTTCAGTATATATTTAATGATGAGTCTGCAATGTGGGTTTAAAAGTATTTATCCACAAGAAAATCTTTTAGTAAAAGTACCTGCATTTAGCATAATAAGGCACTTAGTCTCTACTCTCCTGTTGCTGACTCTTACCTCATGGTGCAATGGCCTCATGGTGCATTTTTCTTGGTTTCCTTTTAAGAATTATGTTAATGTATGGAAAGCAAACAATTCAGAGTAAAGTTAGATGTTAGGACCAAAGAGAGCTATAATTTTGGTGACAACACTGTTTATTTATTTAGAATAATGTATAAAATTAATATATTTTATCTACACAGAATTTTTGAATTGTAATATATGGAAATGTAGAAGTTCCAGCTGTGGCACAGTGGGTTAAGTATACGGCCTTGTTTCTGCAGCATCCTAGGTATAATCTCTGACCTGGCACAGTGGGTTAAAGGATTTAGTGTTGTGGCATAGGTCATAGCTGCAGCTGGGTTTCAATCCCCAGTCTAGGAACCACTCTATGCCCTGGGTGTGGCCATTAAACAAATACAAATAAAATAAAAGATAGAAATGTAAAATATACATGGAAATTTATGGATCTTATTCTTGAGTTCAGGGAATGGATATCAACCTTACTGTCATGGAAAAAATTAAATAAAAACAACTATCATTTGTGTATAGCCAGGAAAAGCCTCTGTTTTTAACTCTAGAAAAATAATACTTATCACAGATCATGTAATGCCTAATACATGCAACAGTCTAATATGTAGCAGAAATTGATTCTGATTAAGCATTCATAAAACAACACCTCAATATTTCTAAAAATTAGAACAAATTAGTGTGTTAAAATCTTTGTTGTAAACAATCTATAAATTTCTTGATCAAATGTCCAATAAATATATGTAATAAAAAATGTGCGAAACTTTCAAAATAATGTGATTTAAAACTTTGAGAATTCTGTCATACTCATTTTTAAAGGAGGCACTCTATTTTTGACAAATTTATATCCTGAAAAGAAGAAAATGTTTCTGTATCATTTAAGTGAATTTCATAGAAGATGACAAAACGTATTAGGAATGTTAAATTGTGATAATCAAATATGGTCATCCTTATTGGTGATGTTAAATTATGTCTAAAAATATGGATGATACCCACTTTCTCTCTCTCTCCATATATATATATAGTATAAAAATAATTAAAATTCTTAGAAAAGATTCATATATATTGGACAGTTAATTACTGGTAAAGAAATATTAGAATATAGCTTACCTTACCTGTGATATTGCGATAAAATAAGAAATATACATTTGGTTTTGTCCTCATTTTTGGCATTGAGCTCCTAAAACTCCTGGAATTTCCTAAGTGTTGAGAGCAATACAGATGCCTTTTGTTATGTTAATGAGATAACCTTTGAAACTCACCTAAGAAGGAATGCAAATTGCCAATGGAGCCAACCATAGGTGATCAGAGGGTAGAAACTTTCAGTCCCAACCTCAGACCTCTGGGATGGGAGCGGGACTGGAGACTGAGTTCAATCACCAATAATTTAATTGGTCATGCCTATCTAAGGAGGTGCCTATAAAACCCCAAAAGAATAGGATTCAGAGAATTTTCAGGTTGGGGAACCAGAACATTTCAACTCATGTACAACTATGCAGGGCCCCAAGCTGCAAAGGACAGAAACTCCTTTGTTCAAGACCTCCTCAACCTATGTATCTCTTCATCTGCCTGTTGATTCCTATCCCTGAAGATCTTTGGTAATAAATCAGTAATCCAGTGAGCAAACAACTTTCCTGAGTTCTGTGAGCCATCCTAGCAAAGTAATTGAAACCTAGGGATGGGTCATGGGAATCTCTGAATTGTAGATGGTCAGTCAGAAGTATAGATAACAGCCCAGGCTGGTGATTGGTGTCTGAAGTGAGGGAGCAGTCTTGTAGGACTGACCCTTTAACCTGTGGGATCTGACATTATCTCCAGGTAGACAGTGTCAGAATAGAGTGGAATTGTAGGACACCCAGCTGGTGTCTGAGAATTGCTTGGTGGTGGGTAGGAACCCCCTCCACATGATGAAATTGTGTCTAGGAGCTCAAAATAATACCTCTCCTGGGAAAGACGGTCATAAATTGAACTCAAACTATAAATTTAACTAAAATAGAGTTTCAAGAAGAAGTTTGTTCATTTGTTTAATTGTTTGAAATTGGGAGAATTTTAAACATATATAAAATCTTACTGGAACAATCCAAGTGTGAAAAAGCAAATACATATCAGAGAATGGATGTAATAAACTCTCTGAAAGAAGAAGGTCAACAAATTCATCATACACAGTGATTATCTTAGATATGTCCAGGGAAACACACATATATATTCACATATCTTCACACAAAGGAAGAAAAATATGTGTGGGTAAATGTTTTATAGACTTTATGCTATGAAATGCATGGAACAAAACAAACAAACAAACCAAAAATACCTGAGATCCGAGGTTATATATTGTCGCTTAGATTCTTTTCCTCTATGATTTGTACCTCCCTCATCCCAGCCATCATCCCACCCTCCACAACTTTCCAAAATTTTCTACCATGACATCTGGAATCTGTGGCTTAATACCAGCAAATCATTATATTTTTCTTTGAAGAGTCTCTTTGCTGTTTTCATTTAACAAAATCTGGTTTTCTGTAGCTTTCATTACTTATTTTATTGCTCTTACAAGAAAAGGGCTTTGCTTGGTTTGGTTTAGTTTGACTTTTCACCTGAATAGACCCTAAAATAGCAGAGATTTGCTGGCAGGGTACGTTTTACCCTACTTGCTCTTTACTGCTACCTGTAAATTAATCACTCTTCATTCAAAAACTCCTTGCTCTGGTCAACTAGGGATGTTCAGCTCAGTTCTTCCCAATCAGAAGTTTTCAGAACCAAGCTTGGTATCTTTCCCTGCATTGTGATCCATGACAGGCTGAACACCACACAGGCAACCCACCTAACAGCCTTGCCTCTTTAATACATGTAATCACATTCTAGAACCTGACATCACCCTAACATTTCAATTACCAGCATTCAATTCCCCACCTGTTTTTCTAACATTCAGCATATTATCTCTAGAAATAAGACCATTTTAACAAATGTGTGATTCATTGGAGTCCTCTGTTGACACAAAACAATCCTTTCTAACCATCCCCAAATCTGTAGATTTAGCGATTCTTCCTTTCCTAACCACCTTCTCTCATATATTGTCTTTCCCATAGTCATTTTCACTACCAAGTACAGTTACTTTTATTACTTACAATAATCTGTGCTAGTTAAAAATACGCCTTATCTTTTTTTATTTGGTGCTGACTCAATTGCTAGAATGCAACTGAACACAGGGAATTTTTCTGTCATTTCCTATTCCACTCTCAGGTTTAGCAAATAGTAGGCAATACAAAATATTTGTTATTAAATAAGTGAGTGAAGGAACTGATTGTCACTTCCATTCTGCCGAATATATTTAAATATGGAGGGTAGCCTACATTTATGCATTAGTTATGCTTAGAGTCAAACTATGCATTACAATTTCAATTGTGGGTTAGATCATTAAAAATACATAATTATTTTGGAATAATAGAGAAAACTATGTAATTTATTTTGTTCTTAAGCTTGCTATTTTGTAATAATGGTTTTCTTACTTAGTATTTATCAAAAACACTACTCATGTAAGCTTAAGGATATTAGAAGCAGAGAAGCCAGGATTTAAATTTCTTTGAAATTGTATCCTATTCTCTTTTAATTGTGCAAACACATTAAGTACTCTGAAAAATTTAAAAAGTTAATTTTGTCAGGCTAAATAAAAGGCTGGCATATGTGGTATGTGCAATCCATTTTCATGATCTCACGGCTGATCATACAGTGGACATTTATATATTTCTTTACATATTGTATGTGCAGAACTATGTAGCATGAACTGAAGGTGATTCAAGTGACTTTTCTTTTTTTAATGTAAGTAAACGTCATTAAAACTCTTGGTTTTCTCTAAAATCTAACCTCTACATAGATCCAATTCTATTCTTCCTGAGTTGTGATGTTCACAAAGCTAAGAATTTGGTGAAGCTTAAAGAAAGCCCTTAAAAATGCAAATTCCCTTAAAGCAAAATGTGCTTGTTTTAGGTACAAAATAAAGACATGGCAGGTATGAGATATCCAGAATAGATAATACTGTACAGATGGAGAATATTAAGTAGTAATGCTTTAGTTACATATGTATTAATATTATACCTAAATAAAACCCATTTGGCAAGATTATTTAGAGAATGTTATTCGTTCCTATATTGTACAACAAGCAGTGAATATAATTGTACAGATGACACCACCCACTGAAATATTATTCATAGTTCTCAACATTTTCTTTGGCTCTATTTCCTTATAATTATATTTTTTTGTCTTCTAATCCTTTCTACACTCTTTAATTCTTGCTGTCCAAAAAGAACCCAAACTCATCTCTTTCATAATAAGAAAAAATGTATTGCCTTTTTTCTGTTTTCCTCTGATTCATACCCAGGTCCTATGGCATACTGCATTTCATGACCAAATATTCACTTAAGGAAATAATTAAGAAAACTCAAATTTCTAAATGAATTCAGCTAGGCTCCTCAGTAACCTTCTTACATTCTTCCTTAACCATAGTAATGCACTGCAGTGATAAATAGTAAAATGGAAAATATAATGGCAGTAGTAATCACTCTAATAAGATTCGTTCAGATTTCTTGTATTGCTGGACTTGTTCCAGGTATGTTGCTTTTGTTAATTTCTTTAATCCTCACACTTATTATTGGTTAAAATGTAAATCCAGCTCTGTGGAAAGTCTCTCCACAGAGAGAACCTAGTTCCCTACCTCTTCTCTCAGGGCTGCTTTGCCATCTCCATGTAGTGTGCCTGGCCTTGCTTTAGTGGTGCATGGACACAGAGAGCTGTGCGATGATGCTGTATGATTGTGTCTTTAAGGGGAGAAGAAGTGAGAAAATAATAAGACTGAGAAATAAGACAGTGCAAATAATGTTGGTCTGTAAATAATGCTCATTATAGGAATTGCAGTATGAAAAAAAAAAAAAAGCTCTATCACAAATGAATTAGTTTCCTTGGCAAGTATCTTTTTTCCAATCAGGAGCCCCCCAGACAGCAACTTCCGTTCTGCACTAATGCTTTCTCTTCTACCATCTACTTGTTCCCTTGTTCCTTCCCTTCCTGCTGTACACACACACACACACACACACACACAGAACCCAAAGTGGAATTTATTAGGGGCTGGTTAATTCTCTCTCCATCCTCAAATCATTCTCGACACACTAAAGCTTTGAGTTAACAGGCACACTTTGTAGATATTGTGGGTTTGGTTTCAGACCAGCACATTAAAGCAAACATTGCAATAAGCAAATCACCCAAAGAATTTTTTTGTTTCCTAGTGCGCATAAAATGTATGTTTACACTATATTGTAGCCTAACTTTTTTTTTTTTTTTTTTTTTTTTTTTGGTTTTTAGCGGCTTCACTTGTGGTGTATGGAAATTCCTGGGCTAGGGGCAGAATCGGAGCTGCAGCTTCCAGCCTACACCGCAGACACAGCAACTTGGTATCTGAGCCACATCTGTGACCTACACCACAGCTCAAGGCAGTGCTGGATCTTTGACTCACTGAGCGAGACCAAAGAGCCAACCAGCATCCTCATGGATACTAGTTGGGTTTGTAATCCCTTGAGCCACAATGGGAACACCACTGTAGCCTATTAAGTGTGCAAAAATATTATGTATAAAAATGTACATAACTTAAATAAAAAATATTTCTAAAAAATGCTAGCTAACCCTCATTTGACAATGCACGTTTGCACTTATCTTCAATTTATGTTGAAAACACAGTTTATGCAAAGTGCAATGGAATACCTACATGGGAAGAGTGCAGTATTGGGGCTGAAAACACTTAGTTCTCATAGCTGTCTCTTCATAATCTTCTGTGCTCTTGTCACATGGTTTGTAATAGGCCTGCTGACATGGAAGTCTCCCACACTTTATTAATAAGAGAGAAATGATAAAATTTACAAATAGTCAAATTAATGTTATATATAGAATGAAACTAGTGCATTTTACTTTCTATGCAATTTATTTGTTCATCTAGTTTTAACTTTATGTAGTTTCCTGAATTAAGAACCAATCATCCTAGTTATGGCCAGCATACCACATTCCAGCATTTTACCTAAAATTTTTCACCAGAATATGACCTTAGTTGAAAGGTACCTCAAGAATGCCAGTCCTCAAGAATCCTGTTCTGTGAATCTCTTGGGAAGTAAAGACTTCATATTGAATTTTCCGGAAATGCTCATAAACACCTCAGAGAGACCTGGTGTCCACTCTTTATGGTCAGTATACTTAGATAGGCTAGTCTGATGGACACAAATCTTTAGCAGGCTCTTCTATCATTCATTCTAACGTGGCATTTGGTGCTGCACTAGCAAAAGATGTCACTTGTTTTAATGATGACATGTATTTTGTTCGATAAGTACAAATCAGTGTTTGATGATGGATGGTGATAGTTTGCCCCTCCCAAAACCATGTGTACACACACTAACAAACACACACACACACACACACACACACACAGTTACATTTAAGTTCAGTTGCTGGGTTATAGCTTGTGAAATAAAATTGCAGTGAGCGACAATTCTCTTATTCAATATCTTTTGGTTTTATATTTGTTGTTTAGAAATGAAGGACAGCCAAAGAATAGCTACCTTTCCTTGGGAGAATTTGACTGAGGTGTAACAACTTCTAAATATGTAAATAAAATGACTTCTCATAAGTTGTAAATTTTACTAAAATATGCAGTGGTGCACAGCTGAAACTTTTAATTCACAAAGAATCAAAAATCCAAGTTTGTTTTCATTATCAACCCTCGAAATAAATAAATTAGTCATAAATATAATTAATAGTAAAGATTATCCTATTCTGGTTTTAAATGAAATCAAACATTTGTGAAATCTAACTTCCTATTTGTTCTACTATATATTTCAAATATGTGTATATTGAAACAATTAACTATAAAATGCTTTAATCAGTATTGCTGTATCATATTTATTTTAAATGATTGTGGGAAGAAATCAGTTAATATTAATATACATTAAGAGAATCTAGAGTTTAAAATCTTAATTTTGAAGATCTCACAGATGGTAATCGTTTATAGATATGTTGAGAGACAAAAGTTAAAGAATTAAAATATGAATAGGAAAAATGATACAGATGTCAAAATACTAATTTCTGTGTAAATGCATTAAAATTAGAAGACAAATATAGTGAAATATTTATCTTGAGTGACGTATTTTCACTAAATATGTTTGGCCTCTATTGAAATGCAATTTATTATAGATTTTCATATTTCAGTAATATTATATGTTTAGTATGCATATTTCCACCATTCAGAGTGCTTTTAAAAATGATTTCTTCTTCATTTTCTCTCAGAACCACAAGAAATATATATGAAAAACAATTCAATGCTAATGTAACAACAAGGTTACAAATCTAAACACATATGTTGGAACAGAAGAGTTATAGTTCTCATGGTAACATTATATTATCAGCATTATTGAGCCTGCACAATGAAATATGTATTTAGATACCTAACTGGTAATTTAAAATAGCACATGTTATATATACTAAATGAGGATAAGTTCACCTCTCTAGGAGAACCTTAACTTATTTAGCTTTGTATTAGCATGTCTTTAATAACATCTCACTATTAGAAGGTTCCAGTGTACGTCTCTAGTCACCCTGTGCCTGAATTCTTTTGCCCTTTCTCTTCGTGTAAGAATTTATTATAAAAATAAGTACAAACGGTTGGAAATGTGTTGAGATCGTGTGTTTTATACATTACATTATTAGCCTCAGCATTTTTTCTAGGATAATGCTCAGCTATTACCATATTTTATGATAATTTGATAACTTTACATGTGATAGAAAAACAAATTAGATGGAAGCCATACCATTAGAGTGTCCAGATGCAGAGCTTACATTCTTGAATCCTAAGTAAAATATTTATGAGCTTATTTAAATAATAATGAGATAGAATACACACAGTGCCATCTTTTACAAATTATGCCACATGTGTAATACCAGAGGGGCTGCTCATAACAGGAAACCCAGGCTTCCGGCTAAGAACCAGATTCCGTGTCACACAGTTCCAACCTGGTTATTCAACTGCAAAAACACGTTGCAATAGACTCAGATAACTTCTGACTTTTATAAAAGTATTTATTATAGAAAAACTTTTCATATGCCACCTTATGAGAAAATATGTATAGCAATATGTACATCTATACCATAACTATTTCAGTTCTTTGGTGAATCCTATCATTCCAATCCTATTAAAATTAATTTATAATGCCATTTCTAACATACAGGGTAAATGCTTACAAGCTCTCTCCCACATAAACTTTGAAAATGTTAACCAAATTAAGTTTACAGAGAAATAGTTATCTTTGGACAGCTTTTAATTAGAAATTTTTTTGATTTTTAGGTCCTAAAGCTATTTTGAGTGCTCAGTGAAGTGCTTGAAGTTATAAGATGATAAAAGTCACATTTTATCTTTCAGTGGAATTAGGATTGAAGCATTTATACATTTTATTTTCTGGCCAACTCCAATTGAATTGGACATAAATATGCCTACCATTTTGCGTTCCATTTTTTTCTTCTCCACATTAAATGATCAGGAACATAAACATTTTTATGTATTCACTTTTTCAGTGGAGTGTGTAACCATTTGATTGAAAAAGGTAACCATATGATACTCTCTTTCATATGTCTCAGTTGCATTTGCTAGAGATACCTGAATACTCAAGAGCAAAGAAAAAGGAAGAAAAAGAAATCAGAAGAATAAACATCCCATTATTTGTGAAGTATTGATTTATAGTCAGTAGCTTATACGTTGTTTAAAAGTTCATTTGTGACTTATTTAAAAAAATAACCTTGCATTAGTAAAGTACCTCAGTAAATGGGTGCTCAGTAAATGCTATTTTGTGGAAATACGTGTAAAAAAGGTAATCAAGTATTTTCATAATGCTTTGTAAACTGCCATGTAAGTGGATGGATTAGTAGTACATAAAATCTAAAATACCCTGGAAGATGCTCTTCAGAAATCTAATAAAGATATTTACTAGATTCCTTTTTCTTTTTTTTGCTTTTTAGGGCCATACCCACAGCATATGAAGGTTCCCAGGCTAGGAGTCCAGTTGGAGCTGCAGCTGCTGGCCTACACCACAGCCACAGCAATGCAGGATCCTAGCCACGTCTGCCACCTACAGCACAGCTCATGGCAATGCCAGATCCTTAACCCACTGAGCGAGACCAGGGATTGAACCCGCAACCTCATGGCTTCTAGGTGGATTTCTGCTGCGCCACAATGGGAACTCCCAGAATTTTTTTTTCCCTAGATTCTATTTAGATCATTGAATTTCTTTCTTTTTTTTTTTTTTTTTTGGTCTTTTTAGCATATGTAGGTTCCTAGGCTAGGGATTGAATAGGAGCTGTAGCCACTGGCCTATGCCAGAATCACAGCAACGTGGGATCTGAGCTGCATCTGCGACCTACACCACAGCTCATGGCAGCTCTGGATCCTTAACCCACTGAGCAAGCCCAGGGACCTTACTCGCAACCTCATGGTTCCTAGTCAGATTCGTTAACCACTGAGCCACAACGGGAACTCCAGATTATTGAATTTCTTAAACATTCATGCCCCCATCACAATCATGGCAACTTCTAAGATCAAGCTCACTTTGGTTTGTGTATTAGTTTTTTAATGCTGTTGTAACAAATTCCCATAACCATGGTGGCTTAAAACAATAGAAATGTATTATCTCGTAGTTTAGGGTGTTGAAATTCTAGAATGGGTGGGTGGGGCCCTGTTCCTTCTAGAGGTTCTACCAGACAATCTGTGCTCTTGCCTTTTCCAGACTTCAGAGGCACCTGTGTTCCTTGCCTGACAGCTACTTCTATTTGCAGAGCCAGTCCTGTAAACATCACCAGTGTCTCTCTTTCTTTCTGACCCCTGCTTCTGTCTTCACATCTCCTCCTCCCCATCTGCTTTCTCCCCATCTCCTCATGTTGCCTTTTCTGACTCTGGTCCTCCTGCCTCCCTCTTATAAGAATACTTGGGCTTACCTGGACCTTTGTAGTGTAAGCCCTGACAGCTGTTTTTCTCTTTTTTGTAATGCAAGTGAAGCATTGATTGCCAAGGCATCCACTTCAAAGATGGTTATCCTAAATAAACACTTTGCCAATCAGGGGACTAGATAAATATCCAGGCCACAACTTACCCCCACCCAAGATTCCTTTATTTTAGCAATCTTGGTTGATTCCCGTAATTGACTCTTTGACCTCTTTTGGTTTTTGTTTGTTTGCTTTCCACTTTTATGTTTCAGATTCACCAATGAAGAATGAGCCTGCTAAACCCTAGGCCTCCTACCTCCATACCAAAAAATATGACCCCCCCCCCTCCACCACAACCAGCTATGTGGCCTAAGGTGTGACGTGCTTTTCAGGACCTTTGTTTTAGAGTTTCCTGATGGTTATTTTCTATTTTTTATTTTTTTTGTCTTTTTGCCATTTTAGTGGGCCGCTCCCGCGGCATATGGAGGTTCCAGGCTATGGGTCTAATTGGAGATGTAGCTGCCGGCCTACGCCAGAGCCACAGCAACACGGGATCCAAGCCATGTCTGCGACCTGCACCACAGTTCATGACAATGGCAGATCCCCAACCCACTGAGCAAGGCCAGGGATTGAACCTGCAACCTCATGGTTCCTAGTCGGATTCATTAACCACTGAGGCACGATGGGAACTCCCTAGAGTTTCCTGATGGTTATTGCTGAGAGGGTCAAAATAAGAACCACCATTTTGTAATCCCTAGGCTGGAACGAACAGGCACAAAACATCCCATTTGAATAATCCAGAATACTCTTCTCATCTCAGGATCCTTAATTTAATCACATCTACAAAGCCCCCTTTGCCATGCAAGGTAAAAATGTTACACATTCTGGGGATTAGGGTATGGATATATTTGGGGAGCCATTATTCAGCTCTTAACAACTGGAAAGAGTTTAAAAAAAAACTGACAGGGCAAGAAGACATGGGTTAATTTTGAATATTTGGTAGGATTTTTATCTTAATATTCTTATTTTTGGATTATAATCTCTGAATTACAGAATTGGAAATTGGGCACATTGATAAAGTCCATGCACCCTGACAAATATTATGTAAAATTAAGTAAATCTATGTAAATTAACCAACAGAGAAAATCATAACAATGTGTGAATGAAAAATACTATTTAAAATATGGGTTTAGTATTCTTTTTGGAGTCTTGCAATTTTGAATGTTTTCTACTACTACAAAATGATAATTTTCAAAACAAAAAGGGTAAAGTGATAACTCTCAGATGGATGTAAAATGAACTTGTGTTAAAGATCTGACCTACCTCATTGTTAAAGAGGAAACCAGTCAGTTGTTAATCCAACTCAAAGGTGCAATCAAAGAATCATAAATTTATACCAACGAAGGAATGTTCAAATAAAGTGCAAATGAGAGTAGAACTAGCTTTGTAAACAGGATGAAGGTGGGGAGTAAACTGAACTTCCATCATAGAGAATGTATTTCATAATTAAATGAGAAATATTTATATCCAGTTATCTCCAATTTAGATCTATAAAATAGCCCAAAACCAGTGATCACTGAGAATCAGATAATCCGGATGATTGTATTCTAAACAATTAATAGTTTTCCACTGAAGATATCTGATAAAGGTTTTTTTTTCTTACTTCAGATTTCCTTATAAAACTACATTTAACCTCTCCTCCTTTTGCAGGTTTATGCCTAGTACATAGTAAGGGTGTCTACTTTATTTCTAGTATTATGAAAATTGATACAAACGCATTATCATTTTCAGAAAACAACTCAATACTTACACAGACTTAGTAACCTCAGACACATTCCGTGGGAAGGAAAACTTGCTTTATAAAAATTTAAAAGTTTGACAATTCCTTAAATTACTTTTACTTTCTAGGCCCTTAAAATGTAGTTTAGGGTCCTTCTTTAGAGAATCAAAACATCTAATAATAACACACTCTAATGATACTCACACTGTATGTGTGATACATAATATGATAATAATCATACTTTTCTTCAAGTTCTAGAAGAGAAGAGATGGGGGCTGGGCGTATGTCTGTTCTTTGCCTGGAATGTAGCAGCACTCATAAAACATGTGTAAATGGAGGACATTTCTGGAGATGGAATTTATTTTAAAGAATCTATATCAATTTGACTTCAGACTGTCCAAAAGTAATTCTGTATCCTTTCAGATTGTAGGAGTTTGAGTTGAAATAGTGTTAGGTGCCTTATTCCTTTTCTGTTGCTACATAACAAATTTAGTAGCTTGAAACAATAGTTATTTATTAGCTCTTCATTCTGTGGTCATAAATTTGGAGGTGGATGGGTTCTCTGCTCAGATTCTCCCGAGGCTGAACTCAAAGTGTTGGCTTGCTCGGAGTTCCCGTTGTGGCGCAGTGGTTAACGAATCCGACTAGGAACCATGAGGTTGCGGGTTCAGTCCCTGCCCTTGCTCAGTGGGTTAACGATCCCGCGTTGCCGTGAGCTGTGGTGTAGGTTGCAGACGCAGCTCGGATCCTGCGTTGCTGTGGCTCTGGTGTAGGCCAGTGGCCACGGCTCCGATTCAACCCCTAGCCTGGGAACCTCCATATGCCGCGGGAGCGGCCCAAGAAATGGCAAAAAGACAAAAAAAAAAAAAAGTGTTGGCTTGCTACACACTCTTATGCTCCAGGTCCTCTTCCAAGTTTATTCAGAATGTTGGAAAAATTTAATTTCTGTCATTGGCTCGGGGTCACTTTCAGGTCCTTGCCATGTGGCACATCCATCACCAGGGCAGCAAGGGAGAGTTTGTCGGGTGTTAGACTTCCCAGTGCCTCGTATCTCTTTCACTAGAAAGAACCCAGGTTCTTCTCAGGGTGGGCCTGATTGGGTCTGTCCGCCTACGATAATCTCCTTTTCATATTCAGCTGTGCAATAATATAACCATTATCATCCATTGCTTTCAAGATATTTTTGTACAGTGAATTTTCTCCAAATAGTATAGAAAATTTTCTGACATTCAAAGGAAAATATACTGCTTTAGCAATGGTGATCAGAAAATAGAACACCTTCATTAATTTCCCACCTCAGATTTTTAAAATTTCAGTTTGAGTGTATTGAATTGTCTGACAGAATTCCCGCATTGTTCATAAAACCTTTTTTCTAATTATACTATCTTATCTTTTTCAAGTCTGTGTGTGTCTGATGCAAGCATGCCTCTTACTTATTTTTTGCCAGATTCTTCATGTATAAACAAGAATGCTGAAGAGTATATCATAAATATGTACATGTACCATAGTCAAATAAGGTAATGCTCATGTGCAAAACATAAGATTCTTCTATTACTCTTCAAACACTTGTGAATGTCTTATTGTGAAATGGTACAATACATATCACTCTGAATATAAGTTGCTACATTTCTTTCCTTCCTCCATCCAGGGTATAATTTTTTTTGTTACAATTAAAATGTAACTGTCATTGGTAACAGAGTTGAGAATATCCACTCTAAGTAATGCATCACAGATTGAAAAACTACGTCAAGAAGTAAAATTTCCAAATCATGATTGCAAAATTATATTATTAAAGTCTAGGAACAAGTGGAATCTAGTTTCTTTAAGATTATAATTATGAATGTTAATTTATCCCCAAACTGATTTGAGGATTTATAAATGAAACACAGGGATGTTTAGGGAAACTGACAGTGTAATATTTTCAATTGCATATTTTTGTTGTTAACATGAGAAATATAGAGTTATCTTGACAGACCTGGTCTGCTATAATATCAGATAGGGACCAGAGGGAATTGTCTGTCTCATGCTTTCATTAGAGTGTTGTTTAAAATCATATCCATTTTTGACAACTACCAGTGTGTGTCTCTAATACTTAGAAAAGTCATGTTATATTATCTTTAAATCCCAGACACCTTATGTGACTTTAAAGACTTATGTAGTCTTTAAAGACTTCCTTTTCTTAGATCATATAGGTACTTTTGGTTAACTTTTCATATTTCAATATAGCTTTATTCCGGCATTTAGCATGGTTCAAAAATCATGCAGGTTTGAAAACAATGAATTTCTGGGGGCTATTTTTTTTTCCTTTTCTCTTTTAAAAGCTTGGGTATTGTTAATATCAACAGGGAAAAGAATTACAGTGAAACATAAAGTAGAAATGTACTTTTTGTTCTTTATAGGTAGCTGGCAGTGGTTCTCTTAATTTACCATTGTCATAAAACAGAAATGACAATGCTTTTCCTAAAAGGGGAAAACATATTTTCTAATAGTGGATAGGCCAAAGTGGTAATATTTTTAATCACAAATCCCACTTAAACAGCATGAGCCCAGATAAATGTATCAGAGCATGTTACTATGTGAATTATTGTCTAAGCTCTCAGTAGCTTACTGTAGGGAGAACAGGTGGTTTGAGTTTATATCTTTTGTGCTTCTCAGTTATTGATGTGGATTATATGAGAAGATAATTGGCAGGGTTTTTTACATAATTGATATAAAATGCTGTTTAGGATCTTCTCTGATTGGTCAAGTTTCAGAGACATCTGGGACACCAGTCTCATGGATTACATATGGAAAAGATATAACTTTCAATCATCTGGGTGCTAGCAGCAAACTACTGTAAGCCTGTATAATTTTTCTGTGCATTGGGAAAAAAAATAGGTTTGGAAAACTGCTTGATTCAGAACTGAGGAACTGCTAATTAAAAAAAATATATTTATGCCTTTTTTCTTTATTTTTCCCTACATAGAAGGGTAGGAAAATAGGTAAAAATACAAACCCAATTTAAAAGGAAGAATAGATGAGTAGAGCGTCTTAAAACCATGTTAGTGGCAATCTGATATTTCTCCTTAAATACCTTTCTTCAACCTGCAATATCTTACATGTATCATCATCTGACTGGAAGATTGAAAAACACAGGTGGAAATCTGAATAGTGATTATGTTTATAATAGCAACCGGAATTGCCTAGCAGCACCTACTTAAATAGACGAAATGTATATCTGGTATCTCCTCTTTTCTATGTCCTCTATTCCCCTCAATCAATCAACCAAAGTGTTTCCCATAGGTAACACATTGTTATTATCATACAAATCACCAAATTCTGTATTTATGGCCCCCAACTAGAAATTTTGCCTCTATTATTTTTCTTCCTATTTTCGAACACCATGCTAAATTTAGTAATAACAAATAAATAGAATATTGACTACAGACAGGTATTTGACAAATTTTAAATGCACAGATTTCAGGAAGTTCAAACACACACACACACATACACAGATAGATACATAGAATAATAGATAGATATTTTGATCCCAATGGCAACGTTTCTTAAAAGGAGTATATTTGGGTGTTCCCACTGTGGCTCAGCAGAAACGAATTTGACTAGCATCCATGAAGAAGCAGGTTCGATCCCTGGCCTCACTCAGTGGATTAAGGATCCAGCATTACCGTGAGCTGTAGTGTAGGTCGTAGATGCAGTTCAGATCCTGCATTGCTGTGGCTGTGGTGTAGGCAGGCAGCCATAGCTCCAGATCTGACCCCTAGCCTGGGACCCTCCATATGCCCTAAAAAGACAAAAAAAAAAAAAAAAAAGAGTGTATTTCAGTTTTAGAGGCCAGATATAAATTCAAAAAGAATAATGAGTCAATTTATGTTTACTAAAGAAGTCAGGTCTGATGGATTTAACTTTTAGGTACCTTGATTACTATGATAGTATAGGTCAATTTTAGTCAAATTTTTTAAATGCCCTATAATGTCATTATAGATACTGCTGGAAACACACGGTGTGCTCTAACTGGGTATATTTACAATTTTACATCAACTATACTCAAAAGTGATGATGATTATGTCATCCATAGCAAACCACATGGTTCTGCCCTCGAAACTGTAGTACCAAAATGTACATTAATTAACTTGTATAAGCAAAAAAAAATTCTGGTTTTCCGGAAAGCATACTGATTCTACACTTTCTTCCACTTTCAATGTCTGTTTCCCCTAGATTTTTTCCTGTGGTCAAGCCTTTTTTAAAGGACTAAGTAAGTAGGTTTTAAAAATCATACTATCTGCAGGTAGAATGCCATATCTCTCTCAATGCCTAGGTTTTAAAGTTTTCTTAAGAACGTTATACATTTTCTCTATCCACTTAATTCTTTACAGTTCATAGCTCTTTAATCTCTTGCAATCTGCTTCTAGCCAGAATATCTATAATGTACTATTCTTAATGTCTTGTATTCAATCATTAATAGGCAAACAAATAAATGGAAAAATATGATCCAAAGTCTAGAAAAAAAGGTAGTCAGTAGAAACAAAACCAAGTGATTCTGATCATAGTTTTAGTCGAAAAAACTTGGTCCCATAATAAAATATAACACAACAGAAACGTGGATTTCTCACTCTCCTGGATGCTTTTGATTAGACAGCTCTACTGAGCAGCTCTCCTCAAGGAAGGTATTCAGCAATCCAAAGTACTTCCTTTTTTTTTTTTTTTAATAGCACTTTCCCCAGAGATGAGAAAAACAGAGGAGTAAGGAGCATGTGTGGAAGTCGTACACTGACTTCTTTCACTTCTGTAAAACTTGCCGTTGCCTGGAAGCCAGAAGCATGACCAATGTCAACTACAGGGAGGTTGGAAAATGTATTTCAGTGGAGTATTCAGGAAGAATGTAGTTAAACTTGCTGAGCCTCTAGCTAATTTCTGCCACTCTCTCCAAACTTTCCTTTTGCTGCTTTTCCTTTCATTGAACATAAATAAACATTTTCCTTAACTCACATTCTAAGACTTCTCTTCTCCCTTTACACTCTTTCTCAGATACTAAATTTTTTAAAATATATACACTGGCTAATTTTGAACGGACCAGAAGAATGATTAGTTATGCGTATACACATTTAAATAGGACAAAATCAATTTGTTAATTGGTTTTTGTGTAGATAAAAATCTACACTTTGTATAGGTAACTTAAAATTTATATGCATGGATGGGCAAAATTTCTCCCAAAGCTGAGATCTCACTATTCTCTAATATGTACCTTTGAGCTCTGTCTTACATTCCCTCCATTGTCTGTCTGATATTTTCTTTAACTGTTCTGCCTCTTCACCTGGAAATCTCTCTAGCAACTTAAGCTCAGTGTGTTCAGAACTAAACTCAACTCTCCAACAAACCTGTTCCTTGTCCTTTGCTCCATAAATAACAAATAAGATAATGTCAGATTTCTCTAATTCAGACTCAAAACTAGAATTAAATACATTCCCCTTTTCTTCTCCATTGTCAGGTTCCAATTAGAGTCAATCTAATTCCCAATTTAACATGATATTTTAAGGTTTTATTATAATTTAAACAGGTATATTTGAGAGCATTGATATTTATAACTCACTTGCAAAAATTTAGAATCTGGATTTCTTTGAGAATTTCTAATTGCTTAATTATATTATTAATTAAGCTATTAGAATTAACTATTATTTATATAGTACACTTTGATATGGAAGTTTTAGTTGATTACAAATTAATCATAATTGAAGGATGCTGCATAATTGTTAATTCAAAATATAGTGTCATCCTTAAATAAGGTGGTAATCACATTGAACTTTGTATTCCTTACACCTTACGAAAAGAAAAGTTGACAGTCTGAAGTAGGGCCTTAAAAGGGTTACCAGAAGGCTGAAGAGCTGGAAAATACAGTAATATAGTGAACACCAGAAGTAGCCCATGTTATTTAATATGGCAAGTAGAAGACATAGGCATTGCTGATAGATCTCTTCGAATATAAAAAAAAAAAATATGCTTTGCCAAAGAGAATACATTTATTATATTCTGGAAAGCAAAACTGGAATACATAGGTATGAAATACCAGGAAATTATTTTTTTAGACTAAGAAAGAATATTCCAACAGAGCCTTTCATAAATGGAATGGCAGCTTTATAGATATTCTTCATTCATCACCGAAATTGTTTGGAGAATAGATTATCTCATTTAAAAAGTTCCTTCTAAAGTTTTATAATTGTATGCATATATGTCAGTTTAATAATGGATAAAATGTAGGAAGAAATACTTTAAATAAAAATACCATTTTGCACCAATGAGTAGTAGGACCTAAGAACTCACTTTTTTTTTTTTTTTTTTTTTTTTTTTTTTTTTTTTTTTGTCTTTTTGCCATTTCTTGGACCGCTCCCGAGGCATATGGAGGTTCCCAGGCTAGGGGTCGAATCGGAGCTGTAGCCACCGGCCTACGCCAGAGCCACAGCAACGCAGGATCCGAGCCGCGTCTGCAACCTACACCACAGCTCACGGCAACGCGGGATCGTTAACCCACTGAGCAAGGGCAGGGACCGAACCCGCAACCTCATGGTTCCTAGTCGAATTCGTTAACCACTGCGCCACGACGGGAACTCCAAGAACTCACATTTTTTAAATTTATTTATTTATTTTTATTTTTTGTCTTTTTGGCATTTCTTGGGCCGCTCCCACGGCATATGGAGGTTCCGGGGCAAGGGGTCGAATCAGAGCTGTAGCGGCCAGCCTACGCCAGAGCCATAGCAACGCAGGATCCCATTCGCTTCTGCGACCTACACCACAGCTCACGGCAACGCCGGAACCTTGACCCACTGAGCAAGGGCAGGGATCGAACCCGCAACCTCATAGTTCCTAGTCGGATTCGTTAACCACTGCGCCACGACGGGAACTCCAGAACTCACATTTTTAAGTGATGAAAATAAACTCTATCTGCAATGGAGGAAGGCTAGAGCATATGTGTAAGAGAGATCCAGAATATTGACCTATGTGTTCTAACTCTCAGTAGAATACACTGAAGTAATAGTAAGCAACTAATATACTGGCTCTTAAGATAAATCAAACAGAACTGGGGTCCAAATCCAGGGTTGATCAAAGGAAATAAGATCTGTAAAAGGACATTTACCCTATTTGAAGATATAGTCAAGTGATCTTTACAAGGAAAAATACTTGAATGCTGTGGGCCTTTATTTGAAATACATGTTATTCTCCATGTATATTGTAAATAAGACTTTATACTAGGATGTCATACTCTTTCACATTTTATCTATGTATAATAATGTATCTTCGGCCATCCTTAGCTATTCTGCACAGGACTCATTTTATAGGATGTCTCCTGATGAAAATATTAATGTAATTAACATAATTAATATATTCATATAATTAATATTAATATTAATTAACTTCCTCCAGAAAATTGTTATATTAATTGCATAAAATTATCCTAGGACATACTCAATACTGGCTCAACAAGATAAACTGAATATTTTTGAATATTTTTTTACATGTACCCACATCCACTCTTCTATTTTTAAAATTTTTAAATGATTTTTGTTTTTACCACTTTTAAAAAATTTTAGCATTTTTTATTTTTTCCATTATAGCTGGTTTAGAGTGTTCTGTCAATTTACTACTGTACAGTAAGGTGATCCACTTACACATACATATATATATTCCTTTTTCTAACGTTATCATGCTTCATCATAAGTGACCAGATATAGTTCCCTGTGCAATACAGCAGGATCTTACTGCTTATCCATTCCAAAGGTAATAGTTTTCGTCTATTAACCCCAAATTCCCAGTCCATCCCCCTCCATCCCCCTCCCCCTTATCAACCACAACCCTCTTCTCCAAGTCCATGATTTTCTTTTCTGTGGAAAGTGTTCATTTGTGCCCTATATTAGGTTTCAGGTATAAGTGATATCATATGGTATTTGTCTTTTTCTTTCTGACTTACTTCACTTAGTATGAGTCTCTACTTCCATCCATGTTGCTGCAAATGGAATTATTTTGTTCTTTTATAAGGCTGAGTAGTATTCCATTGTGTATATATATATACACCACATCTTCTCAGTCTATTCATCTGTCAATGGACATTTAGGTTGTTTCCACATCATGGCTATTGTGAATAGAGCTGCAATGAAGATATGGGTGCATGTATCTTTTTCAAGGAAAGTTTGTCCAGATATATGCCCATGAGCTGGATTGTGGGATCATATGGTAGTTCTATATACAGTTTTATGGGGTACCACCATACTGTTTTTCACAGTGGTTTTCACAATTAACATTCCCACCAACAGTGCAGGAGGATTTCCCTTTTTACCACACCCCCTCCAGCATTTGTTATTTGTGGATTTATTAATGACAGCCATTTTGCCTGGTGTGAGGTGGTACCTCATAGTAGTTTTGATTTGCATTTCTCTAACAATCAATGATGTTGAGCATTTTTTCATGTGCTTGTTGGCCATCTGTATATCTTCTTTGGAGAACTGTCTCTTCAGGTCTTTTGCCCATTTTTTCAATTGGGTTGTCATCTCTTTTGCTGTTGAGTTGTATAAGTTGTTTGTATATTTTAGAGATTAATCCCCTTCAGTTGCATCATTTGAAACTATTTTCTCCTGTTCTGTAAGTTGTCTTTTTGTTTCCAATGAGTTTCCTTTGCTGTGCAAAATCTTGTCAGTTTGATTAGATCCCATTTGTTTATTTTCCTTTTTATTTTGGTTGCCTTGGGAGACCTGCCTGAGAAAGCATTTGTAAGGTTGTTGTCAGAGAATGTTTTGCTAATGTTCTCTTCTAGGAGTCTTATGGTGTCTTGTCTTACATTTAAGTCTTTAAGCCATTTTGAGTTTAATTTTTTTTGAATATTGTGAGGGTGTGTTCTGATTTCATTGCTTTGCATGTGGCTGTCCAGTTTTCCCAGCACCACTTGTTGAAAAGACTCTCTTTTTCCCATTTTATACTCTTGCCTCCATTGTGGAAAATTAATTGACCATCTAGATTTCTTTCTGGGTTCTCTATTCTCTTCCTTTAGTCTGTATGTCTGTTTTGGTACCAGTACTACACTGTCTTGATGACTGTGGCTTTGTAACATTGCCTGAAGTCTGCTTGGTTTTTGTTTCTCAGGATTGATTTGGCAATTCTGGGTCTTTTGTGGTTCCATATAAATCTTTGGATTGTTTGTTCCAGTTCTGTGAAAAGTGTCCTGGGGATTTGATAGGGATTTCACTGAATCTGTAGATTGCTTTTGGTAGTATGGCAACCTTTACAGTATTGATTTTTTCAACCCAGGAGGATGGAATATCTTTCCATTTCTTTGAATCTCCTTTAATTTCCTTGACTAATGTTTCATGTTTCTCAGCATATAAGTCTTTTACCTCCTTGGTCTGATTTATTCCCAGGTATTTTATTTTTGGGGATGCAATTTTAAAAGGTATTGTATTTTTGTATTCCTTTTCTAGTATTTCATTATTAGTATACAGAAATGCAACTGATTTCTGAGTGTTAATCTTATATCCTGCTACTTTGCTGAATTTGTTCATCAGTTTGAGTAGTTTTTTGGTTAAGTACTTAGGGTTTCAATATATAGTATCATGTGATCTGCATACAGTGATAATTTTACCTCTTCTCTTTCAATTTGCATATCTTTTATTTCTTTTGTTTGTCTGATTGCTGTGGCTAGGACTTCCAATACTATCTTGAATAACAGTGGTGAGAGTGGGCATCCTTATCTTGTTCCAGATTTTAGTGAGTATTATATTTGCTGTGGGTTTGTTGTAAATGGTTTTGATTATGTTAAGGTATGTTCCCTCTGTACCCACTTTGGTAAGAGTTTTGATCATCAATGGATATTAGACTTTGTCAAATGCTTTCTCTGAATCTATTGAGATGATCATGTGGTTTTTTACTTTCCTTTTGTTAATGTGTTGTATGATGTTTATTGATTTGCATATGTTGAACCATCCTTGTGACCTTTGGTTGAATTCTTCTTGGTCATGGTGTATGATCTTTTTTATATGTTGTTGGATTCGGTAGGCTAAAATTTTGTTGGGAATTTTTGCATCTATATTCATCAAAGATATTGGCCTATAGTTTCCTTTTTTGGTAGTATCTTTGATCTGGTTTTGGTATTAGGGTGATGGTGGCATCATAGAATGTCTTTGGGAGTGTTCCTTCTTCTTCAACCTTTTGCAGAAGTTTAAGGAAGATGGGTATAATTCCTGCTTTGTATGTTTGGTAGAATTTGCCTGTAAAGCCATCTGGTCCTGGAGTTTTATTTGTAGGGAGTGTTTTTATGACATATTCAGCTTCATTTCTAGTGATCAGTCTATTCAGTTGATCTCTTTCTTCCTGATTCAGCTTTTAGCAGGCTGTAAGTCTCTAGAAAGTTGTCCATTTCTTCTAGGTATTTAAATTCATTGGCATATAATTGTTCACAGTATTCTCTTATGGTTTATTGTATTTCTACAGCATCCATTGTGATTTCTAGATTGTCTTACTTTCCTTCCCCACATTCTATGATTTTTAAGTCCTTTTTTACTATCTTCATGTTTGGCATTTTGCTATTCCTTGTTTTTGTCATCACTTTTACAGTAGGTTTTTTGTTTCTCCATTTTACATATGTATGCTGTCTTATTTAAGTGATTGCTTTCCAATTTTGTTTTCCTCCATCTATTTCTTCTTACTTCTTTTTTTATATACAGAAGCCCTTTCAGTATTTCTTTTAGAATGGGTTTAGTATTGCTGTACTCTTTTAGCTATTGTTTGTTGGAGAAACTCTTTATTTCTGCTTCTGTTTTAAATGATATTCTTGCTGGATAGAGTATTCTAGGCTGCAAATTTTTTTCCTTTCAGTGCTTTGAATATATTTTGGCACTCTCTTCTGATCTATAGTGTTTCTATAGGGAAATCAGCTGATAGCCTTATAGGGGCCTTATAATTAACTTTTTTTTTTTTCTCTTGCTGCCTTGAGAATCCTCTCTTTAACTTTCCCAGTGTTTATTATAATATGTCTTGGTGTGGGTCTGTTTGGGTTCAACTTGTTTGGGGCCGTCTGTGTTTCCTGTATCTTGATATCAGTTTCCTTTAGATTTGAATCATTTTCAGACATAATTTCTTCAAATATATTTACAGTCCCCTTTTCTTTTTCTTATTCTAGAATTCTTATCATACATAGATTGGCCCACTTTATATTATCCCATAGATCTCATATTGCTTTCATGTTTTTTCATTTGGTTTTCTGTCTGTTGACTGATTGGGTCATATGTATTATTCTATTTTCCATGTCTCTACTTCATTCTTCTGCTTTATTCATTGTTCTCTTTAGTGCCTTTAGCTCAGTTTGTGTCTCTGCAAATGAATTTTCTTATTTTTCTGTTATATTTTCTAGTTCCTTTCTAAAGGAATCTGCATTACTGTTCATATGCACTCCTAATTCCTTGATATTCAGCCTTAATTCCTTCAGCATCTTCACTATCTCCCTTTTGAACTTGGTGTCTATTAGACTGCAGAGGTCTGTTTCATTGTTTGCTGTGTTAGGTAGGTTCTCCTTTAACTAGGAATGGTTTCTGAGCTTCTTCTTCTTGCTTATATTTTTCGTTTGCTGTGAGTTTAGGGAAGCCAAACTGTGGTCTTGGAGGGCTACTTCTATGCAAGAGCACCTCTTTGTATTTTGTGGGGGGTTACTATTTATTTTTGGCATGGGAGTTTGGATATTTGCTGTCTCTTTCTTTGGTGTTAGCAGTCTATTATCTCCAGGGTGCTGAGTGTGTTTCCAGGGAGAAGGAAGCAATGGGTTGGGCTAGTAGTCCTAGGCTACGTTCCTGCAGGTCCTTGATGGGCTCTTAACAGCAGCAAGGACCTGCAGGAAGGTGACACAGGCTACTCCTATTACAGGGCCCTGGAAAGTGGTAATGAGACTTAGGCAGATTTCCAAGGTGCCCAGAGCATTTGACAGTGGCAGCAGCAGCGTGTGTGAATTCCCAGGGGAGTGAGAGCAACAACAGGTAGCATTCGATTGCAATGCCTTCTGTGGTGATTTGGGCTGCAAGTGGTGCCTGTTCTCACATTATCCTCCATCATCTTCCATCACAAGTGACTAGATATAATTCCCTGGGCTATACAGCAGGATCTCATTGCTTATCAACTCCAAATGCAATAATTTTCATCTATGAACTCCAAATTCCCAGTCCATCCCATTCCCTCCCCCACCCTTGGCAACCACAAGTTTGTTCTCCAACTCCATGAGTTTCTTTTCTGTGGAAAGTTTCATTTGTGCCGTAATTAGATTCCAGATATGTGATATCATATGGTAGTTGTCTTTTTCTTTCTGGCTTACTTCACTTAATATGAGAATCTCTAGTTCCATCCCTGTTGCTGCAAATGGAATTATTTTGTTCTTTTTTTATGGCTGAGTCATATTCTATTGTGTATATATATCTCATATCTTCTTAATCTATTCATCTTTTGATGGACACATAGGTTGTTCCCATATCTTGGCTATTGTGAATAGTGCTGCAATGAACATATAGGTGCATGTATCTTTTTCAAGGAAAGTTTTGTCTAGATATATGCCCAAGAGTTGGATTGCTGGGTCATATAGCAGTTCAATATATAGTTTTCTGAGGTACCTCCATACTGTTTTTAACAGTGGTTGTACCAATTTACATTCCCACCAACAATGTCAGAGGGTACACTTTTCTCCACACCCTTTCCAGTATTTGTTATTTGTTGACTTGTTAATAATGGCCATTCTGACTGGTATAAGGTGGTATACAGATGACCAACAAGCACATGAAAAATTGCCCAACATCACTGATTATTAGAGAAATGCAAATCAAAACTATTTTATATCTTTAAAAATCATACCACAACTTAAATATATATACAGTTAATATGTTTACATATAAGTATCCTGTTTTCCATATGTAGATATGCATACTCACATAAAACAAATTTAGACAGTTATTTGAATGAGGGGAAAATCCATAGCCAGGTAACTTTAGTGTTAACACTAGCCTTTTCCTTCAGGATATTGGCATCTCCCTAGGGCTCCAGAGTTACTTAAGAACTCAATACATTCAAAACTACATCAATTCATTTTGTCAGTGGGGAAAATGACATAGCAAAGCCTGACTTTTGTACTGTTTTCCTATAGCAACAGATTTGCTATTAAGAGTTGAACAAAACATTGTGTACTTTACCTTCCTTTTCTGATAATGTACATTTTAAAATTCTTTGTTTTTCTCATAATAAATACTTTTTCTAACATGATCCTTCCTTTCTATTCAGCTATCCCACTCTATCAACTATTAGGGTAAATTGAACTTTGGGATATTTACAGCAGCATCACACTCATACCCCCAGCCCAGTCTTCCTCCCTTGTACACTTTTGTGAGTCCTGAGGTAAGTTTATCAGAAAATCGCTACCATCTCCTGTATCTTTGTCAGCTGGAACTGAAATCTAGACTCTTCCATTCCCCAAAGTCCTCACTCTCTCTATTCTACCTTCCAAGCTTCCCCTATCTCACATGTACTTTCTGTTGCTGAGCATTATAAAGCATGAGAGTGGCCGTTGGTGTTGTTGCATGATTAGGAGGAATGGTTGAGAGAGCATGTCCCAGACATAAAGTGGAAAGTAGTCCTGAAATCAAAGTAATGTACAGAGCCAACTGTTCATTAAAGGATCTGAGTTTGTAAACCAGAGAATGAGGTACAACCTGGTCTTTCCCTGCAGCTTCTCATCACATTGAGAAAGGCAATGTTTTTATTAAGGTAGAGCTGAATGTTTTATCTCTCCATCAAAAGGACAGTTCTGACTGTCTGTACCAAGTTTGGTTTCTCTTTTGTATGTTTCGGGAGAACACTGGCTTATTATGAGACTGTCTGCATATAATTTACTTTGATTACTTACATGATATGTTATGAACTCCACTTGAATAGGAACCCTATCTCCCTTATGTATCTCCAGCTCTTAACATAATGACTGACAAGTAGCAAAAGTTCAGTGAATGTTTGTTGAACAAGTACATAAATAAATGCATGAAAAACAGGACCTCTAATACATATAAAGAGCTGGTCCATACAAAGAAGCAAAAACCCAGGGAGGAAAAATCATGAAGCATAAATGGAGTTTTAGATTGAAATGGGTTCTGGTTAAATAATTTTGGCAGGCACTGTTGTTCCAGATGGGCTTTTATTCACTGTGTATAGCATGGCTTGTAGAAAAACTATGTTCTTAAAGTCAAAACATGGTACATTCCTCTGAATAATATTCATTGAGCATTTGTTATGTGATCAGGTACTATGTACAGAATGCTGCATGGAACAAAATATAAAGATCTTGGAAAGGAGGCAGTCAATAGTCAAAACAAGAAATAAAAAGTAACTTGAAATTGTGATTAAAATCAAAGAAAATTATAATATTCCTGAACTTAGAGTGTTTAAAACAATACCTGGAGCAGAGTAGAGCCTTGGTAATTATGTATTCAATGATAAAATAATAGGATAAAGGGGAAATTGTATAGAGTGTCCAAAGAAGTAGCATTTAAGCTTAGACCTAAGTGGAAGGGGAAAGAAATAGAAAAAGTCAGAGAAATCAAGCTCAAAATCACTGACATAAGAAATAGATTAGTATTCTTAAAGTCCAGAAGGCACGCTACATATACATTCCGTGAATACATCCTCAAAAGATAAAATACTGATGGACATTAAACAAGGTGGAAAATAATTTATTTACATTTTCTAAAAGTCATTTGTAATTGTTTTTAGTAATTGGTTTTAGAACAGATAAGATTGAAATGTATAAGACCTACATCTGAGGCTATTGGCAATTTTAACAAATGAAACCATCATGATTTGGTTATGGAGTGGAAATTTAGGTGATGAAAAGAGAGAGAGAAAAAATCATGACTACTGTGTATCACTGGTTGAGCACTATGAGGCTTCGGTTGATGGAAGAACGTCTGTGTGTGCGTGTGTGCTCAGGGGTGGGGTGGAGTAAGATATGGAATTGTTTAAAAGGTCTGTGATACCTTTGAGATGTCCAGGTAGCTAGCATTAGAAGAGTCACTTCAGTTAATGGTTTGTGGTTTTCAATGCCTAGCACCATCTTCTTTTATGAAAGTTCTTCCATTCTTAAAATTTTAAAATTGAACTCTAAAATTTTATTTTAGGTTGCTCAGATTATAATTTCCAGTAACCTTTGCCAAGGGTAATATGTGGAATATAAAATTCCTGAGAGCTTGGCTATCTGACAATCTCTTTATGCCTGTACTTGACCTATGAGATGCCTTAGATGCAAATGGTATGATTGAGAAATATTCTCCCCACAAAACTCAGTCCCATTGTAGTCTTTATTTATTAATTATTTATTTATTTATTTTTGCTTTTTAGGGCCACACCTGCGGGATATGGAGGTTCCCAGGCTAGGGGTTGGAGCTATAACCACAGCCCTATGCCACAGCCACAGCAACCTTGGATCTAAGCTGCATCTGCAGCCTACACCACAGCTCAAGGTAAAGCAGGATCCTTAACCCACTGAGCTAGGCCAGGGATCAAACCCACAATCTCATGGTTGATTCATTTCTGCTTCACCGCAATGGAAACTCCCCATTGTAGTCTTTTTAAATTTTGAAAAATATTTTATTTGAATGTGTTTAAATGACAAAAGTAACATGCCCTTATTTTAACAAATTCAGATGTAAAAGGAACTGAAAAGAAACATGACTCCTCCTCCCCCCAATACTTTCCTTCCTCCAGAGGTATCTAATGTTCTAATCCTTATTTCTATCATGTATCATATGTCTATAAACTACACTTTTGTTCATTTACTACATTGTTGTTTCACACTAAAGGTATGACTCTTTGTGGAAGTCTGTCCACTGGAGAAGGAGGATCAGGGAAGAGAGTCACGGAAGGAGGGCCTTGTGTTTCCCTGTCTATTTGGAAGTTCCCTCAATGGCTCTTGGGGTACCTGGGATCTTACACCTACTCTGTCACTAACTGGGCGTGAGGACTTTAACACCTCACTTTTCTGGGTCTGTCTTCCTAGTGCAAAATTTTGATTGTATTTGTGCAACTAGTTTTGAGCCTAGTTAAAATATATATGAAAATTTTGAAATTGAGTTTTGAATGATTATTTTAAATGAATACTTGAAATTCTTATTGAATATCTTAACATGCATTTGAAAGCATATCAGTCTCAGCTCTCTGAGCTCGGGTTTTATTTTTCTTTTTATTTATTTATTTATTTTGTCTATTTGTTTTTCCTAGGGCCGCACCCACGGTATATGGAGGTTCCCAGGGTAGGAGTTTAATTGGAGCTGTAGCTGCTGGCCTATGTCACAGCCACAGCAAGGCAGGATCCCAGCTTCATCTGCGACCTACACTGCAACTCACAGCAACACCAGATCCCTAACCCACTGAGCAAGGCCAAAGATCGAGCCCGCAACCTCATGGTTCCTAGTTGGATTCGTTAACCACTGAGCCATGACAGGTACTCTGGGTTTTATTTTTTAAGTGTCTGGACCTGAAATTCTAAGTGCTACTCTGTCAGGAGTTCTGAGCCTTTCTTTTTTCCTATCTTTCTTTCTTTCTATTTCTTTCTTTCCTTCTTCCCTTCTTTCCTTTTGTCCTTCTGTCTTTCTCTCTTTCCTTCTTGATTTCCTTCTTTCTTGTCTTTTTTTTCTATTTCTCTCCTTCTCCCCCTACTTTCCTCCCTTTCTCCTTCCCTCCCTCCCTTTCTTTCTTTCAGTAGCTTTATTGAGATATAATTCATAAACCACATGACTCACACAATTATGGTGAATAACAGTGTTTTTTGGTATGTTTACAGATAGGTGTAACCATCACCACTGTCAATTTTAGAACAATTTCTCATCTTTAAAAGTCCTGTATCCTTTAACTATCACCCACCTGTGTCTCTAACCCACCCAGACTAAGCAACCTCTAATCCACTTTCTGTTTCTATAGATGTGTCTATTCTAAACATTTCTTTTAAATGCAATAATGTGATATATGGTCTCTTTTGACTGGCTTCTTTAATTTCGATTTCACTTTGATATAGATGGAAAGGCAGCCCTTTCCAACAAGTACACAACCATTTGGAGTAAGTACACAGAATCTGCCCCTTCAGGAATCTTTTATTTCATGAGAGGAAACCTGGCAGAAAGTCCAGATAGGTTACTGTTAATTTATTTGATTGGAAGTTAGCAGCAATTTCTATGAGTTTTTATAATTTGTTTCTCCACAGGTCCTAGAGTTTGGCTACTTAAGAATTTTCAACATTTTTAGTTATTTTCATTTTATAATTATTACATTTGGGAATCTGGGAAAGTTATATCATACAGTGCTAGCCAGATGCCACAAGAGGCCTAAACAAATATCTTTAGATAACTGCAATCAATGTGCATTCTCTTGTCTCCATGCTTTTATACCACATTTGCAGTTAAAAAATAAAAACCTAGTGAGCCAAAATCGGACAATTTCTACCAGGCGTGCTGCTATTAGGAGACATTTGAAAGAATCACAAAGGAAATAATTGTAGTTTAAAGGTCATTATAAGATTTGAAGAGACACTTTCTATAGAACTCTGATCAGAAGTTTTTATTTTCCTTCAAAAGTCAGAAAAATTGATAAAACTCCTCCCAGTGCAGCAGTTCAGAGAGAGAGAAGGGCCTTTCAAAGCAGTCTTTTCGCCTATTAGAGAACAACTTCATGTTCCAGCATTCACAGGGATCCATGCGCTGATAAATAAAAACAGAAACAAGGCACATGAAGCATTCACTTGATGTTCTCTGTTCTTTAAAGTCTTCACTTTAAAAAAAAAGAGCAGACTAAGATAGATGCTTCTCTGCAATTAGTATCAATCAGTCCCAACACAGAAAGTGACCCATTCCATGGAGAAGTGGTTTGAATCAATCAGCAGGTCTTTTACTGAGGTGGGACACAGCAAAGGAATGGGAACTAATACAAAAATGCTGCATAAAAAGAGGATTTTGAAAAGGCCAGGACAAAAGTGTTTCTCCTGACTGCATTTAGTGAAACATCTTCATTCTTTCTTTGGGAAGAAAATTTAATAATTAACACCTGAAATATACTGTAGCTTATAGTTTGATCTGGGTGCCCTAAAGTTGAATAATTTTTATCTGTATATACTTGATTCTGCAGTTTGGGTTCAGTCCTCTTTAAACACTGGTGTGATTGTTGCTTTTGTGGTTGTAAAGGAATCTTTCCTCTTACTAATGGGGGGAACTGAGATATGTGATCTTAACTGACAATAACTTGAAAACTTAATATTTACAGTATGTAGGAAAGAAATCCTTACCATGTGGTGCTTAAATAAGGTTAATACTTGTTGCAGAATATATAGCATTGCATACTTTAACATTATTTTAGCATTACATTTCAGTATATGGGTCTGGTTATCAACAGTGCTCACATGTTCATTTCATTGAGATAATACATAGAATATGCTCTGATTTCTGGATGAGTTGTTTTCAGAATTGTACTGTCTTACAAGCCTGTTAACAAATTTTATTTTTCTTTGAAAAACATTAACAATAAAAATCATACAACAGCTACTAATAAATAGCTATTCTGCAGACTCTTGTGTATTATCTTCTAGTGTTATTCCTTTATACTTAGGTACAAAATCATAATTATGTTATATATAAACGTTTTTCATTTCTTATTCTATCATGTGTTTTATATATTATGAAATGCATTTAGTACATGACTTCAGGCGTCCAAGTTACCATATTTAACAGATATGTCAAAATTATGTAACCATCTTTCATACTCACAGCAAACACTGTATATTTTTGTTATAAGCAATATAATTAAATATAATTTATAACCCCATAGCTAATTATTTCCTTAATATATATTTCTAGAGCCTATATATATGAACATTTCAAAATATTTTGTTAGTTGTATCCAAATTGCCTTCAGAAAAAGGTATTCAATTTGCATATGCAGTTTGTTAAAGTAATTATCTCATTCCAGCTTCCACAGTATTTTGTATTATAAAAATAAATTGCTTTCTAATTTTATAGAAGCATATGGATTCTTTTCTTTAATTTTACTATCTTTTATTTCTTGCTAGGCTAAACTTTTTTTAAGGGTTATGTGTTAACCAGTCTATTTATTTGGTGAATTATCTGTGACTGCTTTTTGTTCATTATTATATTAGAGTACTATTTATTATATGATTTATTCACAAGGGGTATTTTGATTGAAATGATTAAACTTTAGCATCTCTGCAAGGGAATCATTATCCTGCCTTTCTGATATACTTCTGCTATACATAAATTGTATAAGCATCTATTTCCTTTGCTTTGTTTTCTTTTCTCTTAAGTTTTGGGTCTTCTGCTTAGAACATTTCCTCCAGTTGAGAACAAGTCACTAATGAACTATTTTTTTTAACTCTTTTTTTAAATTACTCAATGAATTTATTACATTTGTGGTTGTACAATGGTCATTACAATCCAATTTTATAGGATTTCCATCCCACAACCTCAGTACATCCCCCCACCCCCTAATGACCTATGTTTTTATTCTGTTTTTTTATGATAATATTATTTACATTTAATTATTTAAAGTATTCAGGGATTAGTTTGGTTTAGACTTTGAGGGAAATTGCTTATTTTCTTTTTCTCTTTACCTTCTGGCTAGTGATTTCACTGCTCTCTAAGACACAGATTTGAAATTCTCACATTTATACTTTATTCCTTCAATCTGCAGATGCATACAGCTCCCATGTTTTACTTAATTTATAATTATATGCAACCAAGTATTATGTATATATTATATGTAAGCCACAAAATATAATGTACTTTTATTGTGGAAAAGTTCAAATATATCTAGAAGTAAAGAGAAAAATGCAATAAATGCCAATTGCACATTAGACTGTTTTGACAGTAATTAATGTTCTACTGTCTTTTTTTTTGTCTTTTTAAGGCCTCACCTGGGGCATGTGGAAGTTCCCAGGCTAGGGGTTGAATCAGAGCTGTAGCTGCTGGCCTACACCCTAGCTACAGCAATGCCGGATTCTTAACTCACTGAGCGAGGCCAGGGATGAACCCACATCCTAGGGTTCATTACGGCTGAGACATGATGCAAACTCCTGTTCTACTGTATTATTTCATCTATTTCCCTCAATTTTATTGTTCACATTTTAGACAGAATATTTTCCCACTAACCAAAAAAATGAAAAAAATTCAACATTGGGAAAAATGCAAAAGCACCTGTATATCCTCCATATGTAGTCACTGCTTAATATGTGTTAATGTAACATTTGAAAATAAGTTGCATGAAACTTGTAGAAACCTATTTCATTCTGAAATATGTTATCATGTAGCCTCTTAAGGATGAGGGCATTCTTTCATAAAACCAGAGTAACATTTTACCATCCAAGGAATTAAACATTGAAACAAGATTATCTATTATAGAGTACTTTCCCAAATGAACTCATCACGTCTTTTTAAAGTCTAATATCAATTTGAATATGTGTTGACTTTATTTTAATTTTGATACTGTAAAATATCTTTTTAAATATCTTTGTTTTATTTTGAAGAATCTATAGTTTTTTTCTAAAAAAGTCACAGAAAGCTCAATTTGTATGATTAGTTTATATTAATAGATTCAGAGAAAACATATTTGGCAATACAACTATAGAGGTGATGTTATGTACTTTCTGTTGCATCATATCATAAAGATATATGTCAGTTTGTTTTATTGGTTGCACTAAGAATGTTTGCCTTGGTTAAGGTGGTATTAAACTTTTCCTGTAGTAAATTAATATTGTATTTCCCTTTGGAATTTACACTTAATTTGTGTGAGGCTTTGTGAATATCTTATTTGTTAATAGTTGTTGAAGTTATCAGTTATCTCAGTTGATTCAGGTATTAATTGTCTGAATTAGTTAACACACTGTTGGTTACAAAATGGTGATTATTTTCTTTCATCCCTTCTCTGTTATCTACCATTTTTCAATATACATAGGCTTCCTCCACTTCCTTCTATTTCTCCTCATAGTTTTTAATATCATATACTTATGAATTAATTCTCTAATCAAAGTATTATTAAAATATAATTATCATTATTCTTTTTGGTGGTACAATTTTCCAAGATTTGGCCAGTGAAGACCCTTCAAGTTGGCTGTAGTGTCTTTTGAAACATTTGGTTTTTGGTACCATCTTAATTTCATTCACCATAAGCTACTCCAGCCTCATTAAAAATATATATAAATATATATATATATTTTTTAACCCCCTCGGATATGTATTCAATACTTTCTTCAAGGAGCTCTAATTTCTTTTATTGGGGATGGTATTCAGTCCCATTACTGGATATGGTATTTTGACACCAAGATCTGGGTAATATGTATATTTACTACTACTGGTGTATCGTTTCTTTTAGGCTCTTTCAGTGGACACAAGTAAGGAGCAGATTTTTTAAAAGATCATGGCACCAATTTCTCTAATTCCAACTTAAACTCACAGAATTCTTCCTCTTCTTCTGTAGTTCCAGATGTTCACTTTCCTACTGCCACAAAGAGTATGCTGGTTCTTTGTAATATCCTATTATTTAATCACTTGTTGTGACCTACAATGTACACATAATATGTCTAGAGTCATTGTACTGATGATACTATTCCCCCCGCAAAAAAAAACACTACCCCCAAAAAATACTTAACTGAAAAAGTTTACAGTAATCTTGGAGATCATTTGTCTAACTACAGTTATACATATGATTACTATCCTCAGAAGTTACTTAAATTGATTTATTTTTGCATGTAGGGTGTGGGTCTGTGACTTTGCTGTGATTCACAGTATATGTTTAGGAAAATTTTGAGCTTTTTTACTGTTCAAGTTTTTGTTTTGCCTTTTTATTCTTTTGATTTTTTTTCAAATTCTATACTATATGCATAGCATGATGTATCTAACATCCACGGTCCACACAGAATGAATTTTGCTAAGATTTTTTTTTAAAAGAAAGAAAAACAAAGAGAGAATGCAGACAATGACAGACAAACACAACTGTAATCACAAATGTGTGACACAACCTAGAGTAGAATGTGAGAAAACAGAAACTGACTTAAATACCTACCTTGGGAAAATCAAATCTGATTAGACACTGTAAAGCCAGAGACCAAAGGAACTGAGCCCAAATACTGTTCTCTAGTTGGTAAATTTGTTTCTTACAGGGTACAAGTTAGCAATTCTAAAACTTCTTTTTTATATACCCTAGGGTTGATCAAATAAATAAATATTCTGAAGTTAATGAAAGCCAGATTTCTAAGGTTCTTTGTAACTTATGAGAAAGAATTCATGAATAAACAAGAGAGGAAGGCTAGAATGAAACATGTCATACTGGATTAGAGCCAGAGATACGAGCAGAATTCATGTTCAGCAGAACCAATTATAGATACCTGTGTATACGTAATTGTGCTGACATATGTGTGTACACACGTATCAATGTTCTGGCATATGTGTGTACCCATGCATTAGTGTACTGGCATATGTGTGTACATGCATGTTAGTGTGCTGGCATATTGTGTACACATGCATTAATGTACTGGAATACATGTGTACATGTGTGATAGTGTATTGACATATGTGTGTACTCATGAATTAGTGTATTGGCATATATGTGTACATGTGTGATAGTGTATTGACATATGTGTGTACACATGTGTTAGTGTACTGACGTGTGTTCGTGTGTGTTAGTGTACTGGCATGGATTTCCTAGCTTTGTTTCCTGAGAGGGCCCTCCAGCAGCTTCATAAAAATACCCATTACCTATATCTTGGTTTCTACCATTCCCAAAGAGAAACCAGGGCTCCTTGGCGAAATGTCTTGATTCTAAGACTAGGTAAGGGTATATACAATATGATACTGAAACATACACCAAAGGAGAAGGGTATTGAGTTCCACCTCCTGGTGCAGCACAGTAGGGAGCTGTGGTTGAAATTACCTACATAAATTACTGTAAGTTGCCTTTTCTTCTGTTCTTATTTGTTTATATCATATAGAGTTAAATACAAAGAATTAATTGGACTATAACACTATCATTGTTTATTTTTGTGCTCTCACTGTTTCAGATTGGGACATTTGGAGCCCCTTCCTATGGGCATATGTGCCTCTACCATGTCCCAGCCCTGTGCAGGAACAAGAGAATAGTTGGGTCTTTGGCCAAGAGTGTTTCCGTAGTGGCTCCCTCTCCACAGGGATGCATGAAACCAGGGAGAGGCAATTCCTCTTCCAGTATAAAATTACTTCAGGAATACCATTTCATAAAAAATAAAATAACACATTTCCAAGTTACTTTGAATCTAAATCAATTCTAATGGGTTTCCTTTTTTAATTGGTAAAAATTAAATATGTCTGACATTTTACTGTATCGTTTGTTAGAGTTTTATTGAAGTAAAACACAAATAAAATCTGTCAATAATGGAAATTTTACCAGGATGAAAATGATGAACAGCTGTCCTGATATAAAAAACTTTTATTCTAGTCAAAATAATTTTACTTCTTAAGTAATTCATTGAAAGATAAAAGATTAGATAAGTGTTCACTGGTAAAACTCCAAATTTCATAAAAGCCAGGTTATTTCATTTTAAACAAAGTATATTTCTTTGTTTTATTTTAAACAAAGTTTTAAATATAATAATGCCTAGAAAAGGGTGCTTATGGTGATGACACTACATATATCCATGAGTAAAATTGCCAATAAATATAATATTCATCTACTCATTATTGGAACTTATATTTAGGAACAATAAATGCTAATTATAATATTTGGTGCTTTAACTAAAGCATCAGCTGTTGATTAAAACTTCCCAATTACTCTCCTACAGCTACTCAATTTGCTGTATAAAAATAGATAATATGTTGTTTAAGCATGTTTTTCAAACTGCAGTCATCTCATAGTATATGTGAAGAATGGGTTGCAGGACCAACCCTGCCCCAGAAAATACCAAAACCCTAAGATGCTCAAATCCTTTTTATAAAATGGATTAGTATTTGCACATAGCGTTTTTACATCCTCCCATATACTTGAAATAATCTTTAGATTCTTATAATACCTAATATGATGTGATTGCTACATTTAGTAGTTGCTTGTGTATGGCGAATTTGAATTTTTCTATTTTGGAACTTTCAGAATATTTTGAGCTGCAGTTGGTTGAATCTGCTGATGTGGGATTTGTGAATATGGAGGGTCAATGTTATGTATGTTATCATTTGGCTTTCAGGTTTTTTTTTTAATTGTAGAATATAATGTACATGGTGTAGTCCACTGTTAATGAACAGTGAAATAAATTATTACAAAGCTAACATCCTTGAAACCATCATTAGTTAAGAAATAATACATTTTCAATATGCCAGAAACTCTTAGGATAACCTTTCCCATATACTCATAGTCCTTTAACCCATAGGCAATCTCTATCACAATGTTTATGGACATAACACCCTACTTTTTGAGAATGGTGCCTCCTAAATGTATGCACATTGTGCAATAGAGAATAGATTTGCTGTGATTTTAATATATGTACATTAAATCATCAAATGGGATTTTTTAATGATCGATTTCAGCCAGCATCATGGTTCAACTGATTTATGTCCTTGTGCATAACTGTAGGTTTTTTTTTTCATTGCTATATAATATTCATTTGTATATAAATGTAGAGGAGTATAAGATGGAATAGAATAAAGTAGAATACAAAGGAAAAGAAAAGAAATGAATTGAGTTACTGAGCAATTCCCTATATATGGCTAATAAGAGCAATGGTGACAACTTTTTTACTCTAATTTGATGCTCACAGTCAGAGGTTACTCCTGAGTATATTTATAGAAGTGGAAATACTCAATTAATAGGAATATAATCCTGAATTTTTTTTAGAAATGCTATACTGTTTCTATTGTAGTTGTTTCAGTGTACATTTTTAATCATCATTTGAAAATTCAAACTGTTCTATATTTCTGCCAATATTTGATATCCCAGATGTTTCTGCCTTCTGTTGTTTCTTTATAATGAGAATATTTTTGTGTAATTCTAGTGAATTAATAAAACTAAGATCGTCATGGGAATCCCAAATGTGTAGCCAATTAGTCATAAATGCTAATGGCCTAGGTACCCCCAAAGTACAACTGGCGTCTGAAATAAGGTCATTCTTATTGGAAACTGTCCCATTTAATTTGTGGGGTCTGCACTAACTCTGGGTAGTCAGTGTCATAATTGGATTGTATTAACCTTATTTTTGTTTTTAATGGAAATAATGGGACCTAATGATTGGTCAATATTTGTAGGATCTGAAAATCCCCAACGTATAGTCACTAAGAGCTAGTTGCACCTGAATGTAAGGTAAAAGTGATGGTGGGAGTAAATTAATCTATAGAGTCATTCGTACAAGTTCAAGATAAGAAGGAGGTGATTTTGAATACCTGTCTTCTAGCCCTGACAGTCTTTGCTTATTTCTGGGGTCGTTTTCCTATATTTTGAAAGAGTTTCATAGATGTCCTTTATACTTCGTTCCTTCACAAGCTTCTCCAGGAGGCACCTGTACCAGCCATAGCACACTGGTCATTTATGTCCGATTGGGTGCACCATGTCTTGCTAGCTAAGAAGCAATCACATTGAATCTTGTTATTAAAACTTTTCAGGTGCTCTCCTGACTTGAGGTGACATTTAAAGCACTATCGTATAACTTAAAAATCTCTCATGATTTGGATCCTGCTTATCTTTCCAGAGTTGTATTTTTATTCTCACTCAGACTGTGATGCCCCACCACTGAATTTAAGTTCTTCAAATGACCCATCATCTTTCTTGTCAAAATAAGTGGTTTTATCCACTCAAAATGTTCTTCACTCATCTATTTCCCTATATAGAAATATGCAAAGTAGTGGGTACACACTCTAATTTTAGTTTATTGCTAGGTAAATAGGTGACTTAGTAACTGCTGAGCGTTGTGGCCTTTAAATAACCTATACAATCTAGCCCTTTCTGAAAGTTTCCATTTTCTGTGATTATTTAAAAAATACATTGATTTAGTGAATCAATCCATAAAATTTGAAAAAAAAATAGATAAGTTAAATCCCAAGTTCTCTTAAGTATGTCATGACTATAATTTGACTTACACTTTTCCAACAAGAAAAAAGGTATCTCCAAGTTAATCCTCAGTCAACATTTCTCATAGGCTGTCACCCAGGTGTGTGTGTGCATGTGCGCGTGCTCTGTGTGTGTGTGTGTGTGTGTGTGTGTGTGTGTGTGTGTGTGTGTGGTCTAGTAAATGTCCTCCAGATAGTGTGATGGGTTCAGGGATTTGCTCCCTTTTTTTCTTGGCATTAAAGCCGTGGGTGTCCCCATGGCTATGCATGAGGAAGGCATCCCTGTGGCTATGTGTGAAGTTGAAAAGCTTTATTCTTGTTTTATAAGTTTCTTTTAGCATAGCAACATTCCGAGATGAATCTAAAAGCAAAATAACTTTTAAGCTTGGAGTTCTGCTATGAAGTTTACTTTCTTTGGTAAAAAGAATTCACAATAGTGTCTGAAAACAGGTCTCTATAGGCACATTTTATGATTTGAAAGTCTTTTTTTTTTTTTTCCTCTTTCTTAGAAAGCCTGTTTAGAAGCCTAAATAACTAACTTCAGTGAAAGAGAAAAAGAACTCACTAACTTTGGAAAGTAGGAAAAGGACCTTCTATCTCTTGCATCCCATCTCCAACTCAGCTGACAGAATGATAGCCATGCCACCTATGATCCAAATCACTAATTTTCTAAATACCAATTTCTAGGTGTATAGCAACAAGAAAAATTTTCCACACATGAGTTTTTCATGTTAACTTAGAACATTTTGAGGTTTTCTCAGTCTGTTTTCGTTCTGCATGTATTTTTCTCCTTTACCAAATTTAACACCTCCTGTGTCCCTCTTCAGATTTTACTCACCTCTTACTTCAGCCATTGAATGGATGGGTTCCTGTCACTTTTGGACAGCATTCTTTCCTGTTTCCATACTGCAGCACATCTTTTATTGTACTCTCAACTCACCTCAGTTGATGTGAAAAGTTACAGAAACTCCTTCTGTGTCCATGCACACACAGCACAGAGTCGACTGTGCAAGGAGTAGATGTTGACCAATAGGGAGTGTGGCCCATAAGTAAATGATCACCTTTTTCTCCACCCTCTACGAAGGACAATTTCAAGATGTACTGCATGGTGCTTCTTTGATGTTCCTAAAGAACAAGCAACTGGTTGCCGATAGGACCAACTCACTGAGACATTATTGTCAGGACTTTTGTGTTCCCCTTTCTTTCCTTCTTAATTCCCTTTTCCCAGGATAACATTTCCCCTAAAATATTCTTATGGGTTCTTATGGGTCATTTATTTCAGACTTTTTTCTATAAGACCAAACTAAAATTTTCAGCATTTCATCTGATAAATTATTACGTACTTTTGGTTTTACTTATTAAAAAATTTGCAAACTCATCTTCCTTTTCTATTCCCTGCTTGTATTAGAGCTTTGGTTCAGAGCATCATTATTTTTAACAATAGCCTCCCAGTTTCCTCTTTACACATTCCCCAAATTCTTAGCTTTACCATCAGTATATTAATGCAAACCCTGCCACACATCACTGTATCTACTTTACTCTGATTTACATTGTAGGCATTTGGCATGGTATATACCACCCTTCATAAACCACTTGATGGCTGCTTCTCTAACCTCATCCTTTTACGTCCATGTCCTGTTCTCCAGTATATAGGTGTTATATTTACAGTGGTAAAAACTCCTAGAAAAATAAGATTGGGTTATTCTGTAAATAAGTCCTTTAAGCTATATGCAGTAAGTAACTTTTAATAAAGAGACATATGTGTGCACTTGGCAGCATTTGGGTACATCTCTGAGCACAAGGCCATTGGAACATCACCCCCCGCCTGGCACTTTTGTCAGTCTCAAAACATAGTCAGATATTTTTGGATCTGAACAATTGCTTTGATCACCTCACTTGATATGGATTTAAGCAGTCCTTTATCTGTACTATGCTGTACGTGTTCCTCCATCTGTTATATCAAAAATCCTTTTTTTTTTTTTTTTTTTGTTCTTACAGATATCTGTTGAGTTAAATTGTGTGTTCACCATAAAACTTTTTTTTTTTTTCTTTTTTGGGGCCTCACCCATGGGATATGGAAGTTCTCAGGCTAGGGGTGGAATTGGAGCTGCAGCTGCCCACCTACACCACAGCCACAGCAACTCGGGATCCAAGCCACATCTGCGACCTACACCACAGCTTATGGCAATGCTATATCCCCAACCAAGCAAGGCCAGGTATTGAACCTGCATCCTCAAGGGTACTAGTCAGATTCATTTCTGCTGTACCACAATGGGAACTCCTCAGCATAAAACTTTTTTTAAAAAATATTTTTTTCATTTTTCATGCATTGCCATGTCAATAGTTTACTCAAATTTTATAATCACAGGTTAATTCTTCATCTGCCTGGAATGCTTTCTAAGAGAGTCATTTCTGCTTGTGGGAGGTACTTAGATAAAATGACATATATTAAGCTTCTTGTTGTCCATTATGCTAAAAATGGAAAAAAAATGGCAATTAAGGGAGAGTCCAATACAATTACAATTTTCTCTGCAAGCAATGGTGAGAGGCCAGTTATACATGAAACACTGAGAAAGTCTTATGGTCTTATCACAAAAGTGATGATGTAAGTGGTACAAGCAGTAAATAATCTGATATCCAAGGACGGATGTATTGATTTTTACTGGGGTGTTTGGAAAGGTTTATAATTGAAGGATAACACAGGCTGTTTTATTGATGTTGCAGAATTAATTTGAAAATCCAAACGCAATATCCAACACATGACATAGATGTAATACTTAGTACACATTGGTACGTAAAAAACATAAACAATAATAGAAGGGGCAGAGGAATTCAATAGAGTAGGTCAATAAATAAATATTAAGGAGAATTTAGTGGGTTCTTAAGAGTAAGTAAATATATGTACCTAACTATGATCCATGTATTAAACAAATAACAGAGTGAAATAACATTTAAAAATGGTGAAACACTAATTTTATCTGCTGTATAAAGAATTTGATGCTTGCCTACTGTTATTTTATTATTCAATGTATTGAGGTCCCAGAAAAACACAAACTAATCTATAGTTACAGAATGGATACCAAGGGTGCTTTGAGGGTGGGGGAGCTAGAAGGAGAGAGACGGATAACAGAGGACATGAGGGAAGTTTTGGTGGTGATGGATATATTAATTAATTCAGTTGTGATGATGGTATTGTAGATAGACATTTATCAATTGTTTCAGTGGTTAAAAAAATTACACATTTTATATATTTAAATTCATCCTCCATTAATTATTCTTTAATAATGCTGGGGAAAATATCATCAAGTCCCGAATGCCCACAAGTTTCCCATAAGATGGTGTCTTCTTCTTTGTATCCACTACCTACCTGTCTTCATGAGCCTCTAATTCTATTAAACATTTTTCTTTTCAAATAATAATTACTGAAATTTATGATTTTAACACGTGCCAGAGTATATTCACCTGAACACCCTGCTATTTAGAACACAGCTTCTGAATCCAACTTCACATGCATACAAATATAGGATATATTTTATGTATTTGCATATGAAGTACATATTTATAAAAACACATACATGCATGCATATGTGCCTATACATCTATCTATATTTTATGAAATTATACAGACTACTAATTAAAACTGAATTGGGGATCCAGAAAAATAATTAAATACATGTATTTATTAGCTGATAAATCTGAATTTTTCTTTTCAATGGTTAAGAAGAATACTCTGTTTCACAAACAGCACTTAATTCAACTGCCAAGTCATTTGAATGATAGAAGTGTTGATTTAAATTTCATATCAGATACAAATATAATTTCTACATGAATTATATTAAAGAATAGACATTAATAAATCATTAAAAAGTGAAAGTGATAGAGTACATAGCAAAATGGAGATAATGAATACAGTGAAGATTTAAAATATTTTTTGAATCTGCATTTTTAACAAAACAGTCACTGTTTATACAATTTATTTAAAACCTTGTTGGTTCCCAAGCATTTAAATTTTTTGGTCCAATTATGCTAGTGAAAACATGTAAATCTTGAAACAAAAACATGCAAACATTTCTGGCATTAGTGGCATTTTCTGGAGATATATATATATATCAACTCCTTTTCATTTGAATTTCATCCAAGAGTGACATAATTTTGAAGAAAAAAATTACAAAACTTGCAATTAAATTCACTTTTAAAACTCACCATCTAAGTTTTCAGATTTGATTTTTTTTAACTTCATCTTTCATGTTTTAATACTGTTCTGTTTTAGATCATTAGCATAGAATAAATGAAATGTTAAAGGAACAGATTTATTTTGGTTTTCCAGAATAAGCTAAATGCGGTCTGCCAATTTGTTTTGTAAATAGGGCACACTCACATCTTACACTTACTCCATATTCATGTTCCTTTTAAGACATTTTACAGATGGTGGACCACCTATATACAGACTAGTGAGAAAAATTTAGAGTTTGTTTTTTTTAATCTGATACCATCACTGTACTTCCATATTGATTCCATGCATATTTATGAGCCTCTAACAGTGTGCACAGGGACGTGCACCATATCTTTTCTTGCAAATTGGGTTTTTATTTATTTCTCAGAGCATAAACCCTTGTGTTGACATTTGTATGTCTGACCAAAGCAATCATATGTTTTCATATGATTTATTTTTCTGGGTCTTCCAATAGGCAATCATGTATCATTGTCTTATTCCCAGATTAAAGGAGATTAATAGTATTTAATCTAACTGAATAATGCAGATAATGTTTACAAATAAACATATACTAAACATTTTTTTCAAGTAGGATTTTAATAGAATACAGCAATGGGAAATATAATAGAAGTTCTATACAAATATGAAATTAACTATCAAAGTAGACGTTGGGATTTAAAATATCTTCACTTGGGAGTTCCCACTGTGGCTCAGTGGGTTAAGAACCCAACTAGTGTCTGTGAAGATGGGGGTTCGATCCCTGGCCTCAATCAATGGGTCGAGGTTATGGTGTTTCCACAAGCTTCAGTGTAGGTCACAGGTGGAGCTTTGATCTGGCATCACTGTGGCTATAGTGTAGGCTGGAAGTGGCAGCTCCAATTATGTCCCTAGACTGAGAACCTCAATATGCCATAGGTGCAGCCTTAAAAAGACCTCACGCACAAAAAAATGTTCACTACATTATGTCTATCACTTGGCTTAACTGAAACTGGATCTGGATCTTACACTATAAATAAGGCTACCAGCTCTGAAAACTTACACCAACTCTACTCATTTAAGAATCTAAAGGAGATATATAGTACCGAGCTGATCCTTTCTATCTTTGCTATCAGCATTCACTTAGATATAATCACATGTGTTAATGGCATCTATATTTTGTAAATATACCAATTTTTAGTTTTGTTTTTATTATTATTTAACTTTAATGGAAATTAAGTTTTGATTTTTTTTAAATATTGCCTTTTAATAAATTTCCTCTGTCAGACTGATAAGGTCCAGTTGATTTCCTGGTCAGATTACTTCCACGTAAACAGTGAAAACATAATAGATGGAACCACATTCCCTTCCCACTTACAGGCATGGTCCATTAGTAAATCATAAGCATCAGCAATTTTTACAAATGCTTTTGATATTCTACATGTACATGGAAATGATTGAGAAAAGGAAATGCATCTTATTTATTATGGAGTCATGGTGAATTCTCAGAATGGTGTAGATATTCTACTGATTTATTACATTGGCTTGTCTAGATGTTTGATCAGTCTGAATAAATACACCTGCTATTATAGCACTATGTGGGAAAAATCTTAGTATCTAGGTATATTTTTATATGTCATCTTTAGGACAAAAAGGTCATATAAGTGAAATGGAAAAGTATCTTTTCTTACTTTTGGATTAACCAGTAATACTTTATTTACTATAATTTGAAATATTCTAAAATTTTAACTGATTTTGTTTTATATAATCTTCAAAAGAATTTAGGAAATAAAATACATAAGTTACAATAGTAGCTATGCAAATATATATGTTATAAGATGCACAGTAAGTGCAGCATAAATACTTAGATTTCAGATTGTGGCAGAGAAATATCAAGACAGTAGCAGAGTTTTTTACTCTTCCCATATTTGCTCAAAAAAATTAAAAGATAGGAGTTTCCACTGTGGCTCAGCAGTTGCAAACCCGACTAGGATCCATGAGGATGTAGGTTTGATCCCTGGCCTCACTCAGTGGGCTAAAAGAACTGGCATTGCAGTGAGCTGCAGTGTAGGTCAAATATGCGGCTCAGATCCCAAATTGCTGTGGCTGTGGTGTAGGCCAGCAGCTATAGCTCCAATTTGATCTCTAGCCTGGGAACTTCCATATGCCATGGGTGCAGCCCTAGAAAGACAAAAAAATAAAATTAAAAAAGACAAAGTTAGAATGCTGAAATATAAGCTTCTGCAGACAATGTCATTCACCAGACAGGATATGCCTGCCAAGCCCAGAGCTGGAGTGAATATAGGTGTGAGAGGGAGGAGTGAGGATTCCCAGGTTTTAGGTGTGAGAAGGCAAAGCAGGAAAGAGAGATGGAGTTTGAAGGTCCCCCCAGTTATGAAGCTCCATGATCAACTACAAGCATTTTTCTCAAAGGGAGAGGACCTCACTCAGCAGAGAATTCTCAGCAGTAGACCTGAGGAAAAGGATCCACAGTCTTCAAATTATTAATTATTGTAAAACAAACAAACAAACATAGAGCTCTCAAGGAAGTTTAGTAAAAGATCAACAGATTGTGGATACTTAAGAACCCCTCAGAAAGGGCACAAGCAAAAGCATCCATTCAGAGGAGAGAATAACCTTCTGGAGAGTGGATGGGTACATGATAGTGGTCTGTCTCAATTTAGCTGTATAGGAACACCTGGGGTAAAGACGCTGGAGCTTCAGATCATGGTGGAAGGCATCCAGAGCAGAGAGACCTCAGAATTGTCAAAGTGCTACCCAGAGAGCCTATAGTTTTCATGTTCACTGTTACTAAAGAGGAGGCTGCCCTAAATCGAGAGACCTGGAAAAGCTGCCCTGGCTTCTCCCCATTATATACACAGAAACCTCTATCTAAAACTACAGGAAAAGAGAAAATGTATCTCATGTAAGTGTGTGAAACAGAAAAGGACAAAAATCATATAGTGAAAAATAATGGAAATTAATTAAATGACTATCTGCGGTACAGCGAGAACACAGCAGAGGTATATGGTCCCAAGAGCCCAATATTTAAAAATGACTAAAACCGGAGTTCCCATCGTGGTGCAGAGGTTAACGAATCCTACTAGGAACCGTAAGGTTGCGGGTTCTATCCCTGACCTTGCTCAGTGGGTTAAGGATCTGGCATTGCTGTGAGCTGCAGTGTGGGTCACAGACATGGCTCGGATCCCACGTTGCTGTGGCTCTGGTGTGGGCCAGCAGCTACAGCTCCAATTAGACCCCTAGTCTGGGACCCTCCATATGCCATGGGAACGGCTCAAGGAAAGGCAAAAAGATTAAAAAAAAAAAAAAAAAAAAAGACTAAAACCATTTAATGCCCACATACTATTTTCTAAATATAATTATCCACTAAAACAATCCCTGTATTCTTGGGGAAATGACCGTGTATAAGGATGAGGCTGGTTGTGATATAAACTGAAAAGTTATTTTGTGCTAGAAAGTAAGGAAGTTCTTAAACATCAATGGAGACTTGTCAAGAGGAAATAGAAGCCAGACTTCATAACACCTAATTCTGGCAAGAATCATCGACGTCTGAGATTAGTGGGTGAATGACAAATGAGAACATGATACTTATATGAACCCAAAGCATTTCCTTATAGGATACTTATTGCAAAGGTACTGTTAGTAACTGAACAGTGGAAAAATCTGGCAGATCCCTACTTAACTGAGTGACCAAGTTAATGTTGCCAGTAATATGATGCATCATCATTATTACCTTTTCATAGGAGCAGGTCACTGTTCCTTTTGTAGCATTCCTCCTAAAAATGTATAATCTGAATCTAATCATGTCATAAAAACACAAGTTTGGGAGCATTCTGCAAAGCAACAGGCCTGTATTTTTTGAAAAATACCAACTGGGAAAAAAAATTAAATCAAGACTCATGTGCTATTTCAAATGATAGGACGCACAAGAAGCATGCAATCCTAGATTGGATTCTGGACCATAAAAGGAGAAACAAAAGTGCTGTGAGGAAAATTATTGAGTCAGTTTTCAAAAATGGAATAAGTATAGTAAAATAGACAGGACTATTATCAACATTGTATCAGTACTGATTTCTTGATTCTGATAATTTTACTCTGATTATATAAGAAAGTTCTTAATTATTTGGAAAAATTTGGGTTCATTTTTTAATGTGGGATGACAATTTTCTGGAGTGCAAATAGAATGAGACATATCATGGTGGCCAGTTTGATCTTGAAAACCAGATATGTCATGTTTATGCTTAAATATGAGCCTATTTCTGGGTTCTTTGCTATTCCAATGGTCTATTTCTTTATTCCTGCCCAATACTATAATGTCTTATTTCACTTTTTAAACTTGAAACCTTGAAGTGCAAGCACCTATATTTACCCATTCCACCCATTCCTATACACACACACACACACACACACACACACATTCTTACTCAGGAATGCCTTGGCTTTTCTCTGATCTTTGTTTTTTGAAAGGTAGGTTAATATACAAACATAAATATGTTGACAGATACATACATACATATTTTTAATGAGATTGACAGATATGTTGTTGTGTAAATATGTTGTGTTTTAATGAGATTTTTCCATTCCCATGGTGGGGATTATTGATGTTTTTATTGGAATCATATTAAATGTCTAGATCTTTTTGGGGAGAAATAGAATCTTTAAATATTGGGTCTTACTTCTCATGTACACATTATGTCTACTTATGTAGAATGGAATGTCTTTGATAAAGTTTTAAATTTTTCTCTATGGGGCCCTCATACTTTTTTTGAAGATTTAGTCTGAGATGAGGAAGTTTTGCCGATGTAACAAAATGTGTTTAAGTGACTTCTCAGAAAAATTGATTGCAAAAAAAAATAAAAGAGCTCCCCGAGCATTCCTGAGGATTCCTTATTGGAAGATGAATGTACAGATAATCTAAATCATTAGATAATCATTATTAGACTAGATATTTTAAAATTATAATTAAAAATCACTGGGCCCTTCAGTGTGAGGCAAATTTGGCTTCCCAGAATATTCTAATAGTGTCTAATAAAAAGTGTCCTAAACATTTTATTTGGAATGACAACTACTTCACAGGAAAGGCTGTGATTTATACCAAAGAAAAAGTCTGGTTTTGTATTTTTATGCTGAGATCATTAAAAGTTTTGCTCAGTCACTCCTTCACATTTCTATCAAAATGGTATACTTTGGATGTAGTAAATAGCACTGCTGCTGAGACTTCTCTGCTCGATGCAGTGTTTGTATCATTTATTGTTTGAGTCCTTAAAATTCATGGGAATGAGGATATAATGTAGTCAGATTGTCCAGTTTTAAGCAATGAGAGGGAAAATCCCTCGGTACTTTCTCACTTGCGAATAGTCATCATGCAAAAATTCACTTTGAAAAAGCTTGAAAGTTTTAAAAAGGAAACCTTGCATACTATCCAAAGACTCTTCAGGGAAACTTAAGATGATACATCTTATATTTAGAATTTAGAGTGGAACTGTTATGGATCAAAACTCAAACAGGAATCAACATTCATAAGTAATACTGGGTCAAGTTGTATTAATTCTAAGCTCACTATATGTATAAACACACCATATGTTTAGATGTTAGTGCCAGCAGAGTCTGATTACTTTCTAGAAATTCTTTCAGATACTGAATTGTCTTGTCCAAACTGAGTGGCTAGACAAATATTACAGAGAGTACTTTACTATTCCTTTTACTTCTGACTGCACAGATTCAGTAAAAATCAGTTCACTTTGCTATATAGGTAAAGTTGAATAAACCAAACTTATGGCCATGCTGAAATGTCATATTCAAAAGTGAATTTCCTTTACCCCAGTATGATAAGTCCATTACTGCACAGAGCTGAATGGTGGTTTAGTCATCTTGGGCCACCATTCAAAATGCTGTAGACCAGATGGCTTAACAACACACTTCTTTCTCACAATTCTGGAAGCTGGGAAGTCCAAGAGCAAGAGGCTGGCAGATTTGCTGTCTGTGAGGGTACTCCTCCTGTGTTGTAGGAGGCTACTCTCTCTTTATGTCCTTACATGGCTTTTTCTTGGTGCACGCATGCAGAGAAGAAGAGCTCTGCCTTCTGTCATGCTCTACTTGTAAGGACACTAATCCTGTCATGGGAGCTCCACCTTCATCACCTCATCTGATCAATCACCCCCAAAGGCCCCACCTCCTAATACCATCATATGGGGGTTTGGGGCTTCAAATATGAATTTGAGGGTGACACAAATGTGTTTTCCATAATGAATAGTGTCCTCCCAAACTCATGTCCACCTGGAACCTGAGGATGTGATCTTATTTGGAAACAGAGTCTTTGCAGGCATCACTCATGAAGATGAGGGCATACTGTGTTAGTGTAGGCCCTAATCCAATACTTGTGACCTTAAAAGAAAGGGAAATTTGGACACAGAGACATTCACAGAGGGATAATGGTGTGAAGAGACATGGAGATACAAGGGGTGGAAGGCCATATGACCACCAAAGTGGAGACTGGAGAAAGAAACACCAAGGCTTGCCAACAGTCATCAGAACCTAGAATGGGCCAGAGTGGATTCTCATCTGGAAACTTCACAGGGAGAATGGTCCTGCATACACCTGGATTTCAGAATTCTAGCTTCCAGAACTGTGGGAGAATACATTTCTGTTACTTTAAATAACTCGGTTTATGGTGATTTGTTACAGCAACCCTAGGGAGCTAATAAAATTACTAAGGAAAAACAGATTATAGTTCACATTAAAAAAAATAAATTAGCCAACAAATTCCTACTCAGAACTTGGCCTAGTATTTGCCCTTGCTCAATAGCTTTTAAATTTATTCTCACAGTGGTAAAGAACGTTGTCTCTTAGAAGTTCAAGAGCACTGATAATTTGTGTAACCTTAGAAAAACAGGGCCATCTCCACTGTTCTTGGGTTTTCAGATGAAGAACACCACCTTGAACAATAGCTTCTGATTTAATTATAGGTTTGAAAACAAGGACAGGGATAAGGAAAACTATCCAAAATGCAGACATGGAGATTTTACCAAATCTCTAGATAAAGTTAACTGGCTGTCTGAGGTAAATATCCACTGCTTTCTAAAGGCCCTAGATTTACTGACCAGGCCAAAAAGTTAGTCTTTTCTAATTAACGCCTCTTTTGCATTGAACTGAGTAAAACAGGCCAAAGAGAAAAAGATGTTCATGATACAAAAGCTGTGGTCAAAAGTATCTTAAATAGCAACCACTGGAACAGAGTCACCATGGGACCTTTTAAATGCAGGATGTTCAGTTTTCAGAGTGAGAGTCTGCTAAATTGAAATTTAGAGTAAAAGGGAGGAAAGGGAATATCATCATCTTCTTATGAGAAAATAGAATAAGGAAAAAATTATACAGAAAGTGTGAAATACTATGTATGCTCTATTAACCTTCTTTATGTTCTAGGCATTAGTAGAAACTGAAATATATTCATCAATTTTTTTTTTTTAAAAAAAAAAAGAGCTTTCCTTGGACAAGTATTCTCTCTTTATCCCACAATACACACATAGAGCCAACTCTCAACACACATATATACACACAAAAACGTGCCTCAACAGACATACACAGAAAAAGTATTTGCAAATTTTCAATGGGGTTTGATTTTTTAATGGAGTTACACATTTATTCTAGCTAAAAAACTTAAAAGAACCCCTAAATGGGTTTGCTTAGGACCTGTTTGAGTGAGTTTGAGACATGAATTTGTATGAGTTAGCCATTTCCAGAAGATAAAATATTGAAATGGTATCTCTGACCTTTGTTAATGAAATCAACACTTGCTCTCAAAACTGACCAACTGGAGTACCCGTCGTGGCACAGGGGAAATGAATCTGACTAGGAACCACGAGGTTGCAGGTTCGATCCCTGGCCTCACTCAGTGGGTTAAGGATTCTGTGTTGCCATGAACTGTGGTGTAGGTCACAGATGTGGTTTGGATCTGGCTCTGGCGTAGGCCAGTGGCTACAGCTCTGATTAGACCCCTAGCCTGGGAACCTCCATATGCCCCAAAAAGACAAAAACAAACAAACAAACAAACAAAACCTGACCAACTGAAATATTTCACGGGGCAGGAGTAAATCAAGGGGTTTAAAGTGCAGCTGTCACTCCCTGCTCTCAGTGTTGTTGATGTTGGTGACTAGATGCAAGCTCTCAATTTGCTCTGTCGGCCACTATAGGGTGAACACTCCAGATAAAGTCTAGGAATAGTCTTACAAGCAATCTACCATTCTGTCCTTCAGGAGGTTCTCCATTCTGCTGCCATACAAGCAAGTTTATTCACAGGTCATAGGAACAACCTCCATGAAGAGGCCATAACCACTGTTCATCTACATGGAAAGGGGCCACCCTAAAGTTCATCCCTAATTATAAAGAAGTAGAACATACATTTAAATGGTGGCTTAATTCTTTGAAATGTATGTACATCTAATATTCGCACTGTCCTTACCTGTTTGAGCTTAAATTTGGTGTATATCTTGCTGGGTTCCAGTGGATAGAAAACTCTCTGTTTAGCCCAGGCCTTATCTTCATCAAGATTCACCCCCGACAAGTTTGTTGGACAATTGTCACTTCCCATTTGGATCTTTTCTTTTTTAAATATGATATATTTGGCATGAAATTCTTCATAATCCATATTTCATACACAGATTTCAACAAAAATGGATATAATGTTCTATTTTGCCCTAAAGATATATATCGTCAGAAATTATCACTTAAAGTACCTTTTGCTAATTGTCATTTTGAAATAAAAGTAAGGTATTTTACAAGTAGGAAAGATTTCTTCTAGAACTACACAATGTATTATTTTATTTATAAATTACAGGATATGTCAAGTTGATAATTTAGTTCAACTCATCCTCATACAATGGAGAAAAAAAAGCAAACATGAAATTTGTACAGGGTTTTCCTTAGGCCAACAGAGAAAAGACTTCATAAAATTTCTATAAACTTTTTTCCCTACTCAAAATGCTGAAGGAGAGGATTTCTCAGCAACTATGGTTAATGTTTACTGTATAAAAGCGCATTATTTATTTAGAAACAATGTTGGAAGCATTATGTGGTTGTCATACTTACAATTATACAGTAATGCATTTCTTAATGTTACTGGATTGGTCGCCAAGACCTGTGTGGGGAAGTTCCTTTTTCTGGTTCCATCGAGCAATAAGGAAACAGACGCTGAAACTGAGACAACACAAGCTTTATTCGAGGGCCAGAAAATGGAGAAGAGAACATAGTTCACAGGTTATCTTCTCCTTTGGGAGTGGTGATAAAGGCAAGATTTTTAAAGGTAGGGTTAATGAAGGGGAGGCATATATATTATTTTTCCTGGAAAAGGCGGGGTTCTCCTTGGAAAATGGAGTACTACTTCTTTTTATTCCTTCTATGGTCCTGTGTTTCCTGTGGTGGCCTCTGGTGGGTATCAATCAGCAAGCTGATGTACTAAATGAGCATTTAATGAGGCTCAGTTTTACTAGAGTTCAAGATGGTGACTTAGACAAGGCATAATGAATTTTGTTTCTCTCTTTGGTTTCTTCCTTTGAGGTTTGGTTCTGCACCTGATGTAAGCACAGTTATTTCCATTTGAGGGAAGGGCGGGGTGTGGTTCTGGGGCAGCATTCGTGGTAATGTTAGTAGTGTAAGGATACCATTAATGATGTTACTAAAATATTTACATAGGCTTAATAGCATAGACTTGTAACTATCAAATTAATATAGTTCTTTTCATGAATTCTAAATATGGGTGTCTTTGATATTTTATTGGAGGTTTTATAGGTACTGAATTAGTAAAATACTTATTGGATAAGTTAATTGGTAACTTAATGAAATTCCAACATCATGTAATCATCCCCTCATTACGTCAAATTGTAGAGAAACATAATCAAAACATATTTTTTGTGTTGCGTTTATTTTTCTATTTTGTAACTAATTTTATAATTTGCATCATTAATGCTTTTGTCTCCACTGCTCCAAATATTTTTAAGATTTGAGTTTCATCACATTTATATTTCATAACCAACTTTCTGTTCCAAACTGTACCAAGAGACAAGAAATGCCAACCCATAAAAAATAAAGACTTGGGTAATTTGTAAAAGAAGTTAAGATTGTGAAAATTCCTTCTACATACAGTCTTAATGTGGTTCTCAAACAGGAAACCTAATAACACCCTAAAGGGAGGATGTTTCTGGTTGTCAAGATGATGAGGGATGTGTGTCACTGGCCCACTGGTCTTCTGTGACCAGCCATGGGTGGCCAGATCTCATGTAATGCCATGCCCGTTGTAACAAAGAATCATCTTCTCTTCAGCATAAGACAGTGCTTTTCAGTTATTGCCATGTTTATGCATCACTTGAAGATCTTGTTAAACTATATGTTCTGACCAGCTCTTGGGTGACACCTGTCTTGCTAATCCTCAGACTACATTTTGAGTCACAAGTCCTAGAGGTCATTAATATATGTGAAAACCAATATATGTGAAAACCTATTTATACATTTTTGAGGTAACAAAACTAGTTCCATTTTGCATACAAATGCAAAGCTTTTTTGACAGAGTTCTTATATACTCTGAATTTTCCAAGAATTCAAATATATATTTCATAACCAACAAATGCCTGACAAATGGAGGAAATATTGAACTTTCTTTAGACTTTACCAGAGATTGCATCGTTTTAGAAAAATTACATCACCAATAGCAATGCTGCTGCTTGTGTTTCTAATATAGCACAGAGAAGAAACTGGATGGTAGCTGCCACAACAATAGTAATTCTTCATATAAGTGAAAGCATTTGACTGTTTCCTTAGGTTTAATAGCTAATTGTGCCTACAAACACATATTAAAATTCTCCTCATTTTATGATAAATTCCTTTTATTTTTCTTTATATTGTAATTATGATCATATTATTTCTTTAAAAACTGTGTATGTGTATATTTTTCCATAAAATGTATTTCATGATAGGAAATGGGGTATAAAAAATATTTTTACATAGAAATGGGACACTGAGTTTCATAGACTTGAAATCCACCATTGAATTCATAGGATTTTTATTGTTCTGCTGTTTTGTTTTGTCTTTTTTAACTCTTTAAATAATTGGATTTAAAATATAATGAAACTATCGATTACAGTTTTAAGTCATATAATGAAGAGTAATTTTATTAGGGTACCTTTGTAAATTCCCCACCAATTAGTATGGAAATTTTTTCCCTTAGGCTCTTTTATTAAATGTGTTATCCAGCAAGGGCTCCCTGACAGTTGTGCATAGAAGCCCAAACTATGGCACAACTTCTGAGAAAGAGCTTTATTTTGAGGTCGACATTCAAGGAGACAAGGAGTCAAGGCTTTCAGTCACCTCAGTTCTTCACAGTTGGGCAAAATTTAAGGGTTTAGGGGAATTTCACATTTGGAAGCTGATTGGCTAGTCTTGAGTCAGTCCTTTAATCTCCTCTTGCTGCCAGAAGCCAGATTCTGCTTGAAGGACTTGTCCCTTCCTAAAGGGCTCACGTGGAAACATTCCTTTTCTCTGAGTTCTGTAGATTGAAGATTCTTGGTCTGGGGATCTTCTAGAGACATGAGTTCCCCAATCATACAGGAGCAGTGCTTTCTCTGTGAAATAGCTCAAGGGATTGGTTAATCAACAACCTACTTAAGGATGCAAAACCACTTTAAGCTGGTCAGTGTCTTAAGGGCTGTTTCAAAAGGACAAGCAGCTATTGGCATGGGCATTACCTGGGAAAATTTTTTAGGAATGCAGAATCTCAGGCTTCACCCAGATCTCCTGAGTCCTAATCTACTTTGTGTTGAGATGCTCAGGTACTTTGTATGCACATTAACATTTAAGCTCCACGGCCCTACCCTGAACTCTGGTAGCAGCCACAAGCCTGCCCCCCTCTCTCCATTTTGAACACCAGAATCTGCAAGGCTTATGAAGTTTAGTGGCATCTTCTTCATCTTACTGTGTCACTGTGGCCCACTATTCCTTGACTGTGAAGGCAGTCTGTGATTTGGGTCATCTTCCTTTTTATTTGGGGCAAAGGTGAAAAATCCTTGTTTCTGTAAGGTTGAAATTGGGAGGTGGGAGGGATAATAATGTGGTTCCAGGGAGGAGCTGCCAGGTGGGCCTAAAATGCCCTATCAGAATTCAGTGATGGAGACTGGGGATGCACCCCTGCCCCTCACAAGGACTCTTGCCTTTGCCAGAAGCCTTTGCCTTGTTCATTACTGTCACTTCTCGAGCAACAACAGGATGTGGGAGTTACAGCAGACCCAGAATCCTGTTTCCTTCCTTGAAGATTTTCTCTCATAAATAATCAGCTTTTTTGGTCTCCTTAAAAAATTTTAAATACGAGGTTTGAGAAAATATTTTCTTCCCCCACATCTCTCTAGCTCCCTGAAGACTGCTTCTAACCCTGTATCCCTATATCTAAGCCAACTGAATTGCAGTAATCTCTAATTACAAAGGATCTTTACTTGAACTAGTATTCCTCCCCTTATCCTGTACTTGCCCTTTAAAGTAAACCAATCTTCCTCAATACTCAAGACAGAGAAAATTCACATCACCATAAATTATAGGAGACTTCATATATAAGAAAACAAGACAAACAAAAAGCACTAACTTTAGTGATTCTAGAATGCTTTCCCCTGTCTACTTTATCGTAAGTGGAGAGGCTATCCTCATAGCGAGTGTAAGGTAATGTGAGTTATCTCTGTGAAGAACAAAGGGACAGTGATCTCTGGCTGGGACTGTCTGCTTAAAGAGGTAAATATAGCAGAATGTCAAGGAAAAAGGGGATGGATGCTACCTGCAAAGTTTGAGGTTATTGTCTGATTTGGGACTGGACCAGAAATAAGGATTCCTGACTCTTCATCAAATTCTTCCTGGAATTTAGGATTCACATCCTTTATAACAACTTTAATGTCAACTCAAAATCTCTTGATAATCCTCAACAGCAACTGGGTGGGAATGAGGAAACACCAATGGACAGGAAGATAAGATTTGTAAATATCCAGTTACTAAATGTTTTTTAGGAAAATTGTCCATAACTTCTGAGTTTATTTACATGTTGGGTTTTGTTTTGTTTCTATTCTTTTTTTTTTTTTTTTCATTTTGCTATCCTCAATCTCTCCTATTTAAAACCCTAGAAATAAAAAGTTCTTAGCTATACTTCTAAGAAATGATTTAATGCACATATCACTCAAAATATGTATGCATTGGTGTTTACAGTTATTTAGCCAAGCAAGGCCCCATACCCTGCTGCTGACTGTAACACACATGTTGTGGTTCTGATTACATATCTGCCAGCATCATTTGTTCAGACTGGCCCATCTGATAATTCTGGTCATCTAGACTCATGCTTTTAAGTAGCTAAAACACAGATGATGGCATTACCCTATAATAGCTGTCAAAGAATTCTGGAGTCATTCATTATGAACAAATATACAAGGGAAAATACATAGCCTCTTAGCTGTAGGTTCCTTCTGCTGAAAATTTAAGGAAGCATTTAATATAAGCCTCAGAGGAAACTTATAGATATCTGAAAATTGAGGTTGTTTTGTTTTGTATGCCTTCTACATGTCTTCTAGCCCCTGGACTCAGGCATCCTTGACCTGCCAGTGACAATCCACTGAAACATTGCTCCTTAAAGAGACATAGATGGATGGATGGATGGATGGATAGATAGATAGATAGATAGATAGATAGATAGATAGGTAGATAGATAGATAATTTGTAGAATCCACTCTATTCTACTGAGTAAAGCCCTGTTTATGTTTAGGCTAATATCATGTATGTCATGAATACTCAAAGACATAATAGGAAATCAAGCTTTTTCAAAAATGTATATCTGTGTATGACCTTCATGGTAAATACTTTCTCCCATTCATACTGAAGGTTCTTCCCTGCATGCCTTCCCTATTTGTCCTTGGAATACCTTTTTATTCCTTTTGTAGACAAGACTGATAATTCATGAGAGAGCTGGGAACAGAAAACAGTCCCCCTTATTCCCAGCAGAGTATTCTTGCCACTAGATTATATCGACTCCTTACACACATTAGCCATTTCACTTGCATACTGAAACAGATCAGTATTTTTGATTGAGTTTGACATTTTGAAATTTAACTACAATAGCTTATCCTATAAACAGGAAGTGACTGTAAAACAGATGTTCTTATTTAGAGAACATGTTTCCAAAAGAGCAAAACACTAAATTTGTCCTTGCTGTAATTGTGTCATTTAAACCAAGAGGAAAAAGCCAGAGTCCTAACACTGAAGAAACCCTGATAGGAAAATTATACCATCATTCAATGTTATAAGATGTCACCTGAAGAAAGAATGTGATTTAAGGTTCAACATTGTTCCTATGTGATATGAATACCAATTTCCAAATTCTGGTATACAATTACTGAGTGAAATCTTCCAAAGTGTGTAGGAGTAAAGATTTGTGGATGGATTTTAATGAATTTAGGAAAAGACTCATTCTTAAACTCTGGAAGTCAATGACTATGTTTTGAAATATTGTTAAAATTAATTCTGTGCATCCATTAATCATGAGATTTTGCCTGTGAAAGTTAAGCAAATAATCTTTCATTGGTTTAAAACAAGAAAATTTAGCATGAAGGCAGTCAATTCTGAAATCAAAATTTATCAATTTATCATGAATGTATATTGAAAAAGGGAGTTCCCATTGTGGCTCATTGGTAACAAAGCTGGCTAGTATCTATGAAGCTGCAGGTTTGATCCCTGGCCCCACCAAGTGGGTTAAGGATCCAGTGTTGCTGTGAGCTGTCACAGACATGTGTTGGATCCCATGTTGCTCTGGCTGTGGGGTAGGCCAGCAGCTGTAGGTCTGATTCAACCCCTAGTCTGGGAACTTCCATATGCAAGTACATCCCTAAAAGAAAAAAACAAAAAACTATTGAAAATGATTTAAATGGTTGTTAGAATGGTAAAATGAGTTTTCAAGTATTTTATCTTGAGATAATCTTATGACAACTCTGTGATGCCTTCCAAGGTGATCTACACTCATCCACAGCCCCTCAGAAAGGGTGAGCATGGGGACAATATGTGCCTAAGGGAATAATGCACCTGGTCACAGCTGATGGGACCATGGTGGGCAACTGACTCACACTGGGGCAAAGTGTTTGGAATAAGCACCTTGACAGATTTGATCAGTTACATATCAGAAGCCAAAGAGTGTTTGTGGTTGTTCTTTAAGGTTATAAGCAAGAGTGCCTTTTGGAGAAGCCAAAATGGCACATGGCCAGCTGGAGTAGAGATCCAGTAGTGCTCATTGTTTGGAGAGGGAAATGAATCAAACACACGTGGAAATGCTGACTCTGTAACTCTGAAGGAGATTATACAGACTCAGTTCTTCTCTCTCAATAATAAATAATAAATAATAAATCACATAATAAATCCCCATATGATCTGTCTATATTTAATTTCCATTTCCTAAATAATGTGGCTTCTGCTAATTTATTCCTTGTCAAAAAAAGTAAAAAGTACTATGTCTAGATACTCATGTCGCAACAGAAGAAAGGGCGGGGGAAAAAAACTGTAACTGCAATGTATACATCTAAGGATGACCTGACCCCCTTGCTGTACAGTGGGAAAATAATAAAAAAAAAAAAAAAAAAAAAGTAAAAAGTAAAAAAAATTAACTCCATTACTTCTGTCAGCTTGACCGGGATAGTATTCACTGTGTCATGACTATAGTATTCCAAATTTTCTTGAGTCAAATTCAGATGTGAAATTTTAAAACTGTATTTCTCGAACTGATTTTAACTTTGATTTTTGCTTTATGGAAGAGAATTTAATCTAGACATTTCGGCTTTCAATTAAATAGTCTCAGGAACTATGAATTAATGATAGTCAATTTAGAAACTTCATTTTAAGTATTCTCTGCTGTGGGGAAAAGGGAGTATATCAGGTGCTTTCTGCCTAGCCGCCATGTTTTTCCAGTGAGGACTGACGCAGAAAGTATTATATAATCATAGCTATGCGTGGGCATGCACAATAGAATAGGATGACGACCACCTCCTCTGTAACATTTTGGCAAGTTGCCAGCTGTCTTTGTTCTGTAACAGTATAAAAGTGGGCAGGACTTTCCATGCTGCCACCTCAGCTTGTGAGGCCAATAAAAGGATGTCTGAGCTACCCACAGAGCTTCAGCTCTCCCTCAGCTTGCCCGAATCCAAACTGAACCTGCCTGGTCTTAAGAGACTGCAGAACACCTGCTATACTTGTCGTTGGTGTCCTGCAGAGATGTATGGACCTGCCACAGTAGCCTCCAGAAGAGTCTACTTAGGGAATTGGGCACATGCCCCTAGTGGGGATTAGGATGGACCAGACATTCATGATATTTCTGAATAAGATGGTTGTGGGCTGGCATCAGCCTCTCATTTTCTCATCACTTTGGAAGGAAGATATCTCATAGTGGCCCATACAAGTGATTCATTCTAATTTTCTAGGTTCAAACTCTGATTTCCCTGGTGAATTTGGCTACATATTTTATCTACTCTGAAATAGTGGCATTATGATGCATTTCTTTGATGCGCTACTCCTTGATTCAGGGGATGATGAAACACACTGCAATTATTACTAGCAAGTTCAACAGAAAACATTAGACTTCTTTTTCAGGCATTTAAGAAACATAGAAATCATAAGGAAAGAGATTATCATAGGTCATCTTTCATATCTAGTTGAACCATAACCTCCTTGGCTATTCTCATCAAACAGTAAAATGAAAATTTTCCAGTATAATTCTTCACTTAAAACTCTCTTTTCGCAGATAATCACTAAAATTCAGGGATCTCATCTCACAATATCTTATTGGTTACATTTGCATGTATCAAAATGGAGAGTTTGATCCCAAATAACTTGTTATTTTATTCTTCCAATATTTCCTGTATTTATTTATAAATAAAATATTAGAAAACTATTAAGCATCAATTAATTGAAAAGATAAAAAGCACTATAAAACCACTATTGATGCAGTTCCTGTTGTGGTTCAGCAGGTTAAGAACTTGCATAGTCTCCTTGAGGATGTGGGTTAGATCCCTGGCCTCACACAATGGATTAAGGATCCAGATCCGGTTGCTGTGGCTGTGGTGTAGGCCTGCAGCTGCTGCTCTGATTTGACTCCTAGCCTGGGAACTTCCATAGGCAGCAGGTGCAGCCATAAAACAAACAGACAAACAAACAAAAAACCCATTATTGAACTGTATACAGGGCTATGTAATTGTAATTGTAGAACAATATGTAAGTTCTGACTTTTTAACGATATGTATAAGCAACCACCCTACCTAAGGTAATAACCAAAAGAGGGGAGGATGTTTTAAAATATATATGTTGAACGTAAGAGAAAGATTAAGAATAATGAGAGGAAACTAAAAATAGCAGCTGTTGCTGTTTATGTTGGCAACATAAATTATTCATTGTAATACTAAAATGTGAACAGAAGTTTTGATTGTCCTTCGAACTTGTCTATTTCTGTAGAATTTAGCAATGATCATCCTGTGACCACAGTGGATAGTGATGGCCACTTGGTGAAATAAATCAAAGCAGGACGTCAGCATCCTACTTGCTTTTCTGCCCCTTGTCTGAGGAAATAAGTTACCTGAACATGTCATGTTATTTTTCACTCTACTTTACTTGCTCACCTCTCCACCCTCTACAGACATTCTGGGTTCTGAGATTATTAGAGGAAGCTTAAGTTCAGTAATTCAAAACAAGTCATTTTCATCTATTAGGAAGGGGACATAGGTGAACGTAAAATCTTTGTTTTGCACCTTTGTATTCTTCTCTCTGTTACTTTGTGATAATTATGTACTCTACGCAGGCAATGAACTTAAGGGATCATAAGACCCTCTATTCCTAATAATTCATCTCATTAAAGATGCATGATTTATGTATTGCGTGCATCTAAAAGCATTCAATAAGTTTGATGCAGTTTGGCTGTAAGAAGCATTAAAAATTATTAAAACTAGGTGATGTAACTAGCAATGTGAAACCAGTAATTTATTGGTATGGTTATTATTCTTTCTCTCAAGTAGATTTCTGTATTCAGAATTAAATAGGTTATAGCTCTAAAATGCTACAGAGTTCCTGTCGTGGCGCAGTGGAAATGAATCCAACTAGGAACCATGAGGTTGCAGGTTCGATCCCTGGCTTCATTCAGTGGGTTAAGGATCTGGTGTTGCTGTGAGCTGTGGTGTAGGTTGCAGACGTGCCTCAGGTCCCGAGTTGCTGTGGCTGTGGCTGTGGCTGTGGCTGGCAGCTGCAGCTCTAATTAGACCTGTAGCCTAGGAACTTCCATATGTTGTGGGTGCAGCCCTCAAAAGTCAAAAGACAAAATAAATAAATAAATAAATAAATAAATTAAATAAAATAATAAAATAAAATGCTACAAAAATACCCAATGGAAGAGGACAGCATCAAAGATGTTGCAAAAAAAGTGATCTGAACTATGGTGTAATACAAATGTATTTTAATTCTAATAATATGAAATATAAGATTTTACATGTTAATTTACAGGATATTTTAACTTTAAAAAACATTCATGCTCAGAATCTTATGATTTAAGTCACTTTATTAATAACCAGAAGAATAAAATTTACTATAAAATTAATTAAAAATAGTCTGTAGGAACAGCGTTTGTAGGTGTTTGTAGGAAGAGCGACATGACATAAATAAATTATACATAACCACGTTTAAAGTCTTGAAAAATCATGTTTTAAGAGATCAATTCCCAAGAATATGATTCAAGATTGATTACCTTTCTCTTTTTTTAAAAGAAAAAAATTCTAAAACCTATTGAGAGAGTTTTAACAAGGTTTTGGTATGTAGTGACTAATTCAGATAATGTTGAATCATTTGCAAATGTGGTGAATTTTGATTGTTTTTGTAGGGTCAGAGAAAAACTGAATGACTTCAGAAATAAAATATGTTTTATAAAGTCCTTTTAGTACACTACCCAGAACTGATGTAATTCTTCTATTACTATAATACATAGATTGGGAAAGAAAATTGGTAAGGCCAGGCAAAGTCCTGAATCTGGTCAAGGTAAAGTGGACTTAATAAATCCCAATCCACTTACAAATTTCAAATGTTTAAAATTCTGCATAAACTTAATTCCATATCTTACCCTGCCTCCCTTTTTATTTACTTTGTAAGAAGGAGTGGATAATATGCCAATTTCTTTCCCTATTTTTCTTTCAGGCCTCTTTGCATTTGGTGTGTTCCCCAAAGGCCTCCTGCAAGGATGCCAGTGGTCATTTATGTACATTCTCTCTCTGTATAGGCTGTTCTTGGGAAAGACTAATTTTTTGTCTTTACTCCCTTCATGGAAAAACCTTTCAAACTCCTTTCTTCCTTCTTTCAGCTAGATCTTTTCGAACTCTTGTTTTGGTTCCACAAATCCTATCAAAGAGCAGCCAGTCTCAAAGTTTGTTCCATATTATTGAGAGTGGCTCAAAATACAGGTATCTTGCCTGATGCTTTGATGTTTATAATTCCAAAATCAACTATATTGTATTTCCAAAGGTGAACTATGACTTGTATGATACTTGGTGACATTTATCCAGCAGACAAGAAAATAGGCCAAGTTTTCTTACAAGCTTCAGGTTAAACGTTTCAGTTCAGACAAACACATCAAAAATTTTAAAATGCACATCAGCCCCAAACTTGTCCCTGAGGAAACAAACCACCAAATCAACCACTACCACCAAAACAAAATGCTATCGTTTGGGCAAATTTGCATAGATAGAGAGATAATAGATGGGTGGAGACCAGCTCAGCAGGTTGAGGCTGAAGAATGTGTGCTGTGAAACTTAAGGAAAAAAAAGTTGACATAAAGCAAGACATAGAGGCATTTATCTTAAATAAAGGTGGGAACTGGGGGACTCAAGATCTCAGGGAGGAAGAGTACGGCCTCAAGAAACCACACTGCTTTTATTGTGCTCTTGAGGATTACGTCAAATGAAGAGGGGGCTATAGGTACAGGATATAGTTTTTTTAAATTATTTTATAACTTCTTTTATTATTTTAAAAGTCACATAGCTGATAGATGAGGTTAAGCTTTTACTCTGACCTTTAGGCATTTAACAATCATTAGCGTTTGAGGAAGTTTTGCATTAGCTATCTCACAGAATCCTCACTGTGCTTAGGCAAAGAGCATGCCTATCTGCCACAACCAGGCTTGCCTACATTTGCACCTTGGTTCTCTTTGCTATTGCATATTCTGCTAACCACCCCTCATAAACCCCTTGGGGCCATGAGGTTCCTCTTTCTCTTATTCTTAAGAGGACATATCATGCTGTGCAAATGGGATGCCTATCTGCACAGGTCCAGTGTGCCTAGACCAATGCATTATGTCGTTATTCAGCTGACTCTATGAATAACTTATGCCTTTAGGTCTTTGTTCTTAAGCTTAAGTCATTTACCATGACTGTGACTGTTTTTCAAGCAGGAATATGGGGTAAAGTAAAGCAGGACAAGATGGAGTTTTCAGCAGAGAGGCTAAGAAAATATTGTAGAAACATGTCTTGCGAGAGAGAGAGGGATCTATCTAGCATATTTATGCATATATATACTTTCCCAACCATGTTTTTGTGTTAAATACATCTACACAAAAATGTAAGAAATTCGTGTTTTCCCTCCATTTCAGTTTTAGAGTTGATGTGATGAGAAAACTCATCAGCCTCTATAATGACAGCAATGTCAACATATTTCCATTCTACAAAGTGCTTCAGCTTCAATGGCTCTACTAAAAATAACATGGTGTACTACCTGTGGGTGATATAGATATTAGTATAATAATGAAAAACTTAAAGATTCTTAAGGAATTCAATAGAGGTAGGTAATTTTTTTCTCACAATAGGAATGCCTTGGCATTACTCTCTTTCCTAAATCAAACCAAATACCTCCTCTAATATTTGCATAGTCAAATTGAACTGATTTTCCAGGCTTCATGACTATTCAATAGAAGTATCTAGACTCCCTCTCTCACATTTATGTTAAAACCTTTCCTTTCAATATGCCCCAGGTGAGAATCTCATTTTTTTTTAAATGAAAGGATTATAGACCTATAACAGCCCTAATCTATCCTAAATACTTCTCTGGATCTCAAGCTCTAGTTCTTTCTTCACTTTCTCCATTTTTAGTCTTGTAATAGACTGTGAACTATATAGTAGAGGAAAATGAAGACTGTAATAAGATGTTTTAACAAAACCACCAGGAGAACTAGGCAGACCCTGTGATGTATCAACCACTGTAATCATGGGTAAATCATGGGAGTGTAATTGTGAGCAAATGTGTTCTTTTTTTGTTTGTTTTTTTAATGGCCCCACCCATGGCATATGGAGTTCCTGGGCCAGGGGTTGAATCTGAGCTGCAGCTGCAACCTATGCATAGCTGTAGCAACACCAGATCCTTTAACCCACTGAGCCCAGCCAGGCATGGAACACTGGCATCTACCACCCTAGCCACTGCAGTTGGATTCTTAACCCACTGCATACAGTGGGAACTCCCAAATGTCATTTTTTTAAAACTTACTTTTTTTGTATTAGCTAAACACTGGATTTGTTGAAAAATTTGAGAAGCTGGCTATAAATGGTAATGGAAGAAACCTAAGTAAGCAAGACGTGCCTAATTATTCAATGTATAATGAGTTTAGTTGTAACAGCCAAGAAGACTATAAGTCTTAGGAATGAACTTAAAACTTCACAAAATCTTCTCCTTTAGAATTGAGGACTTCCAATGTACATCTCTAATATATAGTGCTGGGATTTTATAAGCTAGTTCTTTGTTTTAGGACACAACTCAAATTTTAACCTAGACCACCTTTAATGATGTCACCCCATTAAAGCAACCCATCTTCTCTCTAGTAAATCATTCAGTCTATTTCCTTATGCACCCTATGTTCTAGGCTATTGGATTGTAGTTTTCAAAGAAACATTATATATCCTACCTTGAGTCTTTTCATATTATACTCCCTTTGCCTGAAATATTTGTCCTCCTTTTGCCTAGTTCTTTCCAACTTTCATTTAAGCTTTACCCCAAAGTCACCAATAGAATTTTTCTCATTCTGCTCCTTCTGTCCCCATCCTCCTGTCAATGAATGAAAAGTCTGCTCTGTTAACAAATAGTATTTTTTTATATATTTTTATTTATCTTACAATAGATTTTCTTTAGTTTTCAAGTTAAAATAGTCATGTTGCCTAGAAAGTAATAATCACACAAAATGTTAAATGATCAAATGGCTGAATCAGGAGTTCCTGCTGTGGCTCAATGGTTAATGAACCCGACTATTATCCATGAGGATGTGGGTTCAATCCCTGGCCTCATTCAGTGGGTTAAGGATCAGGCATTGTCGTAAGCTGTGGTGCAGGTCACAGACACGGCTCGGATCCCACGTTGCTTTGGCTGTGATGTAAGCTGGCAACTACAGCTCTGATTGGACCCCTAGCCTGAGAACCTCCGTATACCAGTGGTGTGGCTATAAAAAGACAAAAAAAAAAAAAAAAAGGCTGAATCAATGAATATACTGAAATTAATAGAATTTGTTGATAAAGTAGTACCTCAGTTCCCAACAGAGACAGGACAACTCTTTAGAAAGCCCATTTTAAATTTTCTGTTGAACACAATCCTAGGCTATCTATCCTGGCCCAAATTGCTAGATCAGCCCACGTTATTTTTTTTCTTTTCTTTCTTTCTCTTTTTCTTTTCTTTTTTCTTTTTTTTTTTCCTTTTCTTTCTTTTTTTTTTTTTTTATGCCACAACTGTGGCACATGAAAGTCCGGGTTAGGGGTCTAATCAGAGCTACAGCTTCTGGCCTATGCCACAGCAATGCTGGATCTTTAACCCACTGAGTGAGGCCAGGGATTGAACCCATGTCCTCATGGGGATACTAGTTGGGTTCACTACCACTGAACAACAATGGGAACTCCCATGTAATTTATTTTAATCAGAATTATAGAGTCATGTGTAATACTTTTAGTCATGGCCAACTAAATATTTCCTATTGATCCTTTCCTCTCTTTCTCTTTATTCATCTGCTAGCTGATTCTCAAATCCCAGAGTAATTTCGAGATTCATACGTTCTTCTTTTATTTATTTATTTAGTTTTAAATACAACATCCTATTCTAGAAGGTGTGGAGCTAGTTCCCTTTCCATTCTTGTCAAATTTTACCTGGGAAAGATATGAACTTTTCTTGTTACAGCAGCTAACATTACTTAATTAATATAGAAGTTATTATCAAAAGTGAGATACTAAATTATAATTTCTTAAACATGTTTCATTATTGGTCAGGCAATGGACTTCTAGAATATTGATAAAAGAGATTGGAAAAAGGGAGAGCTCTATTATGTAGTGAGGAAACAAATGTTCAAAATGGTGTCTGACCACGTAACTCATGAGACAGACCACGTGCCTATTCAGCATCCAGCTCCAGTAGAAGGTAATTTAATTGGAAAACAGAAGTTAGTAATGTACCTTGGTGGCTACTAGCTGCATTTAGCAAAGTATTAAAAGGTTGAAATGGCCTCAACTTATAATTGCCTTATTTGCAAGCAGAAAGGAAAGTTAATAGAAAAATTGCAAATATTTGAGGCCATAGTAGATTAGCATCTAGACCCCAAATAAATAAGAATAAATTTTAAAATATTTTGAATATTGAAATCCTTTTTGACTAAGTTTTCAGAAAAGCTATGTCTAAGGCTATCAGCTTCAAGGTCACTTGTTGAACCTTTTGAATAGGAATATAATGGAGATAATGTAACATTTAAACAAGAAAAACTGGGGCATTCCCACTGTGGTATAGCAAGTTAAGGTTCCTGTGTTGTTTCTGCAGTGGCTCAGGTCGGTCTTGAGTCTTGGGTTCAATCCCTGGCCAAGTGCAATGAGTTAAGGATCCAGAGTTGCTGCAGCTATGGCATAGGTTGCAGTTGCAGCTTAGCTTCAGTCCCTGGCCTGGGAATTTCTATATGCCACAGTTGCAGCCAAAAAAACCCCCAAAACAAACAAACAAAAAAACAAAACAAAACAAAACAAAAAGCTGAGAACTATGAAAACTACCTGTAACTGATGGAAAATAAATATTCCACTTTTGAGGGAATGTTATTGTCAAAGAAGCTGCAATTCTAAACTAAAAAATAAAAACTTTGAAAATAAAACTATTCTGATCCTAAAATATTACCAATAGGAGGTTGGTAACAAAAATGACAGTCTCCAAGGAGGCATCTTTCTCAACACTCACGTTTATCTTTTATCGTGGCCCTTGATACATTGTCAAATGTTGATGAATAAGTCAAATTCTTCCAGCTGATGGAGCCAGGACAAGGAGCTCACTGTGCAAAGGTGGATCACAGAAAGTAGATCCAGGTCTAGTCAAGGCATTGCCACCATTCCAAAGGTGGGGCTGTGGGCTATGCCCTTGACAGCTGTGACCTATGCCCTTGACAGCTGTGACCTATGCCCTTGACAGCTGTATTTCTCCCGTGTGTTTCTTTTGTGAATTAAGAGTTGCCACTGTGGATACATTGCACCTTCTCTAGTATGTATTTGTTTCTCAGGGACAGATTTTAGATAAATTATCTTTTTAATTTACAGATCTCTGTAGCTCAAAGAGCAACATAGAGATTTGAGCCAGTGGCTAAATGGGGGTTGGGAGAGGAGCGTGCCTGTGATCTGTCTTAGGGCAAAAATATTAAACAGACGCTTGGTGAACAGAAGGACAGAATATGAAAGAGAATGGCTGGAAGTTTTCATGTAATTTTTGGACATTCAACTATATCTAATTTTTTCATTCTTTTTTTTTTTCAAATGTCCTTATGACTAAATTCTGGCAAATGAATTATGAGTAGGAAGTCTATATATTCCACTATTAGTTTTAAAACACCTTCTCCCACACATGCAAACACACACTCACAAAATAAAGTAAAATAGTAAAATAAAAAAAACAATTTCCATGTAATCAGTCATCTCTCTATTTTTTCCTGGTAACTTGAGTGGTGTTAACACTCAGAGTCACCTTGGAAACTAGGTGAAGGTGGCAGCTCATTGTCAGCTTGGGTTTCTGAATGGATAGGCATAAGAAAAACTGCCTCCTCCACCAGCACATATTAAATAGGACTTTACCAGAGTAAGAGAATTTTTATTATGATAATTCACTGAGATTTGAGGATTTATCTATGTCAGCAAATAATATCATTCTAATTAACAGGGTAACTTTCAATTAAATCCCCAATTTCACATGTTACTTTGATAGAATAACTCAATACCAATGTATAATCCCCCAATGCCATTTAGCATCTTTCTAGAGAAGATTTTACTTTCATGCATCTCAGACCTCTTTATACTTAAAATGCACATACATCTCTCAACTAAAAATCCAGCCTTTCCTGCTGGTCTGACCTGGGGATCACACTTCTCTAGCCTGTCCTCCTAGCTGCCTACATCAATGAACTTACCCTAGGGCAAATTTCCTATAACTGCTTTTGGAGTCTAAAAGAAGAATTTCTGTGTTTCCTGCTTTGAAAATGATAACCCTAATTAATTCATTTCATTTTCTCATGTTCATTGTGAATTGCCAAAGATGTGGCTAAAGACAATGTATTTATCTAAATAAACTATATTAACATTTTCCAAAAGTTATTACGTAGAATATTATATCTGATATGCACAAAAAATCCCATGTCAGAGGGAAGGGCTCTGCTATTGGGCTCATTTTACTAATAAGTAAAAGCCTAGGAGTTTTTGAGTTATAGGTCATCTAGCTGGTGTCTGACTGACTCTGGTCTTTAGTTTCCTAGTTCAGGGCACTTTTAATCTCAGCAAAGTGCCATCATATGTAACCTACCCCAGCAAATCACTGCCAGATTCTCTTCTTTTCTTTTTTCTTTTTAATTTATTCCTGAGATCAGAGAAAATACACTTTGTGTACTCTTTAGCACCCATCATATTTTGTCAAACATCACAGACCCCAATTTAAAATAGAGTTGATTTAGGAGTTCCTATTGTGGCTCAGCGTATTAAGAACCCAACTGGTATCCATGAGGATGTGGGTTCAATCCTGGTCATACTGAGAGGGTAAAGGGTCCGGCATTGAGCAAGCTGTGGCATGGTTCACAGATGTGGCTTGCAACTGGTGTTACTATGGCTGTGGCATAGTCCAGCAGCTGAAGCTCCAATTCAACCCCCTAGCCTGGGAACTTCCATATGCCTCAGGTGCAGCCTTAGAAATTAAAACAAAATAATAAACTAAAAATTAAAAATAGAGTTGATTAGGAGTTGCCTGGTGGCTCAGTGTGTTCAGGATCCGGTGTTGTCATTGCTGTGGCACAGGTTTGCTCACTAGCCTGGCACTTCTTTATGTCTCAGAAGTGGCAAAAAAAAAAAAAAAAAAAAAAGAAAAAAAAAGAAAAAAGCTGACAGGATAATTGTTTCCAAGCTTCATCTGTTATTCATTCTTTCACTTTCTATGAAGAGTTACTCTGACCTTTCAGAGTATTCATAGCTCTCTCTTCTCTTGGGAATTTATTTCCACATTCGATGCTTATTAAAAATGAAAATTTATATCATTTTATCCTACTCGTTATTATTTTTTTTAAATCTCTCTTTTTTTTTTAAGATCATTTTATTTATTTATTTATTTATTTATTGACTTTTTGCCTTTTCTAGGGCCACTTCCCGTGGCATATGGAGGTTCCCAGGCTAGGGGTCGAATCAGAGCTGTAGCTGCCAACCTACGCCAGAGCCACAGCAACGCGGGATCCAAGCCATGTCTGCAACCTACACCACAGCTCATGGCAACGCCGGATCGTTAACCCACTGAGCAAGGGCAGGGATCGAACCCACAACCTCATGGTTCCTAGTCGGATTCGTTAACCACTGCACCACGACGGGAACTCCCCTACGGGAACTCCCCTACTCGTTATTATGACCAAGTACTTGGAAATAGTATTAAAGAAGAGGAAGTTACACTTCAATATCATCTATGTAATTCCATCTCTGTAACCTTTGAAGAAAACTTACGTGAATAATGTGGGAATTTTTCCTACACCTGATGACAATGCAAATATATACATAAAAGTGAGCAGGCTAATATCAGCCCTTGTTACTATTTTGGAAAGACACTGTACATTCTTATAAGACAACTTGTTACTTCTTTTAGTTTATTAATGATAATTATTTGTTATTGATCATATCTTATGAAAACTTAAGCATATCTTGTCTGTGTATCACATGTCTGGGCTTATGAATTTAGGGGGAGGGTGACCCTGCCACCTCACAGGATTGGTTGTCACGTTGAATGAGAAACACATGGGAAAAGGATATTCCAAAGAATACAATTACCTCGTGTATTATTGTTGTTCAGTAGTTTTCAAAGCAGTGTTTTAATTAAATTCTCAGAATCTTAAAAGGAAAAAGAGAAAACAATAAAATAATGTAATTAGAAGATTGGGTTAGGGGAGCCACCCTGGAGGAGAGTGGATTAGGACACTCCTCTGCTTGCTGCCACCAGACATCATTTGAACCACTCCTACCTGAAGCTAGCAATGCCTCTGTAATTTGGTCCTGCCTTCAGCTCTAGGCCAAATGGTACCTGAGCTGCTCTGTTTTAAGGGATGTGAGGTCTTATGAGGAGCTCAGGCAAGTGGGGCCACATTATTCTTTCCAGGGAAGCCAGAACAGAGAAGCTTTCTGCCCATCTGAAATAAGTGGTTCCAGAGGAACCTTGTAACCCCAGGGAAAGTCATTTAAAAGACTCTCTATGCAGGATCAGCAAAGTATTCTCAGGCAGAAGAAATGCTGCCCTCTGGGACGTTGACCCATTCCTTTCTCTTCACTCACTCCTGACCCCTGTGCCTGAGAGGAAGCTGCTGTCTGCACATTCCCCTTGCTCATTTCTTGAGTCTTATAAACCAGAGTCATCTGGAATTGTCTCCTTTACCTCTCCGGCAGCCCTGTGATTTGTGTTTTATCCACCCATTTCAGATCAGGAAATTGAGTTTGAAATCTTAGCTGCTTTCAAGAACAAATAATAGCAAAGCTGCTAAAGGGAGGAGGGAAATTTGAATAGAGCTCTGTGTGACCACCCATTACGCTTTGTTCTTCACTGCAGGCCTTTCCCTGACATCTCTTAAAACAATTTTCAGAGAAGGAAACTGAAACTTGGAAGGATGTGTTGACTTCTCCCCATTGTGGTGGTCTGTACCTGGCTTACCAGGTAGGTTGTGGACGTTTCTCTTCAGTGTCTAAACCCAATGCTCTTTCCATGATACCACTCTCTTTACTTTAAATTGTCATTTTAACAAGAGAAGAAGTGTAAGTATGTGAAGTGATGGAAGTTAACTAAAAGTATTGTGGTAATCATTTTGCGATATATACATAAATCATTGTGTTGTAAACCTTGAATTAATATATGTCAGGTATCTTGCAATAAAACTGGAAACAAATTTTAAATAAAAAATGTGATTGTCATTTTACATCAGGTAAACCTGAGAATTGGTAACATTCCCAGTGATGTTTAGCTTCGTTATTATTATAAACACTGGAAATTCTGGCTCTAAACCTTAGTTTAGTTAAAATATATGACTTTAAAAATACTCTGAGTTCAATGACTAGGATTTTTGATTTGACATTTAAAAAATCTGAGGTGTTATCCATATAATTTTGCATGCAAAACATAGGAAACCTCTTAAATTTGATCCTTTTAAGTTTGTTTTTAAGTCAAAGAGCCAGTTAGTGGAGGTATATATAATAGAGTACTCTTGTCATATTTTTCTAATGATTTTTCATGTCAGCAAACCATGTATTCCTTCTTTGTGCTGTTAAAACAGTAGCATGAAAACATTTCTAGCTTTATCTTATGGCAGAGTGCCATAGCATGGGCTTATTCCTGAGTAGCCATATGGTAATGGTACTGCCATCTGCTTATCCTGATATTCCTTTTCCTGGCAAACCTTGGACCCATACGGGTTCTGTGTGTCTCTTTGCGTACATCACTAGGAGAGGCAAAATCAGTCCCTACACTTTTCCCTGAAAATAACTTTTCATAATCACTCATAGCATGAAGATAATTTTCTATTTACCTTCTTCCTCCTGTAGTTTTTACACACGTGCCTTCTAATAGCAGCAGATACAGTTTGATTTTGGGAATATGTGAAAGCTGTCAGAACAAGCTGTCAGGCTTGAGGCATCATAATCACCTCCAAGGACTGATGGCCTGTGCTTTGTGGACTTGAAACTTCATCACTCAGGAGATGAAATGATCCATCCTTTTACATGTTGACAGGATACCAATTTAGTGTCAATTTGGAGAGTCACATATTCAGACAATAAGGAAACATGCAATCTGTGAACGGGCTTCATAATTCCAGTGACAAGCATTTTCAATAATGACTAAAATATTTGGTAAGAGCTATTGAGAATAATTTAAGCAACTACGTTACTTACTTGGCTGACACATTCTTATGCTTTAGTGAAAATATGGAAAATGGTCCATTTGCCATTCTTTAATGTTTGTCTTCAAACTAAATAATTATATTTAAATTATTAAAATATTTAAACGCATGTTTGCCTGTCTTTTTTAAAGCTTTAGTGAATTTCAATTGATTTTTAAATCTGTTTTGGGGTACCTGTACTTTTTTAAAAACTTAGAAAGACCTCTTTGATATGAAATAGTAAATATGATAAAAATCACTACCATGTTGGGAATAATTAAATGAATGACTATAACTCATTCAGGAAACTCAGCATTTACATGATGAAAGAACTGACCCATGGGCTTGCTCTGTGGAGATCTATATTAGACCAAGTTAATGTTTTAGCAAATGTAATTATGAGTGACATAGTTTTCACAAAAGACATTTTTCATGAATACAAAGCCCATCCATCTTTGGCCTTCTGCAACTGTCCCCAAGGCCTGGTATAAGTTGTCACTCTACTTGAGGAGTTAACATGTTCCTTGACAAGAGACTCTAGCAAGGCTTCTACCTCTTGTGTTGGCTACTGCCACCCCAACTTCAGTAGTTTCACAAAAGTGAACAACCATAAAATGGGCAACTTTCTAAAATAGACTCTATGTTTGAAAGAACAATAATTTGAAGTTTCCAAAAGCAGTAAGATTTACATATTTTAAAGTATAGCTTAATCTGAAAAAAGACCCTTTTAAAGATAGTGGGTGGTGATGGAAATCAGAAGTTACAAGAACAAAGGCCAACATTTGCATTTTATGTTTTTCCAAGGAAGTGAAATCTCTGTCTTCAAATTTTAAAAGAGTAGAAATGCGTAGAGCATTTTCAAACAACTAAAAATAGTTTATCCTGTTTAGCTTCACTCAAAACAACTATGGAATTTACCTACTAAATGTATGTTACTATTTTATTTGACTTTATGCTGGACTTTTCTAAATTGAGGCTTCCTACATGCTACCAGGTGAGAAAACTGGATTGGTAATGCTGTGTTACAGAAAGGACTAGGGTAACATGAGAGGTGTGTCTCTACCACTTTCACTAAGAAATTTTGATGTTTAGGTTTTATTGATGGATGGATTCTAAATTTCTATTAAAAATTTACTAAAACTATTTCAATATAAATGAGTTTCATAATAACCTATTTTTAATGAATTTTTTGAAAAAAAAATGAATACATGTTACTTGATAAATACAGGTTAGAATATAGGTAACATGATAGCAGACTGGAGATAATTAAGTAGCAGACACAGAAGATCATTTCAGCTGCCACAATCTCAGGTGCCATGAAACTTGACCCCAGGTTAGGGTGCAACAAAATCCAGAGTTCCCATTAGTCCATGGTTTTACTAGCTGCATACATGTGCACACGGTTTCCTGTGGTCCTCCTGTACCTCCAGTGAGGGATTCTTTATGAACTAGGCTAATGGGACAGAATGCAGAGACACATGTCTGTGGCTCAGCAAATAATAAGCTCAGAAGGTATTTTAACTTGAGTCCTAAGGGTTTGGCCACCAGGAGCCTAAAGTCCTAAAGGCCACAGCTTTAGGTCCTCACCTTGTCTCTGTGCTACTGAGGCTCTGATGCCTGGGTCTCCTCCATGAGAAAAGAGGGTGCAAAGGAACTGCAGCTCCATCCCCATCAGTCCTTTCACCTAACAGACTCTGTGCCAGTTTGTTCCATAGTGATGCAAAGTAAAAGCATCCTTGAATCTCAGTGAAATGAGATTCTGGCTCATCCTTGAACATTGATTAGCTCTTTGTGTTCTGGCTTGGCTCAATGACCCAAGAGGATTTAAAGTATCATGGTTCCTTCCTGAGGAAAGTGGCTGAAGTGGTTTTATACACACAATCACCATGCTTTTGTCAACCTAGTCACAATGAATGGATCCCTTGGTTTAAGGAAAGTAGATTTAGGCATAGAAATGATACAGTAACTTTTCTCAGAAGGAATCATGACCAGCAGGCATTTTAGGAGGTTTATAGCTGCCATATAAACTTAGGCTGCCTAAAAAAGGTGGTTTTCCATATCACAATTTAATATCAAAATCTCTCTTTTCTCAAATAAAAAAAGTCCCTAGTTTTCTCAGTACATTCAAATGGAGGGCCATTCTTAAGAAACTATGGAATAAAAAGCCTGATTAAAAATCAACTATAAAGGAATTTCTGTCATGGGTCAGCAGAAACAAATCTGACTAGCATCCACTGAGGATGCAGGTTCTATCCCTGGTTTCACTCAGTGGGTTACGGATCTGGTGCTGTTGTGAGCTCCAGTGTAGGTCACAGACGTGGCTCAGATCCTGCGTGGCTGTGGCTGTGGCTGTGGTGTAGGCCAGTGGCTACAGCTCCCATTTGATCCCTAGCCTGGGAACCTGCATATCTTGCAGGTGTAGCCCAAAAAGATAAAAACAAACCAAAAAGATATAAAACATTATATATAATAGTATATAATATATAATTATATAATCATATTCCTTATTTAAAAAACCTTACATTAAAAATACATAAAGAACTCCCCAAATTTATCAATTTATTCTTTTATGGGTCATGCTTTGATATAATGTTTTTAATATATTGAGATAAAAAAGACTATGTTATATAATGTTGTATATAATGTTTTATATATTACTGAGAGAAGTCAAGAAAGATTATATACTATATATTATATTTATATACTATATAATGTTATATATATATATATATATATATATATCAATTCCAGAATATTTAAACTCATCTATAGTGACAGAAGTGGATCAGTGATTGCCTGGATGGTAAAATGGCAAAAGGCATATGGGATATGGAGAAACTTGGAGAGAACTGGATATGTTCACTGTCTTGATTGTGGTACTGATTTTTACTGTATATTTATGACAAAACTTATCTGCCTGTAAGTAAGTGTGTGTACTACATGGTATGTTAGTTATATCTCAGTAAAGCTGAAAAAAGCATGAGTATGGCCTAGAAAGATAAGTGAATATTCATCTGCTAAGCGCTTATATCAAATTGAATAAAGCATGATTTTTTATTATGGTTGTGGCTTGAATAGCTTTTGAATGGTTCTGTGAACTAATTTTTAAGGGAAGTAATCTGGTCTCAGTGATCATCATCAAAGGATTCAAAGGGTAATGAGACATGTGGATGAGTCCTTTTGTACTTTCTTTCCAGTGATCTGGTGCCCAAAGGCCAGCTTTTTTCCCTTTCCTTGTTAACTGCAGAGACAGCTCCGACCATATCTGGTAAGAGTCATAGTTACGATGTTTGTTACTGAATCTCCTTATTTTCCCCCAGGTGACTTATTATTACACTGAATTACTGTTAAATTCTGTTTCTGCAGCTCACACTCCAGCTAGAATGCAGATTGTTTATTTTCCACAAGACTAAGCTTGGAATAACTCCTGGTCATAGTGTTCTGACAGTCTATTTAGGGAAAGAAAAAAAAGGTAGAGAAAAGAATCTGTGAGTACGGGAAAGCCAGAAAGAATGGCAATGAAAACTATAATTAATTTTCTTTAATTTAGAAAAGGAAATAGAGACAATATGATCAAAATGTGCTTAGTTCCAGGATAATTTGGCTTTAAAAAGATTATCACTTCTTTAACATCAAATGTGGTTGCCTTGGGCTTATAAATGGAAGAAACTGTGGACAGTATAGGCATATAAATCCCAGCCCCATCGCTTACTAGTTGAGAGACTTCAAGCAAGGCGTTTCACCGTGAGTAGCAGATTCCTAACCTAATCTATTTGTTCAAAAAATAGGGCAAAAAAAAAAATTGATTCTTTTCTTCTACCAGAATTAAAGCTATCCATTGTTTACTCACTGGGAAATGACTTTAAAAAAAATTACAAGCCATTTAAAAGCAATAATTAAAAGTAGAAGTGTACTATTTAGGAGTAAGACAAAGTATTGGTTAAGGCTTAAAACGCAATTTAGAGTAATTATGAGTATACAACTTCACTGACAATTGCCAGGTGTAAGGAAAAAAGTGCCTCTAGGTGTTACTATGATAAGCACCAATCCTATCCTTCCCAATAAAACAAGGATTACAGAAGTATTACTTTTTCTGCACACTTTCTCTGTGCTCTTTTATCCAGTATACCTTTTCAGGACACTAATATGTCTACCCCAGTCAGATAACATCTTAAAACCTCACTACTGTCCTCCTATTCTTTCCTGAAGCTATTTTTCACAAAAAAAACCAGCTTCTCTCAGGGTTGGGTTCAACATCCTGTAGGTATGATATCAAATACATTAAAGATAAATTTATACATATACAATCCATCCATGCAAATATATTGTTTTTTTAATTGTGGTTAAAAAAAAACACATAAAATTTACCACCTTAACCTTTTTTAAGTGTTCAGTTCAATAGCGTAAAGTAAATTTGCATTGTTTCACAATAATTCTTTAGAACATTTGTTGCAAAACTGAAACTATATCCATTAAATAACTTCTCATATCTGCCTTCCCCAAGCCCCTTGTGATCATCATTCTACTTTCTGTTTCTATGAATTTGACTACTTTATTAATGGAATCATGTGGTATTGATGTTTTGTCCCTGGCATATCTTATTCAACATAACATTCTTAAGGTAGTATGTGACAGAATCTCCTTCTCTACTAATAGCTGAATAATATTGTATTGTATGCATACACCACATTCTCGTGCATCTCTTTATCTGTCTATGGATATTTTGGGTTGTTTCCTGCTCTTGGCTTTTGTGAATAATGCTTGAATGAATGTGAATATGCCAATATCTCTTCAAGATCCTGCTTTCAATTATTTTTAATATGACACAGAAATTAGGTTGTTGGAAAATAGAGTAATTCTGTTTTTAACTTTTTGAGAAACCACCATATTGCTTTTCCATAGCAGCTGCACCATTTTACATTCCCACTAATACTGCATAACAGCTGTATTTTCTCTGCATCCATGTCAAAACTTGCTATTGTCTGGTTTTCATGTTTGTTTGTTTTGTCTTTTTGCCTTTTCTAGGGCTGCTCCCATGGCATATGGAGGTTCCCAGGCTAGGGGTCTAATTGGAGCTGCAGCCACCGACCTACACCAGAGCCACAGCAATGCAGGATCCTAGCCATTTCTGTGGCCTAAACCACAGATCTCGTCAATGCCAGATCCTTAACCCACTGAGCGAGGCCAGGGATCGAACCCACAACCCCATGGTTCCTAGTTGGATGTGTTAACCACTACACCATGATAGGAACTCCTGTTTTTTGTTTTTATATAGTGACCACCCTAGCCCTTATAGTATGAGGTGATACTGTGTGTGGTTTTGATCTGTATTTTTGAATGATGGGTTATCTTGAGTTTCATTTAATATGCTTGTTAGCTTTTTGTTTACCTTTTTGGAAAAATGCCTATTCAAGTCCTTTGCTTATTTTTTAATTGGGTTGTTTTCTCTTTGTTGAGTTGTGTGAGTTCTATGTTTATAGATAATAATTCTTTATCAGATATAAGATTTGCAAATACATTCCTCCATTGTGTAGATTGCTTTTCATTCTCTTGATTTTCTTTGATGCGCATATGTTTTTGAGATTTTTAGAGTCCTATTTGTGTATTTTTGCTATTGTTGCCTGCTATTTTCATGTCATGGCCAAGAAATCATTATCAACTGAACAGTCATGGAGTTTTACCCTATGTTTTTTTCTTTTATGAGTTTTATAGTTTTAGGTTTTTAATCCATTTTAGTTTGTTTTTGAATGTGGTATAAAGTAAGGGTCCAATTTATGCTTTTGAATGGGGATATCCAGTTTTCCAGACATCATTTATTAAAGAGACTGTCCTTCCCCCATTTTGTGGTGGGTGTTGACACCTTTGTCAAAGATCATTTGACCGTATATGTAGGGTTTATTTCTAGGCTCTCTATTATTTTCCATTACTCTATAAGTCTTTCTTTATTACACAATAACACTGTTTTAATTACTTAGTGTGGGCTGTCTGGAATTCTGAAGAGGGCCTGCTGAGTTGACCTAAACCTGAAGATTTCCTAGGGAGTGGAGAAAGTTATTTCTGAAACAGAGCAAAGGGACAGAACTCCTAAAGGGGTCTTCAAGGTGGGCACAGAGCCACAATCTACCTAAGAGACAGAGGGTGATTTGGGAAACAGCACGACTGCCTGGGTTCTTCGAGGGGCCCCCTGGGCAGACACAGAGCTGTGATTTGCCTGGGGGCAGTGAAAAGTATCTTGGAAGAAGCACAAGGAATCCTGGAAATCTGCAAGAGTCTTCCTAGGTGGGTTGAGAGCTGTGACAAGGCCATTGCACTGTTAAAGCTGTTACAAAAGCAATACAACAGGTCCTGGGATTCACAAAAGGCCTAGCAGGCCAGGGAAGAGCCAGTCTATACAGGAGACAGGGAAAAAGAACTTGGAAACAGCACAAAGGACCCTGGGAGTTGAAAGAGGCCAGGTGGACAGGTGGAAAATTCTGAAAGGCCTAGTGAAGGGATAAAGTGAAACTGGAAAGAACTGCACATAGCTGAGGAGACTAGTGGATTGGCAAAGTGATCTCAGGAAAGACACAAGCTCCATGATCCCAGCAAACATTCAGCCAGAGGACCATGGAAGCAGAGTATGTGGCACAGCTAGCCAAAGGAGCTGAGAGGGGCTCACTGGTGCGTGTTTCTATAGCTCAGCAGCTATAGGGAGCACTTTTATCACCAGCCTGGTAGGAGGAGGGCCCACCTGTCAGAACAGTGCAGGCCTTTAAGCTAAGGAGAAAGCCTTTTAGCAACAGTTAGGGAGCAGCCCCTGCCCCTGGGGCTACAGAGAATACCCCCTAGATTGGACAAACAAAGGGAATGACCACAGAGAGGTCCCTAATTCCCCAGGTACAGAGAGCAAGCCCTAGAACCTCCCTGTCAAAAAGGAGGGACTGCAGGATCAACTGCTCACATTGCCAATCACAGGAAACTGTCCTGAGAACTCCCTGGAAGCAAGAGGAATCACAGGAGCCAGTCCTGACACCCCCCATCCCCCTCCAAGAAAGCAATCCTGTGAACTGTGAACCACTACCAACATTCATAGGGACCCCATCCATAATAGCCACCCAGATTCAGGGGAGGTAGCGTAATACCCATGCTCCCATCACATGTTCTAGGTACACGTGAGACATTAACACTTCTGAGAACCTAAAGACAAGGCCACAACCATGGCATCTACAAACCTGTCATTGTGGCTTTATAATATGTTTTGAAATCAAGAAGTAGGAGGCCTCCAATTTTGTTCTTCCTTTTAAAGATTGTTTTGGCTATTCAGGCCCCCTTGAAATTTCATGAGAATTTTGGGATTTTCTTTCTATATCTGAGAAAAATGTCATTGGGATTTTGATAGGTTTATATTGAATCATGATATTGCTTTGACTACTGTAAGATATTTTAATAATGCTAAGTCTTCCAATCTGCGAACATGCAATACTTTACCATTTATTTTTTTCTTTAATTTCTCTTAGCATTGTTTTACAATTTTAGGTATACAAGTCTTTCATCTTCTTGCTTATATTTATTCCAGAGTATTTTATTCATTTTGATGTCATTGTAAAGTTTGCAGCTGTAAAGTTCCATCTTAGTACTGCCTTTGCTGTGTCACATAAATTTAGTGTGTTATATTTTCATTTTTCTTTGTTTTTGTGTGTGTTCTAATTAACCACGTTTCTTCTTTGATCATTGACTATTTAAGAGTATATTTTTTAATTTCAACAATGTGATTTTTTCCAATTTCCCTTCTGGTATAGATTTCTAGTTTCTTTTCATTGTGCTTGGAAAAGATAGTTTGTGAGCTTTCAGACTTCTCAAATTTGTTAAGAATTTTGTGTGGCCTATCATGTGATCTATCCTGGAGATTGTTTTGTGTATGCTAGGGAAGAACAGATATTCTCTTACTCTTTGGCACAGTATTCTGTACATGTGTATTACTGATTTATAGTGTTGTTGATCTATAGTGTCGTTCAAGTCCTCTGTGTGATTATTGGTCTTCTGTCTTATTATTCTATTTATTATTGAAATTGGGGTACTGAAGTAGTCTACTATTATTACGTTGCTGTCTATTTCTTCCTTCAGATTTGTCAGTGTGTGTTTAATATATTGTAGAGTCCTAATATTAGATACGTATATATTTATATTTGTCATATATTCTGAATAACCAATTCAATATTGAAGGAGAACAAAGTTGGAGGACCAACTGATTTCTCACCGAAAAGCTACAGTGATCAAGACAATGTGGGGTATAATGAATAGACAGATAAATCAAAGATATAAATAGAGAGCCCAGAAACAGACCCATGTAAACGTAGGTAACTGATCCTTGCAAAGAAACAAAGACAACAAAATAGAGTAAAGTAGTATTTGTAACAAATGTTGCTGGAATAACTGAACAGCCATATGTCAAAAAATGAATCTGGAGTCAGACTTTATATGCTTTGGAAAAATTAACTCAAAGTGGATTATAGACCTAAATGTAAAGTGCAAAACTAAAAACTCCTAGAAAATAACATATAAAGAAACGTAAATTACCTTGAATATGGTGATGAGATTTTAGATGCAAAACCAAAGTTATGATTTATGAAAGAAAATTGACAAACTTGACTTTATTAAAATTAAAAATTTCTGCTCTGTAAAAGGCAATCTCAAGTGAACGAGAAGATTAGCCATAAACTGGGAGAAAAAAATTCATGAAAGAATCACCTGCTAAAGGAATATTACCTAAAGTGTACAAAGAATATTTAAAACTCAAAAATAAAATAAGCAACCCAGTTAAAAATGGGCCAAAGTCTTTAACAGACACCAAGGTGGATATACACATGGTAAAGAAAAACATGAAAAGATGTTCCATTGGATTATGTCATTGGAGAAATGCACATCGAAATAATGGTAAGATACCAGTGCACACCTATTAGAATGGTCAACATTGACGAGAGCAAATGCTGATGGGGAAAGGAGTTGGGAGAGGAAAATAGGCAGAACATGGAGGATTTTTAGGGCAGTGAAAATACTCTGTATGAAATCATAATGATGCATATGTGTCATTATACATTTTTCCAAATCCATAGAATGTACAAAACCAAGAGTGAAACCTTAATGTAAACTATGGACTCGGTGATAATGAAGTATCAATGTAGATTAAATATTATAACAAATGTATGCAAACTTGGTGATAATGGGAGGGGGTGCTATACATTTATAGGGGTAACAGTTGAACAGAAAAACCTCTGTACCTCCCCTTATATACTGCTGTAAACCTAAAACTGATTTTTAATTGTTTAAAAAAAGAAAACAATTCCTACTGTATCTACTGTATCTACTGACTGCTTTTTTTCAATATATATATATATATTTTATTTTCCAGCTGTACAGCACGGGGATCAAGTTATCCTTACATGAATACATTACAATTACATTTTTCTTCCCCCACCATTTGTTCTGTTGCAACATGAGTATCTAGACATAGTTCTCAATGCTACTCAGCAGGATCTCCTTGTAAATCTATTCTAAGTTGTGTCTGATAAGCCCAAGCCCCCAATCCCTCCCACTCCCTCCCCCTCCCATCAGGCAGCCACAAGTCTCTTCTCCAAGTCCATGATTTTCTTTTCTGAGGAGATGTTCATTTGTGCTGGATATTAGATTCCAGTTATAAGTGATATCATATGGTATTTGTCTTTGTCTTTCTGGCTCATTTCACTCAGGATGAGATTCTCTAATTCCATCCATGTTGCTGCAAATGGCATTATGTCATTCTTTTTTTATGGCTGAGTAGTATTCCATTGTGTATATATACCACATCTTCCGAATCCAATCATCTGTCGATGGACATTTGGGTTGTTTCCATGTCCTCGCTATTGTGAATAGAGCTGCAATGAACATGCGGGAGCATGCGTCTCTTTTAAGTAGAGTTTTGTCTGGATAGATGCCCAAGAGTGGGATTGTGGGGTCATATGGAAGTTCTATGGATAGATTTCTAAGGTATCTCCAGACTGTTCTCCATAGTGGCTGTACCAGTTTACATTCCCACCAGCAGTGCAGGAGGGTTCCCTTTTCTCCACAGCCCCTCCAGCACTTGTTATTTGTCGATTTATTAATGATGGCCATTCTGACTGGGGTGAGGTAGTATCTCATGGTAGTTTTGATTTGCATTTCTCTTATAATCAGTGATGTTGAGCATTTTTTCATGTATTTGCTGGCCATCTGTATATCTTCTTTGGAGAAATGTCTATTCAGGTCTTTTGCCCATTTATCCATTGATTGATTGGCTTTTTTTGCTGTTGGGTTGTATAAGTTGTTTATATATTCTAGAGATTAAGCCCTTGTCCGTTGCATCATTTGAAACTGTTTTCTCCCATTGTGAAAGTTGTCTTTTTGTTTTCTTTTTGGTTTCCTTTGCTGTGCAAAAGCTTTTCAGTTTGATGAGGTCCCATGGGTTTATTTTTGCTCTAATTTCTATTGCTTTGGGAGACTGACCTGAGAAAATAATACTCAATGGGGAAAAACTGAAAGCCTTCTCACTCAAATCTGGAACAAGACAGGGAAGCCCACTCTCACCACTGCTCTTCAACATAGTTTTGGAAGTCCTAGCCACAGCAATTAGACAAACAAATAAAAGGCATCCATATAGGAAGAGAAGAGATAAAACTGTCACTGTATGCAGATGACATGATACTATACATAGAAAACCCTAAAGACTCAACCCAAAAACTCCTTGAACTGATTAATAAATTCGGCAAAGTAGCAGGATATAAAATTAACATTCAGAAGTCAGTTGCATTTCTGTATACCAGCAATGAAATATTAGAAAAGGAATACAAAAATACGATACCTTTTAAAATTGCACCTCACAAAATCAAATACCTCGGAATACACCTGACCAAGGAGGTAAAGGACCTATATGCCGAGAACTATAAAACTTTAATCAAGGAAATCAAAGAAGATGTAAAGAAACGGAAAGATATTCCATGTTCCTGGATTGGAAAAATCAATATTGTAAAAATGGCCATACTACCCAAAGCAATCTACAGATTCAATGCAATCCCTATCAGATTACCCATGACGTTTTTCACAGAACTAGAACAAACAATCCAAACATTTATATGGAACAACAAAAGACCCAGAATTTCCAAAGCAATCCTGAGAAAAAAAAACCAAGCAGGAGGCATAATTCTCCCAGACTTCAAGAAATACTACAAAGCCAAAACAGTGTGGTACTGGTGTCAAAACAGACAGACCAATGGAACAGAATAGAGAAACCAGAAATAAACCCTGACACCTATGGTCAATTAATCTTTGACAAGGGAGGCAAGAACATCAAATGGGAAAAAGAACGTTTATTCAGCAAGCACTGCTGGGAAACCTGGACAGCTGCATGCAAAGCAATGAAACTAGAACACACCCTCACACCATGCACAAACATAAACTCCAAATGGCTGAAAGACTTAAATATACGACAGGACACCATCAAACTCCTAGAAGAAAACATAGGCAAAACACTCTCTGACATCAACATCATGAATACTGACTGCTTTTGAAGAGGAAGGACCTTTACCAATCATCTCAGACAAAGATTCTGGGGATCTCTCAAATCTTTCGTGAGGATATGCTGTCTTTGGGCTTCTTTGTAATTACTCAGTTAAAAAGGGTTTGCCTATTTTCTCTCTGAAGTCCATAACCTTCTCCTTCTGGAAGGTGCTACAGTCTCTCCTGTGCTTTACCATGTGCTAGTACTTGCCTTTATTCTCACCAGCCTCAACCTGACATTCAAACTGCACCTCCAGAGCAGATGGAAACCAGTCTCTGGGGCAGCTCTGCCGCAAAATCCCAAATTATAGTTGCATAGTCATTTCTTCTCTTTCCCTCCTAAGGAAAAAACAGTGAGATGTGAGTTTTCTACTGATCACACCATGTGGTGCTGGGGATGGGGAGTGGCTCCAGTGGGTAAGATGCCATAAATTTTCCTAGCCACTTTGCTGAACCTCTCCTTTCTTTGCACTCACCTAAGAGTGCTGCAACCTCTTTAGTGCATTCTGGAGTTCTCTCAAGGATAATGGAGTCTGGATATTATCATTAAATTGGTGATTCCATGGAGGAATAGGTGCCTGGAGCTTCCTTCTTATTCTGCTAACTAGCTGACTTCACTCAAAAGTGTTTTAAGTATAATTATTTTATTCATACATCCCACTTTTTTTGGTATTCTTTTCCGTAAAACGTGCTGAGCCTTTTGACATTTAGAATGCTGTAAGAAACCAGAGCTCACTCTGCATATTCTAGCATAAAAGGATTTAACCCAGGAATTAGGTGATTATAAACCACCCTTTTTAAAAAGTTTTAAAACCACCTTTCTGAATGATCTGGAATCAGATGGCCACAGCTAGATAACTGAGTTCTAATGATATCTTCATAGCAGAGGTTACATATATTTTTCCACCTCTACTAACACTGAAATTGCTTTCCTATATCCCCAAAAAACTGATGATTCAGCACTGCAGTACTGAAACTGGCTGGATTTTAATCTCCCATGGCCCTCCCTCCCCCCAAAAAAATATTTCCACTGACTTGTACTTCCCAATGTCCTTGAGTGTTTTCAGCTGAAATAATTTACTCACTCACGGAATCTTAGCTACAAGAGACTCCTGAAATTTTCATGTGTACCATTCCACCTTCACCATTCACAAATGGACACCAAATGAAGTGAAAATAGAGATTGATTACCAATTAGCCACAAGTATCACAGCTCACCCTTTAGTGTACTCAGTATTGAAATACATCCTTCCACTCATAAAGATAAAAATAATGAAAAATTCCTCTTATGTACAAAATTTCACCCTCTACCCCAAAGTAATATTTGATGACTAATAGCTATTTTCTTTCTCTCTAGATGTTTGTTTCTCCTCCAATTCAGTCATAATCCAATCTTGAATTACATCTCAAGTAATAATAGCTGACTAGCAAAAATGTTAGCTTAAAGTAGCAGAGACTGGTTAGTGTTCTGCTTATACCTCAGGTATAGAAAACGGTAAAGAAAGTTGCTCCAAATTAATGACAAAAAAGCTGAGTAAACTTAAAGGAAAAACAAAAAAAATCAACTTTTTTTGAACTTATCAGAAAGTTGAAGTTACAGGACAAGCAAATAGCATTAAGGATATAGGGCAAGGCAACTCAAAATGATGGGATAAGGACACCAGCTTACCTGTGCCAGGGGATATGCAGTGAAGTTGAAAGCTTATCAGCTGCTAAGAAGAATTCATTGAACCTTTTTAGCATATTGCTGAAAGCTGAGTGTGGGCTAGTGGGCAGTTCAAAATCCCTGGCAGCCACAGAGATAGGTGGAGTTTTCTTCACAGATGTCCATTGGATTTCATGATAATAAGATGTATAAAGATACAGAAAAGATAAATTGAGCACATTGTTTATTTAGTCACCCAACAGGTAATTGTTACAGGCACTGTTGTAAATGGTGATGATTCAGTAGGTCATAAAATAGATACAGCCTTACCTTTCTTAACTTACACAATAAAAATGAACAGATGATAACATTAAAAACAAAGACAGCTTTAAATTGATGCTGTTCTTCCTGAGATGATGAGAAAGCTATTGAAATAAAGTATGGAAATTTAAAACATAAATTGAATGTTAAGCAAAGATATAATTAATTTCTTACATTTTATGAATTAACCAAAATTAAAGTGTGATTTATAACATTTATAAAATTTCATAAAAAACATGCATTGTATGTATATAAAATTTCATATAATGTAGTTTTATATTAAATAGTTATATTACTCCTTTTTAAATGTAATATTAAGGCTTATTTAGGTAGATACATGACCCAAGATACATTATTTTCTTTCTTTTTCTTGATTACATATACATATATACATGCATGCGAGCACATACACACACATATTCATTGCAATCCCTTTCTCTTTTCCTTTGCTCCATATGTTAATTACATTTTTTGATCACACCTGCCAGTGTGTGGAAGTACCCAGGCCAGAGATTGAACTCACAACACTGGATCCTTAACCACCAGGTTACCAGGGAACTCCCTACTAATTACATTTTTATTATTAAAGAGCATTAGCAACATTTATATCATTTTATGGAAACTGTTTCCTGAAATGTAGACTTAATAATTAATCATTCATTTCCTTTCTAAGAACAATCCATTTGTTCTTTGTGCCAAATATATGATTAAGAAATGTTTACTATAAATAAAATAGTTTTAGGAGGTCAATTGTTTGATGAGTGGTAGAGAGACTAATTCTGCAAATCTGTTCCATAATAGACATTCCAAAGCTGACAGGCCTGAAGCATGAAAAGCCTGATCCATAAATACAAATAGAAAACAGGTAGACCTATGAAATTTAATTACACTCTATTTTACCTTTTGAATGGAGTTACAAAGAAAACAACACAAAGTGTTGTTATAGTTATTTATTTGACTTGAAATATTTTGACTAGCATTGGTCATCTTTGGGTAATCATTTTATCAAGGGTTCTATATATGAAAATGAGAAATGAAGATAATTTAATGAGTTAAATATACAATTAACCTCAGAAGCTTTACCTAATCTTTCAAATCAGCTCCTAAATATATTCAAAAACATTTTACTTTCACTATTTTATATTTAGTATATCCTTCCATTTGGAGATCAAAATTTCACATTTAGGCCTGTAATCTTCAGATGTTCCAGATCTGTATTTGATATTACTGTTAAAAATGAATGATATGAATTCAGAAGTGGCTTAAAATATCGAAATGTGTAAAACCCCACTTGAGTTTAGTTATATGATGTATAGCTTTTCTGGGAATGGGGATGTTGTATTAAAAGGAAAAGAAATCCAATTATATTAGTTATAAAGATAAAAGTATAAATGAAAAAGTTTTCAGAGTATTTCATATGTAATCTCCATGACCACAAACCATAGTAGGTTTTGTTTCTCATTGCATCAACAGTTTATGAAATTTGCTCAATAATTATTTTGTAATGAAATGTTAATGAAGAAAAAATATAAATATTTATAGCCATGTCAAAATTTTTTCTGCCTTACAAAATATGCCATTTCTTGCTTTGAGAGGAAAGGACAGGAAATGGGGAAAACACATCCTGAAGACCCAGTATATCTCTTTGCAAATATTTATCTCATTCAGTATTCACATCAACATTGTGTGGAAGTTGTTGCCTTGATTTTCCAAGAAAATAAAGCAAAGAGTAATGAAACAGTGCAACCAAGACTGCACAATTAGCTTGAGTATATTTTCCAGGGGCATGTGTTGGATTTTCTCTTAGAACTTAATCCAAGGCTAAATTCACAGAAACAGCAAATAGGGCATAGTCAATTTGGTGCTGCTAGCCCTTCCAGTTATCAACGACTCTCATTGAACTAAGTATACAATCACCTATTAATGAGAAAATTACCTAAAATTTTAATCATATGTATTTAATTATATGATTATATATATATATGATTATATATATGATTATATATATAATATTATTATATTATATTATTAATCTTGAAGAGTTATGTTTACTTGTAGAGTCTATGGTCTTTGTTGCAAACTGCCTAGGATACTTATGCTCTTGCCACAGTCACTCAACACAATTTCCTAAGAAATTAAAACAATGAGATATTCAGCCAAATGCCTTTGTTTAATCCTCAGCAAAGACTTCTGATGTGAAATCATTCCTATATCTATCCTAAAGAAGAGAGAAAATTTATTGTGCAAATTGAAGGTTCACATATAAACTATTCCCTCTCTCTCCCATCTGGGTCCTGATGTGATCCCTCAAAATACGTGAGAGTAAAAGAAACCTCCCAGTTAGAAGGAATAACACCTCCTCATCCTCTTCAAATTCCTTCATTCCTTTTCCAGAAAGCACCACTCTGTAGTACAGAAAAGATACATTGTTCTTCTCATGACCACCAGAACATTAGAATGTGCTGTTTTCTTGTCAGTTTTTACTCTTCCATCACATTCTTGGTAAGAGCCTGGGACACAGACTGAAAACATAGGGTCATTTTATAATCCTTATGTGGTATAGTTCAAATGATGTGTGTAATCTCCCATGAAGATTATATCTTCTTGATTATAATTAAGTCATTGAAATCAAGGCCAATTCAATGCACTGAATTCTTTCATCCAATCCTAATATGCCATGAGGTAAATGTTGTATGTGTAGATAATTTTATCATGATACTACAGATGTAAATCTGAGACTCTCCTATTTCAGTATATAATGCTGAGAATTCCACTTCATCAAAAAGTTACATTACCAGAATGAGGAAAAATACAGGTGTTCTGTTCTTAGGTAACATTTTAGGAATAACTTACGACCTAAAAGACATATCTAGGAAAATGATGTAGCAAATTACTGTATTGGCCCATTTCAAAACTAAAATAACTGCTACCCTGGCCCATTTTACATTTAGACTTGCTTGGTTTTGAGAATGTCATTCAATAAATCACTATGTTAATAATAATAACTCTCAAATACTAAGGACTTAACGCTGTATAAGATTCTGTGCATAGAACTTAAATTTAGTGTTATATTCAATCCCTAGAAAAATCAGTTTTATTATGTATTTTAACATCCATTTTATAACCAAAGAAACCAAAGAACAAAAACAAAGGCAATGTCACATAACATGCTTAATTTAACAGTTTTAATAAATGGTAGGATTAGAAATTGATTCATTTTCTTGATTAATTCTCTATTAACTCTTTTATCTGTGCTTCAGTTGAAATTATTTTCAATGTAATGATTATAGAGGTAATACCTGAATAAAATTATTTTAAACATCTAAATACTAAATTTAAGAAATATTCCATTGAAAATATTTATTTAATTATATATAACATTAGAATTTATATTAATTTTAAATATCAAAGTCCTCTGTTATAAGTGATGCTAAATATTTTTTAAATATAGATTACAAATTTATATATGAATATATTTTCATATCACACCTATTGTAACGATTTTAATTGGTAAATTCTATCATCCTACTGTATATCATTTTCTTCTTAAAAAATTACATAAGTCATTTTTTTGTGTCTATTTAATAGTATTTTTAATGATATCACTGTTCACATAATGGGCCATGATTAGACAAATATAATTTAGCTTAGATAATACAATCATTTAATAATGTCTGAATCCTAAATTTCATAAAATTGTTAGTAAACTAAAATAAATTGATGTTTCATCCATCTATATTTAATTTTTTTGAAAATTTAAATCTTTTATTATAAATATATATGAGTATACATAAGTAATACATATATGAATGTATATGACATGTATATAAATAACAGTAGTCCCCTCTTATCCACAGTTTTGTTTTTCACATTTCAGTTACTGTGACTGGAAAATATTAAGTGGATAGTTCCAGAAATAATTCATGAATTTTAAATTGCACACCCTTCTGAGTAGTTTGATGAAATCTCACAACATCAACTCTGTCCTGCCCTGGACTTGAGTTACCCCTTGATCCAGAGTGTTCAGGCTGTAGGAGCTGCCCACCTGTTAGTCACTTAGCAGCCATCTTGGTTATCAGATCCACTGTATCTCAGTACTCTGATCAAGTGACCTTTTCTGACTTAATGGTGGCCCCAAACACAAGAGGAGTGATGCTAGCAATTTGGATATGCCAAAGAGAAGCCTTGAAATGCTTTCTTTAATTGAAAAGGTGAAAATTCTTGATTTAATAAGGAAAGAAAAAAAGTTGTATGCTGAAGTTGCTGAGATCTAAGGTAAGAACAGCCTTCTCTTACTGAAATTGTGAAGAATGAAAAGCAAATTTGTGCTAGTTTTTTGTCACATGTCAAACTGAAGAACTTTACCACCACAGTGTGTGTGATAAGTGCTCAGTTAAGATTGGAAAATGCATTAAATTTGTGCAGTAAGATATTTTAAGAGACCACATTCATATAATTTTTATTACCATATACTATTATAAATTTTCTATTTTGTTATTATTTAGTGTTGTTGATCTCTTACTCTGCCTAATTTATAAATTAAAATTTTATCATATATATGTATGTACATTAAAAATGCATCATGTGTGTGTATATGGTTCAAAACTATGCAAAGTTCACACAGTTTTCGATGATCCACTGGGGGTCTTGGAATGTATCTGTCATGGATGTGTGGGCTATTGCATATTAAAAATAAAAATAAATATATAATATACAAATATAAAATGTTAATTACAAAAATATCATTACATTTATAATAGATTATAAAATTTCATAATATAATTTCATGTCAAGTTAATCTAAAGGTCCCTAGTTGTATTTTTTCTCTAAACTTAGAAATATGGAAATTAAATTTCAGATATTTAGAATGGAGATTTAAAATAACTCTATGCATAGAATTATAAATTATTCCATGTATTGCTAAGACAAAGGTCAAGAATAGTAATTTCTTTAGACAAAATAAAAGAAGTTTGGCATTATCCCATGTACTTTTCTTTTTCTTTCTGTTTTTTTTTTTTAAGCTTTTTAGGGTCATACACCTGCAACATATGGAAGTTCTCAGGCTAGGGTTCAAATCAAAACTGTATCTTCTGGCCTATACCATAGCCACAGCAGCAAAGGATCTGAGCTGCAACTATAACCTACATCACAGCTCACAGCAACCCTTGACTGAGCAAGGCCAGGGATCAAACTGGCGTCCTCATGGATATTACTTGTGTTTCTTGCCACTACACATCGATGGGAACTCCCCATGTATTTTTTTTTTTTTTTTTAATTTTAGCTGCAACTGGGCAAATGGAAGTTCCTGGGCCAGGGATCAAATCTAAGCCACAGCTTCACCCTACACCACAGCTGCAGCATTGATGGACCCTTAACCCACTGCATCGTAGCAGGAAATCTCCATGTACTTTTCTTATGAAATATGTAACTGTCTTAATAGTTATTGAAAACAATATAAATCAGAGCATTTTTAATTCTCATATCAGTGATCACAATGTAAACAAATACGAAAACTTTTAAATTGTTATTAATAAAGTTGCCTAGAAAAGACAATCTCTTACTTTACTTGATTTGTAATTGTTTTTAAGAATTACTATTCTTATTTCATTCAACTTTTTGTACTTCATCATTTGAAGAGATAATGGGTACAGAGAAATCAGAGGGAGTTACGACTAACTTTTAACAACAACAACAAAATTCATTTATAAGCTTAAGTTGATAATTTTAATATTCTCAGAATGATGTTACAAAATGTCTTTTCAAGGAGTTCAGAGGATCCAGAGATATCTTAGAAGCTCTCAGTTAAACCACCATGGAAATTTATGTATTTATTTGTTTTTATCTTTTGCCAGAATATAAACATTTATCATGACAGAAGGGAGCATATAGCACTTTTAAAATACTACTTAAAGGGGAAAACATAATTATTCCATGTGTTTATATAAAAGGGAGTTAAATGAAAATATTTTAATACTCCCAGGACAATAAAATAAAGCATGTATATCTCATCCACATCATAAAAACATCTGACTAGAATTTAGAAGTGTTACTGTTGTGTAAAAAGCTGATCATATACTGTTCAATTTATTTCTGGAATATTTTAAAATTTGTATTGGGAAATAATGAATCCCAAAGCTTTAAAGGAAGAGAGAAATATTGAAAATGAAAAGAAAAAACTTCCCACTGTGGCTCAGTGATAATGAACCTGACCAGTATCCATAATGACGGCAGGTTCAAACCCTGGCCTCGCTCAGTGTGTTAAGGACCCTGCATTGCCATGGCTGTGGTGTAGGTTGGTGGTTGCAGCTCAGATTCAACCCCTAGTCTGGGACCTTCCATATGCCATGGGTGTAGTCTTGAAAAGAAAAGAAAAAAAGAAAAGTCAAAGAACTTCTCCATGTTACCATAAAATAAAATAACACAAAATTTAAAATATTTTTTAAAATATGAAACCATCAATTTGACTTCTGATGATTTTTTAAAAAATATCCATTAATCAGAATCCACCTAAGAATATATTTACTTTAGCAAAAATATCAAATCAGATACAAGCTTTTGTATAAAAGGAACTTTATGGGCAGAACTTCCTTTGGCATCTGTTGTCACTATATATTCAATCTTAGTTCTATGTATTAGTGGTGAGAGAATTGATTTGAGTTTTAGAAAGTGATGCATGACTAGTATTTTCTTGTGTTAGGGCACCCATATTTAACCCAAGTAACATTGTCTAAGGCCTTATCAATTTTCTGGCTAATAGTGTATGGAATTATGTCTCATGGTGTAGGGTAAATGTTTTACACTAGCCCACAATGCTTTCGTCCTTTCGTTAACAAATACATGCCTTTTCATGGGGCTGTAATGCTTCTCTATGGATGTGATTCTTGTGGGTACCAATCACACTGTTATACACAAAGTTCAGGTGGATACCTATACGATCCGTACTAGGTCCATTAAGTCCTAGATCTTATAAATATCTAGGACTTAGATGCATAAAAAATCCAGGGACTGAAAGTACCTTGAACTTCTTTAATATAAGAAAAATAAAAGCTGAAAAAAAGTTTAAAGTTTTTTGGCAAACTTTCATAAGAGGGTTTTTAAGCTTGATGAGCGTCTAAGATCTGCGTTAGCTCTTGTCTGGACTCCATATTGGGTTTTACTCTTCCATCACTCCTGTGGGCTCATCAGAATCCTTCCAATGAATACTATTTTCTTACATAAATTAGCTATGAATAGTGTTTATTGTTTTAATCAAATTATGCAATGCATTTTGTTAATATAGAAAAAAGCCACTCTGATTCGATTAACCCCAAACCTATCGTTCTTTCCCACTTACTTTCATTTTATAGATAGTTCAAAAATCAGTCCTTTCAAAATTTCACTTTACCCAGCCTTTAGTCAAGAGAGAAGCAGAGAGACAGAGCTGCTAGAATTGCTTGGATGTGGTTGAAGTCTGTTAAAAGAAGACCTAGTAAAATTAAATTGGCAAAAATTGGTTGAGGCAGGAGCTTATTTTTAAGTTCAGTATTGCCAGATGGCAGTGATGATTAGCGAGAGAAAGGTTTAATCATGTCTTTCTGCAGAACTGGTACATAGTTCTCTAAAGTTTATTCCTGTTCTTTGTGAATCTGCCTGAGACGACAACTAGTTTTATTCCCAACGGGTTGGTTAATACCATTCACAATTTGATGCTATGTAGTCAGAATGACCTGTAGAACATAACATCTACCCATTCACCAAGCCTGTCTCCCCTTCCCTGCCCCCTCCCTCAGTACTTCTGCAGTATCCTGCTTTTCCTAATCCTTTGTTCAGTGGTGTGCAATCATGGGCATGTGTCCACTGACCATTTCCTGGACTTGACTGTGACATTCCTGCTTTTATGCTATTGCTGCAGTTTAATGATTGATTCTGATATTCTTAAAAGTGCCTAGATGTAGCTAAGAAATTATATGCTCATCTTACTATCAAACAACGTGGTACAGATTTTCATAGAACTTGTTGGGAAGAATGAGAAGTATACTACATTTTGCTGGTAGAATTACTCAAACTCGAAAAGGGAACCCTCCTGCACTGCTGGTGGGAATGTAAACTGGTACAGCCACTATGGAGAACAGTTTGGAGATACCTTAGAAATCTATACATTAGAACTTCCATATGACCCTGCAATCCCACTCTTGGGCATCTATCCGGACAAATCTCTACTTAAAAGAGACACATGCACCCGCCTGTTCATTGCAGCACTATTCACAATAGCCAGGACATGGAAACAATCCAAATGTCCATCGACAGATGATTGGATTCGGAAGATGTGGTATATATACACAATGGAATACTACTCAGCCATAAAAAAGGATGACATCATGCCATTTGCAGCAACATGGATGGAACTAGAGAATCTCATCCTGAGTGAAATGAGCCAGAAAGACAAAGACAAATACCATATGATATCACTTATAACTGGAATCTAATATCCAGCACAAATGAACATCTCCTCAGAAAAGAAAATCATGGACTTGGAGAAGAGACTTGTGGCTGCCTGATGGGAGGGGGAGGGAGTGGGAGGGATCGGGAGCTTGGGCTTATCAGACACAACCTAGAATAGATTTACAAGGAGATCCCGCTGAATAGCATTGAGAACTATGTCTAGATACTCATGTTGCAACAGAAGAAATGGTGGGGGAAAAACTGTAATTGTAATGTATACATGTAAGGATAACCTGACCCCCTTGCTGTACAGTGGGAAAATAAAATAAAAAAAAAAAAGAATTACTCAAACTCCAAATAAAGATTACCAAGCAAAGTAAAGTAAATCGCAAAGTTTGTAGTTAAAATGTTTAGCTTCAAATATAAACTTTTGAATGTCTTTTTCTAGTGAAAATATAAAGAGTAATTTTCACATTAGCAATTAGAGACATTTTGCATATGGCATTAATAAAAGAAAAGATCGTGAGTGTGTGTGTGTGAGAGAGAGAGAGTGACAGAAAGGTAACTGGGATAACTATAAATAGGTTCTGGGGAAAAAACTAAACTTTTATATGCTCTTGCTGATGACCATTCAGTGATGTGATATGTCAGTAACAAGCACTCTTGCTGCTTGTTTGGCAAATATAATAATAATAATAATAATGCAACCATAGAAGTGCATGGTCTTTGCATGTATGAGCATAATGCCTTAGCTGTTGAAATAAAAACATTTTCCCACCATTAATTTTAGAGTTATCCTTTTAATTAATGTGATGATTTTGAGTTAGTCTTGATATGCTTCTTTATAACAAGTATCACATATAAGTAATTCTGAAGATTTCCTTGTTCTCATTAAAAATACATAGCAAAATACATGATATAAATTTGTTTAGTCATGCACAAGTGGAATCAAGCAAGCTATACTTAACATCACATCTTTGCTTAATAATTTCACTGTGCCCCTAGCATTTTATGGCAAATAATTAACAGGAATACAATGCACCTGTCATACTCACACAATTCATACATTTTTTTTAAAAAATTAAATACATTACAGGAGGTAAATCTTATTTAATTACTTGAAGATAAAACATTAATAACATATATTTATTCTCCCCTTTTATGAGCTACTGAGACAAAACTATACACAAAAGACAAAAAAAAAAAAAACCCTCCCGAATTTAAAAGTAACCCGTTGAATATTTAAAATTTATTCTTTGAATTTAAAATTTTTTTCATTATTATTTTGGCATGTGAAGCTGATTTTAACATAGATTAATATTTGGTTTCCACAAATTTTCTAACCGATGCAAGGATAGTTGTAGACACGACTATTTTCTGAAAATGTATCAATGCTCCCTCAAAAATTACAGGGAGGTAGAATGAAAACAAAATATATTTAAAAATAATGAAGGAGTGGTAAACATAAATTAGCTTCCATGTTTCTACCCATGAATACAGAAAAACACATCTGTACTGCTTCCTGTTCCTGCCCCTGCCACACATAATCCTAGGAGTTAGTCTGATATTAACTCAAGAATTGTCTTGATTAATTTTCAAGGTTGCAGATTCTTAAGTGACATATATACTACTTTATTTCCTCTCACTCTCTCTTCATTTTAAAGTTAGAACTACAGATTAAGAAATTTGGGGCAACCTAAATTTTTAGTTATTATTTTTAAAGACATTGAATTTCTTTACTTACTGAATAATGGATCAGAATCTCACATGTGTTGTTGGACATTTGTACTACCTGGTCTTATTTGTATTATTGCTTTAAAAAATCAATAACCTCTACATTATGGGGAAAGTTTTACTTTTGACATAATTTCAAACTTTACTTTGACATAATTTCAAAGTTGCATGAGCATCACAAAGAACTCCCATGTACGTTTCCTTCAGATTCCGCAAATATTAACATATTAGTATGTGTATTGATTCTTTCTCTCCTTATTATGTTTGTTTATTTATGAACACTTTTCCTTAACTGAAAGTTGTGATGCCACTTTACTCAAATACATCAATAGGTATTTTTCAAAAGCAGGAATTGTATTATAGTACCATAGTAAAATTATCAAAATTAGGAAATATGTATTAATGTGATTATGAAATCTACTGACTTTATTCAAACTTCAGCAGTTAACCCAATGATATTCTTATAGCAAAGTAAATCTAACATCATGTGTTGCATTTATTTATCATGTCTCATGTATCTCTTTAATCTGGCAAATTTGCCCAGTAATTCTTTATATTTCATGACTAAGTTTTCTAGAGGCATGGGCCCACTATCCTATAGAGTGTCCCTCAGTCTGTGTAACATGATTTGGTTCAGATGATGCACTTTTGGCGGGAATATCACTGACATGATGCTGCATGCACAGTGTTTTGCAGCTGGTCACGAACGTTACCAATTAGTCCCATTACTGTTTCTATTAACTTTGATCACTAGGTTGAAATGGTGTCTATCAGTTTTCTGCACAGTGGTTCACTACTGTGAACCCTTTTCTAGTTAATATTATTGCGAGGAGATATGTTGAGGAAAAGTAAATACTATTGATCCTCTTCAAGTATTTGCCTACTAGTTTAGCATGTATTATTGTTGCTTGCCTAAGATATTATTGTGCTGTAAAATTCCATGTGTACTTGGATATTCTGGACTTTCTATTTTATTGCAAAAGTCTAGCTGTATATTCATGTGTCAGTGCCACACTGTTTTAATTATGGAGACATCATAGTATGTTTTATTATCTAATATTTGGGGCCACCTTGCATAGATTGTGTGTGTGTGTGTGTGTGTGTGTATGGTGTTTTCTTGGCTGTTGTTGAGTGTTTAAATATCTATATGAAGGTTTACATCAAATTTTCTCATGCCATTAAATGTATGCTAACATTTACATTAGGGTTACTTTTAATGTATGGATTAATTTGGAAGAATTGAGTCCTCTATTATATTGAATTATCATATCCAATAATAATAATTGTCTTTTTACTGGTTCAAGTCTAATCTCAATCAGTGTTTTAAAATTTTACTCATATAGTAAATAGTCATTCAAATTGACTTTGTTTTCTTCTTTTTTGTTATTTAAACTATTTTTCTCTCATGATATCTACTATTACTTTGTACATGGAAACTATTGATTTTCTATTAACAACATAAAAATCTTGAATTAAAAACTATAATTTGAATAAAGTTTGTTCATTGAATTTTCTTTTTTTTTTTTTTTTTTGTCTTTTTGCCATTTCTTGGGCTGCTCCCATGGCATATGGGTGTTCCCAGGATAGGGGTCAAACTGGAGCTGTAGCTGCTGGCCTACACCAGAGCCACAACAATGCAGGATCCGAGCCGCATCTGCAACCTACGCCACAGCTCACTGGCAATGCCGGATCCTTAACCCAATGAGCAAGGCCAGGGATCAAACCTGCAACCTCATGGTTCCTAGTAGGATTCGTTAACCACTGAGCCACAATGGGAACTCCTGTTCATTGAATTTTCTATTATTTTTTAATATTGTTTGAGCATTTACAGCCAACTTTAACATATAAAAATACTTAGTTTTCACAAACTTTCTGTGCAAGAACATTTGTAGACATGGCTATTTCAGACTCTTTTCTAAAAATGTATGTACTTGGACCTGATTTTCCATTATAAATTGCAAGGAGGTAGAGGGAAGGCAGCATACCCCACTTCTCTGGGGTTACTGCTAAACTCCAGTGGCCTTGCAGCTCTGTATTATGTGAATATCCTCTCATTAGAGCCTCCTCTGTATTGAAGTGTTTTGTTTGGGAATTCACTTGGGATATTGAATTCCACATCTTGTCCTCTTTACTTACTTTTTTGAATCATTTCATTGTTTGAGTTAAAATTATCATTGTGTATCAGGGATTTTCCAGATACCTGAATATATCATCTACACATAGAGATCATTTTATTTCTTGCCATCAAATTCATATCTATTTCCTACTTAATTGGATAATACTGGAGATAATGAATACCTTGCCTTGTTTTAGATATTAGTGGAAATGCCCCTGGTTCCTTCCCTCCCCCAGTAAGTTAGTGTATTTAGGATTAATACATGTAATCATTGTAGGAAAGAATTATTTCTTATTCTCTTGTACTTTTTTAAAATTACAGGTGAGTATTGTAGTTCATCATGTGCTTTTTTCAGCATCTATGGAGATACCTATATGATTTTTCCTTAAGTGTCAATAGAGTTTATTACATTAATACAGTTATAGAAATAGATTTGCCAACACTGGAAAACCTTTGGATTCCTGGAATAATTTTTGCTTTATCTTAATACATCATTTTCTTGCATGGTACTGGATTCTATTTATTTACATTATTTATATAATTTTTGTTAGAGCATTAGTGACATTAGACTTTTTTTTCCTTTTCTTTTCTTTTCTTTTTATCTTTTTTAGGTTTAAGTATCCATGTTATATTTAGGAATAATTTATGATACTTTGAGACTATTTTGCCTTTGGGATTTTGTACCACCTTGCCCTTTTGGTTTTTCCTGGGGTAGTTTCTTACTAACATTCTTAGTATCTCCAAGGAAAATTTATGAGTTGAAGTTCTCCATCTTTAATGTGGTTATCTGAGAAAATTGAATTTCCCTAGGAAATTCTTCAATTTATTTGCAAAAATATCTCATAGTTTTTATAAATTAATTTTTGTTTCAAAAGTTATTTCCCCTTTAAAATCTTTTGTTCTGTATTTTCTTTTTTTTCCTTAATTGTATTTTTAACAATATGTCTATGTCTTAATCAGGAGTATGCAACCCCTGATGAAAAAGACTGATAATCATCCAAATTTCTTGAACTTTAAGGTGAATGAAATAAATAGCTGGGCATTTGAGAATTATTCTTATGGAGAAGGGGTGAGTGTTGTTTTTTTTTTAACTTTATTAAATAAAATTGTAGAGTGGATGTTGTTTTGAATCTAGTTTATTTTGCTCAAAAATATGCATACATTTTGTGAACTATAACAAAACTTTGCTCATTTTCAGTGTTTATAACCTAGTCCATTATGTAACATTGCCACAACTTATTTAGATATTATACCAATGATGAGCATTTGTTCTGCTTCTACGTTGCAATTAATGCTATGAAGATATCGTTGTACTTCTCTTTTGGTAACTGAGTGCATGTTTGTATCTGTGTGCACTCAACTAATATATAGTTCTATATAATATTAATTTTATAAACCTCCACACATATCTAGAAGTACAATTGCTGGGTGATAGATTATATCATAGGATATTAGCATGCAAAGGAAAGGCTGTTTTCATAAATGTATTGCCTATATGGACCCTCTTATATTATACTTTTGTCCACTTTTTTCTATTATTTATCTTCTATTTTCTTCTGCATTTGAAGGTGTTATTTATATATCCTGGATATGAGTTCTTGTTGGTCGTATGCATTTCAAATAACTTTTCTCAGTTTTTGGCTTGATTTTTTCCACATGCTAATTGTAAATTTAATGAATCGGTTTGTTGTTTTAATATTGCCCAAATTATCAATCTATTAAATACTGTATGATATTTTAGTGTGTTTTAAAAATTTACATAATGCATGTTTTTTGTAATTTTGCACAACCTGTATTACTTTTAATTTTTATTTTTGAATCTATAATCTACTTGAGGCTGCCTTTTAGAAAAGTTGTGAGATAAGAGTTATGATGTGTTGTCTTTTAAGAATTATGATATGTTTTAATACCATATGGATATTCAGTTGTCCCAGGACTATTTCTTGAAGAGCCCATCCTTTCCTACTCCACGTATATGTTGAATTTCTTGAATGCCTTCTGTTGTTCCATTGTCAAGGTAGTTATTAATTTTTCCACCACTATATTATTTTATATATTCCTGTTTTATACGACCATATCCTTTTATGTTAAAACTACTACTGTAGCTTTAAAATAAGTTTAACTGATATTAAATAGTATAAGAATCTCACAGTTTTCTTTTTTTATGATTTTCTTGATTATTCCTATGTCTTTCTCTAAGTTTCTGAGAATTTTATTTTATTTCTTTAATTTAATTTAATTTTTTAATTATTTCCCCAATACAATTTTTTTTCTACTGTAAAGCATGGTGACCCAGTTACACATACATGTACACATTCTTTTTTCTCACATGATCATGTTCCATCGTAAGTGACCAGACATAGTTCCCAGTGTTACACAGCAGGATCTCATCGCTAATCCATTCCAAAGGCAATAGTTTGCATCCATTAACCCCAAGCTCCCCAACTACCCTACTCCCTCCCCCTTTCCCTTGGCAACCACAAGTCTGTTCTCCAAGTCTCTGATTTTCTTTTCTGTGGAAAGTTTCATTTGTGCCCTATATTAGATTCCAGATATAAGTGGAATCATATTGTCTTTTCTGTGGAAAGGTTCATTTGTGCCTATGTTATATTCCAGATATAAGTAAAATCAAATGGTATTTGTCTTTCTCTTTCTGACTTACTTCACTCAGAATGAGTCTTTAGTTCTATCTGTGTTGCCGCAAATGGCATTATTTCATTCTTTTTTTATGGCCAAGTAGTATTCCATCGTGTATATATACCACATCCTCCTAATCCAATCATTTGTTGATGGACATTTGGGTTGTTTCCATGTCTTGGTTATTGTGAATAGTGCTGCAATGAACATGCGGGTGCATGTGTCTTTTTTAAGGAAAGTTTTGTCTGGATATATGCCCAAGAGTGGGATTGCTGGGTCATATGGAAGTTCTATGGATAGATTTCTAAGGTACCTCCATACTATTCTCCATAGCAGTTGTACCATCTTCCACTCCCACCAACAGTGCAAGAGGTTTCCCTTTTTTCCACCCCTCCACCATTTATTATTTGTGGACTTATTTGTGATGGCCATTCTGACTGGTGTGAAGTGGTATCTCATGATAGTTTTGATTTGCATTTATCTAATAATCAGTGATGTTGAGCATTTTTTCATGGGCTTGTTGGCCATCTGTACGTCTTCCTTGGGAAAATGTCTAGGTCTTTTGCCCATTTTTCCATTGGGTTGTTGGTTTTTTTGCTGTTGAGTTGTATAAGTTGTTTGTATATTCTAGAGATTAAGCCCTTGTCAGTTGCATCGTTTGAAACTATTTTCTCCCATCTGTAAGTTGCCTTTTTGTTCTGAGAATTTTAGATGCATTTTGATCTTTTTCATATTTGTAGGGAATTTCAGTCACTGACATTTCAAACATTGTTTATGTCCCATTCACATGATCTTCCTCTTTTAGAATTCTAATTACACATGTTAGAACCACTCTCTGCCCCACTTGATACTTATGCTTTTTTTCCTCTGTGTTTCCTTCTCTTTTCTTTCAGTGATTCTGCTGTATCTAATTTGTTGTTAAGCTCAACTATTTATTTCTTAATTTTGGCTATTACTTATGGTTCTAGAATTCTCTTCATTTTTAATATGATTTCTAGTTTACTGCTAAAATTCATCAAATTATTATTTCTTGAAATATTAATCAAATTAACTTTAAAGTTCATGTGTAAAAATTCTAATATCTAGAACTTCTGTGTATCTTCCTCTATTGCTTGTCTTTCCTCAAATTTCCAGGTAATTATAGTATTCCCACAGGAATTTCGTACTGCTTTGTTTTTTAGTGTCAGTCCTTATTCATGAAAAATTATAAATCAAAGCTTTTGTGATGTTATTTTCTATCTGAAAGGATTAACTTTTGCCTCTGGTTAGAAGTTTGCAAGGAATACTTATCTTAATCCAATCGGATATTGACCTTTTTTTGAAGTTTCTTTATTTTAGAACTTTATATATAGCCTGCTCTTACTCTTATGCCAGAACCTTTGAATCTTCAAAGGAAAGCCTGGAGTATTTACAGTGGTCTCTTTTCTGCAGTGGCCCCTTAAACCAAGTTTTTTGTTTTTGTTTTTTCTTCCATCACTTTGACTCTCTAAGTGTTCTATTCTCATAGCAATTACTGCCAAATCAATAAAAGTCATACCAAACACTGAACTCTTATTTCTTGGCTTTCATTCTCATTAGCATCCTGCCACTACAAGTCCACAATTGTACCTCAGTGTTCTCAAGCATATTTATTTTATTTTTTATTCTCACTTTTAAAGTTCTTTCCCATAGGGAAAATAAGATCAAAACAAGCTTACTCACCATTTCTGAAAGTGAAATTTGCATTTACAATCACATATAAGCCAGTGTTATTTGTGTTTTCTTAGCTTAAGATGAACATAATTCCCAATAGTGCCAGCTCGATAATAGCTAAAGTTTTAGAACAAATTATTTGGCAAGTAACTACTTTTATGTTGAGAAACAATATTGATTTACCTGTGTGTTAGAGACTGAAATTCTCATCTTTATACCATGCATTCTCTGATCTGACATCTATAGGAAAACTGGGCATTGTCTGTGGTGTATGGAATAATTGGCCATTGGGAACCTGTTCTATATCACAGGGAACTCTACCCAGTATTCTGTGATAATCTACGTGTGAAAAGAATCTGGAAAAGAATGGATATGTGTCCATGTATAGCTTAATCACTTCGTTGTACAGGAGAAATTGTCACAACATTGTAAATCAACTATACTTCAATAAAACTTTAAAAAAATGAAGAAAAAGAACAAAATCCAAATGCACACATGCACACACTCACACACACACACACACACACACACACACACACACACACACCCCAAACAACAACAACAAAACAATACTGGGTGTTATATCCAAAAGCACTTCGTTACCACTTGGGATTAGCAGTTTCTAAAAACATAATTCCTAATGATTTTATTATTGCCATATGAAGAGTTGCATGTAACTATTAAATTTATAAACAATTATTTAAAATGAGTTTCTTTACAAAAAGGTTATGTATTTATCTCACGTCAGCACGCTGATATTTTCAGTATAACAGCCGAGCCCAAGGGCATCCTTGAAGCTCAGTAATGCATGAAATCCTCTTGTTGGTCATAATTTCAGGTTGTTTATTGCATTGGCCAGTCTTCTTGAAAGGAGAAATGGCCCTCTGTATAGGAACCCATGATTTCCAATTCAGTTACTCAGAGAATTGGAAAGGGTATAGTATGATAGGATTTCTAATAAAAGAATTTACGATAGAGAATTTTGAGAAAGAGTTCTGTTGTGGAATCTGAGAATTCTCAAAGGAATTCTCACCAAAATACTCTAATGCAGAGGCGGGTCTCACAATTATGTGTCACCTGTGCCTGATGTTCACCTCAAGTCTTGCTTAATGGCCCCACCAACGGTGATTGTAGTGACAGAGAATAGTAACTGTACATGGACTCAATCTCCAGGTCTTTCTCTCACTGGAGCTGAACTGGCAACCCTCAGCACAAACTCCCAGCTTGATATTAAACCCCTGAGGTGAGGCATATTGCTCAAATTAGACCCCTGCTAATCATGAAGATTGCTACAGTTATCCACACTGATTTAAACGTTTATGCTGCAGATGGAATCTTCTTCCCTCCCTAGCACAAAATTTCTGTGACATTGACCTTGTACTTAATATTTACCTGTCTATGCATTATAGCATATAACATTGCTTTGGAATAAGAAACTTTTCACATTTACAGATCTTACCACTCTTTCCATGGTTCAGAAGCAGCTAGCCTTGTGGAACTATGGAACAGCCTACTGAAGACATGCATATGGAGCCACCTGGGAACACCAGGAATCATGGACATGATCTCCTGTAGGATGTGCTGTATGTTCTGAACTAATGAAAAATAAATGGTTCTTTTATCCCACAAGTGAAATAAAAGAGCCCAGATGTGAATAAATAAATATAGTTTTCACCCTCTATAATCATTATCCTTTTAAAAACGCTGGAAATATTGTCTTTCCTATCCCTAAAATTCTAATCTGTGCTTATTGAAAAAGCACAGTACTTAAGAAAGAAATGTTTTCATCAATACTATCATTGATTTGAAAGTAATCTGACCATTTAAGCTTTCTCAAACCACTTGTTGAAGCAAAAAAAAGTGATTATGTGTTGTCTCATGTGATTGATTTTGGTAATCAGGAGGAATATACTTTCTAATATACTTTCTAGTCTTACAAGGAAAAGTAAATTTGAGAAAAAGTAATTATTTCCATGATCAGAGGGAAAAAAATGAAAAAAAATAAAGCACATTCTACAGTTAGGGCCTCTGAGATCACAGATTCTTGAAGACTGAAGGTCTGGCTTATCCTGAGAGTTAAAACAAACAAGAAGTTCCCTTTGTGGTTCAGCATGTTAAGAACACAACATAGTGTTCATGAGGATGTAAGTTCGATCCCTGGCCTTGCTCAGTGGGTTAAGGATATGGCATTGTCACAAGCCACAATATGGGCTTCAGATGCAGCTGGCATCCAGTGTTGCTGTGGCTGTGGTGTAGGCCAGCAGCTGTGGCTCCAGTTCAACCTCTGCTTCCATATAAAGCAGGTGTGGCCCTAAAAAGAAAAAGAACAAAACAAACAAACCAAAAACAGTTAACAGAGATTCCTGCAGAGTTGTTAAAAGAAACTGATATAGGTATTTAACATAAATAATGCTCTGTAACCAGCTTTATGAGTGAGAAACAATGATTCCCAGTCTTACTTTCTTCCTTGATGTGATAATGACTTTTCCTCCCTTTTCATCCATTCTCATAATTTTATTAATGTATATTGTGTTGATGATATTTAATTTTTAAATTCAGAAAAGAACATAAATGCACTATCTACATGACTTTGAGCTGGACTACACTGGGGACACTCACACTGGGTAAATAGTGGGTGGATTGTTGTGGGTATCTGTCATTGGTTATTGCCTAAAATCCAGCCTTCCCAAAATAGAATCCCAGAATTCCTGGTAGCTAAAATGTAGGCAGGTAATTAAGGTTCTTCTGGTCAAATGCACTTTCAAGAGCCTTTGGATTGGCTATGAATAGCATGAATAAAGAGGCTTTGAAGGATATCAAATTTTTACTTATATATGAGAAAGAAGAAGCACCTTGATATCAGTTTTACCATGATTCTTGTTAAATGTTTGCTGGTATTGACTTGTGAATTACCTGCTGTCTTCTATTTTTTTTTTTTAATTAAGTAGCCAGATGGAATCTGCTATTTGCATGAACCCTGAGCAATATTGTATTAATGGTTAGTTTCTTCTCAAAATATTTCTTTCTCCCACCTTGCTTGAATGCAGACATAGTGATAATTGAGAAAAGTTTTCTACAACAAAGGTTTGTAAATAATACTTTTTCTTAGTTTTTGAAAATGTGACAACATATAAATAAAGCATATAGCAATACATCTATCATATATGTTTATATAAGTGACATCACATATATACATATGTTTATATATTTAATTTTTGTTAATTAATTTAAAAGGAAGGAGTAGTATTTAGTCACTCCATCTAGTAATGAATCATACTGAAAGCACATTTTTCAGGAGTATATAAGTTAATTTTATGCACCATCTAAATCTTATTTTCACTCATTGTTCTTTGTTTCTCATATGTGATTTTACATTACTTTTATAGTGTAACTCACTTTATACTTTTGTTAATTTCTTTTTTCTTTTTTAGGGAAGATGGTGGTTAAAATGAACAAAGAAAACAATTTTAAAAGTTGTCATTTTTGGAGTTACCGTCGTGTCTCAGTGGTTAACGAATCCGACTAAGAACCATGAGGTTCCGGGTTCGATACCTGGCCTCGCTCAGTGGGTTAAGGATCCAGTGTTGCCATGAGCTGTGGTGTAGGTTGTAGACTGGGCTCAGATCCCACGTTGCTGTGGCTCTGGCATAGGATGACGGCTGCAGCTCTGATTAGACCCCTAGCCTGGGAACCTCCATATGCCACAGGTGCAGCCCTATAAAGACAAAAGACAAAAGACAGAAAATAAAAATAAAAAATAAAAGTTGTCATTTTTAATAGAAGTGTAATGCTAAAGTTGGATATTACTTTTATTTTATGTTTCCTAATTATTAGAAGAATGTCAAAACTTTTCTCGTTTTACGTAATATTTCTTTTAAATTGTTTTCCTCTTTTGCTCATAGAAAGTTCATATACATTTGTATTGTCTTATACCATATAAAAATTGACTTATTATTTTAACATAAAAAACTATTAAAATACAGAGTTATTTTTCTTTATGTAGAAATTCTTTCCTATGTTTTCATAATATAGTTTCCCCATAATTAAAATAATAATACAGGGGTTCCCATTGTGGTGCAGAGGAAACAAAGGTGACTAGTATCCATGAAGATGTGGGTTCAATCCCTGGCCTTGCTCAGTGAGTCAGGGATCCAGCATTGCTGTGAGCTGTGGTGTAGGTCGCAGACAAGGCTAGGATCCTGTGTTACTGTGGCTGTGGCATAGGCCAGCAGCTGGCTGTAGCTCTGATTTGACCCTAGGCCTGGGAACTTTGATATGCCATGGGCGCAGCCCTAAAAAGCAAAACTAATAATAATAGTAATAATAATAATAATAATAATAAAATAATAATACAGAATATATTCATTGCTTAGTGTTTAAAATTGGAGCAATGATTCTGCCTCCCACCGTTAATTATTCTGTACTGCAACAGAATGTCCTTTCTTAAATGTGTTATGATACCAAAAAATAAAAAAATATGAATTCTCATATCTACTCTCAACTCATATTTATATGTTGAATAAAACAGTGTTAACCCATGGTCAGCATGTATTGAATGATGTATGCCTTTCAGAACCTTGTTCTTAACTATTCTTTCATTGTCTCTATTTCATATTCTTTATATTTTCCTCTATAAACATTGTCTTAATTTCTACTTTTTTGTTTTGAAGTTTTTTAAGTTTTCAAAATTTAAAAAAGCATATTGGTTTTTTGGGGTTTTTTTTTGTTTTTGTTTTTGTTTTTTTTGTCTTTTTGCCATTTCTAGGGCTGCTCCCGCGGGATGCGGAGTTTCCCAGGTTAGGGGTCTAATCTGAGCTGTAGCCGCCGGCCCATGCCAGAGCCACAGCAACGCGGGATCCGAGCCGCGTCTGCAACCTACACCACAGCTCATGGCAACGCCAGATCCTCAACCCACTGAGCGAGGCCAGGGGTCCAACCTGCAACCTCATGGTTCCAAGCCACAATGGGAATTCCAGCATATTGGTTTTTTACCTCAAGAACTTAACCTACACAAAACTGTGATACAGTTTTAGATCATCTTTAGATCGTCATTAATTAATGAATGAATTAATATATCTGAATAATTTCCTTTTCTTTTTTTCTTTTTTTATTTTCTTTTTACATCTTTCTTTGTGGCTTATGGAAATTCCTGGCTAGGGGTCATGTCAGAGCTGGGTCATGTCAGAGCTGCAGCTGAGGCCTCTACCACAGCCACGGCAACACCTGATCCATGCCACATCTGCAATCTATGCTTCAGCTTAATGCTAAACCCTTAACCCATTGAATTAGGCCAAGGATCGAACCCACATTCTCACAGAGACATCATGTCCTTAATCTACTGAGCCACAACAGGAACTCCTCTGAATAATTTTCAACAACATTGTTAGTAAATATTATGGTATGTTGTGATTGTATTGGACTATCTCTGTTTCTTAATAGAAATTCCCAGAGCACAAGCATCTGAGTGTAAGTTCATATATGAGTGTATATCAGGAGTTATATAAATCTTGTTAATTTCTCTTAACATGCACAATTTGTCACATAAATTTGTTGATCAATAATTGTTTAATGTCTAATTAATTGTGAAAATATATTGAAACAAAAAATATCAATGTTTTAGATAAATGTCTCAAATATTTTCAATGAAGTGTCTTTAACAGCCAAAAATAAAACAATATTTCTCATGTCCAATTCATTTCTATTCCATTTGAAAAATTCTCGTGAATACACAATTTTAAAAATGTATAGATTTTGACTTCTATTTCTTAATATCTGTGTTTTTTAATGTGAAAAAAATCCTGTTTTTATAGTTCATGAAATTAAAAAAAAAAATCAAATTTTCTAGTATGTCAGCACACCATCATGGAGCCAGTTCCTTCATGGTGCTTGTCCATATAGACACCTGACTCCTCTCCGCTCGATTACCTACATTCAAATAGGGAGAGAAGAAACTATTCCTTTCCTTTAGGATATTTCTGGAGTGCTTTTTTACAGGCTGTCTTGGTGTTTGGCACTACTTTTTTTTTTTTTTAACATGAATCAATGTGTTTATCCAATTTGCCATGTACTATGTATAACCTAAATTTGCAGGTACGAATGTGAGTATGATTATAATAAGTGCCTTCTGCATTTTGGATATAAATTAGAACGCTATTCACTTACAATCTGGTTAATCTCTTATATACTTTTTAAAAAATTTTACTCCAAATAACTTGAAGTATTTACTTAAATTGTGGATTAAATTAGTTGACCAAAAACATTCTTCTTTATTAACAAGATACATTTTGTTTTTATTTAGTATATTTCTTCATTTTTTTTTCCCTTTTCATATCTTTACATGCTGTGAACATCTTTTTCTTAAATGGAAAAATGGGTGATATTTGTTGTAAGAGAAGGAAAAGAGAGAGAAAGTTTTATTTTCAGAAGACAGATCATATCATCTTAACATTCACTTATTCCAACTACACAAAATACTTCAACATGTGATTCTGGCAATAATTATTTTTTAAAAAAGTTATGAATCTTTGGATTGGAAGTTTGCTTAAATATGTACATTTCTCTATGTTTATAAACTAATTGAAAGGAATAAGACTGAATTTCTAGTCATGTAATAAACATTTGGGTTTTTTTCTTGATAAGTTGAATGAATGAATTTATTGGAAATTACAAAGTTTTTTTCTTGATAAGTTGAATGAATGAATTTATTGGAATTACAAAGTTCCTTCATATGACCATTTGCCTTTGCAGAAAAAAATTAGCTATTTTATATCTTCAACTTATCTAATCTTCCCATTAGTTCATTCATTTGGTTGCTTGACAAATTTTTCTTTACTGAGTGCTCCAATATACCAGACATATCTGTTTTACAGCAGAGAAAGGCAATTAACAAGATAATAGAGAAATATGAGTATTTTAGACTGAAATAAATACTAAAGACAAAATAAATTCAGAGAAAATAAGTGTTAAGGAAGGGTAGTAAAGGCAAAATAAATTCAGAGAAAATGTGTTAAAGAAGGGACTTTTGCAATCATGGGTAAGGCATCAAACCCATTTCTCCTACCTTCACTATTCAAGGTCCTTTAAAGACTTGCATGTCCTCCAGGTGGCAAGTAGCCTAAACAGTAAGAGGTTTGCTTGAGCTGTTTTCTAGAAACAGAGTCAGCTGTGTCTAGTTGGAGCTTAGCTAGTTAGGACCGGATAGGATCATGGTCCCTCCAGCTGGGCATGCACAAGTGTCCTGACCTTTTGCACTTGTGGAGGCCTGTAGCTTAGTTACAACTGGGCAGAACCACAGTGACCACACCTTTTTCCAATCACCTTTCCCCACCCTCCCCTCGTTCCCTGCATCTGGACCCACCCTGCTGCTTATTTCTTATCCCATAAATACCCCGAGCCCCTTGGATCCCGGGAAGAGGTTTTGAGTGCGGTTTTCTCTCCTTGCTTGGCAACTCTCTGAGTAAACTGCAAATCTCTCTGCCACAAGTCTTGTCATCTCAAGAGTTTGGCTTGCTGTAAGATGAACAAGAAGAACCTGGTTAGTAACAATCTTTATAAAGAATCTAGAAAAAAGCTCACTGTAATTTAAATTACAACCTCTGTGAGTAGAGAATTCTAGGTAAACTAAGGGCAAGAATGGAGGACCCATGAAGGAAGTGTGTTAAGTAAGTTCAAGAAAAACTGATGGAACTGGAGGCTGGAGCAGTGAAGGGAATAGGAACAAAGTCATATACATCAGGGGCTTAATACTTTGTGAGGCCTTTTAGTTCATGTAAGGAATTTGATATTTACTCCAATATGAGAAGCTGCCAGAGAGTTTGGACCAGGAAAGTGGCCTGATCTGAATGAGACTTGTTTTTCTCTTACTGAGGTATAACTGACAAAAAATTATACATGTTTAAGATGTACACATGATGTTTTGATATACATAATATGCTGTGAAATGATTACCAATATCAAGTTAATTAACATATCCATCACCTTGCATTGTTTGTGTGTGGTGAGAACTCTTTAAGATCAACTGTTTTAGCAAATGCCAGGTAAACAATACAGTATTAACTACGGTCACTGTGCTATATGTTAGATTTCCAGAAATTATTCATCCTACATAACTGCCACTTGGTGCTTTTTGATCCATATCTCATTTCTCCACCTCTAGCCCTTGACAGCCACCATTCTACCTCTGCTTTTCTGAGTTCTACTTTTTTAGATTCCACAGATAAATGAGATCATGTGGTATTTGTCTTTTTTTATCCGGCTTCTGATTTAAATTTAACAATATCGCTCTAACTCCTGTGTTGAAAATATGCTGGGAGGAGGCAAAGGCTGCAAGCAGGAATGGTTAAGCTGCTAGGGCTTTGCTCCAGGTGAGAGATATGTGGAGGTAGAGGGGGCCATGAGGAGGAGCCGGATCCACTGTAGCCTTTGTATCACTTCATGATTATTTTCCATATTCCCTTGATTATACCAACATCCTACCCACCTTGCTGACAGCACATAAGTGCCTTTCTCTGCTCCTTGCACACCAGGAATATTCAACTGCTTCTCTAACAAAAGTGATCAATCAAGACCCTCCTAAAAAATTTCTCCATAGAAGTTTTCTTGATTCCTCCCAAACCTCAGACCCTCCATGTCACAATTTATTTTGTCAAATATTGACTTCCACGTGCTAACCTGCAAGATTCCCAGGAGTATTAAATTATTTCTCATCTATAAAAGCCCTCCAAAGAAAGGCTCCCTCTCCCCCATGAAGAGTGAAATTTGTGACACAGAGTGTTTAAATGATGTTTCAGAAACCGCCCTATTGACAAAGTACTGGTCTGGGACTTAAAGCTGATTCTGTTTTGTTTCAAAGCTCAAAAATGTTTCTTCACTCTGCCCCATAGCCACATCATGCGTAATTTACATCACACTGTGCAACAGCAACAACAATTGGGGTTAATATAACCTATGCTACATAATGCAGGGGCTCTTTGTTACCTTAATTTCTTCCAGTTGATCAATATACAAATAAAGTTTTCTCTTACTAAATTTCTCCTTTTGAAAGAGCAGCAACATTGATGTGTATTTTGATAACTTCCAGGTAGTTTATTCTCCTTCCAAAGAACCTAAGCTATTCTCTTCTGTTCCAGTATTGCAGCTATGTGTTCATCTTTACTTTAGTTAGGTTTTTCCTCTGAAATTTTAATTTACCTGTTTTAATAATATAATTTTAAATGTCTTGATAAGTCAATTTAACTTATAACAAGTTAAATAATTAAAAATTGCTAAATTAGCCCACTGCGTAATTTAAGCTCTTTCTTCACTGCTTAAATTGTGGTTTAAATTAGGTTTTATGATTAGGATTAGATTTTAGGATTTGATTTAAAAATAATAAAAATTTATCTAAATTGTATATTGCATTAATTATATATTATATATATGGTTAGCACCTAAATCACCACTAGATATTATTATCATATAATGGAGTTTATTATTACTATTGTGAGATTATTTTTAGATTAAAGACTCTAGAAATTCTAATTATAAGATACAAATAGCTTCACATTTTTCAGTTTCACTAATTGAGATATGTATAACATGGTGAAATGATAATTTAATAACATTACTAATAATTAGATATTATTAGAATTGAACTTTTAAAAAAGATTGAAGATAACAGTGTTTTTCTAGAAAAATCCATACTAAAGGCACCTCCTGTGCTAGAAAAGTATTAAATTGTTTTGGAAAAATGCTGGAAGCCACCCAGGTTTTGCTATAGTTACAGAGCTTTAAAATATTGTGTTCCAAAGAACATTTTTTATTTTGAATATTTTTTACCTTCAAATATATGTTAACAGAGAACATTTTTTAAACATATAAAATAGAAATATCTGAGATGCATATTAATATTTTATTTCTAATTTTATCAAATAATTAAGTTTAAAATGAATGTCTCTTTAAGATCATCAGATTTATGGAACATACATATAATTCAGTTCTGAAGGAATTTATCATTAAAAGGGCAATTTTGGTTGGCCAAGCCATTCCTTTAATCTATCTGTCCAAAATTCTATTAACTCTCTTGGCATTGAGAAAATTTTATACAGAGTTCTGAAGAACAGAAAAAGGTTTATATTCCATATATATGTTTAAAATTATAAGTGAATAAGCCGTAAAAGAGACCTTACTAGGTTTTTCTCTATTTAGTTTTATCTGATATTCCAGCTTAAGTTTGAAATATTTGAATCACTATTGTTGCAGATGTCTTACAGTAATAATTATTAAAACAATATTAACCTTACTATCTCAATAATACACAAACCCTTTATTCCTTTAGGATTATGATTTGAGACATAACAATTAATAGTCAAAAAGCCAACTGTCATAATTTTTATAACATTATTTTGTATAGTAAACATTGATATCTAGAAAATACAGTCCCTCAATTTCAATGTTTCTCTGATGAATCTGCCTCTTTGTTTATAATTCTCACAAATAATCAATGTGATATTTCTTTGTTTTCTGTCTCCTACATTCAAGGCACTTGAGAGAATATGAGGATAAATAGGAAAAATGCTGCACAATTTATTCCTCTTTCTTTTTGAAATGAATTGAGCAAAAATGTAGAAGCTAGGCCAAAGAGAAACGTGTACACATTTATAAAGTATACCTTGAATAAGAAAGATACTATGTTTCAAAAGACTACATAACAAAAAATGTCATATTTGAGTAGTAAAATAAAAACAAATTTTAGTGCAAAAAATGCATGTAGCCCATATTACACATGTCCTAAATCAGTGATGCAAAAAACTAAACATGATCAGTTAAAATTTCATTGTTTAATACATAGCAGTGTCCTGATAAATCAAAGGAAAAAATATTTCCCTTAATTCTTATACATATTAAAAAAATCTTGTAGTTAGGCCCTCATGAAAGGGCAGTTTAGGGATTTAGGGAATATGGCCTCTGACAAAATCAATCATAAAATCACAAAGGTTTTCATAAAATGTGTCTGGTTTTCCTTAGTCTCTTTAAGAGTTTTCTTGTAAAAATGAATTCCTCATTCTCTCCATCCCCAGATTCCTGTGATAATTGATATTTTACTTAAGGTCCCTATGAATTTGATTTTTCTGAGTACCTCATAAAAGTTTTTTGTCTTTTTAGGGCTGTACCCTCGGCATATGGAAGTTCCCAGGCTAGGGGTCAAATCAGAGCTGTATCTGCCTTCCTACGCCACAGCCACAGCAATGCCAGATCCAAACCACATCTGCAACCTACACCACAGCTTACAGCAATGCTGGATCCTTAACTCACTGAGCAAGGTCAGGGATCGAAACTGCGTCCTCATGAATGCTAGTCAGATGAATTTCTGCTGAGCCACAATGGGAACTCCACCTCATACACATGGATTACACAATATATGTCCTTTTGTGTCTGGCTTATTTCCCTTAGCATAATGTTTTCAAGATTCACCCATGCTTTAGTTGGTGTCAACATTTCATTCTTTGTAAGGCTGAATAATATTCCATCTTATGTATATAGTATATTTTTTTATTTATACACTCTTGGGAGTTTGAAATGTTCCCCACTTTGGGCTAATGTGAATAATACTGCTGTGAAAATTGTATAAATATCTGTTCAAGTTACTGCCTTCAATTCTTGGGGAATTGAAATTACTATAAATGGAATTTCTGGTTCATATCGTAATTTTATGTTTAATTTTTTGAGGAACTTCCTTATGTTCTACACAGAGGCTGCACAATTTCATATTCCCACTAGCAGTGCACAAGGGTACCAATTTCTCTTCATCCTCACCAACACTTGCATTTTTTTTAAACTTTATTTTTTTTTTAACAATAGCCAACCAATTGGGCATGGAGTAGAAACTTAGTTTAGTTTTGATTTGTTATTTCTAATGATTAGTGATATTGAGAACCTTCTCTTGAGTCATTTGTATTGTAGAAGAAATATTTATTTTCATCTTTGGCCCTTTTTTATTGCAGTTATAGGTGTGCAACAAAATTTACTGCAATGCACAGAGATTTGCTGACAACCACTTGCCCCCATTATCAACCTCTCCCACCAGAGTGGTACATTTGTTACAGTTGTTGAACCCACACTGGCACATCCTAATTACCCAATGTCCCGAGTTGTGTTCACTCTTGAGTGTTGTATATTCTATGGGTGTGGACAAAAGTATAGTGCCATATAGCCATCATTATATCATCGTACACAGTATTTCCACTTCCCTAAAAAAATCCTAAAAATTCATCTCTCTCTCCCCTTACCACATTCCCTGCCAACCACTGATCATTTTACTATTTCCATAGTTTTGCCTTTCCCAAAGTTTGGAATCAGACAGAATATAGCGTTTTCTGATGTGCTTCTTCCACTTAATAATATGAGTTTAAGTTTCCTTCATATCTTTTTATAACTTGATATCTCCTTTATTTTTAGTGCCAAATAATAATTCCATTGTGTGCACATACCACATTTCTTTTACCCATTCACTGACTGGTGAATATCTTGGTTGCTTCCAAGTTTTGGCAATTAGAAATAAATCTGCTCAAAACATGCTTGTGTACATTTTTGTGTGGCATTCAGTTCTCAACTCCTTTGGGTAAATTGCAAGGAGTGTAATTGCCTGATCACTTGGCAAGTGTGCTTAGTTTTGTGAAAAACTGCTGAACAGTCTTCCAAAGTGGCTATATATTTGCATTCTCACTAGCAATGAAAGAGAGTTCCTATTTCTCTATGTCCATGCCAGCAATTGGTGGTGTTAGTGTTCTGAATTTCGACTATTTTAACAGGTGTGTGGTGGTATCAACTTTCTTTAAGTATTACCCTGATGATATAAGATCTACCTTTTCATATACTTATATGCTATCTGTGTATCTCCTTTGACAGGATGTCTGTTAAGGTCTGTGACCCTTTTCAAAATCTGGTTGTCTATGTCTTGTTGAGATTTATGAGTTCCTTATATATTTTGGATAACAGTGCTTTATTAGATGTTTCTTTTGCAAATATTTTCTTCCAGTCTGTGCCTTATCTTATAATTCTATTGATAACTATTTTTAACAGAGCAAAAGTTATATATATACATATATATATATATATATATATATATATATATATATATATATATATTTGGTCTTTTTTGCTATTTCTTGGGCGGCTCCCGCGGCATATGGAGGTTCCCAGGCTAGGGGTTTAATCAGAGCTGTAGCTGCCAGCCTACGCCAGAGCCACAGCAACACAGGATCTGAGCCGCGTCTGCAACCTACACCACAGCTCATGGCAACGCCGAATCATCAACCCACTGAGCAAGGGCAGGGACCGAACCCGCAACCTCATGGTTAGTTGGATTTGTTAACCACTGCGCCATGACGGGAACTCCAAAAAGTTTTATATTTATTGAAGTCCAGCTTATAAATTATTTCATGGATTGTGTCTTTAACATTGTATATAAAAAGACATCAGCATATCCAAAGTCATCTAGGTTTTCTCCTTTGTTATATTCTAGTAGTTTTATAATTTGGCCTTTTATATTTAGGTCTATTATCTGTTTGATTTAATTTTGGGTAAGAGGTGAGATTTCTTTATAGATTATTTTATTTTTCAAGTGTATGTCCAGTTATTCCAATACCATTTATTGGAAATATTATCCTTGGCCCATTTCTGAAATCAAGTTATAAATTTTATTATTCTTCAATTGTTTAATCTTTATATATTCTGGTTGTTAATGCCTTACTAGATAATGATTTTCAAATAATTTTCTCTCATTCCACAGGTTGCTTTTTCACTGTCCTTTTTAGTATCCTTTGCACAAAAGTTTTCAATTTTAGTGAAGCCGAATGTACCAATTTTTCATTTTGTTCCTTTTGCCTTTAGTAATATAACTAAGAAGTTCAATTGGCAAGTGCAATGATAACAAAGCTTTCCTCCTCTGTTTTCTCTAATAATTTTATAGTTTTAGCTCTTATGTTTGTTTTGACCCTTTTTCATTTAAGTTTTGTGTACGGTGTAAGGTAAAAGAGCAACTTAATTCTTTTGTATTTATATATCTAGTTTCCCTATACCATTTGTTGAAAACACTGTTATTTCCCCATCAAATAGTTTTGGCACCCTTGTCTAAATCATTTGATCATACTTGGGAGGGTTGGGTTTGGGCTTTCTATTCTAATACATTGGTTTCTATGCCTCACTTTTTGCCAGTACCATATGGTTTAGATTACTTAGCTTTGTTGTAAGTTTGGAAATCAGAAAGCCTGAGACCAGAAACTTCATTTTTCTTTCCCAAGATTGTGTTATCTATTTGGGGTTCTATGAGATCCTGTGTGAATTTTCAAATCTTAATTTATCAACTTGCACATTTTTAAATTACGTAATTTATTGAGAATGGGCTAATCATATGGACTATCCTGTAGACTATGGCATGTGTATCTGAAAAGAATGTTTATTATATCAGGGAGTGTTCTATAACTGTTAAGTCTAGATTAGCGTGTCATTCAAATCTTCTATTTCCTTATTAATGTTCTGTTTAGTTGTTCTGTAAATTGGTAAGTATGCTGCTTACGCCTCTAATTATTATTATGTTCATGTATTTTGGTGCTCTATTTTTAGGTACCTGAATTTTTTTTTGTTTTTAAATTTTGATGATAATGTGTTGTTTCCTAATGATAAATAAGTCAATTTGATTTATGGTTTATACTGTGTGATAATATAGCCATTGCAGTTCTTCTATGACTGTGTTGTGCCTTAATGACGTTTCTTTATTTCTTTACTTTCAACTTGTTTCTCCTACAGATAGTACAGATTTGGATGTGAATTTTCCAGTAGATAAAATTTGGATGATTTTTCAATCCACTATTTTTAAATATTACTACTAATATTGTTGGATTAACATCTGCTATTTTGCTTTTTGTTTACAGTGTATGGTGCCTTTTTGTGTATGTTATTCTCTAGTGCCTTTTTTTATTGTTTTGGGAAAATTTTTAGCTTTTACTCTATCACTTACTATTTATATTTTATCAAAGTCAACCTCAGATTTATAATAACTTGTTATCAGTGATGTATAGATACTTTTCTTCTTCTTTTTTTTTTTTTTTTAATTTTCCCACTGTACAGCAAGGGGGTCAGGTTATCCTTACATGTATACATTGCAATTACAGTTTAGCATCATTCCATCTTTTTCCTTTGGTATGATGGCTGTACATATTAAGGCTACATGTGTTAACAAACCCAGCAATATATCGCATTGCTGTTTATTACTTTACAATATCTTATGTCTTCTTAATGAAACTTAAGAAAGGAAAGCAAATATTTATAATTTTGATATTAACCTATTTGCCATTTCTGAATCTTCCTCATTTTTTTCCTGTAGATTGACTTTACTACCTAGGGTTACTTCATTATCCTTACACAGCTTTGTTTCCATCTATCATCTTTGTGCTGTAACCATAAAATGTGTTATATTCCTATGGGTTATAAACCCCCAAACACTTATATGCATATTGTTTTATGGTATTATTTTCTAAAAGTCACTTAAGAGAAGAAAGGGGAGATACACAAATATATTATGTTTATGTCAAAATAGCTGTTTTTTTTAAAAATCCCTGACTCTAGCAGACACCTGTAACATTGTATTCTTGCTTCATTCCTAGATATGAAAATCCTAATGGAGAACAAAATTAAATAGATCTTCTCTTAATAAACAGAACAAAATCTTAGAGTACAGAAGATTTCAACAATATAATAGGAAAATGTAGACCTAATGGGGAAATATAGAGTATTAAATTATTTAGAAAAAAAGAAATAGATATATCAAGGATTTAATCATATGCCAAAAATTAGAAAAATAGAGCAAGTAAAACTCAAAGACCATTAACAGGAGAAAATAATAAAAATAAAGTTAAAATGTTTAATATAAAAAATATATAATAATGGATCAAAGTCTTAACATTTTTTGATGGCTTTTGCCAATGCCATGCTTACTTTCTCCCAATCATGAAGATAACTCTCCTATATTTTATCTTTCAAGCTGAGACCACAGCCAACTGGAATTAATTATTCTACGCTGTATGAAGTTGTGGGTAGGATTAATGTTCTATGAAAAAATTACCAAATACCACTTATACTTTTAATTTCATGTTTTATATATATATATGTATAAATGTAAAAAATTGTACAAGCTGTGTTTTGAGAGGCAGCACTTCAATGACACTTTTATAAATTCTACTACTGAACATTAACCTATGGTTCAAATGCAAAATCCTGATGATTTGTAGAATATAGCTTAGAAATATTTCTAGTCATGTTATTCATGTCTGATAACTTCTCTTTATATATATTAATATATATTAACTTTAGATTGTTTATAGTTATAAATGAGTGAGCTATGCCTTATATTGATGTCTAATCATGCTAGTGACTACAAAATCCCAGCAAAAAAGTACATGACAAATTGACTTTTTTTTTATCTTGGCATTTTTTCTATAACAAAGTATAAAACTCACTTTAAATCAGGATCATGACCACAGTGGGAATGTTATGGTCAATACCTCTTTTTTACCACCCTTACAATGATCAAATGAATAAGTCAAATTGTTCAAATCATAAGGAATTACTATCATAAAATTTTATGTTATGTGCAATTATGTAATTAGGTTATCTTTTTTTTTCATTTTCTGTCACAAAAATAACTTCCTCAAGAGCTCCAAGTATGTTCCAATGCAAAAGTGGTATGCTCCCATTTCTGTACATTCTGCCATTTACAAACTTCTTAGATTTTTCCTACATGAGTTATTAAAAGGAAATGTCATGTGCTCAAAAGAATTTTATTTTCCTTAGGTGATTATGATATCACCTAGCCTAACAACCAGAATCATTTTATTGCTAGTTAGTATTTTAAGATTCTGTAGTTTGTTTTTCTCTTACTTAGTAGCATTTCTGCATATTGATTTCTAGAACAGGAATATGTATACCTATGGTTACCTCATGTGCTAAAATGCCACTTTGACAAATGGTGCATTAAATTTTATCTGGATCCTTGGGGAAAATGAAACAGCTTGTTTTGGATAATCTACATTAACATGAAATGCCCAAGTATGGATCAAAAGAATAAAATTAATCCACAGATGATTCTTAATCAAATCCAATATATAACATCTGTCATCATCAGTGATATTTACAGTAACTGCTTCCAGACTTCAAGGTTTGTGCTGCAGTATTAAAGGAAGTTTTATGAGCAACTGAATTACTAAAGTCTCTTAGGATTTTAAGTATGAAAAATTCACAGAGACTAGTTTAAGCATTAAAAGGGGGGGCATTTGTTATATCTCTAATACTTTTCTACATAAGCAAAAATATACAAACTAGCTTCAATGAAGAGGAATGGTTATTATAAGGTTATAGAGTTGGTTCATGGAATGCAATGGCAGGGATGGATCGAGAACTCACATTGGACTAAAATTAAGGACTAATGTGCTTCAGAGTGCTTTTCAAATTTTCATGTGCATACATGGTGCTGGGAAGGTAGAAACTGGTATGTCAAGGCTTATATACATATAATCACTGCAGCTTTCTTTGTGATGGTGAAAAACTGGAAAAAATTGAAATCTCACCAGCAGATGAAGTGATAATCAATGTTACTCAGTTTGTTCTTTTATTATGGCCAGGACAAAAATGTCAGATAAAAGTTCTGCTGTGGAGACCAGTTCAGCAGGTGAGGGCTGAAGAACGGGTCCTGTGGAACTTAAGGAAAAAGTTAACATAAAACAAGACACAGAGACATTTATCTTAATTAAAGGTGGGAACTGGGGGACTCAAGGTCTCAGGGACTAAGAGCACAGCCTCAAGAAACCACACTGCTTTTATTGTGCTCTTTAGGATTACATAAGTGAGGAGGGGGTTTTAGGTGCAGGATATATTTTTTTATTATTTTAAAAGTTCTTTTATTATTGTAAAAGTCACATAGCTCGTAGATGGTTAAGCTTTTATTCCGACCTTTAGACATTTAACAATTGTTAGCATTTGAGGAAGTTTGGTGTTAGCTGTCTATGCATAGCACCTAGAGAATCATCATTGTGCTTCCATAATGGGCATGCCTATCTGCTGCAACCCAGAGTGCCTAGGTTTGCACCTGGTTCTCCTTGCTGATGCATATTGTGCTAATGACCCCTCATAAACCCCTTGGGGCCATGAGGCTCATCTTATTCTTAAGAGAACAAACCATGCTGTGCAAATGGCATGCCAATCTGCACTGGTCCAGACATGCCTAGACCAATGCATTATGTCCTTTCAGCTGACCATATGAATAACTCATGTCTTTAGATCTTTGTTCTTTGTTCTTAAGCTTAAGTCATTCACCAGCACTGCGACTGTTTTTCAAGCAGGAATATGGGGTAAAGTAAAGCAGGACAAGATGGAGTTTCTAGAAAACAGAAGCAAAGAGGCTAAGAAAATATTGTAGAAACATGTCTCTCGACATTGTGCATGATTCCATTAATAAAAAATTTTAGAAAATGAAAACATTATAGAAGGCAAATCAGTGAACTTCTGGGCATGTGAGAGGGCAGAGTTATAGGGCCTTAGGAAGTTATGATGATGATCTAAATGTTCATTACTTATATTGTGTTAATAGCCTCACAGATATAGGTATTTGTTAAAACCATATCAAAGTTCCATGCATTGCATGTCAATTATATCACAATTAAGTATTTAAAAAATAAAAAAATATTGACAGTAGGCACAACATAGTGAAATTAAATAGCCCTGTCAGATGGAGAGAAGAGAAAAACCTTAAAATCAGGAGGAGAAAGGTTATATTTAAAAGAGCAATAGTTACGTGATAGCTGAGTTTGAAAATCAACACTGAAAGGAAGAAGATAGGGGATTACTATCTCCATCATCCAGTGGGGTGGGGGTGGGGAGGGTGGGAGTGCAAAACTTGCCTAGGTAGAATTCCAGGGACAGAATTTTTTTAAAACAAGAAAATAAACAAATGGAAAAAGAATGAAATTTAGGCAGAAGGAAAGTACTCTCACATAGAAATTCCCTTATGCAGGATGAAAAGAATAAATAAAATTGGAGATATGTCTACTGTAGTAAACGATGGAATACCAATGTTTCACAGGGATTAAAGGAATATAGTTAAAATGCATTATGCAAATTTGACATCACAGTGTTCTAAGGTCCAGGGTCAGAATGAAAATATTAAAATTGGGTGGGAGGTTCTAACAGAGAAAATGACAAACAATCTAAGGAATTATCATTAAAAGAATGGATTAAAAAACCTCAGTGAATTCAAAACTACACAGCAATTAAATTAGATCATATAAGCTCATGCATAACTGAAGTAAATTAAGTCAGATGAAAATTTACAAAGGCTATTTATTATTATATGGGTCACATATAAGTAGTAAGATAATAAAGTTTCCATAAAAAGGATGACAAGCTTAATTGTATAATTCAGGAAGGGGAATAGAAGGAGGGAGGACACCCTTTTTCTTTTGTTGTTCAATATTTCATTTTTTTGTAAACACAAGATAGATTAAGTTTGGCTTAAAATGAATATGGTGAATATTTATCATATTCTCTACTTTTAAACTTGAAATACCAATTTCAAAATGTTCAAACAAAGTAATTACAAATTTCCATTGATAATGCTACACTTATTTGTAAAATTAAAAGCTTGAATTGAGGTAATTGATCTTGAAGAAAAAATACTTTGGTGACAGGCATGTTGAAGTATACTGCTCCAGAGATAGAAGTAAAATGTAACAACAGGCTTCAAACATTTGGTAAAAATAATGTAATAGGACTACATAATTATGCTTTAATTACTAAAGCCATAAAGAAGAATAACTCTAATATATTTATTTGTTGAAAAAGCTTGGGGTTAATGGGGAGAAGTCACTGAAAGAGGTTTTTAAAAGTGTTTATACAGGAGTTCCCGTCGTGGCTCAGTGGTTAACGAATCTGACTAGGAACCATGAGGTCACTAGGAACCATGAGGGCGCAGGGTCGATCCCTGGCCTTGCTCAGTGGGTTGGGATTATGGTGTTGTTGTGAGCTGTGGTGTGGGTCGCACGTGGCTCGGATCCCACGTTGCTGTGGCTCAGACGTAGGCCAGTGGCTGCAGCTCCCATTGGACCCCTAGCCTGGGAACCTCTATATGCCGCCAGAGCAGCCCAAGAAATGGCAAAAAGACAAAAAAAAAAAAAAAAAAAAAAAAGTGTTTAAATAACATAATGGCATTGGGTATTTGATGTAAAGCATCACTTCTAAGAGTTTTAAGAAGTTACATGATCAGACTAATGCAAGAAATCAAATGTTGTATTTTTCCCTCTTGGAAAGTAGCAGAGCACATTGTTAATACGAAAGATTCTGAAAAACCTTGGGAGAAAGAACGGTTTAATTTTGCTCATCCCAACACAGGCTAATTTGATCACTAGAGATATTTTTTTTCTTAACCAAGCAATGCATAAAACACTCTAGTTACCTTGGAAAACACACGCGTAAAATGAACATTTCAAGAAGGTGTCAAATTATGCACAAATGTCAACAAATATTGATTAAGAGAAACCATCACATATGGTGAACAGGAATTCACTGGTATTTTGTTAAGACACACTTTAGGAGAAAGTGGGATTGAGAGACACTGTGTGGTTATAAAGGAGAAAGTAGGATGTGGTAACATTAGGTGTGGAAAACAGTTAAAAGGAAAGGGTGTGTTTGTAATATGAAGGAGAGGGGAGAAATTGCGAGAGAGTTTTATTAATCTTAAGGTAGTTTCAGTTGTGCTATAGATGTGGATCTAAATTGGATATATTATTAAGCACAAATTTAAATTTCATAATTTTAATTTCACCAAACCTTGAGGAAGATGAAATGGAGAAGAAAAAGAGCTCTTAAAGCAACATCTCTCAAAATGTGACTATAGAAACACAAGTCTCAAAATTACCCTAGGACATGGGGCCCAAGTAAATGGCATTTCAGAAAAGTACCTTAGGGGAGAAAAATTTGTTCTTTTTCTGACTCTTTTACTATAGGAAGTAATGTTCCTAATATATGTTCTTTAATAGTGAGGTGTTTTTCAGAGAGCTAGATAATAGTTCATGTGATGTGGAATTGCCACCATTAAACACAGTGTAATCTGATGTTTGTAAAATATAGAATCACTAATTCATTAAAGATGGGTATCGGCTTTAAAGTTACTACATTGCACTCAGAGGCCACAGGGAAAATGTGGATGAAGTCGTCCCTGAAGTCACTTTGGGGTGGTGTTACATTTTAGGGTCCCCAGCTCTGCCTCTGCCCTTGGAGAAGGGCTCAGAAAGGGAGGCAGGTTTGCTGGGTGGACAGCAGTGGCTTTTCCCCTGTGTTTTAGATGATGTTTCAGGTAATTCAGCCACTCTAGATCTGAGTCAGGTTGCATTGCATGCTTCTTTAATTGGAGGATGATGTTAATTCTTCATGGAAAAGTTTACCTTTCCTTTCAGAAGATTTTATACTTTTGTTTACATTAGAGAGAATATCATTTTTTGTTCTGGTGGTTTCTTGCTATGTAATCAACTGTGCTGCTTGCATTTTAAATGATGTTAACTATAATATTCTTACAGCAATCCTGTGATCTTCATTTTGAGTATACATAGGAAATGTTTGTGATATTTCTAAAATAATAATTCCCAAATTACTGAAAATTGAGACACTGTTGTTTCCTTTGTAGCAATACATACTGATAAATATATATTCATTTCAAACTGTGAATATAAAGTTTTGAATACAGTTTGAAATGATGTAAATATGCTCTTATATGTGATTTAATATATCCGGAAAAGAGAAGACAGACCATATAAATCAATAAATCAGTTTTATTTTTGGCAGTGTAGAAAGTGACTTCCTTTTGGTTTCTGCAAAAAGTGAATAAATATATTTTAAAATGACTGTATGATGTTGCTATGATATTTGAAGAAATTTCACTTCAGATTTACCTTGAAAATAAAATATGTGAAGTTACAGATAAAGAGCAAAGCCTAAAAATATTTGGAGAATATGAAATTAGGAAAATGCATTACTATTTTTAACAACTATAGTATTCTTAAATATATGCATGTATGGACCATATATACATTGCACATTTTCACACAAATCCCTATAAGGTAGAGATAATGATGGTATAATCCCATAGAAACTTATAGTAGTATAGCTTCTGGAACTAAGGTTTAATTTAGGCACATAAATATAAAATTTCAAAAATTATTTTACAAAAAATTATAATGATCTTAATATAGTATGGATAAAACTATGTAATAGCATTTAGTGTAAAAATCTTCAATTAACATGCTTTGCAAAGAAGCAATATCATTTTAAAAATTTTTAATTGAAGTATAGTTGATTTACAATGTTACACTGGTTTCATGTGTACAGCAATGTCCTTCAGTTATCTATATCTATAGAGATATTCTTTTTCAGGTTATTTTCCCTTATAGGTTGTCACAAAATATTGGGTATGGTTTCTTGCGCTACATAGTCGGTCCTTGTTGTTAACCTATTTTACATGTAGTAGTTTATATCTGTTAATCCCAAATTCCTAATTTATCCCTCCATTCTCCTTTCCCCTTTGATAACTATAAGTTTATTTTCTGTCTGTGACTCTATTTCTGTTTTGTATAATAAATTCATTTGTCTCATTTTTCTTTAGATTCCACACATAAGCAATATCATTGTATTTTATTTTTTTTATATATATATTTTTTTTCCCACTGTATAGCAAGGGGGTCAGGTTATCCTTACATGTACACATTACAATTACATTTTTCCCCCCACCCTTTCTTCTGTTGCAACATGAGTATCTAGACATAGTTCTCAATGCTACTCAGCAGGATCTCCTTGTAAATCTATTCTAAGTTGTGTCTGATAAGCCCAAACTCCCAATCCCTCCCACTCCCTCCCCCTCCCATCAGGCAGCCACAAGTCTACTTTCCAAGTCCATGATTTTCTCTTCTGAGGAGATGTTCATTTGTGCTGGTATTAGATTCCAGTTATAAGTGATATCATATGGTATTTGTCTTTGTCTTTCTGGCTCATTTCACTCAGGATGAGATTCTCTAGTTCCATCCATGTTGCTGCAAATGGCATTATGTCATTCTTTTTTTATGGCTGAGTAGTATTCCATTGTGTATATATACCACATCTTCCGGATCCAATCATCTGTCCATGGACATTTGGGTTGTTTCCATGTCCTGGCTATTGTGAATAGTGCTGCAATGAACATGCGGGTGCACGTGTCTCTTTTAAGTAGAGTTTTGTCCGGATAGATGCCCAAGAGTGGGATTGCGGGGTCATATGGAAGTTCTATGTATAGATTTCTAAGGTATCTCCAAACTGTTCTCCATAGTGGCTGTACCAGTTTACATTCCCACCAGCAGTGCAGGAGGGTTCCCTTTTCTCCACAGCCCCTCCAGCACTTGTTATTTGTGGATTTATTAATGATGGCCATTCTGACTGGTGTGAGGTGATATCTCATGGTAGTTTTGATTTGCGTTTCTCTTATGATCAGCGATGTTGAGCATTTTTTCATGTGTTTGTTGGCCATCTGTATATCTTCTTTGGAGAAATGTCTCTTCAGGTCTTTTGCCCATTTTTCCATTGATTGATTGGCTTTTTTACTGTTGGGTTGTATAAGTTGTTTATATATTCTACAGATTAAGCCCTTGTCAGTTGCATCATTTATCATTGTATTTTAAATGCGTAGATTCAGCCAGAGTACATCTCAATTTTAAAACCATGTTAATATTTTGAGTTGTGTAAATATAACACAATCATTAGAAAATTTCATTTTTGTTAAAGTAAAAACAGTTGTATTATTCACATGATCATAATTATCATAATGATATAAATTTGGCAATGTCTCATTGAACCACTCAATTTTATTTATAATCATTATTTTTATTAGTAAAAATCATCATGGAAAAACTTGGAAGAAAATCTTTGGGGGAAATATAAATTTATGATATCTTAATGGAAATAATACTCTATATGACATAATGCATTCTCTTAATATGTTCTGAATTTAATGCCGTATTCCTTCAAAACGGTGCATGATACTAAATGTTTTTATTGATTTTTAATACAAATGAACAGTAATTTCTTTCCAAAATGTGGTATAAGCAAACAAAAGAGAAAATATTAAGTATGTGTAATAATTCAGAGCAGTCATGGGGGGAAAAAAGCACCTTTGAAAATGGAATATAAATGGAGTGAATAGTAATGGAAAGGAGAATATTTAAGAGATCTGTTTAAGCTCAGTTTTCTCCCATTGTAATATGCATCAGTTTATTTCCTTCCAAATTCTTATAGCGTGCAAACTCTATATTAAATACTAAAATACAACTATACATCACTGACAATAAAAGAAGTAGGGATGGTATTGCAGTTGAGGAAATGTATTTGATATTTTTAAATGGGTCAAAACAAAAAATTCCTCCATAATCCTCTCTGAATTTAGCCTTACTTGAGCTTAATGGAGGCTTGACACACTTCAGGGAAAAAAAAGGGAGAATTAGTTTTAGTTTCATCATTTTTTTACTTTGTTTCTTTTAACAAAATTAAGATGTAAATACCATTCTTTATAATACACTGGTGATTATTTCCTTAATTGGATAAATAACTTTACGCTGAATCCAGTACAAGATGCTTTTTGACAAAATGTCAATTTTGTTTGCTTTCAAGTCTTAATTAGATTCATACTTCTCTAAGCAATTTATATTAGAACAATTGAGACATTTCTAGGCTCTAATATGCTTGTTAGCAGAGTGCAATTAAATCTATGGTTTTTCATTTGCTCTTACTTGCAACAATGCTTTTACATCAGGTGATTCCATATTAGGTGATCAATGATTTTCATTTTTGCAGTTATTAAGTAATATTTTTGGAAATTTTCAATGTACATGATTTAAGTTTTTGGTATGCGAGGAGGATTTTTTTTTAAGGTATTTTCACTCACAGAATTCCTGTTGTGGTTCAGCAGGTTATGAACCTAACATCCATGAGGATGTAGTTTCAATCCTCTGGTCCTGATCAGTGGGTTAGCAATGAGCTGTGGTATAGGTCACAGGCACAGCTGGGATCCCATGTTGCTCTGGCTGTGGTGGGAGCCTGCAGCTGCAGCTCTGATTCAACCCCTAAACTGGAACTTCTGTATGTGCAGTTGTGGCCCTAAAATGTGAAAAAAAATAAAAAAAAGATATTTTTCACTCAGGAGCTGTAAATATTAGCTGGAGAAGGGATAAAAGAGGAAACCACTGATTGCGTTGGGAAGAGAGAAACGTGTGAGATATTGAAATGGTTCAGGGGATGGTGATGATGTTGATGAGGACACCAGTTTTCTGTCCTTCAGAACAGGATGAATGTTGAAGCCATTTTCTAAATAGGAATCATCAGAGAAGGTACTGTTTTTTGGAGGAAGCACATGAGATCCACGCTTGATACGTTTTGTGCTTGATTTCTGGTAGATACATCCAATAGCAATATTAAGGAGGTGGAGTTTTTGAGGAGCTATAGTTCAGAACTACATGGGAATTCCTGTCATGGCTCAGTGGAAATGAATCCGACTAGGAACAATGACTTTGCCAGTTCGATCCCTGGCCCCACTCAGTGGGTTAAGGATCCAGCGTTGCTAGGAGCTGTGCTGTAGGTCACACACATGGCTTGCATTCAGCATTGCTGTGGTTGTGCTGCAGGCCAGCAGCTACAGCTCCAATTCAACCCCTAGCCTGGGAACCTCCATATGCCGTGGGTGTGGCCCTAAAAAGACAAAAAAAATAAAAATAAAAATAAAGAAATATATGAAAATGAAGATCTTTGGCATACATGTGGTGACACGGTTTTGGATGAAATTGCCCAGGCAGAGGACATATTGGAAGATGAGGCTCTAGAAGGACGCTACTAGAAACCCTACATTGCATGGCCAATTGGAAGAGAAGGACTTGCAGAGAGGATAGAAAAGAAGCAGGGTAAGTCCCATATGGAGAAAATAAGGAGACTGTGATGTCATAGAAACAAGAAAGGAGTGTCTCTTTCCATGTTGTGAATCTTCCTAAAAACAGAATGGGTTTGGGAGCACAGAAAGGATTGTGCACTGAAGCAGTTGTCTGATTTCAGCTTTCTAATAAATTTAGGGGTTTACTGGCTTAATCCTGCTAAGAGCTCTGTGTAAAAGAAGTACATTGCCACCACTTTCTTTGTTATTTTATTCATCCTAGTGTAATAATGCTTTTAGTCTTCTCTATAAAGAGCCAGGACCCTATTTTTAAAATATGATTTCCTTATATTCTATAAAAGAAATAATTACAGAGCAATCACCGGCAGGATTGTTCATATCCTTTCTGGGGAAGAATTACAAAGGAACTACAAAACTGGAAACTTACTGTTAATGTATCATTAAGTGTATTTCCATTTCCTTCTCCAAGGGGTGTCTTATTAGGGGAGGGGTTAATGACACTGACCTCAAACACCTGCAGTTATATTCATTTAATCTGCATCACTTGACCAGTAAAGAGTATGACTAATAATACGATGCATTCATGTATTCTTAGCTTATTGGACCTTCAGTGCTATTTTGAGCTCATGAATATCAGTTAAATGAGTCAATGATGACATTTGAGAATCTGTTCTATCATGTGAATACTCAGAACTCAGGAGACTTATGATTGGAGATCATGTAGGATATTGGATCAGCTAACTGAAAGAAAAAAAAGCATATTTTTACAAGCCCTCTTGTATATTAGATTGAATTCTGTATATCTAATATTGGGAAATGTTGGCTTGAGCTTTCGTTTGATATGATACTCCATTGTAATTACACCTTGTTGTTCACACACTTCCATCAGTTGCCATCCTCAGGGAATTGGTTAACTCTAAATTCTGAATCTAATTCTTCATTTACATTCAATTCTATCAACATTTTTTAAATGGAACCAATCGCAGAATCTATGAGACACTGCAGCATTTGTCTTTCCAATATTCATTGAATAAACTCCCTTCTGGTCAGGTTTGGGCTTTAGAGTCCAATGAATGAGTGCTCATTTTGATTTTTTAAATGCGTATTTTAGAATTGAAAATATTTTGATTATCTTCTGTTCAAATCATAGCCAATTATGAAGAAAAGGCTAATTTTTATGTTCCATGGCCTCTTCAACTATTGCGGCCAAGAGTTTTAATGATGTCATAAGTTGAGTTGACTGCTTTATACTCTGTTTATTTTGGTGTTTATTGTGTTTCATTTATCTCTTAAAGACTACAAACTCATTGGGAATAGGTATTTCCGATCTAGTCATACCAGTCTACCATGCTGATAAGTTTATCATCAATTAGGTTAGATCCGAATTTAATCTGTGATGCTCATTCTCTTAAAGATTTATTCTCAATTACTTAAGCTCTCTGTGTCTAAATTTCTCATTTGAAAAATGGAGATAGTTATAAGTACCTACCACCAAAGGAATTTATAGGGAAGAAATTAGGAAATTTATACAATAAAATGAGTAAAATAGCATATACATACTATTCTCTCAACAAATTAACTGATAATTATGAGATATAAGCAGGTACAAGAAACTCATCCACTTGCTCATTGTAAAATTCAGAAATCACATTCAATATTAATTTGTAATTTTAGGAAGGAACATTTTACTATTCTTTTTATAACAAATTTCTGCATAAGGAATATATATTTAAAGATTTCACATTCAGAATTCTAATACTATTATTTTTATGCTTTATATAACAATTAAGTGGAAAATAATCCATGGCTTTCAATAAATAAAAGACATTCAGTAAATATGCCCACAGTTGTGGGAATATATATTTTTCATAATAAAAAATTACCTATTACAAGTAACACTAAATATTTATAATATAAAGAAGAATCAACTTAAATATGTGATAGAATATTTCTACAGTAACTATGGAATATACATTTCAATTTATTAATTTATTTTGAAATTCTTAGGAACGTGGAAAACACTAGTGATCAAAGGAATAAAGCTTGATTTTTTTTCTTTTTGTGTGTGTGTTTTCTAGGGCTGCACCCGTGGCATATGGAGGTTCCAAGGCCAGGGGTCTAATTAGAGCTGTAGCCACTGGCCTTCACCAGAGCCACAGCAGCGCAGGATCCAAGCCACCTCTGCAACCTGCACCACATGGCAAATATTTTTCACTCATAGCAAAGCCGGCTCCTTAACCCATTGAGCAAGGCCAGGTATCAAACCCACAACCTCATCATTCCTAGTCGGATTCATTAACCACTGAGCCAGGATGGGAACTCCATGATTAATAAATAGGATTTATAAAGAAAAGTAGCATCATTCTCTTATACATTATCTTCAATTAATTTTGTAGAATATTAAAGATATGTTATCATCCTTCACAAAAATTGAAACAAATATATTCAACTGCATTCTCTAGAAGCTAAACTAGAAGGGCCTCTAATTGCATCTTAATTTTATAGTATTTGGGGAGTTTGATTAATATTTCCAATCAAGTTGAACCAGTTTATAGTTAAATTAGCTTGTTCTCTGGATGATTCCTAGGGATTACACATTTACTTGATTTAAAGACAAATATTCTAAAATGAGGTAAGAGTGTTCATTTCTGCAATACAATTTAGCACCATAGGATTTAGTATAAATAAACTATTTCTTGTCTAACATGTTCCAAGTACAACAAAGTAAATCATGGTGCATAATTATGACAGCAGAATAGTCAGAGTTATATATTTTGTTTATATGTTTTGTTTTGTTTTTGCATTTGCCTAATTGCTTAGCTTGCTATTGGTTTTTGTCTAAATGTAAATGCTACGTAAAGGAGGGCATACTGGACTGTGCCAGGTATGACAGTGAGATCTTGTTGTGTGGGTGAAATGGAACCGCATGGTCATTAGTCACAATCCAGATTTGGATCCCTCATTTTTCTTAATCTGTACTTAATGTGCCAAAATTAACTACCTCCTTATAAATGGCAGAATTATGTCTGTGTGATAACTCTTCTAATTTTAAGACCTATATTCTTTCCCCAAACATAATAAAGACAATTAGTGTACTTAAACAGGCTCATACAATTAATATGAATTCCTTGTATGAGTTATTTATTATGAGAAATAAGGTTATTTTACATTGACCCAAATTTCATGAAAACTGTCAAATTTCTTATCAAAGTTCTTCTGTTTTATGACTATAAATATTAATGTTGGATGGTGGTGAAGGTTGTACGACAGTGTGAATGTAGTAAGTGCCACTGACATGTACACTGAAAGGTGGTTACATGGTAAATTTTACGTTATATGTATTTTCTTTTTTCTTTTTTTTTTTTTTTTGTCTTTTTGCCATTTCTAAGGCCACTTTTGTGGCATATGGAGGTTCCCAGGCTAGGGATCTAATCAGAGCTGTAGCCACTGGCCTACACCAGAGCCACAGCAACACGGGATCCGAGCCATGTCTGCAACCTATACCACAGTTCATAGCAACGCCAGATCCTCAACCCACTGAGCAAGGCTAGGGATCGAACCCACAACCTCATGGTTCCTAGTCAGATTCGTTAAGCACTGAGCCACAATGGGAATTCCCATATATATTTTCTCACAATTAAAATATTACTATTCTGGTGCCTGTCACTAAATAAATTATAAGTTGTAAATATTCTGCACTGTGGAAAAAATGGAAATTTGTTAAGTCTGCCAATCTATGTATTTAAGATTAAAAAAAAGTATCAGAGGGGCTTAATGTTAGATGTATGCATCAATTGAATTAAGCATCTGATTTTAGACACCTGTGTTTTTTTGTATTTTGTTCCATTCAATTTAGTTGTAACCTTAGCTCTTTTAAATGCCCAAATGGTAAGTATCAAGTATAGATAATATAAAAGAATAATGCTGAGATTTCTGTAAGAGCATTGTTCAATATCTACAACTGGTAGAAATGATCTAATAAAGATTATTATCCTATAATAATAATCATAAAAAACATTTAACTGTTTTTTAATATATCAGAGTATTTCCTTTTGAAAAAAATATTTTTCATGAAAGTCATATTTAACCATCAATTAGGAAATCTCATTTGGGTAGAAGTCTATATATCTGGTTAAGTAGCACTGGACCTAATTTGGAGCAGTCCTTGATATTTTCCTCATTGCCATCATGCTTGGCTAATAGAATGAACAAACTCAAATCATGAGGCATACCTTGTTTTACTGCACTTCCCTTTATTTCATTTGTATAAACCCTGCCTCCACAAATCTATGGCACTATTTTTTCAACAGCATTTGCTCACTTCATCTATATGTGTCACATTTTCTTAATTCTTTCAATATTGAAACTTTTTCATTATTATATTTGGTATGGTAACATGTGATCAGTGATCTCAGATGTTGCTATTTTAATTGTTTTGGGGTATCATGAACTGTGCCTGTAGAGATGGCAAATGTAACTGATAAATGTGTGTTTTCTGACTGTTCCACCAGCTGACTTTCCCCTGTCTCTCTCTACTCCTCAGACCTTCTGATTCTCTGACATACCAGTTTTGAACTCATACCAATTAGCAAACTTACAGTAGACTTTAGATATTGAAATGATAGGAAGTGTTGCATGTCTCTGACTTTAAATCAAAACCTGGAAATGGTTAAGCCTGGTGAGGAAGACATGTCAAAAGTAAGGGTAGGCTGGGAGTTCCTGTCATGGCTCAGTGGTTAATGAATCTAACTAGGAACCACGAGCTTGTGGGTTTGATCCCTGGCCTTTCTCAGTGGGTTAAGGATCTGGCATTGCCTTGAGCTGTGGTGTAGGTTGCACATGTGGCTTGGATCCCTCATTTCTGTGGCTCTGGTATAGGCCAGTGCTACAGCTCTGATTAGACCCCTCGCCTGGGAACCTCCCTATGCCTCAGGTGTGACCCTAGAAAAGACAAAAAGACAAAAAGACAAAAAAAAATCAGGGTAGGCTGAAGGCTAAGCCTCTTGTGCCAAATATTTAACCAAGTTGTGAATGCAAAGGAAAAGTTCTTAAAGAAAATAAAACATTCTCCAGTAAACACATGAATGATAAGAAAGTGATGCAAGACACATGCACCCATAAGTTCATTGCAACACGATTCACAATAACCAAGATGTGGAAACAATGTAAATGTCCATTGACAGGTGATTGGATTAAGAAGATATGTTACATGTACCCAATGGAATAATACTCAGCCATAAAAAAGAACAAAACAATGCCATATGCTGCTACATGGAGGGAACTCAAGACTCTCATACTAAGTGAAGTAAATCAGTAAGAGAAAGACAAATACCATATGATATCACTTATACCTGGAATTGGCACAAATGAACCTTTCCACAGAAAAAAAATATCACGGACATGGAGAACAGACTTGTGGTTGCCAAGGGTGAGGGGAGGAATGGTCTGGGAATTTGGGGTTAGTAGATGCAAACTATTGCATTTGGAATGGATAAGCAATGAGATCCTGCTGTAAAGCATGGGGAACTATGTCTAGTCACTTATGATGGAACATGATAATGTGAGAAATAATGCGTACATGTATGTGTAACTTGGTCACCTTGCTGTATGGCAGAAAATTGATAGAACACTGTAAACCAGCTATAATGTAAAAAATAAAAATCGTTATAAATGAAAAAAAAGTGAAACAGCCCTATTTCCAATATGGAGAAATTGTGATTGACTAGAAGATCAAACCCGCCACAACTTTCCCTTAAGCCAAAGACTAAGCCACAGCAAGTCACTAAATCTTTTTTTTTTAAATTAATTTATTTATTTTTTGTCTTTTTGTCATTTTCTTGGGCCGCTCCCATGGCATATGGAGGTTCCCAGGCTAGGGGTTTAATCGGAGCTGTAGCTACCAGCCTACGCCAGAGCCACAGCAACGTGAGATCCGAGCCACATCTGCTACCTACATCGCAGCTCACGACAATGCCGGATCGTTAACCCACTGAGCAAGGCCAGGGATTGAACCTGCAACCTCATGGTTCCTAGTGGATTCATTAACCACCGCGCCATGACGGGAACTCCTCACTAAGTCCCTTTAATTCTGTGAATGCTAAGAGAAGTGAGGAAGCTGCAGAAGAAATTTTGAGGCTAGAAGAGGTTGGTTTATGAGGTTTAAGAAGCTGTCTCTTAACATAAAGCTGCAAAGTGAAGCGGCAAGTTATCCAGAAGATCTAGGTCTGATAATTAATGACAGTGACTACACTAAACAATAGATTTTCAAGGTAAACAAAACAGCCTTCTATTGGAACTATATGCCTTCTCAGACTTTCAGAGCTAGAGAGAAGTCAACAGTTAGCTTCAAAGGACAGGCTGACTCTCTTATTAGAGCCTAATGCAGCTGGAAACTCAAGGTTGAAGCCAATGCTCAGTTAACATTTTGAGAATCCTAGAGGCCTTAAGAATTGTGCTAAAGCTACTCTGCCCATGTTCCAGAAAAGGAACCACAAAGCCTGGATTACAACACTTCTGTTACAATATGGTATGCCGAATATTTTAGGCTCATTGTTGAAGCATACTTCTCAGGAAAAAAAAAAAAAAAAGATTACTTCAAAATATTACTGCTCATTGACAATGCATCTGGTCTCCCAAGAGTTCTGATGGAGAAGTGCAATGAGATGAATCTTGTTTTTATGCCTGCTAACACAGCACCCATTTCACAGCCAATGGATCAAGGAATAATTTTGATTTTCAAGTCTTAGTATGGAAGAAATGTATTTGCTAGTGCTATAGCTGCCATAGGTAATGATTACTCTTATGGATTTGGGCAAGTTCAATTGAAAATCTTATGGAAAGGAATCATCATTCCAGATGCCATTAAGAATATTTGTGATTCCTGAAGAGAGGTCAAAATACCAACATATACAAGAGTTTGAAAGAAGTTGATTCCAATCCTCATGGATTGAAGGGTTCAGTCCTTGAGAGGTTCAAACTTTAGTGGAGGAAGTGACTATATGATGGAATAGCAAGAGAACTACAAGAGGAGCCTGAAGATGTGACATACCTGCTGCAATCTCAGTATAAAACTTGAGTGGATGAGGAGTTGCTTCTTATGCATGAGCAAAACAAGTAGTTTCCTGAGATGAAATGTACTCCTGGTGATGATACTGTAAACATTGTTGAAATAACAACAAAGGATTTAGAATTTTCCAGAAACTTAGTTGATAAAGTAGCAGCAAGTTTTGAGATAATGGACTGCAGTTTTGAAAGAAATTCTACTGTGTGTGAAATACTTGTCAAACAGCATGGCATGCTACAGGGAAATCTTTTGTGAAAGAGTCAATTGTTGTTACAAATTCACGGCTGTTTTATTTTAGGAAATTGCCACAACCACCCCAACCTTCAGTAACCACCCTGATCAGTCAAGGGCTATCAACATCATGGCAAGATCCTCCACCAATGAAAAATGAAGACTCCCTTAAGCTTGGATGATGGCTAGCATTTTTCATCTGTAAAGTATTTTTTTAATTAAGGTACATTTACTTTTTAGACATAATACTTTTGCACACCCAATAGACTATTATAGTGTAAACATAACTTTTATATGTACTGGCAAACCAAAAAAAAAATTGTGTGACTCTATTAAAATGTTCATTTTACTACAGTTGCCTGGAAATAAGCCCATATCTCTGAGGTCTGCCTATATAAGCAAACATCCATACCATCCTCAAGCCTTGAAAGGAACTTGGGTGAGAAAGATTTTCATTTTAATAGAAAATTACTGTTTTCTGTTATTACTGCATAATAAATTTTTTTCTTTGACACTCAACATATATTTTTCCATCTTTTTTAAATTAAATGCAGCTCAATTTATGTCATGTTAAATTATTTATTTTATATACTGTAAAGTTATTTGGGAACTCTTCTAATAAGTACACCACAGATAAAATATAAAACTACAGGATATTTGGTAACACAATATTTGATGTAATGAGAAGCCAGAAGTGTTGACAAGATGTACTGGGACTCAAGTGTGAATAGAATTTTTTAACTCCTTGTATTACATGCCAATATCATTCTAAAATATCAACCTCTAATTAAACAGAAAAGTCATCTGTACTAAGACAGGGACTGAGATCGGGAAAGACCCCATTTTTTTTTTCCTTTTTGTTTTTGATTTTTATGTTTTTCCATTATAGCTGGTTTACAGTGTTCTGTCAATTTTCTACTACACAGCAAAGTGACCCAGTCACACATACATGTATACACTCCTTTTTCTCACATTATCATGCCTCCACCATAAGTGACTAGAATAGTTCCCTGTGCTCTGCAGCAGGATCTCATTGTTTATCCAATCCAAAGGCAATAATTTGCATCTACTAATCCCAAATTCCCAGTCCATCCCATTCCTCCCCCTCCCCCTTGGCAACCACAAGTCTATTCTCCAAGTCCATATTTTCTTTTCTGTGGAAAAGTTCATTTGTGCCATATGTTAGATTCCAGATATGTGATATCATGTGGTATTTGTCTTTCTCTTTCTGACTTACTTCACTCAGTATGAGAGTCTCTAGTTCCATCATGTTGCTGCAAATGGCATTATGTCATTCTTTTTTATGGCTGAGTAGTATTCCATTGTGCATATATACCACATCTTCTTAATCCATTCATCTCTTCATGGACATTTAGGTTGTTTCCACATCTTGGCTATTGTGAATAGTGCTGCAGTGACCATATGGGTGCATGTATCTTTTTCAAGAAAAGTCTTGTCTAGTTATATGCCCAAGAGGGGGATTGCTGGGTCATATGGTAGTTCTATGTAAAGTTTTCTAGGGTACCTCCATACTGTTTTTCACAGTGGTTGTACCAATTTACATTCCCACCAACAGTGTAGGAGGGTTCCCTTTTCTCCACACCCTCTCCAGCATGTATTATTTATGGACTTATTAATGACAGCCATTCTGACTGGTGTGAGGTGTTACCTCCTAGTAGTTTTGATTTGCATTTCTCTAATAATCAGTGATGTTGAGCACTTTTTCATGTGCTTCTTGGCCATCTGTGTATCTTCCTTGGAAAAATGTCTATTCGGGATTTTTGCCCATTTTTCAATTGGGTTGTTGGGTTTTTTGCTGTTGAGTTGTTTAAATTGTTTGTATGTTCTAGAGATTAAGCCCTTGTCAGTTGCATCATTTGAAACTATTTTCTCCCATTCTATAAAATGGCTTTTTGGTTTTTTTATGGTTTCCTTTGCTGTGAAAAAGCTTGTCAGTTTGATTAGGTCCCTTTGGTTTATTTTTGCTTTTATTTCTGTTGCCTCAGGAGACTGACTTGAGAAAACATTTTTAAGGTTGATGTCATAGAGTATTTTGCCTATGTTCTCTTCTAGGAGTTTGATGGTGTCTTGTCTTATGTTTATGTCTTTAAACCATTTGAGTTTATTTTTGTGCATAGTGTGAGGGTGTGTTCCAGTTTCATTGATTTATATGCAGCTGTCCAGTTTTCCCAGCACCACTTGATGAAAAGACTGTTTTTTCCCCATTTTATATTCTTACCTCTTTTGTCAAAGATTAATTGACCATAGGTGTTTAGATTTATTTCTGGGTTCTCTATTCTCCTTTGGTGAAAGACCCCATTCCTATATGTCACTCACTCTCATGAAAGTGAACAGCCATGCCACAGGCTGGCAGGAAATATTCACAAAAGTAACTCTAATAAAGTACTCTTATCCAAATTCAAAGAACTCTTAAAATTCAATCATCAAGAAAACAAACAATTGAATTAAAAAATGAGCAAAAACATCTTAACACCTGACCAAAGAAGATACACGGATGGTAAATAAACATATGAAAAGATGCTCCACATCACGTCTTTAGGGAATTGCAAATTAAAGCAATGAGATAGCAATAAACATCTATCAGGAGTTCCTGTCATGGCTCAGTGGTGACAAACCCAACTAGTATCTATAAGGATGCAAGTTCAGTCCCTGGTCTTGTTCAGTGGGTAGGAACATGATGAAACCACTTGATGGTAAGGATATGGAGCAACAGGAATTCTTACTCATTGCTGGCTGGAATGCAAAATTACATAGCCATATTGGAAGACAGTTGGCAAGTTTTTGGCAAAACTACTCATATCTACAATATAATATCCAAAAACATCTACTTGGTATTTAGCAAAGGAGTTGAAAACTTAGATCGACCCCAAAACATGCACACAGATGTTTATTGTAGCTTTATTCTTAATTGGCAAAATTTGGAAGAAATCAAGGTGTTCTCCAGTCTGTGAATAAATAAATAAACTATTATATACTGAGCTAAGAGAATATCATTCAGTACTTAAAAATAATGAGCTGTCAAACCAGGAAAAGACAAAATGGAGGAAACTTTAATGACTATTGCTAAGTGAGAGAAGCCAATCTGAAAAGTCTCCATTCAGTGTATTTTCAACTATATGGCATTCTGGAAAATACAAAACTATGGAAATAGTTTAAAAAATAGTGTTTGCTAGGGATAAGTGGAAGGAATGAATAAGTAGAGCACAAATGAAACTAATCTATATAGTAATATAACAGTGGGTACATGCCATTGTGTGTTTTTACAAACCCATAGAATGTAAAACACCAAGAGTGAAGTGTAAACTATGAACTTTGGGTGATTATGGATGTTGGTAGTAGCAAAAATTATACATGTGTGGGAGCAGGGGTATATGAACATTCTCCATACTTTCTGCTCAATTTTGATGTGAACCTAAAACTTCTCTAGAATAATCTCTTAAACAGTATCACTACTAGTTTATATGAAGCATTTCACATTATTTAAATTATTCTGACTGATTTTATGTCTATGGCTCTGGAAAATTATTTTAATGGGAAATTTGGGGGTTAAGTACTTAACCATCACAATTGTATTTTGTATCATTGTGAAAGACCTGTGGACTTCAGAATCACAGTATGTGGGGATTTGAGGCTTTCTGAGCTGTATGGTTTTAGTACTACGTGCAAGTAATTTAACCTCTGTGCCCATCGTTTACCTACGTATCATATGGAGACCAAAATAGATTCTCAGAGCTGTGAGGATGATACAATGAGATGAAAAGGCAGGCAACAGAGAGGCTGGCTTAAAATAGGCATTAATACATATGAATTACCTGCTAACTTTGTCTCAAGAATCTACTAATTAGCAGCAAAATTTTTCTTATTGCAAATTGTATTCTGACATTTGGATTTTTCAGTCTCTTTTCCTGGTTGGAAAGTGAGCAGAACCTTAGAGCTGTCAATAAAATGAAAACCTTCACCCAGCACAGTTGAAGAGCAGCTTCAGTAATTATTTTACTAAAATCAATTATATTATTTATGCAGTTAAGGTTTTTAACCAGTGATATCCCAGCAACTTACTGATTGATCTGTCTTTGCTTTTTAAAATTTTCAGTAGAATATTCTGAAAGGGATTTTATATAAATATAAAATTATATATCTTTGAGGACTTTTTAGAGTAAGTTGAGAGTCAAAACTATATTAACCACATGGTAAAAACTTTAAGAAATCACTGAGTATTTCACAATGGTAGATGCGTTTGAATTAAAGTTGGATTAGAACAGTAAAAGGAGAGAAAGGAAGTTGTGAAAAATTATGTGTCAGTCTTGACCTGGTTAAGTGTTCAAGGAGTAAAATCAAGATGAACCTTAAGTTGCTCTTTGAGCTCTAAGATAAATAAAGAAAATCCTCCAAATCTGCTGATTTACAAAGCAGAAAGTGCCAAATGTCCCTGAGAAATCAAATGCAAGTTATCTGGGTACCTGCTAGAATGCCTTGGCTGCTCCTCCTCACACAGTTTTGTTATCTTGCAGATGGTGAATTTGTTATTTAGCCACTTATTTTAAACATCTAGATTGTGGCTGGCCTTTTCCTAGAAAGTTCTTACATTCCTCATTGCACTTAATTCCTATATTTGCCTATCATTAAAGACGTTTGTATAATTGTGATATGAAATTCTTTTGAGGTGGCTGCCAAAATTTTTGGTTTTAGTTCTGAAAACTATAGATAAGTCAGTTTTGGATGTAGCTGAGTATTTTAATTGCCTCTAAAGTCACACTTCATCTTTGGTTTCAATATGGTGCCTACAATAAAAACTCCATTATTTGAAAAATGTTGATCATTTAAAATCACTGTAATATTTTGATTAGGATTTTGGAAATATTCCCTTATAATGAAAAAACATCAAAAGTATTGGATATGCTACATAAACATATTGCAGTATATTTTCTACTTAATTTATGTGGATTAAACCAAGTAGATAATTTGGAGACTGAAAACAAGAAACCAGAAACAATTTTGTATTATTTCATTAAATCTATTTTTTCATATTTAAATTTGGTTACAAATGTTCATTTTGAAAATATGAATTTCTGTCTTAGAATAGCTATATATGGGCATGAAACCTGAAATCATTTACTTTTGAAAAGAAAGTATATATCTTCTCAAACATAACTGAATTTCAATTTTTTGTTAAAACAATTTCTTTAGCAGACCTCTAGGTAATTTTCAAACATTTCATCTGTAATTTTCAGGCTTACTAACTGCCAACCTTACTCTTTCTGAACTTGTAGCTCTCATGAATGCTGAAAACTTTATTGCCCACACTAAGTATATTATTTTCTGCATATTCACTTATTGCCATTTTATTTTTGTTAGAAACATTCATACTCTCTACATCAATTTTTATTTGCTCATTCCCTTATCATTCTAACAAATAAAATATGTAACACGTAATTGAGATTATTTTTATTATTACCATTTAATGTAAAAACAGTAAAAGTGACCACTTTTTAAGTATATTACAGTCAAATAGATAGAAATAAAATCTCAAGTAACATGAAGTGGGATCTTGGAAGAAGGATCATCTAAATGTCCCTGCATAGGACTCACCAGGACTTGAGTGAGGGTTAGAAGATGTGTGGGAAGTTGACATACAAAGAAGTAAGAAACAATACTCTAATTACATAAAAAGAGTATTTATGCATCCAAAGGAATAAATGCATAAGATAATTATGGCACGTTAGGGGAACAGCAATCTTCAGAGCAACTGAAGTGGAGAGAAAAGTGTTGGTTATCAAGCTGGGCCAATGGCCATGAAATGATCTCAAGAAGGATCTGTATGCCATGCAGGCATTTAGAGTCATCCTGACATCAGGGAAACACTATTGGGTATTGGAAGATGACCTTGTCAGAATATCATCTTGCAAAGTTCACACAGGGGGTGATACCAAAAGTGTCCAAAGCTGGGGGGAGGATTAAGTGAAACAAAGAAATCAGATTATGAATTTAGTTTGGGGTAAGGATTGACAGACCTTGATGATTTCTTGCACAACAGTTGGGAATGAGATGTGGGGAAAATCTAAGAATCCATATTATATACCTGAGCAGCTGTTGGCTTTGTGGACATTACCTGAGACAGGGAATCTGGCAAAGAAGAGCCTTGGAGGAAAGTGATGAGTGTTTTTGGTTACGGAAGTTCCTGAGAAAACTCTAAAAGGAGATAGCCAAAGATTTTAGATTGAGAGATTTAGAAATAGTTACTATATATCTTGTAATTAAATTTGTAGGTGTTCCTGGAATAATATAATTGGAATCTTAAGTATCAGAGGTGAAAAGACCAAGAACATTGCATTAGGGGAATTTAAGGGGAGAATACTTCCTAATTAAAGGGTAAATGGAGAAAGAATAGCCCATTAAAAAAATTGAAAATGTATATCCAGGGAGTTATGAAAGAACTGTAATAGAATGATGTCAATTTGTTATGTTTCTTAACCTTTATAACAATTACATTGTTCTTGATGACTAAGATCATTAGCCTAATAACTATAATTAGTTATAATTATGCAAAATGGGAATGTAATTTAATGTGTTCTCTATTTACTGTTCTCAGTAGGTCTCATTAATAGTGTTTATGAACAAAATGTTTATCTCCATCTTTAGACCATATCTAAAGTCCATCCATCTATAAACATAGGATGCACATGAACTCATACTATATTGAGAATCAGAGACCAATTCCTAGAGATGCAAATAAATTGCACATAATTTTGCACATACTAGGTGCTGCAAAAATCTAAGGGATGTTTTTCAGTGTAATTCTCATTTTTTAGATAAGGAAATCAAACCCCCAAAATAGTAAATCAAAAAGTTAAAAAGGGAGTTCCCATCCTGGCACAGCAGAAACGAATCTGACTAGGAACCATGAGGTTGAAGGTTTGATCCCGGGCCTCGCTCAGTGGGTTAAGGACCTGGTATTGCCATCAGCTGTGATGTAGATGGCAGACATGGCTTGGATCCTGCATGGCTGTGGCTGTGGTGTAGGCTGGCAGCTGTTCTGATTGGACACTTAGCCTGGGAATCTCCATATGCCACGGGTGTGGCCCTAAAAAGCGAGGAAAAAAAAATTATAAAAGATATCTAATGTCAGAGCCAGGAGTGAAACAGAAACCTTTATCTGCTACTTCATCATCCTTTTTTTTTTCTCACAAAATTATACCACCATAGAGAGTTAAGAATATTTACAAATTAATATATCTTAAGTGGTGTCAATAAAAACTATTGAGAAACATCTTTTAATTATACCATAAGTTTACATTAAGCCAAATATTCAAAATTTTAATTAAAAAATTTACTGCAGTTTTATTTACAATGTTGTATTAGTTTCAGGTATATAGCAAAGTGAATTATATATATATATGTATACACATATCAATTCCTTTTTCCCATATAGGTTATTACAAACTATTAAGTAGATTTTCCTGTGCTATACAGTAGGTTCTTAATTATGTATTTTACGCAGTAATGTGTATATCTTATTCCTATCCTCCCAATTTGTTAATAAGCTGTTATAGCATGACCTGACTTTCTTAAATGGCATGCCAGTCTCCTCAGTCATCAATAAATTGCAGGTTGAGCGCTTTCTTAAGCACTCTTAAGTGCATAAATTATTAGACCTACTCTTGCAAAATATGTGGAAGTTATATCCCTATGTCCTCTATTTCTATGTTGTACATATCTTTAAGTGCACTGGCAAAATAAGCTTTAGCATCATGTAGGGATGAGGGAGTGGAGACCCAGAGCATGAAAAATTAGCTAAGCTGATGCCACCTGGGACTACTTGCCAGTCTGCCACCTGTTTCCTCACATTAGTGCCTTCATTAATGCGCAGACTCATTGAGTGCGTTTTCTGTTATTTTCCAAGTGTATCAAGTATTGTATTTTGGTTATATGGCTTTTATAAATTAGGTAGTATAGTATCTGAATACTAGCAATTGTTAAAAGCCAGAGGCACCTAATAAAACTCTACATGTAGTTGTTTCCTCCCCTTCCTGTTGGAGTTATGATTTCCTTGACGCAATATAATAAGGGCTCTATCAATCCCCAAAGATAATATTTCCTTAAAAATGATGTTTGTGATTTTAATTGTTTTTATAACTAAATAATTGCCTAAAACGATACATTAATTACAGATTCATATTAATTCTATATTTATAACATAATAGTATATAATTAATTTAATATAGAAATTATCTGCAATACTTTACACTACTTTTCAAAAATATTAGGAACATGTATTTTGTAGCATTATAAAATCTCTTGATATTTAAAACATAATTTTAACCAGTAATTATTACTAAACAAAAATGGACATAAGTGCAACTCATATTATCAACTGTAAATAATATAGTGGGAAACAGAAACTTTGCACTTATCTGTTTTTATAAAAAATCAAATAAAAGTTTTGACAAAGATACTTTTGTGAGATGTTCTAACTTTATTAAAATATTTTCTAAAGGTACAATTCAGATTTGGGAAAAAAACTGTTAAAGTGCATACAGGCATGGAGATTTATAAAATCGTAAAATTGGACAGACCATTCTGCTTAAACATTTCTTTGTTATACATAAAAATATAAAATTCAGAGTGTATTCAAGTCTTTTTACTTACAAAATATCAAAACAAGAAGCATGAATTTTACGCTCAGGCTGAAAGCATTTTTATAAACTGTATTTTCTATGTTTATTATATGGTTTATAAATGTCCAAATATATAAATGCATTTTCTAGTAAAAAAATACTAGATATAAAAGAATATTGAGTAGGAGTACTCTGAAGTCTGTTGCTTTAAACATAAGATACATAAAACCATCAATCTATGTGATATATATAAGCCAACTTTATAATTGAAGGGAAAAGTTGTTATACTTCAAGTCCTTCTATGCTGAAAGTTTTTAGGAAGCTTTTGAGTTTTCATGATTTTACATGATAAAAGAAAGGTAAAAGAAAGTAAAGGCAAACATTGAAAAGTAATACAACATCCTATTTTCTGTTGATTCTCATAATGGCTAAAATAAGACAACTAATAAATTCTGGAATTTTTTTGGTTGTAAATCAAGTTTATTTATCCTTGTGTGCATGTACTGTGTTTGAGCAGTAGTTGTCAAAAAAAAAAGTGAGGAAAAATAATACAATTTGATATTAAAAATAGTTCAACCCCAATAAATATTATGTAAGGGGTATAAATCTAAACACCATTGATATCCTATCTTTATTATCCTTTTAAATCCAGACTATGGATAATACCTGTGAAAAATTTGCTGAATCAACTATGAATGTTTTTCTAATAACTGAGTCTTCATGCTTGGAAGTTTGCTATATTTACCAGCATGGAAGGACTATTGATGATTCGCTCACAAAATAAAATCATCCCCCAAACACAGCCTTTCTAAATTTTTCAGTTTCTTCTAATTTAGTTAAATGAATTCATGTGTTGTCCACATGTGGCATATGCTTATAAAGGTGATAATTTTTAGCTGGAAAAATTCTCTAAGCACCAGAGGAGTACTGCCATTTAAACAGGAATGTGAATTTGTTATGAAACATACCTCTCGGATGTCAGAAAATATATTTAGAAATAAATATTTTACGGATTTTATTTACTATGTTCAAAAGCTAAATCATAGGATTAGACTTGCTGATTTACTTTTCAGTGTGCTCATCTGATAGTATTTGAGAGTCTCTGTGACCTCATGCCATCTGGGTTTGGGGTGTGGTTTTTGCACTTTCCTCTTCAGTATTTAAGTAAATTAAGTCTCTTATACAATAATCACATCTTAACTCCAGAAAGAATAATCTGAAAAGCACATTCAGAGTTTCAGAGTGAGAAATGTTTGTATGGAAACATTTTCAAATATCACAGGTGTCAGCCTACCCAATTAAGGAAGAGCTGCAAAGGAGTTCCCTGGCCCCAAATTAAGGTGCCAAGTATTTATGTAGCATATAACATTAGCCTAGAACTTCATTCCCTTTTGGGAGTTCCAGAAGAATTCTTAAACCAGTCACTTTCTGGGCTCATAAATCCCAACAAGATCTTACTTGATGTGAAATCTTTCTAAATAATGTTCCTAAGTAATCTTTTGAAGTGGTAGGAAACACAAAATCTCTCTTATTTGCAGATGTTCTACTAATAGAGGGAATCTAACTAACAATAGATTAACTACTGAGTTTATATGAACATTCCTTCAACTTTATTTTGAGTCTGTATCAGGGAGATGGACCACTCAAAGGCTAGCACCAACGCATTTTCTTATTAATCCAAGATTAGCTATTATCAGGGAAAAGGAAGTCTGCTGATTCCTAATAAATATGGGTCAAATGATATTGATTGTAGACATTTCCTTGCCTTCTGAAATACATAAAACTTTTCGATTGTGAATACAGTGATTTTATATAATGGTCATGAAATGTGATGTTCTATAACTACACAGAAAAATATCATATTAGAATTATAAATCACAAAAAAGAACATTAATGAAAGAGGGAGGCAGAAAAGAAAGAATGGAGGAAGGAAGGCAATTATTAGCAGAAACATTTCAGAACATCTCACAAACAAATTAGAAAAAGGAATTGACTGATAATTTCAAGGCCAAGGCCATCTGGATAAATTTTATATATGTACATATTTTTTCAACAATAAAAAATATTTATTCCGTATAACAGTGCAGTTGGAGCACCACAGTGAAATCCAGAGGCAATAGACCAAAATGAAAAGTTATAAATTTTGCTACATAAAATTTCGTGAGAGTATATATGGCAAACAGACACATGAAGACATCAAAGGCAAATTACACATGGGGACATTCTTGGTAGTACCCTTAAAACAGAAAAGCCTTTTAAAAGTTAAAAAAATCCAAGAATCTTATAGATAAAATAGCAACAGTTTATAGAGAAAGACCCTTATACATATGTATTCATGATGATATATACATTAACTAAAAAATTTTGATAGGCATTCTCATTGTGGCTCAGCAGTAATGAACCTGACTAGTATTCGCGAGAATGGGGGTTCCATCCCTGGCCCTGCTCAATGGGTTAAGGATCCGGCATTGCTGTGAGCTGTGGTGTAGGTCACAGACACAACTTGGATCTCATGTTGCTGCAGCTGTGGTGTAGGCCGACATCTGTAGCTCTGATTCGACCCCTAGCCTGGGAACTTCTATATGCCATGAGTGCAGCCCTAAAAAGACTAATTAATTAATTTTAAAAATAAAAAAGATAAACTTGGCAGCTGGAATGGATTAAAGTGCCAGGCAATTTAGCAACTTGTAGGAATTATCTTTTGCATGCCTCACCTTTATCAGGTTAGTATAATCAGCATCCATATTTTACAGAAGAGAAAAGTATGGTGTATAGAAGGTTATGGACTCCTTGTCTGTGTCCCTCCAAAATTCATATGTTGAAACCCCATCCACTGTGGAAAGCTTTTAGGAGGTGAGGCTTTGGGAGGTAATAAGGATTAGAGAAGGTCATGAAAGAGGACTCCCATGATGGGACAGCTGCCCCTATAAAAGTCATGGGAGAATTTACATCCTCTTCTGTTCTTCACCAGGTGAGGCTACGAGAAGTCATCCACCTGAAGCCAGCAAGAGAGCTCACACCAGCAGCAGACCACGTGGCACCCAATCCTCAACTCCCAGCCTCCAGAACTGTGTAAGACAGTACTTTCTGTTGTTTATAGGCTACATAGTTTATGGAATTTTAGTTGTAGCAGCCTGAACAGAGTAAGAGAAAGTAAGTTTCTTGTGAACTTGAGTAAACAAAATTTAAAATACATGAAGTCCCCATATAAGTAGTTCAAAAAGCACTTGTATAGGCAAGAAAGAGTAGACATACTTTTGACCTGTTCCTCCCTTGAGTACAGTTAAAATACTGGCCATTATGTATAACATGACACAAGCAGACTGAAAGGTGGAGAGAAGAAGATAAACTGACTGGGTTCCTGGGACCCAAGGAGCAGGAGCGGCATGGTGATGGGCTTCTCAGGTTTTGTCTTTACACTCACATATCATAGACGCAGCAGCTGCTGGAGAAATCAGCTGAGTAGCAAACATCAATGGGTAAAAACAAAGAAACAAACAAAACCAAGGGAAAAAACATACTTTATTTAAGCCAAAAGACAAGGCTTAAAGGACAAAAGAATACCTATATAGTAACAGCCATACACTACACATACACCAAGTCCAAACACTCTTCCCTAGCCTAGATTCCTCCCTGGTGATGCTGCTATGAGATGCTCATCCCACACCCTCCCCCAGGTGGTATCTGAAAAGATGAAGGAGGCTCTCTCCACCAGGTGATGTGGGACACCACTTCCTTGCCTCAAAGTGTTATTACTAAAGGGTAGAAGTAAGATACATGGGTGTTAAAAAAAAATCCAATTAATGCTAGTTTTGAATGCTTATAAATGTCTTTTGATGAAATGTGTTTAAGTATAGAAGTCAAAAGAACTCATATTTCTTCCTAAGGATTCTACACCGTTGTACACAAACCTTTTAAAATTGCACTTTAAAAATCAATACATTATTTATATTAGGTAAGGATATTGTGGAGAATATATAAACACACATAAGTATCTCTGCACACATGGATATGCATATAAGACTAATGAACTTAACTATTAAAGATAGATCAGATACTTGTGGCTTTGGATATATTTTCAAAGTATAGTGTAATTAATGGATGTAAAAACCTTTGTGTATCAAATATTTCTCATAGAGGAAAACATGTACTTTGTAAAACTATTTTGATTGTTGAAAAGTGGTTCATGCAATGATGAAGAAACTGATGGAGAAGATGAATGTTAAGAGAATCAATATGTGTTTTTCATAAATTGTGATAGTGGTTAAAAGTTATATAACAAGGGAGTTCCCTGGTGGCCTAGTGGTTAAGGATCTGGTGTTGTCACTGCTGTGGCACAGGTTCATTCCCTGACCTGAAATTCCCATGTGCTGAGGGCATGGACAAAAAAAAAAAATTGTATGACAAACAATAGATTACACTTGCTATTATGTGATAATAATAGCCAGGCTTTCCCCCCCCTAAAATATATTTCCCATACTGGAAGTTACTCTATTCCCCTAATTATACCTTGTTCATTTTTCCATATCCAATGTATACATTAAGAGCCTGGTTTGTGTTTTCAGTGAGTGAATTAATATGATTTTTATTTTAAAAAGTACTATTCGTTATATTTCTAATAAATATAGAAAGTTTTATTCTCTACTAATATGAAAATGAGTATTTAGACACTGTGCATATCAGCATTTTTTACACAAAGGTTGCATCTTTCTGGTAACATATTGTCAAAACATAGTTCTTGACTTCCTCATGCCCTGTGTTAACATGATGCAAATAAAGAGATAATTCTCTTTGTATTATCCATAAAAGAGAAAGGTTCACGTGATCTTCATGAGAAGAAAAAACAGCAACACATCTTTTTCACCCCTCAGGGCAGCCCCTAAACCACCGCACTGGCTCTCTGTGGGGTCCAGGAATACAGGGGTGGAAAAAGGTGGGCATGCCCAGAGTGAGCCTTGCAGGGAGCAGCCCATATGCTGAGCTAGCAGCTCCTGGCACCTTCAGTGCCATGGTCTTCCCTCCAGGGAGGCCACCCCCAAGGGTAGAAATCTACCCCAAAGAGGAATCACCTGGGGTGTGGCAGTGTCACCAGAACGGAGAGGGAGAGGCAGGAGGACACAAAGGACCATTCATCACAATTCTGCCAGAAAAGAGTGAGAGTGCTTAGTATGGAGTGTGGAGTGGGAGGGTCTTTGGAACAGACAGAAGCAAGCCCAGATTCCAACACCAGCCTCTGACCCAAAATCTTGGCTTCTTCATCTAAACAAAGGACTGACCCAGGTGATCTCAGTGGTTCCTTCTGGGTTTGGGCTTCGGTGGAACTGTGATTAATGACAATCGGAGCACTAACTACCATGTGTATGTCCCCTCTTTGTGTCAGGCATGATGCCAGTACTTTTAGATGTCCAATTTAAGCCTCACGGCCACCCCATAGAGTGGTACTGTTACTGTCATCCCATCTGTTAGGAATGAGCAAGGTCGCACAGCTAGCGAGGGGTACCTAGGACTCAGACCCTTATCTATCTGAACCTAAGACCCAAGCTTTTTTATTTTTAATTTTGGTTACTATATTTACATATATATTTAAAATAGTTCATTGAGGTAAAATTCATGCAATGTAAAAACAACCATTTTAGTGGCATTTAGTATATTCACAGTTTTGTACATTGCTGTGTTTAGTTACAAAACATTTCTGTCCCTCTAAGCCAAACCTACTTCTCCCCATGCCTTCTCATCTCTGCCCCTGGCAACCACCATCTACATCTCGTCTCATGGAATTAGCTATTCCGAATGTCCTGATTCTATAGAAATGGAATCATATGATATGTGTGATTTTTTAAAAAATTAAGTGAATAAAGCAGGCTTGTAGAATTTTTTAAACCTTATACTTAAATAATTTTAACACAACATGCCTAAGGTCAGAGCCAAAGGCCTCTGGGAATATGTGGAACTTTTCAAAGCTCTACTAAGCAAAGCAAAGCAGTTTTCTTCAGATGTGTTAATTCTGTTTTATTAGAAAGGAGCACCTAGAATTCTCATTTTGAATTTCCTAAGATTTTCGCATTTCTCATCATTCGTGTTGTTTTGTCCTTGTCTTTTGAATCTTCTTTGGAAGAGTTTCTTAAATTTATCTTCCACATTACTGATACAGCCTTCTATCAAATAAACTCTGCTCTTCTCTGACTCCAATAAAAATGTTAATTTTGTTGCTGCACTTTAAGGTTCTAAGCAGCTAATCTTAATGTCTTTTATACTGGTACATTTACTCTGTGTGGCTTTCTGATACCATTTCATGAAAACCATAATGCTTTGCTTCTATAAGATATTAAATAATTTTTGAAGTTAACTTTCATTTTTTGTATTTGCAAAGATTCGATTAATTCAAAGACAGTACTTTTTTTGCTATAATAATCTAAAGATAAGAGATAGAAGGATAGAACTTAATTTTACCAGAATTTACTTACATGCTTATAATTGATAACTGTTATAACTCAAAATATAAAATTAATATTCTCATAAATTATTCTTATAGATATTAATTTTTCTCAAACTGATGTAAATATTTTCATGACAAAGGAGAAATATTGAAAACATTATCATCAGCATCCAATGTTTATTTGAAAGGTAAACACGGCTTTTAAAAGTTCTAAGTGTTTCAACATAATGGCTACTGCCTCTTTTACTTATTATGAAGTTATTCTAACATCTGTTCAATATCAGAGTCAATAAACTTGTCAGATTCAATGACCTCTATTTTCCTAACTATATTGCTTCACATTTAAAAAATAATTTAACCTCTATGCAAAGTTATCCTTTTCAACTTTTGTGTTTTTCACCAATACAAGTTTTATTTGGATCTTGAAATTCATATATTGACCAACCAATTAAATGAATAAAATTATCTTTATGTCGGTGAAGAAAAGTTAAAAATCACTATTTATTTAGCGGGAAATTTAGGTTTGTGTGAGCTGAATTGAATTTTTTAGTGTATTGTAAAATAAACAGACATAAGATTTCATAATCGCTCAAATTATTATTAGAACATCAAGTTATCTGTTCATACAATAAATGGGATTTCTAACTGTTGTAGCCCTTCTCACTCTAGTATACTGTTTAAGATACAAAGACATAGCAAAACTGAGAATGCTCAAATTTGTGATGAATACAGTACTAAGAACCAAGTAGATAATTCAGTTTAATTAAAAAATCACTTTGTTCCCATCAAGTCAAAGGAATCAGATAGTTACACAGCTTTGGTTTCACAATGGATATCTGCTGAAATAGAGACACTAAAAAAAAAATCATATTTCTGTTTTAATTTTGACTATTTTATGTAGAGAAAACAATTATGCAGGATTTTACTTTCATATGCATACAAGATATGATTGAGAACAGAACTCTGTGAGAAAAGGAGGAGGCAGCGGGATGATGGTGAAATGGAAAATGCTCTGACAATGGCATCAATTAATTAAAAAATAATATATACAAAAACAACAAACACAAATCACTCTGAAGGCCTGATCCCAGTAGCTTTCCATGCCTATATGTGATGAATGGGTAAAAACATAACAACGTCAGGAAATAAATGACCAGTAATTAAGTTAATCTAACTGATTTTGGTGTCACTCAGAAGCATTTGTTACTATGTTACAAAACATTTTACTTAAATGATCATTAAGGAAATATCATTTTTAATGATTCCAGAGTTACTGGCCATGTATTTTAGTAAATACAGAATATCAGCATTAAAAATAGAAAGAAAATTGGAATTGTGGAGACTTTTCATGCCACAGCTGAGTAGAGTACAGAATTTTACATGACATGGCTCTGCCTTGGACCATTTGTGAGGGGAAGAATTTACTAGGGGGAAGACACTATAGCTAAAATAAACATTCATATTATTAATGTAGAAATACTTAAATATCAAGAGAATAAACAAGTCTCAATCCTCTCCTGATTTGTAAGATTCAAAAAAAAAAATTTAAAGACACTTTTACTCCACACAAATTTTAAATGTTTAATATAGAGTAATGGAATTATGACAAAATTGAATTGATAGTCTAGAATCAGCTTGCAGGCATCATTTAATCAACATGTTGGCAACCTCTGTGGAAGAAGTCATTAGCAGGGAGAAGAGCAAACAAACAACTAAGAAAGATGGAATCATCCGAAGCATCAAAGTGAGGTTATTGCCTCTTTTATGAAAGGGCTGTGTGCCATTTTAAAATTCAAAGGTATGACCTTTTCCAACATATTGGAAACAGAAAAAAAAGAAAGAGACCTGGGATGAGTTTTATGATTCCAGTTGGGTTGAGGGAGAAGCTTAAATTTGGGCCATAAATTAGGTTTCAAAAATTGTATAAGAATTGAAATCTTGGAGTTTCTGGGTGGTCTATCAGGTTGAGGATGTGGTGTTGTCACTGCAGAGCCACAGTTCAGTACCTGATCTGGGAAATTCCATATGCTGTGAGCACAAGCAAATTAAAAAAAAAAAAAGAAAGAAAGAAAAAGGAAAAAAAGAAATGAATGGAAAATTAAAAAAAAAATAATTATAATCTTATGAGTTGTCTCTGAAAAGAAGTGAATGTGAAAACCAACAACAAAAAAATGATATCTGGAAAATCTCTAGTAGCCTAGGAATTAAACCATAGACTACCAAGTAGCCCAGGAATTAAGGAAGAAATGACAATGAATATAGCAATGTATTTTAAAGAAAATAATGAAGGAAGGATCTATTCAAATGGGGTAATACAACTAACATAGTGTTCCTAGCATATTTCTTGACCTTACATGTATATATGAGCAATAAAGGAAGGCTGAAAATCTAAAAGCTGACCTCCCATCTCAAGAATTTAGAAAAACAACAAAAAAGCAATGAAGAAAGAAGAAAGTAATTACAGAAAAATCAGAAATTAATGAAATAGAAAAATACAGTAGAACAAATCAACCAAGTGTTGATTCTTTGAGAAGATTAAGAAGATTGATATACCTTCAGTGACAATATTAATAGGATTGACAGACTACCAAAAGGACCTCAAAAAAAATGGGAAATACAATGTCAATAACAAAAGATGATGTGAAACAAGACAAAGTAAATTGAAACAAATCATTGCAACCTATTGTATAAATAAGAAAAACAATATGGGGATATAAAGAGCCACTTTAAGTCATTAAATTTTGCTATTGAATACCACAGGGAAAATTTTTCAAACACAACCAACATTGGTGCACATACAAAATATGAAATCTGAGGAACTGGATATGTATTAAAGAGATTGAAGCTGCTAGTAACGACTAAATTTACCACAAAAAAATTGAAAATGAAAAGTACTAATCTTACAAAGACTCTTCAAAGAAAAGTGAAAATCACTAGCACAAATATTTCAGGAGGTTGTCTTTACTATGATATATAACCAAATAAAAGGGGCATTCTAAGAAACGGAAATTACCAACCAGTCTCTCTTGTGAATGTTCATTCTTTAAACAAAATAGGATTTATTTTGTTAATTCTGGTGTTTATTCCAGAAACCCAATACTGATTTAATATTTGAAAAGTAACCATCATAATGCATGCACCAGATTCATGGAAAAGTGAGAAATATGAATGTTTCAGTAGAGATGGAAAAAAGTTAAAACCTACCCATTGGTAATAAAGATTCTTCACAAACCAAGGATACAATGAAACCTTCTAATAATTATAAAAAACAGATGAAGCATAACTATTTTACTGATTTTAGAAAATCAGTTGTCCATAGAATACATATTCCTACATTCTCTATTAAGACCTAGAACAATTCAGGTGTTCCTGTTGTGGCACAGCGGAAACAAATCGACTAGTATCCATGAGGATGCAGGTTTTACCTTTGGCCTTGCTCAGTGGGTTAAGGATCCAGCGTTGCCATTAGCTATGGTTTAGGTCACAGAGGTAGCTTGGATACTGCGTTGCTGTGGCTGTGGTGTGGGCCAGAAGCTGCAGCTCTAATTCGACTCCTAGCCTGGGAATTTCTATATGCCATGGGTGGAAAAAAAAAAAAAAACAACCTAGAACAATTAAAAATTATTTTAATGAACAAGCCATAAATCAGGATGGACAGTGTGTAGCCTCCTGCCATAAAGGCTCGGATGAAGTACACTTTGCTTGCTTACTAATGACGGCTTATAATGAGAGACAGAGCTCAGACATACAATGTGAGCCCTAGGTTTTCTAACTAATGGCTGTGATCTCTGGTGTTCACACTTAGACATAAATGAACCATAATTTTGTTTTCTATAAGTCAATTCAATCTGACTCTGAGTCACTGTTCAGTTACATCATTTGAAAACCTAGACCTCAGCTCAGCCCTGGATCTCACTCTGTCCTGTAAAATCCTGCCAACTCTGGTCGAGCCATAGCGGCTTTCTAGTAGTTCTGCAAACACACCTCTCACCCTTTCTTTCTCATCTGGAGCATTTTTACTTGCTGCTTCCTCAGTGTGTCTTCCTCACAGTGCTGTATGTCCTGGACCCTCACCTCCTTTATTCTGTTTACTCAAGTGTTATCTGCTCACTGAGGCCTTATAATCTAAAATTAAAAGTGCATCAACATCTCTTACAGCCATTTCCTCTGCTCTATGGTTCTCCTTAGCCTTATCCACATATCAGATGGTATATTTTATTTATATACCCTCTCTCTCTTCTATTTCCCAAAGAGCTTGAGTTGCATTAATACTATGTGATAGTCCAGTATATGAGTATAGTATGATATATCCATTCTTCTGATGATTGGTATTTAGCTAAGGACATTACCCAAAAAATTAATGGCCTACTTGTATTTGTCTTATTGTGCACATGTGCAGAATCATTTCTGAATTACATACCTAGAAATAAAATGCAGGACCATTCATAATTATCTATTCATCTTTATTAGATGCCAAATTTTCTCCAAAGTGGATATGCTAAGGTAAATTCCAACAAGCAGATTGATACCTGCATTTTCCCATACATCAGGTAATGTTGATAACTTTTTTTTTTTTTTTGGCCAATGTAATAGCTGTGAAACAAAATCAAATTTTGTGTCCCTGAACAAAACCACAATTTTTGTTCAAGTCTCCCTCCACCCCAACTTAATGCTAGCAGAATATCACCTAGGACTCTTTGGGTTAAATAGGATTAATTTAGGCCTGGTTCATACGTTTTATCCCCAGGGGAAGAAAGTGAATGGTCATATATACAAACTTGAGACTTGACAGTAGCGAAGTCTAGATTCCGAAACAAAATTTAGAATGGCAATAGAGGAAAGGGTACAGGATATATAAAGGAGAAGCTGAAAAAATTATAGTACACATAACTCTCTCCTTGAATGTAGAAAATGGAAACAGATAAATTACAAAGAGAAACAAAAAGCATAACGTAACAACTCAAAATATTGTCCAATCACATAATATTTTGTATTATACATCAAAAATCCATAGTCATTGAAAATAGACTGAGTTTCAATAAGCCAGAATCTCAGACACTTTGTTGTGCAACTGAAATAAAAGGACAATGCAGCATCTCTCAATCCTCATTACTTTCATAATTTATACTCACGTATTAATATGTTTGTTCTCTTTATGCTCTATGACATAAAGAATTATGAAAATCTTTGTTTCCGCATTTTAGGATTTTCAAAATTATTTTCCCCACACAAAGTCAAGAAATACTATTCTGCTAATAATTACATTTCTGTTAAAGAAGGACTAATTTAGGATGATGTAGGCTCACAAACCAGACCATGCATTTGAGTCAACAGAGCAGCTTTTTGAAAACAATAATGCCCATGCTCCAACTGTGTAGAGTTTGACTTAAGAGAGTAGGCTCAGGTCCAAGCAAATGTTTCAAATAATAACCTATTAAACTATTTTAACCTATACAAAATAGAGATAATAGAATAATAAAGTCCATCAGTCAAATTAATCATTTCATATCCAATTATGTGCCTCTGGTACTCCCGTCCCCTTCCCAATCTAGAAGATTTTGAAGCAAAATGAGATATTACATATTTTATTATGTAAATATTCTAAAGCTTTAATTTAAAAGATAAATTAAAAAAATTATAACCATAACACTGTTATCTTACCTTAAGCTAATAACAATAACTCTCTACTGCATTAAAATATCCAAACAGTGATTATATTTACCCTGTTCTCTCACTTTTTAGAAATAAAAAAATCTGGACAGTTGAGCTCTAGAGATTCACATGGTTGTTGTGTGTTTTGAGTCATGTCTCAGATGCCTAGTGCTATCCCTGTTTATTCCCTTTGTCCACGCATAATTTTTGACAGCAATCACATTTTTCTCTCAAAGTGTCTTTTTTGGATGCTCGATTATGCAGATATCCTTCTCTTAAGTATCTTTTAATCTACAGATTTGGTTCTTTCCCTTTACTTTCCCCTTAGGATGTATTTTTTTGAAGAAAGCATGTTGACTGTCCTGTAGATTTTTATTTATTTTTTTGCAATCTGTATTTTGCCAATTGCAACTCTTTTTAAGATGTTGAACATGTTATTTTGTTCCTTGAATTTCCTGTCAATTTGTTGTCAAGTATAAAGGTATGGCTAGATTCAAGAGTGATTTGGGGGGAAAGAGTATTTCCTGGATGATATTCCATAGTGGTTATCTTTTCTCTTGTGATGTTTGCAGGCATTAATGATCATTCTCTAGTTCATTATTTCTTAAAAATGGTGAATTTCTGTCATTCCTCCAGAATTTTTGGTGGAATATTTCTTCAAAAAGAAATGTCCCCAGTAAACAACTAGATTCTCTGAGGTACAGTTTGTATAGGAAATGCAGGGCAGATGCTTAGTGTTTGTCTCTATTTGCTGATTCTCAGAATGTTGAGTTGCTTCCTGAGCAACCACAAAAGTGACAATTATGAACTCATGGATTTAAAATATTGAATATGATTCAATTCATTTCATTTATTATTCTTTTTGAAGCTCAGCTTTTTCCATCTTTTGCCAATGGTTGTTTCCTCTTGCTGTCTCCTCTGTACTTTCAACAGGAACACATTATGAATAGATTGCTTGAATTCTAGATTGGCTAGATATTCCTTGCTCATTTTAAACATATTCTACTCCAGACATGATGTCAGCCAATTTCTCTTTGGAGCCCCAATTCTCTCTTTTGGAGGGGATGGGGGAGTGGGTACAGAATGATGCAATGGCACTTAAAGAATACATTCTACGCTTTAGTGATGCTCACTGCTAATGGGGTGGTCTTTTCAGGAGACAGAGATAGGAAATATGTGTTTTGTGAAAGATTATATGCAACATATGCTTATTCTGGTATATTCAGGAATGTAGGTTTTTAGTGATCCTCAATAATCTTATTTCTGAAACTCTTTTGTACACAGAAAGTTCCAACTGGCTGTGACATAAACTAAGCTATTTACATTAATTCATAATAATCTCAGGACAGTCTCAGAATACTCATAACTTGACTGTCACCAAGAATTATCAAATAGTTGAAGATTTTTTCTTTAATTTTCCCTCTTTAGGATATATTGTACAAGGAAGTTTGATTCAAATTACTGTATTTTAACTTCTCTTGAAGAAACTTTCTCACCATATGTTGTGTAATTATTCAGTATACTAATATTAATTGGTTTAATTTTTAAATATTTTCTTAAGAATTATATTTTAAATAATAATTTTTATATGAAATATTTACATGGTTTAAATCAAATGTACTGAAGAAAATAAGCCTAAATTCAGTTTCTTTCCTATAACCTCTAAGCTATGCACTTTAATTCTCTCCTCACGTGTAACCATTTAAAAAAAATTGGTTCATCTTTCAAGCTATAGATATAAATTTAATATATATAAATTATATATATATAAGTTAATGTGTACATTTATTCCTCATATATATTATATATATATATATTTATGGGAAGTGGTGGCATAATTTACATACTTTATGTGCCTTTTTAAGTATAAGTGTCTTGAAGATATCTTCACAGATTTTATGTAAAAATGTACATCCTTCCTTTTCAGAATTGCCTGGTTCCCCATTATATGATTGTATCATAACTTATTCAACATTCCCTGATTGATGAATATTTGTAGTTTTCTTGGTCTTCTGTTGAAGTACTGTAAAGGATAACTTTGTGTTTATTGATGATTCGACTTGAAAAGCAATTCAAAACTACTTCGAGAAAAAAGATACCATGATCTGTTAGAATTAAGATTTTTTTTTTATTTTGTTGACAGGCTATATTTGTATTCTTTACATTGCATTGAGCTAGGAGACTTTGAACATGCTGAGTCAGAGACCACTTCAGATACTTTACATATTAAATGTTCATCAAATACTACCTAGCTATTAGTCACATGGTGTTTAGTCCTCTGGATGAAGAAGGGGCATCTTATCACTGTAATAATACTTAACCCTGGGATTTTTGTTGAATACCTGATGTCAGGTGGGTCATGACTAAAGCCCGTACCACCCTGGGAGTAGGTACCACATGGTATTTATAATCCCTTTAATTACTTTCTGCAGAATTAGATATCATGGCCTAGTTATAAAATCCAGTCGCAAATTTCTCTCAGTAAATTCTTTAGATGCAAAGGAAAATTATCATTTTTTTGTTTGTCCTTAATTTAAAAGTGAAAAAAAGCATACACAAATTGTGAGAAATTGAATTCTTTCCAAACAAAGAAACTTTAAACAGGGATTTGCAGATATTTCTTTTTTGCCCTCAAAAAAGATAGATCGTGGCTATGTTTTATAATGGGATACCAGAGTGCAGCAGATCTCAAAGAAAATGGTTCTAGTCTAGTAGTTATATTTCTTTCTGCAAAGAGAAACATTGTCACATGGTCCAGTTAAGTTCCCAGGCCAGATTTGAAGACTTTTTTCAGTCCTACATAATAACAAGAAAAATAGAGTGGTTTTGAGTCCAAACTTAATCAAACTTTTTGTATTACAAAACCTCAACTGGTTCAGCCTTTTAAGAAGTCTGAACTGGGAACTGTGCAAGAGAACTTTTGTATTAGGGAGGTTGGGTTTACATGCTTAAAAAATATTAGTAAACATTTGTTACTGAAAAAGTGTACATTTTTTATTATATACACCTAATTTATTTGGATCACATTGAATATTTATTGTATGAAATGAATTTTTAGTAATAGTATTCCAATGTAGATCATTCATTATACAGGAAATAAAATTTTAATTACATTTACTATGACTGCTAGTTTTTTGACCATTTTCAGAACAAAGTCTAAAAACCAATCTGGAAATTATCCTCTAGCAATGGTCCTATGAACACATACTTTATTTTTTTAATGTTATTAAGAATATTGTTTATTTTATCAAAAATCATCTTTTCATGGAGAAAAGTTGAGAATAATTATTTTTCTTTTTCTATGAGAGATATTTTTCTTTTGCATAACTAGATTTTTATTTTATGAATGCAGTAATTTATATTATCAGTAGTTTCCTCTTTGAGTTTTTATTGTTAAAATTGTGGGCCAGTTCTAATCATGCATCTATAATTCACCTTTCTGAACATTTTTATGTGCTCATTATTGTTTTACTTTTATCTTTCTCAGAAGATATAATTTATATCTGATTAACTGATATATCAACCTACTTTTTATTACTGAAGGAGATATATTATTGCCATCATGTCATTATTATTAATAATGGCAAGAATAATAATTACACTTCATTTCCAAGATCACTCTTTATCCACAATGTCAAAAAACTGATCAACTTATTTTTGAAAGTTAATGCATTAAAAAACTGTCTATTTGTCTTGTCACAGGCTATTCTATAGAATCAAAGATTTTTCTTCATTAGAAATTTATAAATAAGGAAAAACACACTTTTTCTCTTTAATTTATTGAATTATTTCAGCACATGTAATCAAATGTTTTTTTTTTTGAGGGAGATTGTCAGCAGGAAAGATAATTTAGTGGCTAGATGATGACTTTATAACCTGCAATTACGCACATTAATAAATTAGAACAAAATGAAGTAGTATCAGTCTTAATGCACATTGTAAAACTGAGAGAAACATTAGTACAATGACAAGTCAATTAGTTAGTTGAGAATCAGTGATGCTAGATTTACTGAGATGTATTTTAAAATTGGTGATCATTGAATGAAACACTAAATGCCACCCTCTACCCCCTCAAGTATATCTTACACTTTAGTTGACCACAAAGTAGTGGAAAAAAACTTTGGATCCAACCAGCAGTTGCATAAGAGGCAATTAATGATCCATTAATGGGGATTGATCTTCATGGGTAGCTCATCTTACTGATTTTTTCAGGATAATAGCTCAGATTGAACAAATTAAAATAGTCAGATTACTACATGAAAATGTTCCATATGTACAAATCCACAAGGCTTATAGAAACAAGAAAAGCAATCTCTTATGAAGAAGGTCTTCTAACTCCAGAAAAAGAATGCAGTCCTTTTTAATGATTCTCCTAAAATACTAAAATTATAGCACATGATTCTCTGCAAGTTAACTATTTGGTTATTAAGAGTGACATGAAATTTGTGGAGTAACTGCAAATCCTTGTAAATTTTCTCATGTTTTCTTATCTTTAAATCAAAATTTTTATGGATAGTAATATAACATACTTCTGAATTTCATATTGTATGTATTATTTACACATAATGGAAACTTACTGATAAATACGGACCCAATTATCCCATATGAGATGTGGACTACTTTTAGTTGTGTATTTAGGTCCTGTGTTTATCATGTTTTATAACTAGGTTGTTGGATTAGAATTATTTTAGGTCCCCCAAAGATAGCAGAATGTACATATGATTATTTTAAAACTTTCTGGAATTTCTAACTTGATCATGAGAGTAAATCAATATAATTGCAGATATTCTGTACTGATTCAACCATTGTTTTTCACTTTCAATGCAGTATTCCATAAATTACATGAAAATTAAATTTTTAATAAAATAAACTTTGTGTTGGTTGATTTTGGCCAACTGTAAGCTAATTTAAGTGTTCTGAGCCTGCTTAAAGTAGGCTAGGTTAAGCCACGAGTTCAGCAGGATAGGTGTATTAAATTTATTTGCACTTTAAAAATTTTTAATTCACGAGTTACTGAACACAACCCCAATGTAAGTGGAGGGAGATCTGTATAGATTCACTAGTTTGTTTGTTTAACTATAACATCTTCTAATCATTACCATTTTATCAATAAAATATTGTAGACACCTTTGTAGTAACTTTGTTTTCTAAACCTGAATATTGCTTTCAGTCCAGGAAATAGGAATAGTGTAACTACTTGCAACTGTCTTCGAACATGTATGTAGTTTGTCTGTTGTAGGAATCGACATTGCCATTTTCACTTGTTGGTAAGAAAAAGTGTCATTTTATTCCAAATCTATAAATTATACTTCTGAAAGTCACTACAAAAGCTGATGTATTATTTTCCATAAATCTGGTTTCCGAGTATAGATTTTATATAAGCAGGATTTGGAGCTCTCTATTTTACAATAATTATTATGAGTGTGATAAATTTTTTTGATCTATGAGGTGTTTATGCATTCTGAGTGTCCAGTTTCTTACTAGTAAAAGAAATAAATCAAAAAGGTTATAACACAGAGATTGTTCTAGATGTAGAATAACATGAAAAAAATTTTTTTACGTGAACTTTGCTGTTCGTGCTTCAGTCTATTTTTTTTTTTTTTTTTTTTTTTTTTTGCCTTTTCTAGGGCCACTACCTGCAGCATATGGAGGTTCTCAGGTCAGGGGTCCAATTGGAGCTGTAGCCACCGGCGTACGCCAGAGCCACAGCAGGGACCCGAGCTGCGTCTGGAACCTACACCACAGCTCATGGCAACACTGGATCCTTAACCCACTGAGCAAGGTCACGGATCGACCTCGCAACCTCATGGTTCCTAGTCGGATTTGTTAACCACTGCGCCATGACGGGAACTCCATCTTCAGTCTATTTTTTAAACACCTCCTTTCATGGAGAATGCATCCTCTGGATGTGTATGAAAATCCAATAAATTCTACATAGTTTGTGTTTTACTCTCTTTACATTGTTTTGACTACCTCTTTCCTTGCAGTCTCTCACTTTGTACTTTGAACATGTTTGTCACATAATATGTCCAAATTTTTATGAATCTCCTTGCTTGTGTATGTCCCTCTCCATTAGAGAATATATTGAGATCTGCGTATCGTATCTATCACTTGGTTCCAATTATTTTGGATATGACCTGGCACAGTATAATCACCTAAGAAAAGTTAAAATAATCAATACAGAAATATTTGATGGAAAAGCTGACTTTTGTCACTGATATATCCAGATGTGTACAAAATTTGATACTCTGTAAATATCTCTGGAATTTGCTTTCTCCTGTGTTATTAGCTGTACCCTAAGGCAGTTCCATTCTTTGCTTTGGGAAAAAAACCATCAATAGCTTCAGGTCAGATTCCTACTAGCTCAGCATCTTTAGCAGGAAGACAGATTTCATTTTCCAACACTTTCCACTAAAGCCTTGGATTGGCCTCTAAGTAGGCTTGATTTGGGTATGTGACCATATCTGTTGTAAATCAGGTGAAGTTAGTGGAAAGGGAAATATGCAGCCTGGCCAAGCCTTCCATAGTATGTGCCACAGGCACTGTGTGGTAGGGTGGTGGCGAGGCCAGCCCCACCATAAGTGCCAAATTGGCAAGAATGGAGGGTTTAATTTCCCAAAGGGAAAAAGGGATTCTTAGCAGACAAGAACAACAGATAATTACTGCATTATCCTAAGGCACTGGAAAATAGTGTGTAATAACAGGAAAAACTCAGATTTTTCTATAGGCCAACTCTAATTAACCAAGATAATATTAAAATAAACTTAATAAATTGTATAATATTAATTGACAACCATTTGTCATTCATTTTTATTCTTTTAAAACTTGCAGCTTCAAGATTCTGTTACCTTGTATATTGCACTGAATCATTTTTTTAAATTTTCATTTTGAAAGAGTTATAAAAAAGTGTTCACACTTTGTACATGTGGTAAATAGTTAAAAATGTAATTGTGGCTAAAGAGGATAATTATAATAATATAGTATAAAATGTATGCATGAGAGTTCCATTCCGAAAAATGAAATGTAGTAAGTTCCCGTAATGGCTCAGTGGTAACACACCTGACTAGCATCTATGAGGATGTGGGTTCCATCCTGGACTCTCTCAGTGGGTTAAGGATCCCACATTGCAGTGAGCTGTAGTATAGGTCACAGATATGGCTCAGATCTGGTGTTGCTGTGGATATGGTGTAGGCCAGCAGCTTCAGCTGTAATTCAACCCCTAGCCTGGGAACTTCCATATGCCACAGGTGCAGCCCTAAAAAGCAAAAAAAAACCAAAAAACAAAAAGAGCTTTTCCAACCTGACATCCACAAATGGCCTTTTCTCCAAAAATGTTAAATTTAGAATGACTTTACATTTCTCCTTGCTTAAATATGCACATTAACATTTATTTCTTATAAACTCACCATCTTGTGACTTTTTTTCTATTAACAAATTGCAAAACCCTCCTACCTCTGTACCATCTGGATGCATGTCCACTATAGCACTCATTACTTTAATAAAAATGATTATTTATGTTTCTCTCTCCTCTCTGTGCTTTAAACCCTTCAAAGAACAAGCTGTTTTTCACTATTTTGTGCCTGCATAATGCCTAGAATATAGGAAGTACTTAATTTCTGTTTATTGAATAAATGCATGAGTGAGAGAGAGGGAGGGAGGGAATGAAGGGAAGAGAGGAAGGTCTTACACAGACTTGCACATAAATGGGTGTGACTAAATATGTAGATTGATTGGCAAATGGGGAAATTGGTTTGTTTATTCAAGTTAATACCTTTAAATCCAAGATATATTTTCCTTCTTTAGATATTGTTAGGACTCTGTTGGAACCTTAATAAATCCTCAAGAACTCCTTAATCCCTATCTAAATTGTCATTATTTCCCTTTCTAAGAGTTCTTTTGAAATGATGCCTTAATTGTGCAGTGTTCTGTTGCTGTTTTTATTTAATATTAACTGTTAATAAGCAATTAACCAAAGTCAGGAATTTTTGCTGATTGGCAATAAATGATTATTACAAATGTTATATCTGGGCTTTGTTGAAGTTGCTACAATGAATTTAAATCGGGAACAAAGAATGCTTTATTGATCAATGTCTCCCTTCCTGCAGAGCAAATCAGTAATTTGTTTCTTGAAACCAAACAGCACTTCAACAAGTATTCAAAGAAGTAGGTTGCTTCATAAAGAGGAAGACATACACAAGACTTGATATGTTCTTCCCGTCTTTGGCAGGAAGTATAAAATACAACTTGAGATGTATGGAAGGACCTTGCCCGAGGCTACAGATACTAATGATTGCCTATGTGGAGAAATTCTTTTTAATCAGTAGATTATACAACAAGATGGTAAAATTCTTGCTTGTTCAGCGGTTTGACAAAGCATTCCTGTAGGTTATTCTATTTGCAAATAGTAAAAATGTCTTTCTGACTTCCTCCTGGCACGACTCATTTATTTAACCCCGCAATTCTATCGGAAATGCATCCTTCACTAAAATAGATTAAATTGCAAATCTCTTAAGTGCTTTTTTCCCAATTGAGAATAATAAAGGTAAGAAGACAGCAGAATTCTAACTTACTATATCCTATTTTAAAATGTTGGATTCAACTTCCCTTACAATTTTTTTTTTGTGTGTGTATGTGTGAAAATATTTGGGTGTAGTATGAAGAGGAAAAAAAAAACTATAATAAACACACAGAGGAGATCTTTCATCTCTGAAAGATTCCGTTATGAATTGATTTTGATATTATCCCATCAAATTTTAGTTTGTTATTTCATTTAACCAGGACACTATTTCTAAAATATGTAGGAATTTTGTGATAGAAACACATATGATTTTTACTTTGCACAGATTGTTTTTTGTTCATAAGAAAAATAAAAGGTGAGACTAATACCTATTTTAATAATCATATATTTTTTCAAAGCAACCATTATAAAATGCTCCTTTTAGCAAAATTTTTAGAGGAATCACTACATTTTTTCAGCCAGCTATGAAATTGAGTCATGATCTTTCAATCATGTCACTGGATTTTTAGATAATCTTCTCAGTTTCACAAATAGCAAAACATAGGTGAGATATTAATATCTGATGTAATTTTCTGAGAGTTCTGATTTAACATGGTATAGAAAATGGAAATAAGATTATATCCCATGTAGCTGTTATACTTTGGTTTCAACACAACTTTAATTTTATTAGCCTTGGGGTTAAAAACAATAAAATAAAGAAGAAAAACCACAGCAAATGCAACTCACAGATATATTCAACTGAGAAAATGGAGGAGCAAGAAAGAAAATTAAATGAAATAAACTTTTTGCCCAAAAAGGAAGTAATTCACAAGAGAAAGATGTTCTTCAAAATCTACATAAAAGCGGGTACAAATGCAGAATTGTTCTCTAGTGGCTGTCGGGTGAGAATACTGAACCCTAACCACTTGATATGGGTCCCCAGAACTTTGCCCCTTTGGAGAAAAAATTCTGCAAAGAGACTGAGGGTAGTGAGGCAATTAAGAATTTATTTAAAGAGAGAAGGGAGAGAAGACAGGTGTGGAGAAAGCACAGACAAGGTTTATTAAGAGAAAAGAGAGGGAAGATAGGTGTGGAGAAAATACAGGCACAGGCAGGCTGGGCCGAGGGGAAGGGTAGAAAGGGAGAGAGAAAGTCAGAGACAGACAAAGAGTAAGAGCAAGAGAGGACGAGAGCAACATGTGCTTTGGAGGTCCTTTAAATCACTCCTATGGGGGCAGTCCTTCCAGACTTCCTTTGCCCAGTCATCTTGCTTCATCTAGCTTTGTCTCAACTCAGGGTGCTGCCCTCAGGATGGATTTTAGCACAAGGGTTTCTGGCAAGTTGACAGGAAGTGCTGTGCTCTGGTGCCTCTCCTTTCTCTGACCCCTGAGGAAACTTTCTGCTAGTGCATAGTTCTGGAGGTCTCCTTGATATCAAAAAAGAGAGGTAGATGGTCTCCAAGCAGGATGCAGTTTTTATCTTGAAGTTATCTGTCCATAGGGAACAGATTACAGTTGCTCAGCCTGGGACCATCTATCTCCTGCTTCAAAATAAGGTAGTATACAAAAACTCATTTTAGTAGACATGCTTAAGCAGTAGAAATTAACTATAGCTAACATCTTATTTGCAATTATATTTTAACTCAGATCTACTTGTCCATTTTTACTTGCCAGTTTTACATCCATTAAATCAGAATAGAAAATATTGAATTCAAGTGTTTGAACTGTGTCTCTGTTAATCAGCACTTTTTTCTTGGCCATGCCTGTGGCATGTGGAAATTCTAGGGACAGGGATCAAACCTCTGCCACAGCAGTGACAATACTGGATCCTTAACCCCCTGAGCCACCAGGGAACTTTTTAATCAGCACTTTTTTCTATGTTGCATTTCAAATATCTGCTCACATAAAATAATACTAATTAGGAAGTTCCCTTGCGGCACAGTGGGTTAAGGATCTGGCATTGCCACAACTGTGGTACAGATTGCAGCTGGGGCACAGCTTCTATCCCTGGCCTGAGAACTTCCACATGCCATGGATGTGGCCAAAGAAAATCAAATGAATAATAATTCCAAATAGAAGGAGAACCAACATGGGGTAAAAATTATATATTTGTACAATCAAAATATCCTTTGACATAGTTTGGCTAAGATGTCTCCAGCCTGGGCACCTTACCATGTTCCCCATCTTCCAGTTTTGTTTTGGAAAAGACTGTGTCCATTTCTTTTAAATTTAAAGGTAAGTGGTAGCTGGTGGTTTTATGTTCAGATCACGAAGTTGTCATCATCGAATCTACTCTGAAATCTTTTAGGACTTTCAGGACTTTATGGGCTCTCAAGAGTACCAGGGGACACCAGGGCTTTCAACATGATTGAAGATCAGGAGTGATCAGAGAAGTCTTGCCATACAATGTGCTCTTTACAATCAAAATCTAAAGAGTGAGTGGCATTAACAGGGATGGCCAAGGAGCAGTATGAGCTTTAGAAGAGGGGGTGGGATGCATCAAGGCTCTAGGGAGGAGAAAATCTGGGGCTCATAGAGTGGCTGGGCAGCTAGTTTATAGAAATCCCAGAGAGAATCCAGAAGTGAGGCTGGAGTCGTAAGCAACCCATACATCATGCAGTTCTTTGTAGACTTCATCTTTCAGGAGATGGGCATCTGCTGGAGAGATTTAAAGAGGACAGCAGCAAGATAACAGATGACATATTTTAAGATATGGACTGAAGTATAGAAAATGCCTTGAAGTTGGGATAAAAACAGAATTAGGGAGATGAGAAAGGAATCTATTTTATGTGCTCAGATGGGAGAATGTGATAACTTAGAATAAGGCAGTGGCAGAAGACAGACTTGAGAAATCTTAGAAAGATAATATTGACAAAATATTTTGGCCTCTATAGCTACTGGTGTCTGCTAATTGGGGCATACTAGATAGTTCTAATCACCTTGTATCTTAAAGACTTATTTTTATCTGCTCACATTAGAACATAGTAAAATAGAGGCTTCCTCTTTAAGAATCAGTGCACATCGCTTAGTCTTTGGATAAGTGAGGGAATTCCCATTTGTTTGGAACACTTAGACATTCTTCTGGTTTTCAAGACCTGAGATTATAGTGAACTTTTTTTTTTTTCCTTGCTTCAATTAGAAGGTTTAAACTGAGACTCAATTTCTTCATTGGCCCTTCTTTATGATACTTATATCTGAACACTACACCAGCAAACTATGTTTATATTGTAAGCCTGGTGTGTGCCTGTTCTAATTACCAAGCAAATGTTCATAAAGCAGGGTCAGAGCTAGAGTTATTCACTTGTGGTGAAGAAGTAACTGGTAAAGAAATGGTCTTACAACTGAGGAAGAATGTTGATAAAGTTATTGAAACACCCTATCATTATTCAGGATTGAAATGCACAGAATAGATATTAACAGATGCTTTAATTCTTCCAGACAGGCCGCTTTGTTCCAAGAAAACAATGCATTTTTAAAAAGAAGTAGCTACGTACTACAAGGAATCTGTGTAATTAACAACTACTATTTTGTTCTACCTTCGCAGCAAACCTGTTAAGAGGTTGTGATGTTTTATTCACATTAAAAACCTAAGAAAACTGGGTCATAGGAAATTTAAATATTTTTGATGGCATGGGGTTAATTTTGGATAGTAAAAGGGGAAGAACTTGCCAGAAAGCTAGCTGGCATAATGTAATAGAGCCATTAAATCTTCACAAAGAGATCTCTAAACCTACCTCAAGAATTCATATCAATTCAAGAGAATAATCTGAAAGACATAAAAATTTGCTTTTGTTCATTTTTTTAGGCAAAATGACATGCTCTTCTTTTTAAGTCCTGTTTTCATTTATCATTTCTCTATGCTTCTTTCCAAAACCTTTTTTTTTTTTTTTTGCCTTCATTTGTGGCATGCAGAATTTCTGGGTCCGGGAATCAAAGCCAAGCCACAACAGCAATCTGAGCCATAGCTGTGATAACACCAGATACTTAACCTACTGAGCCACTAAGGGAACTTCTTTTATGCTTCTTATTTGTTGACATATAAAAAGTATATAGTTCTCTTAAAATGTATGTATATATTTTGTTAAACAATTTATGTTAATCATAGAAAAATCATATAACAATAAAGACAAAATACACCCATTATGTCCATACTCCAGAATAACCCTATGGAGTATATTTATCCTAATTGTTTTATACACATAATATAAATGATCAGTGTTTCTTGTAGAAATGGGATGATGTAATAGATACCAATTCATAACATGTTTTTTTCTTCCAACAATATATTGTAAACTTTATTTGGGTAAAAAGGTATACATATTTACATGATTTCTTTTGTTTTTATGGTCACACCAATGGCATTCTACACCAAATGGAAGTTCTTGGGCTAGGGGGTCAAATCGGAACTGCAGCTGGAGCCTACACCACAGCCATGGCAACACTGGATCTGAGCCACATCTGTGACCTATGCCACAGCTTCTGCCAACACCAGATCCTTAACCCACTGAATGAGCCAGGAATAGAACCCACAACCTCACAGAGACAATGTCAGGTGCTTAACCTACTGAGCCACAATGGCAACTCTTATTTGCATGATTTTTTAGTAGCTGTGTGGTTCATCCACGTAATGTCTGACAATATATTAATATTTACTTTAGGTAGGTTCTTTGTCAGTAACTTTATGCAAATGTATATTATTTCACCACACAGGCTTCCAAAAAACAAACAAAAAATTAGGCCAACTTGAAGGGAGAGATAAATCAATCATGTTTTAAAGAGTAACACCATCAAGAAAGACCATGCCATGCCAAACTCACATCCCCAATAGTAAAACTCAGTTGTCACTCATCTCAGCAGTCTAACACTTCTAGCAGTGATCTCCTTCTGATGTTACTGGTTGGGGAAGATTTTATTTTCTTCCTCTAACAAACTCATATACATTCTTTAAGACCAATTTCAAATGTCCATTTCCATGCCTCGCCTTTGTATGTTTCTCCTGAGGAATTAGTTATCCCTCCCTCTATACATGTAAACAAATGGTAGGCTCCCAGTCACATACTTCATCACCCAAACATTGCATGTTCTTTTAATGCCTGAGGTTTTCATTCCTTGTTGCATTCTCAGCACTCCTGTAGTGCTTGGCATAGAGCAGCAATGCATTTATAAAGAAAGGTCCTGGGCGTTCTGTCATTTACAGGGCTGATATTCAGTCTCTACAGCAATATACGTGTAAGAGTTGTTAGAGAATTAAAATACTTCCATTGCCTACAGTCGACTGCAACTATTCTAAGCTGTCAAATGTTCCACTTACTTCTCAAGAATTTGTCCTGGGGAACTCTGAATTTCCTTGGATCCAGGCACTAAATGGTTAATGATGGTACAACCAAAAGGTCTCTAGGAACCGCCTGCTCCAGCACACCCCCCCACTCTCTTCTCATGGTTCTGTGAGTCGTAAAGCTGATATATTTTTTGTTGTCCTTTTGGAGCCTCACCTTGACATGTAGCAGTTCCCAGATCAGGGTTGAATTAGAGCTGCAGCTGCCGGCCTATACACAGGTACAGCAATGCTGAATCTGAGTTACATCTGCAAAATATGCTGCAGCTTGCAGCACTGCTGAATCCTTAACCCACTGAGTGAGGCCAGGGATTGAACCTGCATCCTCATGAATATGGCTCAGGTTCTTAACCTGATGAGCCATAGGGGGAACTCCCCAACTAATAATTTTTTTAATATCACTGCTGTTGATAGATATGTCACATTACATTTCCCAGTGGACCCTTGTAAGATGGAGCAACTTATAATGATATTTATATTTGAGCTTTGAGATGATACTCACTTTGAAAATGAGATTTTTTTTGTTGTGGTTATTTGTGTTGTTTTTTCCCTTCATTTTAGGAAAGCTCAGAAAATATTTTTAAAAGCCATATTTTTCTCTGTCAATTACAATACTGTAATCACTTATAATTTCTGTGCCCACTGAATACTGAGCACACCTTGCATAGGTTTCCTATTTTTACTAGGTAGTTTCTATTAAGTGAGCAAGTGAATTACAAGATTTGCTGCTTCCTTGCTCCTTTTAACCCCCTGAATCAAATACTGAATCAAGTACTTGATAAGCAACTGATGACTTTTGAAATAGGGAACCAGCAGATTTTTAGACAGACAAGAATCATTTTAGTGGACTTGACATCTTTGAAATCCTTTTCCTATTTTTAAATTTTAGTCTTCATTAATACAACACAAGTTCTGACCATTCCTTTCATTCCTTGACACAAAATAATTTTGAGAAGTCATTGTAGAAAAACCACCAGTGTATCCAATAGTACAAAACTTTCAGTCATATTGCAGACCAGTTCTAGTTCGCTGAAGTTTTGATAACATCATTATAGCTATTCCAATAAACAGTGTTTTTATTTTCCTTTTTGAAATAGTTTTCCCGTGATATAATTATTATATAAAGAACGACATATATTTAATGTGTACATTTGGATGAGTTTGGACATATGCAATAACCAGTAATCCTGTCACCACAATTAAGGGAATAGACATAGCCAACACCTAAGTTCCCCTGTATCTTCTTGTTCTTTTTTTTTCTTTTTTTTTCTTTTTTTTTTTTTTAATTATGGTGACTTTTTAAAGAGTGAAATGCAAGTATGTTTTCAGTGTGGTAATTTTTTTTCATTAATAAAATTGAAATTTGAATCATCTGTATTTTACTACTTACTAGGAAGTTTTATTCCACCTGGAAAATCAGAAGCAAACATAAGTGCAATCTTTTGAACCACATTATGATCTTATTTTCTTTCAAAAAGTTCTCCAAAGCTATTTCCTAATATTTAACTTTCCAAGTTTGTTAACAAAGTTAAACATTATTTTTATAATCATTTGCATTTTCCAAGGTCATTCTGGATTTAGCTATTATTTCTAGAGGACTTAGAAATGGGTGAAGGGAGAAGAGAGATGGAAAACAAAATGAGAGTTTGAAATGTGGCAAGAGAATTAAAGCAGGAAGAACAGAAGGAAGGTTAGCAACTCTAAATCTCAGACCTGGAGTTCCCACTTGTGGCTAAGTGGTAGTGAACTCTACTAGTTTCCATAAGAATACTAGGATCATTGTCCTTGCTCAATGGGTCAAGGATCCAGCGTTGCTGTGAGCTATGGTGTATGTCACAGATGTGGCTCAAATCTCACACTGCCACAGCTATAGGATAGGTCAGCAGCTGCAGCTCCAATTCAACCTGGGAACTTGCATATGCCAGAGAGGCAGCCTGAAAAAAAAAATCTCGGATCTTCCTGTGAACTTGGCTGACTTCCTTCCCCTCAGTAGATTCCTTCATTACCCTCTATTCAGTTATTTAGAGACAGATTCATTATTTTGGAGCTTAACTCCTTTGAACCTTAAGATGGTTTATTTTGACCTAGATCTCACTTCCCAGTAATCCTAGGGAGCACACTGGACAAAAGGAGCTTTCTCATTTGATCTGGAATGTTGATGAAATGATAGTCATATCTCATTTTTAAATAAAATATCACTATGAATACTATATTTAACAATTATTGGTAGCAACTCCTGGAAAACAGAGTACTGTATTTATACACTACTATTACATATATAGCCCATTTATTTTGCTTCACAGATATTGTGTTTTTTGCAACTTGAAAGTTTGTGGCAAACCTGAATTGACCAAATCTACTGGTGCCATTTTCCAATGGTATTATTTTTTAATTAAGGTATGTACATGTTTTTTAAGATACATGCTATTGCACACTTAATAGAGGGCAGTATAATGTAACTATAACTTTTTATATTCACTGGGAAGCCAAAACATTTATGTAACTTGCTTTATCATGGTATTCACTTTACTGTGATAGTCTGAAACTGAACCACAATATCTTTGAAGTATACCAGTACTACTTTATTGTTTTGCAAAATATCTTTAATTCCTTATGATATATAGTCAAAAACAAATATCACATTTCACCCACAAATGTTAAATATTCAGAATTGTCTGCGAGAGGCAATATTTCTGGCTTCCAGGAATATTCAAATTCCTAGAAAATAATACACAAGTGTAATGAGTATTAATACTCTAAGTTATCTTACAGCCCAGAAAATACCAGTATACTCTGGAAAAACAGATCCACCACGTTTCTAAGTCCTACCTTGGTTTTCCTAAGAAAGGCCTACTGACTATGGGGCATGTGCATATCAGTATAAGTTAAGGATATTATATGCTTCCACTTTGTGAGGAAGACATTATTTTCATTTCAGGTGTTAAAGACTAACCCTCCAAATGCAATGTGGAAATCGTGTAAATATAGTATGTGATTTGTACCTAGTAGTTGCACAAATTATTTTGAGTGGATGGGACTGGTTTCCTGAATCAAGTTGTCAGTGGCCTCTCTCCCCAAACCTATATTCATCATTCTGAATAAATTAAATTTTGTTGTTAAAAATCTTAATTTGGAGTTAGAAGAAAATATTGATACATTATTCCCTCTATGATTATACCTGATGACTTCTATTTGAAATACACTTGACACTTGAACTACATAGATGGGAGGGGCCCCAACCCTCCATAAAGTCAACATCCAGGTATAAATTCATAGTGGACACTCAGTATCCAGTTTCTCTGTATCTGATACAGAATCAACCATGGATTGTGTAGTACTGTGGTATTTACTATTGAAAAAAAAATCATGTTTAAGTGAACCTGCATATTTCAAACCTGTGTTGTTCAAAGGTTAAACTCTTTAGTATTTATTGAAAATTTGTGAGAAGAGAAAATTCCTGTCTTGAAAATGACATTTTTATAATCTAAAGTTTTTAGCAGAAATAAAGGAAATTGCAATTAATGTTTGAATTTTATGCTGAATTTTTTTCTTAGATGTTTCTGTTTTACACTTGAATAATCTTCAACATATTTGATTGCTGGATTACAACTGTTCAAAGACATTATTATAAAAATACATCTTGATGAAAGTCATACTTTAAGTCTGTTCTTAACAGCCCCCAACATTTCAGTAGCTATCTTCTGGTATTCATTCTGAGATTGAAAATCTACAGAGTTACTTCATTTACTTTTGGGTAATAGAGTCTCATGAGCTTCCATTTTAGTGCCTCTTTGTATATGATATTTTTATCTCTTTTTTGTTTAATGAAGTATTTTTACAAGCTGTATTTTGCATTTAATTTTAATGACCTAAAAAACTATCAAACTTTGTTTTTAATTTTCTCTCAAAAATATTCAAATTAGAATTTGCATTTACCAGTTCACTGTGTTGGGAATGATCAGCAGAATGAACAAGTAAATACAAGGAAATGCATCTTTTATGGTTGGACAAAACCATCAATAGGAACAACAAAGAAAAGACTTTGTCTCTTTTTTTTTTTTTAATAAGCTTGAGAAAGCAGATGTCTTACTATAAACAATATACTTCACCAACCATGTAAAAATTTATTTCCATTGTCATGATTTACTTAGTTGAAAAATGGCTTGTACCAGCTTGCAAGTTACTTATTGTTCTTATTAAAGGAAGTTGTTCTTTATGGAAGGCAATGGACTGCAGTAGATAGTAATTTTATACAGTAGAGATTCTAAAACTTGTGCTTCCTTAACTGTCTCTTCAGTGCTTAAATATCCTCAACATAAAGTCAGTTAAGAGAACTGAAGCCATAAAAATCCTCTCCATATAGGCAGCGTGGAAAAAGACTGAGAATTCAAAATCCAGAAATATGACTCTTTTGTCGTCATCAAAGTTGAATCAAAAGTAAAGCTAGCTGCATGATGGAAAGGGAGAAAGAACCTTATTCAGCACAGGACAAGACGATAATTTTAGAGAATATAGTTATGTTACAAAAGGAATATAGCAGATTTAGCTCGAAAGAAATCTCATGTTTAAGAGTGTTTATTGACACTAATTCAAAAGGTTATGAGTTCAATAAAACAGGTATTCATATTTATTGGATGATTATATATTTTACCAGACAGACAGAAGTGATTATAAACATGTTAGATCTGTTTCAGTGAATTGAATGGGTGGTTACCAAGTCAGAGGAGGATTAACTACATTTGAAGAACAGGCCTTTGGAAGATTAGAAAGGAAAATAGAGGAAATACTAAATAAGGCCCTGAGCATGAAGGACTGCTGGAAGTATGAAATAACCATTAAATTTTAGAGGGCTATTTATAGGAGTAAAGAAAGACACAGTTTAAGGCCATAGTAACATAAATATGATTCATTGCACCCCTTATTTAAGGACTTAAATACTTAATTATATAGGTGATAGTGCAATAGTACATTTTCTTGGGTGAAGGAATGGCATAATACCATCTCAAAATTGAATGACTTCAAAGAAGAGCCATTTTTGTTTGTTAGGCAGTGGCAGTGAGCTGGTGGTTACTGAGGCCAGTTGATGTAGAAGGCAATGGCTGGGTCAGTCTGGTTCTGCTCCTTATGATTTCATGCTCCAGCAAGCTAGACTGAGTTTCTTCAGATAGTTGCATTATGCTTCAGGAAAGCAAGGTTTCTTGAGGCATACACTTATAAGTTGCAAAACTTCACTTCCTCTAGATTTTATAGTCAAAAATAAGTCATCCCAGATTCAAGTATTGGAGAATAGAAACTTCAATTGAGAAATGTTAAAACCTTAGTGAAAAAAAGTTTCCATAGAAGGGTGAGAGGAATTGTTGTAAACATCTTTTCAAACAATCAACTCTGGGAAGTAATTTTGGGAATAGAATATAAGATTTGAATGCCAGTAAAAAATGAATGCAGCAACTCAGATGGACTGTAGATAGAATCCAAACTATGTAAGAATTTTCAAGGGAATACAGTGTAGATGTTAAATATATGTTAAAGAAAAAAAATGGCAGATTTAATTGATTGACCTGATGATGGAGGGATATGACAGACTTCAAGAGACAGAAAATGTTTGAAAGTTGATGCCAGTAAGGCGAATTTCAATTTAATAAGTTTTAAGTGGAGATTATAAAGTTGATTTAGGCAATTCCTTGGTGACACAGTGGGTTAAGGATCTGGCATTGCTGCAGCTGTGGCACAGGTCACAACTATGCTGAAGGTAAGATCCCTTGCCTGGCAACTTTTATAGGCCATGTGTGTAGTTAAAAAAAGAAAAGAAAATAAATTATGGAAGTCAAAAAGAAGTGGTACAATATTTTTCAAGTGCTTAAAAGAAAAGTAACATAAATTCAGACACTTAAATTAGGTATGATAAGTCACTGAAGACATTCTCAGGTGAAGGGAAACTAAAGCAATTGGTCAAAGAATGGCTGTCCTAAAGAATGGCTAAAGGAAGTCCTCTAAACAGAAACAAAATGATTTAAAAAGAAATTTTGATACTTCAGGAAGAAAGAAAACAATTTGTAAAAATATGAGAATATACATTTAGCTTTTCTTTTCTTAAGTATTTAAATTGTTTGACAGTTGAAGTGAAAAGTATAAAAAATGTCTGATAGATTTTTAAATATATATAGAATAAAGTTTTAAAGCAATTACATTGTAAGTGAAAGAGTGTAAAAATTTTAAGGGGAAGAAAAATGTCTCAACTTCATTCAAATTAGTGAAATGAGGACACCAGTTGATAAGTTGTAATGTGAGTACAATGTAACACTTAGAGCAAACAGTTAAAAAGCTATGCAAGGAATTATAATCAGACACACTACAAAGGGAGTTCCTGTTGTGGCACAGCAGAAAGGAATCCCACTAGTATCCATGAGGAGGCGGGTTCAATCCCTGGCCTTACTCAGTGGGTTAAGGATCTGGTGTGGCCGTGAGCCGTGGTGCAGGTCTCAGATGAGTCTCAGATCCCTAGCTGCTGTAGCTGTAGGCCGGCATCTACAGTTCTGACTCAGCCTCTAGCCTGGGAACTTCCATATGCCTCAGGTGCAGCCCTAAAAAGCAAAAGCAAAGAAAAACAAAACAACAACAAAAACACTACAGAGTATTTGAATAACATACCAAAAAGCAAAAACAGAAATGAAAGAGAATGATAATGAATAAAAAAAAACCTAAATGTCAGATGTAAGCTCTAAACAAATCAATAATTAGATTATTACTAGGTCAGTTGTTAAAAGAGCAGTTAAATAAACATGCTTCCACTAAATGCTGTGTACAAGAAACCTACTTCAGGAGTTCCCATCATGACGCAATGGAAATGAATCTGACTAGGAACCATGGGGTTTCAGTTTTGATCCCTGGCCTTGCTCAAGGCTTAAGGATCCTGTGTTGCCATGAGCTGTGGTGTAGGTTGCAGATGCAGTTCAAATCTGGCATTGCTGTGGCATAAGCCATCAGCTATAGCTCCAATTAGACCCTAGCCTGGTAACCTCCATATGCCGTGAGTGGAGCCCTAAAGAGAAAAAAAAAAAAAAAAGAAAGAAACTTACTTCACTTATAATGAATGATATTGACAGGTTTACAGTAAAAAGATGGGAAAAGATACATCATAAAATTTTTAATAAAGAAAAAATGTGTGGCTGTTATTGAATAAGGTAAAATTTAATTAATATTACATAGACTTCTGAGCAAAGAAATCTACCAGAATGAGTAAGAGTTATTATATAATGATAAAGGGTTAATACAGTAAGAAGACATACATCTTTAAAAATTTTTGATAATGTTTTTATATCCAGAGATACTAGATTATAAGGAGCCATGAAAAATGAAGGTAAACCGTTTCAGCCACTATCCACAAAAAGGATTAACTTTTGATTATAAAAAGTCATTACAATTTGGTGAGAGTAAAACACTGAAGCCATGAATAGATACATGGGCATAGGTTACAAGCAGATAATTTTCTCTAGATCAGAATTTAATGACCAGTATAAATACAGAAAAATGTTCAACCTCACAAAAGTAATTAAATAAATGCAAATTAAGAGCAAACCTAATTCATTAAGCTAATGAAATGAAGATTAGAAAGTTTATTTGAAAATCCACAGACATTGGAAAAACATATTTATTATTGTCATTTATCTGATAAAATGGACATGCATATGCTTGTGATAAATTTGTAACAAGCTCATTCTTAAAATGAATTTGACAACCTTTATAAAAAGCCCACAAATACCTATACCTTTTAACATAGTAAGTGTTCTTCCAGGAATATTGATGAAATAACCTAACTGTAGTAGAGATTTACATAAACATATTAATCACTGTGCTATTTATAATTATACTAAAAGCTAATATTTATTGAGTATTTAATATGGGAAAGATTCTCTTATATGAATGTTTGTGACAAACATTAAATGTTTGTGGCAAAGACAGTTAACACCAATCAAATACCTCAGGCACTTTCCCACATTTTCCAGTCTTCACAACATACAAGTTGAACCCACGTGACTGTTTTGGTCAGTCAACTGCCAGGACCTGAAGTGTCCTGCTTCTGGTCTGGAAGCCATCGGAACACATGCTTGTGATGACATAAAAGCATTACAATATGAAGACAACCTTGTTTCTTAACAGGTAGTAGAGATTTCCAGCGATTCCTGTCTGACTCGAGGTGAGCAAGGAATATGTTTTTCTACCAAGTCACTGTGATTTGGATTGGTATGTTATTCTAGCATAACCTTGATGGATAAAGTGCATTCACACTCCCAGTCAATTAGAAAACCCTAATGGGTGGGCACAATCATTTCGTCATGCTACATTTGAGGAAATTAAGATACAGTGTGGTTAAGAAAAAAATTGTCAATGTAAAGTATGCTGTGATCATAAGTACTCCCTGATTTAATCTTTCTGTTTATTATGGCTGTTAATTCTTGCTCATGGGTGTTCATTCCACTTATAATTTGTAATTTTTAATGTGTAGCCTTACATTTATGTAATACACAGTTACTGTTTTAGTTTTTCTCTGTGAAAATCCCTCTTTTCCTCTCCTGTTTTGTGGAGAAATTGCATCCAAGAAATTGGCTTTAAAGACAATCTTTTTAAATATTACAACAATTACTGTTCTTAAAATCAAAATTCAAGGTCTAGAAGAAAAGTATGCTAATCTAAACTGAAATTCCTTTTACTAGAAATACCTAGAAATGAAGGATAACATACAATAAACATTATTTTGAATGCATAGCTAAGCTTGTAAGAATGCAAAATCATCAAATACCAGCAATAAAGAGGTGACTGTTAATCAACAAAGTGAGGTCATAAGTGGGTGCCGTAACTGCCACGTGGATGTGATTGGTCACCAGGGGCTTTTGGCATTAGTGCCAACACAGGAACTGTAGGTAGGACTTGGGTCTCCACGGAATGGTTGTGAGCTAAGACATGCATCCAGAGCCAGGAATCTTAAAAGGAGTAAATCTCACTGGACCGGAAAAAAATAATCATCTTTGGGCACGGGAAGAATAAACATCTTTATCTGCCTCAAATCTGACCAACCAAAAGTTTCTCCTAAATATTTGAGAGCTTAAACTTGCACTTCGTATGGAAATTGGTTATAGATTTATACCATATGTGTGGGCTGGAAAAAAATCTCAAGGTGCAAAAGTTACATAACTTAAAACATGTTGATAGAAGTTCTGTGGCTACAAAGAAACCAAGGCAAATGACTCTGGTGGGATGCTCCCACCAAGCAGGGGAGGTGGGATTCTCCCAGGGATAAACTACAGCAGTTACTGTATGTTATGCAAATGTTAGGCTGTGCATTAACACAATTACAGATCACATGAAGGAACAAACTTCCACAAGCCAGAATCACCAGACATAATAGGCAGCACAATTAGACCAAGAAGCACTTATGATCATAGTGTGTTTTACATTTTTATGAAATTTAAGGTCAAGACACTTGGAAAAAAGAACAGGTAGCTTTGATAAATGGAATGAATTGCTCAAATAGAATAAAATAGTCACTGAAGCCAAAAGAAAATACAAATAAACTAGTGAAGTAACAGACGAGACACATGTAATGGGAGAAATTAGTGAATTTGTGGAAAGAGAGGATGACAGAGCTAGGAATGCTGCCTAATGATTTAGATGTGAAAGAAAAAAGATAGTTTGGTGCAGCAGTCTCTCCTTTTGGCCACATTGTCACTTTCTGTTGTTTCATAGATCTGCGATCATTTGCAGCCTGAAAATACTAAATGGAAAACTCTGGAAATAAACAACTCGCAGGTTGCACACTTTTTGTGTAGTATAATTAAATTTTGTGCCATTTCACTCATCTCTACCCAGGGTGTGAATCATCCCTTTGCCCAGTGCATCCCAGCCATTACTAGCTTAGTTAGGAGCCTGTGAGTTATCAGATCACCTGTCAAGGTATCCCCAGGCTTATGTTCTAGTGGCCCTTATTTAACTTAATAGCGGCTCCAAACAGCAAGAGGAGTGATGCTGGCAATCCAGATATTTCAAAGAGAAGCCGGAAAGTGCTTCCTTTAAGTAAAAAGGTGAAAATTCTCAACTTAATGAGGAAAGAAAAGAAATAGCATGCTGAGGTTGCTGCAATCTACAGTGAGAATGAATCTTCTTTCTATGAGATTGTGAAGAAGTAGAAAGGAATTTGTGCTAGTTTTGCTGTGGCACCATGGTGTTGTATGATAAGTGCTTAGTTAAGATGGAAAAGGCATGAAATGTGTACAATAAGATATTTGACAGAGTTTACATTCACAAAACTTTTATTTCAAGTGTATCAATATAATTGTTCTATATTATTTTTAGTTGTTAATTTCTTACTGGGCCTAATTGATGAACTTTATGCATGTATAGGAAAAATATTGTGTGTGTATATATATAAGTATATATATTTATTGTATATAGTATATACAGTATATGCACATATAAATATAATATAAACAGTATATATGTTATATACTATGTGTCTATACACACACACACACACACACACACACACACACATACACACATACACTATCCATGGTTTCATGAATCCACTGGAGGTCTTGGAAGATTTCCCCCTGCATAAGGGGGAACTGCTGTATGTCCAAATGGATATCCAGACATACAGACAAAAGATTTGGAGAAAAATATATCATGTAGTGGCTGATTTTTGACTGATATGCTGAAATAAATAATTTCTTAGATTCAAACAATCTCAATATATCCTTAGCAGGAAAAAGAAAAAAATACATAAACAGCTAGGTAAAATATAAAAGCATCTTAAAATAACAAATAAAAATTAAGTTTAAGGTAATATAATCGCACTGAAAACAGACTTAATAAGGAATGCCAAAGGAAGTTTGGGGTTAAAACAATCACTTGATGTGGAATTTTATAAACCCATCTAAACTAAAATTCAACTGAAAGTCTTTAAAAATGAAGAAAAAAGAGAATTTGCCATCAACACAACCAAATCAAAGAATTACTAATTTTAATGTACTTTAGAAGCAGGGAACTAAACACAGGAAAAAAAAAAAGATTGAATTCAAGAAGCAATTTGAGTGATGCATTTGCAGGCAGATCTGATAAGCAAAGGTTATATAAACACCACCACCATATTAATAGTGATTCTTTTATTGGGGCATAAAAACCAGTTGATTATGAAGTACTGTAAAAAAAGTAACAAGAATAAATGGGGACAGGGCAATAGATGTTTGAGGATACAAAAAAGCCTTTGCATATTTTCAGGAGGATAGAGATATTATCAGCAATGAGTTTTGTTATTGAGCCAATTATCTTTTAAGGACAGAATATTGAATGGAACAGGACAGTATGAAGGCTACACCTCAGTGTTTCCTGTGGGAAAATTCAGTGGAGTAGAACTTTGTTCTCTTGGCTTACTCGTGGCTTCCCCTCAAGAAGGTCCTGACAAGAGGCTATTCCTACACAAACACACACACACACACACACCCTCCGCCAACACAGGAAGAGCTCTTGCTTGGACATAAGGTCAGAGGGAGCATTGCTTATGGCAGAGAAAATTGTCCTGTGACCTTCCCATAAAAGTGCTGCACTTCCAGTTAAAGAAGAAGTGCAACACCTCTGGTTAAACTTCACCTCTCAGGTCTGCTTTGAAGGCCCTGATTTGAATGAGTCAGGAGGCAGAGGAGAAGGAGGAGGTCATGAAAGGGACAATGAATATCATAAACCCCTCTCCCATCACAAGTGTCTGGAACAGGTGAGTGGAGAATGAGTATATTTGATATGGGATCAAAGTTTTAATTCAGAATGGCTGACATTTTAACACTTGTAGATGCAAATAATCAACCACCAATCTATAATGGAAATAGAAGGGTTTCATTGGAGCTGAACTGAGGTCTACAGCCTGGGAGATGCAGATTCAAGAAGCACTTTACTTGTGTTCCACAGGACTACAAAATGGGGGAGGCTTATATAGGCAAAAAGAGCAAAGTCACAAATTATCAGAAATTAGTATTAGAGCTGGCAATAAGTAATGGTGCTTGTTAAGCAAGGCTTAGTTGGGGTCTGAAATGACTGCATCATTACAAGGGGAGACCTTGTAACCATAAAGTTACAGTTGGTACCTGCTGGCAAATGTTGTCTTGAAAATAGCTGATGGTATCCTTGAGTTTCATAGAGTTGAGAAAATCCAAGCTCCCACTGATACAGGAGCCTGTCTGAAACCACAACCTGCCTCTATTTAGAATGTCCGAACCAGTTACTCCACTGTGATTTTCAAATGCATTCTTTTCTTTAATGATTAAAGCACTGGTATAATATATGACAAACAGGCCATGACAGGTCATTCTAATTAAAATATATTTCAGGCTTAATAGTGCAGAAGCCAGAATGACTTACATATAGTGTAATATGTGGAAATTTCTTGAAAGTGAATATCAACTCTCTAAAAGGCAGAACTGAAATTCATAAGAAAATTATGGGTTCTGCCCAAGATGACATCTAAATTGAAGAAAGGAATCCATACATGCCATATTTGAAGAATCAGTGGGGAAGAATTCATTCATGTGTACAAGAAGATGTGTTTGACGGTCTGGATTCTCATAAAATGATACTTTAAGAATTAAAATGTATGCATTTTAAGGAATAATGTTTAATATTATAAATTTTAAAAGTAACATTTAGCAAATTATGCAAGTTGCAAGAAGGATCCATGCAGAATAATGTCATTAAAGTAAAAGCTTAAACACAAAAAATAATAAGCATTTTGTGCTTATATACAATTTTGTGTTATGTATATTTTGTGTAATTATATATGTAAAGCCTTAGGCAATTCTTGGTAATTACAAATATATTACTGTGTCTAGTGTACAATCAAATCAAAAATTTATTTATATTAATTTTCAGCATTTTGTTACTATTCATAAAAAGAAGTAATAATTTAATATATGCATTTTTATAGACATTCTTGATAGTGGCTTAAGTACAGTTCTGTTTAATGATATTAGAAAATTTCTTAATTCTGCCTACAATATAACATGGATTTTGCAGCCTAATGCATTTTTAATAACACATCAGTGCATCCGTCCATGCCCCATTCCTTTATGCATTAAAGGAGAAGCCAATCATCATATTCCATTAAGTATTTATCAATGGAGTGAATGTAATTTCCTTAAAGCATTACTTATTTACCCTAATATTGTTAAAATCATTCCACATCTATATATGTTTATGTATATATATAATCAGTGCCATATGTACAATCATTTTATATATATATAATCATTTTGTACAGTTCAGCTTGTTGATAATAAAACCCATTCATGAAAATGACATAATTCCAAAAGATATTTTAAGATTCTGTATTTTTGAGATAAATTATTAAGCTTGATATCTTTGTAAGTTTAATACATTCTGAAGTTTGAATTATCGAAATTTTTAGATACTAATTTCTTCTATTTCAATATTATGGAGATTGATTTTTATTCTTTTAATTTTTTTTTTTTTTTTTTTACGGCAGCACCTGTCAAATCAGAGCTGCAGCTGCAGGCCTACACCACAACTATGGCAACACCACATCCAAGCCATATCTGAGATCTTTACTGTGACTTGGAGCAATGCCGGATCTTTAACCCACTGAGAGAGGCCAGGGGTCTAACCTGGATCCTCAGAGAGACAACTTCAGGTCCTTAACCCTCTGCCACAATGGAAGCTCCTGGTTGTTATTCTTACAAGTTTAACATGAGTTTCCATTACTGAGGTAGCTTAATACATAGAAAAGTGTCCTTTATATTTGATTAGTGACACAAGATCATAAGTAGTTAAAATATGAAGGGAATGAAAAACATAATCCAGTTACCTTATGTCCAATTGAATTGGATAAGAGAGAAAGTTGATAAAATTACCACAGAAAATTGCTATTTTCCCATAAATGGCAGCCCTTATTTCTTGCATGGATGGTGTATCTGTAGAAAGATTCTGGAAGGCTACATAAAGAATACCATTTTTATGAGAGGGTGCAGTGACTGTCTTTATCCAAGGTCAAACTTCCCTGAAATTCCAAAGTTCATAAATTTCAAGATTCATTTACTCCTGACAATATGCCTCCTCTTAGTTCAAAGGAAAAAATACATATACATTTAAAAGCTAAAGAATAAAATTCAATAGAGTATTTAACTTTATATAGCTCTTTAAAATGAAAAATTTTTATGACTTGAGTGTGAGGTAGTAAAAAAGAGTCATAAATTAATTTTTCTTCACCATGGATTTGGAGCTTTAAATGAAAGTTGAAAGTGGCAGTAAAATGTTCTATTGGTTTCATTCCTTCCAAAGGAAAAAAATGTTAGTGATAATGTATGAATCCAACTTTGGACTTTGTTTGGCTGATTGGGGAGGAGATAATATGTGGACATTTAGACAGTGTTTATAAGATAGCAGTAAGTCTTTTGAAAGAAATATAATTCAGGAAATCCATAACTTTTCTTATTTTTATTAAAATTATAAATTTGGTTAATGTTTTCACTGGATTGGTAGCTGTATATGTTGTTTTGTATATGCTGATTGATTTTTACCTAAATATTACATTATGAAAGATCCCACCTGCATATTTTAGGAAGGAGTAAGTTGATTACAAGTGGTCTTCTGAGAATATCTGTGAAAAAAGCTCAACTTTTCCTTCATGGAATTAAGTATAACAGTATAAATAACTTTATCCCTATATATACTTGATAAAATTTACCAAATATATTATTTTGACATTAATTCCAGTCACATGATTTGATCTCATGTAAATTTAAGAAATGTAGTTTCTTCTTTCCTTTCTCCTTCTTTTTAATATATCTCTCTAATTACCTTAGGCTAACACTTCTTCCTTAAAAAAAAAAAAAAAACCCACAAAATCATGAGATGGTCAGTATAGATAAAATGATCAATCTCATAAAATTTTGAGTATCTTATGACACTAAAATTTCACTTCAAAAAAAAATCAGAATAAGAACACAATTATGTAGGAAGATAAAATCTTATTTCAAAGTTATTTATTATTATGTTTTTATTTTTAATCTAGGGAGCTGTCAACAATCAATAAGGAATCAAGCAAACAAATTGTTGTATATCCACAGAATGGAATTCAATAGCCTTGCAATGATTAAAAATATCATAAAAGAATGTCAACCTACATGGAAAGATTTTAAAAATATTGTAAACAGATAATAATTCAAATTATTACATGCAACAGAGATGCCCTTCAGTAGGTGAATAGATGAACAAACATGAAGGCAATGGAATACTGCTCATAAATAAAGGGAAATATTAACTCCTACAACAAGAAGAATGAATCTTAAATATACTTTGATGAGTGAAAGATGCCAGAACCGAAAGGTTGTGGATTGTATGGTTCCATTTTTATGACTTGGAAAAGGCAAGTCCTGATACAAGGCAGGAAATAATGCTTGTTGCAGTGATGCTTATTCTCATGTGTTCTTCCCTCAGGTCATACAAAGAAGACACCCAGTCACAATTCTAGAAGCCTTGTAGCCATATGAAGAAGACCTTTCCCCTCTTGGAAGCAAATGCTGCTTCGTCTAGGTCTCCTTTGAACCCCGACTACTCACAGATGTAAAACAGAATAAATGTTCAGGTGACTTTGACAAGACATGCATGACATTAAGATTGGTGGCTGTTTGTTATAGAGTATTATGTGGTGATATCACAATGGTAAACTTTGACTACATAGGAAATAAGGTTAAACATCAAAACAAATTATAAAAATTAAGAGATAAGAATTTATTTGTGGCAAATATAATCTAGGATGGAGTTTTATCTGTAACATATGAAGAGTGCCTATTATGTAATATAATCTTTAACATGGAAAAAGAACATGAACAGTTCATAAAGAGACACAAAAATATGAATATATTGCAGTACTTTTAGCTCTTCAAAGGTAAATTCAGACAATAAGGAGAAACTATTTCCCACATGTAATGACTTTTATTCTATTTGTAGGAGGAAGCTGTTAGTAATAAAAATCTGTACAATGGTTTCTAATAATGCTTGATGATATGGATCAGACTTTAGATCCCATAATTACTTTTCAAGCAATATACCTGAGGTACATGTTCATCTTTAAAAATCCATTTGTAGAGTTCTCTTGTGGTGCAGGGATTTGGGGATCTGACATTGTCACTACGGCAACTCGGGTTCAATCCCTGGCCCAGAACTTCCACATGACACGGCCATGGCCAAAAAAAAAAAAAAAAAATGTTTGTACATACAGTACAGATAGACTAAATTGGTACAAACTTATATAAAATTGGTATAAATATACATATTTTTACATAAGTAAAAACAATATAAGTAGATGTTCAATATAACTTTCTTATAACAATGATAAAATCCTATATTTTGAAACAAGGTGACTGGTTATTAAAAGATGCTACATCTATATTTCAATTAAATAATTAGTTAAAATTTTATATATAAATATTATGAAATATGTATACATGTGAAGTTTTAAGATTATATAAATTTAGTTGGAAAAGGCAGGTTACAAATATACAAATGTATATATTAAAACACTGACACATAATATATGGTACATATATTTTTAATGACATTTTGAAAATGTCAACTACTTTTAAATGACATCTATACACAGAAATTAAAAAAAAAAAGACTAGAATGGATTGTGTCAGAATGTAAGACATTTTTAGTCTTTGGTTACCAAACTTTGTGTTATATGCTCTTAAAAATTATTGAGGATTCCTGGAAAGCTATTATTTATGTTATACATAACTGCTTATATTTATTTTATTATAAGGTTAGACTGATAACTTTAAAAACAATGACATGCAGAGCAATGACATCCATGTAATGCAGCCTCTGCAACAGAGCTCTCATGAAAAAATTAGCATGAACAAGGCAAACACAGGTTTAGCAGTATTATGAAGACAGTTTCAATCTGACCCCAAAAAGGATCTTAGGAATCCCCAGGCATTCTTGAACCACACTTTGTGTATTGTTGTTTTAAATGGTATCATTATTAGTGTGAATTTAGTTTTTTTATTTCTGCATTTTTTCATTTTAAGAGTAATTTTACATTTTACTCATGTGTGAATAATCAGAAAAAAATGAAACATAAAAAAATTCACCAGAAAATCATTTCCAGTCTGATCTTTCTCATGTTCTGCATATGACATGAGAATATTTTTTTCCTTAATTTCTCCTCCCTTTTGTCTGTCCTTTCTTTCCCTGCCCTTTGACCTTCCAACCATTTCTTTGTTTCTTTCCTTTCATATTTTAAAATACAAATCAAACTATTTACCCCACATATGTTTGTCACTGGATATTTAAAAGAAAGTAATCAATGGTCTGTTGTAGACACTCATAATTTAATGAAAAAAAAAATCTAAGTCCTATGATTGTTTTGCATTCAACTTCCATACTAGATAACCCAGATTTAGATTTTTTTTTTTCCCGTACATTCTCTAGATTGTCCAGTGCCTCATCTTTCCAAATGTTTTCTCAGTTTTTAATGTCCAGCTCAGGCCCTCTACCATGAGGAATTGTCTAAGATTTTTAGCACACAAAGCTTTGTCCTTCCTCCACAACTCAAGGTGAGATCTTCAGTTATTGCATTTGTATTTCTCGTTTCTTCCCAGATACATTTAAAGGAATTTGAAGCAGCAAATATATATATTGATTGCTAACTATGTTCCCCAGAGTATTATGTATCTTCCTCAGTATTTATTTGATGCTCTGAAGAACTGTTGGCTTATCAATGGCTTTTTTTTTTTTTTTTTTTTTTTTTTTTGTCTTTTTGCTATTTCTTGGGCCGCTCCCGTGGCATATGGAGGTTCCCAGGCTAGGGGTCTCAATGACTTTTGATTCTGAAAATTTAGGGGAAAGAAAAAGACTGTCAAATATTGAGATAAATGATACCATTAGACACTCATATTCACTAGAAGGAAGTAAAAATTTTATTGTCTTTAAAATGGTAATGACAAAGTGTCTTGAATAAAATTATTATTAAGATATAAAGTGCAAATTGGTATTAGTGTAGATGAAATCTCAAAGGTTATGCAAATATGATTTTTCACTAAGAGGTATGTTTATAAATGGTAATGTGTAAGAAAGTTTATAGAGAATTTTAGAAATTGAACTTAGAAATGTCTTTAGAAGTTACTTTTTCTTGGTATTGTCCTTGTGGTACAGTGGAAATGAATCTGACTAGGAACCATGTGGTTGCGGATTCGATCCCTGGCCTTGCTTAGTGGGTTAAGGATCCGGGATTGCCATGAGCTGTGGTGTAGGTCACAGATGTGGGTTGTGAGATGTTGTGTAGGTCACAGAGGTGGCTTGGATCCCACATTGCTGTGGCTGTGGCATAAGCTGGCAGGGCTGGCAGCTGTAGCTCTAATTGGACCTCTAGCCTTGGAACCTCCAGGTGCCACAGGTGCAGCCCTAAAAAGATAAAAAAGACAAAAGAAAAGTTACCTTTTCTTCTCCATCAAGTGCACATCATTATTTTTTTAAAACAAAATATTTTAGCATTTACTTATAATAGTGAGTTTCACCCACTGATATCTTTCAGAAATACATTATTAATATATTTTCACAGACCAGTCAACAGATCAATGTTACCATAAGGACCAGAATAAATTCGTATATAAACAATTTATAACACTGTCATTTTCTTATTAGAACCATGTATTTTACTTGCATAATTTTAAAATTATAGTGAACCACTAAATGTAAGAATAGTAAGACCCATATGATTTGGGAGTATTATTACTGTTGAAATTGTATTGCATTTTTTTCATATTTAGCTGTATATCTCTATGTCTACCTGTTCTATCAATATATAACTATACAAAAATGTACATATATGTATATATGCATATATAGAGTTCTTGATATAATTTTAATATTTTTACATAGTGTCTGCAACATAACATGAAAAACTTGTTACAATTTAACAAATAAAATTATATGATAATTTGTTTTGTTTAAATTCTACTTGGGCCTTTCCAACATTTTATTTGGTCATTAGTAATTTTTCTTTTGATAATTTGTGACTTTTTTGGCCATGCTTTTGCCATTTGATTGCATAGGACATTTAATGTAGTTTTTACTGACTGATATGGACTATATTTTGTACCAACAACAGAGGTCATGAGTTTGAATTGACAAATAGCTCACATCTAAAATATGTTCTTCTATATCTGTACAAAATCTCTGTGAAATACAAACCCAGGAGCAGTATCACTGAATTAAAATATGTATATTTGCTTAATTTGATTAAGTGGTACCAAATGCATTCATATTTGTAAGATTTCTTTAGTGTATATATTTGTATGTGGATGGAAGTAAAAATGTAGGTAAGTGTGAAATCCTTGTGAGTTTCAACATTAGTTCCTGATGAAATTTTTCCTTTTTTTGTGTTCTGACTTATTTAACATAAAATAAAAGAAGCCTCAGGTAAATCCATCTGCTCTAAATTTAAGAAGATAATTGATTATTTTTACAAAAATCTTTAGACTCTTAGAGGTATTTTCATTAGTTTTTATGAGTTTTAATTAACTAAATATTTCCAATGTCTGTGTTTAAGAATTATTTTCTTTTTTATTTCCAACGTTGTTTATTTTGTTATTGTATTCCTGTTTTCATTTTGATAACTTTCTTTTGCCTTCTTGTCTTATTTAATATAGTTTATTAACAACTTGGGACATAGTTAAGCTAATTTATTTCCATAATTTCTTGTTAAAGACCATTATTTTACATGAAAGACCATCATTTATTATATATACTTATAAGATTAAAAAGTTCAATCATATTTTATTTTATGTATATTAATTGCATGAATTGGCTTTTTTGTTATATTAATTTCTTCTGTCAGAAAAATGTTAAATTATTCAACATAATTATGTACAGGTTTACCCAGAAGAGTCCTGATTCATTGCTGTTTTCTCTGGTATAATTATAAATAATGATACTTTCATCCTCAGAATATCAATTTATATTACAAATTATGTGTTCTTCTTACCAAAATAATTTCTATTGATCTATTCTGTTTAAGATTTGCTTTATATATTAAGGTGCTAATTATGAAAAATTATAATAAAAATAAAACTAGCTAAATTTTATTTGAGAATTATGTTCTAGACATTCTTCTATACACTGTCCATGCATGAAATCATTTCATACTCAAGCTACCCTGTGAGAGGGCATTAGCTTCATTATACAGATAACAAAAGTGAGGCATTCAGAGAATTCAGTGTTTTATTAGGTTTACTTAGTCTAACAAAAATTAAAATTAGTAGAGTTCCTATTGTGGCTCACTGGGTTAAGAACCCAGCTATTATCCATGAGGATGTGGGTTAGATCCCTGGCCTTGCCCAGTGGGTTAGAGGATCCAGCATTGCCAGGAGCGTGGTGTAGACTGCAGATGCAGGGTGAATCTGGCTATGGTTTGGGCCAGCAGCTACAGCTCCCATTGGACCCCTAGCCTGGGATCTCGCATATGCTGCAGGTACAGCCCTAAAAAGAAAAAAATTAACAATAATTAGCATGTTTTCTTATTTAATTATATGTTTTATAATCATTATGTGGTTAATTTTATCTCAATTGGAGGGATTTTTGCTTTATAATGGATTAGATTGTCATTGAAATAAATGTTTAGAAATATGTTTATTTTGTTCCACAAAAGAGCAGGATAGGAACCTCCAAGCCTCCCCCTCCCCCCGCAAAGAGACATCCAACAATAAAAAATGGGCTAAATTAACCTTGGGGGAATTCTGGATGGAAGGCATACGCCACCAAGTGAGCACTCTAGTTAAGAAAGAGCCACATCCTTAAGGTATGAGATTTTGTCCCCTTTTCACTTGTGCTTGTCCCACACCCTCTCCAGCTCAAGCTGGTCTTTGTTTCCAGCAGGGACAGCCCAGTTCCAGGTTCTCTCCATGGAAGTGAAGGGACAGAGATGTGTTTGTAACATCCTAACCAGACTAAACGCCACCCGAGAATTAATCACTATTTCCCCTAACTTAGATCTCAGACAAGAAAAGCATGGGAGCCTCCTGGAAAAGCTACAGGAAGACCATACCACAGATACCTGAAGCCAGAGACAACAGGTGAGACAAGCAGTAGACCATCTAAGGCACAAGGCAGCTAGAGTGAGACTCCATGTGGAAAGGAGAATGAAAACATCCACCCTCAGACCCAGGAAAGACACACAGTCAGGTAAGATGCAAGAAGAGCTTATTATTAACTATACTCACCTTACTGTATGTAAATCCTCAGAACTTATTTCTCTTATAACTGGAAGTTTGTTCTTTTTGACACACATCTCCCTAATCTCCCTACCCCCATCCCTAGCCCTAGTAGCCACTATTCTACTCTGATTGTATGAATTTTACTTTTTCATATTCTAAATATCAACGTATTATATGGTTTTTGTCTTTCTCTGTCTGACTTATTCCACTTAACATTATACCTCAAATTGTGTCCATGTTGTTGCAAATGGCAGGATTTCCTTCTTTCTTGTGGCTGGGTTTTATTCTACTGTTTATGCATACCACATCTTTTTTATCTATTTGCCCATCAGCAGACTCTTAGGTTGTTTGCATATTTTGGCTATTGTGAATGATGCTGTAATGAACATGGGGTGTAGATACCTCTTTAAGATTAAAATTTTCTACATACTGTTTTCCATGGTGGCTGCACCAATTTACATTCCCACTAAAAAGTGGACAAAGGGTTCTTTTTTCTCTGCATCTTCAGTAACACTTCTTATCCCTTATATGTTTGATGTTAGCCATTCCAAGAGGTGTTTCTCATTGCGATTTTGATTTGTACTTCTCTGAAGATTACGTAGGTTGAACATCATTTCATGTACTTCTTGGCCATTTCCATGGCTTCTTTGGAAAAAAGGTCTATTCAGATCCTCTTTCCATTTTAAATTGAATTGTTTTGTTTTGCTGTTGGGTTGTGTGAGGTTTTTTTTTTTAATATATATTTTGAATATTAACCCCTTGTCAGGTTGTATGATTTACAGATATTTTCTCCCTTTCAATAAATAGAGTGCCTTTCATTTCATTGATTGTTTCTTTTGCTTTACAGAAGCTTTTTAGTTTGATGTCAGATTCAATGAGTTCATGCATCACATTGACACAAATAAGAAGAAACTATATAATCTAAAATCAAATTGAAAATTAAGCAAAATTCTTTAAAGTTTTTTTGTTACTCTTTTTTTTTCGGACCATATGTTTGTACATTGTACACCATTATATATCTTGCAAACACAAAAATCCTAAATTTGTAATTTTTAATCTTTTTCCCTGAAAAACTTTAAAAACTTATATTTCCCATACAAGCTTTATCATCTAAATTAGTTTTTAAAATCTTAACAGAAAAAATGATTAATTTTATTTGATTAGTTTTATTTAATTACATGTGCTCTATAAACTCAAAATTCAAGAAGATTAGACATTTAAAGATGTCAGTTAAAATAAATTATAAAATATATAGTTATGTAATTTAAAAAAACTGACATGCACTTCTTTTCTTGAGGTTACTTAGAAAATATATATCTGCATATTACTGAATAACAACGTATTCAATTATTCCATATTAAACACTGTGAGAAATAAAATGTTTACTACAATGTTCCTGATCTCAAGTAGAGCACTGCAAAGTTTGTCATATAATATTAAAATTATTGAAGAAAAAGCAAAAAATAATTTCTTACAAAGTTTGCCAATATGACATATATTCTTTCATGGACCCCCACTATAGGTAATAGTTAAGAGGAGGAGACCGATTTTCCATCAAATTATAACAATTATATGATAAAAATATAGTAATTAATATTTACTTAATACTTTCTCTCATCTAAACACTAGCTCTTTGCCTTTTCATAACACTTTATACCTTTATCGAGTCCATGTTTCCTAGATATTCAAGCTCTGAGTGCTTGAATAAGTTACCTACATTCTTTCAGCTCTTTGAACACAGCTGTCTCCATGGTCCAAGCCCTCTCCATTGTACCATTATAATTTGATTACCTATGTAAGGACATTAAAAAGCACAAAATATTAGCAGAAAATAAAGTAAGGGTGAAGTACACATATGAACACACACACACATAAGTACATACTGACTTTGAAGTAGTTTTCCATTATAAAACTATAAAATAATACTAGCAGAAGAAAGAATCGAGGGAGTAGTATGGTCACAAAAACTTCTGTTTACACATGTTCTGCCCATCTGTGGTCTGTGAAAATATAAAATTTCTCAAGTTCAGCAATACAATTTTATTGTAATCTAAAGAAACTGCTTTCCCAGATTGCTCTTTCAGATATCTTATTGTCTTAAGATTTGTAATATAGGCAGAGACTGTAAAACTCTATTTACTTTGAAAAGTAAAATATTTCAATCCAGCCATGCACATAACTCTGGCTTAAACTTCAACCTAAGTCATCTCAGTGGGAATTGGCAGACAAAACAATGTTAATATTCTTAGCTGTTACCCTATTGTGGCTGCTTTCTCTTTCTTGTAGAACTCATCCATCTCATTGCATTGAAATGCGTTTATGACTTCTGTAGTGCAGGTTTCGATTAAGATAGTTTTCATTGGTATAGTTAAAAAACAATAAGCAAATGGTATTTATTAATATTCAGATACTGAAGAATAGTGAGATTCCAGTATAAAGGACTAGAAAAAAAAAAAAAAAACAATGACTGCAGCAGAAAGTGATACAAAATCTCACTGCTCCTTTCTATTTTGCTGCAAAAATATACTACACATCCCTGAATGACAGTGGCATTGCTATGATGTTAGTACTTTCATACTGTGGAGTTCAAGGACCTAAATGATTGTGCTAAAGACAATTACATGCAAAAATTTCAAGAATTTTCTTTTAAATGTTCTGGAAATAATTGATTTACATTTCAAGAAAATGTGTATATACTAAGAGTGATGATTTTATAACCAAAGTGTACTTTAACTTATATAGTAAAACTTCCCAAAAGAACATACCAAAAACTTTTTTTGTACTTCTGCTAATAATTATTTAGGAAGCTTTTCAGTAGCAATTATTGTTTGACCAAAGATCATCCTGCTAACCATATGACTATCACAAAAATCTACTCAAAGCACATTCTTTCTTTTAGAAATTGGAAACTTAATATAGATGCTAATGTCAATAAATACCCTAAAGGGAATTTAAACAGTAAAACTAAACATTAAATTACTACACAGAAATCTTGGTGGAGATAGCTTTAAATGCAGAATTTGAGAATGGACCAAGAAAATGACATGATGGAATATAGGAAATATAGGAGCAATAATGAATTTACTATACTATTATGTGTCTAAGAAACATCTTAATGAACATGCTTACAATAGATTCTTAAATAAGTTGTTACATATGTATATTACAATTTCAGATATGTGAATTTATGAAATAAAGATTAGCATGCAAAATTTCAAAATATAAATTGCTTAAACCCATATGGTATGGGCATGCATGATTGTTCTTTATTCTTATATCTGCAAATTTTCCAAATATTATCATTGGCAATTATTTTACTTTACAAAAATGTTAAGATTTATACAATAGAGATGAATTCTATTTTCAGTATTTACTATGTAAATTTTGAATCATCCTAATAGAAAACTAAAGGAAAACAGTGTCTCACAAAAAATAGAATTCTTGTATTTCTGTGATTTCTTTCAGTTATGGTGTATTTCTACATTGTGTATAACTACTGGAAATTCTTCATTCTTCTTTTTACTTATCACTTGATATCAAGTATATATATGTGTGTGTATATATATATGTACACATACATGTGTATGTTTTCTAAACATATGGTCAAATGTGAATAATGAAAAATCAAATATTTTTTACACTCATTCTTGAGAAACATTTGTATTCTCTATTTTTAAAGACAATGAATTATAAAACTAATTTCAATATTGTCATGGAAACTTGGAAAAAAAAGGTAACTTGAAGTCAGAATATTTACACTGTTGGGAAACACGAATTATTTTCTCATTTCTTTAATATTAATAATGTCCCTGATTACATTAGAATTTTGTTCTGGGCTGTCTCCTAAAACCTAAATCAGTATGATTAACAGGCCAAGGTGGCTCTGTCTTTCCTTTGATTTTATATTGATATATATACAGAGAGAGCGATAAGAATCACTAGCTGTATAGCAGAAATTGACAGAACATTGTAAATCAACTATAATTAAATGTTTTTAAAAAAGGAATGACTAGCTAAGGACCGATTAATATTTAAAGATCACCGGTGGCGTGTCCAAAAAATGGTAATGTGATATTTAAATATATCATTCAGTAATGATTACACAAGAAGTTTTAAAAAAGGGAAAAGTAAACACTGGACGTCTGAGATTAATAGAGTGTGAGATGACAAGTAAACTAAAAGACCTTCAGGGACCAGGCTGGTGATACTGAAGTCAATGTTTTAATCCAGATGAACTTCCTTTATTCACTGAAGGATAAAATAGTAACCTATAATTGTGTGAGATAAATGGTAAGATTTTGTTTAATTCTATATGAATGAACCTTTGTGAATCACTTGTTTCTCAAGAAAAACTGGCTTTTCCTTGAAGGTATGTTGTGAGCTTGTATGTTATCCTCAAAGACCATTGATGGTTAAATAACATGTAAATCTAGAAATCAAGTTTAGAGGAATTGTGTTTTAATTCACAAGACTTCTGATGGTATATCCAAACTGTAAAATTTCCATTTGCTGGCATAGGAGTACATTAGCGTACATGTACACATGGCATGTACAGAGACTTGGAATTTATTGTGTGCATCATTTTATAAGCAACAATAGTGTTAATTAAATGTCAACTAAGATTTAGAGAGATACAAATCATCTTAGAAGGACAAAAATCCTAAATATTTGCTATCATGCGTTTAAGGACTATTTCTTCTGTTAGTATACTAACATTTTTACCAAACAAAAGAAGAGGATCTTATATTGGCTTCTATTTTTATTTGTATTTGTAAAATAAAAGCTTAAATCTGTAATATTGTAAATACCTTCAGGTTGTTTTCAAGCAAGAACTTTTCAAAGCTGGAGATGCCCCTTTACATTGTATTCATTTCACACCAAGTCAATTTGATATCTCTCATTATTTAAGGTTAAGAGAACTTGAAAAGAGGAGATTGGAATTCAAATGTATGAGCCTGACTTCAGTCATATATTTACATACAGTACCTATTTTAATTCAACCAAATTTTTCTTTATTAGGTAACATGCAAAATAATGTTTCCCAGATTTTTCTCCCCACATATTTATTTACAGTTTTATTTTTTAAACCACATCAGGCTTTGCTCATAAGAGTGACTCATTGAGTATGATAGAAAAGATCTGAGTTGTTGAATATGCAAGATAAGAAAATACAACCACTACATATTTGTCATCTAACCAAATGTAGAGGATAAACCGATTTATTTTATCTATTTTTTTCAGAGGACAAACCGAGATAAAATTGCATTTTCTTTTTTTTCTTTTATTGCCTACAGATTTAAATCACTTCTACTGCTTCATGTCGAAGTCATTTTCTCAAAAACAATATATGAGAAAAAAAAGATAACTGGAAACTATTTTAAAAATCCAGTAGCAAACTCCATGTCAAGTGAAATGGCAAATAAGGTGCCTCAAAATATGATATAAAGGACACACCTAAAATAGTTTACATATTTAAACAAGTATCTTTTAATATTGTATGTATCAAGAAAACTATAGTCAATTTAGTAAAATCATGACTCCTGAGATTTAGTAAAACACTGGAATCAATACTACCCTCAAACCAAAGATTGAATATTGGAGCTTTAATATTAACACCCTCCCAAAGCATAAAGCATAGAAGATAAAGCCTAAGGATTATTCATGATCACTAATTTAATAGTGTATCTTTGCCAGTTATCTGGCACTAAAGTAGCATTTTCAGTAAGAAGAAACTAGAAATAAACCTGAGTGCAAATAAAGAATATGGACTGTCTCCAATTTTTGGTACCAGACAGGAAAAAAGTCACCTGTAAAAATCTGCAATTACAAGCTTGCTCTAACAAAGGTTTTTATTCTAAACTGCACTACCTAAGTAGTATAAAATCTTCAGGTAAGAAAGAATCATCTCCAAAGCAAGCATCAAAAAATTCTGACAATATAATAGTTTTACTTGATATGTGTGCAGTCAAAATTCTCAAAACAAGGCAACTAAACCATGAGGCAAGAGAAAAAAAGAACAATTGTCAGCAAAATCCTATGAGCAAAGACTTTAGATACTAGAGTTATTCATAGAACATGAAATAGTTATGCTTAATATTTTAAATATGTTTTAAACTTTTTATTTTGAAATACATTCAGACTCAGAGGAAATTGCAAACCTAATGAAGAGAGTACCCACGTGCCTGTTCACCCAATGATAATATTTTGACTAAATATAGTGCATTACCAAAAGGAGGAAACTGACATTAGTACAATACTGTTTACTCAGTTACAAACATCGTTTAGATTTCACATCATTCAGATTTTACATGCACTCACTCAGTGTTGATGTTTACCTCTATAAAATGTAATCACATAGGTAAATATGTGTAGCCACCACCACAATCAGGGCTCAGTGATTCTCTCTCCCCAGGGAAGTTTCTTCATGCTGCCCCTTGATATGTACACCCTCCCTCAACTCTAACCCCGGGGCGCCCACTGATCTATTCTTAAGCACTATAGTTTTGTCATTCTGAGACAGTTACATAAATGGAATCATGGATACATAAATTTTTTTTTTCAATGGCCTCACCCACAGCATATGGAAGTTTCCGGGCCAGGAACTGAATCCAAGCTGCAACTGAGATAATGCCTGATCCTTTAACCCACTGCACCAGGCCAGGGATCAAACCTGGACCTCCGCACTGACCTAAGCCACTGCAGTTGGCTTCTTAACCCACTGCACCACAATGGGAACTCCCATAACCTTTTGAGATTAGCTTTTTTTCAATCACTATAATGCTGTGAAGTTGCCTGTAAATTGAGTGCATTAGTCATGTATTCCTTTTTAAAGTTGTGTGTCCTTCCTGGTGTGAATGACCTGCAGATTCTTTATCCATTAATCCACTGAAGGACATCAAAGTTGTGTTTACTTTTTAGCTTCTAAAGTTAAAACTGCTCTGAACATATGTGTATAGATTTCTGTGTAAATATATGTTTCCACTTCTCTAAAGTAAATACTCAAGGGTCTGATTTTTGATTCTTATTGTAAGTATGCATTTTTTTCATCAAACTCCAACTATTTTGCAGAATTGTCATATCATTTACATTCACAAAAACAATGTATAAAAGATTCTATTGCCCCCATCCTTACTAGCACTTAATATTGTCAGTATTATTACTGCTGCTCTAAACGGTAAGCATGACATCTAATCATAACTTAAAGTCTTATATCCTTAATGAGATGTATGAAATTATAGAGAAGGCATGTAAAATAAATTTTAAAATAAAGTACATATATATCATAACAACATTATAACATGTTCTTCGGGTTCATTGAAGCAAATATTGCAATTCATGTGAATAACATACCGAGATACCCTTTCCAGTTCTTAGTAACTATCTGAACCTCCCTCTTTGAAACTTTTCACATAACATCTTACTCATTCACACAAAAGTAGCTGATGTATCTGTATTGTTATTGGTAAAATACAGAAAGTCTTTTTTTTTTTTTTTTTTTTTTGTTTGTTTTTTAGGACCATACCTGCAGCATGTGGAAATTCCCAGGCTAGAGTTTGAATCGGAGCTATAGCCACAGGCCTACACAGCCACAGCAACATAGGAACTGAGGTATGTCTGTGACCTATACCACAGCTCACAGTAACACTGGATCCTTAACCCACTAGGTGAGGCCTGGGTTCGAACCTGTGTCCTCATGGATACTAGTTGGGTTTGTTACCACAGAGCCACAATGGGAACTCCCCAGAAATTCTTTGAATGTTTCTGATATTTTACAGCTATGCCTAAAGGAAAAATTTCTTTTTTTTTTTTTTTTTTTTTGTCTTTTGTCTTTTTGTTGTTGTTGTTGTTGTTGTTATTGTTGCTATAGGAAAAATTTCTTAATTCACATATTTTAAGTATTTTAAATAATTCTTCTTTTATATACTCAAATTTAGGGTTAGATACTGTATTTTAGCCATATATTTTGGGGAAAAAAAACTCATATATTCATATTTTTACTATTCAATTATTCATATTTTTACTATTTAACACCTTGATTATTTCAACTTCCTAGTCTCTAGAAATACAAATAAAACTAATTTGATTCTTTAGGAAAATGTGTATTTGTACTACATTAATTATAATTATAATTAAATTACTGCAATTTTTAGGCTACATTATCACCTATACACCTTCATGGGAAAAGTGATTTGAATGCCTTTATATAATAAAGGTTTATATAGATCCTATCATATAGGATAAAACATGGATCATGAAACATTTCAAGATAAATAGAAATCTTAAAACTAATATATTTTCAAAAGAAATGGCAAAGGCAGTGAGCTCAAATTAAAATTGAAGAAAATTATAGTCTATTCATCTGCAATGATCTAAAGAAACACATGCCTAAAAATGGCAGATTCTTGGTATATTACTACTCATTTTATTTTATCCCTTCAGAGAAAATTAACTGCTCTGAATGAACACGGAGAAAAACCAAAAGCACAATATGTATTGCTTTGTACCCTAGCAGTTTTATTCTTAATTTTCCAAAATATTTCTCCTATCAATACTTTGATTGTCCCAGAGAATATTAAGCTACAGCCCCATCCAGGGCTTTTCAAAAGAAAATAAATAAATAAATAAATGAAATAAAGACTCACAAACCAACACCAGGGAAATTGCACTACCAAATGGGAAGAACAGGGGTTGTGTTTATTTGTTTCTCTCTCCTATTCTAGAGGAGACAAGTGGTTTGTTTCTGTCCCCAGAGAAAGTGCTTGGTATGAGATTTGAAATGTCAAGTATAATTAAGACAAAGTGTTCTTTTTAGCCCAACAAAAGAAATATATCTTTCAAAGTAACTGTCTCTTGAAGTTAGAGAACACAAGCAGCGGATCTCAGTTGAAACAGCTCACTGTGGTAAATCACTTGTCAGCTTCAGCGTGTCTCCAAGTCGGCACATTGTCCAGCTGGGTGCCCCATCACTGCCCAGCATGGCTGGTCCGACCCATGGTATGAGCACAGCACATTTATGAATTTCTGACAATTCCAACCAAGAGAACCCAGATGCCAACTTCCATAAAATGGAAACAAGATGAATTTGTTTGTGACAGAATCAACTCAAGTTAAAATAGTACATTCAAGAGTAGTTGCAATGATACATGTAAGAAAAAAAGGTAGACTTAAATGCAGTTTAGCATCTCACTGAAATGTCTCATTTAGCTGCCATGTTACAAACTGTATTTTAGATGTGGGAGAGTTCATCTCTTCAGAGAACAGGCATGCAGCACATGTATATAGAAAGTGTACAATTCTTTGTTTTTTCATGGATGGCTTCTCAAAACAGCATGTATATTAATGTAACACAAAAAGATGTGTAAACCTTAGTGTAGGAGATATTTTTCAGTGAATACACTTATATGCAATGCATGCTAGATAGAAACAGATTATCAAAAGTGTTTTAAAAAATTCATTAAATTTTCCTATGCATTTTTTTTTCCAAAGAGGAACCAAACCAGGGTTTTTTTTTTTTTTTAGGGAATGAATAATTTTCATTTTCATTTTTTTTTCTTGTAAGCAATTAAGGAGAAGCTCCAACATGGGGTAGACAGACCGTGCTCTTAGATTCAGGTATGCCTGATTCTCCAGACAGATATGCCACTAAAAGACTCTATTACCTCATCAGTGGCAAGTTACCTCATCATCATAATTATGACTCTATCAGATTCTGGGGGATTTAGGATTAAAAAACAGTTTTCACTCAATATAGATCCTGTCTACTTCTGTCAAATGAGTGTTCTTGAAATTCCACACCTGGAATATATTTTTTGAAACTTTCAAGGTCATTTTTTTTTTTCAGGAATGTATAGAGCTGGCCTAATTGCAGCATCCTTTTGCAGTTTTGAGAACTCCATGTCTTTTCTCATATGAGTGCTTCTGTCCTATATGTCATTCTCCAATTTTCTGCTCTCAGGTTTAATCTGTTCTTCAGGACGTCAGTCAGTGTTGACCTCATAAGAAGCGTATTCTCTAAAACTTGAAAATGTGTGAATAATTCCTTTATCTTTGTTTTTAAGACATACTGCTCTTATATTCTAGTCCTATCCCACTGAATATGGCAGGTTAAATACAAACCTATATTCTGAGTTGATGGTCAGTTTTTGAGGGCAGAAAATATATCATATTAATTTTTAAATCACTATTTCCAGATAACAACTAGGAATTAATAAAATATGTGACATAATTATAATTCAGTTTAAATGGCATGCTCACCATTGTAATAAGTCCATATTAACATAAGTATGAAAGTTGGAAAAGATCATCCATATCGCCTTTATGACCCTGTTTATATGTCTTTAAGACTCATGTCCTCACATCTCTTGGGCAAACAGTGTGAGTAGAACAGGATAGATGCTAAGTGTAGAAATAATGCCAGGAATGCTGATGATTTGGAAGAACTACATATTACCAAAAATGCAATATTGTCTAAATTTGATCCCCTTCTTGACAGAGCAGTACATGAAAAGACTTCTTTTTAGATGCCCCAAAAAAGTTACCAGCCTTCTTCAAATAATTTTGAACACTTTAGACCACTGGAAGGCATGAAAATAAGTCCAAAGAGCAGTGAAGAAAGAGGGAATTCTCCATTTTCTACCAGAGAAACCAAGTCTCAAAGAGGTCTCATATCCCTTCCTCACCCATCATGGATTGTTCTCAAGCTTGAATCTGTACACATGGTGTAGGATGACTTCTAACTAAATGATGGGTAGTACACATTCTAACTGACCCATCCATTAATCATTTGTTGGGCCATATATAGGCCAAAGCGGATGTTATTTGTTATGTTTTGCCTTCTTTCATCTTCATAGCAATGTTACAGAATGTGCTTGCAGATGATAAAATTGAGGCTTACAGAATTTAAGCTCAGCATTTAGACTTGATCTCAAATCTATGCAGTTTGAAAGCCTGTTTAAAAACGCTTTACTTCTTTCTTAAAGGAAAACTCTTGACTAATCCATGTTACTGACAGCTGTGCTGAAAATGTGATATTTGCCAGTGTTTTAAAAAATGTCTATCTGCCTTCAAAACATGTTAATAACTATAGATTATTTTAAAAGTGGCTAGGATTTCCAATGGCAGTACCATGTTGCTCAATGCTACAGGGAAGAGAGATTCAACTGAAATGAATAAGGTCAGAATACTTCAAAAATAACACAACTGATGAGCAGTAAAATATGCCCAGTAGAAGTAATGATCTGATCAGGTATGTCTGTCTTGCCTTGCATATGGTCATAATTCTATATGATCATAATTCCATAGATAAGGACCATATGTAGAGTCTGACTCCTATGCAATTTCTATATGCAATTTTGCCTGCCTGACCTTTGGTGATTAGAAAGACTTTTTCTGGCAGGCCTGGTGGAGTAAAGGGGCTCTTCCCACCCCAGACACCCACACAGCCAGGGCTGCAGTGTCTGAAGGGAGTTGGAGTCAGAGACATGGTCCTCCTGGGGGGTGATGCTCTCCTACTTACCTATCTAGCCCTGATGCCTTCATTCCCGCCTCATGAGCTGAGGCCCGGGGCAGAGGTCTTCTTCCGGCTGTCTTGAGACCTCCTTGTAGAGTGGAAGGGAAATCCTTAAAGATGCTTTTCCCCACTGGGCCTCTGGATCCCCTCTGCTTCGCCCCTCCTAGTGTCTCCCTCCCATGCTGTCCTTTGGCCCAGGTTTGAGAAAACTGCCAGAGCCTTTGGTTCAGGGATTCCCTCAGCACTAAGGCTACCCGACCCCTACCCTAATGTGCCTGACCCTCCAGCAGTGCTCCCTTCCATGGGGACAGTATGATGGCACAGACAGTGTGCCCTTCCATAGGGACAATACAGCACCAACATAGCCTCTTGCTTGTCCCATTGCCGTAAGCTGCTAAAGGCTTAACTCTTTCATTGTCGGCTTGATGCTTTAATGAGCTGCTCTGATGCCTGACAGTCCAGCTCTGGTCTCTTCGCTCAGCTGAGCTCCTAACTCCACATGAGGAAAAGTCTGACTTTGTTTTTGATTTCTGACTGCTGACGGCTTTTAAGTATCAGTCCTCTCTCTCTTCTGACTCACATGCGGTCAAGCTGACGAGAAGCTGGAGGTTGGCTTGTTTGGTGCCAGAGAGAGATTCCAAGCCCCCAAACCTCACTCTGTGTGGGACAGCCCTCACCCTGTCCCCACCCCCACCCCCTGTAAAACCACGTGGGACAACCTTCACTCGTCCCCAACCCCCACCCCCATAAAACCATGTGGGACAGACCTCACCCCATCCCCACCCTACCACTGTAAAGTCATGTGGAACAGCCTTCACCCCATCCCCATCTGACACTGTAAAACCCTATGGGACAGCCTTCACCTCATCCCCACCCCACACCTGTAAAACCCTGTGGAACAGCCTTCAGCCCATCCCCACCTGACCCCTCTAAAACCGTTTGGGACAGCCTTCACCCTGTCCCTACCCCCACTCCCATAAAACCATTTCTTTGCTCTTTCAAGCCATTTTAGGCCTCTTTTAGGGAGGTTGCCCGACACTCTCCAGAAAGTCTCATTATATAAGTGATGATATTTTCCATACTCTAGTGTGTGTTGTATGTGATTATCAATCTTACTATCTAAACCCAATTCTGGGTGGGGGTGCTTCCTCCTGTTAAAGAGTGGCTATAACAGACTATACATGGAAGAAACAATGATGACATGGGTTAACATGGCTAGATTCAGTATAGGGATTCAGGGCTTTCTTCCCAGAGAGTTTTGCACCTCAGGTGAGATGTGAAAAATGAAGTGGGATTACCCAGTCAGGAAACCAGACTGTTCTTGGTGGATTAAGTATTTGAAAAAGGACAGAGACAAGAGAGTTCAGGATCCAGAGATATTTGAAACAGGCTCTAAAAGTAAAATGGAAGGCATTGCTGAATTTGTTGAGGATAAAAAGATGAAACCAGAATTAACCTTGGATAACTTGCTGATAATTTGGTTTATGAAATGCTTTGGATAATTTGTTGTAGAATACTTGTGGGTCACAGAATTATTCTCATATGCAACTGAATGAATCTCACACTCTGGAGAGAGAGTGAGCTGGGCTAGAAATTCAGGGTGGTGTATAAAACATCAGTAGTAATTTAAGTCATAAGGAGGAGAGGTGATTCAGAGAGTGAAAACAAAGGGGTCTGAGGAAACTCTATAAAGAACACTAACAATAAATACATTGAAGGGTCAGAATGATTAGATGAAACTAAGTAATTTGATCTCAGGTGAGCTAAAAGATGTTATGAACTGAATTGTGTTCTCATAAAATTTGTGTGTTGAAGCCCTTACTTGCAATGTTGAAACTGACAACACTCAGGACTCTAACCCAGCCAGAAGCCAGACTGGAACATGAACCCACAGTATTTTTTGTAATTAGAAGCACTCACCTTATATCTGGACTTGAAGTTAGGTTCTTTGTGTCAGCACAGGAGGAATTCATATAGAGACAAAGTGATAGACAAGACATAGATTTATTAAGATAGGATGCTTTTGAGTGATAGAAATGGGCAGGCAAGGAGACTCTGACCCAAGGATTAGGTGGGCTTTATTTTTATAATTTGAGGAAAGTGGGAAGGGGGAAAACATTGCCTTCTTTCTCTCTCTTCCAGTAGACATCAGGCTTACATGATTGGCTCCTCCTTGGTATCAGGTAAGGGATTATTTGACCCTATGAAGTCAAAGTAGGACTGTCACTGCACTTATTCAAATCAGCAGAAGAGTAGTAACATCTGCTAAAATATGTTGACTCATCTTAGGTTTCTGTATGATGAAGGTCTCCTACTTTGGAAGGTCATCTTTCCCTTAGATTCCTGTCCTTGGTCCTAAGGATCATTATCTTACAATGCAGGCTGCATTGTATCTTTCACTTAATGACCTGAGGCATATCTCACACTTTTATTTATGGTTTTATAGTTAAGCAAGCCTGCTTCATTTGGATGGCTTTCTTGAGCGATTATTGTATTACAGTGGTCTCCCAAAGTTCCCTAGGTTTCCCTCTCTATGGTCCCCTACTGGGACTTCTGCAACATCCTCCTACTCCATCCCTATCAATGTGACTGTGTTTGGAGGCAGGGCTTTGGAGAAGGTCATTAAGTTCAAATGAAGTCCTAAGGGTGAAGCCCTAGTCCAGGGGCTGGTTTCCTTCTAAGAGGAGGAGGCGCCAGAGTGCTCTCCATGCAGCATAGGGGAAAGGCCAAGCTGGGATTTTGGGGGAAGGCAGAAACAGGCTCAGGGGCACTTTGCTCTCTACCTTACAGCTTCCAGAACTGAGAGAAGAGAAATGTCTATTGTTGGCTTGATTGGCTTGGTTGAAGCCACCAAGCTTGTTCTATTTTGACATCTTAAGTAGACTTAATCAGATGCAGTTATTTTAAGAAGTGGGGCCAAGAGGAACTTGATAAGAACTTCGTATGGTAGAAAAGTCAGGTAAACCAAGAACCAAAATATTTATTAACTTCAGAAAGAAGGTTTTACTCTGTAACCTGGCTCAATGCAGTTGTAGGCATATGTTGGAAGTGGAAGTCAGATCAGACAGGAGGAAGAGTGAATAGATGTTTGCAATGACAAAAAGGGAAGGTACTGTGGGGTGTGGATAGAGGTGAAGCTTGAGGCAAAGGGAGAGAAGTGGGTGGAAGGCTTCTGTTGAATGTGATTGACTGGAGCACATTTAAATGCTAATGATATTTAGCCCCATAGGAAGGGAAGTGCTGAGAATGAAGGTGAGAGGATGCCTCAGTGAGTATGGAAGCTCAGATGAAGGAATCATTCATGTTGTTTTTATAAGGCTTTGGGCATAGGCCCAGCTTCACCTACTATGATGTCAGAAAGCTGACCCTGAGAGTCTGGGTTCCGGAGGGAGGATGTGAGTGGCCTATAGAGATGCTCCAGAAACTGAGCCCCATGTAGCCTTGATTTTTTTTTGTCTTGCACCTATAAGTATATAGTAAATCATTCAATAGTGCCACTTAAAACTTTATTATTCCTATTTCCCCATAACTTAAAATTGTTCCAGATTAGAACAGATCTAAAAGCAAGTTTTATATCTAAGGAGCAGTGAATGTATCCTCATGAAAAGATTGTAAATACTAGAATCCTAGAGCCTTCAGATCAAAGAGCTGTTAGGTTATTACAAATGACCTCACATGTTTATTACTTAACCCTACAGCCATCATTTATTTTATGCAAAATATGCAGTATGTACAGAGCTTGGTGGGAACAACTGCCTTTTCTCCATTTAGCACCAGTTAGGTTGGCTCAACTGACGTGGACACTCCACTCTTAAGAGAGCTTGTTCACATGACCAGCAAGTTGGGGATGCCTGGCAACTGGCAGCTCCAGGAAGGCAGTGGGCCCAGGTCCTTAGGTCTATTGCCCAAATTCAGCCTCTGTCTGCCAGTGCTGAATTGAAATGCAGAGACAGAGTTTTGGGTAAAGGAAGAAAAGGTAGCTTTATTGCTTTGGCAGGCAAAGGGGGCCACAGCAGACTATTGCCTTAAAGACAGTGCCCCCTTTGGAAGTGGTTTTATATTAGGGGAGTGGCATAAGGATCAAGGCCATAGATAAGGATCAGGGTAGAGGCAAGCTTGCATTGTTTCTCAAAGTTGGTGTGTAGTGGCCCCAGGACTGGTTCTGGTGGTCCTCCGTTCCAGAATAAAGAATGCTCCAGCAAATAGTTCTTCCATTTGTTGGGGGTCATGGAGGCTGAGGCTTATTCCCTAAAAACAAGCAATGGAGGACATAAAAAGGCTTGTGTGCCTAGGAGCCCCATAGGGTCCCCTCCTTGTGGGCACCTGCGTGATCACTGGGAGCGCCCTTAGGAATGGTGCTTAGGATCCAACAATAAATCTCACAAATGCCTGGATTGGGACCTGACCATTTATTAAGGTTTCTACTGCACACTATAGTTTCCACTGTATTCTTTTTTCTTCTTCTTTTTTTTAATAGTTATTTCCCCAATACAATTTTTTTTTTGTTCCACTGTACAGCATGGTGACCCAGTTACACATATGTGTATACATACTGTATTTGCACATTATCATGTTCCATCATAAGTGACCAGACAAAGTTCCTAGTGCTACACAGCAGGATCTCATTGCTAATCCATTCCAAAGGCAATAGTTTGTATCTGTTAACTCCAATCTCCCCAACCATCCCACTCCCTCCCCCTTGGCAACCATAAGTCTATTGTGCTCATATCCAAAGGGAGTTGACCTAGACCTCACCTTTCAATGGAAAGAGTGCTGAGAAATTCTGCAAACATGTTTTACAACTGCCACAGATCACAAAAGCCATCATGAAAGCTTAAATCACTTGTCCTTTTAACCTTTTGTTATTGAAAAGATAACATTAGAAAGAAAAATATTTCCAGAGTTTCTTGGTGACCTAGAGGGTTAAAGATCCAGCATTGTCACTGATGTGGCTCAGTCACTGCTATGGCATGGGTTTAATCCTGAGCCCTGGAACTTGTGCATGCTGTGGGAATAGCAAAAAATAATTTATATCTATATCTATGTTTATCTTATATATAGGTAGATATGTATAGATTGGAAATACTAGAATCCTAGAGCCTATCTATAGATAGATATAGATATGTTTCTAAATACATATACATATATTTATGTATATTTCTAGATATATATTTCCAAAATAGCATCTATAATGAATGTTAAATAGAAGGGGAAATATATATTTAATATTAAAATATAAGCATCCGTGTGTATTTACAGGTAAAAATCAGTTATTTGCAGTTCAGCACATTTTTCCTAGTAGTCTTGGTATCTAAAAACACCTGCTATAATTACATATGTAATTATTTCCACTAGAAATTCATAGATCTTCATACCATATTCTTTGAAGAAATTTAGCACACTGTTAAGACTTTAGTTTCTGAAGCCAAATGACTGAATTTACCACTCATTTTTCCTAAATCGCTAAGGTACTAACTCCTCTGTTCCTCAGCTTTCCTACAGAGAAAAAGAGGTTAGGAAGTCCACCTGCCCAGTAAGACTCTTTTGAAAAGATAATGAGAAAATGCCTCTGAAGCATTTACTTTAGTGATTAGTACATAATCATTGCTCCACAGGTTTTATTATTTTTAACTGAGAGGGTCTGGTTTAAAATGGGTTAAGTTCAGTTGTCCTTTATACAGCAGCTACCAAATTGTCATTTAGACAATTATAAAGTTGATCAAAACAGATAATAACCCTCTCTAATTATTTAGAACTCTTGCTGTTCTTTGTTCTAACTAGAGCACTGCCCCAAAGTTGCCATCCTCTTCTATGCCTTCAGATATTGGTCATCCCATAAAATGAAAGCCTATAGTGAGAATTGTGGCAGAGAAAGAAATGGCAAGGATTATGGGGAATAAGTAGATCCTCTGAGATGGGCAGGAAAGGGGCAGGACACAACCTTTAAAAGAATGACGTAGCTGTTGAGAATATGACAAAACTGCTTAGAATTTACTCAGCCAATGAAGGCAGAAGATTCCACTTCCAGTGGCCCTTGAGACTGGTAGTGCAGTCATTGTCATACATTAGTATCGAAAGGACACAGCCACAAAGGCCATGACACTTATAAGACTGACCATAAAAGGCGAAAGAATGGTCAGTCACCCACTTCCTAGAAATCTCCCCGACTTCCTCAAAATAGTTGGAATAACCCTCTCATTTATTAGTCAATGGAATCACCCAGCTTGTAAAAACTAACCACCCCGACATCACATGGCTTCTCTCACTTTCTGAGATGGAGCACATTCCATCTGTGAAATGTGCATCTCTCTAAATTAACCTATTTTCACTCTATAACGGCTGCCTCTTGAATTCTTTCTTGCACCGTGCATGAAGCCAAGGACCCTCAATTGGCGACCAACCCAGGGACTCACCAGAGAGCTGGGATGTGACCATTCTCCCTTTCTCCATTTTCCCAGTGTAGAATTGCTTCCAAGTAAAACAGGGAAGATTGACACAGAGGCTGCTACCATAATTACAGTTCATACTGAAACTAATATTTACTTTAACTATTTATATATTTAAAAAATGTGAAAGCTAGGCTATGGAGGAAAGACTGCTTCTCTAAGTTGGAGTTATAGAAGTAGACCATAATATGTTGTAATTATAGTAGTTCTTTAAGTAGGTGAGAAAGTTATAGAAGCTGTACATTTCACACCATTGGGAATTTAAAACACTGAAGAAGGGTTGGGCTATCCCCCAAATATATTGTCTAGACGAGGCTATGAGATAATAAATTTTTGAGAGAAATCTTAGCTGGTCAAGGAAAAAAAAAATAAAGAAAAAAAAATGGAACACTAATGTCATTGGTGAATACAAGACTGAACCAGATAAAGAAGCATCATATAAATACTGAGACACAAAATCTATTTCTAGAAATTATCTGTCCCAGAGACCAGGAGACAGTTTCAATTTATTTGTCTTTCTTAATGTTATGCTAGATGACATAGCCTCTGCAATAAGAGCCCCAAGATCTTACTGAGAAAATTTAGTTGACTTGAAAATTCAGCATGATCCAATTAAAATTTAACATAACATGAAGAAAATAACTAATTTAAGAGAAAATACATGATCTATGGCAGGGCTGCAGAAGAATTTAAATCCAGTATCAGAATACATTTCTAGAGTAGAAGCAGTAAAAGGCAGACTTTATACTATGGAAATCAAATTTCAAAGTTCAGTCCCCATGACAGCCTGAGTTGACACACACAATCTCCCTCTCAGTACAAATAGTGCAACATGTGCATGGCCATGCTTCAGAAAGGATAGGAAAGGAGAGAGACATCAAAGCTAGTAAGTGTGAGTTGATATCACATCAGTTAGTGGTGGGGTTTGTGTGTGTTCTGGGGCTGGTGACTGAAGGAGTGCATCCTGAGGCTATAAAAACTGGATACACAACAGAAGTAGGAGGTGGACATGAATTCTCACCAGGAATCCTGGAGCCTTGAACACATCTGGGTGTGTGACGGGGCAGGGGGACTAGATTTGGTTTTTCTTCCCGGAATGACAGACTAGGTGATTTGGTCCTGTCTTTTGCGCTGACATCAATTGAAAGAGTTGAAAAAATCTTGGAAAACGTTGTTCAGAAGGGGCTTGAGAGCTGCCCAGGAAGCAAAGGATTGTGATCTCAAGGTCTAGGGCAAGTTAACCCACAGGAATCAGCCTTGTATTTGTGGACCTTTTTCCCCAGGCATCTCTGTTGATTTCAGTAGGTATCTTTGAGGAAGAGGAAATCTGAGAAGAGTACTGGAATTAACCAAATTTTTGAAAAAAGAAGTTTAAACATGGGCTGGGATATGTTATGTAGAGGGGGCTCAGAGAGAAGATAATGTGGTTACTGTGGAACAAACAGAGGTTGTTGTGTATTATGTGTGGATTTTGATTTATATTTTCAAATTACTCAGGTTATTGGGTGTTATTTATTCACTGGGTTAATTTTTCAGTGAATAAATGAAGAAAAATGAGAAAATGAAAGGGGGAAAAAAAGTAGTTATATCCAAACCAAAAGAATGCCTTTTGAAAACCTCAGACACATAAAAGAGTTCACTTGGCAGTAGACTGTGTGGGCATTATTCTGGAAATAGATTTTGTATGTTTAATAAACTTAGTATTAGGAAACAGAAGACCTATTAAAAACCAATGACTTTTATCTTTGATATGCATTCTAAAATTAACTACTTTAATCCCTTATTTTTTAAGCTTTGAAAAATAGATAAATGTGTTCAGTATAATACTGAGACTTATTTTCCTGGAGAAGTTGATAAAAAACATGCTGTGAACACATCTCTCTGTCTTTATTTCCTCCTCTACACACACGCACACACACACACACACACACACACACACAGTCAAGATTATAGACCTACTGAGGAGATGGCCTTTGGCTTGGAGAAAATTGGATCCTGGGATAACTTTCTGAATTTATCTTTGATTCAAATAGTCTTTAGTATGCACAAGTCATTAAAGCAGTACTCTGGGCCTGAAGAGGTTTTCCTTCAATATTTTATAGGTAGGATTTTGATCTATGATTTATCAGTCAACTGACAGAACTAAGGGCAGAGAGGATTTTTTTTTTTTCCATTAAGAATCAATTCTTCTGGTAGATAGATTTTTATTTCCATCCTCATTCCATCCATTGAAAAAATCTGCTTTGGGATATGTCTGTCAATTTGAGTGACCAGGCACATAAGTGGTATAAAATGCAGGAATTTTTAAGCTGTGAGAAGGACTGCAGTGTTACAGAATGTATAAAAAATGAATAAATAAAAACTTCCAAGTATCTTTTATGATTTGTAGGTGCTTTTGAATTCAGGAAACATTAAAGAGGAATACATTTTATTTATCTGTAGGTCACCATTAAGTTTTATTTCTATATGCATCTTGTCAGCTCATGTATAGAGTAAAAAACTTTGTGGACAAATGCAATTATATATTTCTGGGAGATCCGTAGTTTGTCTTAACAGTATTTTGTTTAGTGTCATTTGTTTTGTTATATATACTTCATGATTTATTGCAAGTCATGTTAGTATATTTGTCATTCCTCAGAAAAATATGACTGAATTTCCAGTAAATTTTTTAGTCGGTTGCATTGGCTTGAAAAGTAAATATTATGGAAAAGAAACTATCAAGTTTTATAAGAAGATATATCTTGCTTCTATTTATTTCTGCATGCAAGGCTGGCTACAAAAAGCTGGCAGGCATAGACAACTAGGTGGCAGCTGCTAAGCTTCAGGTGAATATCAAATAATTTGGAAATGGTTTTCTCAGAGTAATATTCTCTTCTCCTAAGAAATTGTGAGTTTTAGAAGCTCTTTAGTCTTTGAAACTACTTCCCTGAAAAGGTGTTTGTTTTTCACGCAGGTGTTTTACAGTGGTGAATTGGAATTAAAATGGAGCTCTACCACTGGTGTGAGAAGATAATGCAAATAATAGATTGTTTTATCAGGTTCTTGATAGTGATTAAACAAAGCATTTCAGTGTCTTTATTCATGTGATGCATGAATATGCTGCTACTAAAACTGTAGCAACTATAGGGTTTATTTGTATATATATCAGAATTATGGAGATGCCTCCACTTAGTTCATGTGAAGGAAATATTTTTAAAAACATGATTCCTTGTTGCCCTAGATCCTTAGCCCCCTCCCTCATATCATGATCTTCTTAAAACAGAGGTTTTTGCTTCTATTAATTTTTTCTTTTTTCTTTTTTTTAGGATTAGGGAGGACGGCACCTGCAACATATGGAAGTTCCCAGGCTAGGGGTCAAATCAGAGCTGCAGCTGCAGTCTACGGCTACAGCCATGGCAACACAAAATCTGAGCCATGTCTGTAGTCTACACTGCAGCTTCCATCAACACTAGATCCTTAACCCACTTAGCAAGGCCAGGGGTCAAACCTGCAACCTTACAGACACTGTGTCAGGTCCTTAACCCATTGAGCTACAACAGGAACTCCATGTCCTTTACTCTTCATATGATTGTTTCTTTTTGAGTCTAAGCTACTTGGAAATACACATTTTATTATTAGGTGCATTAATTGGCATATACCCACATATTTGCTGAATATCTTTAACCAAAACTCTACACTAGCTTTCAGATAGATCTTTGTCCAGATGCATACATCCAAGGAAGAGCCTGTTGTATTACCACACTACTTTTTCTTGGTGGGGGATGGAGTACCAAGGTAAAATAGGGTCTCATTTCCTCTTTCTTTAAACCTGTGACATTCTGTGACAAATCACCATGTTGAGGATTACATGTGGTACATATGTACATTACATGTGTTTGTATTAAAGTGAGAAGTATTAATATTTAATGTGTGTGAATGGATGGTTCTCTGTTTCCCCCAGGAAATACTCATGGGCTCCAAGTTGAAGAAATAACATTCAGATACATCCTAAGACAGAAGCAGAATGACAGTATTAGAAAAAGAAGGTATTTTTAAAAATCTAGACTAGTTTCTGGTCTCTTTAGGGGTAGTCTTCTCAAGTTACTATGGGGGTTTGGCTCAGCTGGGGCTATTTTGAAGAAATAATGATGGATAGAAAAACAACTAAGACAATAGCAGAAAAAGCTATGGATAAAATATGAGATGAAATGATGCCTGTCAGCCTGTTGGAAATCATTAAAAATATATTTGAGTTTGACTATGATTTAATTTAGGTATTTTTAATTTCTGCCTTGCGAGCAACTTCTAGTCTAAAATATTTCAAATGTGAATTTTAAAAAATCTCATTGTATTGAGAAAACACCCCCACACAACTGAATCATGGGCATTTGTAAGATGCAGAGCCATTGCAGATTAAGGAGAATATATTTCTGAGATATAAACTTTAAGGAACTTCGCTCCTTCCAAAATGGTACAAGTTCTTATTCTTTCAGTCATCTAATCATTTAAATGTCCCCCATTGCTTTCAAAACAAAATCTAAACATCTTTATAATCTGACTCTGTCTACATTTATATCCTAATCTCTCACGATGCATATTTTTCCAATGTAATTTAGGTCATACAGCTGCTTACAGGACACAGTACATGTGCATCTTTTGGATTTCCTTGTCTTTCTACCTGCTGCCCTTTTGACTTGCACTGCATTTACCCTTACCCACTTTCTTCTAAGATCCTACTAAGTTATGTTTTTGCTGACACTGCCCTCTGCAAGCTTTCCCCAAGTACCAAATATAACAAGGTTATGTATTTTTTGTGCTGCTGTAGTTATGTATACATGATCATTTCATAGAGTCTGACTCTCTTGTAATTACATGAAGTCCATCCTTATGACTTCATGATTCTTGAAAACAAAGAGAGCTTTTATCCACCTGTGTTACTGTAGCAACCATCCCAGTGGCTAGGACATCGTGGAGTCTAATCACTTGATGAAGGGAGGAAGAAGAGAGGGAGGGTAAAAAGGAGAGTATGAAGGAAGTGATGAAAATAATGGTAGATATGGTATGTAAATCAACAACAAATTTCTTTAAAGAAGAAACTTAATTGTAGTCTGAGAAAAGAATACTAATATTAAGGGAAAAAAATGCTGGTCTTAAAGTCCGAATATATGTGTCTTCATTTTCAACCCTCATTGCTCATGAGAACTTCAGCAAGTCTGTAATCTTAATGGACCTTAGGTTCTTATTCTGGAAGGCTAAAATAACAATGTATGCTCATCCTCCTACTCCAGGGAACAACAGGCATCGCATATAATGATATTTATGAATGTGCTTCATATTTTTAAAGTACGAAACAGCTGTAAGATCTTATTTCAAAACATATCGCAGATTAAAAATGACTAGTTAAATATACAATTTTTAACTTATAGGTAGCATATCTGTAAAATTTTTAAAGAGCAGTGACTGATTTTCTAAGTAAAATCAATCCTAAATAGAAGTCATAAATATCCTGTAATTAAATATGCTTTTTTGGTGTGTTCTTAAGAAAGTACTTTAGGCAATTACAGAACACTTTCCAGGAAGAGTGGTTTAGTACCTACTTGTTTTTGCTTATACCTACCATATCCTTCCATTTCTGCTCTATTCAGCATTGCTATTGTCTGGTTTCCAAACAATTATTTTAGAAATGAATTCATTAATTATAAGATGAAAGGCTTGGCTAGTAGTTATACTGGTAGAGCATAAGCAGGCTTATTTTTCATGTGCAGATTTTAATATCAGAAATCTAGGCTAACTTGAGGCTTTATTTGTAATATTCTATTCGTTTAAACTCACCTATTTCAAATACAGGTTTTTTTTTGTTTCTGGAACCATCTGGAAGATTATACATTCAAAATAAAAAACTAATTCCTGATTTCCCTTAATACTTCAAGGAATATTCTTTTATGCCTCTTTAATCAGCAGTGTACCTAAAAGCTAAGAATGTATTTTGTTTTATAGTCTTATTTGTTATCTTTGCTATAGTAACAAATGACGAAAATATCTCCAAAAGTTTATTTCTTGCTCTAATTACATAGGAGTTTTGAGTCAGGAGTAGTCATGTCTTTTTCATTTTATGATCTAGACTGAAGAAGCTGCCCCCTGTATGGGGTATATTCTTCTTCTGGAAGAAGAAAAAAGGGCAAGAGACCTGCCAAAACCACAAGATAACTTAGACCCTAAAGTCAATACATCATGGCTGTTAAAGCTAAAGCTGCTGGGGAACTGCCTATTGGTCCTTCTGCTCACACATTTATGGGCCAGATAAATCAAGTGGCCAAGCTCACGTCCACAGGTGGAGAAGTGCTTTCCTTCCCCAGGAAGGAATGGCAGTTGCACAGCAACATAGTGATACATAATCCACTTAAAAGGGACTGAAAAACAAAACACAAATGCAAAGAACAATGTTCATTCTCTTAGTCACATTTATTTCTCTTTTTTCCACATGTTCAATATTACTAACTCCTCCCCAGGGAAAGTGTGCCCAAAATCCAATCCAGTCATGACAGATTCAGATTTCAGTATGTATTGATAATCTGAGGTCCAAATCTTGCTTTTTTTTTTTTTTAATGGCCATACCTATGACATACAGAAGTTCCTAGGCTGGGGACTGAATTGGAGCCGCAGCTGAGGCCTGCACCTCAGCCACGGCATCACTGGATCTGAGCCACAAATGTGACTGTGTCACAGCTTGCAGCAATGCTGGATCCTCAACCCACTGAGCAAGGCCAAGGAGCAAACCTGTATCCTCATGAAGACTACATTGGGTCCTTAACCCATTGAGCCACAGTAGAAACTCCCAAGTCTGGCTTTTTATTCCAAGGGTATATGCATGCACACACAGACACATACATGCACACACACTCGCTCATATTCTCATTTCTGCATGTCCAATGAAAATGGTGGAATGATGGTCAGATATCCATAGTCAACACTGTTATTCAGAAATGCTGAATGAATGACATATAGTGATTCTAGAATTTCACTGGCCAGATTTTTCAAGGAACATAAAAATATTTCTTGATTATGACCTAATTTTGCTTCCTGGCAGCTCTCCATTCTGTTCTTCTTGGTGGCTCTCAGCTCTACTTTATAGACAATTCTTCCTCATTAGACAATTAAACTTGGTTATACCTGAAGAGGGCATTAAAGTATGCACCTTCATTTGTCTTTGAACATCTTGCTGACTAGTTACAGAAATGATACATCTGTACAAAGTGGATTTACATCTCAAATGGTCACCATCTCTTTTAATTCATGTCAGTGGGTCCTTGGACAGCACAGTCCTCTTAAAAACTATTTTTCACCTGTTGGATTGCAGTCATGTCCACACTTGCTGTACTTTCAGAGGCAGCCCCCTTCGCTTCTCTGTCTGTCCTTATTTAAAGTCACTTTGAGTTGATCAGATTTTGCCGTGAAGCCACCTTTGGTCAGTTTTCTGTGACGTATTTTGTTCAACTGAAATGGCTTATCTGTAGTTACCATAATCTCTACAGACATTTTAACCCAGAGCGAGATGATCATTTTAGGTATGCCCTGCTTTTAGAAAATTCTCTGTAGGCCACTTTGCTTTTGCAGAAGACCTGTTTTTCCTATTAGTACCAATTTGTGCAAAATGAAAAATCTGAAGAGGATTTTAGCTTTTATGTAAAAAGGTGAAAAGAAAAAGAGCTTTGCACCTGTGTTCTGCACTGAGCCATTACAGAGGCAGCACGCACCCACAGTAGCAAGGGTGGCCCCGCTGAGCTCCCTTCCCTGGAGCTACACTCTGCATCTAAGCATTAAGCCACCAGAGCTTTGACCTGTCCCTGAGCATCTGTGCTTTGTCTCAGGTTATTTGGGGCATCCATTAGCAACCTGTGTCCTAAGGTAAATGCATCTTCACTTTACACTGTTTTGGTCTATGGGAGTTTTCATAGGCACTCTCTACTTTCCCATAGGAGGGCAAACCCTTATTTTAATTTAGTCCTTGCTCTGGCTTAATTATTAATTAGTCTTAGCTGTTTAGAGTACTTCCAAATACTTCCAAGTTTTTTCACTTATTGGTTGCCTACTAGAAAATGTTGACTTTTTCAGCCCCATAAGACCTTAATTGTCTGATGTCTTATCCCTCTGTTACTCCTTGCTAACTCATGAATTCTCTTTTGATCTCGTATTTGTTTTCTTAAATCCGGCCAATAACAAAGGCACACTTGATAAAGTTCTGTATTTTACCCCTTTTGTCAAAGTCGCAAGTTAACTAGGTACACGCGTGGCTTACATGTTATTGTAGAAAACATTGTTACCATTTTTGTTCATACATACAATTTCATCAGCACACAAAACGGGTTGCCATTTTCCATCCTCCGATTATTGTTTATTTCATGCCCACAGCACTGCCCTGAAGCCAGTGCCCACAATGTTGTTTTTTCTATATGGCAATGCTTCACTTGTAAAATTTCTGAACTACTCGGGTTTGCCGTGTTAAGAAACCACCCCCCCAAATATCTGTGGCTTACAACAGCAAACATTCATTCCTCTAACATTGCGATTGTTGATATTTCTGCTCATGGTTAACTTTTTTATTCATTTCAGGATGAACTACTCCATATTGTGACATACTGTCTTGTGGCAGATTAAAAACAACAAACAAAACACCAGAGTTGGATAAAACCTATGGTGGCTCTCTCAGTGTTTCTGTTTGGAAATGATGTACCATCACATCACTCACCAGGAGAAAGCAAGTGGCCAAGTCAAAGGCTTAGTAAGTGTAGTCCTCTTCCTCCCTACTAAAAGGCACTGCAGATCCACAGCAAACAGTGGTTGTATAATCCTCTTCCAAGAAATGGGGTAGTAAAAAACTGGGAATGATTAAAATTATGATATCGCAAATGGCCTGATACCTATTTATCCCTAAGTGCATTCTATACAAAGCACATTACTTTTCTATGATTTTCTCTCCCCAGACTCTTATCTCACAGTTTAGATAGTTAGCTTTGTGTTTGTCCTTGACTTCTTTACTTCCATCCAGTTGCATGTCCTTTCAACTTTCTATGTATGGGCTCAGCTTTGCCTAATTATTTTAGCCTGGCAACACACCAGGATCCAAATTTACAAAAGTACATTTCTTCTGGAATTGGCTCTATTCCCTATGTCTCATATATAGTATCAGTGAGTCCCAGTCCTTTTGTTGAAAGTGAAGCCTGCTCTTGAAATCCAAGAGGCTTAGTTAAAGTTCTAATTTCCTGCCCTGAAGTCACCATCTAAGATTTGGTCCTCTTTTTTTTTCCTTGTGGGTGTCTTAGTTTCCTGCATCAACACTATACAAATAGATACCAAGATCTCTGCAAAGTCTTTTCCTTGTTTTTTGCTGTTGTTGTTTCTTTTTTCTTCACTTTTATTCTTTTTTTTAATCAGTGATTTTTATTTTTTCCATTATAGTCATTTTACAGTGTTCTGTCAATTTCTACTGTACAACAAAGTGACCCATTCATACATATATATACATTCTTTTTTCCACGTTATCCTCCATCATGTTCCATCACAAGTGACTGGATATAGTTCCCTGTGCTATACAGCAGGATCTCATTGCTTATCCACTCCAAATGCAATAGTCTGCATCTATTAACCCCAGTAAAGTCCTTTCCTAAGCCCCTCCCTCTTATCCTCATTAAATCTGACTATTTAAGAGAACAAATAGACTAAAACTAGCTTTTATATTCCCCTTGAACATTGAAATTTAATATCTGATCACCCCAATAAAGGCAAGCTTTACTCCCAAATAATATATTTCCAATTTACTCTGATTTTTGTGTTAACCATTTAGCATATGCTCTAGCTAAAATTATATAGATTTTAAACTTTTAGGTAAAAATGTACATGCATTTGGTATGAATCTTACCACCTACTCTTGGTAGAATACTTGATAAAATCTTTAGTTTTCTATAAATGACTACAGAAAGTTCTTCTGTGGTTCAGTGGGCTAAGGACCCAGCATTGTCACTATTGTTTGTTGCTCAGGTCATTGCCACAGCACAGATTCAGTCTCTGGCCCGGGAACTTCCACATGCCCTGCATGTGGCCAAAACAAACAAACAAACAAAAAAACCCAAAAAACAAAGCTACAAAAAATGGCTCTTCATCTGATATAAATACAGGGATTTTTTTTTCTGCTATCATTTTAATGAACTAATGTTGGTTGATCACAGTTCTGAAAATTCAAAAGAGGTGGATAAGATACAGACTCGTGTGTGTATCTATGTGTGTATCAATTAAGCCAAAGTAGTTTTAATAATTGATAGCTAACAGGCCATAATTTTGTTAAAGCACAAATTAGATGTTTGTATATTATGCAGCTGGTGAGAGAGAGTATAATAATCATTCTTGATATTCTGTAACTGATAATTTGGTATCTTAAAATCACAAACCAAACTAAAAGCCAGAGTTGCTGACTTATATCCATATGATCCCTGTATTTTCATAAGCATATGAAAATCATATTATCAACCCCTCATGGCTCTCTAGTCAGCATAAATTTTAATTCTTCCTATGAATTGGTTTAAAATTTAGTTTTTGGGTAAACATAGACATCAAAGAGACACAGTTTTGTATAAAGATGCACAGATCAAACACATAGATATCAATAGACATATTATTTAGAAATAACTAAATAAAATAGCCTATACAACTATTTTCACACTTAAAGTTTGGAGAACTGCAAATATTTGAAATGTGCATTTCTCACAAAGTCTAGTGTCTTTTGACTATTAAATACATTGGTTCTCACTACAGAAGTAGACATTTAAAAGTCTGGTCAACAAAGGAATACACAACAGCATTCAAAACAATCTCTAAAGGTAGCTATCAGATGATTTGCATAACATTATTCATAAGATTGTTAGATGTCAGTTTTCTGTCAAAACTCTTTAAGCCAAGTACATATATTTATAATACTCAAAATTCCAGAGGATTTGACCTAAATGGTTTAGTCTTGTTATATTTTCAACATTCAAATTGTGTGAATGTGTACATAGATAGATTAGATATAGACAGACAGACAGTGGTCAAGTCAAAAATATACTCTGTCATCTAGCAATTGTTTTGTTCCTCCAACATAGATATTGTATGTTCTGGTGGGTCATGAGCCTGTGTGCCCAGACTGGAAAATTTCTCTTGGTAGTCTTTGTATCTGGGAAGTTGGGTGAAGAAACAGTCTCTTTGTCTGTCTGTGTCTTCCATGCTGCTGGACAGATGAAAAGATTGTGGCTCAGATTATAACCACTTAACTTTGGCGTTAGTACTTTAGGTCTTTTCTCTCCTTTACCTGAGATTTCTTACAAATGAATTGTTCTTACTTGCCCTTGTTTAATTGATAGGTCTTTCCTTCAAGATTGACATATACTTGCATAATGAAAAGACTCATGCCACACACTTCACCCTGAATGAGGTAAGGTGCTAAAAAGAAATCATAGGTTAATATTTTATCATTTCTGAATATATTTGTTTTAATTTACAGTTTGCATGTTAGTCTTGAAAGGTCTGTCATAAGCATCATGTAAAGTACAACTTAAGGTGACAGTTCTTGTACAAAAATATTATCATATGGGATCTACTAAATCCTGGGGACAGAGAAACGCATGCCCTACCTAGCAGCACCACGTTCTTTTCATTAAGCTCTGTCTTCCGTTATTTCACCACCAAGCTACTTGAAAGAGGCTCAGTGTTTCCATTTCCTTAGCTCCCTTGCAAATTTTAAATTATTAATCCCTGGTTTCACACACTGCTCTTGAGACTCTCATCAATGATCACGTAGGATCTGCATGATAAATTGAAAGGCACAATTCATTTTATCTGACATCTTCTCTGCTGCTTTAACTGAAAGGACCCATCCATGCTATCACCTCAGCTATTTACACAGGTCTAGATGGGTTGCTTCTCTCTAAGTATTTCCAGTTTTATGCCCAGCACCTTGAGCTCCATCAATCAAGTAACAAAGTATTATGGCTCTTTTGCAAGCCTCCTCTGCCCTCCTGTATTTTCTGTATCTCAAAACCTACTCATTAAAAGTAGACACTCTAGGCTACATTTCACTCTTTCTCACTCCCAACACAAGTTAGGCATCAGTTCAAGTTTCCTTATCTGAGCATTTCTCTTTAACAGCATCTCCTCTCCCAGTTACCTACTGCCTGCATCTCATTGGCTCTCATTTAGATTATAGCCTCCTCGGCATTAGTATCTTCCCACACGAGGCATCAAATTTACCATCTAAAGAAGCAAAGCTGTTTCAGTTTTGAAAAAGACAAATCCTCTTTCCCACAGGATAAAATACAAACCCCTCAGCCTCTCACACTCTATTTTCCACTTAAATATCCAGCCACTAACCTTGTAACCCTTCTCCGTTTCTGCCCCACTGAACTTCTTTGAAATGCTTTCCCTTTGCATATTTTCTTTTACATTTTGCTTTTAATGACATTGAATCCTCTTCTTTTGTCAAATTTACCAATCACCCAATTTAAATATTTGTTCATCAGGTGAAATCTTCCATAATCTCTCTAGAAATTTAATTACCTAATATCTCTTCCTCACATAACACATTGTTCACAGATCATTTATGCCCTTAGCCAGGATGTGTTGGATTTGATCTGCTCCCTGAAGCTATGAGTTCTTTGAGGACACAATGAACTGGGGATTCACATTTGCTTCTTCAGTTCCAGGCACTTCAGGTGAACTGATTAAAATCTTCACGGACTGCATTGCCTTGCAAGCAGTGCCTGAACCCAAATTCTCAGACCTCTGTGGCATATTCCCCAGTGCATACTTCCCACTCCTATCAGCTCAAAATACTTTCTGATTCCTGCCTCTAAGTTTTGCCTATGTTCAAGTTGCTTCCAGGTTGTAGGCCCTCTTCATTACCAGGCAGACTCTCTTCCTCCTTGGAATGCTCTTATCCAGAGCTAATAGTTGTGTAGTTACACCACACGGGTATCACATGAATGGAGGCTGTGATAACAAACTCATGCCAGTCAAATACTCTGATTAGCAATCTTATCCATGTCACCTTAGGCATCACTTTCTTAGAACATTTGTGTATGACTTTATAATTATTATTTATCATACATGAGTCCTGGAGGTGTGTCAGAACCAGCTCCTAATGGCTTATAAGAGCCCACGGTTAAATCTTCAGGAATTTGTATGAATAAGTTGTTACACCAACATTATTTAAAAATTAACTTATATGAAATTATAATTAAGTTCCATTAAAAATAGAAGTAATAAATACTCAAAACTCATGATTTCACAATCAATTTGCTATTATATGTTCTAAGGTTGTTTGCGTCTCCTGTGGGAACCCTGTATAATACAGTGCCCCGTAGCACTCTTCTAAACATTGCCTTCAATAATGCCGCACAGCTTGAAATCAGATAATGGGAATATTTATATCACAGCAGTCAGAAAACTCTACAATCAGGCCTGGAATTATTGTTTCAACAAAACAAAACAGAACTTGTCTAAACTTCAGAAAGCGATGGAGAAAATATTAATAATGCAATTCAGGTGTAAAAATGTGTTGTGGCTGTAGCCATTAAATGGAGAGCAGTGTAAAAATTCAAGGAAATCTTTCAGTTTCTGAAAAGTAGTTTCCAATTCAGAAAAAGAAGCTATTCACTTCATTGTTTTGTGAATGTATTTTCAATACACATCTTCATTGTTTCTCTTTTTTCTCACTCATTAATTTAAATGAGAACATCTAATAACTTCCATATTGGAATTACAGTTTTTCATCAGTTGCAGCCATAGTTCATTGGCTGCTGATACAGAAGTTGAGCAAAATCAACAAAAGCATTCTGTGAGAATCAGTTGGCTGTATGAAAATGACAATAAAGAATATTGTATATTATATTATTGTTTGAATTATATGCTAAAATATTTTATATTAATACAGTTTATACTAAAAGTGTGTGTGTATATACACATTTTTTTTTAGAGGAAACCAGTTCTTAAACATTTACTAGCTCACTCCCCATAAGACTACATAGGTGTCAACTAAAAAATGTAAATGATTGACAGCACTTATGTATACCAATATTTTTAAAGTGAACTGTACTTTATATCAACATCAGTATTGCATCTTGTGTGTAAGTCATAGAATGATAATACAATTGAAGAGTATTCACAAGAGTTTACATTGTCTAATTCAGTAGTCTGTAAGTTAACATTGTCTATATAACTTGCTGCAAAACTTGGAGTTAAACCCAGAGTTCCTGCTACTTACTACCATTCAGGTTTAATTCCAAATATTTTCTCACTCATCTGTATGATCTGGTACAATGTTTTAAACATTTTCTGTTTTTTATATTCCTCTGTATAATTAAGTTATTAGAATAGAGAGGCATTTCTAACATTATGTAATCTATTAAATTCCTTATCAACGAAAATACTTTCTAAATTAAAATTAATTTATAAGATAGATGCCAAAATCAAATATATGCTAGCTCTATCATAGGAGAATGATTAAACTGAGTGAAGAAAAGTCTTAATCCAATCATCTGTTGATGGACATTTGGGTTGTTTTCATGTCTTTGGCTATTGTGAATAGTGCTGCAATAAACATCTGGGTGCATGTGACTTTTTTAAGGAAAGTTTTCTCTAGATATATGTCCAAGAGTGGGATCGCTGGGTCATATGGTAGTTCTATGGATAGATTTCTAAGGTGCCTCCTTACTGTTCTCCATAGTGGTTGTACCAGCTTACATTCCCACCAACAGTGCAGGAGGGTTCCCTTTTCTCCACACCCTCTCCAGCATTTGTTATTTGTGGACTTATTAATGATGGCCATTCTGACTGGTGTGAGGGTGTATCTCATGGTAGTTTTGATTTGCATTTCTCTAATAATCAGTGATGTTGAGCATTTTATCATGTGCTTATTGGCCATCTATACATCTTCCTTGGAAAAAATGTCTTTTAAGGTCTTTTGCCCATTTTTCCATTGAGTTGTTGGCTTTTTTTGCTGTTGAGTTGTATAAGTTGTTTGCATATTTTAGAGATTAAGCTTTGTCAGTTGCATCATTTGAAACTATTTTCTCCCATTCTGTAAGTTGTCTTTTTGGTTTCTTTTTGGTTTCCTTTGCTATGCAAAAGCTTGTCAGTTTGATTAGGGGTCCCATTGGTTTATTTTTGCTTTTATTTCTGTTGCTTTGGGAGACTGACCTGAGAAAATATTCATAAGGTTGATGTCAGAGAATGTTTGCCTATGGTCTCTTCCAGGAGTTTGATGGTGTCTTTTATATTTAAATCTTTCAGCCATTTTGAGTTTATTTTCATTCATGGTATGAGGGTGTTTCATTGATTTGCATGCAGCTGTCCAGGTTTCCCAGCAATGCTTGCTGAAAAGACTGTCTTTTTCCCATTTTATGTTCTTGCCTCCTTTGTCAAAGATTAATTGACCATAGATGTCAGGGATTATTTCTGGGTACTCTGTTCTGTTCCATTGGTCTATATGTCTGTTTTGGGGACCAGTACCACACTGTCTTGATGACTGTGGCTTTGTAAAATTCCCTGAAGTCTGGAGAGTTATGCCTCCTGCTTGATTTTTGTTCTTCAGAATTGCTTTGGCAATTCTGGGTCTTTTGTGGTTCCATATACATTTTTGAATTATTTGTCCTAGTTCTGTGAAAAATGTCATGGGTAATTTGATAGGGATTGCATTGACTCTGTAGATTGCTTTGGATAGTATGGCCATTTTTACAATATTATTTTTTCCAACCCAGGAGCATGGAATATCTCTCCATTTCTTTGAATCTTCTTTAATTTCGTTGATTAATGTTTTTTAGTTCTTGGCATATAAGTCCTTTACCTCTTTGGTCAGGTGTATTACCAGGTATTTGATTTTTTGGGGTGCAATTTAAAAAGGTATTGTATTTTTGTATTCCTTTTCTAATATTAAATTGTTGGTATACAGAAATGCGACTGATTTCTGAATGTTAATCTTATATCCTGCTACTTTGCTGAATTTGTTGATCAGTTCAAGTAGTTTTTATGTTGAGTCCTCAGGGTTTTCTGTGTATAGAATGGTGTTATCTGCATACAGTGACAATTTTACCTCCTTTCTTCCTATTTGGATGCCTTTTATTTCTTTTGGTTGTCTGATTGCTGTCACAAGGACTTCAAATACTATGTTGAATACCAGTGGTGAGAGTGGGCATACTTGTCTTGTTCTAGATTTTAGTGGAAAGGCTTTCAGCTTTTTTCCTGAGTATTATATTTGCTGTGGGTTTGTCATAAATAGCTTTTATTATGTTAATGTATGTTCCCTCTATATCCACTTTGGTAAGAGTTTTTATCATGAATGGATGTTGGACTTTGTCAAATGCTTTCTCTGCATCTATTGAGATGATCATTTTTGACTTTTCGTTTGTTACTGTAGTGTATGACGTTGATTGCTTTGCATATGTTGAACCATCCTTATACACCTGGGATGAATCCCACCTGGTTGTGGTGTTTGATCTTTTTTATATGTTGTTGGATTTGGATGGCTAAAATTTTGTTGAGAATTTTTGCATCTATATTCATCAAAGATATTAGCCAAATGTCCATCAACAGATGATTGGATTAGGAAGATGTGGTATATATACACAATGGAATACTACTCATCCATGAAAAAGAACAAAATAATGCCATTTGCAGCAACATGGATGGAACGAGAGACTCTCATCCTGAGTGAAGTAAGTCAGAAAGAGAAAGACAAATACCATATGATATCGCTTATATCTAGAATCTAATATGTGGCACAAAGGAAACTTTCCACAGAAAAGAAAATCATGGACTTGGATAATAGACTTGTGGTTGCCAAGGGGGAGGGGGAGGGGGAGGGGGAGAGAATGGATGGGAAGATTGAGGTTAATAGAAGCAAACTATTGCCTTCAGAATGGATTAGCATTGATATCCTGCTGTGTAGTGCTGGGAACTATGTCTAGTCAGTTATGATGGAGCATGATAATGTGAGAAGAAAGAATCTATGCATGTATGTGTAACTGGGTCACCATGCTGTACAGCAGAAAAAAATTGTATTGGAGAAAGAACAATTTTTTAAAAAGTGCAAACAAACACAAAAAAGTCTTAATTGGTAATCCTTGGTTTCCAGGCAAAGAAGCCTCTCAAACAAGTTTAAATTGGAAAAAACAGAAGTAGACTTATTAGGAATGTTTAAAGATATCTCATAAAATTTAAGTCCAAATGACCCACATTTGGTTCCGTTTCAGTCTGTTTCACCCTGGGCTCTGTTATTAGTCCCTCAATCTCTAGGTACCTCCCCAACTGTCTCTACAGTTCCTCTGCTTTGCTTTTCATGCATAATCACAGCTCCTTGCAAAGGATTCCCATTGCCTCAAGTCAACAGCCCACAATCTCATATTTGCCATAAACTGACGCAATAAAAAATTTCATTGACAGATATTCACTGGCCCCATTTGGTTCAGGAGCATCTTCCTGGTTCAATCATTTATGGTCATAAGGTCTGATTTGCAGTCATCATAGGCCACTCCAGCAGTCCTTGGAGTAAGGGCTGAGTAGCATTGGAGACTTTTCTAAGCAAATTTTTACTTAATTTTAAGTACCTTCATTATTTGGCTTAGAATGTGTTTCATTCTTATTTGATTGAAAGGATAGCCTTTATAAAGTTGTAATTTTGAAGAATATTGTCTTCATGGAGAGTTTTTAGTAAATCTCTATTTTGATAATGCTGATTTTACTCTTCTGAAATACACACCCTTTAATTTTAAAATATTTAACTTTTCCACTTCTGACAGCATGATCATTACAGACTCTGTACTTCCATTGCATATTATGCAGAAAACAAATTGGATATAAAACATGAAATTATTTTTGTTATAATAATTTTTTCTATAATTTAAGGCAAAATAAATGGAAATTCTACAGAGAAATAATCAACTAACAACAGCTTAAGGGCTGTCATTAAAATGTTTCTGATTAATTAATTTGAATAATTAATATGACAAAAATTGTTGAAATCATTTATTTCTTGAAATAAGCACCAGAAATAATGTTTTAATGTCATCAAAGCATGAAAACTTCAGAGCAAAACCACCAAGTCTAAGTGATTATTTATTGCCATAAGTATATGTTGGTTAGCAGTTTTTACAACCTTAATTATGTTTGGAACCAAAATACACTCTTGATGTTGATATAAAGCATAGTTCGCTAAAGAAATATTGGTATACAAAAAAATAAAATATTATTTTCGGGAAGGGGGTCAGGGATGATTAATATAACAACAATTCTCAATATGTTCTGTATAGCAATACAAAGACATTTTAATGTCTCTGCCTCTTTTTTTTTTTTTTTTGCTTTTTTTTAGGGCTGTACCATGGCATAAGGAGGTTCCCAGGCTATGGGTCAAATCAGAGCTACAGCTGCTGGCTGATGCCACAGGCACAGAAATGCAGGATCTGAGCCACGTCTGTGACCTACACCACAGCTCACGGCAACCCCAGATCCTTAACCCACTGAGCAAGGCCAGGGATCGAACCCACAACCTCATGTTTCCTAGTTGGATTTGTTACTGCAGCACCAAAAGAGGAACTCCTGTCTCTGCCTCTTTAAAATAAATTTTAAGTAAACTGAAATGCTAAAATGTGTCCTAACAGAGTAAAGCATGTGGATCCAGTGCCTAGTTTCCTAATACTTAAAAGCTGTCAGATATGTGTGTCAAGATGCCTCACTTTTAAGTAAAAAGCCATATCCTTCAAATAAATAGTTGGTATCTATAATGAATACTCAGGGGCAGCAGTAATTACTAAAATTATAACCCACTGTTATTTTACCATTTCAGGAAGCACCATAACTCATAATAGCAGTAATTTACATGCAAACAGAAACAACTGTGCTATTTTACTACCAATTATAGTCTTGTGTGTTTTTCAATGTCACTGTCTACATCTGAAAATACAATTAATTTGGAGGCTTAAAGAATACAGACCAGCTCACCACAGAAAAGCACGCTAACAAATGCTGGTTTTCTAAAACAATAAATTAATGAGTATTTATTAAATTCATATTAGTTGTGAAAAAAACTACAGTCAGGTGTGGAGAGGATTTAGCTTGCTTTTCCAATATCTAGCATCACTGACAGAAGACTGTGTCTTAACATAAATGAAAGCAAGGAAACTCTTAGTTCATATAACATATAGTCTAGCTCTTTGGCTTATGAAAACCTGGTTTCACGTTTCCTAGCTTTTATGGGAAAGACATTCATTCAATGAAGATTTAATCTGCAAGATGGTTTGAATGATACCTAGGAGAATCATTCACAGTTCTTTCCTCAATGAGCTTGCAGTCAACCACTGATAAGAGACAGACATACACATACACACATCAAAAGAAAACAGTAGTATAAACACTGAAGATAATCAACATGCTTGGGAGAAATGTAATAGCAATGAAGGGAATCTCTTCAAGTTGATTTTGTGGTCAGGTACCCATTAGACTTCACTAACCAAACAACATAATCACAAAAACAACTTTAAAAGATTCTGCATATATATATTCCCCATGTATCTGAGGAGTGGTATTTGGAGTGGTCATTTCTGGTTGTCCCAGCATACATCTTATCCCATGTGGAAGGCATGGCCAGCTCAGAAGGGAGGCAAGGATGGGGGGACAGCTAATTTCCGAGGTCCTGCTAAATAGCTGGTGAAATATCTTGTATATGATGAGTGCTACTTAAATTACCTTACTGAGTAAATAATGAAGATAAAACTGTTTATTTTGAGGTGATAACACAAATATAATGTTCTGTGAAGTATGTATAACATGATAGCAAAAATATTCTCATTTAATTTTTAAAATCTTATTATTAAAAATATTCTTTAAGCAAGAAAAACAACTTAAAAGACAAACAGATTTGAAACAAAGAGATTTTTTTAAAAAAACTCTATTCTCAGACATAATTATGGACAAATAAAAACCCCATACAATCTACTAAGAAACTACTACAACAAATAAATGTGTGTAAGAAGACCTCTGGAACACAAAAACCAATACTGTTTCTGTATTCTAGGAATAAACACTTGGAAGTTGAATTTTAATACTACCATTCACAACTCCAGCACAAACATTAAATTCATAGGTATAAATCCAACAAAATACATGGAAAATCTGCCTGCTGCAAAGTACAAGGATACTCATATATACATGGTCAATTGATTTTCTGCAAAGGTGCACAGGAAAAAAAAAATTAGAAATGAAATGTACTTGGAATTGACTTCTATAGCAGACATAATACTTAAATACTTCCAAATAAACTACACTCTTTAGTCAATTGATTTAGAATCAAGTTTTCAAAATGTATGCATAGATTCTGTGTACAGTTTACTGTAACTAATTTTAGTAAGGGAGATGCTATTGAAGACAAAAAAGATATTTCAGCATGTATTTCATTCTGTCCTTCCTATTACCAGGTGAAGATTTAAAATGTAAGAATTTATAATCAATCTGTGTCTTAAAAATGTTTTAATTTTTATTTTAATGAGTTCTCTGATTTTTTGTCTATTTTTCTTATAACTTTTGTAAATTCTTTAATTAGTTAATAATGGTACCTCCAAAATCTTTCAGTTTTTAAAATTGCATTGAAATGCAATTAATAAAATAAAATATTTGGAATAAAAAAGTTAATGTATCATTTTACTGTCAAAGACACAACTGAATTATTAAATAATGGGTTTTTAATTCTGTACAAGAATCAATTTTGAAGTTTTATAATTGGGGAAATTTTTTTTAAGGAGCTCCTACTTTTAATTGAATAAAATTATATTTCATAGCATAATGGAATTACATTGAGTCCTAAACTTTTTATAGCATCTAAATTTGGCAAAGCATCTAAAGAGTCATCTAATTTAGCAAGTTTCCTTCATTTAAATACTATTTGTTAAGAAACTGCAATCTAATGAAGGCAAAACAGACTGTACCTGTGAAAATATTTAGGATAATATTTACACATTTCAAAAACAAATAAAGATATATTTAAGAAGTCCCTCTGACTTAACCAGGTAAGCTCTAGAGAAAGTTTTTTCTTAATTTAAAAAAATATGGTCGACAACAAAGGATAAACAAAGGCATAAGCTATTTAAAATTTGTTCATTATAAAATGCAACTTTGAAGACTACTGAAGGCAATTTTATAAGATATAAATAAAACAGAATTTAGAAAGTGGAAGGTGAAGAGGAGGTCCTGATTCTCATAGGAATCTCACTGAAACTGGTTGACCTTGATGTGCAGTTGGATATAGACTACATAGCATCTTCTCTAGAGCACATGGAAATTGGACTTGCTGCTACAGACTGAGGACGTTGATGGGGGTATTCTCATTGACTCAAGAGAAGCATCAGCTTTCCTGGGGGCCTTCGACAACTACTTGCCTTGGTGCTTCAGATGGAGTCTCCAGGATCTGCTTCCTGAACTTTCTACTTCCCCTGTGCTTACATTCAGTGGCAATTTCCTTGTATTTGTTCTCCCATCCCTCCTCTGCCACCACCCCCTGCCAAGCTCTCATAAAGTTTGTGTAAACTCTATATACAAAACCACTGTATTCTCAGGATAATTATTTTATTTTCTTGAATAAGTCCAGATTGTTACTAGCACCCCAAGCGACCAAATTTCCATCAGGGAAAAATGGATAAATAATTATAAGATACATTCCAACAACAGAAGACTATGTAGCTTGGTCGTCAACCAGAGGTAACTTTGTTCCTCTCTGCACATTGGGAGATGTCTGGAGATATTTTTGGTTATCACAATGTGGTGCACTACTGCCAGTGTCTTATGACCAGAGGCCAGCAATCCTGCTAGCTAACCTACTGTGAGTACATAGGACAGTCCCCAATAGTCCAAAATGTGAAGAGAGCCTGGGTTGTGAAGCCTGCTGTATGGCCAGGACCAACCATCTGCCTCTGCTACTGTACTCAACACCTGGAGAAGATCTCACAGACAGAATATAGAGCAAAACAGCCACATGAAATCAGCAGATAGTGCACAATTCCACTGAGATGAACTTTAGAAATTACCCCAAAAATCCTATGGTTACCTTGGAAGAGAGAGAAAGGAGGAGAAAAAAGCAAGAGTCGAGTTTGGAAAGCCAGTCTATATCTTGGCCACTAAGTGGTGTCTCATGTGAAGAATAGACAGATAATAGCCTCTTGACAGTAGGTAACATTCAAAACCTGGTGTGTGGACATCAGTGCCGTTCACAAGAGCACTTAGGAAGCCACTGAGTGAGAGTGGTGGTGAGGCACAGAGTGATGGGGCGAGAAGGGGGAATTTGAAGATGGCAATTATGCTCTAAGGTCTTAAAGACCAATTCAGGAAAGTCTACTAGTATTATTTGAGGGATAAAGAGATTTTATAGAGCAAGATAGTTCATGATTTATTGCCTACATATGATACATAATTTTATATATCTACTTATATATGTGGTTTATTTGATTATCTCCCTTGATAAATCTTTGTGGTGAGGGTACGTAGCCTATATTTCTACTATTTCTAGGAATGCTTTCAAGAAAGGGAGATAACTCATTTGGTAAAGTTATATAAAAAGAATCACCTGAGGAAATTTATGAAAAACATTATAAAGTGCTATACTCATAAATCAAATATTACATTAAAAAGATTCATGCTTTATTTGCACAGTGTAGACTTTCAAAATATTGTTTTTGCTTGCAAATTCACCTTAAAATGTTTTCTGTCTTATAACAGTGATGGCTTGCCTACATAAATTTGAATTGACTTAACTATTCTTAGTCATTCTTTGTATTAGATAGTGACAAATTCTCCTGATAACAACACTGATTCCTGACCAATCCATTTCACATTTACCTTCACACTTTTGATAGAATCTCAAAACTATAAAATTTGTCTTCCATCTATTTATGTTACTGATATGGTACAAAAGCATGTATTTAAAATAATACATCCACACAGATACACACAGTTAAAATAATATTTGAAATTGTGATGATTTGAAGCAAAATTATTCAACTAAATCACTGCCTTTTTGCACATGAAAATTCAAGCAAACAATAGTTGTTGGTCTCATTTTGGGAGGCCTATTACCATATTATAGCAGCAAGACAATACAAAAATATATTGACTTACTACATTTACCTGGAACATATGTAATAAAGGAATCTTTAAAAACCATGGCTTGCATTATTAGATTAAGAATGAATATAAGCAAGGGGTTTGCTTTAAGGTTTGACTACCTATCTTTACTAAGACAATTGCAGCTCATAGAATTGTGTGCTTGGGGGTTAATTAACTCGCTCATGCTTCTAAAGGTTGAAACACTCATGCATCTAAAGATTTGTGATTGATTCTCAGATCACTCATAGTCTCAGAACCACATAGAGTTGGATTTTATACTTTTTTAATGGACATAACTATTTTATCTCTTTGCTAGTGGTTATTTTAGCTATCTGGAAATTACAGTGCTGTGTGGTCCAATTTTATTATGTTGAGTATTATATGTTAGCTTATATAATGCATATTTTATTTATTATTCTGAGATAGCCAAAGCAAAGTCTCTCTTGCTATCTCAAATAATTACAAATTAGTATATCATATATGATAGAAAATTTGTGAATTATATTCACTACTTTTAAGGATAATCCATTTTTTGAACATGTTACATGTTTTCATATAAAAGCAAAATATGTTGTATTTGTCTTCAATTAAATTCTGGTTTCTTATTTTTTGTGTGTGGATAACTAATATTTATGAGACTAAATAGCTTATATAGTAAAAAAAATTAAGTGGCAATGTTTGTTACATGTTAAAATATTCTACATTCTCTAAAAGAGAAGTACAAAATATTTGCTAATAACTACTTTAGTAACATTATTGCTTTAAAATATATGTGAAACAATATTTTAAAACTCATTCTTGAGGTTGAACATGTCATTTTTGATATATATTTACCTTTTTATATTTATTGAAATATGCATGCATAATTGAAAGTTTGGGTAGCAATTATCAATTATATTTGAAAACTGAATAATTGCAGTTCTGGTTTCTTCCATTAGTATTATGATACTTTATTTCATTAAATATTCTTTCCAAGATTTGTAATTATATGACTAACAATGATCTAGAAAGAATTAATGGTCAAGCTCTATTTTAAAATATTAAAATAAAATAATATATTTAAAATATAGGGTTTGACCCATAAACAGCACAGATTTCAGAAGTTCAGGAAGGCATAGGTAGAGAATTATATGGATTAAATATTCAACAATAAGGACTAAATTTTCTTCACTGTTTATACTTCATCTATTGTAATACAAAATGTATTTACTTATATAAATAATCATGTTATCTTCTTCATTTCCCCAAAATAAATACACTTGAGTGGAAAAGTGTGAAAATGTCCCATTTGCAATGGAATCCCTATTTCTATTTTGACCTCATTAATTCATTCAATTCCAGAAAATCAAATCAAGGAATACAAATTTCAATAAGTTCTGCCCTTTAGTATATGTACCATAATTTACAGCAACAAAAACATAGAGCTTTTTCCCCTATTTTATTATTTTATTTTTTTATTTTATTTTATTTTATTTTATTTTATTTTATTTTATTTTATTTTATTTTATTTTATTTTATTTTATTTTATTTTATTTTATTTTATTTTATTTTATTTTATTTTATTTTATTTTATTTTTGTCTTTAGGGCTGCACCCATGGCATATGGAAGTACCCAGACTGGCGGTCAAATTGGTGCTGTAGCTGCTGGCCACAGCCACAGCCACAGCAATGCCAGATCCAAGCTGAGTCTGTGACTTACAACACAATTCACTGCAATGCTGGATCCTTAAAGCACTGAGCAAGGCTAGGGATTGAATCGGTGTCCTCATGGATACTAGTCAGGTTAGTTACCACTGAGCCACAAAGGGAAATCCCACCCTTCTAAAGTGCTACACTGTTAAGATTAATTCTTGTTGGATCTTTGTGTGTGGTTTATATGGTAAGAGGGAAAACACCCTCTGTTTTGCGAGTTCATTTTGTCATATTCATTTTCCTGGAGTGAAACTACAGATGAGTACCATTTAAAAAGAAAAAAAAGAAAGAAAGAATTCAAGTGTTTGTGGCACAGTGGGTTAAGAATCTGACTGTAGTGGTTCAGATCGCCGATAAGGAGTAGGTTTGATCCCCAGCCCGGGAATGTCCATAGGCCATTGGTGCGGCCATTAAAACAAACAAACAGGAGTTCCTGTCGTGGCACAGTGGTTAGCAAATCTGACTGGGAACCATGAAGTTGCGGGTTTGGTCCCTGCCCTTGCTCAGTGGGTTGGCGATCTGGCATTGCTTTGAGCTGTGGTGTAGGTTGCAGACGTGGCTCGGATCCTGCTTTGCTGTGGCTCTGGCCTAGGCCGGTGGCTACAGCTCTGATTGGACCCCTAGCCTGGGAACCTCCATATGCCGTGGGAGCGGCCCAAAGAAATAGCAAAAAGACAAAAAAAAAAAAAAAATTATCAAAAACAAACAAACAAAAACATAACATATAAAATAATAAATAAAGGTCCTCTAAACTCTCCTATTACTTGTTATCAGGTCACAACAACACTCCTTTACTGCACTATAATAATATCCTTGCAAATGTTTGCTTAATTCAGGGGGGCTGTGTATTCCCATGCATTTATACTAGCTATTATAATTGAATTCTCATTTGTGTTGTACTGTGTAATTTAAACAATTGAAGTATAACTTTGTATTATGTGATTTGTTGAAATGATTCATTTTGACATGTTATAATGTGTAACAACTTGTGATTCAGGGCAACTATTGTTGTGTTCCCTAGTGTAAACATACCTTCTTTGGAATCTAAGACCCCCATATATAGTGCCCAAGATACTGGGGAGAGAAAGTGTAATAAAAAGAGTTTTATGCCACATTTTGATGTTTGCTGACAGCTTTTCAGCTTCACTCCTGCTTCCCTTCTGCCCCACACCTGCAGAAGCTAAGGGTGGTGCCTGGAGGGCTCCCTCATTCTGTTCATGGGTGGGAGGTCCAAACCACACAAGCTCTGCTCATGTGTGATGCGTAGGGGCAGCTTGCATCCCAAACACAGTAAAAGTAGCTCCCCAGTCTTTTTCCTTGTACTCTCAAGCCATTTTGGACCTGATGAAAAGGCTTAAGACAGTGATGAGTCAAAATAATGATTGCAGCCATCCTTATTTTGTTCCTAATTTCAAGGGGGGGCGGGGGGAGCAATGTTCGCCTCTAAGATAGTTGCTGAATTTTTTACTGTAGATTTTCTTTATCAGGGTATCAGTTACAATTTGTAACAAACCACATTACAATCTTGTAGCTTGAAACTATTATTTATTTAGGTGATGATTCTGTGGGAAGAGGTTTGGGCTGGGCTAGGCTAGCCAATTCTTTGTCATCACGATAGATATTTCTGGTGAAGTAACCATATATCATTGCAAAACGACCTAGTTTATGTCTAGGACTGCATTTCGCTTAACAATTTGTTTTGTCTTATAGGTGTTCTTTGATTGGTGCTTTTGTGGTATATCATTCTCCATCCTTTTACTTTAGATTTTTTGCATGCTTGTATTTCAGACATATCTATTATAAGCAAGTGTATGTTGTTTATTTCCAGATTTTTAATTTAGACTATCAAGGTTTTTTTTTCACATGGTTTATTGCCCATTTATTTGTATGTTGATGTTAACTATATACAACTGTATTATTTCTCTTTGCCCTCAATATTTTATTTCTTATTTCCCTTCTTGTTGATTGATTGAAATATTTTTTGTTATAAAAATTTTACTCTTCTATTAGTTGTTAACCTAGAATTTTATGCTCTTATTTAATTCTAGACATACTTTCAAACATCACAATATCTATTTTTTTAAAAAGTCAGTTACTGTTAATTTATATTTACTCATGTTTTTCACATTTGCTTTGCTTCTCACAATGAAACTTATTAAATCTTCTAACTGTATCATTCCTACCTCATCATTTCTTCTGCAGTTTTTATTCTCTTCTCTTTCTGTGCCTCATTTTTGAGGGTTCTCCTCTATACTGAGTTCACTAATCTTGTCTTCAGCTAAATCTAATTTTCTATTATATTTTGCTACTGAGTCTTTAGTTTTAGTAATTGCATTTGTACTTTCAGTGTAGAGTTTTTAGTTGTTTATTTTTAAGCCAGGAACATAAGTTTCTTCTTTTCAGTCTTTGAGTTATTTGCTGCAATGCTTTTGCTTTCCTTTATCTCCGTAGTAAGCGTAGTTATAACCCATATCTGTTGATTCTACTGTCAGGAGTGACCAAGGATGTATTTTTACTTAATATTTTGTGTATGTTGTCCTCCATTTAGATTCCATGTTTTCCCATGTCCCTAGATATCATTGGTGGTATGCTGAATATTTTGGTTGAAGTATGATTTTTTTTTTTTAAATGTCAAAGTGTTAGATGAGGTCATATTCCTCCCGAGAGAATGAGTTAACCTCTTTCAGGTATCTGAGGACATTAGAAATATATGATTAACATAACCCATTGTCAGGGCATGAGATTTTTTGGATCATTTAAACAATGATGTAACACACAGAGATGCTATGTCTATGTAAGGGCTTGTTTAATTCTATTTACATTTACCCTTAGGATACAGCACTTTAAATCCTCAACTTTAAAGTTGTTTTACAATGTCACAGGGTTAACATCCTCTGTATTCCAGCTCCTGTCCTGCTAATTCCATGGGGATGAAAGTTTCCTGCCTGTTCTCTTAGCTGTTTGTCTTGTTTTAATCCTGGGCAGGATGATCCCAAAGGCTTGACTCATCTCTCTGATACCCATTGTCTTCCACATCTTGGCTTCATAACTTCTTATTATGGTATTATGCATTCGACTCTTTTAGGAGCCTACTTTCGTTATTGTATTCAAATTTATTTTTTTGTTTATTTTGAATAAAGATTTATTTCAGTTGGCTAGTTCACTATTATTATAATCAGAGGTCTTCCATTCCACTGTCTTATTCAGGGCATTTTTTTTCCTGATAGAGAAAACTGTTATAAATTTGAATCTCACAGACCTAAGGCTATTTTCCGCAATTACTTTATCATAAAAGTTCTTAAAATTTGTAACCACAAGAAACAAAATAATGAAAAAATAAATCCCCTGGCCATAGACAATGTTGAGTAAGCTACATGATGAGGAATAAAATATTTAATAAATACATGGATGGTGGTATTGTCAGAATCAATTCAGGTAGAGAGTATAGCTACATACTAAGTATAAGTGTCTATTTTACTATGGACAAATTGTTTTAGACATGATGGAAGAATTCCAATGTAATCAGTCTCAATTTGCTACCAGTTGGCTGTTCTTTACCTCCAGAGAATGATACCATATCGGGAAATCAACAGTCATCTTTGTTGTTGACTTGCTGCACATACACTATTAATATTAGCCAAATCAAACTTGGTAAAACAAAGACTGGGTGCAATCATTTTACCTCTGATTCCATAGCTGTGTTTTTCATGTGTTCCCAGGTCAATTGGAAAAGGAAGTAGACTAATCTTCATTGAATGGATTATTTTTGGTCTATTCCATCAACTTGATTTGCAAAGGTTGCACTTTGATGATCAGTATCATGGCAATGAAATGTTCTTACAGCTGGTTCTTAAACAGAGCACCAGTTCATATTCCTTGAACTCATTACTCTAGCCAGTGTCCATGTATTAATGTAGCACCAAAGCTTTACTTATCTCTCTCTTGTAGGCAAAATAGACAGACATACTTCCCAAGTCCCTCCACTGGGAGTTTTCCTTACCCACTCTTATTCAGGAATATCCCTTTGAGGGGATTTGAGAAAACCAGTGACATTTTAGGCTGTACCAGCAAATTATTGGAGTGATCAAAGATAAAATCCTAAGTTTTTGTTTCTAATTTAACTGGTCATAGAGAATTCTACCTAAAGCCACAAGTTTGGGTTGAGGTATATGTGGTCATAGAAAAATAGTTGATCCTACAGGTACCTGAGCCATTGCTTAGATGATTTTTATTTACCTTCTGAAACAACTTAGATCTGATATTTTACATCACACTTGTACTTGGTAACAGGATATTTAACCTTAACCTTATACCTTCATAGAGCAGATTATATGCATGATGTGATAGGGAGGTCAGACCACAAAGTTACTTCATGACCTGAGGTCAAGCATTCTGCCTCTACTAGTGCCTACTATTAAGCCAGAATATGCTGTCAAAGGAAAATATTTATTGGAAGATAAGAGCATGTTTTGCCCAACTGCAGTATTTGTCTTATCAGATCTTACAGGGGCTCCATGTACCTGACACATCAGCCACAGATACTTAGAACATCACTGATCTGGTTTATTTAGCTCAAGCTCAAATTTGCAACAGCCTTGAAGTTTATTTGGTAAATAAGTCAAATTAGTACACTGTATTATGGTTACATAACTTTCACAATCCAGAGAATCCTCTCTCTTGTAAAGAGTCGAAAATTGCAAAAATGGACCAGAAACCTTCAAAAAGATATCCTACTCCAGAAGACAAAGAAGAGGCCACATCAAGAGGTAGGAGGGGTGATTAGGTGATATAAGCAACCCCATACCTCCCGGGTGGGAGGCCCCACAGACTGAAAAGTAACTGGTTCACAGAGACTCACCTACAGGAGAGAGAGTTCTGAGCCCCACATCAAACTCCCACATGTGGGGATCTGGCACAGGGAGAAAGAGCCCCTGGAGCATCTGGCACTGAAGGCCAGTGGGGCTTGTGCGCAGGAGCTCCACGGGACTCACTCGGGGAAATGGAGATCCCATTATTAAAAGGCACACACAGATTTTCATGTACACTGGGTCCAAGGGCAAAGCAAAGTCTCCATAGGAATCTGGGTCAGACCTGATTGCAGTTCTTGGAGGACATCCTGGGAAAGAAGGGTTGAATGTGACTTGTTGTGGGGGAAGGACATTGGAAGCAAAGCTCTCAGGAATATTCAGCAGCATGCCTTTCTTGGAGGTGGCCATTTTTGGAAAATCTGGCCCCACACATCAGCACTGAGAAGCCCCAGGGCAAACAACAATCCAGATGGGATCACAGCCCCCTGCCACCCCACCCCCTCCACTCAGTAAACAGGCTGCCTAAAGACCCCCCAGGCACACAGCTGCCTCTAATCCCATCCAGAGACCAAGCCACACCCACCAGAGGGATAGGAATCAGCTCCACCTACCAGTGAGGAGGCATCAGTCCCTCCCATCAGGAAGCCTACAGCAAGCCCCCATACCAACTTCAGCCACAAGGGGGGCAGACACCAGAAGTAAAAGAGGCTACAACTCTATTATCTGTAAAAAGGTCACCACACCAAAAACCTATAAAAATGAAAAGACAGAGAACTATAACTCAGATGAAGGAGAAAGGAAAAACCCCAGAAAATCAGCTAAGTGATGAGGAGATTCTCAGCCTCCAGGAAAAAGACTTTAGACTGTTGATACTGAAGATGATGCAAGACATTGGAAAGAAACTGGAGGCAAAGATGGATAACTTATAGGAAACACTGACCAAAGAGATACAAGATATAAAACTTAAGCAAGAAGAGATGCAAAATACAATAACTGAAATAAAAAATTCACTAGAAGCAGCTAACAGCAGAATACAGGAGGCAGAAGAACAAATAAGCGAGGTGGAGGACAGATTAGTGGAAATTACGGATGCAGAACAGAAAAGAGAAAAAAGATTGAAAACAAATGAAGACAGTCTCAGAGAACTCTGGGACAATGTTGAACGCACCAACATCCATATTATAGGGGTGCCAGAAGGAGGAGAGAGAGAGAAGGGACAGAAAAAATATTCCAAGAGACAATAGCCAAAAACTTCCCTAACATGGGAAAGGAACCACTCACTCAAATCCAGGAAGCACAACAAGTACCATATAAAATAAACCCAAGGAGAACACCCCGAGACACATATTAATGAAACTGGTCAAAAATTAAAGACAGAGAAAATATTGAAAGCAGCTAGGGAAAATAAATAAATAATATACAAGTTCCATAAGCTGTGTTATTTTGCACCTACAAAGATAAGACATGAGTGTAATTGGAGTCCTCCCTGGTTACACAGTGATATTACACTGGCATTCTTTAAGATACATTTGCCTCATGCAAAGGCAAGTGTAGAAAACTAAGTAGAGTCATCATAGAATTCACCGCTTTTTTTTTTTTTCAATTCTTTGAGCATTGCCTTAAATTTAAAATTTCTTGGGAAACGTGGTATTGAATTTATATGACTATTTTGATAGTGAGAGGAAGTTCCATTGCTTCTACCTAAACCATTACATCACAACCACAATTCTGTGGGTTATAAGCCAGATACTGTGTTTCTCTCAGTTATGTAAGATATGGGTTTGAGGAAGTGTTTCATGCCTTTCCTCCAGGGCAGCTGATTGAATCATTCTCTCCTCATCAGTGAAGAGATTCTCCATGATCCTCTGTCCTGTCTCCAGTCTCTTAAGTCAACAAATGATGCAGGACCAGAAAGAAGAGATTTCACTGAGGATAAAATCCTTCTTTTTTACTCATAGTAAAAGGACTATCAGTGTAGGACTTCTAGTTATTTTCTAAACTAACATGCTAACCACATGTGGCCTTAAAATTTTGGCCAATTTCTTCTTGCTCACTTCCATAGTAGCCACCTCTTCCTTTCCTGCTGTGCAAAGGAAGGACACTGCTTTTTGGCCTCTTCTTCTAGGGCCCTATACCTTTTTGGTATTCAGTTGTCTTGCTGCATTATGATATTTAGCTCTTTGATGAGTTGATGAAAATCTCAGCAGGTTATTTTTTTTTTTTTCCTGTTTAGATGTTAGGATGGGGTGATTTTGCTGTTTTCTAATACCAGTAATGGTTTTAATACAGGACATGAGAGGCTAACAAAACCATTGTAAAGTGCAAAAAGTGAAAATAAACAAAACAAACAAAAAACATGGAAGCTCTGGGATTGTAGGAAAGCTGCTTCCAATAGTCTCAACTGTGATTGTACTAAAGTAGATGACTCTCAATAGGGTGTCCAAAATCCACAGGCAGAATCCCAAGTCAGCAAGTTGCAATTAGACCCCTGCATCTAATTGTGGTTGCCACTAGAGATAATCTCTTTCACTTTCCTAAAGCCACGGATTCTTGGCAGTGTCTGTCTGTAACCTTCCTGGCAAAAAATTCTTGCCCGTGAAATATTCAGAATTTATGCGTCTGCATACCCCAGAGAGTTTAGAATGGTGTGAAATGCTGAGGGTCCACAAATAATATCTGGCACATCTCAACCCATTAAATTGTAATTTCCAGTATAAGCAAGTGATTACATCTCTGAATATGTATTTATATAACTGATCTTTTGAATAAATGTTACATGTTTTATAATCCCTAAATTGTATTTAGAGTACACTGTAATGGCACTGAAAATATCACACGATAAACCATTTTTATTTTAATATTACCAAATAAAAACTCCAAAGGAAACTTGTGCTATGCAGTGGTTGAAATTAGCCTTTGCATGATAGGAACCATACTAGTATACAGAATTCTAGCTTATTAGCTCTTGGTGACTATGAATTTTTAATCAAATAATTAAATGGATGATAAAATGCTTTATTATAAACATGGTGATTATTTTGCTAGATTCTATTGGTAAAATATTGTAATTTTATGGCAAGTTTTTTCTTTCTTTTTTTTTTTTTTTCTTTTCAGAGTCAGTGGTGTGGAATCCAGTACACACTTCACAGCAATGTACTCCACGTTCTCAGAGATACAGCTCTGGGTGAATGCTACCCAATGATACAAATGAATTAGCTATTGATGATGTAGCAACACAGACCTCAGAAAAATATCACACGGAATGGGAGAAGCCAGGTGTGAAGATTATGCACTTTATGATTCTATTCACATTAAAGTTAAGAAAAGACCAATGTAATCTACTGTGACAGAAACCAGATCAGTGGGTCCTGGTTCCTAGTACTGGAGCTGAAGAGAGCATTGACTGAGAAGATGCAGGAAAGGACTTCTGAAGTGAGGGAAGCATTCTGTCTCTTGTTTTGGGTTGTGGTGACATGACCCTGTACATTTATCAAGACTCATTGAAATGTGCATCTTAGTTAGTGAACCTTATGTAAATTATACATCAATGAAATATGTTGAAATAAAGTGACCACAACAGAAAGAACTGTCAGACTGGCATGAGGTTGCAGAATTCAATTTCCTGGAGGAAGAGATTTAAGGATAACTAAAGGTCAGATCAAAGTCATCAGTGATGGGAGGCAAGATTATGCAGTTTTTCAGGAAACTCCTCTGTTAGGAAAGGCCCCTAAGAGTGAGAAGTTTACCTGGATGACTGTTAACCTCAAATCTTCTGGAAGAAGCACATAAGTTTTCCTTGAGACTCAGAGAAATAACGAAGAGACGGGTGGAGTGAGATTGATCCTTCTATAAACAACTGTGTTTCCCCCCCCCCCAGCCTGAGTGGCAGCTGCATTGGAGCAGGAAGCAGGTTCTGAGTCCTACTGCAGGGCTCGGCCATAGTCCATCCTGCCTCCCACACCGTCAGGAGTCATAGCATCATGTGCAACAGGAGGAACAGGGGGCTTTGGTGCCCAGAGAAGAGGCTGAGAATCTTCATCTTACCACCCCCTAGCTGTGTGACTTAGGCCAAGTTAAATCCCATTTGTTCAGTTTCTTCATTGGTAAATGAGAAATATCCAAGCAGCACTGACTGAGGTCACACATATCAAGTACCCATTTCAGAGGCTGGCATATAGAGAGCATGGTGTTAATAGTAGTTCTTACTAAGCTATAGTAACAGAAGTCCAGTTTCAAGGTTCCATTCTACTTAATTCCTGATCTCTCTCATTTTTGTTTTCTGAGAAAACTTACAAATCGAATAGGCTCTTACCACTCCTACCATCTCTCCCCTCTTAGGTGGTGTTATGAGAAAGAATTTTTGCCACATCTTCCTTGTATGATCCCTAAGCTGTGTTTAGGTAAAAAAATCACACATGAAGGGACTCTTCATGATGAGACTCATTGTGGGCCTGACACCCTCCCCCCCAATTGTGCACATCCGGGAAACTGAGCACTCTAGCTTGTGTGGGGAGGTTAAGTTAAGGGTCTACAGAAGGGAGATCAGATTATTCAGGTGGAGTCAATGGATCCCAACCTTATAAGAGGAGGTGGGCGGCTGCATGACATTGTCAGAGAAGAGATGCTGGAAATGAGAGGGTGGTGGTGTGAGTAAAGGTTTCAAGCTGAGGAACCAGCCCCCTCAAGATGCTGAAAAGACCAGGATTTATTCCTTGGAGCCTCCAGGAAGAACACAGCCCCACGCAACACCTTGGTTTATGTGACTGAAGGTAAGCAAACACACTTTCCTTGTTTTAAGGCCCTGCGTCTGGGGCAGTTTGTTGCAGAAGCAAACAGACTCTCTGCCAACATCCTGAAGTCACCTCAAACCTAAGACCCTGTTCATAGCCCCACTCCCCTGAGACCACTCACTATCTTGGCCCCATGTTCCTAGGTTTCCTGGAGAGTCAGTGGCTATACTTCCTACAACTCTCCTGCCCCATTACTTGAGAGGGGAGGGGAGTCTCTCTTCTCTGCTGTCAAACTGGCAGAATAACAGCCGCATTGCCTCCAGCTATTCATTTGTTAAGTATGTGCTGGTGGTTAGGAGGTCTTGCTGAGCTGGCCAAGGAGTGACCCAGGGCAAATGCATTCTGCTAATGGGATAAACAGAAAATTCTGTGTATTTAACTGCAGCTGGAAATGGAGAGGAAGGGGAGGGGGTGTCTCTTCTCCAGTTTTATAAGAGCTCTTATACAATGGGCCTCTTAGGACTTAAAGAGGAAAAGGTAAGTTGGTTTCTGTTTAGAAAAGTGAAATTTAAAATGAACACATTCCACATCGTTCTCGGAAGCAAAAGTTATTTACAGTAACAACTACCTTTTTGGAAGAACAGTTCAATGGGCTGTAGTATATATATATTTTGCTGTCTGGCAAAGTATTTGGGAGAGAGAGCTGTTTTCAGACTAATGAGTGTGAGGAGAACACTGCAGATTGAATCACTTTAGGGATAATGAAACATTCAATTAAAAGCACGTTTGGAATGACTACTTACAAAGGAATGTTTTATAGTGGAAAAAAGCTGTATTTGAAAAATCTATTGAGTTTTGTGTGACTCTAAATGAAGAGGAAGGGTAGAGGCAAGAGTCACTTTAAACATTCCTTGGTTTTCAAGTGAATGAAGAAGGAAATTCTTGAAAGTACTTGTTTCAGGTACTCTGAATGTGCTAACCTGCTCTGGAAGAAGATTCAGTCATGATAAATAGCAGCAGGAGAATATAAGGAATCAGTAGTTTGTAAAATAGGGTAAAGTCAAATAGAAAGGTCAGCTTTCTTGATGGTCTAAACCACAAAGCTTTTAACACACTGATTCAGAAGCTCTGTGATAGTTGCTCAAATTTGGCTGTGGAATAAGAGGAATCTTCTGGAGAGCTTTCAAATCTGACACCTGATTGCTATACCAGAGACAGGTTTAATTGGTTTTGGGTGTGACCTGATGTGTTTTAAAGCTTCTTTTCTTGCTGACCATATTGGCCTCTGTCCACTGGTGCTGCATAGAAACTTTGAGAGTTCTGGGCCAAGGAGAAAGGAGCAGATTTTATTAGTTTGCCAGGCAAAGGAGGCCACAGAAAACTAACACACTAAAGACTGTACCCTTCTTTGGGAGAGAATAGGAGGTGGCTTTATCATTTGGGAGTACAAAATTGGGCCACAGATAAGGATCAGGGTAGCTGCAAAAGGTTACATTCCTCTTCAAAATTGGCCTCAGGTGGTCTCGGGGCAGGTTCTCTGGTCCATGATATTATGGCACTGTGACTTCTTTCTGGAATGAAGAATGCTTCACGAAGTAGTTAACATCTTCTATTTGTTGGGGTTTTAGTTCTGCAGAAGGGCTCAAAGGTAAAATGTGCATCCCTTGAGGAGGGACTGGGACCCTGTCCCAAGGCTACACTGCTGTTTCTTGACTGCTCCTCCCTTGTCTCTGCATCCCCTCCCTTCCCTAATTAACAACAGTTTTCACCAGCCTTTTAAAATGCAGGGAAGTCCTGGAGGCTAAAGCCTGTTCCCTACAGGCAGCCTATTCCCTACAGACAAGAAATGGGGAGACAGAGAGAGGTTTCTGTGCCCAGGAGCCCCACAGGATCCTGCTGGGTTTCACTTTCTGTCTAGGTGGTTGCAGTGTTCAGTCAGACCTGCCACTCAGGCTGCTTGTCTTACTGGAATCTGTGAGATTGCTGGGATCCATCCTTAGTAGATGGCCCTGACCACTCTTAGTTTAAAAAAAAGAAAAACATGACTTTTGGCTGGCTGAGTCTTAGGAGGTTTGATTTTTAACATGGCATTATTTTCTCCTTGAATGAGAAGCAATGACAGCCTGAGCAGACACAGAGAAAAGCTACCTCAGTGCTTTTATAAGATAAATATTGTCAAAATATCTGAGACTCCCACCACCAATTTTATCTTCCCATTAAAAAAAAAAAAATACATCTTGGATCCATCATGAGTGGTGGGAATGTGGATTATGAAAAGCTTTTACTGGGACGAGAAGCACGTTAGTGCTGTGAATCCTAGCTTTTAACTTGAGAAACACTCCCTCTTTATTTGTCCCTTATTTCCTCTGGTCTCCAACTGGTACCAACATTGACAGGCCTGATGTTAAAGTATATGAACTCAGTTGAGAAGAAAAGGAAATAAGGACCACATTGTACATGTGTGGCCATTAAAACCCAGCCTGATTTAATTGAAAGTAATTTTTCTTTTGTAAATTATATAGCCTTATTTATTATAATAATTCAATAATCTGTGAACATAAGTACTGTTATTTTTAAATGTAATGAATTATTAATGCCAATAATCTGTTTTCCAATGCATGGCTTAGCCTTTACTAACCTACAAGTTGAGTGATAGAAAAGGAATATGGAAATATTTGTTATCTTATTCTGGATCAGGCTCATTTCTAGAGGCTGAAGTGGGTATGTGATGCCTGAAAGAGTTTGGAAGGTAAAAGTTCAGTTAGAGTGGAACTGCTGAGGAGGTTTCTTCCTGCCATGGTGTTCTGAAATTGTTAGAGCTGGGACAAAGTAGTTCTAAGCTTCAATCTTTTATCCTACCTCCAAAGATATAGACAAACTCTTTAATGATAGAAAAGATGTAAACACAGTGTAATCAGCAAGAATGAAAGCCTCCCACAGAGGAGAAGGAACTGGGAGGAAATCATAAGAAAGTGGGTCATGATATACTGAAGAATGAAATGGCAGCACACCATGGGTACTGAGAGCCTGCAGAGGAGAAATTCACAAACGATGGGGGCACATTAAGGGCCCTATGTGCCCAGAGATGGGAGACCTGGGAACAGGAAACACTTGGGGCGCGTGGAAGGGAGATGAATTAGGACACTGTGGAGGGGTGGATCAGGCTGCTTGTGTGTTTGCTTCTTCCCTGTGGGTCAGGGCATGAGATGGGGCATCTAACAAAAGTGGGAGCAGTCCCGGACATAGAAGTAGGATGCTGCTCTGAGTGGCAGATGGTGCCAAGGTACTGAGGCTCTCTGCTGTGGTACTTCTCATTCTGGCCCCAGAGTAGGCAAACAAGAAAGATAAGAACTCATCAAAAGGGTCAATAGGAGTTCCCGTCGTGGCGCAGTGGTTAACGAATCCGACTAGGAACCATGAGGTTGAGGGTTCGGTCCCTGCCCTTGCTCAGTGGGTTAACGATCCGGCGTTGCCATGAGCTGTGGTGTAGGTTGCAGACACGGCTCGGATCCTGCGTTGCTGTGGCCCTGGCGTAGGCCGGAGGCTACAGCTCCAATTGGACCCCTAGCCTGGGAACCTCCATATGCTGCGGGAGCGGCCCTAGAAAAGGCAAAAAGACAAAAAGAAAAAAAAAAAAAAAAAAAAAAAGAGTCGATAAAGGACCTGAATAGAGATTCACTGAGAAGAAAATAAAAATGGGCAATTCATGTGGCTCAATCCTCAACCACAAAACTTGTGGAGGTGAAAATTTTTGTGGACACTTTTGAAGAAATGGTCAATTCCTAGTAAAATTAAAAATGTAACACACGCTTCAGCTATTTCATTTCTATACATGAAACCTTTACCTTGTTAATATAATTATATAGAAAGATGCTTATTGCAGGTGTATATAATGAATAAACAAAGATTACATAATTAGGAAAAATACAATGGGTATGTCATACTATCATAAAATACTCTTCAGTTAAAAGGATTCATTAAATCTACTTTTACTAAAGTAGAACAAAATGTGAAGTACTGAGTAAAAGCAGGATATAGTTTGAATATAGCATGAAATATGTTAAAAATAGCATGAAATATGAACAAATTTATACATTTGCTTAAACATTTTAGTTGCCTATATTCCCCTTAAATATTTTGATATTTATCTAGATGTTTAGGTGATCTTAGCATTTTCAGTTTCCATACTACATACAGACTAATTTGCTGACTCTAAGTATTTAAGTCCAGGACAGATTTTTGCCCTGAAATCTAGATTCTTTGTTAAATCACTTATATGCTTTTCATTTATTATAAGGTAATATAATTTCTAATTTGGAAATTACAACCATTTTCTAAAATGTGTGAAATTTCTCAGAATCGAGGAGCCAGAAAATGTTAGAATAATTAATGATTAAAAGTCTACCAGATATGAAGATCGTAAATCCACAGACCCCAAAATTGAATCAATACCAAATATAACAAAGAGAACCTTTCCAAGGCAGGGGAAAACTGATAAAAATACATTCTTTAAAGCAGGTAGAATAATGTATATTACATACATAAGAGCAAAACTGAATGACAGCTGACTCCTTGTCAAGGAAAAGGCATTTTTAATTTGCTGAAAGAAATACCAATCTGGACTCATATACCAAGCAAAATATGACACAAAGAATATAATTATTTCAGAGAAAAACTAAGAATTTATTGCTATCAGGTGTGAAATGTTAGAAATTTTTTTTTTCCTTTTGTCTTTTTAGAGCTGCACTGGCGGCATATGGAGGTTCCCAGGCTAGGAGTCTAATCAGAGCTACAGCTGCCAGCCTATGCCAGAGCCACAGCAAGGCCAGATCTGAGCCACATCTGCAACCTACACCACAGCTCGTGGCAACACTGGATCCTTAACCCACTGAGTGAGGCCAGGGATGGAACCCTCAACCTGATGGTTCCTAGTCAGATTCATTTCCGCTGTGCCCCGACGGGAACTTGCTGAACTGTTAGAAATGTTAATCTCCTCAGAGAAAAGGGAAAAATAGGGAAATACTTTGATCTTTGGGATCTACAAGTCCAAGTGAAGAGCATCAGAAAGCATAAATATATGAATAAACATCAATGACATTTTTATTTTAAAAGTGTTTTTATTGTGTAAAATACACATAATACAAAAATTCACATTAGAGTCCTTTTTACTTCCCATGGTTGCACCTGCTGCATGTGGAAGTTCCTGGGCCAGAGATTGAATCTGAACCACAGCTGCAATGTCGTGGCTGTGGCAATGCCAGATCCTTTAATGCACCGTGCAAGGTTTAGGATTAAACCTGTGCCTCCACAGCAACCTGAACTACCGCAGCTGGATGTGTGTGTGTGTGTGTGTGTGTGTTTGCCATTTCTTGGGCCGCTCCCGCCGCATATGGGAGGTTCCCAGGCTAGGGGTCCAATAGGAGCTGTAGCCGCTGGCCTACGCCAGAGCCACAGGAACGCGGGATCCGAGCCGCGTCTGCGACATACACCACAGCTCACGGCAACGCCGGATCGTTAACCCACTGAGCAAGGGCGGGGATCGAACCTACAACCTCATGATTCCTAGTCGGATTTGTTAACCACTGCACTGCGATGGGAACTCCCCGCAGCTGGATTCTTAACCCACTTTGCCATAGTGGCAACTCCACCTCTATGTCCTTAAAATAATATAAATTGAAAATATTAGGTGACTTTAGAGTGAAACTTAATTTTCTTCCTCTCCTTCTCTTTCTCTCCTCAGTGAAAAATGACATGTTATCCTAAAAGGAAAGTATTGCAAAGAGGGTTATGTGTCTAAGACAGGATTCAGAAGTTGAGTTAGTATTCAAAAGCCCAAGTAAGGAGAATGGGGATTTATGTAATGAAACATGAAAAAGAGTCACTAGTCTGAACCCAAGACAGGAAAGCAGATCAGGATTTCCTTCAAAACAACAGTCAAAAATAATAGCCAAAGGAGCTTCCCATTGTGGCTCAGCGGTAACGAACCTGACTAGGAACCATGAGGATACCGGTTTGACCCCAGGCTTCTTTCAGTGAGTTAAGGATCCAGGATTACCGAGTGCTGTGGTGTACGTCACAGACGCAGCTCAGATCTTGTGTTGCTATGTCTGTAGTATATAGGTTGGCAGCTGTGGCTCCAATTCAACTCCTAGCCTGGGAACTTCCATATGCAGTGAGCATGGCCCTAAAAAAGCATATATATATAATGTTGAAAGTGAAGCTGATGAACAGCAGCTGATAGAAGAAAAATAATGGAAATGGGGTAAGGTTTTGCCCGTAATTTAAGGCAACTGTCAGGATTTAAGAGGTTGATAGCAAAATAAGAATTCTGGCAAAGCAAATGTGTAAATGCAACCAAAATGACAACAGTGGTACAGAGTTCAAAAAAAGAACATGGTTTCTTCTGTTCTAGAGAGCAATCCTGAGCGTCCTGATGGAGACATTAACTCAGTGTACATGGCTGAGGTGAAGAGCTCTCCATAGTTAGACATTTTTAGCTTCTAAAAGTAAAAATTGAGGGATTCTGGGCATCCAGACTGTAGTGTGTTCTTACAAATCCTGGACTAAACTGCCTCAGTGTGTACAAAAGACTTAGGGGCAGGGCAACTCCATCCAAAGAAATTGTTCCTTACTATACCTATATACTTGCAAGAACAGAGAATTCTCTTCCTATTGACACAGAAAGGAAATGTATTGTAAAACTGTTAGGTAGTTCACAGGTTCACAGAAAGGGTGTAGAAATGTAGCAGGACTGATGGCAGTCAAAAATCACACCAGAGAACTTCGTCCAGGAAATCCCCTTACTTCTGTGGCACACCCACCACTTGATGCCATAGGCTTTGCAAAGCCAGTGTGCTCTTCAACCTGTGATATTTCCCTTACCCCACCATGAACAGAAGAGTTCTTTTTCTTAAAAAATATATATAATTTTAGGAAGATTAAAAAAATTTTTTGTTTGGCTTCATCCTTGGCCTGTGGGAGTTCTCCAGCCGGGGATCAAACCAACACCATAGCAATGATCCCAGGCATAGCAGTGACAGTGCTGGATCTGTAACCCATTGCCCAGTGCCTCAAAAGAGACTCCAGAAGAGTCCTGATTAGGTGTCCATGATAAGGTGGACCTAACTGATAGTCTTTCAGCTTTTAAAACAATTTATTCCTTTCTTGAAGCTCCTGGATCTCTATTGGAATGTTCAATAAACAGAACTTCTACAGTCTTACTCTATGTAAATTGAGAAATCAATCTGAAACAAAGTTTAGTAACATTGTCAATTCTTTGTTTTAGTTAAAATTTGGGGGGTTTTAATATCAGAAACCTAAATTAAACTGGCTCAGCTTCAGGTATAGCTAAATCTGGGAGGGTATGACACGCTCAGAGTGTCTTCTTTTTCTGTCTTTAGAGCATTTATTCCCCCCACACATTACATACAGTTAAGGAATGTGGTTTATACCAGCTCATATTTATATTTGTTTATAACTTATTCACCCCAGTAGAAAAAATGTAAAGTCTTTTTAGCCAAAAATTCTAACTAGGGTCACGATAATCAACACACCTTTATTATGATGTGTTTTGTCTGAGCACATTTCCTTGCTAAGAACATTAACAACAAATTAGCTAGTAGGATACTCTAATCTTATGTTAAATTTGGACCGCAGACCAATGCATGGTGATGCAGAGTTGGGTCAATCTAACCAAACAAAATAGCCAGAAGAGAAGGGGGAAGAAATGATTCATCAAAGAAAACAGATATTCCTCCACAAGGAGTGAATAAATGTATACTTCTTGTCTACCAGGGACAAAAAATATCCAGGATGGAAACTCTTACTTCATTTTATGTGGTACTTGTTGAACAGTTCTGCAAGTTATTTTCTGATGACTTTCAGTATCAGTGGATTCTTTTTCCTCCCTCTGCCTTCAATCATTTACTTCTGCCAAAATATCACATTTCAAATGGCATACTGTAAACAAAATTGGATTTGGATTAAGAGATTATAGCTTGACTTTGTTAATCAGTACAGCTGTGGTTAGCACACTTGATTTCTTTGAACCTCAGATTTCTTGATTTTAAAGTTTCCATGTGAGATTCAATCTGACGTCTTGGTTTTCTTGGATACAATTTGCCTTGTTCTTCAAAACCACTTAATTTGAATAATATGTCTCTATTTAGAGAGTTCATGACTTAAATGAAAGTTTTGTAAAGTAATATCTTTTTCAGATTAATGTAATAACCATTAAAAATACTTCTCAATAATAGTTCCTTTGCTCCAGATTGTATGCATTAATACCCTATCTTCTTCATGGTCATTTGATAAACAATTTCAAATATTTAAAAAAGCCAGTTTTATTTTACTTTGAAGATCAAACAAAATGATAGTAACACTTATTTAATCTATTTTAAATAAATTTAAGTCTGGTTTTTTAGCACCCAGTAAAACGGAGAAAATAATATTCATGTCTATTTTACTTCTGTAACTAGAAAGAATATTGCCCATTATCATTCGCATTTCTTCATATGGTTCATCTTCAATACATTCTATATTTTAATAAATATCCTAAATTATGGCCTGTGAGTTTTATAGATTTTTGTTATGAGGTATAACTGACCTATAATGAACCATGCATATTTAAAGTGTAATGTAAAAGATTTGACTTATGAATACACTCATAAAACCATTATCACAATTAAGAGTGAATGTGTCTACAATTGCCCCCAATTTCTCAGGCCATTTTGTAATATTTCCGTCCTCCCAACTCTAGGCAACCAGTAGATTCATTGCATTTTATAGAAACTTGTATAAATAGAATCACAGTGTCCTTTCTTTCAGCATAATTATTGAGATTCATACATGTTCTTGTGTATGTATGTAGTTCATTATTATTCTTTTTTGTTAAGTAACTTTTCATTTTTGATATGTGTAAAAATCTGTTTATCCAGTCACATGATGATGAATATTTAGGTTATTTACAGTGTGTATTACAAACCCACAATCCACATTTTTGTACCAATTTTTATATGTATGTATATTATTTCATTTCAAGTAAATACCTGGGAGTGGAATGCCTAGATGAAAGGGTAGGTGAATGTCTAAATTTTAAGAAGTTGTTAAATTGTTTTACAAAGTGAATGAACATTTTACATCTAATTCACGTCTTTCCTCATGAAATAGAGTTCAAGATCTTCCCTTCTTTACCAACACCTGGAATTATCATTATTTTTTTAATCTAAAGAGATCTGGAAAAAGTGTTGTCGTATATGATTTGGATTTAATTTGCCTAATGACTAAGTTAAATATCTTTTCATGTGACTTTTTGCCATCTTTTTTTTTCATGAAATGTGTGCATACTTTGTCCGCATATTTTGATTTACACTGTTGTATTTAGCAGGTTTACAGCAAAATATATCAGTTATAGATATACATATATCCATTCTTTTTTTAACATTTAGGTTATTATAGAACATTGAGTAGACCTCCGTGTACTATATAGTAGGTCTTGTTAGTCATCTATTTTTAGTAGTGTATATGTGTTAATCCTGTCCTTGGAATTTATTCCTCCCTGCAAAGGTTTCCCCTTTGGTGATTGATTTCAAAATCTGTTAGTTTGTTTATGCTTTATGAATAACTTCTTTTGTATCATTTTTATTAGATTCCCTATATAAGTCACACCATGTGATATTTGTATTTCTCTGTTTGGCTTACTTAGTATAATCTCTAGGTCCATCCATATTGCTGCAAATGGAGTAATTAATTCTTTTTATGGCTGGGTAGTATTCCATTGTATATACTTACCACATCATTTTTATCTGTTCCTCTGTGGATGGACATTAGGTTGTTTACCTGACTTGGCTATTGTAAATAGTGCTGCAGTGAGCATTGGAGGACATGTATCTTTTTGAATTATGGTTTTCTCTTAATATGCCCAGGAATGAAATTGCTTTATCATATGGCAGTTCTATTTTTAATTTTTTTCAGAAACCTCAATATGTTTTCCATATGGTTGTTCCAATTTATATTTCTATCAACGGTGCAAGAGGGTTCCCTTTCTCCACACCCTCTCTACTGTTTATTGTTTGTAGACATTTTAATAATGGCTATTCTGACTGGTGTGAGGTGATACCTTATTGTAGTTTTGATTTTTATTTCACTAATAATTAGGATGTTGCCCATCTTTTCATGTGTTTTTGGTCATCTCTCTTTGAAGAACTAGATCTTCTGAACCTTTTTTGATTAGGTTGTTTGTTTTTGATATAAAGCTACATGAGATGATTGAATATTTGGGAGATTAATTCCTAGTTGCTTGCTTTGCAAAGATTTTTATCCCATTCTATAGGTTTTCTTTTTATTTTTTAAATGGTTTCCTTCTGGGCAAATAACTTTAAGTTTAATTAGGTCCCATTTATTTTTGTTTTAATTTTCATTACTCTGGGAGATGGATCAAGAAAGATACTGCTGAAGGTTACATCAGAGAGTGTTCTGCCTATGTTTTCCTCTTGGAGTTTTGAGATATCCAGTCTTATATTTAGGTCTTTAATCCATTTTGAGTTTAATTTTGAATATCATATTAGAGAAGTCCACATTTACACTGGGTTTTTATTACTGAGTTTGGATCATTCCTCTTAGTTCCTTTACTTTGCAATAACTAGCAAATTTTTTTTCACTTGTTTGCCCTTAGATTTTGTTTAACTGTATATTGTGAAGATCAAAATACTAAATTTTATAAAACTCACATTGCCAACTTACTTCTTGGATTATTGTTTTAAGTGTCGTATTTAAGAAATCTTTGAAAACCCAATTTCATATATATTTTGTTTACTTCTGGAAGTTTTATAATTTTAGGTTTTATATTTAAATATATGATCCATTTTAATTTTGTATATTATGCAAGATAACAAAATTCACATTTTCTGCAGAGGTGCATACAACTTTTCTAGGAATATTATTAGAAAACACTATCTTGGAATTCCCGTTGTGGCACAGTGGTTTAACTAATCTGACTAGGAAACATGAGGTTGCGGGTTCCACCCCTGGCCTTGCTCAGTGGGTTAAGGATCTGGCATTGCCGTGAGCTGTGGTGTAGGTCACAGATGCGGCTCGGATTCTGTGTTGCTGTGGCTCTGGTGTCGGCCGGAGGCTACAGCTCCAATTAGACCCCTAGCCTTGAAACCTCCATATGCCATGGGAAGCAGCCCTAGAAAAGGAAAAAAGACAAAAAAAAAAAAAAAGACAAAAAAAAAAAAAAGAAAGAAAAAAGAAAAGAAAACACTATCTTTCATCACCAAATTGCATTTGAACCTTTGTTAAAAATGAATAGTTCATATGTGTGGCTCCATTTCTAGACTTCCTACTCTGTTTCACTGATCTACTTTTCCATGTTGAGGCTAGTAACACACTTTTACATTACTGTAATTTTGGGAGTTCCTATTATGGTGCAGTGGAAACGAATCCAACTGATATTCATGAGGATGTAAGTTCACTCTCTGGCCTTGCTTGGTGGGTTGGGGATCCAGCATTACCATGTGCTATGAGCTGGGTTGCAGCCAGCTCAGATTTTGCCTTGCTGTAGCTATGGCTTAGGCCGGCAGCTGTAGCTCTGATTAGACCCCTAGCCTGAGAACTTCCATATGCCACAGGTGTGGCCCTAAAAAGCTTAAGAAAAAAAAATGTTTAAAATCTTGTAGTTAGTGTTCTCTGATTTTTGGTCTTTCAGAGTCATAGTACTTTTGGCTATTCTAATTTCTTGGAATTTTTCACATGAATTGTAGACTCATCTTGTCAATTTCTACAAAAGACTTGTTGGTATTTTTGTAGGGATTGCATTGCCTTTATAGATCAATTCTAGGAGAACTGATATCTGAACAACACTGAGTCATCTACTCAAAAAAATGGAATTTCTCTCCCTTTATTTGGGTGTTCTTCAGGTTGTCTCAGTGATGTGGTATGATATCAATGGGCAGATTCTGTACAGCTTTTCAGATTTACTCCTAACAATTTTGTATTTTTGATGCTATTATAAATAGTTTTAAAAATGTCCTCAATTGTTAATCATTCATATGTGCAAGTACAATTTTTCTTGATCTCATATTCTGCAACCTTACTAACCAATTTATATTAGAAGCTTTTTTAGATTGTGTCGCATTTTCTACATAGACACACATGTATAATAAACATGTATATTAAAATAATTTTACTTTTTCAATCTCTTCTTTTTCAGGGACCTAGACACTGACTAAATCCCCAGTTCAATGTTAAATAGAAGCTGCAAGCAAAATTTATCTTTTTCCTTTCTTAGGAAGAAAGCAGCCTCTCATGCTATTTTAGGTTGATCATAGATACTCTATTTTGTTGAACAAGTTCCCTTTTATTTCTCCTTTGCTGAAAAAAATATTTTTTTGTATTTTTAGGGCCACACCCATGGCATATGGAGGTTCCCAGGCCAGTGGTCCAATTGGAGCTGAAGCTGCTAACCTACACCACAGCCACAGCCACACAGGATCCCAGCTGCAACTGGAACCTACACCACAGCTCACGGCAATGCTGGACCCTTAACCCACTGAACAAGGCTAGGGATTGAACCTAGTTGGGTTCGTTAACTGCTGGGCTAACACTGGAACTCAAAAAAAAATTTTTTTTTTCTTAATCAGGAATAGATTTTGTATTTTTCTCACAGGTTTTTTTTTTGAGAATTTAGGATTATTTATATATATATATAAAACTATATGTATAACTATATGTAAGATTATAGTTAAACTATATATAGTTTATAAATTATATGTGTATAATTAGTGTTTTTATGTAGTAAATAATATTGATTTATCCTTGAATGTAAAACCAAATTTGTATCCCTGGCCCATGATATGTATATTTAAGTACACTTATCTTTTTATTTAGTAAGTATTTTCTAGAAGTCGTATGCCCATGTTCATGAAGAACATGTTTCTGCAGTTTTTGTTAAAAGTGTAGTTTTGGTCTCATAGACCGAATTGGGAAGCAGCCCATACATTTCTACTTATGCTTGGTAGAATTCACCAGAAAGTCGTATTTCCTTGTGGGAAAGGTTCTTTGGTTTTTTTGTTTGTTTGTTTTTTTAAACTACAAACCCATTTTCTGTAATAGAACTGTTCAAGTTAAGTATTTGTCTTTAAATTTATTTGTCACTGTCATTTGATTGGAGTTATTGAATATATTGGCACAAAACTGTTCATAATTGTTCATTGAAATTCTCTTAATATTTATAGAATATGACATATCTGTAGTTATATTCTTTTAATCCTGATATAGTTCATTTAAGTTTTATCCCCCATTTTTCCCAGGCCAGTCTGTCTAGACTCTTAGCAGATATTTTCTCCTCTAAGAGCGAGTTTTGGGGTACACTGATTTTTTTTCCTATACTTTTTATATCTGCTCTAATCATCAATTCCTTTCCTCTGCTCATTTGAGCTTAATTTTATTTTCTAGTTGCTTAAAATAGAATGTGTCATGAATTTGAGGACCTTTTTTCCTAATGCAATTTTATGATATAAATTTCTGCCTGATATTCTGCTTTACTGGCCATACACTTAAATTTTGTGCTTTCATTTACATCTAGTTCAAAATATTTCTAATTTCCTTCTTGATTTTTTTCTTTGATACATGTCAGAAATGTTATTTAATTTCCAACTACTTAAGGATTTTTAATAAAGCTTTGCTAGTGATTTGTAATTCTACTGTGGTCAGAGGACATACATTGTATAAACTGAATCATTTTAAATTTGGGAGTTTTATTATCCTGGATATGATCATGTAGGTAAATGTTCCATGGGCAGTAGAGAAGAATGTATATATTTTGATGCTGATAAGATTATTCTGAAATTGTCAGTTGGGTTGATTTAGTATTATTGAAGTCTTCCATATACTTAAGGAGAAAGTGATGGTTAAATTGGCAAGTATAGCCCTGGAAATATCTATTTCTTTTTGCAGTTCTAGCAGATTTTGCTTTGTGCTTTGAAGATGTTAAGTACATGAAGTTAAGAATTTTTGTCTTTATAAATTGACCTCTTTATGAAAAGACCTTCATGCTTGGTTATATTCTTCTGTAATCTACTTTGCTTACTACCATAGTGAGAGCTGACTTGTTTTGATCACTTTTAAATGGTTTATCACTTTCATCCTTTTTACTTTTTACCTACTTAGCCATTAATATTTGAAGTGCTTTTAAGCCCCATAAAATTGAGACTTGCCTTTATTTAATCTGACAATCTCTGCCTTTTAATTGTGGTGTCATCACTTACATTTAATGTGATTCATATGGTTGTGATTTAAGTCAAACTTAAGAGTTTACCGAGGAACTTGTCAGTCTTCAACTTCAGCATACATGAAGGCATATTTATATTTGCACATTTTGCTAAAAATTGAAAATGAGAATTTGACACTGTGTCACAAAACTGAACAAAAAATAAACATCTATCTGCCATTCTCGATTTGTCTTTCTAAATGGCTAGTCTCTAAGTAATGGCAATATTTAACAACAAAAACAATACATTGTATATTCTAATGTAAAGGTGGAGTCCTAGTTAAATAAGAAATATCTAAAAATGTCTTGGAAATTTTTTAACTTAAGTTTTACAGAAAGTTCTACATGTTATGCATAAAACTAGTTCAATAAATCATAAGCATCACTGCTCGTGTATCATTGTATATTTAGCCAAATATTTCTTGGCCTGTGCCCTAATACTGGTTTTCTTTAGATTCTGATAGTTAGATAGAGGCTTCTTGTGTATGTTAAATTTCTAGGCTGACTGTAGAAGGGTGAGATAAGTCACCTGGGGATAAAAGAAGAATTCAGTCCAATTGGTTACATTCTCAGTGTTGTCCAATCCTGTATGCTGCATTTTATAATGTGGTCTCATTCTGAAATTGAAAGAAAAGGATTTTCTCACTTGTTCTTTTAACATGAGGAAACTCTTACACATCTGTCAACAGAAGGTAACGTTTGATAAATATGGAAGTTAAATTACATTAAAACAACTAAAACTGACTTATGAATCTAGTGAGAAATTCAATATTTTACCTTTATATCCTCTCTGAAATATATTTTATACATAAATGGTTATGCACATTGTGTATGTGGTACCTAAGGAAAATTGGACTATTAACAAAGTTACCAATACACATGCAATATTAAATTTAATGGCTGTGGTTTTGATGTATTTTACTTAGTTATTAACTAGAGAGAATGAATATTACAATTCAACTTAGAAGGCAAATATAGGAGTTGTCTGTGTTATGAAGTTAAGTTCCTGACAGGATATCTTCTGATTCAACTGATAGCTATAATAATTTTGGACAGCTTATGTATACTTCCAAAAATAATAGATTTTTAAAAGAAAAATTAGTGGGTAACTTGGTTATTTCTAGAGGCCTATTGAATTGTTAACAAAATTAAGTCATAGAACATTTTTGGAAAAAACTATAATACTAGCTGTGAAATCCTTGTTACTGAGCCATGTGATTCTGTTTCTGACAAAAAGATATACCTTCTTAATAATTATGTCACATATAGAACTGCAGAGTATTTAGCCAGGAATATACAAGTGCTTATTGCTTGGGATGGCCTAATATGACACTCTTGAGGACAATGACCATAAACAAGACTCCAGATAGAATTTCATAGTCAGTTTTCTCTAGTCTAGAGCAGGACTGCTCTAGCCAAGGAAAGAGGGTGGTTTATAGAGCCCATGGTGACCACATAATTTTACAGTAATTAGTCCTGAAACTATCAGCACTCCTAAGAGTGTAGCTTCTCATTTTTTATAGGTGATAGTATGCTGAGAAAGAGTGTCCTAGGGTTATGTTGGAATGCTGGATTTGGAGATGGAGTGCTGGATGTATGTCACAAGTTGGTATCACATTAAGCCTTCATCCACAGCTGAGTATGAGTCTTCTGGGGGGAAGAGTGGGGAACTTGAGGAAGAAGAGCAAAGAGGGAGTTTGTACAGGCAGTATATTAAGTAGACACTCAGGTGTTCTCCTGACCTGATACAAAGTCTGGAAAGCAGGAGATGTTTTAATAGAAACAATGTTATCAATGGCAGAAAGTTCAAGCCATCTCAGAAAGCTTACTAGTAACATATTAGTGTGTATGCTTTCTAAATAATATACTGGGTATAGAGGATAGTGGTTCTGAAATTACTCAGTGTTCCTACTAATTTAATTTCTCAAGTATTTGAATAAGTTTTCAAATTCAAAATTCTATCAGCACATTATCTTATTTCCTACTAGTACTTCTTAGGGAAGATTGTGTACTATCATTAAAAAACAAAGACGAAAGTATATAATACATATATCTATCTACTCTACATGTAATGTAATATTAACATGCCTCCACAGAGGTGTGCTCTGTGTCTTCACTCCTCAAAACTGGGTGGACTTTTGTGACAAATATGGCCAACAGAATGTATCGGAGTGAAGTTGCATGATTTCCGAGGCCTAGCCAGAAGTGGCACTGTGGCTTCTATCTAGCTCTCCTTACTGTGGAATACTTGCCCTTGGACTGGACAGACTATATGTGGTATTATTCTGGTTGATAGTCCCAGATAATCTCCCACCTGACCATGGTATCTCTGATATACATGTAAATAAATGAGTTCCCAAATGTTTCCAGGCCAGGATTTGAGTCTTCCAGCTGTGTTCCAGACTCTGGGCAGCAGCAATTAAAACCATCTTCATATTTCCTCCAAATTTCATGACCATTAGAAACTGAGAGATAATAAATATCTATGACCTCTAATTTTGGGGTGATTTTGTCACACAGCATTAGCTAACTGATGTGCCTCTGTAGCTGTAGTATTGAGTTATTAAGATTGGACCTGTGTTCTTCAAGCCACCCCACACTTGTCCCCCAGCCCACATATTTCAGCCTTAACTACTTTTTGCTACAGTGACAAGATTTAGGAGCTCTGATGTCAGTGCCAGCCACAGTATAAGAGGAAGGATGAGTTTAGATAGGGAAAAAAGTTCACAGGAGGAATGACCATTCCTGGAGAAGTTAAAACAGGCAGAGTGAATCCAGTGGTGAAGGAGAAATGTCAAATCCATTATTACTTGGTGCCCATTTCTATGTGATTTCATTTCAAAATTGTTTTTGTTGTTTTCTTAGATTGTTCATGATTAAAATAAACAGGATTTACATATTTTTATTGAGAAATGATTGATACACATCACTAATAGTTTCAATGCAAAAAACATGAAGATTTAGTATACATATACAGTGAAATGATGACCACAATAGATTCAGCTAACATCCATCCTCCCCTACAGATACAACAGAAAGATAAAGGAGAAAAGAATAAGGGAAAAACATTCTTCTTGTGAAGAGAACTTAAGGCTTACTCTCAAAAACTTTCCTACATATCATATAGTGTTAGCCATAGTCAAGGTGATAAACGTTATATATCTAGTACTTATTTACTGAATAACTTGAAATTTGTACCTTTTGAACAACTTCTTCCAATTCCCCTCCCTCTACTCCCCAGTAAATGGCAGTTGGGACATAGGATAAAGACATCTCCATGTTTTCTGAACATTCAAATTGGAATTCGGATTAGATGATGAGCACCTCAGGTGCCTTTTGTGAATGAAGCAAGGGTAAATATCATCAGATAAAGAGTGGAATAAATGGCTCTAGATCTTGAAGAGATGTTAATGAAGATAAATTGCATAGTCCTCTGCTGTGATGTGGAAATGTAAACTATAGATATGAATGAGCACATACTGGGAGAGATAATAGAAGAGGTACTACATTGACATTTTCAGTAGGACCTTGTTTTTCTATATGGGGATGTCATGGGAATTGTAGGATGTTGGGCAGCATCCCTGGCCTCTACCTCTAGATTCCAGTAGCCCCCATATTTGTGACAGCAAAAATGTCTCCCATTATTTGCAAATGTCCATTAGGGAAAAACTATCTCCAGTTGAGAACCACTGGATTAGAGTAATAAGAAAAGAACATACTTTTTTTAAAAAATTAAATTTTTATGTCCACACCCATATGTGGAAGTTCCCAGGCCAGCGATTGAATCTGAGTTAGATCCATTAACCCACTATGCCAGGCAGGGGATGAAGCCCATGCCTCTGCAGTGACCTGAGCCGCTGCTGTCTTATTCTTAACCCACTGTGCCATAGCAGAAGCTCTGGGGAATCATTGTTAGTATTCTCATACTTAGGGTATGTTTCTATTGTTAAATAAAATGGAGACAAGGCTTGAAGATTCCTTAAGCAGACAAAAGCCAAGACAAGTACACAAAGCTTAATCTAGCTCATTTCATAAATTTAAGCAAAAATTGATACAGGTTTTTTTTTTTTTTTAATGCCTCTGATCATCATAAACAGAATTTAAGTCACCAACCTCAGATAAGATAATCAGTTTTAACTAACTCTCTGCTGTCTGGAAATGCCATTGTAATAACCAGTTATTGGAAAGTTTGAACAACTTCCTTATTTTCACTTTCTAAGTCATCCTGTAATGTGATGCCTCAGGAACACACTTTCAGTTCTGATGTCTCCCTGTTCAGGATATTTATCATTCACAATATTGCTATCAAGTAAGGCTCCTTGAATTTTTATTCACAACATGATTTTTAAAGTGTTTCTGTGGAAGTTTAATTCTTCTAATATCCTTTCAAAAAAATATTCCCTGGAGTATGTTTGTCTCTCTAAATCACTTTTCATTTAGTAGAACTTTTGTATGTACACCATTATCTTCATATTTTATGGTAAAACAACCACACTATTTCATCATAATGTCTTAATTCTCTTCAAATGCTATATGAATAACAACTGCTATTCTTCAGAATAATTGGCATGTTCTTGGAAAATGTCCATTTTACATAAAACATAAATATTTCACACTTTCTATGTTGCTTTGTTTTAAATGCTCTGATGAAAACCAAACCTAGAAATCTCTTTATAAATTCCTGAACAACTATTATAATTAAATATCTGGCATACTTAATATGTTGTTGGACAGATTTATAAATGATGTAATAATTTCAGACAGGCAATTCAAAATTGATTCATGTAACAGAGCCCTCAATTATAATGTTAACTGTCTAGAAATATACCAATCAATCCATGATAAAATTAGTGCTACAGAAGAGAAAGGTAAAATGTTACAATGATTTGTAAAACTTAGTGATAAACAGTGTGACAGTATTTGTTTTTCTGTTAAGCCTAATACCTTGATCATTTCACGATTTCTTATCAGTTTAACTTTTGTGTGTAGCATACCATTAACACAAATCTTCTGAACCACTGAATATAGACTTAATACTTAAACTTTGCTTTTTCTTGTGTTTAATATCATAAGATATATCTTTGGTTCTAAGAATATGTCTAAGTTCTCAGATGTATTAGTATAAAGCTATTTATAAGGATAATTTCTTCTTTAAACAACTGCTTGTCTTAGTTACCTATTGCTTTGTAAGGTCTCCCCAAAATGTACCAGCCTAAAATGATAAACTTATACTCTCAAAATCTGGAAGTTGGGAATCAAGGCATGTCTTAATTTCATCCTCTGACTTGGTCTCTCTCACAGATGTATTTAAGCTGTTAATCAAATCCGAGTCATCTCAAACCTCCATTGTAGTAAAATCCATTTCTAAGGTCTCTCCGTGGTTGTTGGAAGGATTCAGTTCCTTCGGGGTCTTTGGAATGAAGGCCACATGGGCTTCTGCTATGTGACAGCTTGCTTCATAAAATGGAGCCAACCAATTCGTCAAGAATGAGAGAGTGCCAGCAACAATGTTCCTGAGATGAAAGTCACGGCCTCTGTAACCTACTGATGGGAGTGGCATTCCATGAATCTTGCTGTGTCCCCTGTGTTACAAGCTAGCGACTAGGTCCAGCCCACACCCAAGGACATGGCCTTGTACCAGGGTATAACTTCCATGATGCACGGATCATTAGAGGCCGGTCTACTTCATTGACTGTATTTTGTGTTATTGTTCCTCTTACCTTTTCTTAACAGAATTGCCAGATCAATGGGTGCTAACTCCAACAACAGGTCTTATTTTTGAGAACCTTTTTTTTGACAACTATGTCTCAAGGTACATGAATATTAATTTTTCTGGCTAAATACCATAAAATTCTTTTGTATTGCAGCTTTCTGTATAAAATTCTATATTTAATAGTAATCTTGTTGATTTTCTTTCAGTTTATTTGTATGTAGTCTTTTTTCTCTTCATTCAGTCTTGACTGAAGAGAGTCAGATTTGGTAATATTTTAGAGAACTAATATGTTTTTAATGGCCCCTTCTACTTTAACTTTGTATTTCATTAATTGCCACTCTTTTTTATTTCACGGAAATACATTTAACATTTTGAGTTGGATGTTGTCAAATCAGATCCTATAAAAAAGTCAAGATAGAATTATAAGGGCAAGATATATTCTGACTCAGACTAAACCCTTCTGAAGGATAAAACAAAAATCGGGATTAAGCAGAGAAGAGACCTGGGATCATAATGTGGATCTGGGTCCTGTGAAATGAGTAGGCAGGAAGTGAAGCTCTGGGAAAATCTGGTCTAGGACGATAGGGGTAGCTCTCGAGCCAGGATGGCCCAATACAGGAGTTCCACACTTCTGGAGAATGGTCCAGCCCTAGTACCACTGGCATAATTAATTACCAGTTTTTAGAAAGATAAGAGCATGGCCTTGAAGTGAACACTGCCACATATGTGAAATTAATAAGCCAGAAGCTTTCTGCCAACTCCCCTCCCCATACATTGCTCCCTGTAGGTGTATGTGAAAAAAAAAAAAAAAAACAGGAGTGATACACACCCATACCACCACAATCCCTCTCAAATACTGGTGAGAATTAGCACCCCCACATTTCCCATAGGCTTTTTCCGAGGGAAAAGCGTTAGAGTTTAGGTGGAGGAACTAAGCCCCCATAACTGAATTTGGTCATGAAGCAACCTCTGTCTTGTTAATCATGCATTTTAAATACCCTCCTCAGCGAACACCTCTGCCATTTTGGATGGTTTATTTGGTGGTCTGATCTAAATTCTAACTTATAAAGAAAACGAGCACTGAGTTTTACCTCTCTCATATCTAGGCTGTTGGAGGTGTCCATTCAATGTTAAAATTGAGCAAGCGAATACTGAGTGGTGCAAGCATGGATTTTATGAGACACAGGGATTTCTTCTTGCCTCCTCTGTGTGAAACCTGCATTCTTACCTCCTGCTGAACAAGAGTAAATTATCTTTGCCAGCTCTGTGTAGCCAGTCTGCCTGTGCAGGATAAAGGGGAGCAAAAGCAGAAGGAAGTGGGTAGGACTTGAGAGTATAATACAGGTCTGACATCTGACATGAGAAGGATGGAAGCTGTGTTGGGTAGAAGGAGTCTGGGCCTGTACAAGGAGATTTCCAGAGTAAGGACTGCCTGTTAGGTTGGCCCCAAGCTGGGTAGAAATAAAGTGGCCAGCGATGGCCCGGTGCTAGTAAACCTGCTGTGTTGTCATTGGCTGTGAGAAGCATGGATAATGCGCCCTTGGACTGAATACAGTGCATGTGAAGGACCCAGCATTGCAGCATCTGGAGTCTGCCTAGCGACTGCCCCCTCACATCAGATTTAGTTGAAGGAGATCTGAGCACATACTCCATTGCCACCTGAGATTCACAGCCATCCGGTGTTTAATTATTCTCTTTAAATACAGGCCTTTATAGCTCTCATCTCCCTGGAACACTGTTGTTTTTGAAAGGTGGTTGTTTTTAATGGTTTTGAAAGGTCTATATTTAACAGTTTTTTGTTTTGTTTTGTTTTTTAGGGCTGCACCTGTGGCATATGGAGGTTCCTAGGCTAGGGGGCAAATCAGAAGTAGAACTGCCGGCCTACACCACAGCAACACAGTATCCAAGCCATGTCTGCAACCTAAACCACAGCTCACTGAAATGCCAGATCCTTAACCCACCAAGCAAGATCAGGGATCAAACCCGCAACCTCATGGTTCCTAGTTGGATTTGTTTTCTCTGCGCCATGATGGGAAATACTATTTAATAGTTTTATTTATTTATTTATTCATTAATGGCATATGGCAGTTCCAGGGCCAGAGATTGAATCCAAGCCATAGCTGTGACCTGCACCACATCTGCAGCAACACTGGATCTTTAAGCCACTGCACCAGGCCTGGAATTGAACCCACACCTACACAGTGACCTGAGCTGCTATAATCAGATTCTTAATCCACTGTGACACAGCAGAAACTCCCTGTTTTTTTGTTTGTTTGTTTTGTCATTTTAGGCCGCACCTGTGGCATATAGAAGTTCCCAGGATAAGGGTCAAAACCAGAGCTGCAGCTGCCTGACCATACCACAGCCACAGCAACATGGGATCCAAGGCACATTTGCAACCTACACCACAGCTCATGGCAATGCTGGCTCCTTAACCCACTGAGCGAGGCCAGGGATCAAACCTGTGTCCTTGTGGATCCCAGTCAAGTTTGTTACTGCTGAACTCCCTGTAATTTTTTATTCTTCATTTCTATTTTCTAATATCTAAGATAGCCTATTTAATAATAATTGAAAAGCTTTATTTTTAAGATCTTTTATATTTGATTCTTTTCTAAATTATATTTTAGAATGTATTCGTTATATTCTGAATAATGAACCATATTCAGAACTAAATATCTGTAGGGGTTTATTTGAATATTAAATATACGCATGATTTTTGAATTGCTGTATTTACTATTTGTGTGTGTGTGTCTTTTGTCTTTTGAGGACCGCACCTGAGGCATATGGAGTTTCCCAGGCTAGGGGGTCTAATCAGAGCTGTTGCTGCCAGCCACAGCCACAGCAACATGGGATCCAAGCTGAGTCTGCGATCTCCACCACAGCTCACGGCAACACCAGATCCTTAACCCACTGAGTGAAGTCAGGGATCGAACTTGCAATGTCATGGTTCCTAGTCGGATTCATTTCTGCTGTGCCATGATAGGTATGCCGTATTTACTATTCTTTATGTAGGATACTCAGGTTAATTTTATTCAAACTATACATAGCTAATACTCTTGTTTTTGATCTCTTGTTGAGGGGCTTCCTTTGATTTTGAATCTTCCCTAGGAAGATAAATTTACCATGTCTTCTGTTAATTCTGATAATATTGGCTTTACTTAATTTGAAGTTACCTTGTCACATAGTAAAAGTTCCAAAAGTATTCCATCTATAGGATGAATTAGCTATTTTAATACTATATAGTATTTCCTAGTAATTTTTATTCAAATGTATTTTGTCAGTCTAATATTCTTAGATTTTTATCAGCTTTTGCAGTTCTTTTATTTATGATGTGTTGGTGGTAAATTTTCTAATTCTAAATTTTTAATCTGAGAATTTTTTCTCAGCACTTTGAAAGTGTTTTTCCAGTATCTTTTGTCTTCAGTGAGTACTGTTTGGAAATTAGTTGTCTTTATTTGTTCTTTTTTTCCTATTGCTTTTTACAATTTTCTCTTTGTCTTAATGATAGAATGGTTCTTGATAATATGCTAGTTGGGAATTTATTTTTATCCTGTTTGGGACTTATGGGCCTATTTGACTTAGTCTGGGAAACACTTTCAGACTTTCCCTTCAAATATTTCTCTGTGTTATGTCTATTGCCATCTTCTAGGACATCAGTTTGAAGTCTCACTCTTATTTTTAGTTCAGTCTTAAATTCTCACACTTTATGTATTTGTCACAAATGAATTCTAGGTAATACCTACAATTATATGTCTATTTCTCTCTTCAATATTGTCTAGTCTGTTATTTAAACTATTCACTGTATTTTTTAAAATAACTGTAGTTTATTTACAAGGTTTATTTATTTTCTGTTGTTCAGCAAAGTGACCCAGTCATACACAGTTCCCTGTGCTATACAGTAGGACTCCACTCCACTGTATTTCTTTCTTTCTTTTTTTCCTTTTTTTTTTTTTTTTTTTTTTTTTGCTGCAGGTGCAGCACATGGAAGTTTCCAGGCTAAGGGTCATATCGGAGCTGCAGCTGAGGCCTCACCACAGCCACATCAATGCAAGATCCAGGCCACATCTGTAATCTATACTGTAGCTTTTGCCAATATCAGATTCTTAATCCACTGAGAAAGACCAGGGATCAAACACATAGCCTCATAGAGAGAGTATTGGGTGCTTAACCTGCTGAGCCACAACAGGAACTCCTATTCACTGGATTTCTAATATTAACACACACATACACCCCCCAACATCTCCCCCCAAACACAGAAAATTTCTAAACATTTCTAGAAATTACATCTGTTTTGATTTTAAAATACCTTTTTGATAACCTATTTTTCTTATTCATAATTTGATTTCTTATATTGTAAACAAAACATTTTAGATTACATATTTTGTATTCCCAATATAAGATCTTTGCAGATCAAGTTATAGGATTTATTTCTGCTGACAGTCACCTATGAAGACATTTCTTACTCAGTGATTTACACATAATTATACACAAATAAAACTATACCATCTTAACCATTTCTAAGCATGCAATTCTGTGGTATTTAAATACATTCATAATGTTGTGCTACCATCATCACCATCTCCAGAACTCCTTTCAACTTAAACTGAAACTTTGTGCCCATTTATGCAATAATTTCCCATTCCCCATCTCCAGCCCCAGGCAGCCACCATTCTCCTGTTTCTATGGTTATGTTTTGACTACTCTAAGTACCTCATATAAGTGTAATCATACATTATTTCTTTTTGTGTCCTCAAGGTTCATCTGTAGTATGTCAAATGGCATTCCTTTTTAAGGCTGACTAGTATCTTTTGCATGTATACACCAAATTTTGCTTATCAGTGGGCACTTGGCTTGCTTCCATATTTTACCTACTGTGAATAATACTCCTATAAATATGGGTGTATGCATAGCTCTTTGAAATCTTAATTTCATTTCTTGTTGATACAAAATGAGAAATTCTGAATAATTTGAAGGATAAAATTAAATTTTTTTTTTTTTTTTTTTTTTTTTTTTTTTTTTTTTTTTTTTGCATTTTAGGGCCCCACAGGCGGCATTTGGAAGTTCCCATGCTAAGGACCAAAAGAATTGGAACTACAACTGCTGGCCTACCCTACAGCTGAAGCAACATCAGATCTGAGGTGTGACTGCAACCTATACCACAGCTCACAGAAACACCAGATCCTTAACCCACCTGCATACTCATGGATGCTAGTCAGATTCATTTCTGCTGAGCTGTGATGGAAATTCCCAAAATATTTTTAATTATTTGAGGAACTACGATACTGCTTCCAGAGTAGCTGTATCATTTTAGATTCCCAACAAAAATACAAAAGTGTTCCAATTTCTCCATAATCTGACAAATACTTATTATTTTTCGATAGTTGCCATTCTAATCTCCTTGCTTAGGGATAGTTCATTGCAGTTTTGACTTGCATTTCCCTAATGATTCGAGATGTTGAGAATCTTTTAATGTGTTTGTTGGCCATTTGTATATTTTCCCTAGATAAATGTCTTTTCAAGTCTTTGCCCATGGTCAAAATTGGTTGTGTTGTTATTTGTTTAATATTTGGAATTCTCTATTCTATTTTTAGATTTTAATTTTGTCTCTTATAATTGATTTAAAATGTGTCAATTTCTGCTGTATAGCAAGTGACCCAGGCATACATATATATGTATACACATATCCATTATTTTTCTCACATTATCCTCCATCATATTTCATACAAGTGACTACAGTTCCCCGTGCTGTACAGCAAGATTGAATTGCTTATCCAGTCCAAATGCAGTAGTTTGCATCCGCTAATCCAAAACTCCCTGTCCATCCCACTACCTACTCCCCCTTGGCAACCACCAGTTAGTTCTCCAAGAAAAGTTTTTCCTTTCTGTAGAAAGGTTCATTTGTGTCATATATTAGATTTCAGATATCACTAATATCATATGGTATTTATCTTTCTGATGTACTTCACTCAGTATGAGAGTCTATTTGCATCTATTTTGCTGCAAATTGTTTCATTTAGTTGGTTGTTATAGCTGAGTAGTATTCCATTGTGTGTACATATATATATATATATACTACATCTTAATCCATTCATCTGTCAATGGACATTTAGGTTGTTTCCATGTCTTGGCTATTGTGAATAGTGTACAATGAACACAGGGGTGCAAGTATCTTTTTCAAGGAAAATTTTGATCAGATATATGCCTAGGAGTGGGATTGCTAGGTCATATGGTAGTTCTATACTTAGTTTTCCGAGGTACCTCCATACTGTTTTCCATAGTGGTTGTACCAATTTACATTCCCACCAACAGTGTAGGAGGGTTCCTTTTTCTCCACATCCTCTCCGGCATTTTTTATTTGTGGATCCATTCATGATGGCCATTCAGACCAATGTGAAGTGGTACCTCAATGTAGTTTTCATTTGCTTTTCTCTAATAATTAGTGATGATGAACATTTTTTCATGTGCCTGTTGGCTGTCTGTCTATCCTCTTTGGAGAAACCTCTATTCAGGTCTTCTGCCCATTTTTCAATTGGGTTATTGGTTTTTTTGCTGTTGAGTTGTATAAGTTGTTTGTATATTTTAGAGATTAAGTCCTTGTGTGTTGCATCATATGAAACTATTTTTTCCCATTCTGTAAGTTGTTTTTTCTTTGTTTGTTTGTTTTTTTAATGGTTTCCTTTGCTGTGCGAAAGCTTTTATGTTTTATTAGGTCCCATTGGTTTCTTTGTGTTTTTATTTCTGTTGCCTTGGAAGACTGACCTAAGAAAACGTTTGTATGGTTGATGTCAGAGAATGTTTTGCCTATGTTCTCTTTTGAGAGTTTTATGGTGTCTTATTGTATGTTTAAGTCTTTAAGCTATTTTGTGTTTATTTTTGTGCATGGTGTGAGGGTGTGTTCTAGATTCATTGATGTACATGCAGCTATCCAGTTTTCCTAGCACCACTTGCTGGAAAGACTGTCTTTCCCTCATTTTCTATCCTTACCTCTTTGTCGAAGATTAATTGACCTTAGGTGTCTGGGCTTATTTATTAATCCTTTATTAGGTATGTGATTTACAAATATGTTTTTCCATTTTGTAGACTGCTCTGTTTACTCTGTTGATGGTCTTTAGATGAACAATTTTTTTTTAAGAAAATCATGAGGCCAGTATATTTCTTTTGCTGATTATATATTTGGTGTCAAATCTAACAATCAATTGCTATATTCAGTGTTGTGAAGCACTTGCCCTATTTTCAATTCTAACAGTTTTGTAGTTTTAGGTCTTACATTTAGGTCTTTGATCCATTTTGCATTAATTTTTTACATGGTGTTAGGTAAGATCAAACTTCATTTTTTTTTTGCATGTGGATATTCCATTTTCCCAGCACTACTTGTTTAAAAGTGTCATTTTATCATTGAATGTTCTCAGGACCTTTGTCTAAAATCTCTTGACCCTGTATGTAAAGGTTTGTTTCTGGTCTCTTCATTCTGTTCCATGGGTCTATATATCTGTTTTCTAGAACACACTGCTCTGATTATTGTCGCTTTGTAATATCAGTACTGTCTGGCATAGGTCTGGAAGGTGAAGAATGAGTAGCTGCTAGTGTCCTAAGACTTAGTGTCCTAAGTGTCCTATTGTCCAAAATAGGCTTCAGTTAAGTCTCCAGCTGTCTACTGACAGGTGAAAGCCTTTCATAAACTCCTAAGTTCCAAAATAGAGGATGGATTGTACCAGTGCAATTGTCCAGCTGTGATTCCCCCTCCGTCTTCCCAGAACCCTCTGTAAATTTAAGAAAAAACCAGGTGTTGTAACTGTCTGCCTTTAGGTACATATACTTTTATGGGCAAATTTTGCTAGACATTTGAATTTAATCAATATACTGTTTGCTTCATGCAGATCCAATGGGTCAAATGAGGGCATATTCTAATATTTTTTCATGACCTCAATTGCCGTTCTTCTCAGTTTTTTTTTTTTTTTTTTTTTTTTAAACTTCAAATTATTAGCGTAGTCTGAGATTTGGTCCTGGATCCTCTTCTATTCCTTCTTTTAACTCTCACAAGAAGCACATCATTTAGTTTTATGCTTTATATACCATAATTGATGCATCTGGGGATTTATTCTGAGTACTTAATGTCTCCTGTAACTCTGTATTTATGTATCTTGCCCCATCAAGGGCTGTGCTCCAACATGGAGAGAGGGCAAGGGAACACTTGGTATGTTAGTAAGACAGCCTTTAATCATTTCCCAGAAAACAACCATCAGCCTAGGTGAGTGAGCCCTAATACTCTGAATGGTTCTGCAAAGTTTCTCAGCATCCCTTTCTGTTGACATTTTGATCCTCACTATACGTATTTGCTCTAGGAAAATCAAGACTTGCCTTATAATGCTCACCAGTCATCACAAGAAGCCCAGGACATCTTAATCATCATTCAGGCCCAGGATTTAAATATCTCTGAACACTTTTAAAGCAATTCTTCCATCTGATCCAACTCCTCAAATAGTTTCTTGTTGTTTTGACTTGGTTTTCCGAAAAACCTCCATGTCCTCAAGCTGTTTTCTTTACTGTTTGCTCTGAGACTTTGCCTTCTGATGACATAGCTTCCCTTTCAACCCTCTGAAATGGTGAGGTTTTTTCCTTTCTCTTTTGTCATGGATTGGACCATGAGATGGAGTAAGTCTTCTAGAACTTTCTCCAGCACTTAACCACCTCCTGCATTTCCCATGATTTTTTCAAATAGCATCACCCTGCTTGCTTCCACCTAAGGACAAAGGGATTCCCATTCATTTCTTGAAAAAGGAACCTCCTATTTCATGGCCACTCAATCTAAAACTACTTCAGAAATACTTTGGTTCTTTCTTTACCCACATGGGTGGTCCTCTAAGTCACGGACCTCCCAGCTCCTTGACAACCTCATTTCTGAAGTTCTCATTCTGTTTTAGCCACTCACACTCATGGTCTTACTAACACTAAGCCATTGGTAGCAGTAACTGAAAAATCTGGATCCTAGTTCAAGTACCCTACATTTTAAATATATTTTAAGTTTATAATTGATTTATAGAAGAATTTGAACAATTATATAGAGTTTCCATGTATCTCAAACCCTGTTCCAATATGATTAGTGTCTTACATCAGTATGGTGTATTTATTACAATTAACAATCTGGTATTGATAAATTCTTACTAAATGTAGTCTATGTATCATTCACATTTCTTTAGTTTTTACATAATACCTGTTTTTATTTTTTTCTTCCTGGACCCATCTAGAATATGACATTACATTTAGTAGTCATGTCTTCTTAATCTGCTACTTTTTGATTATCACTTTCCATCTTACTATCTACTTAAGACCTAAACTCTGTTGATCATACCAGTATTTCTCTATCCCAATCACCTTCTCATCTTTACTTTTTTTTTTTTTTTTGTCTTTTTGCCATTTCTTGGGCCGCTCCCACGGCATATGGAGGTTCCCAGGCTAGGGGTCCAATCGGAGCTGTAGTCGCAGGCCTACGCCAGAGCCACAGCAATGCCAGATCCAAGCTGCATCTGCAACCTACCCCACAGCTCACGGCAATGCCAGATCCTTAACCCACTGAGTAAGGCCAGGGATCAAATCAGCAACCTAATGGTTCCTAGTCGGATTCGTTAACCACTGAGCCACGACAGGATCTCCTCATCTTTACTTCTTAAATGAATTAAATTTCATTGTAAATAACTATAATTATATTCTTCCTTACGCTTCAGTTCCCTTGCCCCTTATTGACAAGACCATCACCGCAATCATGTTTTATTCCCTTACCATCCAGCTGAAATATTTTTTGCCAAAATTTATTAGTATGAAAATCACTGAAAAAATGAATTCCATGTTGCTAAGTCCAATGACAAGTTTCTCATCACTCTTTCTTGCCATATAAGGCATTTGATAACGTTAATTACCTCCTTCCCTTTACAGCATTCTTTTCAATTAGTATCTATTGGGCTTTAATGTCTTTTGTTTTCCCTTCTATATTACTGTGCTCGATTTAAAATTACTTTGCCTTTTCCTTTTCATATCTTCTTTGGCCTTGGAATGCCCCAGGGTTCAGTCCTTCAACCGCATCAATTCTTTATCCACTGATGATTATGCTGTCTTAGGGTTTCAAATAGATTTGAAGACAGATTACTCCTAAATATACACATTTGCATCTAGATACCTCCCCTAGATTCCAGACAGGTAAGCCAAATAACTTCTTTAATGCTTTCCATGGGTATCTAACCAGCAGCTGTGTACTAGAGCAAATTTCTCAACACCACATGTCCCTCAAAAGTAAACACACAAAGTAAGCCTCCTCCTTTGTCAGTCTTTTCCTTGATTCTTGTCAACTTTTTACTTTAAATTAGCCCAGAAACTTTGCTACTATCCTTAACACTTCTTTTTCTTTCACACTCCAAATAAAATCCATCAACAAATCACAAAACCTTAACCTTCAAAATAAATCCTGAATTAAAGCACTTCTTGTCAATACATAACTGTATTGATCTAAGACCCTGATTAACTTCACCTTCATCACTGGCCTGGATTATCACTAGTCACTTTGATTCTGCACTTGTTCCCTTCAGAGCTCTGTAACAAACTATGCAGAAGTCTCAAGTAACAAGTCACATTCTGTTACTACTATTCAAAACCCTTATATGTTTTTTTTCATTTCTCTTCAGGTGAAGGCTAAAATTCAACATGGGCTCTAAATGTAACTTGGGTACCCACAGTCCACTTTTTCTCTGTCTTCTGTTAATTTTACTCCTTCTTGCCTAATCCAATCCAGTTACATTGAATTCTGTGGTTTTTCTTGTCATTATCAAAAATTCAGATAAAATAGAATAAAACTAAAGAGTCATCAAAGTAGTAATTAGTAGTAAAAGTTTGCTGTGCTCATACTGGAAAGACAGTCTGCATCTTGGGAGCACACAAACCAAAACATGGAATGAGGTTCAAGGGTGTCTTTTTATGAAGCAGCTTCTGTAGTGAGAAAACAGTGACTGAATGTTCTTCAGTGACTGGTTGTAATATTAGGACTTCTTTAATTATAGGAAGTTGGTTAGTTGTTATCTCAAATCAATTTTAGGGAACAGTTTAGGTTTTGTTTATGACTTTCAGAGATATAAGCAAGAAATGGCTCAGGTTAAGTTAGCCTTGAAAAATAAGCAAAGTGAAGGTTTGTGTATATTGCTAAACCAGTCCCCTATGCTCAGGGAGTTTTCAAGGCTAGTCTCCATCTGTTTCTCTTTTGTTATTGTTGTTGTTTTTTCATTTTTTCATTATAGCTGGTTTACAGTGTTCTGTCAACTTTCTACTGTACAGCATGGTGACCCAGTTACACATACATGCATAGATTCTTCTTTCTCACATTATCATGCTCCATCACAAGTGACCAAACATAGTTTCCAGTGCTATACATCAGGATCTCATTGTTTATCCATTCCAAAGGCAATAGTCTGCATCTATTAACACCAAGTTTCTCATTATCCCACGCCCTCCTCCTCCCCCTTGGCAACCACAAGTCTATTCTCCAAGTCCATGATTTTCTTTTCTGTGGAAAGGTTCATTTGTGCTATATATTAGATTCCAGATATAAGCAATATCATATGGTATGACTTACTTCACTCACTATGAGAGTCTCGAGTTCTATCCATGTTGCTGCAAATGACATTATTTTGTTCTTTTTTATGGATGAGTAGTATTCCATTGTGTATATATACCACATCTTCCTAATCCAATCATCTGTGGATAGACCTTTGGATTTTTTCCATGTCTTGGCTATTGTGAATAATGTTGCAATGAACATGCAGGTGCATGTGCCTTTTTTAAGCAGAGTTTTGTCCGGATATACGCCCAAGAGTGGGGTTGTTGGGTCATTTGGTAGTTCTATGTATAGTTTTCTAAGGTACCTCCATACTGTTCTCCATAGTGGTTGTACCAGCATATAAGACCACAGTTTGTCTTCCCCAAACTCACAGAAAAAGAAAAACACAAGCAAGATGAAGGTGTTTTAAGGGAGAAGTAGTCAATGGGTAGGGCCAGCAGTCATTTCCTGTATGCTGGCCTCTCAACAGCATATAGGAAGGTGGCACAAACTTCTCCTAACTGCAGGGCCCTGGGAAGTGGCAATGAGCTCTAGGCAGATCTACAAGGTGACCAGGGCATTTGGCAGTAGCAGCAGCGGGGTGCATGAGTTCCCAGGGGAGTGCGAACAGCAACAGCTAGTGTTTGATTGCAATGCCCTCCTCTGAGGTGACTGGAACTGCAGATGGTGCCTGTTCAGGGTCCCCTAGTGGTAGTGGGCCATGACGGTTTCTGGAGTCAGTGATAAGTACGCTGGTTTGCCCCTGGCTCCTGTAGACCATGCAAGATGCACCTAGTCCTGCTTAGCCCCCACAGGAGGTGCTGCACAAGCTGCTCCTAGTTGCAGGTTCCTGGGAAGGTACTGTGATCAAGCATCTGGGCACTTCCCAGAGCATTTGTCAGTGGCAGCAGCAGGGCGGGTGTGTTCCCAGGGGAGTGAGAGCAACAGTGTATGTTTGCTTCATAAGCACAGCATTGCACTCACCACCCTGATGCGCTTAGCCCACACAAGAGATGCCTGGCCACTGGTAGCCTGCACAAGAAGCGCCCAATCTCCTGTAGACCAGTGAGCAGTGTCTTGCTGCATGCAGCCTGCGCCAGAGCTGCTCAGTCTCCTTCAGACTAGCAAGTGGCTTCTTGCTGTGTGCAGCCTGCACCAGAGCCACCCTGTGCTTTGAGAGCCCATGTGCATTGGCATCAGGAGTTTCCTATGGCAGTCTGTCCCTCCTCCTCTCACCCTCCCCAACAATGGTGCCTTGCCTCTACTGTAGGTCTGGACCCTCTCCCAGGTTCCCACTGCCATGGCTTTCCACTCCCCAGCCCATGGCATACTACTTCCCTGCCCATGGCACACTGCTCCTTAGCCCCTTAGGCTGTCTCTACACTGCCAACCCCAGTCCTCTCCCAGGGACTGACCTCTGGAGCCTAAGTAGTCTCAGTGTCCAGCCCCTGCCTGAGCATCTCAGGCTGTGGCATCCAGGCCAGTGGTTCAGATGATCTGTGCAGCTCTCACTCTGCTTTGCTTTTCTCAGTCCAGCTGCTGCACTTTTCTCAGCGACTTTGAGGTCCCTCCAACTTGAGTGATCTTTCCATCAGTTAGGTGGCTTCCCAGGATGTGGGTTACTTTTCTCCTTCACAGTCCCTCTCAGAAATGCTAGTCCCATCCTGATTCCTTTTCTCTCTCTTCTTTTTCTTTTGTTCTATCCAGTTACATCAAAAGTTTCTTGCTCTTTTTGGGAGGTTTAAGTTCTTCTGCCAGCATTCAGTTTTTGTTCTGTGTGAGTTGTTTTGCATGTAGATGCGGTTTTTTGATGTGTTTGTGGGAAAAGGTGAGAGCAACATCTTACTCCTCTGACATTTTGCTCCACCCCCTTGATTTGGTTTTGATTCTAACATATACATCAGAGCCTGAAAAATTGATGTTTCTCATGCCTGAAGACCTGTTATCACAGGTATTTTCATGACATGGCCCCTCTACTGTGGTTTAAAATGACTGTTTTTTTTTTGTTGTTGTTGTTGTTGTTATTGTTTACTGCATTACAATCAAGCTCAATATCTTCCTGAGATTCTCAGTGATCTTTTCCAAGTCTAGAAACAGGAAGTCAAACATTACTATGTTCTTTCTCCCTAAGTCCAACATCCCAATGTGAAACAAACTGCATATAATAGTCCCATTCCACAGTGCAAAGAAGTGGAGGCTCTTAGAAGTCACTAGCTCATGGTAATGCTGAGATCCCACTGGGCTAATTTTGTGATGTCCTCTTATCCTGGGCTCACAGTTTTTGAGTTTTTTCTACCCTTGGGTAAAACCATTTTGCTACCAGTAGGTATTTCCCTAGTCTGTTAATTTACTTGCCACTTTCTTTATCTTTGGGTGCCCTTCACTTTTCATCATCCTCTCAGCCACCACTGAAGAGAGTAGTGCAAATTTTTTAATACCTTGGATAGTCTCAATGTCTTTTAATACAAGTGCATAATGCTTGGGCCAATATAACTTAATAAAAACTTGGAGGTATCCCATTCATTTGATTCTACTTCATTTTATGTGCCAAAAGTTATATCCACAATTTATTATTCTCTCTCTCTCTGGATTTAAGTAAAAATGGGATGGTATAAAAGGCTTCACGGGACAATGTCTGTCGTCTTCTAGGACTCATTAGGTCCAATTGAAAGGATATCTATCAGTCTTAATGACAATGACCTTGCTGTAATTTCTGTCTAAAGGCTATGATGTAAGGCCAGAGATGGCAGATTTGGTCTTTTCCCTGAGTTCATGATTTAATGGGTATAGTTTCTCAGGATAAGAATTAGTTCATATTCTAACTCAAAGTCCTAGAATTTCTGTCATCTTCCTACTCACTAATGGTATTTTTAAAGGACCAGTCAATTCTTCTGAGTCCAGTTCTTTTTCTTTTACCTTCATAAGTACAACTACCAAACAGACAATCGCTTTTAACATTTTTCCTCAAATCTTTCTTGCCTTGTGCCACAGTGAAATTTACCACTGCTAGGTTACCATGGATGTGAATTATACTAAATTTTTACCACACTATGTTGCTATTTGCATATGCTCTTATAAGGGTTACCTCATTTCTTAGAGCCCTGTCCCAAAGCCAATGATACATATTTTGTGGTACAATAGCCCATTCCCCATTTCCAGTACCAATATTTCTGTTAATCATTTTTTTAAATAAAAACATCAAATCACTATGTTGTGCATCTGAAACTAATAGAATATTGATGGTCAATTATACTTGAATTAAAATGAACTTAAATTCCTCAGATTCAGAAAGCAGACATTTATGTTCATGTGGATGTGATTTGGGAGTTGAGGGTCTGGATGGTATTGATGACATTCAGCTAAGCATAGATCCAGGCTGCGAGCTGGGTCAGGTCCTTTCTACTTGTGTCTGTTGTTCTGACAAAGCAGCTATTTTCCTCTTATGGCAGATTTCAAGATGACAAAGTAAACTATGTAGCCACATTCCTATCTTAGTGGAATTGCCTACAACTACATAAGCAAAACAAATCTCAATGCAGGGCTTAACAGCAATGTGGCAGGAAAATTTACTCTGTCCACAGTGGAAGACACTTCAGTATGGAAAGGCAGAGGTTATAATATATATATATAATATAATATAATATAATATAATATAATATAATATAAATGTATAACTGTTATGGAGGAGGAAAGACGTACTGAATCTACCAAACCATCGTTTCAATGAAATCACCCTGACTACCATCTTTAAACTTAGCCCTCTCACAGTTCTTTCTCACTGCTGAAAGGATGTTTCAATACATCTCTTTACTTAGGTATTTAATATGCCTCTCAAATCAATGTAATTAGACATAATTGACCATTTTTCCCTCCCACACACTCTGACAGACTTATTCATATCTATAATTTGGGTCAGCAGTTTGATTAGAACAGTAACAACAAAGGAAAAACCTTAATTCTGTATATGATTTAATTTTACTCTTTTCTTTTCCTCTGACACACAAGCCATCAAGTCCTGTCTACCATACATCAAAAATCTAGCCTATGTTGTTCCTTTTGTCTTCATCTTCCTCAATATCAGCTTTAAAGTCACCATGATTTCATGTCTATAAGCATGTATTTTAGTGTGTCCTTGAATTTGTTTTTTGGATCAAAACTTTTCACAAGTCAGATATCAGTTTAACTGTTGCTTCTTTGAAGCTAATATGTATTTTATTGGACTGGCTTTGAGCTCTTCTATGTCTTTGGTTTTCAATAGTCTCACTGTGATTTTTTTTCTTTGTATTCTGCCTGGGATGCTCATAGATGTTTGATTTTGGGGCTCAGTTTCTTTTATCAGTTTCAGAAATGTTTGGGCCATTATCTCCTAAAATATTTGTTCCTTTTTCTTTCCCTTAGGTCTTCCATTTACATGCATGTTAGATGGTTTCATTGTGTCCTATGTGCTCCTAATTTTTTTCTAAATCTCTATTTTTAACTCCTGTGGTGCTTAAGTTTAGATATTTTCTAATGACTTTCCGGTTTATTAATCCTGTCTTCTGCATCTCTTATGTGTTATTAAACTCAAGTGTGCATAATTTCAGATGGTAGCTTCTGCCATTCTAGACTTTTCATATTAATCTCTATTCTAGATTACCATTCTCTGGTCAATGAATGGTACCTATGATAAAACTGACATATTTTAACTAGTGATACAGTAAATATGAACCATAGTTGTTTACCAATTGTTTATATAATTTGGATGTAAATAAGCTTGAGTAAAACCATATATAATCAAATCATAAGTTTACTTCAATACATAAAATGTATATTGTGGTATAAGGACAAATCCTGTATCCTTAAAGTTATAAGGAAGGATATATTCATATACAAAAAATCGGGAACACTATTTAAAAGCATTAGAAAGTACAAAGGCATTTGACCCAACAAGAACTGGAGGAATTCCAGGGATGAATTATGTAGGTTATAGGAAGGATAAGACTTCTGGAAGAGGCCTGGTAGATTTCATAAAATTAGAATATACAAGGAAAACTTCATTGCAGTGACATGGCCACTCTTAATAAACTAAGTGAAATTTAAAAGCTATAAAGATCCTAAGGTTAAAAAAAAAAAAAAGCTTATGAATGTACTTCGTATGATACTTGAAATCCAAACTTATTCATAAAATGTTAGTCTATTGTCTTTATTGATGATGCTAAAATAACCAAACTATTACTTCATACTTCACAATATTTAAAAACATAGATTGGATAATTTTAGTGTCTCGTTTTTATAGATGCTAACTGCAAAACTACTTTCAAAAATCTCTTAAGTAGTGGGCAGTATAAACACATTTGATTTTCAAATTAAAATGGATAAACTTTTCCATTTACAAGTTAGTACAAAATGCTTAAGTTCTTGAAGATCCAGGTTTCTTTGGGAAAGAGTAGTAAACATGAAATAAGCAGTACATGGACATAATTAATCCTAAAAATGCATTTTATTAGTTGTCATACAATAATATTCCTCAAATAAAATAATTTTACATACTTCCCTCATTCTTCTATTAATTTATTTTTTCATTTTTTAAGAATTATTTATTTATTTATTTTTTATGGCCACATTCATGGCATATGAAGGTTCCCAGGTTAGGAGTCAAATTGGAGCTATAGCTGCTGACCTATGCCACAGCCACAGCAACGTGAGATATGAGCCATGTCTGTGACTTACACCACAGCTTACAGCAATGCCAGATCCTTAACCCACTGAGCAAGGCCAAAGATCAAACCTGGGTCCTCATGGATGCTAATCAGATTCATTTCCACTGAGCCACAATGGGAACTCCCTCTTGTATTAATTTCTATCTCATTTTATCAAAGATACCAAGTGATAAAACACATGCAAAAATGTATCAGTGGAAGCCACTTTCTTTTTTTTTTTTAATTTTTAAATTTTGTTTTAAATTTTAAATTTTAATTTTTTCCATTTATAGTTGGTTTACAGTGTTCTGTCAATTTTCTACTGTACAGCAAAGTGACCCAGTCACACACACAGACATATATACATACATTCTTTTTCGAACATTATCCTCCATCATGCTCCATCACAAGTGACTAGATATAGTTCCCAGTGCTATACAGAAGGATCTCATTGGAAGCCACTTTCAATCAAGGACAGTGTTTAAATAGAAAAGTAAAAGCCATCTGTTTGCCAGCTATCCATGTATTTACATATCTTTACCCATCTGCATTCCATAAAATCTGGGTCAGAAGTGTTTCTTGTTTTATAAAACTAACAATAAATGTGATATAACGTTTGCTTAAATATGGAAATTTTCATCTGTTATATTGAACCGTAAAATAATTTGAAGAACTGACTAAATTAGCACTGAATTTTACCCATTTTCCTGTGAAATAACAACTCACTGGAAAAAGAGAATAGTATAATGCAGCACCTGCAAATCATTCTTTTCATTTGTGTTCCAATTTTGCAAATAATTAGATACACATATTGAAAATGAAACATAATTTGTGGGAAAATGTGTTTGCTAAGGTCAAATCATTTACCAAATATTTTAGGAGTATATTGTATGATTGTTTAGTATATGCTAAAGCGAGTGTGGTGTGAACAGACTATACTAAAGGTCCAAGGTATTTTGGTGAGTGAATACAAAAAATATGTTTGAAATTTTAAAGGAGGGGATATAACTTTCTTTAAAAAAAAAAAAAAAACTAGGACAACTTTTAAGAGCAGTTTAACCTTCACAGAAAATTAAGATAGTTTTCCCACATAGCCTATGCCTCACGCAAGCAGATCCTTTCTCCTTATTAATATCCCCCACCAGAATGCCCTATTTGTTAAAATTAATGAAAGTATATTTACATAAAATAAATATCAATGCCATCATTTACATTACAATTCACTCGAGCTATTGTACATTGTTGCTTTGGACAAATGTATAATGGCGTGTATTAACTATTATAGTAATCTTCAGAGTATTTTCACTGCCTTAAAAATCCTCTGTGCTCTGCCTATTCATCCTTCTCTGCCCTACCCCCATTTTGTTACTCCTTCCATAGTTTTACCTTTTCTAGAATGTCATGTAGTAGAAACAGTTTGTAATCTTTTCAGATGGCTTCTTTCAGTTAGTAAAATGCATTTGTTTCCTCTCAGTCTTTTCATGGCTTGATACTTCATTGCATTTTAGTGATGAAGAATATTCCATTGTTTGGATACACATTGTCTTTTACCATTAAACATTGTTGCCTGTGAGTTTCCAATGGATCACTTTAATTAGAGGAAGATAAAGTCTATTCCTAGTTGGTTTTTAATCATGAAAATAAGTTAGATTTTGTAAAATGCTTTTTCTGCATGTAATGAGGTAATCATGTGTTTTTGTCATTTATTGTAGGTGTATTACTTTTATTGATCCTTGAATAATAGAATCTTTGTTGACTTGAATATTGTTGTGTCTTATTAAAAATATACTGGCCTGTATTTTTCTTGTGATGCCTTGATGTACTTTTGGTATCAGGATATTACTGGCCTCCGAATAAGCAGTGCTCCCCTTCTGTTTTTAACAGCAGCTTATGGATTGTTGCTATTAACTTTTCTTTAAAAATTTGGTAGAATTCACCATTGAAGGCATAGCTTTTTATTTATAAGAAGTTTTAAAATGATTAATCTAGTATTTTTACTTGTACAAGTCTATTTTCTATTTCTTCTTGAGTCAGTTTTCATAGCCTGTATTCTTATAAGAATTCTTCCAGTTTATCTAAATTACATAATTCGTCGGCATATAGTTGTTGATAACAACATTCTCTTGAAATCACTTATGTTTATTAGTGATGTATGCATTTAAACTAACTTCTATTACTTTTAAAATACTAAGACAGTATAATCCAAAGCATATATAATTATTATAAGTAGTAGAAGTGATTAGAAAGATGGCTAAAATCAATATACATAAAAAATAGCATTTGTATGTACAACAGGAAATAAAATTAGTAAAATGTGATTTAGTTTCAGATAATATAAAGTTTCGTATTTACAAAGTATGTGCAAAAACCTTTTAGAGAGAAGTAATATCTACATTAGGAAATGTTAAATATCATCTCCATTTGGTAAAAATAGTACTTTTACTTTGTAGAATATTCAATATATAAAGCATTATTTTTTCCTGATTAAATATTCAGTGTAACCAGAATAGATGTTTTCCTATTGCTTTTTGTTCAATTTGTGTGTTATTTTGTAACTTGAGGATATTTATAAAACTAAATTTAAAAATGCCTGCAAATACCTAAATAACTGTTCAAGAAAATAAGTTTCTTATCAAATGTCCAGATTTATCATAAAACTGTTAGGATCTTGAGGAACAGATAGAAAAAATAGTGGAACAGAATACAAAGCTCTGAGTCACACATATGGATACTCATATGTGATAGAGTTTGTATTGCAGAAAAGATAATATTTATAATTGTAAATAAAAATATCAGAATGCCATTTTGTGTATGTGATAGGAAATACTATTTAAACAATATGTAAATAACATAATTCATAAGGGGAAAGCCTAACATATTCTATAATTGAGAGCTTCTGTTCTTCAAAAAATATTGTCAACATAAAATTGCTTTAAAATGGTAGAGAATGTTTTCAACACATAAAACCTATGTGTAGTTTTAAAGAACTCCTCCTGAACAATAAGACAATTAGAAAGTAAAATGGGAAAAGACTTGAATTTTATGCAATGGAGGTACAAAACATCAATGAATATATGAATAGATACTCAACTTAATTAGTTATCAAAAACACAAAAGAAAACCTCAAATTTTCATCTCACATTCAAATGATCAGAAATTAAAATTTGATATCAACTCTTAGAACATGAGGGTTGATGGGAGTACATAACCCCTGTACTTAAGTCAAAATAGCTTCAAGAACTTTGGGAAAGTGCATATAACACTGATGAGTGAAATTGAATATGTGTGATTTTTATGATGTAGCAATTTTACTAGTAGGCATATATAATCAGTTTATACTTATATATGACAAATAGTAAAGTAACATGTTAATGTGGGGAAAAGAAAAAAGAACTATCTAATGTAACATAAAGTGGATAAATAACTGGTACTGTATGTGTACAAAGGAATATTATTTAATTATTTAATAGTAAATATTAATTTGCAATAAATACCAGCTCATGTGAGACTGGGAAAGTGTTAGTAGAAGTTAGTCAAAAAACAGAAGACAGAATCTATAGTCCTACTCCATGAAGAAAATAGGAATTCCTTTTTGGCCAAATTTATTTTAGTGTGAATTCCCTTTTAGGAGAGTTACTTATTTTGAGGTAATTTTGTCACAATCAAACCACGAGCTTTCTCAAACTGTGTAACTTCTCACAGTTAGAGGAGGATGCGAGTACAGCTACTCATACTACTCAGACTAGTCTTTGTGTCTTTCTCTGCTGTATACACTGGGTCTACTAGTGGTGTCATGTAGCTTTGCTGTTTGTGCTACATGCATTTATGACCTAACTTACCATGTGACTGCTGGAACCAAACTTACTTAACTCTTGAAAGGAGTGATATCTAGGATGTATTTTTTTTAATCAGTATTAGACTTCCTACCCATATTCCACACAGGCAAAATCCGTTGCCCTGATATAGATCCATTTCATAAGTGAATCAACTGAATTATATGTGTTTGTGTTAGACAATTGTTAAAAAAGTGGTAAGATTCTGTTACTGTGTCTTCACTGCTTATAAAGTGTCATTTTTTTTTAACTGTGATAGATTTAACTACTTATAGTACTAATTTTCCTGGCTTTATAATGCTTATGCTATTTGATAAGATGACCGTCTGGCTTAAGGATACAACATGGATGGAGAATATTATTTGAAACCATCCAGCATCCCACTCTGGTCTGTGATCTATAAGCAGCTATTGTCACAAAGTTATAGCAAATCCACTGAAAAACCAATGTTTATATAGTATTTTTATTTATTTATTTTTTTTTATTTTCCCACTATACAGCAAGGGGATCAAGTTATCCTTACATGTATACATTACAATTACATTTTTCCCCCACCCTTTGTTCTGTTGCAACTGAGTATCTAGACAAAGTTCTCAATGCTACTCAGCAGGATCTCCTTGTAAATCTATTCTAAGTTTGAAACCATCCAGCATCCCACTCTGGTCTGTGATCTGTAAGCAGCTATTGTCACAAAGTTATAGGCACATCCACTGAGAAACCAATGTTTATATAGTATATAGTATTTTTAAATTATGCCTATATTCTGATTAATTCCCTAAAGTATTGATATCCATTTTTTATGCAAAACTAATCACGTTAAAATGATATGAAAAAAAGTAAGGGAAATAGTGTACAAAAAGAAGTCACAGCTTTAGTAAGATTGGAACATGCATTTAGCTCTTGTTTTCTATCTAACACAAATAGTAAAATTTAGTGAGTTATTTAAAACATCATTGTGGAATAGAAGTATTTTTGATAGAGTAACATAATAGAAGACAGGAAACATTTTTCTGACATTTTTTAAGATATTTCAAGACTGTTATCATTAGATGTTTGACTTTAACTTGATAAAGACAGGGCATTGCTGTGGAAACTAACTTAAAGAGCCTGGGAGTCTTCCCCAGGTTTTATTTAATCTATCTCTAGAATCCACTGAGCAAGTAGAATGCAGGCATCACGTCAGAGCTCAGGATCCTGAGCTTCTCATAGAGTGGCAACCAGTGAACAGCATTCACAGCTAGAGGCAATGGTATCATCCAGTCTGGAATTTTTATGGATTCATGTATTCATATTCATTATACATAGCAAGCATATTTTCAAGGCAACAAATTTAGATAGTATAACTTACCACCTACCCCTCCCCCCAAACAAAAGAGACATTAGATCTTTGCAGGAACTGAAAATCAATAGGACAGAGAAGACAGAGGAAGTATCACAATATATTGTTTTGTGTTTATACTTGTAAAATAGGTTCTAAATCAACAAACTTATTAAAATAATTGTTATTTAAGATATATCTCCAGGAATTCTCTGGTGGCCTAGTGGTTAAGGATCCAGTGTTGTCACTGCTTTGGCTTGGGTCACTGCTGCAGCACAGGTTTGATTAGGAGCCCAGGAACTTCTACGTGCCATGGATGCAGACAAAAAAAAGAGATATTTTCAAAGTATATCAAAAGCAATACCTGAAAAAAGACTAATATCATTATCATCTTAAATGTTAACTAAATTCTTCTAAATTCTTTACATAAAGCAAGTATTTTTTAACTGAAAACAATTACTGATGAACCAAATGTAACGAACTGACTTTAAAATGCAAATAGGGATTATTTGAGTATATTTTATAAAGAAACTTACCTGGGAGATATGTTATAAAACCACATCCTTAGCTGTAACTATGGCATTAAAATCTGATAAAAAATATAATATATGTTAATCATCTTCAATTTATGTAGACCTTTTGAGCTTGCACAAAGTGATGTTCATTGCTATAAGTATTTTTTAATAGTCTATAAAATAAAAACAATGACCTTATTAGACATTTCCATAGAATAGTTTTTCCTTCAACTATTTATACCTGACAGTGCAGGAAGAAATAATGAGTACCTGAAACATCTTCATCTCTATGCAGATGAAGAAGAGTAAGCTCTCATCCTTGATTTAACATTCACAGAAAATCAACCAACTTAAAGAGTAATATGAAAAATATTTGTGTCAGCATTTTTAGTGTCATCATGTATTTCAATACTGCAATGTACAATTTAATGAGAATCCCTTCAAAGTAAATCAGAGCACTAGCATACTTTGAGAAAGTATAGCTCATCATTGAAAAGTTCCAAAGAGGAAAAGTCATCTCTGATAAACAATATACACAGACCTTCAGAAGGGAATGAAATGAGAACACAGCCAGCTTGTCTGAGTGTCTCCTAATGCATTTCCAATTATCCATATTACCAAGTTAATATAGGCTGCTTGAAAAATAAGATTAAGGCCAGAAATCTATTGCCACAGACACATAGCCCTCTTCGATCCACTACTCAGTTCAAAGATATTGCTGTAAACAATCTTCAGTGTTTCCAAGGATATGTATGTATATGTAGATTTTTTCCTGTGCATAATTTTGTATTATGAACAAGTCAATTCTCTGTAAATAAATATGAATGGAAAACAAATACTTCAAGCATCAAGTGTGAATACATTTTTTGTTTTGATCACCTAAATTCTTTTTAGCTTTACTTGTCTTTTGAAGACTACTGCTCCCTTTACAAATTATAATCCATGCATCACTTGATAAATTTGATTTCTTTCCTGTGTCACAGAAAATTGTTTTGTTTATAAGTATGCAGATATCCAAACTTCTGTAAGTTTAATTCTGACAAATCTTAATACTACTGTGATTTATCAGGGATTTCTAAGTTCCACTTAAATTATCTAAAATATATTTTAAATTATTAATATATCAAGTTGAGCTTCAGTTTTTAACAAAATTTGACAAAGGCAGCCAAGACTTCAAGGGAACATCATAAAATCTTTAAACATTTTGGTTAGTAAACTTTTTCCTTTGGTTAGTCAAACTTTTTCATTGTCTGACACAAAGATTAGAAGGCAAAACAGTGTACTATGTTTAAGAATCTTAATTATTTCTCCAACGTTTCTCAATCTTGATGTTTCCAACATTGAGAGAAACTTCCAATTATATTTCCAAGTTCTAAAGCATTTTGCTATGTTGAAGATTCAGATCCTATACTGAAAATTTTATAATTTCTCTCAAAATAGATTATCAAATTTACATGGAAATATTCTACCATACATACTAAAATATGTATGCATATATCATAATAAAGGAAGAGAGGATGTCCTAGATACTTGATATATAAAAAATTAGTAGCAAATAGAATATTTATATAATGTAGCAGCATGCACAATAAACCAGAAAGGTGTTACCTACTAATTCCATGCTTGGATGATCTGAATTTTAACTGAGAATTTTCACTGTTCAGCTTAAATATTATCTTTTAATGAGACTTTAAGAACTGATTTGCATAATCCTCAAGCAATCACATTGGATATTCAAAGGAGCCATCAGTATTCCTTCTCAATGCTCATAGTAATACAACTTCAGAAAGGACTGTTTAGGACAACTAGACATACCGTTGTTGATCAGCGTATAATTACAAAATGTTCCTCATTATAATTGCAGTAATGTTTTATTCCAAACTTGCACTCATATTGCCTTGCAAATATCTTCTATGAAAGTTTATTTTGCTCTCTCTCTTGGATGCCTGTAAATGTAAAAGAAATAGCAAGGGAATCTAAAATAAAGTGAATATGAGGCTACATATAATTTTAAGTTCTCCCAAAAGTATTTATCTTTGCTTATGGAATGAAAATAGGTACACTATTGTCCCTGGAATATATCCAGTTAATGTACTGAAATTAATATGACTTTGGGCTTCAGTACATGTGAAGGTCTATTTCTAGTTTTCCATTCCTCTTAAAACCCATGCCTATAATGGTTTAGCCCTTCAGGGAGCCAAATCAAATAATCAGAGGTTTAACAAGCTTCCCCTTCCATCGTAAACCCTGAACTCCAAATTCTGTCTCCAAGAAGCTGTTAAATCATTTCATAGGTCTAATTCTCTGTTACCTTTTCCAAAAAAGACAGTCTTAGGTAAAGAGTTGTCCTAAATGATGGGCCACAAAACACTAATTTTCTTTTTTGGATTTTAGCCTTGTCTTTTTCTACTCTATAAACTTAAATTATTCTCAGTCAGTATTGGTCCACATTAGCTAGTATGTCATTACTGTGAATGAAGTGTATTTTGTCTCTTTATTCCTTTTTTATTCAATATATACACACAAGTAATGTAATTTTTATAGGGTAGGTTTTGTTGAAGTAACTAGAATAATCTATAGAACAATCTATAAATTGTAAAGCAATTGACAATTTAAAAAATAATTTAAACTATTCCTTGTCACAGAATTTTGTTACAGGAGGATATACTTTACGGTGCTTTGACTTTATTTTACACACACACAAAAAAACATTTGGTAGAAGCAACTTACCTAATGTTACAATAATGGTAATTACAAAGGAATACTTCCCTAATTTCTGAACAAAACTTTAACCTCAGTGATAATTCATTCCAATGTCTTATGTCCAAACTTTCAGTTAATTCTAATATATGCCTATCCTTATTGCCAAGATGGATGGGGAGAGGGAGGATGGGGGAGTGGGAGGAATGGAGAAGGCTGAAGGCATACCTCTGTTTTTTGTAAGCCTTTGGAATTTTGAGCTTAAAAGAGTAGTTTATGAGAAGTACTTTCTATACTTATTTGATGATCACGTCATCTATCTAAAAGTCTATGAATAGATTCTCTATAAATCAAATGTACTCAGTGAAAGCTTAACAGGTAAGAAACAAGCTTTTGAAAAAAAAAATCTATTACCTTTGATTAAAGTGGTTCTACTTCATTGGCACCTTTTATTTTAACAATTTGAATGTCAAGCATCTCACATTTCTGTATTAATAGAGAAACATAAGAAAATGATATCAGACTCAAAGGCAATTGTCCTCTGTTCTGGAAAAGTGCAAACTACCTATAATTCAAGATTTAACATTTAATTTACATCTCTGTACTTAATGTAATTCCTAGTTCTAGGTGTATATTAAGGTCATCTCTTTTTACTTTGCTTTCTTCCATTTGTTCATATCTGTGAGCAAGATTGGATCAATAGATTTCTATAGGAAATAAACCTTGATGGTTAAAACAATGAAAGCTTGAGTTTTCAAAGATAAAGATTTCCGTAATGAAAAGTTATTAATAAAGAGTGATATTACATACAAATGTATTGAGCTATAGAAGTATTTTTAGATTTAGTGATATAAAATCTTGACAAAATTTGTGGCAAAATCAGTTGAAGCTATAACTCCTGTTTATGCTGTCCTTTTCTGTTGCAAATCATAATTAAACATCAAGTGATCTATCAGAAACAATGTAAAATTCAACCTTTCTTCCTGTAAGCATCAGCTAGTTTTCATGAACTTCATTTACAAGCATAGTCAGGCATATTTACCAATACTAAAGAAAAATACAATCAAATTAACTCCAATTATTTTCATTCTTTATATTTCTGATAGCTACGAGCCCATATAATAATGTCAGTGTTTATCTAGTGTTAAATTGTATTTTACTATGAGTAAATGAGAGAAGGTAATATAATTTACATATACATCATAAAGGAATTTATTATTATCATTATATCTATTTTAGAAAGTTGGCCATACTCATTTATTGTCCTTGGGTATTTTACTAAACATTATATTAGAGATTATGTTATACTCATCGCCATGGAATGATGTATTAGTACATCATTTTTTTTTAGTTGTAATAATGTACCCTAAGAATTCTGAAGATTCACATTTGTAACTCCATGCTTTTCATTTGAAACCATTTCCACCATTAGCAGTGTTCTTTCCTTAAATGCAATAGCATCTTTAGGGCGTCATTTACCATGAAGATCTCCTAACTCATATGCATAATGATAATTTACTCCTTGTTAAAATCTCTCCTTGAATTGAAGATACATTTTTTAAACCAGATTTTATTTATTTATTTTTATTTTTTGTCTTTTGTCTTTTTAGGGCCATATCCATGGCATGTGGAGATTCCCAGGCTAGGGGTCCAATGAGAGCTATAGCTGCCAGCCTACACCATAGGATATGGCTCACTGCAACGCCATATCCTTAAGCCTCTGAGCGAGACCAGGGATCAAACCTGCAACCTCACGGTTCCTAGTCAGATTTCGTTTCTGCTGCGCCACGACGGGAACTCCTGAAGATACATTTGCTCATAGGCTGTTTACTTCCTATCTTTTGGTAGAATAATTTTCCTACCAAAATATATAGTACCTGACTTACAGATGTGTTTTTATTTTCCCACTTATAAATTATTTTATGTATAATACAGTTTGTGAAAAAACAAGTGCAGTGTTATAATGATAAAATTTGGAAACAAGCAAAAAGGATAAATTCTCCAAATAGTCCCTATGACCTTCTAAGTCAGTTTAGTGTCCCAATATGTCTCTTTGGAAAGTCAATTTTCATAATGATGGACTTTGCATAATGTTGAGATTTAGCTTCATCATTTAAAATTTACTATAGATTAGATATATTGAGACATACTAAAAAAATTGTAGAAGTTATGACTTGTTTCTTAAATGCTTTCAAAGCAAACATATTTTGCTCTATCAATAAAGTAATTCATAATTGTCATTATGAAATGTTAAATTTTTACTATTTCATGTAAGATATATAAATCATGTATTTATGCCAGCAGATTTTTCATATACAACATAAGTAGCTCAAATAAAGTAAAATCACATTGTAACTTTCATATAAATGACTAGGGAATAAATGATCCAAATTGGCATGTTTATCTTACATGTATTTAAAAATAAAGATAAGGCAGCTATTGAGAAATTCTAACTACTTAGAATATATAACAAATCAGATGATTTTTTTCAGAATCTGTCTCCAAGCAGAGTGAGACATTACATATAAGAGTATTTAATGTTGTATAGGGATATATATAACTTTTCACGGAATCAATACAAATATCAGTTGGGTTAAAACTGTTGATGAACTTCATCCTTTTAAATGAATATACACAAACACATGCACAATTTGAATAATGCAATTTATGGAGTTTTGAGGTTGCACTACAAAGTTCATAGATGTGCTAATATTGTAAAAGCTTTATATATAGGTCTTTTAGAAAATTGAGCTTATGGCATAATACTGTTAAAGCAAACTTGAATATATTTTTGCTGACATGATAGAAAAAACTATATTCTTTCAGAGCATTCTGCCATTTTATTTATATAGGAGAATATTGGCTTTCTTGAAAGATATGAAATATATGATTTATTTAACTTTGATTCTGTACTTTCTGTGAATACATTTTATGGAAAATAAATAGGCAGTTTGTCCCTAATTTATTAATAAATAGAATCCATGGGGCTACAATTATACTACCTTACATATTCTTAATGCATTGGATGTCCATGGTATTTTGAAATAGATTTAACACTGTATGATGAAAGTAACTTACTCAAATTTAAAACTAATCTTCATAGATAAAAGCAAACCTGTGAAATATTTGCAAGTGTTGGTCACTTGTATATAGATATATGATCTTATAGGTAAGTATAAGGTGAAATTTGATATTTTAATTGTCCCAGTCTGAAGTTTTACTTGATGTTAATTTCAACCACATTTATTTCTATAACCTATTATGTAATTTTTGACTATTATGTTGTTGTATTTTTCTTTAGGGCCACACTTGAGGCATATGTGGTTTTTCAGGCTAGGGGTCAAACCAGAGGTACAGCTTCTGGCCTACACCACAGCCATGCTGTGATGCAAGCCTCTTCTGTGACCTATGCGGCAGCTCACAGAAATGTGGGATCCTTAACCCACTGAGGGAGACCAGGGATCAAACCCATATCTTCATGGATACTAGTCAGGTTCATTACTGCTGAGCCACAATGGGAACTATTATTGTTTTCCATGACATCAAATACATGAAAAATTTTAGAAAAATTAAAGTACATCCTGCGTCCTGGATTTATATGCTGAAAACACTAACACCAGTTAGGAAACTAAAAACTACATAAATGGAGAGCTACATGTTATTTGTTAATTAAATAATTGAATACTGTTAGGATATCAATTCTCCCAAAATTCACTTGAAAATAAATCTATTTCCAGTGATAAGGATCCCTCTGCTCTCCTAGTACTTTCACATGAAAGATTTATTTCCTGCTTTCAGGGAGAAAAAGGAGGGTCAAAGTATCTGCCTGGTACTGGCTGTTTCTTAAGTAGCTTTAAATCAAAATAATCAACATGCCACAGTGGCATATTTTGTTCCCTCTCACTGTTATTTCAAATGACTGCCATAAAACCAAAGAGGGAAAACAAATAATACAAGTAATTTTGAAACTGTATGATGGCTATATGTTCTTAGGCTGTTCATATGTTTTTTTTTTTTTTAATCCATGACCTAATCTTGTATTCTAGCAGTGTGTTTTGTGTACATACATACACATAATAGTATAATGGTAGCTATTCTGAAGATGTTTTGTTATTAGGTAAGTGACAAATACATAAACCTATTGAAGGTCAATGTTCTTGGAAGACAAGGTTTACGCAGTAAAAGAAGGAAGATACTAATATGAAATGAGGAATGCAAGGATATATCCTGCAATGTTGGGTTGAAACAAGAGCAGTTACTGTGAAATGATGGGTTTATATTTTTTAATTATATATAGAGAAATTAGATTTTGTAATCTCTAAGTGTCATACATAATTTAATTTTAAGTATAATTGTAGATTTTAATGTAACTTTCATATATTTGAAATTGGTATGTAAATATTTGTGATTGGTATCTGTATGTATGTAAGTGATGAGATAATGTTTCTTTCATAGTTCACTAAAATGGCCTAGAAGCAGATACTCTAGTAGTAAAAAATAGCTCAGAAATCTTGGTCTCTAAATACCATTCCCCACTAAGAACTAAGCTTTGTGGGGAAATGACTGATTCCAGTGCTAAGATAGAGTAAGTACAGGATGAGCCTGGACATGGCAGAAAGTAAGAAAGAAAGTCCTTAAAAAAAAAAAAAAAAGCGTCGTGTCAAAAGTAATAAAAAGCTATTTTGAAGAGTCCCTCCTGTACAAATAGCATATAATTCAAACATCAAAGTAACACAAAAGTAATGAAAAATAATCTATTGAATAACCTACAAATTTGTTTGCCTGTAAGATTTTTTTCTTTTTTTTTTTTTTAAAGGCAATAAAACAAAGGACGAAAGGAAATGTCTTCCTTTACAGTTGGATGCCAACTAATAAACATAGAAATATAGAAATAATAGTTAGAAAACCATCACTACATAATTTTCAAAATAATTGATTCAAAATAATTGTTTTAAGATTGCTAAATGTATTGGGTGAAAGACTGAAAGGGAACAGATTTATTTACATAATACCTCTCATTATTTGCCTTATTATCAGTTACATAATTAGAGGCTATTATAGTGAGAAAACTTGGTGGACAATACTTAAATTATTAGCATCACCACTAATAGGGCACACTGACACAATATTCCTTATGTGATGCTCTGTAGACATTGCATCACTGCTTTATTTTCCTATTAGCCAAATCATGTACTTTGCAGCTTAAAATAATCTGAAAGCAAATACTTCTGAAAGTAAAAAATCAGGGAGTTAAGTGCTGCTGCTTTTGCTTTGCTTATGGTAAAAGAAGTCATTTTCTATCTTACTGCATAAATTTTGAAAATGTGTTAAAAGTTAGACAAAAGACAAGGGACATTGAGAGACTGGGTCTGCACTTCTATATCTGTATTTATGACATTTTTATTAGGACAGTGTTTGGCTTTTCTTCCATTTCTAATAATACTCTTTTCAAGAAGATATTAACTAAAAAAATCAAAACCACCTAGATTCTGTTAATTTCTTATTTTTAAAAATTTTTTGATTCTTTTCATTTACTTTGTGACTTTTTTCTTTATTCTATTTATTAATTAGACTTTCTTTTTTTAGATCAGTTGTTTTCACACTAAAATTGAGAGGAAGGTACAGAGATGTTCTAGACACTCTATGCCCCCACACGTGCATAGACTCCCCATTATCAACACCTCTGTCCAGACTGGTACCTATATTGACAGATCATAATCCCCCAAGATCCATAGTTTACCTTTGTGGTTCATTTTTGGTGTCATACATCCTATGGGTTTTAACATTTGTTCATTTGTATATTTGTATAAGGACATGTATCCATCATTCTGGTATAATACAGAGTACTTTACTGCATTAAAAATCCTCTACACTCTGACTATTCATCTCTGCCATCCTACCCTATACCCCTTGCATTCATTGATCTTTTTTACTGTCTTCATAGTTTTGCCTTTTCTGGAATATCATTATATGGTATATAACCTTTTCTTTTTTTTTTTCTTTTTTCTTTTTCTTTTTTTTTTTTTTTTTGTCTTTTCGCTATTTCTTGGGCCGCTCCCACGGCATGTGGAGGTTCCCGGGCTAGGGGTCGAATCGGAGCTGTAGCCACTGGCCTACACCAGAGCCACAGCAACGTGGGATCCGAGACACGTCTGCAACCTACACCACAGCTCATGGCAACGCCGGATCGTTAACCCACTGAGCAAGGGCAGGGACCGAACCCGCAACCTCATGGTTCCTAGTCGGATTCGTTAACCACTGCGCCACAACGGGAACTCCCTATAACCTTTTCTGATTGGTTTCTTTCACTTAGTAATAGCCATTAAAGCTTTTTCCATGTCTTTTCTCATTTTTTTTCAGCACTGAGTGTTACTTCACTGTCAAATTGTACCACAGTTTATTATCCATTCATTTGCTTCAGGACAGTTTATTTGCTTCCAGATATTGACAATTATGAATAATTGCTATAAACATTCATATGTAGGTTTCTTTGGTGATCATAAGTTTTCAACCCTTTTGGGTAAATAACAAGGAGCATAATTGCTGTATTGTCACATCATATGGTAGAAGTATGTTTAGTTTTGTAAGAAACCACAAGTAGCTATACCATTTGGTATTTCCACCAGCAACGTATGAGAGTTCCAGTTGCTTAAAAAAATCATGATCATTTATTTTTGGTGTTAGGGATTTTATCCATCCTTATAGATGTCTAGTGGTATTTCATTGTTTAAATTTGAATTTTCTTGATGACATAGGATGTAAATTATTTTTTCATATGCTTATTTGCCATCTTTGTCATTTTTGGTGTGGAGGTTTATAAAGACATTGGCCCATTGGTTAATCAGGTTGATTGTTTTATTATTTTTAGCTTCCAGAGTTCCTTTTATTCTCCCAGTCTGTGGCTTGTCTTATTCTATTCACATTTTCTTTCACAGATCACAAGCTTTTAATTCTAATGAAGGGTGTTGTATCCATTTTTTCTTTCATGGATCATACCTGTAGTGTTGCATCTAAAAAGTCATTGTCATATCCAAGATCATCTAGATTTTCTCCTATGTCATCATCTAGGAGTTTTACAGTTTTGGGTGGGTTTTTAAAACCTCCTTAGCTAAATAATTAATTCATTTTTTTTTTGGTCTCTCTAGTATAATAATGAAAGTATTAGGGCTATAAATTTTCCTATATATTCAGCATTGTCCAACAAATCTATTGTGTATAGTGCAATCATTTGATTTTAAAAAAAAATCAATATTTATAACTTGGATAACATAGACATGGAAGCTAAGAGAATGTTTTGTTTAATATTTTAAGATTGATTTATTTATATGATCTTAGTCATTTCAAATTTTATAATACTGTGAGATTTTTATATGTGGTCAAATCATCTTTACTTTTCTTAATATCTCATAGCCAGAGGACAAAGTAGATGTGTCAACTTCACATTGTATTAAAAACTTTGTAAAGATATGTGTGCACACATACGTAAACACACATATATGCACTTGATATTAACTTTATGAAATATTTAGACATATATCTTTTTAAAAATTATTTGGACTCATTTAAATAATGACAATGCTCTCCTAAAGTCTCCCAATATCTTTGCATTTGGTTTATTTTTCCTTAATTTGTATAACTGATATGATTCACATACTCAATGTAAAAATGCTAGTTATATGAGCTGTCACAGCAGTTAAAACTTTTTTTCATATGTGTATATGTCTCCAAATGCTTTTTATTAGGAGAGGTATTTTTGTTTTGATTATATGTGCTAAAGGCTTTTTCTTTCTTCCTTGATGGGAGAGACAATAACATCAGTAAAAATTCAAAGGAATTTTATCTTCCTTGGATGACCAAGGTGATTTTCTGCTGCCTCTTACTAGAGCAAGGAGATGGGGGGGGAGGAACTAAAACATTAATAACAAACTGGACTATCAGTTTTCAAACATTTTCTTACTTCACACATGATCACTTTCCATGTATGAGCAAATTTTCACATCAAAAATATGAAGAAAGAAACCAGGAAGGTTTAGATACTGTTAAGGGACTTCTCTAATCTTGGTGTTTTAGATAATACAGTGATATATATACACACTGAATGCACAAAATATTTCTAATTTTAAGTGATAGCCATATGATATATCTTAAAAAGTACTATAAATGTAGATCAAAGACCATGAATATCTTTACTACTATGAGGGATTTTGAAATACCACATTCCCAAAGAAACTGAAAATTTACATTTCAAATAACTTTGTATAGTATCTAATTGATTTTGATACTTGAAACAGTATTAAAACAGAATTAAAGCAAAAGTATGCCCAAAATAATTCAAATACACTTTTCGTCTTAAACTCATTGCATTAAATGGCATGACCTAGCTTTTTATATTTCCTCTACAGATAAAGAAATGATTTTTTTTTTCATACTACTGGGTCTACATACAAGATATTCCTAAGTGTATGATTACATTTTATAGATAATCATTTATTCTAACAGAATGAAGTTTATAATATATTCTGAATTTCATTATCAATCATTGAGTACTATTAATCCTAAACCTATAAACTGTGCCAGGGAGAATATGTCTGCTTTACATTTGTTTTATTCTACGTGTAATCTAAAATCATATTTTCTGATAGACTGATCTTTGAAGAATTATTTATCCTACAAAGAAACCTGTGGATAGTGGCAACTTCTAATTAGGTGAAATTGGCCTTTGTTTACTCAATTATTATCATTATTATCATTATTTTTTTTATCATATCCATGTGTTTTATGTAAGGAGCAGTGAATGATACAATGGCTAGAAGTACAATTTGGTGTCACTACCTGGGATTGTGCTAAGGTAAAAGAAGCAAGCGTCAACATGGAAAAATATAAGGCAGATGACATCATCTTATTATTATGAAATAGTAATAGTATCATGACACATTGTAGATGAGGACACTGAGCTACAGAAACATTAATAAATGTCCTAAGGACAAAAAGCTGGAAAGTGGTAGAGTTAGAATTTGAAATCAGTGCATCTAAATTTACAGTCAGATCCCATAAAGCTTAGGATTCTAGGGAAAGGGTTTTGGTGACCCTGATGAAATAGTTCCATGATCCTGTCTCCACATCTTCCCTGGTGCACAACATTTTAACTTTCAACCAGGTTTTTTCGATTTCTTCTTTCTCTGAATTATTTCCTTAAATTATTCACAATCAAATGTTCTATCTGAACTGACAGACTGAAAAACCACATGGAATTATCATCTTTCTTGCAAATGTAAAAACCAAAACAAAATATTTAGACCATAATATTCATTTGTGTAATTTGAACAAAGTATTCAACTTCTATGAATCTGAGTTTATTATATTAAATATAAGATGTTAAAGAGTTGTAAAGCATAGCCAAGACATTATAGAGTTTACTTATCAAGGTAGCAAACACATATCATTCTCATGCTTTTTTTATTACTCAGTGAATTGTATTACCTTTATAGTTGTATAGTGATCATCACAACCAAATTTTATAGCATTTCCATACCAAAAACCCAGTCCATCCTTCCGCTCCCCAACCTGTCTCATTTGGAAACTGTTAAGTTTTTCAAAGTCTGTGAGTCAGTATCTGTTCTTCAAGGAAGTTCCTTGTGTCCTTTTTTCTGGATTCCACCTGTAAGTGATATAGCATTTGATGTTGGAGTCTCACTGTCTGACTGATAGCACTTAGCATGATAATTTCTAGGTCCATCCATGGTGCTGCAAATGCTGTTATTTCTTTCCTTTTAATGGCTAAGTAATGTTCCATTGTGTACATGTACCACATCTTCTTGATCCACTCCTCTGTTGATGGGCATTTAGGTTGTTTCCATGTCTTGGCTATTGCAAATACTGCTGCAATGAACATTGGAGTACATATATCTTTTTGAGTCATGGTTTTCTCTGGATAGATGCCCAGGAGTGAATTGCTGAATCAAATGGTAATTCTATTTTTCATTTTATAAGGAATTTACATACTGTTTTCCACAGTGGTTGCACCAATTTACAATCCCACCAACAGTATAATAGGGTTCCCTTTTCTCCACACCCTCTCCAGCATTCATTTTTTGGAGACTTGTTGATGATGAGCATTCTGGCTTGTGTAAGGTAGTACCTCATATTGGATTTGATTTGTATTTCTCTAATTATCAGTTATGTTGAACGTCTTTTCCTGTGTTTTTTGGCCAGGCCATCTGTATGTCTTCTTTGGAGAATTGTTTAGATCTTCTGCCTATTTTCCGATGGGGTTGTTTGTTTTTTGGTATTGAGCTACAGAAAATGTTTATAAATTTTGGAGATTAATCCCTTGTTGGTCAATTCATTTGCAAATATTTTCTCCCATTCTGTCGGTTTGTCTTTTTATTTTGTTTAGGGTTTCCTTTGCTGTGCATAAACTTTTAAGTTTAATTAAGTCCCATTTATTTATTTTTGTTCTTACTGCCATCACTCTAAGAAGTGGATCTGAGAGGATTGCTGTGGTTTATGTTGGAGAGTGTTTAGCCTATGTTTTCCTCTAAGAGTTTTATAGTATCTGGTCTTATATTTAGGACTTTAATCCATTTTGAGTTTACTTTGTGAATGGTGTTAGAAAGTGTTCATAATTTCGTTCTTCTACATGTGCCTGTCCAGTTTGCCCAGCACCACTTATTGAAGGGGCTGTCTTTTCTCTACTGTATATTCTTGCCTCCTTTAACATAGATTAGTTGGCTGTAGGTGAATGTTTAATTCAGAACTATCCTGTTCCACTCATCTATATTTCTGACTTTGTGCTGATACCATGTGATTTTGATGACTGTAGCTTTGTAGTATTTTCTGAAGTCTGGGAACCTGATTCTTCCAGCTCCATTTCTCTTTCAGGATGTCTTTGGCTCTTCTAGTTTTTGTGCTTCCAAACAAACTAAAATTTTGTTCGAGTTCTGTGAAAAATGTCCTTGTTAATTTGATAGGGATTGCATTGAATCTGTAGATTGGCTTGGGTAGTATAGTCATTTCGATGCTATTGATTCTTCCAATCCAAGAGCATGGTATGTCTTTCCATCTGTTTGTGTCGTCTTTGATTTCTTTCATTGGAGTCTTATAGTTTTCAGAGTACAGGTCTTTTCTCTCTTTAGGGAGGTTTATTCCTAAGTATTCTTTTCAATGCAATGGTAAATGGGATTGCTTCCCTAATTTCTCTGATCTCTCATTGTTAGTATATAGAAAGCAGTTTATTTCTGTGTATTAATTTTGTAACCTGTGACTTTGCCAAATTCATTAATGAGCTCTAATAGTTTTCTGGTAGAGTCTTTAGGATTCTCTAGCTATAACATCATGTCATCAGCAAATAGGGATAGTTTACTTCTTCCTTTCCAATTTGGATTCATTTTATTTATTTTTCTTCTCCAATTGCTATGGGTAGGAGCTCTAAAACTATGTTTAATAGTAGTACTAAGAGCAGACATCCTTGTATTATTCCTGATCTCAGCAGGAATTCTTTCAGCTTTTCACCATTGAAAATGATGTTAGTTGAGGGTTTGTCATATATGGCCTTTATCAGGTTGAGGTAGGTTCCCTCTATGCCCACTTTCTGAAGGGTTTTTATCAGAAATGGGTGTTGGATTTTGTCAAAGGCTTTTTCTGCATCTATTGAGAGGATTATATGGTTTTTACACTTCAGTTTGTTAATGTGGTATAGCACACTGATTTGTGGATAATGAAGCAGCTTGCATAACTGGGATAAATCCCACTTGATCATGATGTACAATCCTTTTAATGAATTTTTGGATGAGGTTTGCTAGTATTTTGTTGAGGATTTTTTGCATCTATGTTCATCAGTGAAACTGGCCTATAATTTTCTTTTTTTGTGATATCTTTGTCTGGTTTTGGTATCAGCATGATGGTGGTCTCACAGAATGAGTTTGGAAGTGTTCCTTCTTCTGCAAATTTTTGGAATAGTTTCAGAAGGATAGGTGTTAACTCTTCTCTAAATGTTTGATAGAATTCACCCATGAAGCCGTCTTTGTCCTGGACTTTTGTTTATTGGAAGTTTTTAAATCACATTTTCAATTTAAGTTCCTATGATTGGTCTGTTCATCTTTTCTAGTTCCTCTTGGTTTACTCTTGGAAGATTGTACTTTTCTAAGAATTTGTCCATTTCTTCTAGGCTTTCCTTTTTTTTGGCTTATAGTTGCATATAGTAGTCTCTTATGATCCTTTGTATTTCTGTATTGTCTGTTGTTACTCCTTTTTCATTTCTAATTTTATTGATATGAGTCCTCTCTTTTTTTCTTGATATGTCTGGCTAAGGGTTTATCAATTTTGTTGATATTTTCTAAGAACAAGCTTTTTGTTTCATTGATCTTTTCTGTGGTTTTATTCATTTCTATTTCATTGATTTCTGCTCTGATCTTTGATTTCTTTCCTTCTACTAACTTTAGATGTTATCTATTCTTCTCTCTCTATCTGCTTTAGATGTAAAGTTAGGTTGTTTATTTGAGCTTTTTCTTGTTTCCTGAGGTAGGCTAGTATTGCTATAAATTTGCCTCTTACAACTACCTTTGGAGTGTTGTATTTTTGTTGTCATTTGCTTCTAGGTATTTTTTAATTTCCTCTTTGATTTCTTCAGTGATCCGTTGGTTGTTTAGTATCATGTTGTTTAGTCTCCACATGTTTGTGTTTTCTGCAGTTCTTTCCTTGTTATTGATTTCCATTTGTATAGCATTGTGTTTGGAAAAGATGCTTTCCATGATTTCAATTTTCTTAAAGTTCCTGAGGCTTTATTTTTGGCCCAGAGTGTGATATATATTAGAGAATGTTCCATGTGCACTTGAGAAGAATGTGTATTCTGTTGATTTTGGATGGAATGTCATATAAGTGTCCATTATGTCCATCTGGTCTAATGTTTCATTTAGGGCCTGTGTTTCCTTGTTGATTATCTAACTGGATTATGTGTTTATTGCTGTAAATGAGGTGTTAAATTTCTCCACTAACATCGTGTTAGTGTCAATTTCTCCTCTTAAGGTTGTTAGCAGTTGCCTTATATATTGAGGTGATCCTATGTTGGGTGCATATATATTTACAATTGTTATATCTTCTTCTTGGATTGATCCTTTGATCATTATGTAATATCCTTCCTCATATCTTATAATATTCTTTAAGGTCTATTTCATCTAATACAAGCATTTCTACTTCAGCTTTCTTTTGATTCCTTTTGCATGGAATATTTTCTTCCATCCTCTTACTTTCAGTTTGTATGTGTTCCTGGACGTGAAGTGGGTCTCTTGAAGACAGCATACATATGGATCTTATTTTTGTATCCATTCAGCCAGTCTACATCTTTTGGTTACAGCATTTAGTCCATTTACATTTAAGGTAATTATTGGTATGTCTGTTCTTATTGGCATTTTATTAACTGTTTTGGATTTATTTTTGTTGCTCTTTTTTCTTTCCTTCTTCTCTTGTTCTCTCCCCTTGTGTTTTGATGACTATCTTTAATGTTGTATTTGAGTTGATTTTTCTTATTTGTTTGTGTATCAGTTGTAGATCTCTGGTGTCCTGCATTTGTACCCTCCTCCTCTCAAGATTTCTGATTTTGGTAGCTTAATTGTACATGTATGATTTCCTACCTTTACTGTATATAAAGTCTCATGCCTTAAATGAGGAGCCTTTTCATTGTGGTATTTTTGTTTCTAGTTGTGGCCTCTTCTTTTCTTCCTAGAGAAGTTCCTTTAGTATTTATTTATTGTAAAGCTTGTTTAGTGTTGCTGAATTCTCTTAGCTTTTGTTCATCTATAAAGGTTTTGATTACTCCTCCAAATCTGAATGAGAGCCTTGCTTGGTAAAGTAATTTTGATTGGAGGTTTTTTCCTTTTATCACTTTACATATATCCTTTATCCCTTCCTGCCTGTAGAGTTTCTGCTGAAAAATCTGCTGATAATCTTATCAGGGTTCCCTTGTGTGTTATTTGTTTCTTATCCCTACCTTCTTTCAATATTTTCTCTTTGTCTTTAATTTTGGCCAGTTTGATTAATGTGTGTTTCAGGGTGTTCCTCCTTGGGTTTATTTTATATGGTACTTGTTATATTTCATGGATTTGAGTGAGTGGTTCCTTTCCCATGATAGGGAAGTTATATCTCTTCAAATATCTTTTCTGGAGCTTTCTCTCTCTCCTTCTGGCACCACTATGATATGAATGTTGGTGCCTTTAACATTGTCCCAGAGTTCTTTTAGATTGTCTTCATTTATTTTCAATAATTTTTCCCTTTTCTGTTCCACATCAGTGATTTCCACTAGTCTGTCCTCCACCCCACTTATTTGTTTTTCTGTCTCCTGTATTCTGCTGTTGGCTGCTTCTGATGACTTTTTAATTACAGTTATTTTATTTTGCATCTCTGCTTGCTTAAGTTTTAAACCTTGTATTTCTTTGCTTGATGTCTGCTATAAATTATCCATTGTTGCCTCCAGTTTATTTCCAATGTCTTGCATCATCTTCAGCATCAATAGTCTAAAGTCTTTTTGCCTAGAGGCTGATAATCTCCAGATCATTTAGCTGTTTTTTTTTTTTTTTTTCTTTCTCCCTTATCTGAGTTATAGTTCTCCAACTTTTCATTTGTATAGGTTTTTGGTGTGGTGATCTTTTTACAGATAATAGAGTTGTAGCCTCTCTTACTTCTGGTGTCTCTCCCTCTTGTGGCTGAAGTTGGTATGGAGGCTTGCTGTAGGCTTCCTGATGGTAGGGACTGGTACCTGCCCACTGGTATATGGGGCTGATTCCTATCTCTCTGATGGGTAGGGCTTTGTCTCTGTGTGAGATTAGAGGCAGCTGTGTGCCTGGGGATCTTTAGGCAGACTGTTTACTGATGAGTGGGGCTATAATTCCACTTGGATTATTCTTTGGCCTGGGGCTTCTCAGTGCTTATGGGTGGGGCCAGATTTTCCCCAAATGGCCACCTCTAGAGGAACACATGCTGATGAATATTCTGGATACCTTTGCCTCCAATGTCCTTCCCCCATAGTGAGCCACAGTCACCCCGTTTTCCCAGGAGATCTTCCAAGAACTGCAACCAAGTCTGACCCAAATTCCTATGGAGCCTCCTCTTTGCCCTGGGACCCAGTGCATATAAAAGCCTGTGTGCATCTTTAAAGAATAGTGTCTCCATTTCCCCCAGTCCTGAGAGATACATATCCATCAGGACATTGTACTCTTATCCATTGTTCACTGCCTGTGTTTCAAATCCTAATAAGCATGGGTAGTTGCTATAGTGACAGTTGCCACTTTTGGAACCAGAAGCTTAGTACTGCTTAGTACTTACGGGTTTCATAACATCAATACCTCCTCCCACACTTTGAATCATAGCTCAGACATTATAACTTCACAAAATGAGCTTTCATTCTGTCAGAATAGACAGGACTCTATGTGAGACAGGAGAGGGTGCCCACGTGTGCACGACCAGCGCTTCCCCACCCCCCACCTCGCTTGTCTGCATGGGTCAGGAGTCAAATGCAGCATCTCTCTTTCCTACTGGCAACCCTTTGCTCCCTTCTTCCGGAAGTGGCTCCCAATTATGCTGTGCTCCATTCTCATGCTTTTTGTTGCTATTTTTATTCGTCTTCCTCTGCAGTGAACTTCAGTAGTTTTCACATTGTATTTCTTAATTAATTTAAGTTCATTGTTCATCTCTGATATTGTGAACAAAATTTATTGAATTTTTTCATTTGTTCTTCCTAGAATTCCTGTAGAACTTCATGAATATTTGGCAGAAACCATTCTACTATGACACTTAAGAATATTATATTTTTCAGCTAATTATATAACATTAAGATTAATTGTAATCATTGTAAAAACTCCTGCCAGCTTTAAGATTGAGCAAAAGATTTAAAAGGAATATCAGATAAAGCAATATTTGTGGAAATACAATAATTTGAGTATCTATGTATGTGTATGTGTTATGTATAAATAGTGATAAAGCTATATTTGTAAAATCAGAATGATGCTACAGTAATTTCTTCATATGTTACAATGCTGAAAGGAAAAAAGCAGGACTGCAAACACTGATAGTGATATTTGTTTATCTGTTTCTATTAGAGTGTGTATACAGATTTCTATGTGCAAAATATTCTGTATAAAATATAATGTCCTCTAAAAAAAATTAATTATAACCTTACATTCCCATGAGGTTAAAAAAAATCTTAAATTTACTTTAAATCTTGAATCCCTTTTTCTTCTATTTTCTTTTATTCAGAATCCTACTTCAGCTCATGAAGCATAAGAGAAATTATGTCTCTGTGCAACTCTATGTCTACAGATTATAATTATAATTAACAATATAATATTACTGTCATACAGGTATAGAACTGGATATTTCAGTAATGGTGTTTGTCATAAAAAATGTGTTTCTTCTTTCCAAGTTGTATTTTCAATCAACCAAGTTGCAATTAACAGAGCAGGAGGACAAAGTTAGCTGAAGGCGCTTTTCAACCAGATGCTTCTACCACTAAGATGAGCCATAGCTCTCCACTTCTTCATTTTGTAGGTGGAAGCCAGGTTAATTGCTTTTAATTAGTTGCCTCATTACCCTAACTAGGGACATCATTGTCTAAATCTTGCCCATACCAAGGACCTGAAAACCTGTAGGCAAAATTTATTTTAGCACCTTATGTCTCTGAAGTTCTTTCCCCTTCCATTCTCTTACCTGGCTGTCCTGCTCTGCTCTCATCTCTTAGGACCAAAGGATGCAGGGACCCGTTTACAATGTGACACCTGCTGTAGTCTCTTCACATCAGAAGAATATCTTTATTCTTCGGGTACATGGCCCCTGCCAGGGAAGTTGTATTTCCTCATGGCATCTGCTCGTTACCTCCTCTCAGTGAGGCTTATCCTGTTCACTTAATTTAATATCCACCCACCCACCAATGTGCTTCCTCTCTCTCTCTCTCTTTATTTTTTTTTTCAAATTCAACACAGCACTGACCATACTGCCACTAAGTCTTATTTTTATCTATCAAGTACTTATTTTTATTGTCAATCTTCCTTCACTGTATTTCCCTTGAAGTCAAGGGTTGGGTTTTTTCATTTTTTTTCTTTTTTTATTCACTGTTATATGCTAATATCCTAGTCAATCCCTTGCCATATATAGAGACAGTAAAATTTAAGTGGCTCATTGACTGAACCTCATTTTTTTAAAAAAATCACAGTGCTGCTATTTTACAGTATTAATTTGTGGGTTTGTTAAGAGACTATTGAGTGCAGAAGAACCATATGAAGAGACTGGATTTTTGTTGCAGCTTACACTGTACTGATCTTTGGGGTACAGGCTGGTGCCAATTGCCACTGATAGAGAAAATGTTTTAAAATGTGTAAAACTTTGTATTATTATTCTCATCACTACCATATCTTTAAAATTATAAAAGTTACTTGTTTTCTGAAGATGCATTCAATGTTTTTGGATAAGTTCAAAGGAAAAAACTGACAAGATTTTTGTTTGGTTTTATTTATTATTTATTTAAGGCCATGCCTGTGGCATATGGAAGTTCCCAGGCTAGGGGTCAAATTGGAGCTGCAGCTGCCAGCCTACACCACAGACACAACAACGCCAAATTAGAGCCACACATGTGACCTATGCTATAGCTAGTGGTGATGCCAGATCCTTAACCCACTAAGCCAGGGGATCAAACATACATCCTCATGGAGACTATGTCAGGTACTTAACCTGTTGAGCCACAAAGAAAATTCCTGATTTTGTTGCTATTTAAATGACCAAATTGAATATGAGGTAACACAGCTCCCCCTTTGAGGTGTGTACCTGATTTTTGCTATCCCTTGACAGGTATTTAAATATATGAGGCCAAAGCTTCCACTGAAGGAAGTTTTAGAAACACTTTCTATAATTGAAAGATGGTTAAAGACAAGGTTTTTGATATCTTGATTGGGGCACTTAGGGTTTAAATATGCCCCACAGCCTGGGAGAGGAGAAGTTTAATTGGATCCTTAAATTACCTGGCTGGAAAGAAATTTGTGCTGGAATTTCACTCAGTATAATTGAAATTGATAAAAATACAGTCTTTTTCTAGCTGCATTAGATTATTTTTAAAGTGTCACTAATCTTGATTTGGTTTCATTTTCTTCATAGTACATTTCCTGGTTAAACATTTACTATAGTGATGTAAATAGTATCTAATATTTCTGTTATCCTCGTATTTTAATTGTCAAGACAGTTTTACTTTGACTTTTAGCTACGATTCTAATTTGAAAAGGTAAATCACTAAATATATCACAGATAAATAGGTTAGGAATGAGTTACAGAATAACAAGTCTCTGCATATCATGAGAAATAGAAATTTTCCTTTGTATTGGACCTGTTACTTTTGTGGTGCTTTGGTTCAAAGTAGCTGAAGAAGAAATTGCACAAATATGCCCAACTTAATACCTACAGGAACTGTCTGAAAAGATTTGGAGAGAGAGGGAAGATAGGAAACTATTGGCAACTTCATAGCTGCTGACAGTTTCAACAGATTTGGAGATAAAGAGTAGACCACTGCCAGCAGTCAGGGGTTTTACAGATGCTGGCATGAGACACACCCACCTCCAGCTCACCCAGAATAGTGAGTGGGAAAACACCAGAATTGAGGCCAGCTGGAAAGCAGAGGGGGAGCTGGGAGGGTGGAGGAACTTAACACCATTTCCTCTGTCTGTCTGTCTGTCTGTCAGATACATATCTATTGCATGGATCTCCTTCGAAACACTCTTTGAAAATTTATTCATTGTCTCCAATTCCCTTCCATTTGTTTCTTAAACAGACTCTTAATCAAGATCTCCCAGTCTCTCTTTCTACTCCTCCTGCTCTGGTATTCCTTCAACGTTTCCTGACCTCTCCCCCAAACTTTTGATAGCATAGCACCAGCCCTTGCACCTCTTGTATTCTCTGCCTTCAGTAACAGCTTCCTATCCTATTCCTAATGTCAGTAAAGCCTCCGGCCTCATGGTTTCAAATTCCTTCAGAACTATGAGCTCAAAAGTCAGCCATCTAGCAGCTTACTGGACGTCCTTTAATTATCTAGTAGACACCTCAAACCAAGCTTGTTCCCAACCTAATTCTTCATACCCCCAATACCTACTCCACCATCAGAATTTATCTAATGATTTCCATATTTCCAATTGCTCAGGCCACAGCCATGGACTCCTCCCTGATTTCTTTCCTCCCTACCCTATAAGAAGAATGGGAAATCATTCTTTAGGATCTAATTTGGAAAGTAATCAAAGCCAACAATATCTTTCTTCATCACCGCAAACCTAGTCTGAGCCCATTTCTCATCATGAACCTGCATCAGCCTCTCTGCTTCATCACAGATCTGTGGGAATGATACTTTTATTACTGGAAGTTCTATCACTTCACTCTGCCAGAAACCTCTAGTGTTTCATGTTAATATCAGAGTACAATTCAAAGCTCTTACACTGAATTCTTTACATTTCCAACTTTGTTTCTTAGAATTGCAGCCCTTTCTTCACTCTTCTCCAACCTGCTGGTATCTTTTTGCTGTTCTCAATGAGACTAGATACATTCTCACATTAGAGGTTATATTATAGGCTGTTTTGCTCTCTCTGGAATGTCCTTCCTTCCAAATATGCACTGAGATCTTTTTCCCACTCCTTCAGGTCATTCCTCAAGTATTATATTCTCAATGAAGCTTTTTAAAACAATCATGCGTAAAACTGCAAACCTTCAGTATTTGCTCCTCAAAATTTTCCTTCGCTTTTTTCCCTGATGGCATGTATCATATTAAAAAGACAGTATAGGGAGTTCCTGTCATGGCTCAGAGGTTAACAAATCTGACTAGGAACCATGAGGTTGCGGGTTCGATCCCTGGCCTTGCTCAGTGGGTTAAGGCTCTGGCATTGCCATGAGCTGTGGTGTAGGTTGTAGACATGGCTTAGATCCTCTGGTATAGGCCGGCAGCTACATCTCCGATTAGACCCCTAGCCTGGGAACCCCCATGTGCCACAGGAGCAGCCCTAGAAAAGGCAGGGAGACTAATAAAAAATAAAAAAATAAAAAGACAGTATAGTGTATTTAACTAAGATGTTTAGGGTTTATTTTACTTCTTCCACAGCTAGAATGTAAACCCCTTAGAAGGAAAGAATCCTTTATTTTTTTCAATCAGTTCAAGATGCCAAAGATAAAGTGAATTCTTAGTAAATTTGGTTGGACTAATTAATATTTAGTAATGTATATTCCTATAAAACACAAAACACTCACAAAACATGTTCACATTTTAAGATCACAGAATTGTAAGATCAAAGTTGTAATAGATATTTAAAGATAGAAATTATAAGCGCCATGTTGTAAGTACCATATTTTCTGATCATGGTATAAAAAATGATTTTTAAAGAAGGAAAAAAATAAGTGAAACTCTACACAGAAGGGAATTCTAAAGTTTCTCCTAGCAAGTATTTGGAAGGACAAAATTAAAATGGAAATAATGACAATAAAAAATCCTTCACTTTATGACCTAAAGATTATTTCTTAAACATTAAATTCAATAAGTTAAAAAGAGGGATGAACAGAGTTTAATAAATATGAAAGCAGAAACGTTAATGTACTAAGAAATTAGATTTGATAAATCAGAGAATTGGCTTTTTGAAAAATATAATTAAAAGATAAGCAATGAGCTGCCATAGTAATAAAAACACAGAGATGAAAATATACAAAATCAGAAACTATATGTGGAAATAGAACAAATAAAGTTACAAATGTCTAAAAGAATGTTTTAATCAAATTTGAAAACCTCTATGGAGTTGATGGATTTTAGAAAAATTAAATGGCTGTCAGAGATATACATACAATCTCAGTAGGCCAATTATTATAAAATAATTGTAAAAGTTATCAAAATCTAAGTACCTAATAAAGATAAGGCCCAGAAAATTTCAGTTTAATTACTTAATATAAAAAGAACAAATTCTAATACTATTTAAACTTTTCCAAAGAATAAAGTTTCAAAAATTATCTTATAAAACCAATGTTACACTAATCTATCTTTGGAAAAGGGCAGAATTTAAAGAAATACTGGATAAATTTTCCATAAGATATGGTCTTGTTGAACATAAATAAATGGGATTAAAGAAGATTCATACATTCAACTTGCAAAAAAAAAAAAGACCCATTTTTTCAAGGCCAAAATATTACCAACCATGTCAAGGTACAAATGACCGGGGGAAAAAATGCAATGTAATGCAACAGAGCATTAATGAGATGAACACTTGTAGAAAAGATATAGAATCCCATTTATTGGTAAAAACAGGAATTATATTGAAATTATATAGGCAAATGTATAGCTAAAGATATCTATAATAATATAATTTATAATAGCTAGTAACTGAATATTTCAAACATCCATCAATAATAAGATAAACACTAGTCATGTATTCTTATAATATTATGCAAAAATGAAAATAAATTACTACTAGTTCTAATGACAAGCATACATTTCTCAAATATAAGAAAACTATTCTACCTATATAAAGTTAAAAAACAGGCAATAAAATTTTATTATTAAATTAAGGATAGGATTAACAATGGGATGAAGAAAGGAAGTTGTGATTGGTCGGTGCCTAAAGGAGTTTCTGGATTAGTGGGTATTTTTAATTTTTTGATTTATTTGGTTGCCCAAATATGTCCACTTCTATAAACTGAGTCATTACATTTACTTTTGTAAACATGTAAACATATGTTTTACATCAAAAAATATTCTGAACATACAGGGTAAGGAAGTATCTAAAAAAATACACAAGATACTGATCAAAATGAGTTTTCTAAGTAATTTAAATGGAAGACTAAATGAAGGGTTATTTTAATTTTAATTGCATAAACTTTAAAAAAAATCATAAGCCTGTACCCTTTAATCAGTTTGCTTATACAGATGTTTACATTCTTGTTGTAAAAGTTTGAAACAATAATTAAAAATCCACTTATGAGAGCTCCTGTCATGGCTTTGAGGATTAAAAACCTGACTTGTCCCAGTGAAGATGAGGGTTCAATCCCTGGCCTGGCTCAGTGGGTTAAGAATCCATCATTGCTGCAAGCTGTGTCATAGGTCATAGATGTAGCTTGGATCTGGTGTTGGCATGGCTGTGGTGTAGGCTATAGCTGCAGCTTTGATTCAACCCCTGGCCTGGGAATTTCCATATACTGCAGGTGTGCCCATAAAAACAAAACAAAAAAATCCATTTTGACTTTCCCAGAAGCTACAACTATGTTTGGAATATTATAGAATTTTTTTATAAACTTATGTATCTGTATTTTCACAGATAAATATATCTTTGGGGGGCATTTAAGGATATTCTTACTGTATTTGGAGGATATAATTTAGTTTAACTATATATGAAGAATAAAATCTGTCATGGCAATCTCTCTATAAAAGAGTCAAAGTTCTAGCTTGTCTTTTCTGGGTGTCGTGTGATAGAGCATGGATGTCCTTATGCTGACTTCTGAAACAGCTGCTATGACTAATGCTTGTTATTTCGCATAATCCTTATTTGGCATTCTGAGCCCCCTTCCTGCATTTCTTCAGCACTTTAAGCTTTTGTTTACTTCCACTTCCCACAACTCCTGATATAATCCCAGATATTACAATATTCATGTAGTTTGCTTCAGAGATGTTGTCCTCTCCTCAAAGGATCCTTTCCTCTTTTCTACTGCAGCCACCAATCTCTTATTACCAACTGCTACCCCTCCATATTCCCAAATGTAAACATTAACAGTGATTTGCCATTTTGTTCTTTACTATGTTCTCTAGTATTCCAATTCCAGTAACTCATAGATCATGCCTGAAATTTTAGTCCATTGAAGGTTCATTTTTGAGTTACCAATTCATGCCCTTTCCTTGCTCATTATCTGCCTAAATTTATTGAAGGCATGAGCTATGGAGAAATGTGACCTGGCTTTGAGACTTAGTCCTATCACCTACAATTTCCAGGCATTAGCCAGATTTCCCAACTTTCTGTGCCTCATTTTCCTCATCTGGAAAAATGGGAAAAAATAGAACATCTACCTTATAGGGCTGCTATGACATTTATTTATGTTTTCTCTTTTTTTTCTTTTAAAATAATATCATTGGGGTATAGTTGATTCAGTTTTAGGTATACAGCAAAGTGAGTCAGTTTTACATAAAAATATATACATTCCTTTTTCCCATATAGGTTATTACACACCAGTGAGTAGGTTTTTCTGTGCTATACCATAGGTTCCCGTTAATCATTTATTTTATCCTGTACTGTGTATTATTACCACCTCCTAATTCAATTCCTCAATGTTTTCATCTATGGTAACCACAAGATTGGCTTTAAAATTTGCTTGTTTTTAAGTAACTTATTTTATATCATTTTTATAAAGTACCACATTTTAATGATGTCATGATATTTGTCTGACTTCACTTAGTATGATGATCTCTAGGTCCATCCATGTCACTGCAAATGGCCTCATTTCATTCTTTTTTATGGCTGAATGATCTTCCATTGTGTGTGTATATATATACACACACTGTGTTTTCTTTATCCATTCTTCTGTCATTGGACATTTTGGTTGCTTCTATGTCTAGACAATTGGGAATAGTTCTGCAATGAGCAGTGGGGTGTATGTACATTTTTGAATTAGTTTTATCTAGATTAGAGTTTAATACAGATATATGCCCAGGAGTGAGACTGTTGGATCATATGGTATTTCTATATTTAGTTTTTTTAAGGAATTTCCATACTCTCCTCCATAGCAGTTGCACTAATTTATGTTCCCACCAACAGTGTAGAAGGGTTCCCTTTCCTTCACACCCTCTCCTGTATTTATTGTTTGTATACATTTTGAAGATGGGCTTTCTGACTGGTAGGAGGTGATATTCATTGTAGTTTTGATTTGCATTTCTGTAATAATTAGTGATGTTGAACATCTCCTCATGTGTTTTTGGCCATCCATATGTCATCTTTGGAGAGATGTCTTTAGATTTTCTGCCCATTTTAAATTTTTTAGTTTGTTTTTTAATATATACCTCCATGAGATATTTGCATATTTTTGAGATTAATCTCTTGTCCATTGCTTCATTTGCAAAGATTTTCTTCCATTCTATGGTTTGCCTTCTCATTTTTTATGGTTTCCTTTGCTGTGCAAAAAATTTTAATTTTAATTAGGTCCCACTGGTTTATTTTTATTTTAATTTTTCTAGGAAGCAGATCAAACAAAATATTGCATCAGTTTATGTCAAGGAGTGTTCTGCCTGTTTTTCTCTAGGAGTTTTATAGTACCTGGCCTTTAATCCATTTTTATTTTTTGTTTTTTTTTCCCCCGCTGTACAGCATGGGGATCAAGTTATCCTTACATGTATATATTTTTTCCCCCACCCTTTGTTCTGTTGCACTGTGAGTATCTAGATATAGTTCTCAATGCTACTCAGCAGGATCTCCTTGTAAATCTGTTCTAAATTGTATCTGATAACCCCAAGCTCCCGATCCCTTCTACTCCCTCCCTCTCCTGTCAGGCAGCCACAGTCTATTTTTCTTTAATCCATTTTGAGTTTATTTTTTGTATGATGTTAGAGACTTTGCTAGTTTCATTTTTTTTTTTTTTTTTTTAGCATATAGCTGTCCAGGTTTTCCAGCACCACTTATTGAAGAGGCTATCCTTCCTCTATTGTGTGTTCTTGCCTTCTTTGTCAGAGATTATTTGACAAGTGCTTCAAGTGTTTGGGTTTATTTCTGGGCTTTTTATGCTGTACCACTGATTCTATATTTCTATTTTTGGTGCAACTACAATTCTATTTTGATGACTGTAGCTTTGTAGTGTAGTCTGAAGTCAAGAAGCTTGATTCCTCCAGCTCCATTTTACTCTTTCAGGATTGCTTTAGCTATTCAGGGTCTTTTGTGTTTCCATACAAATTTGAAAATACTTTGTTCTAGTTGTGTGAAAAAAAATGCCATTGGTAATTTGATAGGGATTACACTGAATCTGTAGATTACTTTGGGTAGTATATTCATTTTGACAATATTGAGACTTCTAGTTTAAGAACATGGTTTATCTTTCCACCTGTATGATCTTTCATTTCTTTCATCAGTATATAATAGTTTTCAGAGTACATGTCTTTTGTTTCTTTTGGTAGGTTTATTCCTAGATATTTTATTTTACTTTATGTTATTTTATATTTTATTCTATTCTACTCTATTCTATTCTATTTTGATATAATGGTATATTGGATTGTTTTCTAATTTCTCTGTCTGATTTTTCATTGTTAGTATGTAGAAATGCAATAGATTTCTGTGTATTAATTTTGTATCCTGCAACTTTACCAAATTTATTTATGAACTCAGTTTTCTGGTAGCATTTTTAGGATTTCCTAAGTATACTATTATGTCATATGCAAGCAGAGACAGTTTTTTACTTCTTTTTTTCCAATTTGGATTCCTTTTGTTTTTCTTCTGATTGCTACGGCTAGGACTTATAAAACTATGTTAACTAATAGTCATGAAAAGGGACGTCCTTGTCTTGTTCCTGATTTTAGTGGAAACGTTTTTAGTTTTTTACCATTGAAAATGATGTTAGTTGTGGGTTTGTCATATAAAGGCTTTTATTATGTTGAGATAGATTCCCCCTATGCTCACTTTTTCTTGAGTTTTTATCAGAAATGGGCATTAGATTTTCTAAAAAGATTTTTCTTAATCTGATCATCTGGTTTTTATTTTTCAGTTTGTTGTCATGGTGTATCACATTGATTTACAGATATTGAAGTATTCTTACATCACTGGGATAAATCCCACTTGATCATGGTGTATGATCCTTTTAATATATTGTTGGATTTTGTTTGCTAAACTTTTTTAGGATTTTTGCATGTAGGTTCATCATTGATTTTGGCCTGCAATTTTCTTTTTGTGTGATATCTCTGTCTGGTTTTGGTATCAAGTTGATGGTGGCCTCATAGAATGAGCTTGGGAGCAATGTTTTGGAAGAATTTTACCAGAATAGGTGTTAATTCTTTTCTGCATATTTGGTAGAATTTGCCTGTGAATCCATCTGGTCCTGGGCTCTTGTTTTTTGGAAGTTTTTAAATCACAGTTTTAATTTCAGCACTTGTAATGGGCCTATTCATATTTTCTCTTTCCTCCTAGTTCAGTCTTGGAAGATTGTACCTTTGCAAGAATCTGTCCATTTCTTCTGGGTTGTCCATTTTATTGGCATATAGTTGCTTATAGTTCTTATTATCCTTTGTATTTCTGTGGTTTTATTTTTTAATGTCACAATTAACTCTTTTTATTTTATATGTTCCTTAAATAATTTTGTAGTCTTAGTTTTTTTTTTTTTACTAATTTTGTATACTATCCTTTATACTAGTAAGTGATTGATTCATGACCTTTACTATATATTTACCTTTCCCAGTGAGAGTTTTACTTTCCCATGTTTTCTTGTTATTAGTGCCATTTCTTTTCAGTTTACAGAACTGCCTTTAACATTTCTTTTAAGGCCATTTGAGTGGTGATAAAATCAAAGAGAAAATCAAAAAATACCTAGAGACAAATGAAAAAGAAAATATGTCGATCCAAAACCTATGGGATGCAGCAAAAACATTTCTAAAAGTGAAGTTTATAGCGATACAAGCTTCCCTCAGGAAACAAGAAAAATCTTAAACAACCTAACCTTATACCTAAAGCAACTAGAGGAAGAACAAACAAAATCCAAAGCTAGTAGAAGCCTGATTTATCCTTGATAGGCCTCTGTTGAGAGTATGCCAAGAACTGCCAGTGTTGCAAGGGGAGGGATCTCATTTAGCACCTAGTTCCATGCTGATTGCAAGCTAGATTTCAGGAAGCAGTCTTCAAAGTATGCAAACATATACAGTTTTGTGAGGCTGCAATCATAAACCTTGTCAGTTTCCAGACCAAGAGATCTGAAGGTGTTCCATGGGAAACACTTGCAAAAATAAGGGCTCTAGATGATGTTTTTATAGGCTTCTTTCTGAGAGGTATCTTGAAGCTGTAGTAAAGCCAAGTGCAAGGACAGCATCTCCCTACTTATCTCTCTGAGAGTGCCTCCTTAACCTCTAGTTGCATGGAAAACCTGAAGCCTTTCCTTCAGGTCATGTATGGAGGTTTTCTCACAGGCAGATAAAGCTGTGTTTTAGTTTATTTGTACAGTGCCCTGGGGGTGGTAGCCTACCAATAACTGTCTTTTATATTGTTACAGTCCTATGTTCCTGGAGCTCAGGAATGCAAGCCCCCTTGCCCATCAGGCCAGACAATCAAGTGGCATTCCCTGTGTGGATTGCGTGTTCCTGCTGGCTTGAGTGAGGCAACTGGAGAGTGTGGAGGCAGAACACATTCACTAGTTTCAGCAAGACAGTGGGAAAATGCTTTGATTACATGCCCATGCCAGCTTCAGAGATGCAGAGGGTAAATACCTTGTCTGTGTGTGTCCCCTGGCTTTGGTGACGAGAGTAGGGGCAGACTGTGATTGCTCTGGCTTGCCAGCTCCAGCCACAGAGCAGGGAATGCTGCATCCGCTCATGCTCACGGGCTTCAGCAAGACAGTGTGATGGTACCACAATCACCTGCCCCACAGGCCTTAGCCAGGAAGCAGCAGGAGTACAAAAATCGTGATCACTAGCATCTCCATCTCTGGAGTTAGTCCTAACTGTCCACTTCCCCTCTAGTGATACTTTAGGATTCGCAAATGGATCTTTTTCACATGTATTCTAGGTGCTTTTCAAACTGTTGCTTTTGTGCTGGGTCCCAGAACAAGGAAATTGCACGTGAGCCTTTTCAAAGGAGAATCTCAGTTATTTACAGTCCTTTGGTCCCTTGTATATTAAGCCCCATTTGCTTTCTAAGTCAAATGTTTTGGGGCTTGTGTCTTTGGTTCATTTCCCAGGGTTTGTGTTGCCTGAGAGGGGGATAACTTCTCACTCCTCTGGGAAGGGCTCCAGAAATAGGGAGATCTCTCCCCACTGTGATTTGCAGTACCATAGGTGGGGGTGGAGTTTTGGGGAAAACTTATCTGCTACTCCTACCCATACCACTGTGGTCATTTCATCATTTGTTATGGACAAACAGAGCAGCTAGTTCATTTTTGGAGGGGACACTTCCAGGTGTAGTGGTGGATTTGCTGGGTCCGTGGGAAGAGGTAAGTTCAAGTCTTCCTATGCTGCCAGCATGGACCAGGCCCTAAACTTAAATTTCTTGTGCCTGCCTTCTCACATTAGGTAAAATTGAAAGGAAAATAAATATCTCATTTAAAGCATATTAAATTAATTTTAATATTGTATAGAAATACAAACGATTTGGAAAATTTTCTTTTCCTTACAAATTGGTCAGCCAAATGATGTCTAACTTTTTTTTTTTTTTTTTTGGTTAAAATCTCCATTCATGTTTACAATCTCTTCTATATGATTGTTATATTTGTATGTAAAGACAATACATAGCAAAATACATTTTTCTGTATGTCTTAAAAATCTGTGTAGGAGGATGCAAGTATTACTGGCTATAGAATGTTGTAAGTTTAAACAAATAGTTTAATATCTTAAAATTAAGTTTTTAATTGAAAAATCATTACATTAAATATGATTTAAAACATGGCTGGCTAATTATACCAATATAGCCACGTTTCCTCTCTTAAATTATATCTTCCCTTTTTAGTAATTCATATGCATTTTGATTAACTAGTATAATCATTACTAAATGTATTAGGATTTAAAATTACATTTCTGTGTACAACCTAAGTTGAATTGTTTTATTAAGATAGAAATAAAATGTTGAAATAATGTAAATCCTAGTATAATAATGTGGAAATACTCTAGCCTCGTGTGTAATTTTATTCAATATATTTTTTGGCGATTTAAATTTGAATCTATCATTAATTAAATTGGATGTTTTTAATCTCTGAAATGATAGAACATTGAGAAACTACCTTTAATCAACCGACCGAAAGCACTTTTTTTTTCAAACCATTGTTCATCAGATCAAAGAGACTTGATATATCTTTGATTAAAGACAGAATAGTTCTTACCGGATAACTAGTTTACCTTTTGAAGATTTTTTTTTTAATCATAAGTTAATAATTAAAGAAGTCTAGATGACAAGTATCAATTTTTCATAAAAGATACTTAAAATATGAAGAGCTTTAATATGTTAGTATAATATTTAGCTTTCTCAAATTGAACTTGGATTTTATTTGTGTGTAATATAAGTAAATAAATGACACTAAAATATCTTATGTTCAGGAGGAAAGCAAAAGAAATTTTAATTACATAATATTTTATCATTCTTAATTTTTGGTGGATATTGTCTTCATTTTAATAGTTTCTCCTCGGAGTTCCTGTTGTGGCGCAGTGGTTAACGAATCCGACTAGGAACCATGAGGTTGCAAGTTCGATCCCTTCCCTTGCTCAGTGGGTTAACGATCCGGCATTGCCGTGAGCTGTGGTGTAGGTTGCAGACGTGGCTCATATCCCGTGTTGCTGTGGCCCTGGTGTAGCCTGGCAGCTACAGCTCCGATTCGACCCCTAGTCTGGGACCCTCCATATGCCACGGGAGCGGCTCAAGAAATGGCAAAAAGACAAAAAAAAAAAAAAATAATAGTTTCTCCTCATTTTTGGGAAATCAGTGGATGGAATGCGAAGAGTTGAAATTAATATTATATTTAGGAACATAGGTGTTTAATGCGTATACTATGAAGATGTATAACTATATTTAGTTATTTATACAGTGTGTTCTTCCCATTCTCCTTGTGAGCCAAGAGTCAAGCAGGTTTTTTTTGGTCTTTTCTAGGGCCGCACCTGTGACATACAGAGGTTCTCAGGCTAGGGGTCCAATTAGAGCTGCAGCGGCTGGAGCATGCCACAACCACAGTAATGTAAGATCCACGCCATGTCTATGACCTACACCACAGCTCACAGCAACACCAGATCTTTAACCCACTGAGCAAGGTCAGGGATCGAACCTGCAACCTCACAGTTCCTAGTCAGATATGTTAACCACTGAGCCATGATGGGAACTACTCAAGCAGTTTTTTTAATCAGTTCATTTGTAATGGAAAAAGAACAAAGTTTCTGCATATTATATTCAATTAATTACTTTTGATACACTTATGACTTTATCTGAATTACCAACCAATGTTTGGTATCATGTAAACAGTACTAGGTTGTAAAACATTTCTATCCAAATATATCTAAAATATCCAAAGCACTTATTTGTAATTCATGAATTGATTACATTATTCTTCAATAGAAATTACCATTTTTAGAGTAAAAACTATTTGTATTTTTGTAGAGAATATATATCACTCTATTTTACTCCTGATAACACCTAGTTAAATAAGTTTCCTTTGAAAGCTTAGGGTCTCTAAAGCAATAGTCTTGCCTGAATAAGCAAATAGTACTTGAGCCTAGCTGCTTTCTTCCAACTATACTTTTGCATTGTAGAAGCTTAAATTAATTGAATAATAATGACTTAGCTTTATAATATGGAGCAAAATTGACAACACAGTTGTAGATGAGAGAACCATTTAAATAGAGGATTTATGATTCAATTGGAATGAAAGCTACTAGTTAATTTCCTACTTTGTTGACTCTGGGTCTAATTTTAGGACATTTAAAGGCTGGTGTGATAATAAAGAAAAAGTAGTATCTAGGTAGAATATGCAATCTTCTTTGGAAAAACAAACAAACAATGTGCCAGCATTTTGTTATTTGATAGCATAGATATATAAAGGCATACACTATGGGTTATTTGAAAAATAGAACTAGAAAATGGATTTATCTAACATAACTATCAAAATACAGGTTGAACAACCTGCATAAAACAAATTATCATTGTTTTCTGCTTATAAAAAAAATAGATATCTGTGCAATATATTTGTTTTGGTGTACCGATATACATACCCTGGTGGCAGTGGGAACTGAAACACATAATGATCTAATATGGGATATAAGAAGCTAGGCCCTTTGATGAAGGCATGACAGTTGTGGAGTACAACTGAAAATGAAAAGTTTCCTGTGAAATCAGTCTGAGCCATACATTTTTAAAAAAATTTTACTTTATTGGAGTATATTTGATTTATATTTTTGTATAAGTTTCAGATGTACAGCAAAGTGATTCAGTCAAACATCCTATATATATACATATTCATCTTTTTTCAGATTCGTTGCCCATATAGGTTGTTACAGAATATTGAGTAGAGTTTCCTGTGCTATACAGTAGGTCTTTGTTGGTTATCTATATGTTAGTGTGTAAAGGTTAATTCTAAACCCATAATTTATCCTTCCCCCACAGATTTCTCCTTTGGTAACCATAATTTTGTTCTTAAAATCTTTGAATCTATTTGTTTTGTAAATAAGTTCATGTCATTTAAAAAATTAGATTCCACATATAAGTGATATCATATGATATTTGAGAACCATACCTTTTTGCCTAACTTTTTCTTTCCTATTTTGTTTCCTTCAATCCCTTAAAAGTTTTACCAGAGTACACTCTTAAAACAAATCATTTCCATAAAAATTTCCCTTTTAGGCACTTATTCTAGGGTTTGAGACCTAAGAAAACTCTAAGGTGACATTAAATATTATAAATATATTATGGAAATGCCTCTAAAGTTAATAATAATAATTTGAAGAACACTCTTTATTGTTTTCTATGTGCAAATATTTGGATAATATTTCCTTCAAAATTATTCTGGTTTTATTTCTTAATGTAATTTAATGTTCTTTTACAGTAGTCTTATGATACAGTGCAAAATTCCTAATACCCCACATTCAAGTTCTCATGTTAGCTTGTTATACTTTTCCAGTTGTTCCAGCTTTTAAAAAAACTATAATTAGCATGGCATATCTTTCTAGAGTCTTTTAACTTGAGTCTTTGTTGTCTATAAGAAATCTACTCTACATTCATATATTTGATCCATAATTTTATCCACTGTAATAATCTCTGCCTTTTAAATGTTGTATTTATAACATTTACATTTATAGTATTTATAACTGATACCCATTCATTGTATTTGCTTTGTTTTTATTCCCCTCTTTTATATCTTTTCTAGTTTTAATTGAGCATTTATGATTCTATAGTATTTCTATGATTCTATATATTTCTCTCTTAGTATATCAATTATATTTACTTTTATTTTTATTTTTCATTTGTTGCACTTTTATTTTTCAGTTGTTGCCCTAGAGTTTACAATATATATTAATTGATAAAATTTCACCTTTGAGTAATACTATATCGCTTCACCTGTAGTACAAGTACCCTGTGACAATATTCCCAATTCTCTCCTGTTTGTTCCAACACTGCAGTCATTCATTTCACTTATCCATATGCTATCAATATGCAGTACATTCTTACTATTCATGCTCTAAGCAATTATCTTTTATATTAAGAACAAGAAAGATGAAGGATTTTATTTTAATTCCATTTAATAATTTTCCAGTGAACTTTCTGAATTCACTTAACTCTGAATTTCTGAACTACTTTTCCTTTTCTCTGAAAAACTTAATGTTGCTTTCAGGGAAGGTTGACTGATGTGAATTTTTCATTATTGTGTATGAAAATCTTTATTCTTCCTCTTTTGAAAGTTTATTTCACTGTATTTAAAAATCATACTTTTTAACACTTAAAATAACTCACTTCTCTCTCATTAATTGCTTGCATGGTTTAAGTAATCAGTTGCGATATTTTTCCTATGCCACTCCTCACTGCTTCTATCAAAACTTTCCTTTGTCTTGCTCTGGTTTTCTACTTTTTTTTTTTTTTTTTTTTTTTTTTGCTATTTCTTGGGCCGCTCCCGCGGCATATGGAGGTTCCCAGGCTAGGGGTCGAATACCGGCCTACGCCAGAGCCACAGCAACGCGGGATGCGAGCCGCGTCTGCAACCTACACCGCTGCTCACGGCCGGATCGTTAACCCACTGAGCAAGGCCAGGGATCAAACCCTCAACCTCATGGTTCCTAGTCGGATTCGTTAACCACTGCGCCACGACGGGAACTCCCTGGTTTTCTACCTTTTGAGAACAGTAAGCCTAGATGTCAGACTTTTTGTTTGTTTCTTGTATTTATCATACTTGGTATTCTCTGAGCTTACTAAATCTCTGAATCTGTGGTTTAATGTTTGTCATTAATTTTAGAAAGACTTTAGCATTTTGTCTGCTATTTTTTTATAATTTTTTCTCTGTTTTCTAATTGAACATGTGTTATACCTTTTTGTCCCATGATTTTTTGGATGTTCTGTTCTGCCTTTCCTCCCCAGCCCCACACTTTGCAGTTCAGTTTGGGAAGTTTCTATTCACTTATCTTCAGCTGCTTGAATCTATCCTCAGTTTGTTTACTGACCGTCAAAGATATTCATTGTTTCTGTTGGTATGGGCTGGTAGAGGTGTCCTATAATCTTCTACTCACATCTCAGTTATTTAATCATCTCTGTGACCTTCAGAAGTCTTTCTTTCCAGTGGAATAACTTTTTTCCCCCTTTACCCCAACTTCCTTCTCTGTCTGCTGCATCACCTTTTTATTACTTTGAAGTCTTGAACTACATTGATTATAGTTGGTTTTTTTTTTTTTTTTTTTTCTTCATGAGTCAAGAAGGATGGAAGGGGCTGGATTAACAGGAAGGCTCTCCCCCCAGTGGACTTAAGTGTCTGGCATAATTTCTTCATAGAGAGCAGGTTTTTGTTAAGGAGAAGTTATTCTTCCCCTCCTTGTTCTAGAACCATGTGGGTAAAATTCTTGGAACCCCATCAGGTGAACCTAGTAGTTTTCCTACAGGTAAAGCCCACATGAGTATTGGGCACTTCCAAGACTGCTCTCCCCAACAATCTCTCCTTTTAATGCAAGTCTGTATTCATTCTCCAGCAGTTCATCAAAAGTATCATTTAAATGTTCCTAACAGTTGGGACGCCAGCAGCTTCTGCTCCAGGTAGAGAGATTTTGGCTGGTTATCATCGCATGTGCCTCTATCTCTATATTTCAGAGTGGTAGATTACCTTGTAATCTCTGTTCTGTTAAATGTCCAAGAAGAGTTCCTAGTTTTCAGTTTGTCCAATTTCTTGTGATAAGGACAGGGGTGATGACTATTTCCTATGTTGATAGTGACACCAGAAGTGATATTGTTAGATTTTAGATAGACCTTTTTTTTCTATGGTATGACATGTGGCAATAATTGTCAGTATCATAATTTTCTCAATTTTGTAGCATTATGTTACATCTTCTATTAATTTCAAGATTCCACAATCATTAACCTCAGTGATTCCTATCTGTCAGAACTACTGCAAATTACATTCTTAGTATTTTGTTTATTTTAGTAGTATCTGGGAAAGGACTGTAGTCAAATAGTGACTTGTAGTATAATATACATTGTAGTGTAATATATATTGTAACCATGAAAAACAAATCAATAATCTGGAGACATAAGGAAATAACCTACCATAAAAAAGATTAATCATTCTGCAGTAATCTTCATAGAGTGAGTTTTGTATGAAACCATTCAGAAACTCAACTACATCTCGAATTGTTCTGGAATATTAAAATGAAACAGAAATATTTGAAATCAGTCATGACAATATGATTATGAATGTAGAGAAACTGTTTTATAGACATTAATGTAAATTTGGAAAATATTGCCTATGTAGCAAAAAAAGATTCAACTAAGGATTGACAAAACCTTTTGAATGTAAAACAGATCATTTAGGAGATAAAGATTATCCTGATGGCCTGAATGATCAAGAAATAAAGATACAAGTTAAATTAAAATTGAAATAAATTAAGCAAATGAATTATAATGTGAAATCTTTTTATAGGTAGATATTATAATATGTTAAACATACTTATTAAGATGTAAAAATGAAAATTATGAAAAAAATCACTGAATTCTAAAAGTCAAAAATAATTAATAGTGGATTTTCCCCCACATTTCTTTATTTTTAAAAAGTGTTTACTATTTCAAAAACCATATAGATTTCTTAAAAATGTGACACTAGCCCTTGAGGAACATGCAATTGGGAAACAAAATGAATCTCTATAAATAAAATAGACACATACATAAAACATAAGTGTAACCATAAATATAGTTGTCTGAATTTATGTGGATACCTGTGGGAAAACAAAGTGTTATGAACTGAATTTAAATGTAATGACTTCTACTAATTTGCTGTCTATCTAAATTTCCATTCAGTAGAAGGCTGTAGTCTAATTTATAGTTTTATTCAAAATAAATTAGAATGGTCTGAGGTTGGAATGTAAAATATTTTTGTCATTAACATTTAAAGATAAGCACATCATGTTATTTCTTTTTGCCTTTTTTACTGCTGTTTTAAAACATGTTATTTAAGCCTATAAATATTTGGGATTTTTATCTGCACTAAAAGATGTGGTTTAGTGTCAAGAAGTATATGACATAAGTTAAATACAACTCGAGTGATTCTCCCTCCCTGAGGAACTTAAGCAAATGTTCATAAAACAGTAAGACCTAATTTTTTGACTGCTTTTCCAGTATGGGAGAGCAGTGGTCTTCAAAATGGGGTCCACGTGATTTTTTATTTATTTTTTTCTTTATTTTATAATATAGGTCATTTATAATATTATGCTCATTTCAGATGTACAACAATTTGATTCAGTTATACATATATTTTTTCAGATTCTTTTCCCATACAGGTTATTAAAGAATATTGAGTAGAGGTCCCTGTGCTGTACTGTAGGTCCTTGTTGGTTATCTATCTTATATATAGTAGTGTGTATACGTTAATCTTCAGTTCCTAATTTATCCCTCTTCCTACCCCCATGTTCCTCTCTTGGCAAAAGTTTGTTTTTGAAATCTATAAGTCTGTTTTGTAAATAAGTTCATTTGCATAGTTTTTAGATTCCACATATATGATATCATACAATATTTGTCTTTCTTTATCTGACTTCATTTAATTTGAAAATCTCTAGGTCCATTTATGCTGCTGCAAATGGTATTATTTTGTTCTTTTTATGGCTGAGTAATATTCCATTGTATACATGTACCACTTCTTCTTTATCCATTCCTCAGTGGATATTTTGGTTGCTTCCATGTCTTGACTATTGTAAATAGTACTGCAATGAACATTGAAGTGTGTGTATCTTTTCAAATTTATGGTTTTGTTTGGACATATACTCAGGAATGGGATTGCTGGATCATATGGTAGTTCTAGTTTGAGTTTTAGTTGTCCATAGTGGTTGTACCAATTTACATTTCCACCAATAGTGTAAGAGGGTTTCCTTTTCTCCATAGCTTTCAGCATTTATTGTTTGTAGACATTTTGATGATAGCCTTTCTGACCAGTGTAATGTGATATGTTATTCTAGTTTAGCTCACACTTCCCTAATAATTAGATGTTCAGCATCTTTTCATGTATTTTTTGGCCATTTGTCTTCTTTTGATAAATTTAGATCTGCCTATTTTAATTTAGTTGATTTTTTTTAATATAGAGCTGAATGAGCAATTTGTATATTTTGGAGATTAGTCCCTTGTTGGTTATTTAGTTTGCAAATATTTTTTCCAATTTTTGTGTTGTCTTTTTGTTATGTTTTCCTTCACTGTGCAAAATATTTTGTTTAATCAGATCCCATTTGTTTATGTTTTTATTTTCAATACTCTAGGACATGGATCCAAAAATATATTTCTGCTATTTATACCAAAGCAAATTCTGCCTATGCTTTCTTTTAAGAGTTTTATAGTATATGGCCTTACATTTAGGTCTTTAGTCTACTTTGAGTTTATTTTTGTATATGATATTAAAGAATATTCTAATTTCGTTCTTTTACATGTAGCTGTCCATTTTTCCCGGCACTACTTATTGAAGAGACTGTATTTTATCCATTGTATATTCTTGCCTCCTTTGTCATAGATTAATTAACCATAGGTGCATGGGTTTATTTCTGGGCTTTTTATCCTGTTCCACTGATCTACATTTGTTTTTGTGCCACTACCATACTATTTTGAATTCTGTAGCTTTGTACTATACCCTGGAGTCAGAAAGCCTGATTCCTGCAGTTCCATTTTTCTCTCCCAGGATTGCTTTGGATATTCAAGGTTTTTGTGTCTCCATACAAATTTTATTACATTTTTTTTGCTCTGGTTCTGTGGAAAATGCCACTGGTAATTTGAAAAGAATTGATTGAATCTTTAGATTGCCTTGGGTAGTTTTGTCATTTTGAAAATATTGTCTTCCAATCCAAGAATATGGTTTATCTTTCCATCTTTTGTGTAATCCTCCTTTTCTTTCATCAGCCTGTTGTAGTTTTCAGAATCCAGTCTTTTGCCTCCTTGGGTAGGTTTATTCCCAGTTATTTTATTAGTTTTGATGCAATGGTAAACAGTATTATTTCCCAATATCTCTTTCTGACCATTTATTGTTAATATATAGAAATGCAAGAGATATCTGTGTATTAATTTTGTATCCTGCAATTTGACCATGCTTTATTATATCCTACAACCTTCCTTTTGTGAATATGCCAAAACTTTGTGTATTTAGGTACAGATAATTTTAAATATATCTTCAACTTCTGTACATACTTTTCTTAAAATTAATCTGCCAGCAATAATACAATTTACCCTTTTTTAAAAAAAGGGATTTCTTCTTTCTTAGTCTAGGCATTGCCCTGAGTGTAAAAGATCCTGAAGCACCTGAAAACAAACAAAAAAAACATGGCATATTGGAGTTGGAATTGAAAAAGTGGGAGATGAATGACTAGAAAACATATTTACTTGGAAATCAAATGGTCTCCAACTCTTTGCTTAGGACAAAAATTGAGGAAAAGCATACCAAATTATTAACCAACAAAACATGTATGTTTTTAATTTTTATTTTAGGGTTTTTGACTTTTAAATAAGAAAGGGTTTAAATAATCATTAAACTGATATATCACAGCACATTTCTTTCTCTGAGATCTTTTCTCAGTGGCTAAGGTTATAAAGTTGAAAAGTAAAAGCAGAATTAATGCAGAACACTGTTATATTCAACCATTAAGTAATATTGATTCAGGGATCCAAACTAAATTAAAATGCTGATCAATTAAGATGCATTTTGAAATGTATTCATTTATATTTAATAATTATAGTATATTTATTTAAAGCAATTATATATAGCTAATAATTACTATGACTTAATCCAGAGAAAAAATTAAATATTTGACCATTATAATTACATGAACTATAATACACATGCATATATATTAGCACAGTTTATATATATTTTGCTAGAGAAAAACAAAAATAAGCAAAAAATTAAAAATTTTTGGAATTAGAAATATGCATTCAAAGAAAAGCAGGAATTTTTACATAATTTTTAAATTTTGATTTAAAGGTTTTTGACTTAATTTTTACATTAATGAAAGATGTTATCAAATATTTATGGTACATATACTTGATTATATTTTAAATGATGTAATAGTTTGGTTTAGAATAACAGCATATATAATGCACATGATTTCTTTTAACTGAATTTAATGATGGAAAATATTTGACCAAATTATGTATGTATGTATGTATTTAGAGTTTCTAAATTTATTTAAGGGGTAGTTATATAAAATATTTGAAGATACTGCTATAATCATAAGAGCAAGGACATGGGTCTGTTCAGAAGAGAACACTGAAGTGATGGGGCATGAATGCACACTGAAGGAGAGATAGCATTAATCTTATAGACAAGCAAGTGAGAGAATTAATACATGGATAGAAAGGAGTGTGGAGATTATAAGGAGATCAAACTATGAAAGAGTGTGTCAGAACTCTTTGATAACGAGATTGAAATTTTGGTGTCATGAAAAATTATGGAAATCCTGGAAAATTAAATAACAATTTTGGGTTTGAGTTATGCACAAGTTGATAGCTGCTGAAAGTTTTTGAGCTGGAGAGTTCAAGCATTATAACTGTAATTATATATAATTTTACTTATATATTGATTTATAAATTATTATATAATACATATAGATTATAACAATAATTACTATGTTGTCACAATTTCAGTAATTATAATCATAATAAGCATAATACTATTTTTTAACCATGACACAAATTTCTATAACGTCATTTAAGGAAAGTAAATCACTCCATGTCAAACAGTGTTGCTGAGAGAATTAGGAAGATTCAGGTAAAAGAAGACAGTCAGAACAAGCTGCTTCAGAATTGATAAAGGGTATTCATATAATCTCAGGAATATTTAGAAAACAGGGATCACTCATGTTGCTTTCAACAATGTGGCATTAACTTCTTGGAAAGGAATGTTACAACATCTTCATCTAATTAGCCAAAAACGTTGCATTCCACACTTTATGATCTTTCTCACACTTTGGTGAGCAGAACCATGTGTCATGTGCTAACCTATCTAAGTATCTTGGGAAATTGTGAAGTAAACCTGATTCAGTACACAGAGTGGTTATCCTTTATTAGTACAATATAGACTGTGGTTACTGCTTGCAAAATTAATTTCACTTATATCAAAAGCCCTGCACTTAAACCAAACACCACAACACAAACAAAAGAAGGGTGGGAGGTGAAACAAAAGAAGGGTGGGAGGAGAAACAAAGATTTTGAAGTCATTACATCAGGAGTGATAATAGAAGAAACGAGACTACAAGTGATCTTAGGACACAATGTTTATGTAAACAGAAGACAACAGGCCAACCTTTGGAAAATTCCCAGGGGTAAGACAAAAACAACTAGCCAAGGAATAAAACCAAATCATCATTGGTAATGTTGAAAGGCATTTAGAATAATATTGAATAGTATGGGCAGGGCAAACACCCCACATTTAAAGAAAGCCATCATTGGTAGTGGCAAAAGCAGAAAACCAGTAGTGGTTTTGAGTACTCATTTGACAGTTTTGGTATGAAAAAAGGAGAAGATTCATATCAAACTTTATTGACCCAAATGCACAATTATATTACAATTAATTTTGTGACTTTCTGAATAAGGAGACCCCTCTAACTACTGAAATAAAGGAATTCCACTAGGAACCATATTGTTCATGTACAACCTGTGGGTTTCAAACACCAGGGGATATATATTCTGAAATTTCAGATTGAGAGTGCCTAAAAATATTGAAGAGGATGTGTCTTTGGGGGAAAAAAAAAAAAAAAACCTTCAAATAAAAAATAAATAGATTGACATTAACCTGGTGATATGAGATTACTGACTTCAAGGGTAGATCAATAAATTCTAAAAATAGTTTTATGATAATTTAGAATGCTTATTTAGCTGCCCTTTATGTTGATTCCAGAAAAGCCTATTTTACTAAAAATATTTGACCTTATTTTGTCCCAAAGATACAACCAAAATGCAAGGAGAGAACAGTGTATAGCCTGAAAAATGATGGGATATTTTACTAAAAATCAATGTCTTTTAGATAGAAAAGCATCATTCAATTCCATTAAACATAAATGAAATATTCAAAAGTCATAGTATGTATCTGAACAGGATAGTTTACATTTAATTTACCTACCACTAACCTATATGATGCTTAACATGGTACAAGTACTCTTCCATGCCCTTGAAAGAGTAAATAATATAATTACTATAATTATCACATGAAATAGATGATCATCAAATCCCTAGGTTTTTTTATTTTTCTTTAAAAATTAGCATGTAACATAAAGATTAAAAATAGAATTGCAAGTATGTGTAAATACTGAAAGATATTTATCTGTTTCAAACTCATTAGGAAATAGCAATAAATAAATCTTGGTAAAAGCAGAATTTTTGCACAAGGGAAACATTTCTACATCTTTATCTTACTAGTAGTAAAGCTGAGACAGATTTATTTTACATGTGTAAAAAGAAAAGATTGCATATTTGTTTTCAAGTGATAACAATTTTACTCTAACCTTCAAGACTATCTTATGTTACTTTTAGACAAGATAGATATGTTACTAAAATAAAATGATGGATGAGCTGAAATACTGAGGAAATTCAAATCATGGAAAAAGGAAAGTTCAAGGGAGTGAAAGTATTAAAAGTGAGATCGATGACCGAGACAGTAATAGTGGATTTCAGACATTGTAAGCAGATCCTCAAGACTACCAACATGCACCTATGGAAGTTCAGGATCACATAGTGTTTGAACTTGGAAACTGCACATTTAACCAGTGTCTATTACATTCCCTATGGCATTTCCATCATGGATGTTTACATGAAGTAGACTGGCTAACAATGAACTTATTGAATCTAGCATTTAATAAAAGGCAAAGTCACTATATTGTGATATAAAGGATCATATGTTATTGTAATTCATTGAGACTTCTTCTGCCCAGGAACTCAGAAGGTGTAGGTCACTAAGATAAAAGATGAGTTGTTACAGTATGATGTTTGAAATGGGGAATAAGGATAATGATAGTCAAAGGGAGATTTTGATAATGATACTTAAGGTTATCTCTTACTTGTTCAGTAGTTAATTTTTCACCATATAAGTTTTGGACAAAACCCCATTTTGGTATAATTGCTTTTTAAACCTCAAACATGCAAGATTAATATGTTATAAAAAGCCATATGTTGATATTACAGTTTTAGGTGAAGACTCATTCAACAATTTCCTGACATACCAGTGTTTTGTTGAGCCACATACTTTATTAAGAATAGCTACACGAGTTTCTGCTGTGGCTAAGCAGGTTAAGGATCTGGCTGTCTCTGCCATGGCTTGGGTGGCTACTAAGGCATGGGTTTGGTCCCCAGCATTGCCACAGCTGTAACATAAGTTGCAGCTGTAGCTAGGATGCACTCCCTGGCCCAGGAACTTCCATATGCTGTGGGTGCAGTCAAAAAGAAAAGAATAGCTATAGATCAGACTTCCCTTGTGGTATAGTGGGTTCAGGATATGGCATTATCACTGCAGAAGCTTGGGTTGCTGCTATGGTGCAGATTTGATTCCTGGCCCAGACACTTCTATGTGTACATACAAGCCCCCTCACCTCACCAAAAAAAAAAAAAAAAAAAAAAAGGAATAGCTACAGAAAAGAAATCAAGATCATGGACTCAGAAGCTTCAGTCTCTTGTGAACCATAGAAATATTAAAAGTAGAACTAGAGACCTAGAGACTAGCTAAAACTTTGGAAAATAGTCAAAGGTCTACAGCAACCAAACAAATGCCCAGTCAAGAAAGTGCCACATTCAAAATACTAGAAAATATGTCATTTTTACTAGCCCCTGCTCCCACCTCCCTGTAGTGTTCACAGTTGGGTGTAGGAGAATCTCTGGCCCATTTTCCTCCTTTGAGTTGGAGGGAACAGAGTAAACCTTACTTGCAGTGTTCTAACATGCTTGGGGGCTCCCTGAAGAATTGGTTTTTGTTTCACCTATCTTAAAACTCTGATGGAGGAGTTCCCGTTGTTGCTCAGTGGTTAATGAATCCAACTTGGAACCGTTAGGTTGCGGGTTCGATCCATGGCCTTGCTCAGTGAGTTAAGGATCTGGCATTGCCGTGAGCTGTGGCGTAGGTTGCAGACACGGCTTGGATCTGGTGTTGCTGTGGCTCTGGCATAGGCTGGCGGCTACAGCTCCGATTAGACCCCTAGCCTGAGAACCTCCATCAGGTGCAGCTCTAGAAAAGACAGACAAAAAAAAAAAACAACTCTGATGGGGAAATGAGCATGGCTGGAATCTCAGGTTAAGAGAGGCTATGGGGAGCAGTGGGCACAGCTTGTGAAAACTAAAAAGAGATACAGATCCCCAGTTACCTGGGACAAAAAATTAAGAGCAGAAAAATAATAGAACATTTAAGGTACTGACAAGTAGCGTGGAAGAGACTCTGGAAAATTACATTTTAAAGCACACGTATGTGAATGAAAAATGTTGCCTGCTCTATCAGTAAACAAAGAATGTTGTAGCTATCAGCTGCCCTGCACCCCTTTCTGAAGGTGAGCCTGAGGGAACTCAGAATGGAAACAAACTGGATGATTTTTGCCCCTCATCAAACTCTTAGCCGCTGCAGTTACCCCCAAAATTGTACCCTGAGGGGACTCAGGATTAGAAAGAAAATGCTACTGGCCCTAGATAGCTAAGGTGCATATCAAAGGAACGATTTCAATGAGCACAGACTCATATCTTCCCATACAAAGAACAGTGCTAAATTCATGAACTTGAGATATCTTGTCCTTTAACAATAATCTTTTGATATTCTGACTGCTTGGATTTGTGGCAAAACTCCTATATATCCTGCCTTCCCCCTTACCTCATGGGAAGCAGTACCTAAGAGCTATCTGAGAGGTTGCCTCCAGGGGTTGAAGTTCTCAGAAATTCTGCCAAATAAAACATAATTCTCAGCTTGTAGGTTTTGCACTTTTTTCAGTTGACATGTGTATATGGGGAATTAAAAAAAAAAAGAACACACAGAAACTTGGGCTGAGGCATGGCCAGAAAAGATGTTAGAAGATTTTATACCTTGAACCAGGCTCATTCCAAGGCTCAGAAGTTGGCCTAACTAGTGAAATTCTTCCATGGCACAAAAATAAAATATTTAGGAATAAATTTAATAAAGGATATGAAAAATTCATAACAATGAAAACTTCAGAATGTTTCTGAAAGAAATTAAAGACAGTAATACATCCCATGTTTAAGGATTAGAATACTTAATTTTGTTAGTATGTCAAAATTACCCCAAACTAATTAAAATCCAATGTGATCCCTATTAAAAACCCAATGGTGTTCTTTTGCAGAAATAGAAAAATCCAAAATTTTGGATTTTGGATCAAATCTTAAGGGACCTTAAATAATCAAAACAATCTTGGAAATGAACAAGTAGGAGTTCTTACACTGCCTGATTTCAAAACAGACTATGGTATATATATTATAATTGATACTAGCGTGGAATAGAGAGTCCAGAAATAAACTCACAAATATGGTCAAATAATTTCCTGAAAGAGTTCTAAGACCATTCAATGGGAAAAGGACAGTCTTTTCAACAAATGGTTCTGGGAAAACTGGATATCCACATATTAAAAAGATGAGGTTGAACTCTTATCTTACACTGTATATATATAAAACTACCTCAAAGTTGATGGGAGAAAATATAAAAGCTAAAAATATAAAACTCTTAGAAGAAAATATAGGGGAAATGCTTTGTGACATTGGAATTGGTAGTTACTTCTTGGATAGAACATCAAAAACATAGGTAACAAAATCTAAAATAGATTAAATTGGACATCAATGAAATCAGAAGTTTTATACATCAAAGGACACTACTAGTAGAGTGAAAAGGCAACGTAAGAGTGGAAGAAATATTTATAAATATTTATATGATTAGAGATTAACATCCAGAATATAAAAAGAAACCCTAAGTCTCAACAACGATAAAAAAAAAAAAATTGAACGACCTAATTCAAAATTGGGCAAAGGACTTTTAAAGAACTTTATCAGTGGTGGAAGAACATTACAACATTGCTATTATCTCTAAAATATTTTTCTCCCAATATAAATCTTGGTATTTTTGTGTAATTTGCCAAAGTATGAGCATTTTACTATAAATATTTTCAAGTATAAAATGAAAGCAGTTATGTTGCTATTGTTTAAGATGCTCAGGTAATTCAGATACCAAACTGAAATCTTTGAATAAATTGGCTTGCTCATGGTAGAACACAATATGAGCCAGAATTGTCATTTCCTTTTTGAGGTAAGAAAACTCTAATAAATTTAAATAACTTATTCAAACCACACAATTAAATTTAGTTAAGTGAAGACCTGAAGTATTTGCTTTTTCCCAAATGTCATGATCTTGTTCCTTAATGGAAGCATCAATTAACACTTCAGCCTTACACTGCAGTTGACCATAGGGTGTAACATATACTGTGCTTCCATTTTGCAAATCTGTAATAATCTTACCACATGAACTTTAAGGAAGCATTTTTAATAAATAGATTCACTGTGCAAACAGAAAAAATGGAAACTAAGACATTTCACTTAAGTTACTTCAAACATGAGTCAATATTTATGGTTACTTCCATAAATTTATTAGAGATAGAATACTATGTAAGTGTAATTTAATTATAGCTCATATTTTAGGATTTTTAATTGCTGTTTTTAAATAAATGTGTGATTTTTCCTATAATTCTTAGTTTAGGTTATAATAAGCCCAATACTATTATCAAAAAACATCATGCTGGCTTAATTTACATTCTTCATAGAAATTTCAGTACAACAGAGGTTAGAGATGATATTCATGGTTTGCAAAATAATGATATATTCTGTTTCTTGAGACAATGTCTTCTATATAGAACTGAATATTGTTAATAATTTTTATTATGGATAACATCTAACAGGCTTATTTTTAACTTAGAATTTTAAAGAAAACAAAAACTATTAATACTTTGTTGGTCTGAAACAGTTGAAATAGTTACATTGATGTGCATATGAATAGGGATAAAATAGGGGTAAAATAATATGTATAGGAATATAGATATAGATATTGCTGTATATGCAGATAAAGATATGGTGATGGAGAAAAACACTTGAAGTAAATTTTGGACTTTAAAATCCTTGTAATTAATTAAGCAGGTTTAGAATTTGAGTCTAAACATAATTTTAAAATATTTTAAAGGATAATTTATGAAAACTTCATTTCTTGATTAATATTCATATTTTGCCTTCATTTTACTGTAACTTTGGTTAGACTCCATTATGGCTGATTGAAAGCACGGATGTTATGTGTAGATGACATTGAGGATATTATCAGAATTGATGTTATATTTATTTTTACATAATTATAGTGTTGACTGAAACATCTTAAAATTAATTTTTTATTTCTTTTTTTTTTTTTCCCAGAGTTCTCTCTCTTCTGAATGCACTTTGAGGTGCAGCTGCTGCTAGAAATTCAGGTGAAGGCCATGTTAGAGGGCATGTGTTTAAACATCTATCTTTAGGACAGAAATGATGCCCTCTTCACAGGGCTTTACCCTCACCATTTTTACTTTTCATTTATTTACAGTGCCCTTGTTAATGAAACCTAAAAGAAATTCCTGGCCTCAATTTTGGTTCATGTGATTACATTTAAAAAGTTATTAAACTTAGTTTTATATTTCTTATATTAATCACAAGAAGAGTGTCCATCGAATTTATGTTTCTTGTAGGAAGCCAAAAAAATTAGTTATTTCAATTAAAACTACTGTTTTAATGCTATCGGCAAACATCACTGAACATCGGGGGGATTTTATACATGCCGGTAGAACTGCGGAAATACTCAGGCTTTGTAGCACTTGTGTAAGAGAAGTACTATCTTGAAAACAGTGGGATTCTTTAAATAGAGACACTTTGGTTTATTTAAAACAGTTTAATGTATTTGCCTTGGAAAAGACCCGTGCTTTAGTCCCTCTCCCAGTTGCTAAAATACCTGTTAGGGCTACTCAGCGTTTCACAAAGAACTGTTTATTTCTTGACTGCATTGAAAGTATTGTCTTCTTTCTCTGTGTATTTTTAACAGTTTGACCATATAAATATATCCTGGATATTTACATGTACTGATCTGTTTGCGTCTAGAAGGCATTCAATAAAAATTAAACATTTCTGATGATGACTTGCAACTGTAGCATATCATGGGCTCATGATCTTTTTTCAATAAATGTGAGAAAGATGACAGAATTATCTGTAGGTTTTCATGCTTCTAAATTTTGTTTTTCCTATCCTTCCTGGTGCAAAGCCCATCTGTGGATACAGGCTTTTGCATAATAAAAATGGGAAAGGGGCAGGTGTGAATCCGTAGACTGGAAACTCAAGAGGAAAAGATTGATGTGCCGATTTGTTTTTGTATACCTGCCCAAAAGCTGAGGAATGAGTGCAATCTAATGATCATAAATAATAGACAAGCTCATCAGCTGGGGTGGGAAAGCAAATGGCGGTGATCTCCACCAGAGGGAGGGGCTCCAGCTGTTGCCGCTACCAGCGAGCAGAATTAGAGGAAAGTTTCTCTCAAAACAGTCCATGAAGGGCAATGCCACGATGCAGATCTGTCTCTTCCCAAAATTGCCAGCCTCCTCCGTCAAACAAAAAGTTATTTCTGCAACAAACAGACATTTGAGAGTCCATTGATTGTTCGAGGAAAAGTTGAATGCTGAGATATTCACCAATACCTCTCCCACTATTTTAAAACGTTTATTGATTCTATTTTCTCCTTTTCCATTGGGAAAAGATGCTGAAACTAAGCTTCCTTCTTTGCTGGGACAACAAATGCCAAATTACTTAGTCATGCATGGTTATTATGTGAATAATGATGAGATTCTGTTTTTATTATTTAGTTATCATTACAATGCCATTATGGCCATTGAATAATATATTTCTCAAATTATGAAAGTGTATGTTCAAAGGGCGTTTTTGATGGTCTTAAAAGTAACTTGCATATATAGTTTCCATTTTTTCATTACAAAAAATATTGGAAGGAAGTAAGATATGTATTATAACCACTTAATAGCTAATCAGGAGAAAAAAGAAGTTAGTCATACAGGTAATTAGTGAGAGAATCTGAGCTACATGTAATTTATTTCTCCAGAGTCCTTCACTATTTCCATATCCTATTTCACTTTAGTTAATAATACAGTTTTTCAAATACATACTTAGCATTCATTCTTTTTATTACAAAATATCATTTTTCCTCACAAATAACAATGTCTCGTGCTTCTTTCAGATAATATCTCTCAGAAAATATCACTATACTGTGCCTTAGACTCGTATTTACATATTCATAAACTCTTCATTTAGGAGAGGTAACTTGTTTCTGCTTTCAGACGAAATTCAATTTCCACATTGACTGTGCATAAACACTTGAAATACATTACCATTAACAATATGTTAACTTGCATTGCAGCACCTATTTCCATGTGTCCCAGAGCAGCCACTGAAATGGGTCACTTTGAAATAAAAATGAAGAAAACTCAGCTTCACTCCCAAAGTCCTCATTCTAAAACCTCACCAAGTAAACAGGTTGTGTTAAGGCAATACCATTAGCTATGAGGCTTGGCCTCAACTCATTAGCAAAACGTCAGGAGTTTGAAGGGAAAAAAGATAATCTACTATATATTTGGATCAAAAGGAAACTATAACTTTGAAAGTCATACTTCAAAAGGAAATCTTGGTTCTATCTCTATGGTCTGTCTTGCTGTTTTAGTAAATGATATTCTTGAAAGTCAGAAGTCATTTACAAAATAATAAAATGGCCAGGAATTATTTATTAGGGAGAGCAGAAATTTCCTATCTCCCTTTCTAAACATCTCAAGTGCATGGCAGTATACATCAGTAGTTCAAAGAATCTTCAAGTTTGTATAACTGATTGTTTTTTATTTATTTTTAAGCCCAAAGCACATTCTTACTGTGCAGTACTTTGATTTCAAGAAACTTACAGAAATGACTCAAAATCATTTTATAAGTAATACTTTCATATTACTAATATATGTTGGTATTCTCAAAACATTTTATAGTTTAAATTGAATGTAACAATAATTTCTTTAGGTATATACTATGTTGTAGTTTCAAATAGGTTAACCAAGTTCAAATGTTATAAATGTGTTTTAAAATATTAATAACTTATTGAATGAATAATATATGCACAGTTAAAATTCAAGAATTGAAGGCATATATATATCTGTATAAGTGTGTGTGTGTAAAACTGAAATGAAAATAAATCTTCCGGTGACATCTGGTCTTTTGGAACACAGATTTCCACAATTGCTACCACAGAAGTAGCAATTATTAAATGTTGCTTATGTATTAAGCCAGTAATTGTCATTCATCTTTTCTATTCCTTCTTCCATCCGAGGTGTTCCATACCATAGACACTGTTCTGCAAACACAGCATTTAACTCTGGTGATAGGACTGATATTAGCGACTCACTGTTTTTGTTTGTGTTTTGAGGTTTTCGTTTGTTTCGTAGAACTTCATTGGAAGACTGTATTATACTTAGTTTTGGGTTGATGAACACTAAATTGGTTTGCATATTTTGTTACTACAAACATATTCCAATGAGTAGTATTATACATACCTATATGTGTGTGTATATATATATATATGATTATATTAATCTGCAAATTATTTAGAGAAGATTGTGTAAATGTTGTTTGTATTTGTATCTCAGTATTTTTTAACCCAATGATCTGTCAGTTAAATCCCTATTTGTCTTGTATTCATATCACCTTGCATTAAGGCATTGTGTCCTATTCATGTATATAGGTTGCGAATATTTTCTCAGTTTTAGCTTTTTGTGCTTTAAGCTTTTTACATTAGCGTTTTTCATTTGAAATTATACTTTTATGTATAGCATAAATATGCCTTCAAGATTTTATGATTATGTTGATTTAAAGATTATAATTGCTTAATATCTTATTATTTCTTCACATAACTTTGTGGTATAATAATGGTTAAACCTGTTATCGGCAATTAATTTGCAGTTAAATTGCTATGAAGAGTGAGGGAGGAAAGGGAGTGAGTTTTGTTTAGATTACTATCAGTAATCTCAGTGTCACTTATTAATGCTCTATTGATTATCCACTTATTTTGAATGCCACTTTTATCATATGTTAAAATATTTTTCAGAGTTCCCATTGTGGCTTAGTGGAAACAAACCTGAATAGTATCCATGAGGACGTGGGTTTAATCCCTGGCCTCACTCAGTGGGTTAAGTATCTGGCATTGGGCGACCTGTGGCCTAGGTTGCAGATGTGGCTTGATAGATCCTGTGTTGCTGTGGTGTAGGTTGGCAGCTGCAGATCTGATTTGACCCCTAGCCTGATAACTTCCATATGCCACAGGTGCAGCCCTAAATATATGTATATACACACACATATACATATACACACACATATTATTTCTATTTCTATTTCTGAATAGAATATTTCTGAATATTTTCTATTTCTGATCTTTGCTGTATTGTTTGTGTGCAATTGCTATGATACCTTAAATACTGTAGGTCTACAATGTTTTAGTATCCAAGAGGACTAGGCTCCTCAATATTATTAATTTTAAAATATCTCTGCCCAATTTTTGTTTTTTCATATTAAATTTAAAGTTTATATAGTTTACAACCTGTTGGTATTTTTATGGGGATCATATTTGTCTAGGAAGAATTGACAAATTTATAATACATGGTTTCTCTCTCCAGCCTTAGTGTTTATCAATGCAATTTACATTTTATTGTTTTCATCAGCAATGATATATAGACATACAGAGAGAGAAGGTGAGAGGGAGGTGGTATATGAAGAATTTATGACTTTATGTCTAGCTCTTTAAATTCTTGTTGCTTTTGAAACATTGGTCATTTCTTTGTATTTTTATTGTCTAGTATTCTTGATTTTATCCTGTTGTTTATATTGCTCCTTTGAAGTGTTTGCTAGCTTACCTTAGGATTTATTTCTATCTATAGAATGGTATAATGAATACATACTCACTTTGGTACTGTCTTTTCTTTCTTAATAGTTTTGTACTTTTTTCTTTCTCTTGTTTTTACATCTGCTCAGAGGACGTTAATTAGTGGTAATAGTAATTAACCTTGTTTTTTTTTTATTTTTTTCTGATATCAGAGACACTCATCTTGGATTTTAGCTTTAAATAAAACTCCAGGTTTAGCATGTACATGTCAACTTCGGTATTCAACACCAGCAAGGACAGCAGAGTGTGAAAATTCTGGGCACTGGATCCTGGGCACTTTTCAGCTCAGCCCTCTTTGCTTGGGTGTCCTTGAACATTGCAAATTTCTCATGTTAGTGAAAGGATTTTCCAGGTAATGGTGTCAATTAGGAATACTAAAAGTGGCTTAAATATTACCCTGTAAATGGCCCATAATTGCACAAAAATGTTTTTTAAAAAATAGTTCAAATAATAATTTCCTTATTGTACGTATAAACCCTCACACAGTACACAAAATGTAAAATTATCCACAAAGCATTTTGAGATGCTTGGATAATCATTCACACCAAATATAATGATGGGAGTTCCTGTTGTGGCTCAGTAGTTAATGAATCCGACTAGGAACTATGAGGTTGCGGATTTGATCCCTGGCCTTGCTCAGTGGATTAAGGATCCGGCATTGCTGTGAGCTGTGGTGTATTTTGCAGATGCAGCTAAGATCCCACGATGCTGTGGTTGTGGTGTAGGCTGGTGGCTACAGCTCCAATTAGACCCCTAGCCTGGGAACCTTCATATGCTGCGGGAGCAGCCCTAGAAAAAGCAAAAAGACAAAAAAAAAGAATGAACATCAAAATACAAAGCTATCTCAAATTAAATTCTATGGGCTTATATTAATCAATGAAACAAAGTGCAGAAAACATGACTACATTCATAAAAGTGGCATTTAAAAAGAATGAAAATGGAATATTTACTAATATTTTCAGTCTGATTTATTTATATATGGGATACCTACTTTTTAATCAAGAAACCATTTTTATCATTCTACAGGATCTATGTGAGGGGTTTTTATTCTAATTATTTTTTTGAAAATCTAGTTGAATAAAAGACTTTCTGTTGCTAAAGAAATAATATATTTCTGAACTTTGAGACACTTCACATGTTGAAAAAAAGGCAAAATAACAAGTGCTATTATATGCAATAAAAATACTGAGGACTATGTTTCAAAAGTTACTAATTATATTATGAAACTCATCTGATCTATCATAATGACCTTTTAAGCAGATCACATAATACATCATTATATTTTATATCACAATATTATTATATGACTGCTTTAATATTAAATATTGAACTTGTAAAAGTCGAATTTCAATATTATTTACGTTTACCTTCAGCTTCTATGTTAACACCTTAGCTTTCAATTTATTTCAGTTTTTGATAAATGTTTAATTCAACATGTTAGTTTTGATATTCTTCATCACTCGAAAATATAAGAGCTGCCTTTCTTGTGAGTATGGACTTCTGCTTTTGAATGTTAAAAGCAGGACAAAAATCGGAGGGAAAAGAGAGAAAAGGAAGAAAAAATAGTATTGTTGCTGGAATTCAGCCTCTTGTCTGCCGGTGCCAAACTGAAATGCAGAGACAGTTTTTGGTAAAGGAGAAAAAATAACTTTCTTGCTTTGCCAGGCGAAGGGGAGCCACAGCGGGCTAATGCCTAAAGACTGTGCCCACCTCCCCCCATTGGAAAGAATTGTGAGGAGTTTTATAATAAGAAGGAGATAAACAGGTTTTCATATAGGAAACAGGATTGGAACAAACATGCCGTCTTCTTTCATTGGGAGAATCTTAGTCAAAGCTGGAGTGAGGAGGTCGTGATGATCATGATGGTGGTCTTCCGGATTATGGCCTAGATTTACAGTACTTGAGAAAAGGGCATATTGATCAGAGATTAGAACAAACTAGGGAAGGAAGTGAAAAACCTCATGTGCTAATAATCTTTATTTTTTTGTCTCTGTAGGGCTACTACACCCATGGCACATGGAGGTTCCCAGGCTAGGGGTCGAATCAGAGCTGTAGCTGCCAGTCTACACCACAGCCGCAGCAACGTGGGATCCAAGTCACATCTGTGACCTCAACACAGCTCACAGCAAGGCTGGATCCTTAACCCACTGAGCAAGGCCAGGGATCAAACCTGCATCCTCATGGATGCCAGTCAGATTCATGGAACTCTGAAATACTAATATTCTTTAACCTACAGGCAGTTGTGCTCAGGGTGCCCAAACTTTAGCTTATGGGTAATTGTGTCTAGGGAGTAGGACAAGGAAAGAATCGTAGCTGTCTTTGACTGTTCCTCCCTTGTCTTTGCATCCCCTCCCTTCCCTGATCAGCAACTGTCTAACCTTGTCCCTAGGAACTCAGGGAAGGTCGTGGTGGCTGAATGAGGCCCATTTTCTAACAACAAGAAATGGGACACAGAAAGGCTTTTCTGCCCAGGAGCCGCACAGGGCCCTGCTAGGTTTCAGTATGAATGTTTGTATGCTTATTATCACAGAAATTTTATTTTTATTTGATTCCAACCATTTAAGTTGTATTAAATGATTCAGTCATTGTAACCCCCCCCCAAAAAAATGATACTTTTTAGTATAGATGATGAAAAATCACCCAATATCTGGAAAATTCTACCAGGTAAATTTCCCCTGTTAAGCAATTATTAATAGGTTGGCATCTATTGAAATAATTTCTGAATAAACATTTTCTCCATTTATGGGAAAGAATATGCAGACAGCCGCTGTTTGCTGGGGAAAGGTTTGCTTTCTATTATCTTTATAGATATACTGGTAATACCAACTTTTTTTTTTCAACTCTAAAAAAAGTTGCATATAAATTAGAAAAGTTCATAATTGTTTTATATTGACAACTCCTAAAATGACTATTAGAGGAAAGTCATCTCTATAAAAGCTAAAATTACATTAAAACATCAATGGAAATATTATTTTCTAAATCTTCCTCAAATCTTAAACTGATGGATAAGAGGTATTGAAAACTGTACACTAGTTATTAAATGTTTAATTGCACGCTGAATGGATATGTTCCTTATGGGTATAATTCTTAAGATACTTCCTATCTTACTGAACAAATAACATGGAGAAAACCTCAAGAATTATATGACTTTTTATGAATATTAATATAAAATTAGAGAGTTTTTATTATACATTTGAGACCAAATCAAATGTTTCTTCTTGGAATAAAATACTGTGGATGACTTTAAATCAATATGCTAATATTTTACTCAATAACACTCTTACAGTATTTGCTACAATATTCACATATTCCTGAAAAGGAATATAAGGTGCATTCATAAAATACAAAAATAAGTGAAAGACTTGGAGAAAAATTGAATGGATAAATATGGTTATATCAATAATTACTCCAATTATATTTTTAATATAAATGATTATGTTTCAGAATTATCTTCATTGCCTGCAGGAAGCCAGCCAGAGGAGATTTTGAGGCTGACCTTTGCTGTACATCTTCCTTAGTCTCTGATAGAGCTGCTCTTTCAGGGGAGCCCTGTGTCTTTCTTGCCCACTAGACATGTTACCAAGATTCTCTACTCAGTCCTTATAGCACTCTGTGTGAATTATCCTGAATGGAATTCTTCCCCAAGGTCAAATTTAGCAAATAACAAACCTATGACTTGAATGGATCGAAATCTATGTCACTCATTTTTTTCTTCTCAGTTGAATTTTTTTATTATAGTTTATTCATAATGTGCCAATTTCTGTTGTACAGCAGTGACTCAGTCTCATATACATGGACAGCAGGACCTCATTGATTATCCATTCTAAATGTAACAGTTTGCATCCACAAAACCCAAACTCCTAATCTATCCTATTCCCTCCCTCCTCCCCATGGCAACCACAAGTCTGTTCTCTGTCTGTAAGTCTGTTTCTGCTTCATAGACAGGCTCATTTGTGCTGTATTTTAGATTTCATATATATCATATGGTATTTGTCTTTCTCTTTCTGACTTCACCTAGTATGAGGATCTCTAGTTGCATCCAGATTGCTGCAAATGGCCTAGTTTCTCAGTTTTCCATATTAAAAAAAAGAACTTTGCTAAGTTATCTGACAGTTGTAGAGGAAGTAAATAAGAAGAGTAAACCGTTTTCTGACATACCAAATTTGCCTGCTGTAGAAAACACAGAAAGCGATAATTTCTCCTGTAAATGCAGGCATTAGAGCCAGAGGAGATGAATAAGTCGCCCCACCACATTCACAAAGCAAAAGAAGGAAACAGATTCCTTTGTAAATTTCTACTTTCCTCCCTTGCTCAATTCCTTCCACTGGGGCCAAAGATGAACAAACAGTTTTGGATTGTGAGGAGGTTAGCTACAAAGTAGTCTTGACTTGGATTTAGGTTTAATTTGGATTTTAGTTGGAATTGGGTAAAAAAGCATAAGAGGAATTGTTTTGTTGTTTTTCACTACCTACTTTTGGTGAGATTGAACATGATTACAATCACTTGGTAAGGATGTAGAGGATGAAGTTGATCAGTGAAAGGGAGGATGAGAGTAAGTGTTCTACTGATTAGGTGATAAACCAGGATATATTAATAATCATAGGTGATAAACCAGGATATATTAATAATCAATGTGTTCAGACAATGGAACTGAAAATAGGTTGTTTTTTTTTTTTTAAATTTCCAAGTCCTTTTATCTTGAAAATAGACAGGACTCTATGATTTAGTAAAGATATATAGCTTGTTTCCTAAATAGCTTGGAGTTTATTTTTTTTTTTCTGCAACTCCAGCTGAGAAATTCTGATTTCTCACTTGCATGAATTAACATCAAGATTCTGAAAGAGAAGTTTTGATCAGTATGATTGGTCAGAACTCTGACAGATTCACCCACTCATGTATGTGTCCAAGCTTGTAACAGTCTAGGTAATATTTCATGCTGTGTATAGGCACTCAGTATAAAGCAGTGACAAAAATCAGGCAAAGTAAGCATTCACAGAAACTACAGTCTTTAGAATATAAAATACATTTAACATTTAACATATATAGTTATGAGGAAAATAAGATCATAAAAAGATGAATAGGAAAGTAAAAGTCTTATAGAATTTTATATAGGGCAGTCTGAATTTTATGGTATAGACCTAGAACCTAAATAACATGGAGGGGGATGGGTAAGTAAAAACTGTAGGAAGAGTGTTTGGAGCAGAAAGAACTACGGCCTTGAAGACAGTACACTGGGCAGATAGACCCATGATAATTCTGAGACATCACCTTGAGCAACCATGAAATTTGAGTGCAAGCTATTTAGGCATAAGAAAAATGCTCTGAATTCTAATTTTGTTATAACTACTATATATAAACTACATAACAACTACTCTATATACCTTCTATATTATATATGCTGCATTTCAAGTGAAAAGGTTCTTCACTGAAATGTGATACATGTTCTACCAATAATCAGGGGTAGCTCTTCCACTGTTACGTAGAACTAATTTAGAACAATAGGTAATATGACAGAATTAACTAAAGCTATTATATACATAAAAGTAATGGATCTTTATAATGGATTCATTTAACTTCAGCTTTTTAAAAATGATATTTAATAAGCTTGTGTATACATGAATATGGCTGGACTTTTAGCAATACATTATAGACTGGTCCTTTAAGTACATCATTTTCAAATTCTGAAAGAGTAGATCACAACCTTGTAGATCTTACTGAATTGCAACTTCACAAAAATATTAAATTTCTGCAGTAATTCATATTGTGTTATCATATTAAGATGTCGTGGCAGTGTCAAATATTTAGCGTCTTAGAAATCTGGTACTTTGCTGTTTAAATTAGCTATATTTAGATATAATTTACACATAGTGAAAGTGCCAATGTTAGGTGTATAACTTGATTAATTTTAACAAATGTGTGTAACCACTAATAAAATTTGTCATTTTACAAATCTCCTTTACAATCAATCTGATAGACTTTTTTTTTTTTTTTTTTTTTTTTTTGTCTTTTTGCCTTTTCCAGGGCCGCTCCCGTGGCATATGGAGGTTCCCAGGCTAGGGGTTGAATAGGAGCTGTAGCCGCTGGCCTACACCAGAGACACAGCAACGCAGGATCCGAACCACCTCTGCAACCTACACCACAGCTCACGGCAAAGCCGGATCCTTAACCCACTGAGCAAGGCAAGGGATCAAACCCTCAACCTCATGGTTCCTAGTCAGAGTTGTTAACCACCGAGCCACGACGGAAACTCCTGATAGACTTTTCTATCACTGTTACTTAGTTCTGCCTGTTCTAGAATTTACAATAAATGGAGTCACTTATGTAAATTTTTGGCTATAATCTCCAATGCCATATAAATTACAGCATAAGTCTATGTTATTACATGAAGTTTTATGTTTATATGTGCTTTTGTTTCTCTTAGGCAAATTTCTAGAAATTATGGCTAGTAATAATGGTTAATAATACTTCAGCCATTAAATAGATTACATTATATAATAGGATAATGGCTAATTCATAAGGTAGGTATACATTTAATAGTTTAAGAAACTGCTGAACTGTTTTTAAAAGTGGTTGTATCATTTTGCACTCCCACTGCAGGTGAAGAGAGTTCTTGTTGTTTCTCATCCTTTCCAAAACTTGGTATTATTCATCTTTTTAATTTTTGCCATTCTAATGCGTAGCAGTAGTACAGTAGAGTTGTGATCTGCATTTTCACAGATTCAAATGATACTGAGTACTATTTGATGTTCCTCTTTCTCAAGAGATCTTTTCTGAGGTATCCAAATATTTTGCTCATTTTACTTATTTTTTTATTATTGAGATATAATAGACAAGTATATATGGTTGGTCACTGAATAACACAGGTTCAAATTTCAAAATACATGATTTTTTTTCAATAGTAAATACAACAGTACTATGTGATACTCAGTTGGTTTAATCTGGAAATAGGAGGGAGCCTTTGATACGGAGAGACAACTATAAGTTATACAAAACTTTTTGAAAGCACAGAGGATAGGCACTCCTAACTCCCACACTGTTCAAAGGTAAACTGTATATGGTTTCAAATTCAAGTTCTTAATGGGATGTATGTTTTGCAAAAAACTTCTCCTAGTCTTTTAAGTTTTTGAGTGTGTCTGGACAAGCAAAATTTTCATCTTTTGGTTGCCTATCTTATTGATATTATAACTGGATATTATTACTACTTAATTCCCTTACCTGTTTCACCCAAAACCCTCTCATCTGGCAACTATTTGTTTACTTTCTGCATTTAAGTCTTTTTTCATTGTGTTTTGCTGTTTAGATTCCACAAATAAATGGGCTCATGTGGTATGTGTTTGTCTTTCTGACTTATTTCACTTAGAATGATACCACCTGGATCTATTCATGTTTCCACAAATGGTAAGATTTCATTTTTAATGACTAATTCCATTATATATGTATACCACATCTTCTTTATCAATTTGTCTATCAGTGGACACACACAGGCTGCTGTAGTATCTTGGCTATTGTAAGTGATTCTGCAATGAACATTAGTGTGCATATATCTTTTTGATTTAGTGTTTGTTTTCTTTGTGAAAATACTCAGAAGTGAAATTGCTTAATCATATGATAGTTATATTTCTAATATCTTGAGAAAACTGCATACTGTTTCCATACTGAGTACATCAATTAACCATCCCACCAACAATGTATAAGAGTTCCCTGTTTTCCATGTCCTTGCCAAAATTTGTTATTTTTTGCCTTTTGGATGATAGCCATCTGACAGATATGAAGTGATACCTAATTTTGGTTTTGATTTGCCCTTCCCTCATGCTTATTGCTGTTGAGCAACTTTTCATATATCTGGTGGCCATTTATAAATATCATTGGAAAAATGCCTATTGAGGCCCTCTGTACATTTTTTATTCAGTTTGTTTTTTATGTCAAGATGCATGCATTTTTTGTATATTTTAGATATTAGCACCTTATTGGATACATTGTTTGCAAATATCTTCTCCAATAAAGTAGTCTTTTTTTTTGATGATAGTTTCCTTTACTATGCAAAAGTTTTTAGTTTGTTGTAGTTCCATTTATTATTTTGTTTTCCTTTCCTGAGGAACATGCCAAAAAAAAAAATAGTACAGATATCAAAGAGCTAACTGCCTATGTTTTCATCTAGGAGTTTTATGGTTTCAAGTTTGACACTCAAATCTTTATGCAAGATGGTGGAATAGAAGGACTGAAGCTCAACTTCCCTCCTAAAAAACAACAACGTTTACAACCAATTGCTGAGAAATCTTCAACCAAATGGATGATAAACTTTCAAAAGATATCCTACTCCAGAAGACAAAGAGGAGGACACATCAAGAGGTATGAGGGGAGATTAAGTGATAGAAGCAACCCCATACCTCCCAGTTGGGAAGCCCCACAGACTGGAAAGTAACTGTATCACAGAGACTCACCTACAGGAGTGAGAGATCTAAGCCCCACATCAAACCCCAATGTGTGGGGGTCTGGCACTGGGAGAAAGAGCCCCCAGAACATCTGGCATTGAAGGCCATTGGGGCTGGTGTGCAGGAGTTCCGTGGGAATTGAGGAAGAGAAGACCACATTCTTGGAAGGTACACACAGACTTTCTCATGACAGGGTCTGTGTAGAAGTCTGGGTCAGATCTGGCTGTTGTTCTTGAAGGATCTACCAGGAAATCAGGGTTGAATTTGGCTTGTGGGGGAAGGACTTTGGAAGCAAAGCTCTTGGGAATCTCCATCAGCGTGTGTTTCTCTGGAGGTGGCCATTTTGGGAAAATATTTCCCCACCCATCAGCACTGAGAAGCTCCAGTGCAAATAACAATCCAGGTGGGATCACAGACCAACCCATCAATAAACAGGCTGCCTAAAGATACCCCAGGCACAAAGCCCCATCCACCAGAGGGATAGGAATCAGCTCCACCTACCAGTGGGCAGGCATCAGTCCCTTCCATCAGGAAGCCTACAGCAAGCCCCCATACCAACTTCAGCCACAAGGGGGGCAGACACCAGAAGTAAGAGATCTACAACTCTATTATCTGTAAAAAGGTCACCACACCAAAACCCTATACAAATGAAAAGACAGAAGACTATAACTCAGATGAGAGAGAAAGAAAAAAAAAAACAAAACAGAAAATCAGCTAAGTGATGAGGAGATTCTCAGCCTCCAGGAAAAAGACTTTAGACTATTGATGCTGAAGATGATGAAAGACATTGAAAATAAATTGGAGGCAAAGATGGATAACTTAGAGAAAACACTGAGCAAAGTGATACAAGATATAAAACTTAAGCAGGAAGAGATGCAAATTGCAATAACTGAAATAAAAATTCACTAGAAGCGGATAATAGAAGAATACAAGAGGCAGAAGAACAAATATGCGAGGTGGAGGACAGAATAATGGAAATCACTGATGTGGAACAGAAAGTAGAGAACTCTGGGACAATGTTAAACACATAAACATCTGTATTATAGGGGTGCCAGAAGGAAAAGAGAGAGAAAAGGGGACAGAAAAAATAGTCCAAGAGATCATAGCCGAAAACTTCCCTAACATGGGGAAGGAACCACTCACTCAAATCCAGGAAGCACAGTGCGTACCACATAAAAGAAACCCAAGGAGGAATACACCAAGACACATATTAATCAAACTGACCAAAATTAAAGACAAAGAGAAAATCTTGAAAGCAGCTAGAGAAAAGAAGGAAGTAACATACAAGGGAACCCCAATAAGGTTATCGGCAGATTTTTCAGCAGAAACTCTGCAGGCCAGTAGGGAGTGCCATGATATACTTAATGTAATGAAAGGAAAAAACCTCCAACCAAGATTACTTTACCCAGCAAGGCTCTCATTCAGATTTGGAGGAGAAATCAAAAGCTTCACAGATAAACAAAAGCTAAGAGAATTCAGCAACACTAAACCAGCTTTACAACAAATACTAAAGGAACTTCTCTAGGCAGAAAAGAAACAGCAGCAACCAAAAACAAAAATTCCACAAATGACAAGGCTTACCAATAAAGGTATATATACAGTAAAGATACAAAATCATCCACACACAATTATGCCACCAAAATCAGAAATCGTGAGAAGAGGAGGGCACAAATGCAGGACACTGGAGATGCACTTGCAATTAAGAGACCAACAACTTAAAACACTCTCATATATATATAGACTCTTATATCAAAACTTCAGAATAACTGCAAACCAAAAATCTACAATTGATACACAAACCAATAAGAAAAATCAAATCAAATACAGCACTAAAGAGAGTCATCAAACCAGAAGAGGAGAGAACAAGAAAAGGAGAGAAAAAAGCAACAAAAACACATCCAAAGTAATTAATAAAACTGGAATAATAACATGCATATCAATAATTACCTTAAATGTTAATGGACTAAATGCTCCAACCAAAAGACATAGACTGGCTGAAATGATACAAAACAAGACCCATATATATGCTGTCTTCAAGAGACCCACTTCACTTCTAGGGACACATACAAATTGAAAGTGAGAGGAGGGAAGAAAATATTCCAAGCAAATGGGAATCAAAAGAAAGCTGGAGTAGCAATACTCATATCATACAAAATAGACTTTAAAATGAATATTTTAAGGGACAATAAAGGTCACTACCTAATGATGAAAGGATCAACACAAGAAGAAGATATAACAGTCTTAAATATCTACACACCCAACATAGGTTTACCACAATATATAAGACAACTGCTAACAACCTTAAAAGGAGAAATCAACAATAACACAATAATAGTGGGGGACTTTAACACCCCACTTACAGCAATGGACAGATCATCCAGACAGAAAAATCAATAAGGAAACACAGGCTCTGAATGAAGCATTAGACTAGAAGGACATAATAGATATTTATAGGACATTCCATCCAAAAGCAGCAAAATACACATTCTTCTCAAGAGCACATGGAACATTCTCTAAGATTGATCACATCCTGGGCTACAAATCAAACCTCAGTAGCTTTAGGAAAATTGAAATTATATCAAGCATCTTCTCTGATCTCAATGGTATATGACTGGAAATCAACAAGAAAACTACAAAAAAACACAAACACATAGAGACTAAACAACAACCAAAGGTTCACTGAAGGAATCAAAGAAGAAATTTAAAAATATCTAGAAGCAAATGACAACAAAGATATGACACTCCAAAACCTATGGGATGCAGCAAAAGCTGTTCTAGAGGAAAGTTTATAGCAATACAAGCCCACCTCAGGAAACAAGAAAAAGCTCAAATAAACAACCTAACTTTACATCTAAAGCAGCTCGAGAGACAAGACCTAAAGTTAGTAGAAGGAAAGAAATCATAAAGATCAGAGCAGAAATCAAGAAATAGAAATGAAGAAAACCACAGAAAGGATCAATGAAACAAAAACCTGATTCTTTGAAAAGATCAACAAAATTGATAAACCCTTAGCCAGACTTATCAAGAAAAAAAGAGAGAGGACTCAAATCAGTAATATGAGAAATGAAAAAGGAGAAGTAACAATGGACACTACAGAAATGCAAAGGATCATAAGAGACTACTATATGCAACTATACAGCAATAAAACGGAAAACCTAGAAGAAATGGATGAATTCTTAGAAAAGTACAATCTTCCAAAAGTAAACCAAGAGGAACTAGAAAAGATGAACAGACCAATCACAAGTACTGAAATTGAAAATGTGATTAAAAAACTTCCAACAAACAAAAGTACAGAACAGATGGCTTCACAGGTGAATTCTATCAAATATTTAAAGAGTTAACACCTCTACTTCTGAAACTATTTCAAAAAATTGCAGAGGAAGGGACACTCCCAAACTCATTCTATGAGGCCACCATCACACTGATGCCAAAACCAGACAAAGATATCACAAAAAAAGAAAACTACAGGACAATGTCACTGATGAACAGATGCAAAAATCCTCAACAAAATACTACCAAACCAAATCCAATGCTATATTAAAAGGATTGTACATCATGATCAAGTGGGATTTATTCCAGTGATGCAAAGATTCTTCATTATCCACAAATCAATCAGTGTTATATACCACATTAACAAACTGAAGAATAAAAACTATATGATCCTCTCAATAGTCACAGAAAAAGCCTTGACAAAATCCAACACCCATTTCTGATAAAAACCCTTCAGAAAGTGGGCATAGTGGGAACCTACCTCAACGTGATAAAGGCCATATATTATGAACCCAGAGCTAACATCATTTTCAATGGTGAAAAGCTGAAAGAATTCCTGCTGAGATCAGGAGCAAGACAAGAATGTCCACTTTCACCATTATTACTCAACATAGTATTGGAAGACCTAGACACAGCAATCAGAGAAGTAAAAGAAATAAAAAGAATCTAAATTGGAAAGGAAGAAGTAATGCTATCCCTATTTGCAGATGACATGATACTATACCTAGATAATCCTAAAGACCCTACCAGAAAAGTGTTAGAGCCCATTAATGAATTTGGCAAAGTCACAGGATAAAAAATTAATGCACAGAAATTGACTGCATTCCTGTATACTAACAATGAGAGATCAGAAAGAGAAATTAGGGAAGCAATCCCATTTACCATCACATCCAAAAGAATAAAATACCTAGGAGTAAACCTTCCTAAAGAGACAAAAGACCTTCCTAAAGAGACAAAAGACCTGTACTCTAAAAACTATAAGACACTGATGAAGAAAATCAAAGATGACACAAACAGATGGAAGGTCATACAATGCTCATGGATTGGAAGAGTCAATATTATCAAAATGACTATACTACCTAAGGCAATCTGCAGATTCAATACAATCTCTGTCAAATTACCAAGGACATTTTTCATAGAACTCAAAAAAAATTTTTAAAGTTTGTTTGGAAGCACAGAATCCCCAGAAGAGCCAAAGCCATCCTGAAAAAGAAAAATGGAGCTGAAGGAATCAGGCTCCCTGACTTCAGACCATACTACAAAAGTACAATCATCAAAACCATATGGTACTGGGACAAAGATGGAAATATAGATCAGTGGAACAGGATAAAAAGCCCAGAATTAAACCTACATACCTACAGCCAACCAATCTATGATAAAGGAGGCAATAATATACAATGCAGAAAGGACAGCCTGTTCAATAATTGGTGCTGAGAAAACTGGACAGCCACGTATAATTAGAACACTCCCTAACACCAGACACAAAAATAAACTCAAAATGGATCAAAGACCTATATATAAGACCAGATACTATAAAACTCTTAGAGGAAAACATAGGCCAAACACTGACATAAATGACAGCAACATCATCTCAGATCCACCTCTTAGAGTAATGACAGTAAAAACAAAAATAAACAAATGGGAGTTAATTAAATTTAAAAGTTTATGCACAGCAAAGGAAACCCTGAACAAGACAAAAATACAACTCACATAATGGGAGAAAAATCTTGGAAATAAGGCAATTGACAAGGGATTAATCTCCAAAATGTATAAACAACTTCTGTAGCTCCATACCCAAAAAACAAACAACCCCATCAATAAATGGGCAGAAGATCTAAACAGACAATTCTCCAAAGAAGACATACAGATGGCCAAAAAACACATATGAAAAGATGTTCAACATCACTCATTATTAGAGAAATGCAAATCACCTTACACCAGCCAGAATGGCCATCACCAAAAAGTCTACAAATGATGAATGCTGGAGAGGGTGTGGAGAAAATGGAACCCTATTACACTGTTTGTGGGAATGTAAATTGGTCCAACCACTGTGGAAAACAGTGTGGAGATGCCTCAGAAAACTAAACATAGAACTACCATTTGATCCAGCAATCCTACTCTTTTGCCTCTATCCAGAGAAAACTAGGACTCACAAAGACACATGTACTCCAATGTTCATTGCAGCACCATTTGCAATAGCCAAATATACATAACATATATGTATGAAATTGTGAAACAAACAATTATGAAACAACATAAATGTCCATTGACAGAGGAGTAGATAAAGAAGATGTGGTACATATACACATTGGAATAGTACTCAGCCATTAAAAGGAACAAAATACTGGCATTTTCAGCAACATGTGTGGACCTAGAAATTATCATGCTAAGTGAAGTCAGTTAGATGATGATACACCAACATCAAATGCTATCACTGACATGTGGATTCTGAAAAAAGGACACAATGAACTTTGCAGATCAGATACCGAGTCACAGACCTTGAAAAACTTATGGTTTCCAAAAGAAACATTCTGGGGGGTGAGGGGATGTCCTGAGGGTGTGGGATGGAAATCCTATAAAATTGGATTGTGATGATCATTGCACAAATATAAATGTAATAAATTCATTGAGTAATAAAATGATTCATAATTAAAAAATCTTTAATCCATTTTGAGTTTATTTTTGTATATGGTGTGAAAAAGTCCAATTTGATAATATTGTATATAGCTGTCCAGTTTTCCTAATACAATTTACCATAGAGGCTATCTTTTTCCAATTTTATATTCTTGCCTCCTTTGTTGTAGATTAATTGTCTGAGTAAGTTTGGAATTATTTCTGGACTCTATTCTGTTTCTTTGATTTATGTGTCTGTCTTTGTGCCTCTGCCATATGGTTTGTGACTATAGTTTGTAGTATAGTTTGAAATCAGGGAACATGATACCCCAGCTCTGCTCTTCTTTTTCAACATTGTTGTTCTGAAATTTGAGGTATTTTGTGGTTCTATACATTTTAGCATTATTTGTCCTAGTTTTCTGGAAAAGAAGAAACAAAAACAATGCCATAGGTATTTTGATAGGAATTGAATTGAATCTATAGATTACCTTTGGTAGTATGGTCATTTTAACAATATTGACTCTTCTAATACATGAAGGATCTGGTGTAGAACATCAGCTGCAACTCCAATTCGATATCTAGCCTGGAAACATAGAGTACAAGAATTGTTTTGGGGATATTGAGAAATCCTAGCATCCATAGGATAAATCCCTCAGGCCTTACCATGCCCCAAATCAAGGGAAAGACTAGCATCACACCCAGGAGAATCTCCACACCTAAGGGGGGGGTGGGGCAGTGATTACTAAGCATAAGCGAAACCCCAGCTTGGACCTTATTCTAGCTCTTCTAACTCCATGCCTTTTTCCCCACCAAGGCAGTAGCTACCACCATGTCATGGAAGAAGAGGCATCCCATGCTCATTTCAGATCCAGCTCTTACATCAAAGTTGCCAGGCACATGCAAACTGCATTGGAAAATTCACACACAAAGATAATCCTTCAGAGTAGGTAAATGATTCACCTGATTTCATCAAGACAGAGGAAGTTAAACAAAATGAGAACATTAAAGAATTTCTCAAATGAAAGAACAAGAAAAAACATCTAATGAAATAGAAATAGTTTAAAGCAATATTAATAAGAATGCTAACTGAAGTGGGGAAAATAATAGATGAACAAAGATTTAACAAAGAACTAGAAAAATGTAAAAAAGTAGCAGTCAGCTTTGAGGAATACAGTAACTGAAGTGAACAATGCTCTTGAGGTAACAACAGATTAGGTGATTCAGAGGAAAGCATAAGTGATCTGGAAGATAGATAATGGAAATCACCCAATAGTTTAGGGGACCTTTAGGATGGCATCAAGCCTACTAACATTTGCATTATAAGGACCCCAGAGAATATAAAAGGGTTGTAAATCTCCCAAATATGAAGGAAACAGATACCCAGAAAAAGGAATCATAGCAAGGATCAAACAAGATGAGCCCAAAGAGATCTAAACATATAGTTGATTGGAGATAAAGAGAATGTTTTATAGGCACCAAAAGAAAAAAGAGTCATAACTAAGCTCTGTAAGGCTATTAGCTTATTTTTCTGCAGAAACTTTGCAAGCCAGAAGAGAGTAGAATGATATATTTAAAAGGATGAAAGGATAAAACATACAACTTAAAGGTATTGTACTCAAAAAGTTATCACTCAGAAATGAAAGAGATAAAAAACTTCTCAGACCAGAAAAAATGAGTTAATACTAAAATTACCATTCAAGACATTATAAGTTTAAAAAAATATATAAAAAGAAATTATAGGAACAGAAAATTCCACTGCCAATATAGGGTAAATGCCAATATAGGGTAAAGGCTCTGGATCAACCACTTAAATAAGCTAGTACAAGTGTTAAAAGGTATCAACTATAATCAACTAACTATAATAAACATTTAAGTGATAAACATGAAGATATAAAATATGAAATCAAAAGCACAAAACTGGGCAGGGAGTAAAAAATGTAAAACTTTTACTCTGAACATAACTATCAGTTTAAAACAAGTAGATATAGTTATAGCTCAGCATTTATGAACATTATTATAACCACAAATCAAAACCTGGTATTAGAAACATAAACTAGAGAGAAAGGAGTACAAATACAAATATAAAACTAAAGAAAATCATCACACACAGGGGAATGTATTAAAGAAGAATAACAGAGAAGTACAAACACAACCAGGAAACAAGTAGCAAAATGGCACTGGATATATACCTATCAAAAATCATTCTTAAATATCCATGTACTAAATATTTAATTGAAAGACCTATTATTCTAGAGTGAATTTATAAAGGATCAGTTGTATGCTGCTTACAAGAGACTTGTTTCATATCTGAAGATACACACTGACTAGAAATGAGATAGAAAAATTTATTACATGTAAATGGAAACAAGAAGAAAGCTGAGGTAGCAATACTCATATCAGACAAAGTAGACTTTAAAACAAAATCTATAGTAAAAGACCAAAAAGGGCATTATGTAGTAATAATAGAATCAATACAAGAAAAAGATGTCATATTTGTAAACATATCTGTACCTAATATGAGTAGTTAATTATATAACTATTCCAAAAAAATTCCAGAGAAAACATTCCCAAATTAATTCTACAAGGTCACTATTACCCTAATACCAGACAAATAAACTACACAAAGTTAATAGGCCAATATCTTTGATGAATATAGATATAAAAATCCTCATCAGAATATTATCAAACTGAATTGAACAATATATAAAAAAGAATGATAAACCATGATCAAAGTGGGATTTATTTCAGGAATGTAAGGATGGCTCAATGTCTACAAATCAATGTTATCTACCACATTAACAAAAGGGTAAAAACTAGATAATTATCTCAGTAGATGCAAGAAAAGCACTGACAAAATTCAACACTAGTTCATCATAAAATCCCTCAAAAAGAAAAAATATATTTTGGACCCAGTTAAATGTCAAAAAAAAAAAAAAAAAGGAATTCTAGTTCACTGTTCAGAGTGTAAATTGGTACAGGCCCTATAGAAAACAATAAGGGAGTTGCTCAAAAAATTAAAACTTGAGCATGCCATATGATCTATCACTTCCACTTCTGGGTATATATCTGAAGAAAATGAAAACTAATTCGAAAAGATATATGCACCCCAATGTTCACAATAGCCAAGATATGGAAGCAACTCAAGTGTCTAACAACAGATGAATGGATAAAAAAGATGTGATACATGTATACAATGGAATATTGCTCAGCCATAAAAAATAATGGACTTCTGTCATTTGCAACAACATAGATGCACCTGGACTGTACTATGCTAAGTGAAATGTCAGACAGAGGAAGACAGATACTCTATGTTAGCACTTATATATGGAATATAGAAGATGAAGGAATTTCATATAACTAAAAGATTTATAGATGCAAAGAACAAACTTGTGGTTACCAGTGAGGAGAGGAAAGGTGTAGGGGTATGGACAAGATAGGAAAAGGGGATTAAGGGGTATAAACTACTACATATAAAACAATTAACAGGAGAGGAGTTTCTGTTGTGGTTCAGCAGAAACAAATCTGACTAGTATCCATAAGGATGCAGCCTATCCCTAGCCCTGCTCAGTGGGTTAAGGATCCAGTGTTGCTGTGAGCTGTGGTGTAGATTGCAGATGTGGGTTGGATACCATGTTGCTTTGGCTGTGGTGTAGGTCGACAGCTACAGCTCCAATTTGATCCCTAGCTTGAGAACCTCCATATGGCACAGGTGTGGGCCTAAAAAGACAAAACAAAAAAAAAACAAAACAAAAGCAAGGATGCAATGTGCAGCAAAGGGAATATAGCAAGTATCTTACAACAATTTTAAATGTAGTAAAATCTATAAAATATCAGATCACTATGTTGTATACTTAAAACTAAAATAACATTGGAAATCTAATATATACTTCAATAAAAAAGAATTAGATTTTAAATTTTATTAGTAGAGTCATCTAAAATGAGAGAACCCAGGTCTCCAAAGAGGATTTTATTAACTTTTAAGCTAAATTGCCTTTTTTTTTCTCTATATAATCAAGTGAATCATATAATTTTCAATTCTTCACTTTTAAAAACCTTTCTTCCATAACTAAGGAATTTTGAGTGGATATTTTATAGGAGGTAAAACATTTAATTTAAATGAAAAAAAATGAGACTGCAGGATTTTAAGATAAAAATACTTGGAAAGTATAAACTTTTAATAAGCTGGTTTTAAGCATTACATTTCATTTAAGTAAGAGAAATGACCTACAAAAGAAAAACAAGGGCAACTTCAGCAGTACTATTTTATAAATAGCTTATTTTCATTATTATTTGATGGAACCCTCCTACGCATTCTACAAAACTATATAGAAACAAACATGAATAAATGGAATCATTATAAACAAAATACAAATGTTGGAATAAAGGCCACTTTAAATATGAATAAGTTTACCTAGGTAGTAAAATCTTCTTGCACATTTCATTATTTTATCTTTGTTTCTTTGCACAAATCAATTGTTTCTAAGTTTATGCATTAATCAGTCTTGACCATTAAATTTTTTCTGACTAAAAAAAATCAATTTGTATTACTGTTTTAAAATATTCTTATTAACAATATCTTGTAGGTCTTCTCTGCAATGATGAAATCAATTGATCTTTGATTAGTTGCACAGCAACAGTCATTGTAATAGTATTTTTACCTTGTCATATTTTTAAATGTAAACATACATTGAATATTCTCAAAATTTTTTTAAGACATAAGTAATTCTAGCCTCAGCAAAACCAGACAAAGAAGTAAATAGTAACTCAGATTATGGACTTGGATGTCAACAGGCTTTTCTTGGAGCTCCAACTCTAACAATACCCAACTTGAGTCATCTGCTTTGTATTTCAGTTTATTTATTTGTAAATGGGGATAAGAAGACCTGCCTCCTAGAGTTATTATGAGAATTAAATGAAAGTTTTTGTCCAAGTATTTGGCACATTATAGATGTCCAATAAATGTCAGAAAATGCTGGTAAGGAATTATTAGTCGAAAGCAAATCCATTCAAGAGCTACTCAATTATGGGGAAGAAATTTAGGATGATTTTGTAGAGCTACCAAAGAATCATGTACAGTCTTTAATTCAGCTATCCCTCCCCCACAGTCAAGACTGATACACACACTCACTGGTAGGGCAGCTGTGTCCTTCATTCTAAATGATACTGAAAATCACCAGATAGCATGAATGATTCCTAAGACATGTTAGTGAAGAAAAATGTTTGACAAATTCTGCTAGTAAATCTCAGTTATCAGCAGTGGACAAAAACCACTTCATGAAGCAGTTTCGAATACTTTAAATGGATCTCCACTCTCTGATAGTGTACTGCTCCAGCCTGCTACTGTAAGCTTAGCATTGAGCAATGTGTCAAGTGTTATCCTGAAAAGAAAGTTGAAGTAGATTAGAAAGGATAATGCATGTGGTGAAAAATATGCATAAAATATAGTATTAATTGTATTAACAGAAAAATAATCTACTCTTGCCCAGTTTGAAAGGAGTGTTGCTGAATTAAGTATGTCAGGTAGAGAAATTCAATGTGTAATAACATTGTGTAAAGTATTTCAATTGAAATTAAAATCTTCATTGCCTAGTTTTGTGATTCCTTGCATTTATAGTTTTATGCATAATACAGGAAGTGACCCAAAAGCCTAGATTTAAAATCATTTTTGCATAGCTTTCATTTTTACCAATGTTTCATTGTGCTCATTTCTGAAAAGCTGTTTTGTCATTCCAATGGCCTCCAAAAAGCAGAAACTAAAAAACGCCTATATTTACTGAGTAAAAGTTTTGAGAGGTACCAAGGCATTCCATTACAGGTTCATTGTTGAGGAACTAAAACTAATTTTAGTTTTGAATGTATTGTCTCAAAAGAAAGCTTGTAACATAGGTCAGTGGGAGCATCAATGATTCTTTATACCATCTACTTGAGTACACATATTCAAGAGCACACTCCTAAAAAGTAGATAGCTAGTTATCTTATGTATAATTAGTACGCAGTTATACTTGTTTTAATAGACCAGTAGATAACATTTTTTGCTAAGGCTAGAGACATTTTCTATCAGTTTCATGGTAGCACACAAGAAAGAGATATCAGCCATTTCTATAGTGGGTATTTATTCCGTACACAACACAGTCAGTTGTAGCCATCTGATCAACTGGATTAAGCAGGAACATTCCTAAAGAACATGTTGCCAATTTTTTTGGAAACGTGTCTACTCAGCTCAGAAGCAATTTCTTTTTTGATGTAACTTTCTAACTTCTTCAAACTGTTGGAGCCCTTTACAATTTTTATCTCACTGTAAAATAGGAAACATCATCAATTTAGTACCTGGTAGACAATACCAAAAAAGAAAAGTTATAAATGACAATAGACTGCTTGAAACCTCGATAAAACTTTTGAAAGTTCTGTTCTAAAAAAAGAAACATCCTTCAAAATAATTTGAAATACTCTTGAGCAGAGGATTATTTTCTCTTTCTAGATACCTATTATATAGGTGGAGAATCAGACTAGATAATGGTTACAGACTGATGGATACTTATTCTAGCTCCAGAATAGGGAAAAGCTCTCTTGACTCAGGAAGGAGGGATTATAACAGGAAAGCATTGCAATATTTGGATCATATAGCAGGACCACGTATTTAGAAAATATTTGGATTTGTAATGAAAAACGGAATTTATGTTTTAAAACACAGCTGACTTGTAAGGAATATGGATAGTCTTAACCTTTTAAGCATCTTGATGAATTGGACGTTCAAATATAAAATGGGTACTGTAAAAAAAAAAAAAAATGGCGACTTGATCTACCTAAAAGTAAAGAAAGTAACTTAGTTTTAAGGGCAATCAAGGCTGGATTAAGCAAAGGATGAGAGTATGAGACGGAGAGGATGGAATGGAACTAGTGAAGTGGGAGATGGATAAGAAGTTCATGAAGTGAATCACTATAGGGAACAGTATGGAGAGTCAGGTAAGTAAGATTATCATTGTTAGATGTAAACTGTTCGCCTCAATTTTTTTCAGTAGACTATACTATAATAATTCTTATAAATGCTTTATGCAAGAATTTTTACTTTTAAAAAAGCATTTCCTCTTTTGGAAAGGAAATACATTTTGAATGAGCCTGAGTTTTATCGTTTGGGGCTTTAGAGTGTGAAATAAATTATTATAGAAAGTAGAACCACAGTCTGCGAAAGACCATGATATTATAGTTCCCAAGCTGATTTTTAGGAATTTACCCAGTACTTCACATTTCCATCAGTGTAGAAGGGGCTTGAACCAAGCAGAGCTAGATTTCAAAGGACCAAGATATGACCATGGATAATAAATTTCATAATCTGTAATGGTTTTCTTTGTTGGTTGTTGTTTGAAACATAGTATTCAAAGATTAAGTAACAATGTGGAATAGTAAAACAACATATAAATAATTTAGAGGTATCTATATGAAATAATGGACATTAGAAAAAGAGAAAATGAGAGAAACCTATTAATGTAATATGAAAAATGACATAAACCCTGAATAATAATCTGGTATAATTCAGCTTCTCAATTATGGAAGAGAAGACTAAATAGGGTGATACAGTTTCATTAACCTCAAAGGATTTTAAGAAACCATTAGGAATAGTTGAAAAAATATCCAAATATGATTTCATTAGGATTCAAAAAGCAATGGTGAATTAAAGAATATAGTATCTTGTAAATCTCCAAGACTGGAATATAACTGACAGATAGAATACAGTACTGATTAATTTATGCTGCCTCTAATCTGCAATGATTTTTAAGAATTCAGATCTTTCAAGATATCTGAAATTCTGTATTTTTAAACTAAATAATCAAATTGGGATTTGAATATAAGTATTGTCTTCTGAGTAGCCACTGTTATGTGGTTACTAATTCTATTTGTTAATAGATAGCAAGGACCCCCTATATGTTTAAAAAAATATGATATCCTGGCAAATTAAACAACTATAAATGCAATTACACATAACTTTAGACTTTCCATAAAAATATTCAAGTTCTGATTGCTTTAAATCTGAATATTTGTAAGTTTCATTTTTACCTGTCCTCAGTTTTTGAGCTGGGTCATCTATTTTTTATGCCTCAGACTTAATCTTCTAAAATGCTGCTTTTTTGGGGGGGAGTTCCCGTCGTGGCGCAGTGGTTAACGAATCCGACTAGGAACCATGAGGTTGCGGGTTCGGTCCCTGCCCTTGCTCAGTGGGCTAACGATCCCGCGTTGCCGTGAGCTGTGGTGTAGGTTGCAGATGCAGCTCGGATCCTGCGTTGCTGTGGCTCTGGCGTAGGCCCGGTGGCTATGGCTCCGATTCGACCCCTAGCCTGGGAACCTCCATATGCTGCAGGGGTGGCCCAAGAAATAGCAAAAAGACAAAAAAAAAAAAAAAAATGCTGCTTTTTGTTTCATGTCTAGCAGAGAATATGAATGGTTTGTTATCAGGGAAAACTTAAACATTTTTTACCCAATATACCTACCATAGTCTCCCCCTACACAAATTTTTCCTTCTGGTTTAGGCTACCACTGTGATCTGCATCCTCTAAACATCTCAATCTGTGTACTATAAGATGCCACAAAACTAGAGGGGAGCATAGGACTCAGTGCTATTTATATATTTTACAAGTGAGGAATATAAACCAATAATATTAAATGTTTATCCATGATCAAACTAGACAGGTTTGCCTCAGTCTGATCCTAGATTCCATGTTTCTGCCTATTAGTTTCTCTCCATCTAAACATTTAAATTTGTCTCTTCCAACAGAGAGTGGATCAATTAATCTATGGACACATGCCTAATGTTATCTAATAAAAATAATTAAGGTAATGAATATCACACTTAAATGACATCAATAAATTTATGTCCATCTGACCTTTCCTAGATACCACTTTCTTCTCGTAACTTTTTCAGAGCCTGTTATAATTACTAGGAAATGCTCCTTTCAAAATAGGTACATATTCATCAAGCTTCAAAAATCTCAGCCCTCAATTTGTGTCCAAGCACTTAAAAAACCAATGCCACAATCCCAAATCTGAAGGTAGGTTTTCTTGCTTCATCCCTAAATTGAAGTTTTATGTTATTCTGGATCAGTCAGAAAATCAAAAGCCATACTAAGTATTTCAAGCAGAGGGAACTTCATTTGGTTGTATAGTACTGTAAAGTCAAAAGAGGCAAGCCGAGATGCTGAGATGAGAGACAATTTACTGTCTGCTAGAAGCAGCTCCCCTGGATCTGCCTGGATCTGTTGGGACAGGAGGGAAGAGGTGGGGTTAGTGAAAGGCAGGGAGCAGGCCAGGGGACTGTGATGCTGGGGCTTGTTTCTTAAAGGACTGGTTGCTTTGTGTGAATGCTGGGAATGCCAAAAGAAGCTGGGAGCCAGAGCAAGTAAACCATTTATTGCTGTTGAACTGATTCTGACAGGAGCAGAAACACAGCAAAGACAGCCTACCCTCTTCCTCCAATTTGGATTCCCCTCTGTATCTTCAGCAAGTTGGGCACAATAAGAAAGCCCTGCTAGAGAGAAAGTCAAAGTCAGCCTCAGCATCTCAGAGGAGAGGAGGGTGGAGGGAAAGATGGATGCGTAAGAAACCTAGAGATAATGGATGAGTAACTACAGACCAGAATATGAAGCAGAAGTCTTCAGCGACTCTCAAAACAATACAGTGTAGACCTGAAACTAATACAACATTGTAAGTCCACTATACTCAAAAATATAGTGCAGACTAGGGGTGGACAAACAAACCTGATTTCTGAAGATGTCAGAAAGGACAGGAGGAAAGAGAGTCATGGCAGTAAGTGTAAGCAACTCTTTGGAAGTGTCTAGGGTCATGTTGTACCAAGAAATAGAGCAGTAGCTGAAAGGAGGTTCATTTTTAAAATCATCTTTATCAGGTAAAATTTATTATAAAATCCACCACCATCAAGATGTAGAACTTTTTTCACCTCAAAGTTTTCTCATGCTCTCAGTGAACCCCGCCCACCCCACCCCAGTCTCTATAGCTGGCCCCAAGTCTACCCTAATTCATGTAGAACACAACAGAATACACATTCTCTTCAAATGCTCATGAACGGTCTCATAGATCATCTTCCGGGCCATAATACAGAGGTGAATAAATGTAAAAGCAATGAAATCATACATAGTGTGTTCTCTGACCACAAGGGAAGTGAATTAGGAATCAGCGATAGAAAATAATCCAGGAAATGCCCAGATGTGGAAAAAATTAAACATGCTTCATATGGAATATACATCAAAGAATAAATCACAAGAGGAATTAGAAAACATTTCAAGTGAGCAAATAAAAAATTCTCTGGGATGCAGCTAAAGTAGAGTTTAGAAGGAAATTAATAATTTGATCTAAAATGAATTCATGAGTAAAATTTTCTCTAAAATGAAATAAAATTACTAAAATTTTATATGAATTATCTAAAATAAATTACCTGAAACATCTACCTTAAAAAGTTGTTGAAAAGCTTGAAAATACAAAATGAAAATATTTTAAAAATAATATCAGTTATCAAGAAGTACAATGCTGATAATTTCTTGCTGTGAACATTTTAGCCAGAATAATATATTTTAAATGTACATTCTTATATTAATTTTTAAGATAAAAAGGCAAAAGTAAGGCAGTAGTAAGGCACTTAGAACTAAAATTTGCCTGTTTTCCTATATAAACTTCTCTATACATAAGATGTGATTAAAACTGAATTTTAGAATAAGGCAGGGAGGTGTTACAACATCAAGAAGTGTATGAAACATCCAAAAAGGAATATATACTGTTTCTATGAAACCTATTATTTCTATGGAGCATACACGGTTATTTCATTATACCATTCTCAAATAATGCAAAACAATGAAATTGACTATTGGTGACTGTTTTATAGATCTATAGGATAAGTTCTGAATTCATACACAAAAGTGTCATAAGCATATCTGGGGGGTAATGACAAAGAGCAAATGGTGAATTTATTATGATTTTTCTTAGATTCATTAGTTCTAAAAGCTACTCTATGTTGATTGGTTCCATGAAAAAAATGAACCTGAACAAAGCTATCTTTATTTTTTAAGAGATGATATTATGGAACTACAAATTTTTGCTAGAGCAGTAATATATATAGTTATCAATAGCAACAGTAATCATTAAATGACATGAATGCATGTAAAAATGCTTTCAGACAAAAATATTAAAGACAAGAGATAGACAAGAGATAATGAATGATTTGGAGAAACTAGAAATTATGGAGGGCTGATACCAGTTGTTTACCTTTGTAAATGTGAGTTCCCTATAATTTGACATGTTTTACAACTTAAATAATTTTTCTGGTGACTGACTTTGGGACCCAACAGCTTATTAACATTCCAGGTGTTTAAATGCCTTAATTATCAGTTTGAAACTTCCAGAATTTGTCTTGTTTTACTGCTAAATTTGGTACCAGAAATTGGTTAGGCAGATATACATTCTCCCATAATTAGATCACATGTGTCAAATTTTAAAGTTTCTGCCTTTGTCATTGATTGGGCCTATTTTACCACCTGTTGGGTTATAGTATTATTAGTACAGGGGGATTGCTATTATAAGTTAGAAGTGGACATTGCCCGCAGTCTCCCAGCATTTAAGATAAGCCACACACTAATTTGGATCCTTGTTCTTCAAAACATCTGATACTGGGAGTTTCTGCTGTGGCACGAAAGGGATCAGTGGTATATTTTGCAGCACCATGACTTAGGTTTTATCCCTGGCCCAGGGCAGTGGTTAAGGGATCTAACATTGCTGCAGCTGCCTTGTAGGTCTCAGCTGTGGCTCGGATCTGATCCCTGGCCTGGGAACTCTAGATGCCACAGGGCGGCCAAAAAAGAAAAGAAAAAAAAAAAATCTGATACTATCCTTGTTAATATTTTGCAGATTCCTAAAGAAGCATAAATTCTTAAAGGCAGTTCCGTTTCTAGGATTCTTCTTTCATAAGTGCTATCTTTTCACTTTCTTCATTCACGTATCTTCTTTGGACACATTCTTTGATTCAACAGAGATACAAATACACACCTACACATACACACGCAGAAGCTGAGGTGCATGTATAGAGTTCACCAATTAGGAAAACTATCCATTTGGCCTACTTGTTTTGAGGGCAATTAGTGATAATAATCAGCAAGTGGTATAAAAAACAAAGAGAAAATTTTCTGGTTCTTTGTGTTCTTCCCCTCTTCTAAAAATGGAGATATTAGAAATTGATTCTCATATGAATAGAATGATGTAGAGAGGATGCTGCTTCTGAGTGAAAACCGACATTTAGATGCTGACACCAAGGAGGAGACAGGAAGGGCAGCCAGATAAGCTGCACTGCACTGATGGAAACAGATGCTCTGCTCTGTGTGACAGACAGTGGGCCTCCCTTACCTGTCATTACAGACACTCACATGTCTGTCAGTCCCATCTCGTAATCACTGCCTATGCCTATTTCATGAAATTCTTTGAGGACTTTCAATGTATCAAGCGCAGGTTCCCAATTCCTACAGGGAAAAAATAATTTATTCTTTTGTCTCCACTTTAACATTTATCCCCATGCTAGCTTTTCAGTAGCGATTGGTATTTTCCTGTCAGTGTAATTTAATTTTCAATTTTAGTGTTTTGCTGTAATTAATATTTTTTACAGCTAGTATAAAATGTATAATTTTATATACAAATGTATATATTGTCACATAATTCAGTTAAATCACTTTCCTATGAGTCAGACTAATTTTACACCACTTCCAAAAATCCCCACCATTCTTTTCAGTGATAGTCATCAAGTATGTGATGGGGGCCACCTTGTTCAGGAAGAGTTTTCACTTTGAGGCCTTCAACGATAATAAAAATAAATGTGTAAATATATACATGAATACTAGGGTACCGAATACTTTGCAATTCTTTCCTCTGTCATTTTCTCCTTTGAGGGAAAAAATACAGTCTATCCAAAATCAGTACTTACACATTTGTAGTTATTTGTGGTTAGGTACCAGAGAGCGAAACATTTGAGTCACTTAATGACCATGTTTCCAAGTGAGGTCAGGCAAGGGGACACTCAGCCCTTTTGTTTCAGATCTTATGCTATAAACAAGCGTCCCTTTTGTAGTATATTTAGGGGCACATTCTTCAAATTTGTGTGCCTTTTATTGGTGATTTTGTGTTTACTATGGCCTCCAAATGTATTGCGGAAGTGCTGTCTAGTGTTAGTAAAGGAAAGAAGGCTGTGAGGTGCCTTCTGGAGAAGGTTCTTGTGTTAGACAGGCTTCTTCTGGGTGTGAATTAACAACTCAACAAGATGTTTTTATAAGATGTCTATGCTGAAACACACATAAAACAAGGGCATCTTTAGAGGTTGATGAAAATATGACCTGAGGCTCACAAGAACGTATCTCTTGGTGACACTAGAAGCAATGCTTCAGTGTTCATGGCAACTTTATAGAAATACCTCGAATAACAAGACTTGACTTTATCTACCTGTAGTCAAGAAAAGACTTTTTTGTTTTTTGTCTTTTTAGGGTACACCAGGGCTTATGGAAGTTCCAAGAATAGGCATGGAATTGGAGCTGCAGCTGCTGGCCTACATCACAGCCACAGCAAAGCAGAATCCGAGCCATGTCTGGGACCTTCACTAAAGCTCATGGCAAGACCAGATCCTTAACATGTTGACTGGGGCCAGGGATCCAGCCTGTGTCCTGTCCTCATGGACACTAGTCAGATTCATTACCGCTGAGCCACATGGGGAACTCCAAGAAAAGACTTTTTAAAGCTTTGTGAAATTACTGAAATAATAAAAAGAGCTAAAATGAGAATCTACATTTTCTAAGTACCCAATATTCACAATGCTCTGTCCTGAGTATAAAGAAAATGCAAATTCATTTGATCTTCACAACATGATTATGTAAACAAATGATCAGAAACATCAAATAACTTTCAAAGACCACATAGCTTGTAGGTGACACAGCGGGGATGGGAAGTGTCTGTCTTCAGAGTTTATATACTCTTTATTACAGTCCCCTACCTAGCAAACCAATTTCTAAATTTGGACTACTTTAGAATCTAAACATTGAATGTGAGAAACATTGAGTCTGAACATCAAACCCAATGTTTTTCCTACCTCTCCCCTAATTGGCCCTGTACATTGCTCCACAATAATTAAAAGATATATCTAGCTGTGTTTCACCTTTTTATATTTGGATTGAAATCCCACTTAAATTTTCCACTTCTCATTCTATATTCTGTCTTGTTCTCTAACTTCTCAATTCTTAATACCAGTCTTTAAGTTATTTTTTCTAATTTTTTTTTGTTCAAAAATCAAATTCTGCAGCTGCTTATAATTCCTCTGCAGGTGCCACTGATAGATAATTATTCCCTATGGGTTTCTAGTACAATTCCACCAGGCTCATTTATCACATACAATTACATCTATTCTACTTTTAAAATGTTTTTTGTTTTGTTTTGTTTCTGGTAGACTTACAAGAAACATCATTATATCAATTTTCAACTAACATCTGTGGATAAAAAGCATTATAATACAAAAGAAATGTCTTTAGGGTGCAGTTCAACATTATGTTTCTTTCTTCACTGCTAAAATAGCACTACACTCATTTTATTGTCTTGAAATTTTAGAGGAAAAAAGAAAGAAACAAAGCTTATTTTACCACAATAAAACTTGATAGAGTATGGTTTGCTATTAAGGACTTAAGGTTGGCAAGAGAGGAAATAAAGAATACTGATTTCTTGTACAAAGTTCTCACAATAAAAAGCAGCTATAGCCTTAGCTCTTTTTTAAGTATAATAGTAAGCAATAGAAGAAACAACCCCATGAACTCATTGCTGGTAACTCCCAGGCATGTTAAATGTATGTATGAGGGGCTTGAAAGTGATGGATAATGACAAATGTTAACAGCCCATGCTTTTTCAAGTATTTATGTCAGTCCTAATGTTAACTCTTTTCTTTTGGCTGCACCCATGACATGTTAAATTTCTCAGGTAAGGGATCAAACCCATGCCATGATTGCAACCTGCAGCACAGCTGCAGCAATGCAGATCCTTAACCCACTGCTCTGCATGGGAACTTGCCTAATGCTAATTCTTAAGGAGGAAGTAGAAAGTATTTCAGCCTAATATGCTTATATGGGAAAATTTCTGTAAAAATTGATTGACAAGCAATGCGGGTTTTTGTTTTGTTTTGTATCCCAAGCTAACCTATACTATTTTTTCTTTTTCTTTTTTCTTTTTTTAATTTTTTTTGCTTTTTATGGCAGCACTTGTAGCATATGGAAGTTCCCAGGCTAGAGGTCAAATCAGAGCTGTATTTGCTGGCCTCCACCACAGCAACAGCAATGAGGGAATCCCCAACCCACCAAGCAAGGTCAGGGATTGAACCCACATCTTCATGGATATTAGATTCATTTCCACTGTACCACAATGGGAAATCCAAGCCTATACTATCTTAAATTAGTCAGAGTGGGGAAAACATAGGCCAAATACTCTCTATCATAAGCCACAGCAATGTCTTCTCAGATCCACCTCCTAGAGTAATGACAATAAAAACAAAAATAAACAAATGGGACTTAATTAAACTTAAATGTTTCTGCATAGCAAAGGAAACCCTAAACAAGATGAAAAGGCAACACACAAGATGAGATAAAATATTTGCCAATAAAGTGACTGACAAGCAATTAATCTCCAAAATTTATAAACACCTCCTGCAGCTCAATACTAAAAAAACAAACACCACCATCAAAAAATGGGCAGAAGATCTAAAAAGAAAATTCTCCAAAGAAGACATACAGATGGCCAAAAAACACATGAAAAGATATTCAACATCACTCATTATTAGATAAATGCAAATCAAAACTACTAAAACACCTTACACTGGCCACAATGGCCATCATCAAAAATTCTATAAGCAATAAATGCTAGAGATGGTGTGGAGAAAAAGAACCTTATTACATGGTTGGTGGGAATGTAAATTGGTGCAACCACTGAGGAAAACAGTATGGAGATTCCTCAAAAAAACTAAAAATAGAACTACAATTTGATCCAGCAATCCCACTCCTGGGCATTTATCCAGAGAAAACCATGACTTGAAAAGATACATGTATTCCTGTGTTCATTGCAGCACTCTTTATAGCAGCCAAGACATGGAAACAACCTAAATGCCCGTTGATAGAGGAGTGGATCAAGAAGATGTGGTAATATACACAATGGAATATTACTCAGCCATTAAAAGGAATGAAATAATGGCATTTGCAGCAACATGGATGGACCTAGAAATTATCATGCTAAGTGAAGTCAATCAGACAGTGAGACACCAACATCATATGCTATCACTTACATGTGGAATCTAAAAAAAAGGAGACAATGAATTTCTTTGCAGAACAGATACTGACTCACAGACTTTGAAAAACTTATGGTTTCCAAATGAGACAGGTTGGGAGGTGGGGGAATGAGCTGGGGGTTTGGGATGGACATGCTATAAAATTGAATTATGATGACCATTGTACAACTATAAATGTAATAAAATTCAGTAATTAAAAAGTTAGAGAGGAATGTTGCTTGAAAATGGAAGTGATTATAAGAGCTCTTTATAATAATAAAATAATAGCATAGTTTCATGGGTTGCTTAGCTGAAATAGCAAGAGAAATTTTGTATCAAAATATCTTGACAACTAACCCTAGGAACCTCCTTGTAAAAATTTGTAGATGGTACCATAAAAGCATAATCATGTTGGTCTGAATGTATAAATTCAAAATGAAAGAGAGAACGTGAGAACTTCTGTTGCTGTCAGGAGAAATGCTTTTAAAGCAATTCCAAGAAACCACAAGGAGAGCTGGGTTTGAGACTTTCAAGATGTAGTTCTATCATCCCAGATTATTCTAGAGAGAAATTTTAGCTGATCAAAGTGTTTCTAGTTAACTGAAGGAGTTGGAGGGATTGAAGAATCAAATTGTATCTGTTGGTTTGTAAGAGACATTGTGAGTTTTAGCTGGAGATGAGAGAATCTTTAAGAAGATTCTCTATATGGATGGTAAGGGGCAGAGAGAGAAGGGGCTAGTGAACAGCACATGATCTTTCTCATAACCAATATGATGTCCTAGAGTTTGAGAGGACAAAGAGAGAAGTTAAGAAATCCTTACCATGTGGGAATGTAAGCTGGTACAACTACTATGGAAAATAGTGTGGAGCGTCCTTAAAAAAACTAAAAATAGAACTACCATATGCTTCAGTAATCCCATTCCTGGGAATATACCCAAAGAAAACCATAATTTAAAGAGATACATGAACCCCAATGTTCACAGAAGCTCTATTTACAATAGCTAAGACATGGAAGCAAACTGAATGTCCATTGACAGAGGAATGAATGAAAATGTGGTATGTATACACAATGGGGTATTACTTAGCCATAGAAAGAATGAAATAATGCCATTTGTAGCAACATGGATGGATCTAGAGATTATTATACTATGAAGTAAGTCAGAGAAAGACAATATCATGAGATCACAAATATGTGGACTCAACTAAAAAGTGATGCAAAAGTGATTAACAGAATAGAAATAGACTCAAACATTTCAAAACCAAATTTATGGTTATCAATGTTTAAATGTTGGTATTGGGGGGAGGGATAAATTGGGAGGCTGGGATTGAAATATACAGGCTACTACATACAAAATCACCAAGTAACAAGGACCTACTGTATAGCACAGGGAAATCTACTCAATACCCTGTGATAGCCTACTTGAGGAAAAGATCTGAAATAGAATGTGTGTGTGTGTGTGTGTGTGTGTGTGTGTATACACACTTTGTGTATACACACATACACACTGATTCACTTTGCTGTACTCCTGAAACTTACACAGTATTGTTAAGTCAACTATGTTCCAATAAAATTTATTTTTAAAAATTCTTGGAGTTCCCATCATGACTCAGCAGAAAACAAATCTGACTCATATCCATGAGGATGCAGGCTCAATCCCTGGCCTCACTCAGTGGGTTAAGGATCTGGCATTGACATGAGCGGTGGTGTAGGTCACAGATGAGGCTCATATCTGGTGTTTCTATGGCTGTGGCATAGGCCGGCAGCTGCAGCTCCAGTTCCACCCCTAGACTGGGAACCTCCAAATGTTGCAGACGCAGCCCTAAAAAGAAAAACAAAAGATAAATTAAAAAGAAATCCTTACCATGAAGTTCTCTGGGAGGAGACCACAAAGAGATATGAGGAGACTGAATTTCTGATATGACAGAATGTGACAAAATGTAAATCAAAGTTATTTGTTTCTGCTTGTGGACACACTGGAGGATGGATTTATCACCTGAAATGTTAGGAGAACATTCCACCCTTGTGAAATAATGTATATGCTCATGTTAATCACTTTGTCAGAGAGATGAGACACTCTAGAGCATCAGTGAAGGTAGCATGTATGAAGTAAAAGAACAAGGCTGACAATCTAATGAAGAGCTCAGGCAAACATCTCCTGTGGACAGACCAAGCTTGGCCAGTGAGGTTTGGGATAACAGAACCAACACTTAGGGGGCTTCCTACTCTAGGCATTTGCCTGATATTTGAGGAATTATTGAAGCCTCTCACAGAGAAGACTATAGTTAATAAGAGTAACTGATCAAACACCAGTTCTTAGTAACTTAAGGGAAGAGTAAGCAGAAACTTTGTGGCTTGTAGGGACAATTTTTAAAAAAATCACCTATCACAGGGGATATCTAAAGCTCTAGAAATTAAAATAATTTTCCTATCATGATTGAGTCTAAATGCATTAACTTTCACCCTTCTGACTACAAGTAAAAACCTTGCTGACACAGGTGAAAAAAAAAGTAGACTCTCAGAGTTCAACTTTTTGTAGTATTACGAAAAAGTATAGCAACTCATTTCTTGTTTGTGATTTAGCTTTGTGTCTAATTTACTTTTCTCTGAATCCCCCTCTATTTCTATCATCCTAATCATCCACATGCATTTTCTGCCTCAAATAATTTTATAATATGGGATCAAGAATAAAAAAATGTATTTTAATTCTTGCTTCCTTTGCATTTTCAAGTTTGCACTCCTCTAACAGAAGGCAATTTATTAATAACACATGGTTATTTTTATCTGGCATATATTGTCTTAATTTTCTACACTATGACTGAAGGGCTATAATTAGCTACTATTGATATTTACAAGTTAGCATTGCCACCTGGTAGCAACTTTCACAAATGTTAGTCCATGTCCATAATGTGATTTACATATTCAGTATTAATCAGATGTGCAAAATTCACAGTCATTATTTAGCACATTTTAGCTGTTTTGATATATAAATGGGTTACAGAAAACAAAATGGGCTAAAACACTGAAAAAGGTGGCATTAAATTTGTCAAATTTAACAGTATACTATATCATCTTGAAAAGAAAAGCATTGGACCCATTGCTGTGCTTTCAGCTACTAATGTTTACAGAATAGTATATTATTTTGTATGAAGGAAAATTAAACCTATTTTTAATAGCAATAACACTTTTTCCAAACTGCTTGGATAATTCACCAAAGAGAAAATCATAATTTTACCAAAGAGAATTTTTGCTTTCAGTTAAAATGGACACTTCCAATATAACCACCACTAACTAACCACCAAACTAACAACAAGAATATTTGGCATGAGCTGTAAGATCATAGTTTTTAAAACCATAAGAGATTTTGGATGTTAAGAAACTTAGATAAATTGAAATCCATAAATAAACAAGACACACAATGATTCCTCAATCATTGTAGTATGATGGGAGAATGAACGAATATGACATAGACTGGGATAAGGAGAACCCACACACAATTTTGATGGCTGTATGTGGCTTGTATGATGAATTTGAACTCACAATATAGAGAATGTCTGTTCCCTAACCCAGCAATTATTTCTCATAGATCCTTTCCTGTATGTATGGAGTAAGATGAGGGAAGGGAAAAATTTAAAGTGATTGCTGTAATCCCCTCCCTAAAGGGTTGAAGCATCCACTATGAGGGTTGAGTATCAAAGCTGAGTCACATCATCTACAGATGTGCAAGGCCTCCACATTGCTGGGAGGTAGAGGTTTCCACCAAGTGCACTGCATTCCTAGTGGTTGGGACAGAACAGAAAATCAGGTTAAAGACCAAAGAGAAATACCTAGTTATCTAAAAAGTTAGCAACTGTTTTGTAAAGCAGACAGAAGTCAACTGTGGTTTGAAAAAGCAGTGACTAACCTATAAAACATAGATCTTCAGTCATTGCCAATACATAGATCCAAGATCTTGCTGAAGAAAAAGTCCAAATCCTGCCCCCCAAATAGTAAAATCTAGTGGTGAATTGAGCCTAACTAAAGCTTCAACAAAGTCCAAAAATACCTCAGCTACTGAATGGATTGACTTAGATGCTACAGTAGCAACCTGTGTGGTATAAAAAATATGTAGTGTAAATAAGACATGTCCCCTTTCTTGGGAGAATAATATTTACTTTTGTTCTTACTGTTATTTTACATATACACTGACAAGAATGCAGTTGATGATTATGATACGTGAAGGAGCAAGAAATATGATTCCTAATCAAAGGGATGATAAACAATTGGAGCAAACCCACAGATGATCCAGAAGTAGGAATTATCAGATAAAGACTTTAAGGGAATTAGAATAAACATGTTAGAGAAACTAGAAAAAAAAGCTAGGGAATATCATCGGAAAAGTTCTATATAAAATTATACATAAAAGAGAAAAAACGCAAATACTACAATAAAGATTTCACTAGATTTCATCATTTTCTAACTTGCAAACTATCAATAAAAATATATAAACTCAAAGCACACACAAGGCATACAAGTTGAAGGAGCAGAGCTTCAAAGATTACTGAAATTAACATATGTATTATTGGAGAACCAGATGAAGAGGAAAGAGAAAATGGAGAACATTTCTAAAGAGATAATGTCAGAGTTCTCTTCGTGGCTCAGCAGTTAACGAACCCAACTAGGAAAAACGAGGATGCAGGTTCGATCCCTGGCCTCAGTGGGTTAAGGATCTGGCATTGCCGTGAACTGTGGTATAAGTCGCAGTTGTGACTCACATCCCACATTGCTGTGGCATAGGCCAGCAGTTGTGCTCCAATTCATCCCCTAGGCTAGGAACTTCCATATGTACAGGAGCAGCCCTAAAAAGCAAAATAATAATAAAATAAAATAATGTAAAATAAAATAGATAATGCAAAGTTATCTAAAACTGATGGAAAGCAACAAGCCTCGAATCTAAGAAGGTCATTGGAACCCGAAAATTTTAAAAAGGCAAATAAAATCATACTTAAGCACTTCAATTAAAACTTCTGAAAACCTAATTTTTAAAATGTTAAAAATAGAGAATACACTTTGCATATGTCAGATAAGTGATATAAACGATAAATGACCCACTTCAGAAACAACAGAGGCCAGAAGATAAAGTAATGTCATTTTTAAGTGGCTCAAATAAGAACAAATAAATTAGCGACTACTTGTTGATTTAGGATTCTATATCTACTAAAAATATCTTTCAGAAATAAATGTAAAATAAATATATCTCCATACCATCAAAAATCTGAGAGAGTCATATTCTAAGAGACTAACAATATGAGAAATATTAAAAGAGCTTTTGAGAGCAAAGGATTGTGGTACTAAATGCAAGCCCAGTTCTACCTAAAGGAATAAAAAGCAAATTATTAATAATTAAATAAAACAGAAAATGCTTTTCTTGTTTTAATACATTATAGGCAGAATGACTTTCTAAAGATATCAAAATTCTAATTATCCAATGTTTAATTATATGGCAAATTGGAATTAAGGCAATAGACAAAAATCAATCTGCTAAACAGCTGAACTTTAAATAGGATGTTTGGAGGAAGGATCAAGATGGAGGAGGAGTAAGACATCACACTCACCTTCTCCCACAAACACATAAAAAAAAAAAAAAATCTACATGATCATGTAATATGATTCGCATAGAACATCTATGAATGCTGGCAAAAGAACTTAAACCTCCAAAAAGGGCAAGAAACCCTTGACATAACTGGGTAGAACAAAAGGAAAAAAGAAAAAAAAAAAAGAGAAAAAGAATCAGGACATGACAGGCATTCCTGAGAGGGAGCTGTGAAAGAGAAAAGGAACCCACATACTGTGAAGCCACCTAAATGATGGGGAGATCAGCTGAGACGGAGGGACCACAAAGTCATCAAGAAAATCACAGCAGCTGGACTGAGGAGGACAAAGTAGAGTGAGCCACAGAGATCATCTGCACTACCATATTGGACACTGCAGCCTGAGATGCTTGGGTGGGGGCTGGGCACTGAGACTTAGGCTCTGGAGGTCAGTCCTGGGGAGAGAACTAGGGTTCGCTGTGTGGGGACAGCCCGAGGGCCTACAGAGATGTGTGCTATGGGCTGGAGAGTAGAATGCTATGGCAGAGGGAACCCAGAAGGAGGTCTGGGCCCTCAGGAGAAGCAAGGTGCGATTGTTGGGGAGGGTAAGAGGAAGATGGGTGGACCACCATAGGAATCTCCCCACATGTGCGCAGGCTCTCAGAAGGCGGGGTATCTCTGGCTACAGGTGGTGAGAAGCCACTTGCTTGGGATATGGGAGACTGGGTGCTTCTTGTTTGAGTTATGGGTTGCTGGGCATATCTTGTATGGACTAGGGGCAGCAAGGGGCTAAGTGCAACATGGTGCCTCTTGCGTGATCTACAGGTGGCAGGTACAGACTGTGGCAGTCCTCTTGGAGGCCAGAGGAAGGCATGGCCTGCCACCACTGGGGCCTGTGAGTGGGCTCCACCTGCAGCCTCAGTCACCTCAGGGGCTGGTTAAAAAAGGGGGGGGGGGCACTGTAACCAAGCACCACATCTTGTTGCTCCCACTCCCCTGAGAAAACATCTGCCCTGCTGCTGCCACTGCCAAATACTCTTGGAAGCACCCAGATGCCTGATCACTGTCCCTTCACAAGCATGGGCTAAGCAGGATGGGGTGCTTCTTGCATGGTCTACAGGTGGCAAGGGAAAATCACCCCAAGTTATCTCTGACTCCAGAGGTGGTCATGGCCCACCACAACTAGGGGTCTATGAACTGGCACAACTTTGAGCCACAAACACCTCACAGGGCACCACAGAGGAGGGCATTTTGATTCTACACCACATGTTATTTCTCTTGCTACCCAGAGAGCATACCCGCCCTGCTACTGCCATTGCCAAATGCTCTAGGGAATACCCACACACTTGATCATCGTCATTTCCCAGGGTCCTGCAACTAGCAGCAGACTGTGCAGTACCTCCTGTGTGGGCTAAGCATGATGGGGTGCTACTTGCCTGGTTTACAGGTGGCAGGGGGAAACCACCATAGTTATCACTGATTGCAGAGTTGAGAACTGTGATCAAACACTACCTGTTGTTGCTCTCACTCCCCTGGGAACTCATACAACCTGCCACTGCCACTGCCAAATATCCTGGGAACCTCATGTATCTGCATAAGGCTCATTGCCACTTCTAAGGGCCCTGCAACTAGAAGTAGCCTGAGCCACCTTCCTGAAGGTTCTTGCTGCTGTTAAGAGCTGAGCTACCAGGCACTGACTACTAGCCCTACCTATTGCCTCCTTCTCCCTGGAAACACATTCAGCACCCTGGGGACAGCCTGTTCACACTGAAGAAAGAGACAACAAATATCCAAACTCTCAGGCCAAAAATAAATAGTAACCCCCCACAAAATACAAAGGGGTGCTCTTACATAGAAGTAGCCCTTCAAGACTACAGTTTGTCTTATCTAAACTCACAGAAAAAGAAAAAAGTAAGAAGATGGAAAAACTCAGAAACCATTCCCAGGTAAAAGAACAGGAGAATTCACCTGAAACAGTAAACAATGAAACAAACCTCTGCAGTCTGACAGACAATGAGTTCAAAAGGCAGATAGTGAAAATACTGAAGGAATTAAGGCCGAATATCAAGGAATTAAGAGTGCATATGAACAGTAATGTAGATTCCTTTGGAAAGGAACTAGAAAATATAAGGAGGAACAGAAAAATTAGAAAATTCATTTGCAGAGATGCAAACTGAGCTAAAAGCACTAAAGAGTAGAATGAATAATGCAGAGAAATGAATTAGTAACATAGAAGATAGAATAATGGAAATCACCCAATTAGGACAGCAGACAGAAAACCAAATGAAAAAAACATGAAAGCAATAAAAGAGATCTATGGGATAATATAAAGCAGGGCAATCTGTGAATAATAAGAATTCCAGAAGGAGAAGAAAAAGAAAAGAGGATTGAAAATATATTTGAAGAAATTATGTCTGAAAATGATCCAAATCTAAAGGAAACTGATATCAATATACAGGAAGCACAGAGGGCCCCAAATAAGCTGAACCCCAAATAGGCTCACACCCAGACATATTATAATAAAAATGGCAAAAGTTAAAGAGAGGATTGTCAAGGCAGAAAGAGAAAAACAATGCATTAATTATAAGGGAACTCCCATAAGGCTATCAGCTGATTTCTCTACAGAAACACTAAAGTCCAGAAGGGAGTGGCAAGATATATTCAACATTCTGAAAGGAAAAAATAGAATACTCTATCCAGTAAGAACATCCTTTAAAATAGAAGGATAACTAAAGAATTTTTCCAACAAACAAAAGCTAATAAAGTACAGCAATGCTAAACCCACTCCAAAATAAATACTGAAAGGGTTTCACTAAATAAAAAAAAAAAGAAATAAGAAGAAATAGGGTGGAGGAAAGCACAATGGAAAGCAATCACTTAAATAAGCCAACATATAGATCTAAAAGACAAAAGAAAAAAAAAAAACTACTGTAAAAGAGATGATAAACAAAAGGAACAGGAAAAGGACAAGCATGAAGATATTAAAAAAAGACCTCAAAATCATAGAATGTGGGGAAGGAAAGTAAGAAAACGCAGGTGTCTTTTTTTTTTTTTTTTTTTTTTTTTTTTTAAATGCGTTTGAGCCTATATGACTATCAGGCAAAAGCAAGCAAATATAGGAAGGGGTTATCATACTTACCAAACAGGGAAAACACAAATCAAAACCAAACATTATGTTCAAAAAACTAAAAAGAAAAGTACTCAAACATAAAATAAATGGAAATCATCCAACCAAAAAAAGGAAGAGAAACATAGAATAAACTGGAAAACAAGGTTTAAAATGGCAATAAATACATTAATCTATTAATAATTACCTTAAATGTCAATGGACTGAATGCTCCAGTCAAAAGACACAGAGTGGTAGATTGGATAAAAAGGAAAAACCTACAATATTCTGTCCACAAGAGACTCACCTTAGGGCAAAAGACACATAGAGATTCATAGTGAGAGAATGGGAAAAGATACTTAAAGCCAATGGACAAGACACAAAAGCAGGTTGCAATACTCAAATCAGACAAAATAGATTTTAAAATGAAGGCCATAAAGCAATACAAAGAAGGACACTATTTAATGGTAAAAGGATCCATTCAAGAAGAGGATTACAATCATCAATATATATGCCCCTAATATAGGATCACAATTACTAACAGACACAAAAGGAGAAACTTAAAGGAATACAACAATAGTAGGAGACTTTAACACCCCACTTACATCAATGGACAGATCCTCTAGATAGAAAATAAACAAGGGAAGAGAGATCCTAAAGGACACAATTGAAAAATTAGACTTAATCACCATTTTCAGGATATTATATCCAAAAAATCAGAATATACATTCTTCTCATGTGCACATGGAGCATTCTCAGGGATTAATCACATACTGGGGCACAAAGCTAACCTCAACAAATTTAAGAGTATAGAAATTATTTCAAGTATCTTCTATGACCACAATGGATGAAAGCAGAAATCAACCACAGGAAAAGAAATGAGAAAACACTAACTATATGGAGACTAAACATGCTACTAAAAAAACCAATGGGGCAATAAGGAAATCAAGAAGGAAATTAAAAAGTACCTCAAGACAAATGATAATAAAGACACAACCTCTCAAAATCTATGGGATGCTGAAAAAGCAGTGCTCAGAGGGAAATTCATATCAATACAGGCCTTCCTCAAAAAAGAAGATCTCAGATTGACAACTTAACCCACCACCTAAAACCTAAAGTCAGCAGAAGGAAGGAAATCACAAAGATCAAAGAGGAAATCAATAAAAAGGAGATTCAAAAAACAATAGAAAAAAATCAATAAAACCAAAAGCTGTTTCTTTGAAAAGGTAAACAAAATTGACAAACCACTGGCCAGAATCACCAAGAAGAGGAGAGAAAAAAAAAACCAAACAAAATAAGAAATGAGAAGGGAGCAGTCACAACAGATACTACAGAAATACAAAAAAATGTAAGAGAATACTATGAACATCTGTATGAAAAAAAAAATTGACAACCTAGAAGAAATGGACAACTTTCTAGAGACTTACAGCCTGCCAAAACTGACTCAAAAAGAAATAGATCAACTGAACAGACCAATCACTAGAAATGAAGTTGAATATGTCATAAAAACACTTCCTACAAATAAAACTTCAGGACCAGACGGCTTCACAGGCAAATACTGCCAAACATACAAAGAGGAACTTATATCCATCCTCCTTAAAATTTTTCAAAAGTTTGAAGAAGAAGGAACATTCCAAGGACATTCTATGATGCTGCTATCACCATAATACCAAAACCAGACAAAGATAGCACCAAAAAAGAAAACTATTGGCAAATATCTTTGATGAATATAGACGCAAAAATTCTCAACAAAATTCTAGACATCTGAATCCAACAACATATAAAAAAGATCATACACCATGTCCAGGTGGGATTCATCCCAGGTTCACAAGGATGGTTCAACATATGCAAATCAATTAACGTTATACACCACATTAACAAAAGTCAAAAACCACATGATCATCTCAATAGATGCAGAAAAAGCATTTGACAAAGTCCAACATCCCTTCATGATAAAAACACCTGCAAAGTGGGTATAGAGGGAACATACCTTAACGTAATAAAAGCCATTTACAACAAACCCACAGCAAATATAATAGTCAATGGAGAAAAGCTGAAAGCCTTCCCACTAAAATCTGGAGTAAGACAAGTTTGCTCATTCTCACCACTCTTGTTCAACATAGTATTGGAAGTCCTAGCCACAGCAATCAGACATGAAAGAAATAAAGGACATCCAAATTGGAAGAAAGGAGGTAAAATTGTCACTGTATGCAGATGCCATGATACTATATATAGTAAACCCTGAGGATTCAACCCCAAAACTACTTGAACTCATCAACAAATTCAGCAAAGTAGCAGGATATAAGATTAGCATCCAGAAATCAGTTGCATTTCTGTATACTAACAATGAAATATTAGAAAAGGAATAAAAAAATACACCTTTTAAAATTGCACCCCCAAAAATCAAATACCTGGGAATATGCCTGACCAAGGAGGTAAAGGACTTATATGCTGAGAACTATAAAGCATTAATCAACGAAATTAAAGAGGATGTAAAGAAATGGAAAGATATTTCATGATCCTGGTTGGAAAAATTAATGTAAAAATGGCCATACTACATTACAAAGCAATCTACAGAGTCAATGCAATCCCTATCAAATTACCCATGACATTTTTCACAGAACTAGAACAAACAACCCAAATATTTATATGGAACCACAAAAGACCCAGAATTGCCAAAGCAATCCTGAGGAACAAAAACCAAGCAGAAGGCGTAACTCTCCCAGACTTCAGGCAATATTACAAAGCCACAGTAATCAAGATAGTGTGGTAGTGGTACCAAAACAGACAGACAGACCAATGGAACAGAATAGAGAACCCAGAAATAAACCCAGACACCTTTGGTCAATTAATCTTCAACAAAGGAGGCAGGAATATAAAATGGGAAAAAGAGAGTCTTTTCAGTAAGTGGTACTGGGAAACCTGGACAGCTGCATGTAAATCAATGAAACTGGAACACACCCTCACACTATGCACAAAAATAAACTCAAAATGGCTGATAGACTTAAATGTAAGACAAGATACCATCAAAGTCCTAGAAGAGAACATAGGCAAAACATTCTCTGTTATCAGTCTTACCAATGTTTTTCTCAGATCAGTCTCCCAAAGCAGCAGAAATAAAAGCAAAATAATAAACCAATGGGACCTAATCAAACTGACAAGCTTTTGCACAGCAAAGGAAACCATAAAATAGTTTCAAATGATGCAACTGGCAAGGGCTTAATCTCTGAAATATACAAACAACTTATACAACTCAACAGCAAAAAAGCAAATAACCCAATGGAAAAATGGGCAAAAGACCTGAAAAGACATTTTTTCCAAGGAAGATATACAGATAGCCAACAGGCACATGACAAAATGCTCAGCACCACTGATTATTAGAGAAATGCAAATCAAAACTACCATGAGATACCACTTCACCCCAGTCAGAATGGCCATCATGAAAAAGTCCATAAATAACAAGTGCTGGAGGGGTATGGAGAAAAGGGAACCCTCCTGCACTGTTGGTGGGAATGTAAGCTGGTACAACCACTATGGAGAACAGTATGGAGGTACCTTAGAAATCTATACATAGAACTACCATATGACCCAGCAGTCCCACTCTTGGGCATATATCCAGACAAAACTTTCCTTAAAAAAGACACATGCACTCATATGTTCACTGCAGCACTATTCCCAATAGCCAAGACATGCAAACAACCTAAATGTCCATCGACAGATGAATGGATAAAGTGGTATATATACACAATGGAATACTACTCAGCCATAAAAAGAACAAAATAATGCCATTTGCAGCAACATGGATGGAACTAGAGACTCTCATACTGAGTGAAGTAAGTCAGAAGAGAAAGACAAATACTGTATGATATCACATATCTGAAATCTAATATATGGCACAAATGAGGCTTTCAACAGAAAAGAAACTCATGGACATGGAAAACAGACTTGTGGTTGCCAAGGGGGAGAGGGAAGGAGTTGGATGGCCTTGGAATTTGGGGTTAACAGATGCAAACTGTTGCCCTTTGAATGGATAAGCAATGAGATCCTGCTGTATAACACTGGGAACTGTATCTAGTCACTTATGGTGGAGCATGATAATGTGAGAAAAAAGAATATATATATTATGAGTGACTGGGTCAACGTGCTGTACAGTAGAAAATTGATAGAACACTGTAAACAAGCGATAATAGAAAAAATAAAAATCATTAGAAAAATAAATAGCATGGTCACCTGGATTTTCATGTGAAGCAATGGAATCACTGCAATTCTTATTAAATGTATAAGTGGCAGACAGAAGAATCAGTGTCAAAGTGATGTGATATTGTTTAATAAATGTTTTCAGACTCATTATGGAATTTAGTTCTTAAATGACTTAAAAAAGTGAAGGTGAATATGAGAAAATAAATGAATACTGCATGTCCTAATCTAACAATATTGAATAATTCATCTTTGATGAACATTTTTCATACTTCAGATCAATTAACCTAAGAGTAATCAAGGTTCTTGGGGTAATTGCGATGACCCCAAATCTGCATGTCAAGGGTGACACTGACACACCTGACTACTTCTCTTTGGAACTGGTATCACAAAAATCTTCTGTTTAATAAGAAAACTGTACTTCTTCAATGTGTGGTTCTTATAACATTATTCATTTTCCAATGAACTGTCCTTGTTTATAACTACTGCCTTCATGCACCTGGCACTGTGGTAGGCTCGGGATAAAACAGTAAATACAGATCGGTCATCTCCCTCTTCACTTTTACCTTATTATATATACTGAGATACTATAGTTCTCTAGCTTTAAGAGTCTTATTTATGTTCAACTATCCTTTCATTATTGAAGAATATTTAAAATTTCAGAACAGAACACCTGAAATGTGTATTACTCATTAGAATCTATCACAAAATGATTACAATCTAAATCTGCAGTGTAACAAGTACAATTGTACCTTTATATGACACTAATTGGAACTAATGCCATATCTACATAGCTTTTGTCATCAGGCTACCCTAGTCAATAGATATCAAAATCGACCATGAACATGGCTTCGGGTTCTTATATCTCCTCTTCCATATTTCAGTATATCACTAGGAAGACATCCCACTATTTCCTTATTCTTGGCGAATTCAATCAGTATTTCAGGGTGTGCTTATTTCATTTGTTTCTTTGAACATCAGACTAACACTATTTGTCTGGGACGACCTTTTTTAATTAAAAAAACTAAAACAAAAAACCAATGCAGTGTGCTGGTTGTTTGTGGTTTTTCCTCCATGTTCAGAATACCTGGGTTTGACTCTTTTTACCAATTATATGACCTTAATAATTAAGTTAACCTTTCAATGATTCAGTTTCTGTATAGAGATAATAATGGCCTCTTTCTCAGAGAGTAAAGAATTATAGCAGTAGATGCAAAGTACTTAGAATCAAGTGCCTTCAATCAAGTAGTTATGTAAGTGTTAGTTATTACCATAATGACCTCACAATAAAATGCATATGAAGAAGTGGCCCATACTAGGCATTTAACAAACATTAGTTAGCACTGTGCTGAAGGTCACACATATGAATTCCAGCATTAGAGAAGTGTAGTATCAGAGAAGTGCATCTCACCAAACAAAAAGTTTTAAACAATTCAAGTTCTTACTTTCTTGAATAGCATGGAGAAGACAAATGGTTCATAGCACTACTTTAAAAATGTGTTCCTTAGCCATTGCACTTTTCATCCTTTCTTACTGATTCCTTGTTATGAAATCCCCTGGAGAATTAGGTTCAAAAGGCAGCATCATTTGGGGTGTGAGGATGGCAAAAGGACCAAATTATAACAGGCAGGGAGAAGAAAGGCTGGATGAGGTATTCACTGCTGTTCAGTTTTTGTCCCATGTTAACTGTGGGTATTTTTAATTTATTTTTATTTTATTTTATTTTTTGCCTGGCTTGAAACCTGTGGATTTTAAAGGTGTCTTTTATAAGATTACAGCCTACTGATTTCTTCAATATTTAGAATCATCCTGATTTTAAATACATTAGTAACACCCACAACCTGCTTTGTATAGACAGTACCAATCATTCCTGGCTGTCAGCTGTGACAACTGTCTCTCCCAGGCCCTGCAATGGATTGAGTATGTCTCTTTGACTGCCTCTCATAGCTACTAAATTAAATCCTCTTTTGAATTTGCCATCCATTCCTATCTCTGCCAACTTCTAATTTTAGGTAGTTAGTGTTTAATGCCACATCTGAATTAGAATGAATAGAAATGATCACATTTTCATGTCTTTCTGGTTCCCAGGGTTTTGTGCTACTGAGTTTTCCATGGCCCACCAACAGACCTGACCACAGTGAAGGAAACAAGAATTCATGTTCTCAGTTGCTACTTGCCATCCCTCGGCTCCATTCAAACCTCTGTTACAATATACAAAACACTGAATTATATTTATTTGTTCCTTTTGTTCTTTTCAGTAGAGGTTAAGCTCCTGAGGATAGGTTCCATTCCATTCTCATGACATCTCCTCACCTCGCGTAGTTCCTGCTTTGCAGGAATGCTCAAAATGCTTATGAAATTAGCAAATGTGCAAATGAATTACAAAATTATTTGGTAGAGTGGCTTATGGGCAACATATATATGTAAAGCTAAAAATGAAAGCAAACACACACACATACATTTCTTCTTAGGGCCACACCTGTGGGATCTGCAGCTGTTGGCCTACACCACAGCCACAGCAACATGGGATCTGTATGTGACCTACACTACAGCTCATGTCAATGCCAGATCCTTAATGGACTAAGTGAGGCCAGGGATCAAACCCTTGTCCTAATGGATTCTAATTGGGTTCATTACCTCTGAACCACAATAAGAGAGATAGAGTGTCAATAATGTTTTCTAACGTGTTTATATGTTTAAGCCAATTGTTTTAGTATTTTTGAATTTCAAAGTCATAGATGCTTCAGGGAAGGGTCAAAACAATGACTTTGAAATTGAAAGATACATTTTTCAGAGATACAAAGGATATTTGTTATCATACTCTTGCCAGTTTAATAAATAAGGACTGATAGAAGAATTTATATCAAATCTAGAATAAATGAACCACAATAGTAACATTAAAATGTCCATTTCATTGGTCTAGTAAAGCCAACTGACAAGTATGCATTATTGTGTGCTAGTAAGATATTCACCAGATAGTGTTAAGAAAATAAGAAGAGAAAAAACTTGCAAAATAGCTCCAAATCTTTTACAAGCCCACTGGGTGAGGGTATATTTAAAAATTTTAAGATCAGTATCAGAATGAACTAGATTATGCTGTAAGCAAAAAAAAAAAAAAAAAAGTTATCCCCAAATCTTAGGGGTTTAAAATCACAAGTTTATCTTTATTCATGTGGAGGTTAGTTGTATATTTGTCTCTGAACAATTGCAGAAGCAGAAAGAAGGCATTTTGGAGAACCATGCCTTGAATGTTAAGGATCCACACAAAGTAATATGTCATGTCCTCTTACAGGTCATTCGCAAAATAAGGGGCAAAGTCACATTTAATTCAGAGAAGTTCGTTGCTACTATCTGCACCAAAACATTTACTGAAAACCATTAATGGTGTCTCATGATTCTCATTCCCAAACTTTGAAAATATACCTTAATCTTTAGTTTTAATTGGAAATATAAAAATAACCATCACATCTCTACCAAAGCAAAGTTAATATATCAAAATTAACTTTCTGAGATGTTTCATCTGTATTTCTCTTAATTTATTTTTTTTGTGGAAAGGCATTTAACAAAAGATCTAGCCTCTTAACAAAGCTTAAGTGTACAGAAGAGTAAAGGCACAGTGTTGTACAGCAGATCTCTAGAATTTTTTTGTCTTATATAGCTGAAATTTTATACCCATTAAACAGCAACTGCCCATGAGGAAATTCTCATCTGTATTTCTCCTGTTCTTTTAATGGATGGATTCAAGTCCAGTGTATGTGCTAAACAAATTTATTTTTCATTTCTTAGCATGATGGATATTCAAGTTTTTTTCTGCATTCGTGCTCTGAAAAATAATATTGCTCTCTCTATAGAGATTCCTTTAAATCAAATTGTTCATAGCATTTGTTCATTTTTATTTTATATAGACACCAAAAATTATCTTCCAAAAGCTTATTAAATTAGCTTGCCCATAAACAGTAAAATAGCCACACACTTCTGTTTAAATTATGAACATTTTATGTGGTTGTCTTTTACTTTGGTACATTGAAAATTAGAAATTTGATTTTTGAAACCATGATCTTGGTTGTGTTAAGGTTAAAAACCAGCTTTCATCCTTTTTTGTTTTGCTAGAAAACTCAGGATAAATAAAAAATTCCGCAGACAAAACAACTAACTGAAAGATATCTCTTTGATGACATTGAAATCTGCATATTTCAGACCTGGGGGATTGGGCAGGAACTAGACCTGGCAAAAATTGTAAAATTAATGCCCGAATAGTACTGGCTGAAAATACACACATTAAAATTTTTATTGACTAAAAATTAATGAGAGGATTTAACCCAGACATAATTTGGATTGTGAAATTCCAATGCACAGTAACTTCACATGGTTGAAATAACATACCAAGGAAATTGAATAGCAAGAGTTATACTTTGTAAAAAGTGATATGCCCTGAAAAAACAATCCAGAAATTCTAAAAAAGTATTTTATCCTGATGAAAACTATTTTAATGAAATTAATATGGAATAAACTAGAAACATGTAAATGGAGTTGTTAGAAAAAACATAAAATAAGAGTGAAATTGGCCTTAGTTTCATTGGAAGAATAAGTGTTTTCAGAGAAAATTCGGTCATAAATTTTGGTATAAATTTGACTCAAATGGTTTTATCAACATCCACCCCCCCGATGTTTGGAATCAAAATGAAAAGGCAAATAGATTACCAACTGTTCAAGACTCCCAACTCAAAACTTGGGAAAAGAAAACAATGCTTACTGAGCTTGCTTAGAGGCATTATCTTCTGCTCCCTGAAATTTTCTGTGCTAGAAATGAGGTCTCAGATAACGTAGAGTGCAAAACTCAAGACATCAAAATAGGATTGTGTTTATATGGTTTTCCCTCATCTCACCATTTGTTGTGGACTGGATTGTGTTCCTCCAAAATTTTTATGTTAAAGCCATACCCCCAGTGTGACTCTATTTGAAGTCTAGGGTTTTTAGGGAGGTAATTAAGGATAAATGAGATCAGAGGTGTAGGGCTCTGTTTCAATAAGAGTGGTGTTCTTATAGGGAAAAACCAGAAATTGATACCTCTCTTTGTCTCTCTCTGCCCCCCACCCCTGTACCCCTCTCATTCTTTGTACATGAACGGAGAAGCCATGTGAGGATACAATAAGAACTCTGCCATCTACAATCCAGGAAGATAAGACTCACTAGAAGCCAACCCTAAGAGTACCCCGATCTTGGACTTTCAGCTTTCAGAATGATGAGGATATAAATTTATGTCTTTAAGGCACCCACTCTGTGATTTTTTTTTTATGGCAGCCCTAGCAAACTAATGTGTCATTCTTGCTTGCTAAAACTTACAGACATTTGCATTCTGTTTTTGTAAATGGATCATTCATCATGGAATTGCTTCCTCTATGACTATTAGTGCCATAGTCTATAGAGCAAACTCCAACACCCAAATATTCTTGCTTAGCATTGTTCTATAACCTAGAGTCGAAAAGTCAGGCTTCCAAAGTCTTCAGAAGAGTTAGGCATATAGGGATGCTACCACAAATCTCAACTATGCTTAATTACTCATTGTAGGCAAATGAGTGTCATAGACAAAGTGAAAGAATTAGATGTATGGTGCAGACTTGTGGTTGCCAAGGGGCAAGGAGGGAGTGGGATGGACTGGGAGTTTGGGGTTAGTAAATGCAAACTACTACATTTAGAATGGATATGCAATGAGGTCCTGCTGTATAGCACAGGGAACTATATCCAATCTTTTGGGATAGACCATGATGGAAGATAACAGGAGAAAAAGAATGCATATGTATATGAATATATATATACACACACACATATATACACACACACATGCATATATATATATATATATATATATATATATATATATATATGACTGGGTCACTTTACTGTATAGCAGAAATTGGTACAAAATTATAAATCAACTATGCTTTAATTTAAAAAATATATTAATAAAAAAACTGTATGGCAAAGATGAAAGCACAAATGTGGGTACTATCTAAAAAGAAAGGTAGTGAAACAAATACATTTTATAGTCTTCTATATAGGTATTTTAAGGCAATAGAAAAATACAATTTTCTCAGAAGTTTTAAAAGATGGTATTTTATCTCCATTTATTATAGAAAAAAAACTGATGAAGCAAAGTAGAATCCTAATGAAAAGATGTTTATGGTAATAAAAAAAAATAAAATCAAAAATTTCCCAACATCAAAATTCTGAAGGGAAAGGATTTCAATATATTTACTATAAATTGAGTCACTTCTTTTGTGAGGGTTGAGGTAGGCAATAGTAGAAAATAAAAATGTAACCATGATCACCTTTAAGTAATTATGTGATTAATGAGAATTCTATAAATTTGTATGTAAAGGGCTTTTGCTAAGTTTAATTTAAACTAAATGTGGTTATTACCTTTGTTTACAAATTCTAACTCAGAGAATTCAGGGGAAAAAAAACCAAATTGAGTTACTCACTTTTCATCCTCTGATCAAAATATCAAAACTGCTTTGTAAGAGAATCAAATTTTCCAGTACTGAATTCTAAAGTGATATGCTCCCTGGGTACTCCCATGAATGACAAAGAACAGAGTAATGGACAACGTCTTCAATAGCAGCTTATCAGCAAAGCTAGAAACATTCTTCATGTGTCCCTTTATTGAATCTATCCTGAATAAAAGCCAAGCCTTTACCATTAAAAATAGTGCAATGAAGGCACTTCTGCAGAAGTTTGAGTCAATCAGGTAAACATTTTGACAACCCAACTTGATAAAATGATGGCATTTACACTAATTTCACATGTGATGGATGGTAGAGGTCTTGTACTTGGGTTATCTTTCTTGATTATCAGTCTTATCCTTTGCATGAAGAAAAACAACCTCAAGTTAAACTCCTGGCTATGAGGATTTTGGATACCTAATACAGTACTGCAAGCATTTTCCAATAGAGATTTAGAAGTCTAATCTATACTCTCCACAAATAGGGTGCCAGAGGAGTGCCAGAATTTTCTGAATCAATTTAAGGTCTTTTAAAAGTGTGTCCAACTCAGATTATGTATTACAGATAATCATACATGAAGTTCAAAGAGGCTCCCACAAAACTTTTCTGCTATCTATAAAACCAAATATTTTTTTTTCCTCTAAATTCCATCTATCATTTGTTGGACCCATCATCCAATTAGATCCTCAAGACAGAGTCAAGATAAATAGAATGTAATGATCTAAATTGCCTCCTCACTCATTCTTTCCTTCTAATCAATATCCAAGTTCCACCAAATTTATTGTGTAAGAATCTGCTTATATTGGAGTTCCCGTTGTGGCTCAGTGGGTAACGAATCCTACTAGGAACCATGAGGTTGCAGGTTCCATAGCTGGCCTTGCTCAATGGGTTAAGGATCTGGTGTTGCCATGAGCTGTGGTATAGGTCACAGCCACTGCTGTGGCTCTGGAATAAGCCTTCAGCTACAGGTCCAATTCCACCCCTAGCCTGGGAACCTCCATATGCTGTGGGTGCAGCCCTAGAAAAGGCAATAAATAAATAAATAAAAAGAATCTGTTTATAATATCACTTCCCTTTCCCCCCGACTCACACAGTCCTTGTTGGACCCTCAATTAAGTTGCCGTAGACTAACCATCCTGTCTTTTCACTTCATTTCTTTTCAAGCTATGCTCCAACTTGGCATTAGGGATTTTTTTATGGCATAACCATTGATCAGCACTCATGGAAGTAAACTCTTTGATTTTTTTCCCCCGCCATCAGGCAAATGCCTGAGGTCTTTAGTCTGGCATAGGAGGCACTAAATGACATCTGATAAAGCCTCCAGTCTCAAACCATAACTCTACCCACTCATAATTTAAATAGTACAGCATAATACCACTATTGCTTATGTTCCATATACCCATATTTAATGTGCATATTCTTTGTCTTCTTGAAAACTCTGATACTTTATCAAAGACAATGCTCAAACATTTTTTTTTTCTTTTTATGTGGGAGACACCTTTTCTGAAAATGTCCCACTCAACGGCTGTGTGGTTAGAGTCCTAGTAAAATATTGAATAGTACAAGTCTAGATAAATGAAGCTTGGCTAGTTCGATGATAGCTTTGATGAGAAAGATTGGGAACTTTCAGCAGGTGACCAGGTGAGGAAGGAGAAAATGAAGGCTGAAGGAAAAGCAGTATGATGGGGAAAGTGGGATTGGATTTCAGTGTGAAAACAGAGATAAGATTTGGGAAGAAAAATCATTGTTGGTAATATTTATCAATTAATGGAAGAGGGACTAAATAGATACTACATATGAGGGAGAATTTTCATGATAGTATACCATGAATTTTTAGGTAGATATTAAAGAAAGCTAATGATGTATCAAATCTAGGACCCAGACTTATATCCCAAACCCTAATCTTTTCTTTTAAATTTTGTGATTTTTTAATTTAAAAATAGTTAAAACAATTTTATAAAGTAAAGGCCCTCCCTAAAAACCCTTTATTAAAAATAGCATTAAATCCAACAGGAAAACATCAAGGCCCTCAGTTTTATGTTTTCCAGTTTCTGTGGAGTTGCTGCCATTTGACTACTATAGTTTTTTATTCACATTTAGAGGTGAGTAGTACAGGAGAACTTCTTGGTTTAATTTTTATGATGTAAAAATTTCTTTGAGAAGAATTGGAGCAAAACATAATAGGAAATATCAGGATATCTATTTTTTTAACAGATATTCGAGTGTCTATGGGCTTCTTCAACTATATAGAATGACAAATATTTATTCCTAAATATGTATATATAATTTATTTTTTTAAAAATCTCTTGAAAATAATTCAAGCTCTTGCCAACTTCTACTTAAATTCTATACAAAGTGGAGTAAGGAAAATCTTCCAAAGATTTACTTAATTAAAAGTAAATAATAATAATGACTATAATATTATTGAATACCTAGTGTGTGGTTTATTATTTTTATTCTTTATAAGTGAAGGATAACAATTATTTTATCTTAAACATGTCTAAATATCTCAAAGAAATTAATTTCCCACAGGCCAATAAGAGCCTGTGCAGGTTAAAACCCATTTCACATTGACTGTAAAATCTTATCTCTTTCTACTAATTCACTGGCCCACTCAATTTTGAAACAAGCCAATTAGAGCATTCTGGCAACAAAGAAATCCAGGACACTGATTTGGGAGACTCTGCTGTTTACTTTCCAGGAAGGAATTAGAAGATTGAGAAGTATATTATTTACAAAAGTCGAATGCCATCATTTACAATGAAGTTTTCCTCCTTGGATGGGACTTCCTTGTTTTTGCGTTGTTATGGACAGCTCATAACAGAAGTAGATGCTGAATGTTTTCATTAAGAGACTGGACTGTTCATAGGTTAAGGAGATAATAGTTTCCCATTAGCTAAAATCTAGACAACTGATGTTAGATAAGGGTTGGGTTTTAATACTAGTATTATTGTTTGATAGCAAAAATTGGCAATTTCTAAGCTTCATTTTATATCATTTGTTAAATGAGAATAATCATATTATACACACAAAATATTGTTATAAAAATTAAAGGTAAACACGCATATTGTGTGCTTAGAATTTTTCCTTCCTCCTCGTCTTCTTCTTGAAGACTGTCAGTGGTAAATTTTTGAGTCACAGGGCACTATGCTGCTTTCCAGATTCCTAATATTTCACTGGGGCTGATTTCATTGTTGAAGAATTCACCTAGGATGTCTTAGGAGAGGACTTCGGTATACACAACTTAAGGAGCTAAGTGATTCCCATCATTCTGAGAATTAAGTACTCATTTTTCAGTATTTATAAATGAGATCAAATAGTAAAATACATTAGCTAAATATATAAATGAAAAATACATCAAGTGATTAAAGGCACATAGCATACATACAAGGGCTGAACTCTATGTCTAGGAGCAAATGTGCTCTCACAGTTAGAGGTACCATGAACAACTCAGGTGTTCTCTACAGCTGCATCTTCACCTGAGGGTTACTGCATAAGATCTCTTTTTGAAGAACCTGAATAGACACTAGGTAGGGAACCAGAGTTCAAAGCCACCCAAAGGTTCAAGCCTTTTAGTGTATCAGGAAAGTCCCTACTTTAAGGGATTGCCATCATTTCCAACAACTTGAGAAGACTCAGCTGAGCTCTCTGATGGGCCATATCTTGAACAGTCCAAGAACAGACTCAGCATTTACCCAGTTAGCCTTGCTGATTCTCTGAGCTATGGCCAAATAGTCCTTAACGCTCTGCCATTTTAATCCTCCAAAGAATTCGACCTGGAACCACATCAAAGAGTAAAATAATATAAGACCTCACTTATTTTTTCTCTCAAAATGTGAACTTTAAAAAAAAGTAAGGATTCAAAACTATGGGGAAAGTAGGATTTCCTTGTATTATGTAGAATGTAATATCATGTATGTAGAGAATGAAATATTCCTCTGAGTAATTCTACTGGTGGGTTTTATTTTCTAATTTATTAAAAAATAATTTAGCACCAAGGCCTTATTGTCACTATAACCAGAAAATATTATTCTATCACTGTTATTATACACACATGTAGTGTGGATAATTATCCCAATAATTTTCTTATTTTTTTTCAACTTGCATCACTACGTGAAACAGAGGACACTTAAAATTCCATTTTAAAACCCAATTAGTAAGGTGCAACATTTTATTACTTACTTTAAAAAATTTACAGTAGCTCTAGAAAGCATATATATATATATATATATATATATATATATATGTGTGTGTGTGTGTACCTTCATAGTCATCTATTATTTCTTCTGATTTGAAATAGCACTTTAATCAGAAATTTCTTCACTTTAAGGATAGGAGTTCCCATTGTAGTACAGCAGAAACAAACCTGACTAGGAACCATGAGGTTGTGGGTTCGATCCCTGGCCTTGCTCAGAGGGTTAAGGATCTGGCATTGCCGTAGGCTGTGGTGTAGGTTGCAGACTCGGCTTGGATCCCGTATTGCTGTGGCTGTGGCTGTGGCTGGCAGTGGCAACAACTCCAATTAGACCTCTAGCCTGGGAACCTCCATATGCTGAGTGTGTGACCCTAAAAAGACCAAAAAAAAAAAGATATAAATCCTGTCAGAATTTTATCCTATTGTCATATAAAGCCATCATATCCAATGTTTGATGACTACTAATAGCAATATACTACTTGGAATTGATAAAAACACAAAACTTACTTCATACAGATGTGCTAAATAGCACTAATGCATTCTCCAACATGTGTTCCCTATATGAGATTTGAGTTATCTAATGCCAGATAACATGGAATAGTGGCATAATGTTAAACAATAACTGGCCAATTGAAGACATAAAAATTCATCCACTGGATAAAGAACAAATGAATTTACAAACTTCTTGTACTTAGTTCTGATGCGTATACATATATTTTATTGCAGGTAGTGGAACAAGATTAAATTAATATAATATAGAATTCTACGAGCTTAATAAAAGGAAGCTTCTACAATGAGTTTTTACTAAGACAGTTTCAAAGTTTTGCCTTCTCATGAACCTAAGCAAAAGCATGAACTGAATTCACCTGAACCCCCTAGAGCCCATATTTTGGGGCTATAAACAAAATAAAGGGATCCTTCATTGACTGAGGTAGCTTAAGTTATAATGAAGAAAGCTGTATGATACTTTCCAGAGCAGGAAGAGGCCTTTCCTTAACCCCATGTTACCCACTAGGAATAGCCAATTGAAATATGATAGAAAAGAAAACAAAATTTGAAACAATTTCCATAAGTTGAATTTAGTTCTACGGTTCCCATATAATTAATCTCATATCAGAAGAAGAGGTTAACAACTGCCTATGTCTGCTACAGACCATCACTTAAGAATTTCTTATATTTATGCTAACAAATATTATATAAATTGATTGTGCCAATGTGTGCAGTGCAAAAAAATATTTCTCCCTTTCAGAATAAAGTGAAAAATACATGCAACATTTTTTTGTTAATTTAAGGAATTTCCAGTACTTTTATCAGACCATGTAGTAAAACTGAATAGCAAATGAGTCATTTGTATGCCAATGTGGTATTTTCTATTCAAATTCTTAATTTGATATCTTCATGACTATAAAAATAATTACATAATATTTTATAGTTTTATGGGCTTTCTATAACTTTTCCTCTGATTAATGGAAACCCAAGGTCAATGTACTCACACATAACAATGAGTATTGGTGTCATTTATGGTTAAATGTCTATGTTTGATATTTCAGCTCTCAGGACAGAAAAACCTCAAGACCTGTATTTCTTTTTGGTATTAGCACAATCTGCAGTTGTTAGGAGAGCTGTCAATCTCTTTTCAAGTCCTTTAGAGAAAAACACAGGCCAAAGGGGAAAACCCACAGTGGAAAATTTCTAGAGCTGATTATAGAGAAGGCTGAATGGTAGTCAAAGGTAAATTTTCAAAGGGATCCTATTAACACTGCTCTATCAAATAAGAATGGAAGAATAAGCCATTAATTTTATGGCATTTTTCTTTCTACCTGGTTTTTCATAAGTTGGACTTCCTTCCAGGCTAATTAACCACTAAACATTTTACAAGCAATCCAATTACGGAAGCAGTAAAAGATGAATTGCACTTATGAAGTACTTGACAAAGAGTATATTGGGCATTTTAAGCAATGATAGTGTGCATCCTAATACCGGAAGAAGGGCTTATGTATCGCCATTTGACAGGTCATTAGTTAATCTCAGACCTCAGCATCAGATAATAGAGACTCAAGGCTAAAATGAACTGGCATACACTAGGTGGGAGTATCTGAGTGTGAAGAGGTTCCAAGAAAACACTTAGTGTTCTTGCCTTGGCATTATCAAAATACCCCTGGTCTTATCGCAGATGAATTCCCTAGTTATTTTCTTTTCTTTTGACAGTAAAGTCAAAGCTGACAAACCAAGGCAGTTCTCAAAGAAATTCAATTACTAAAATGTCTGACAGCTTGCTTTTCTTCTTAAAGTTTCCAAAACTTACTTGCTTGCAGCCTGTATAATATAGTTTGCTTTGCAAGACACACATTATATTTTATAAATAAAATTTTAAAAGATCAAAAGGAAGGTAGAATTTTCAGAAACAAAAATGTCTGCTAAAAAAAACGGGGCAAGGTAATGATAATGGACATGGATCTAGTCACTTTTTTTTTTTTTTTTTTTGAGAGCCTACTAGGTTTTTAGTATTGTTCGTGACAGTCAGTAGATAGACTGAAATTGTTTCTGTCTTCAAGACTGAAATCTGTCAAACAGGTATTGCTCTGAAGTCACTAAAATAGTTTGAATTCAAATGGTGCATTCCTAAATTTAAAAATGCTTTATTTCTGAATGACTATACAGTGAGTGACCATCAGAGTGAGTTCAGGTAGCAAAGATATATTGGGGAGATGGAATGACATTGTATCCCTATTCCAGGGTTAGTCTACTCAGGCCCAGTTTCTGGGGAGTGGGCATAGAGAATTCTTTTAAGGGATTAGTGTTCTTTCTGTAAGGGCCTTAAAAATGTAAGCAAAATTTCCATTGACTGTCAATTTAGTCACTTAACATTTTCTTGTCTCTCCTAGGGTTTTGACATTTTTAGAAAAAAAGTTGAATTGTGTTTATTGGACAATTTTTTTTTTTCCTGAGTTGTTAGGACTTAACAAACTTTTATCCTCCCATCCCAAAGATGGGTCTTTCTGAAACAAGATGCTGTCAGAAATTTCTGGTACTTAGTCTTCACCTAGTCCCAACCTCTTCATTGACAATATGAGGGATTCATATAAATAAATTTCTAAGGTTATGTATTTGTTAGAAAAAAATAAATTTGGGTTGAACACTGATTCATATATAAAACCTACTCACATGTATCAGTTGTCGAATATCTACTGTTCTTTGAACAAATTTTAAAATCAAAATTAGACAATGTATTTCTTGATTTTATTTGATGTATATTTTTGAGAGAATGTTATGCTACTTTCAATTATATTACATAACAAAATTTTATTTTTCCCAGTAATATAACACCAACCTGTCTTCTTTCATCCATTTCTATTGCTTGGCTCCAAGCAGAATTAACAGTAATAAAGAGTTGCTTGAAATACTTTTAACAACTGTTCAACAAAATGAATCAGAAACCAATGAATGTGACATGACTCCAACTTCCCAGGATTTCTGCCCAGTTTACCCCTTTTATCACTCTCCCTCCATCACTGCTTTCCCTGAGAAAAACCTCATATGTGTTTAAAAAGCTTTTACCAATATGCTTTTACCAATGTGGACAAATATGGACAATATGGACAATATGCTTTTATCAATATGGACACCGGGGAGAAACACAACTTAGTTGACCGGCTTGCACTGTACTCAAAGGCAGCCTGAAAGGGAGTATTGTAACCACTTTGTAGAATGACATGTTTTCTTAGTAAGCTATCTTCCACTTTTGTAGATGGCTGTCCCATACCTTCTCTTTTCTTCCCAAACTACTTAAACAGTCCCACCCCTTCTCATTCTCAGGTGATGACCTTGACTCTGTTGCTAAGAGAAATAATAAGAAGAGAAGCATCTATACGTCGTCCCACAGCACTTAGATATTAACCTATGTGCAACTGAATATGTATGCTCTGCTTTTACTATTGTCATACATGTTGAACCATCTAACAAAGGCCACTTCCTTTTCCCTTTTCAAAGCCCTGTCTGCTGAAGTTGTTCTCTGCCTCCTACAACAAAAACTTTTGACTCGCCTGTGACTCATTCCCATACTATACGCATATATAAATGGGTACCTATTGAGGGGGGTATCTACCATCTTAAAAATAAAAACTGAAGCCTTATGTCTCAGATTTGCATGCTGGCCAGACATTGCCCTGTTTTGCTTTTCCTGGCTAGAGTCAGTTTTCTCAAGTCTCCAAACTCACAGCTCTACTTCCCATCCAATTCACTGTTAAAATGACCCTCATCAGTTTTATCCTCATTACTTCTTGGAATCATTCTTAGGAGCTACTAGTAACATGTAATTTGCCCAAATCAGTGGTCATCTCCACCTTCATGTTACTCAACTCTTAACATTATGTGCTATAGCTGATCACTTCCTGCCTCTTGAAACATATTTCTCACACATGTACCAGGACTTTATTCTAGCTTTTCCCTTGGCTCTCCTTCCATTCCATTGGGAGCTTCTTACCCATCTCCTTTTGGGTTCTCTTAATATCCCTGACTTTCCTTAAGTTCTGTTTTCCCTCACTCTTACACCTATTTCCCAGCTAAGTCCATCCCCACTCCATGACTTATAATATGTAGGTGGCTGATGGTTTCTGTCCTAGTCTATTCAGGCTGCTGTAACAAAACACAGCAGTCTATAGAGCTTATAAACAACAGAAATTTATTTCTCTTAGTGTTGGAGGCTAGAAGTCAGTAAGGTTGGGTGAAGGCACTCTCCAGTGTTCACAGCTGGTGCCTTTTTGCTGTGTCTCACATGGGGCATGGGGCAAGAGAGCTCCAAAGGGGTCTCTTTTATAAAATAGTTAATCTCATTCATGAGAAATTTACCCTCATGACCCAAGTACATCCTTATGGCCCTACCTCTCAATAGCATCACCTTTGGGAGTTTCAACATACGAATTTGGAGGGGGCACAACAATTCAGACCACAGCACTCTCTGAATAGTATTTCTGACTAAAACATTTCCTGAATTCAGATTTACATAGCCAGCTGTCTATTCAATATTTCCACTTGTATGTAATAACAACTCATACAAAATCTTCATTATGTACTGGGCACTCTACCAAGTACTTTGTGTCTTTTTATGTGCATAGTCTCCCAGTAGCACCACTGCATACCTTCCATGATTTTTACCTTTCTAAACATGAAGAAACTGAAACCAAAGAGAGTAAGAAACTTTCTCAAATCATCACCTAGCAAATGGCAGAGCCACATATTCTGGCTAGATAGCCCTGATCTTCGTCATGATCTTTACCCATATTTATTATACCCAAAATGGAACCATCATAATAACCTCTCTAAATATTCTACTACTCCAGTTCACCCAAATCAGTGCATTTTAACTATATTCCTTCTATAGGTTTGGAAAAAATACCATGGGTAATTATAATCCTGACATTATCATTAAACCAGAAAATCTTGTCTCATGTACCTAAAACTACATCTAGCATTGGCCATTCCTCAGATTTCTAACATTGGCAGCCTAATACAAATCACCTTCTTCTCTGGCCTGGATTATTGTGCTCTCATCCTAGAATGTTTTTATGAGTCAGCATTTTCCTTGATGAAATCTGTTTTAGACAATGTAGAGTGAAGCTAAATCCAATCTAGTACAGTTGAAGATTGCATCCCCACTGTTAATATCCTCCTAGTCTTTCAGTCAATAAAATGTAAAGTCCTTACTAGAGCTTATGGTGTCTAAAGGACCTGACCCCTAATACATCTCTGACCCTCTTCTCCTCCCCTTCACCTCTTTGCTTATTGTCTTCTGTCTCTTTGATACCCCAAGATGCTTTGGCTTCAAGATCTTGAACTTGGTATTTCTGTCTGAAAAGCTCTTACCCTAGATAGCCTTATAATTTTCTTCCTTGCCTCATGCATTGGAGGCTTGAAACTGTACTCTTTCAGAGGGCACTTCCTAAGAGCACATGCCCTATTGTTCTCCTGATTTAGAGTACTTTTAAATGTTTATCACCATCATGGGAACAATTGTATTGGCTTATTTATAGTTAATTCTTGGTCCATACTTTCCCAATAAAAATAAAAGCTCATTAGAGAAGAATTTTGTTCCCTGTTGCACTGTATCCCCAACATCTAAAACAATACCTGCCTCATAGTAGACATTTGCTTAATATATGGTAGATGAATAATAGATGAATCAAAACCTATCCCATTGAAGATTCGAAAGTCTAAAATTTGAGGGAAGAAAAATGTTACATTTGACTTTTAATTTACATGGATCTGCTTTTCCAACCCAGAAAAGGAAGCACATCTTATTCATCACATATTTTAGTTTCCTATTTATCAGAAACCAATTTTGAGCCCTTTTGTTGAAAAATATAAAAGAAGAAATCAAATGATGAGACATAAACATAAAATTATATGTCTACAGGAATATTAAAGTAAAATGTACCATCTTAAGTAGTCTTTGTACATGTAAAACACTAAAACTAAAGGAAAGGAATGATCACAGGTCCTCAGTATTTGTAACAAAGGAGATAATTTTTTTTCCTGTAACATTGTATAACTTGTTGAAACCTGGACAATAAATTACTGAAGGGGCATTGAGAATATTTCCTCATATAGGAATATTACTTCTGGCAGGTTGTCATCCAATTTCTATTAGAAATGTTTTATAAGTGGACTAATCACTTCATTAAAGATGAAACCAATCCCACTATTAGGCAGTTATAATTATTAGAAGATTTTTATTTTATCAAAAATTAATCTGCCTCCTTTTCACTTTCTTTCTTTGGTCATAATTTTGCTAAAGTAAGTATAATTTCTTAATTTTTATTTTATATTTATTTATTTTTTCTCTTTAGGGCCACACAGTGGCATATGGAAGTTCCCAGGCTAGAGGTTGAATCAGAATTGCAGCTGCCAGCCTACAGCACAGCCACAGCAACACAAGATCTGAGCCACATCTGCGACCTACAACACAGCTCGTGGCAATGCTGGATCTTTAACCCATTGAGTGAGGCCAGGGATTGAACCCATATCCTCATTGATGCTAGTCATGTTCGCAACCTGCTGAGCCACAATGGAACATATAAATTAGGATAATTTTTTTAAACAGAAATGTTTCTGATATGTGAATATATTTTCTTTTCAACTCTTTTTAGCAAAACCAAATCCATCTTTTTTTCACATTATGTGTGGGGTTAAATACCTTTTAATTGTCTAAGTTACCCTCTTGGGAATCTACTAGAATTTGTTAACATCTCCATTATACCAGTTTTCCCAGCCTTCACTGCAATACGTTTCAGCAATAGACATCTAAACTCACAAATTCAAACTGGCATCAAAGTGACCACACACTAAAAAAATAGCAAATAGCTGTACTATCATTGGAAATTATAGTAGTCTGCCATACACTCTTCAGAAGCTTGAATAAATTTCTTCTGAATTTAAAACAGGTGATACTAGATAAAAAGATGTTTTCACTCCCTGACTTGGAAATTCTACTTACTAAAAAAGATTGCACAATATCAGGGAAATAGGTCCTGTCAGAAGCATATCAGTCTGCAGGAGTGGAGCTGAGATAAATACAATATACGTAAATGTTGGGAAGGTTATTATTCATGACTCTGAATGCTAATTTGAACAAACTCCATTGGAGGTGATATACCAGAAGACCTCACATATGCATTGTTGATGATGTTAGGAAGGGGTAGCAATGATGCCAGACAGAAACTTTCTAAGGATCAACTGTGGTAGTCAGGCCAAACTGGACTCATTTTTTCATCAATACAGAGAAGAAACCATGTTGAGCAAATACTCACTTCTATAGACTAAGCATAATCCATTGGATTTAATTGTCTTCTGTCCAGCTATTTGCTCACTGAACTTGTGTCATAAACTAGTGAACCTTCTGGCTTAAGGTCAGAAGGAAGACTAATAACTATATGGAAAGGGAGGGGGTTCAAAATAATCATCGATCTTTATACCACTAGGAGAATGGATGAAAAATGATCACAGAAACAACAAAGCCAATCTAAGAAACACTTATAAACATTTGGGGAACAATTATTCAAAAGTTACCTACAAAAATCTCTTCAGTTTCATAGATAGCATGTATCAAAATATATCAAAAGGTCAAAAGACCCATGATTCTCTATTTAAACCATTTTGAAAGAATCACTAAGATTATTACTAAATTGACCCATTTGAATAACTATATCCTCAAATTCTTCAAAGATAGCTCTCACAATGCAAATTAAAGATTAACTTTATTTGTGCATATATGTGAAAAGCCTTAAATTGAACATTAGAAAAACCAACCTTGTCAAAGTATTAAAATATAGATCATGAACGAGCTGGGATTTTTTCCAGAGACCTAAAGATCATTCAGCATTAAAAAATCTAATTAATTTATTTACTTCTATTAACAGAGCAAGGAAAAACAAACTTAGTCTCATGACTCCAACTATTGAAAATGAACCTTAAAATGTTTAATTTCCATTAGTATTAAAAAAAAACTTTTGGCGTTCTTGTGGCTCAGCAGAAACAAACAGAACTAGTATCCATGAGGATGCAGGTTCAATTCCTGGCTTTGCTCAGTGGGTTAAGGATCCAGCATTGCTGTGAATTGTGGTGTAGATTGCAGATGTGGCTCAGATCCTGTGTTGCTGTGGCTGTGGAGCAGCCAGAGCAGCTATGATTCGATCTCAAGCATGGGAACATCCATATGCCATGGGTGCAGCCCTAACAGACAAAGAAAAAAAAACAACTTTTAACTGTGATATGAAAAAAGATAATTTGTTAACTTTATAGAATATTTATATAAAAAATAAAACCAAAATCCCACTTAAGAATGTAACACTACATATTTTCTTATTAAAGTGAGAGAAACGTACACAGTTATAATTCATGATTTCAGTTTGTAATGTTTTGCATAATTTTTCCCCAAAGTAATAAAATGATATAATAAATAACTGAGAGGAAGAAACCAAATATTATTTTCTAATGACTTTATTGTTGACCTGGAAAACACAAACGAGTCATCTCCTAATCTTATAAAATTATTAATACCACTTAGTAAGAGATCTGGGCACAAATATAAGGGCAGCAATCAATAATTTACTGTTGGAATGTATACTTTAAAAAAGAACCATTAACATTAGAAAAGATCAGCTTAGGAGATGTGGGACAATGGCCCAAAGACCCACCCCTCCCCAACCTCACCCCACCCCCAGTGTCTTCCCTCTAAGTAACAAAACCTTAAATCCTTGGAGGAAGAACAGCAGACTCTGTCACCCTACCGACTTAGACAAAGACTCATTGTAGTTGGAGGAAGGAAAAAGAAGAGTAAAAAATAAAATTAAACAAATCCATGCCCTCAGGGCAGGAAACCAGACATTTAGAAGCCTATGAGTCTAGGAGACAATATATGATTTCTACCAATTGCCTAGTATTTTTTCTACAAGTAAATACTCAAGACATACCAATAAAATAGGTACAATGGTGCACCTGGATCTCTTTGAGACTAACTTGGCTTCATGCTACATTCACTGGAATAGTAAGTGACTGGAATGCATGGTAGTGTCCTGTGGCTAATAGAATTAACATGACTTTAGAGCCTTGGTTCACTCATCCACAAATGATGTAGATTTTTCTATTTCCAGGGGAGAAACATTTTAACAAAGGGCTCTGGGAAGTACACGCTTGAGGTGGAAAGGAATTTTAGCAATCAATTTTATTTGAGAGGTGCTGGCTTTATTAAAGTCTCTGGTCTGGAAATGAAGGGAACAAGTAGGTTTATGTTGATGATTCAAGACAGATTTCAGGGCCTCAACCTTCACCTTCATTAAATAGATTAAGAAGAATATATCTGTTAAGTGGGTGATAGGAATTTTGGAGTATGCGATGTTTAGCTTTCTAGATTTTAGACTGCAGTTAAGACATTTTTAAATGGGGTTAAAATAAAGTAGACCTAGCCCACACCCATTTCTGCCTCCCTTACCAAACTCTGAGAAGAATGAATATCTTTAGCTACCCTTGCAGGAAAAAATGTGACATGGAAAGGGAAAATTAAGAGTGACCTAATACTTTTCCAGAGAAACACTGAATGACAAGAAACATTTAAAAATATGTATACTACTGAGAGAAAAATGAAGCTCAAATATATCACACTCAGAAATGATGATGATCAAGTACAAAAAAGAAGCTAACAACGTTAAATGTGTGAATTCCAAGAAATACAATAAAATGAGCTTACAAAGAGGTGGCTCAAAATAACTCAGAAAGGGAAGCTGTGTTAAAGGGAAGCTGTGTTAGAGCTGTGGTGGTAAATACTGAATGCAATTAAGTACAAAACCAAAACTAACATTTGTGGGATTTATGGATTAGTGTAGGGAATGGTTTTAGCTCTAATGATGATTATTTGATATTTGTGGAGTTTTCCAGTGTTTTATCTTCTGTGTAGCATTGTTTGATTATTTAAAATAAGTGTTTCTTTTTAAAAAATACAATGAAGTCATTATTCCAAAATTAAAGAAGAAATAGAGTTATTTCACAAGAATTGCTAATAGCAAAATAAGCCATGTTGGTTTTGAGTAATTGTGGGCTCGCTATTAAAATGCCAAATCTCATGTCATCTATTTAAAATTTGATCAAACTGACAAGTTGTCTAAACAGATGCTTATAAATAAAAGCAAACTCAACATTTTTCCTAACATTTATCAAAATGGATTTTTCTCACCAATCTTGAAGTTTTACATCACTATTTTGGACTTATGCTTACTTAGTATGCTAGTGGGGGGAATAAGTTGTCCCATATTTAGGAAAAGATTAGTTGCTCTGTGATAACAAGTAACCACCAAAATCTCTTAAAGTCTATTCATTTGATCATTGACAACTCAGTGAAAACTTTTTGTCAGCCAACTAGTGTCAAAATTTCTGCAGTCAGGAATAATAAAAAAAGCTATTCTGTAAACACACTTTAGAATCACTTATCAACAACCTCTCACACCTCTACAGATAATGTCAACACACTTTACCTTCTGAAAGACCATCAATTCCTTTGTCTGAGATTCCTGAAACTCCATGAGATGGCCTGCTTGCTTTACACAAAGAGATTGTCTGACTTTACTGAAATAAATTCAGAAGAGTCTCTTTATTTCATATATTGAATGGTAGTTTTATGAAACTTTCTGGAGTTTTGATCTATAGACAGTGAGATGACAGAATCAAGGAGACTCTCAGATCACCAATAGGCATGCTCACTGGATTCTTTATGCCAAAACTATTCTTTCCCTTTAGATCTACCGTCTGATGAGACAACCTCAACAGTGATCTAGGCTCTGAACAGTTTCACTGCGCAGTGTTGCTAAAATGATTTTGTTATCCTAGAATTTATAACTAAATAAATTATTGTAAAAGGTCATTAAACCTAGATCTTTATATAAAATGTTCAAAAGAGGGAGTTTCCATCGTGGTGCAGTGGAAATGAATCTGACCAGGAACCATCAGGTTGCAGGTTCAATCCCTGGCCTTGCTCATTGGGTTAAGGATCTGGCGTTGCTGCGAGCTGCGGTGTAGGTCACAGACACAGATCAGATCTGGTGTTGCTATGGCTTAGGCATAGGCTGGCAGCAACAGATCCAATTAGATCCCTAGCCTGGGAACCTCTGTATGCCGCGGGTATGGCCCTAAAAAGACAAAAGGCAAAAAAAAAAAAAAAAAAAAAAAATTTCCAATGAATGAATAAAAAGTAATTTTAGTTGGAATATAAAGTATGACTATAAAGTAATTTTGGTTTGAAGGTACATCATTCAATCCATTAGACAGGCTGTCATGTAAAGTCATAAGACCTTTGTTATGAAGCTATACCGTTGGAATGTGTGCTGTTGTTTTTCTGTCAACACATTAGTTCTTCTATTACTTGCAGTGTTATTACTTTTATTTGTCTCTGTGTACAAAGATTTTTACCTACAGGACTTTTGTTCTGTCCTTGATTTCCTTATTTCTGTTGATACATATAAAGGAGGCTTCCATAGGAAATGAATGCAGACAGTGTCCCAGGAAGTCTTCCAAGAACCCAGGGGACTTTGGGTTCTAGTGACTAGAAATCATCAGATCAATGACCAGTCATACAAGGTCGGAGGCAAACTTTATCCCAGGTAAATCACAGAATCCTCAGAAAGGCAACATCTGTCCTGCCAGTGTGTGAAAGATATGCATTACCAAGTTGTTGATATCACAACCCCTTCCTAACATGTTTGCCTGGGGAAACCAAGACAACATTCATAAGCATACCCATTAACCAAATGTAGTGATTTTGCTTTCTTATTTGCCATAGGTTTGTCTTTGTCAAAATCTTGACTTCTTTAAGAAAAATCTAATTTCTATTTAAAGCCTCATTATGATCTCAACTCTGGGACTTTCCTTGATAAACAGCCACATCAAAGTCAACATAGAATATTGGGAGTTCCTGTAGTGGCTCAGCAAGTTAAGAATCAGACATCAGACCTAGTATCCATGAGGATGCAGGTTCAATCCCTGGCCTTACTCAGTGGGTTAAGGATCTGGCGTTGCCACAAGCTGTGGCGTAGTTTGCAAATGCGGCTTGGATCCAGTGTTGGTGTGGCTGTGGTGCAGGCTGGCAGCTGTAGCTCCAATTCGACTCCTAGTCTGGGAATTTCCATATGCCATAGGTGCAGATGTAAAAATTAAAAAAAAAAAAAAAAGAATATCAGTTGCCCTTATAGGAGAACTTATGATTTGTAGATATAATGATCCACTAGACCTATGAGAAATTCTATTAAAAAACTGGAGGATAAAACAGAATCTCAAAATCAGAGTATTTCATTATTTAATTGGAATACTAGGCCTCAAAATAAAGTTCAAAAAGTCTCTATTAAAGATTTGTAACCTTTCAAATTCCCCTCTTTTCATCTCTCACTCTTTCTACTCAGCTTTTCCTGATATTCTAAATGAACTCTCTTTTGTTTAGGGTTTCTTTGGGAAAAGAAATATTGCATTGAAAACTGCTAAGTCAGAAAGTACTGTGAGGTTGCTAGACCTTGGTCTACAGCCAAGTTGAGGATTATAATTAAGAAATTTTCCCAAACTTTAATAATAGTGGCAAAACATTTATTCCTAGATGACTGATCTGTAGCAATTAGTTCAATTAATTATTAGCTGCACAGATGGGGGGAAATGCTTCATAAGGAGAGAAAATAATTGAATAAGCCCACTGAATAATATTTTTTATGTCTTTTTTCTTTTTTTAGGGCTGTACCAGAGACATATGGAGATTCCCAGGCTAGGGGTCTAATCAGAGTTGCAGCTGTGGGCCTACGCCACAGCCAAGCAATGCCAGATCTGAGCCACATCTACGACCTACACCACAGTTCAAGGCAACACCAGGTCCTCAACCCACTGAGCAAGGCCAAGGATTGAACCCACAACTTCATGATTCCTAGTCGGATTTGTTTCCCCTGTGCTGTGGTGGGAACTCCAATAATATTTTTTAAAATTAACCTGAGAAGGTAAAAAAAAAATGTACTAAATAAGGCAATTTCAAAATGGATCAATAGGCTAGAGTATGTAAAGATGCATAATTATAAAGTTAATTACATATAAATGGAGAAGCTGCTGCTGCAAGAGTTTGTGCAACAGCAAAGTAATCAGGACTGTGTGTACCTACAAGGTAGGTTCTTACTGCCCCCAAATATCCCCTTTATGCAAATGAACATTCAAAGCCATGTCCTACACATTGCTTTCTGCATTTATGTTCTAAGCTCAGAGATGTTATCTGCCTATGAAAAATCTTTAAGATATTTTTGGCTTAAAAATGTTTGCACCAATTCGTAATTAGTAGTAATTTGGATTGCTCACGTAGGATGTATGTGTGTAGGGTGGGTGGGGAATTTAAGTTTTAAATTAAATTAATTTATAAATTAATTTAATTAAATTAATTAATTAAATTAATTTATAAGAGAAAACCTTTAAATGAGAGCATCTTTGATTTCTTGCTGAGCCCAGTAAAATTTTATGGCCCCTGTTCTGAAGGAGAATGTAGGCCTTTGCAGGCTGTCGCACTCTGCAAGTGACACCAGTGCTAGATTTCTGCTATCTGTGGAGAAGTCCAACACCAGATCCCCTTCTTGTGAGCTGTTCAAACCAAGCCCTTTGCAAAACCATAAATTATTCATGTGTTCAAAACCATACAATAAGATTAAAGATATGTGTATTTTTTTTATTCTGGAATTTTTATTAATATAACATTTCATTATAGTGTAATTAATGCGTAGCATAACATAACAAACACAATAGAATACAACATAACATGACATAATTTTTAGTATGCATGGTATGAAATCAGGTCTAGGCTACATAGTATCCTATCCATATGACTTTTGACAAGTTATTTACCCTTTCTAAATTTCTATGACCCAATATTACCGTGCCAAAATAATTGTACTTCATTTATATGGATGCCACTAAGATTAAAGAGGCAGTATTCATAGCAGTTTGTGTCATAAAGTAAACAATCTCTTAAAAAGCTTTCCCTCATAAACAGTATTAGTATTTGTTTTTATTTTGATGTTATTTTAATCAAGCAGAAATAATGCCACATAATATGTGAAAAAGACCAAATGACTGTAAAAAACTAGTGCTCTGAAAGAAGGCCTCTAAATTAAACATATTTTAGATGTTTTTTTTCCTTTTTAATTTTGTCTTCTTAAAAATCAAATTTTTTCTTGTTTTTTTGTTTTGTTTTGTTTTGTTTTGTTTTTGGCGTTTTCATCTTTTCTAGGGCTGCACACATGGCATATGGAGGTTCCCAGGCTAGGGGCTGAATCGAGCTGTAGCTGCGGGCCTACACCAGAGCCACAGTAATGCCAGATCCAAGCTACGTTTGCAACCTACACCACAGCTTATGGCAATGCCTGATCCTTAACCCACTGAGCAAGGCCAAGGATTGAACCTGCAACCTCATGATTCCTAGTCGGATTCATTAACCACTGTGCCACAACGGGAACTCCCTAAAATCAAATGTTTTAATATTTTTCTACAGCCTTTCAATTTGATAGAATTTTATTTTCATATTTCTTCTAACATCCATAAAAGAACTTATCTGGAGTTTCCGTTGTGGCGCAGTGGAAATGAATCCGACTAGGAAACAGGTTGCGGGTTCAATCCCTGGCCTCGCTCATTGGGTTAAGGATCGGGTACTGCTGTGAGCTGGGTGTAGGTTGCAGATGCGGCTCAGATCTGGCGTTGCTATGGCTCTGGCATAGGCCAGGGGCAACAGCTCTGATTAGACCCCTAGCCAGGGAACCTCCATATGCTGCAACTGTGACCCTAAAAAAGAGAAAAGACAAAAAAAAAGAAAAAAAACATTTATCTGTATAGACACCAAAAACCAAACCAAAACTAAATGCCTGACATGTAGAAGAATTTTGCTCTTAAGATGTTTACATTTCAAGATATTAGCATCTTGGCTGTCAGCAACCCCTATTTCCTCTAAAGAAAGGTCAGACTTCACATTTTACATTTCCATCTCTACATTTTAAAAACCTGAATAGTTTTGACTATTTTGTCAAGCAAAAACATATAGGAAGAAGTGAGAGCTGGTTTAGTGAAAAATCCTAAAGTATAGGGAAATTTTTAATTTATAAAATGTGTTATATCAGCATTTCTCCTCTTACAAAATCTTAGTCATTAGCATAGAATGAATATACATATTAGTATTTCCAAAAACACAACCATATGCCACTCCAGGAGAGACAGATCCAAAAATATTCCTGGAACTAGTCCTAACAGAATGCACAAGTGTCACTGGACTTCTGTCTCCCTAAATTTCCTCAACTCTTCATTGTGTCTGTGGCCCTTAAGTACTCAGTAGTGTGTGCCAGGGAAAAATCAAGGAAAAGGAATGTTCATCCTATATCTATTATATCCACAATAATCCCTAAAGATTCCACTTCTTCCTTTTCTTAAATTGATCCTCTATTCCCATAAGAAAAATATAAACTCACATCATGAATTTGCATTATGATAACTTCTGTGGAGAAGAAAACTGTGGTAACCAAAATTTCTGATGGACTAAAAATTAAAACCACTGCCTACATAGCTTTGTATCTTGTCCTGCTTGATGGTTGGGCATAAAAAGAAAGATCATTATGGTTTTAAAACATAAAAATTGATCTCAATTTCAGTATGAGAAGGGAAAGTTTGCAACAATGCATTCATCATAGTGCGTCAGAGTATTTTAAGACAAAAGATGTATCACAAAATGAGAGCATGTAATTTTTTTTAGACATTTTGAAACAGCTTGAGGTTCTAAAGAAACATATTTCAATGGAATCCTTTATTGAATTATCATCATGTTCTCCCTCAACCATGGGGGGCGAAAGAGCAAAATTACCATGCCAGGACCTACACCACTGCAAGTCGGAAAAGAATCAGTCAATATTTGAGGAAGCTAAAGTGAAACCTAAAATTCAACTCCTAGATGCAGACCGCATCTATTCTTTTTAAATTACTTCATCATCAATATTACCCTTTTCCTTGCCTTAACTATTTGTGAAGATAACCTCACTAAAGAAAGCTCTCCATCTCTGTCATTTGATTACACACTCTTCTCCATTATTTTCAATTTCTTGAGAAGAGCTTTATTAAAGCCACCTGAGCCTGAGTTTTTGATGGATTGTTTCTCACAGAATCTTAAAATTTGTTGATTTAAAGGAAGCCTTTATCAGGCCATCTAGTTTATCTCTCTCCACATAACTATCTATTTTATGATGCTTCTTTATCATTTCTAACGTTGGAATGAGTTGTAACTCTGCAACTTTCTCTTGCTATTGATTTGCTTGTTTACACATATACTTTGTATTTTTTTTTTTTTTTTTTTTTTTTTTTTTTTTGCTTAATGCTGACATGCCTTTGTTTTTGGCTACTCGCCAAGACGAAAAGCATCAATTTTGTCAGATCTCTAAAATTATTTGAATTGTTACCATCTGGTACTACTTGTTATCACACATTTTATACTTTTTATCTAGATGTAGTTTTTCTATATTTTTTATTAAATATCACATTTATGACTTGCAGCCTTATGACTGTGTAGTAGTGAAAGAAAACATGTTAATATATGTGCAACGTAGAACTCAAATAATATAATATACAATTTATATATGTAATATAATTAGCACTAATATTTAACATTTAAAAACCAAATTTTTAAAATATTCAGAAACTGAGTATTTATTATAATTTAAATCATATTATGATAAAGTATTAAAAGGTGACTCACAAGATTTCAAAATGGCTTCCTGGTTCAAAGATATTGCTATAAACATTAGAGAACTATAGTTTGGAAATTGTGAGAAAAATGGTGTTATTTTTGATAAATAGGCTTAAAAGGGGTAAGAGTGTGTGGAAGGAGATGACAGCACTGATAAAGTAAGTTAGAAACACAAAGAGATATGGAAACTAGTAAGACAGAGAGACAAAAGAGAAGATAAGTGGGTGGTAACACCCACAATGAAAATCGACAGTGGGGAAAAATAAGAGCAAGAAAAAGCAATCTATCTTCAGTAAAATGATGTCCTATAACTTATACAAACAACTTGTTCAAAAAATCTCATTCAAAATCAATGAAGCATACATTAAAACCAAAGTGAAACACCAAGACACAAATATCTAAAGTTAAATGTATTGATAATACCAAGTTTTGGAAAATACGTAGAAATCATAGTTTAAATCAATAATGTCTCTTGAGAAATCTGAGTGCCATTATCTACTAAGGTTATCTAAGCACAAACCAGGATTCAGCACTTTCATATGTAAGAGAAATACTCATATTTTCATCAAAACACATGGGTGAAATATGCTCAGCAGTATTGTTCGAAATATTCAAACCTGGAAAAAATTCAAATGTCCATAAACAGTAAAATGGTCAATGAAATCATGATATTGCTACAATAGAACAGTATATGACAACAGGTGAACACCCCCCCACACACACACACACAAAATCTGTGGTTATACACAATAGCAAGAAGAAATTCCACCAACACTGTGCTGAGTGGAAGAAGCAAGACACAAAAGTATATAAAAGAAAATATTGTATAACTCTGTAGGAAAGATTTTCAAAAAAATACAAAACTAACCAATGATATTATACATCGAGATAGGGATAAACTTTGGAGAGGAAGGAGGGGTTAAGGTTGGATAGGGTAATTACTGGAATTTGAGGTTTGTTAATATTTTATGTATTGATCTGGGTAGAAGTCACATGGTAGGTTTACTTTATCATTATCCATTGAGCTGCATTTTATGTATTCTGCACTTTTTCGTATGTTAGTATATTTCAGGAAAATATAATGTGAGGTAAAACAAATAAAAAACATATATGTACCAGAGAGCATACATGAGAAGGAAATATAAATCTAAATGTTTAGATATTCAAGGAGAAACCACCTGATATGGAATAGATTTAAGGGACAATAAGATCAGAGAAGTTGGAAAAAAGAAGGCTTTTGCTGATAAAACATTCAACATACTAGAAATACATTTTTATAAAATAAATAATCATGTACATACACATATGAAATAGGTGAACACCAGGGGGATTTTCAAAAATAAATAACGGCTATATGCTGCAGATAAAACAACTTCTGGTTTTATAAGAAGCAGACTTAAAGGACCCATTTCATTGATACAACAAAATAAGAACTGAAAGCGCCCTCAGTTGGTTAAAATGAAATGAGGACAAGTCTAAAATGAAGATGAGGTCAAGGTACTCAATGGCTCAGTATTAAAGAAAAAGATGAAGATGCACAAAAGGAGAAGTCAGGCCTTGCCTCCTGGGCACCTAACATCATTGGAGAGGAGTTCTCAGGAGAGAAAGTGCGATCAGGGCTGAAAAGTAGGGAGATGTCTTTTTTTAAGAAGTGAGACTTGTGGCTGCCTGATGGGAGGGGGAGGGAGTGGGAGGGATCGGGAGCTTGGGCTTATCAGACACAACTTAGAATAGATTTACAAGGAGATCCTGCTGAATAGCATTGAGAACTTTGTCTAGATACTCATGTTGCGACAGAAGAAAGGGTGGGGGAAAAAATGTAATTGTAATGTATACATGTAAGGATAACCTGACCCCCTTGTTGTACAGTGGGAAAATAAAATAAAAAAAAATTATATAAAAAAAAAAAAAGAAGTGATGGAGGTGAAAAGATTACAGGAGCATGGCTCAATGAAGCTAGCTGAGAGGGGTGTGTCCACATAAGAGTTCCTGTTCCTTCTGTTCTACACATCCCCTCTCCGTGTGACAAACGGGAAAAGGTGCGAAAGGCTCAAGAGGTTTTGTGCCTTGAAGAGCTGAGAAATGTATTGCTTTTATGACACCTGCTTGTGACTTTTCTTCCTCCATTAAATTCAGTTTAATTCCATTGGTGATCTAAGCCTTTTCTTTTTTCTTTTTCTTTTTTTTTTTAATTACATCAAGGGGTTCTGACATAATGTGTTATTAATTGAGAGTTTGAAGTTTTCAATATGACAGTAATTATGGCCGGCTTGGGAGTTATTAAAATAAATAAGTCATGCTCCATATCCTTGAAAAGATCATGACCTACTGACTCTGGAAAACCAAGAGATGATTTAAACTTCCCAAAGTGTCATGTACTAAGGAGTGTATCCTAAGAGCAGAAAAAGAGCGATGTCTGTGCAGGACCATAAGCTCAAATGACAACACATTCTCTGATGAATATAATTTCCTGCCTCAGATAAACTGTTACATGAAATTTAGGGAACCTTGGATAAAGTCAGCAAACTTTAGGAGGAGTTCATAGACAAAGACAACTATGGAGGAATAGTTTAGGCAGTGGTGGATTATTTAGCTTGATTACAGGAAAAGTCTGTTGTTCTTGCTCCACTGTCTGCTTTGGCATCTTAGGAGCATCATTCAAAAACATTCTCCTTTGGATTCTTTTCTTTCTTAGATGTTGGTTAAGGCAAGCGTGCCTGTAGTTACCTTGCACTTGGTAAGAGGTCTCATATTATGAAAAGAGTTGTCATCCAGGATGTGTATACCTGTCTCTTCCATGAAAAGCAGCCTCAAGGCTGACTAACACCTGAGCCATGTTCTCCAGGGATCTACCCTGAGGCTTGGCGGTAGTTGCAAAGACTGATTTTGTCCAAACTCTCTTTCCTTTGGAACTCTAAGAAATGCATTATGGCCACTACAAACAAATAGTTCTCTGCTTCCTGAAAACATTAAAAACTAATGGCAAATGAACTTTAAAACTTCTTTAGGTAGGTAAGAATTGATTAAAAATTAAATGGACTCACATATTCCAAAAAAAAAGCAGTCTTCTATACTGGTAAAGGAGGCAAATGAGACTCAAAGTGACAGAAATGGGGTAAAATATACATAAAGGTATTTCTGTCAATTGCAAAAGAGTATTTTTAGGCAAAAAAAAAAAAATTGCCAATATGTGCTTTTGGTAATTAACTGGGATTGAATAAAATTCAGCACTCATTCTCTTTATATTTTGGGATAATTGTTAATCTTACCCTATATTTCGGATAAGATTAGTCTGTACCCCCAAAATACTTACTTAGAGCAAAGGCAAATATTACTTAAGAGAAACACTTACCTTTGATGGGTGGCACATAATTGTGCTCTCCTAAAATATCACGTGCTCATGAAACTTTTCTCTACTTTGCTATTTTACATTAGTTATATATTGAGATAGCAGTGAAAAATCACATCCATACTGCCTAATTTATAGTAGCTCATTTCTTTTCTCCCTAAACTGAAGTTTACAGAAGATAGAATAAGATTAGAGAAATGCATAAGTTAAGTAAAAGAGAAGAGTGGGTTCTACAAAGAGTTGTATTGGCTTTTGTTAATGCTATGGAAATAAAATATTTTAAATCTGAGTATCATAACTCAATCATTATGTACATTGACATTCAGTTAAACTCCAATACTTGAACAAAAGAAAAACAAAATATATCTTACCTAATTGACTTGATTTGTCATTAAAACCCCTGGGTACCCTATTAATATGAAGCAAATAGCAAATTTTTCCCAGTTTTGTAGTTTGCAGTTTGCTTTCTATTACTATTGAAGAAACAAAAGAGAGAAAGTCTAATTCAGGATTAAAAGATTTAAAATCAAGAATAATTAAAAGAAAGGGAACAAAAATAGCTTTCTAGATTTTGCCTTTTGATGATTCTTTTTTTTTTTGGCTTTTTTAGGGCCACACCCTCATGGCATATGGAAGTTCCCAGGCTAGGGGTCAAATCAGAGCTACAGCTGCTGGCCTACACCACAGCCACAGCAATGCAGAATCCAAGCCATGTTTTTGACCTACACCAGAACTCACAGCAATGCCAGATTCCTGACCCACTAAGGGAAGCCAAGGATCAAACCCAAATCCTCAAGGATACTAGTCAGATTCGTTTCCACTGAGCCATGACAGGAACTCCCTGCCTTTTAACTCTTGTGTGAGCTACCAAGAATTTAATTACTTTGCTTTCTTCCCAGAACATTCAATAACCAATTATACATTTCTGCCATATATCTGGAATTCTTGGTTCACTGCCTTTCAATGAATGAGAGTTAAGACAATAAAATAATACCATAGGGTCCCAATGTCTAAATCCAGTCCCTTATTGTTATCTGATTGGCAGAAATCCTATCTATGAATGTTTAACAATGACATATTTTACCAGTAAAGAATCCAGTAACATTCCAATAGACTTCAAGAAAGATGGTGAGAGTGTTAATTACATAAAAACTCAAAGCTCTGTTGTTGGGAAAACTGAGAATAATTCTCAAAGGAAAATAGCTAACTATTAATAAAAGAAATCATTAGAAAAATTTATTACAAAAGAATTTATTTTTTTTTAGAAAATCATGTGATCATATTTTTTTAAATAAGATTGTCTCCCAATCTCTAATCAATAGCCTAAAAGAAAAATATACAAGTTGTAACGATATTTATGAAAATAATAGCAATTTACAGAAACATAAAATTTTGAACTGGATTTTAAATATGTCTTGAATATATTTAATCCAGCAACCAATTGCTATGGCAAGAATCCTTTATGCAGACACCAAACGCTATCTGTCACTATGTTCCTGGTGAATGGGGTCAGGTCCTCCTAAGATACAGATACTATTGTTAAACAAGGCTGTTACAAAGATTTTAGCACTGCATTAAATATTATATTTAGAAAATTTGGCCTTTGCTTTGCCCTAAAAAGTTTAATTTCTCCTAAAAATGAGTTAGGGTTTACTGTACATTATATATCTAGAATTCTGTAATTTCCCAGTTTAAGACAGACCATCACTTAAAAGCTTATTTACCTAGGAGTTCCCGTTGTGCGGCTGTGGAAGTGAATCCAATTGGGAACCATGAGGTTGAGGGTTTAATCCCTGGCCTTGCTCAGTGGGTTAGGGATCTGGCGTTGCCATGAACTGTGGTGCAGGTCACAGACACAGCCCAGATCCTGCATTGCTGTGGCTGTGGCATAGGCCAGCAGCTGTAGCTCCAATTGGACCCCTAGCCTAGGAACCTCCATATGCTGCATTACGGCCCTAAAAATCAAAATCAATCAACCAATCAATCAAAATATAAATTTAAAAAAAATTTAAAAGCTTATTTATCAGTCGGTTATTTGTAATTTATGAAACAATGAGATAGATTATGACCACATACTTTAGTGCATAAATAAATGCACACCTATAAACACATATACATGCAGATATACACACATACACTAATACACGAATAAATAAAACTATGCCAAGAGTTTCATTCTATGGAAACTAAAAACTTATCTACTCATCCACCAAATATTTGAGTCTTTTTAAAATACAAGGCACAATGATAGAAGATAGTATCAACAGAATTTATAAATTTCTTATGTGGAAGAAAATGCATATAAATGTTCAATGTATCATGGTATTCTATATTCTAAATTAAATCATATGTATTATGTTACTCTGAAAAAAAAGGTCCTCAAGAGTTCAATTCTGGATGTTAAATAATCTTTAGCAGAAAAGTGACTGGGATCAAAATTAAATAAGGTGAAGGATTGGAAATTACATTTTAAGATACAGGTACAGTTGCACCAGCCAAGTCCTAGAAGCAGTCACATTTCTGTCCAAATAAAGGGCACCCCTAGAAACTGTGCAGTTAGTGTACTTTTGGTGTGGCTATGTACAGTGGCCCTGAGACATCTACCAAAGGACCACCAAGAGAAGAATATCTAGGAATGAACATCCACCTGGGAAAGCACCACATGCTTTGCAAAGAGACATGCCTTTGTTAGAATTCTGGCTATAGTAGCTATTGACTATATGAAGCCAACAAGTTAATTAACACTTAGAGAATTTTTTTTTTGTTTCAAGTATGTATATAATAAAATGTCCCTGGAAGAGTGGGTTGAATTCATCATTTGCTTGGTCCTAGTCCTCCTCTAGTGCTGGTGGATGTGGGAGAAGGTCATGGAGAGGATGTGACCATTAGGTGACCTACTTGCTGGACCTGGGCAATCAGAGCTCCTCACTTTCTCCCTGAGCTTGGAGTGTATATTCCACCCAACATCCCCACAGTGGGAGCCCTCTTCATGGCTGCAGCCTTGAGAGAGCAGTGTGCCCTTAAGATCATCTGGATGGTAAACATGACTGAACCTATACTTGGGTAAACATTTCACATTCTGGTGGGCAAGTTCAGAGACCTACTTGTCTTGGGGATGCTCATAAGTTAGTTCTCTTTCCTATCAAACCCGCCACTTCCCCATCTAGAGCAGTCTGCCTGCTTCCTAGATCTCTTCTCGCCCTCTGTGTACAAGAAGCTTGCAAACTAACAGTAGATGAGGAAAGTGGATGTTTGCTCAAAGAAGCGGACAACTGGATATACACATCCATAGCAAAAGGGAACCACCCAGAAGTGGAGGGATGACCATACTGGGCTAGTAGATGCACGTGTACGTCTGAACAAGGATTGCTCTGCATCTTCAAAGACGAATGGGTTGTGCTGGAAATTTCCTCAGCCCAGATCTGCTATGACTGACATAGAGTTTGGTAAATGCACATGTTTTTCTCATTATCATTTTTATATAGTTTATAGAAGTATAAATATAACTTTAGTAAATATTTTTAGTTTATAAAACTAGTTTCTCATCTTGATCTAATTAAAACAGATAAACTTTAACTTTGAAGAAAACAATGAAAGATCACATATTTAGGGATTGTACAAAATTAACTATGCATATTGAAAGTAGATTTGCTTAAGCCAATTTACAAGAGTAGAAGGCCATATTTATTTTGATTCTGTAATGCTTTAAGAAAAGGAATTCATTGGTTATCAGAATTTTAAATGTTTTATTTTTACCTTATTGACTTATAAGATTTTAGTTTCCTATTTCTCTGTTCTCTATACCTTTCCATCAATTATTTAAGAATTTTTCCAAATCAGTTAAGTGTATTAATGCAATTCTTTTTTTTTAAGGATTAAGTTTTTTAAATGTCCTTTGTTCATTCAAGTCAGTGCATCTGAACTTAACCTTCTAGTAAATTTGAATTATTTTATTGGATTATTTAATGAAGGGGAAGGGGGTGGCTTGTAATTAGTAACAGCTGTGATTTCCATTTTGGAAATTGGGGAGGATAAGTTATCAAATTAATCACATTTGGACAAATCTCAAGTTTTTAAAAGAGAAGGGATTTGTGTAGCTTTTTTGGCAACATTTTGAGAATAATAAATAGAAAAAGGTACAAATATTTTAGCTAACCTTGTTCTAAAGGCAAAATATGAATTATTTTTCCTCCCAACCCCAAGTTAATTAGGCCATTCACCTCTTTACCTCCTACAGAGATTCCTCATTCTCTGAACTATTCTAAACATTCATTTTATCACCTCTCTGTGTCTTTAGATGCATAGGCACCATTGCAAGGGAAACTCTTAACTAGATCACCCATAGTCTTGCAGAGAGCTGGGATTTCAGATGAGCCCTGGAAAATCATCTCACCATTAGGCTATAAGCAATTTTGAAAATGGAAAGTAGAGCATATTTTCTACACCTGGTGAGTCTCTAATTACAATGGTCTATATTCATCACTTACATACATTTGTCATTTTAATTAATTACTTGGGGCTCAATTCAATCCCTTTGCTGCATTCTAAAATTCCCATTGATTTTAAAAGGTATAATTGTTGCTATGAAGTAATAGACTTTTCGGAAGCAGTGTTTTTATACAATCAAGAACTATTCTAAATAGTTCATCATCTATGTGAGTTCAGGTTCCTGCCACCTACAGTTATTCTGTCTTTCTTTTTCATATAAATATGGATACAAAGAATCTGAGTATTTTAGACTGTCACTTAAAAAATTGTGTCTTACAAGTCCCATGTTTCCTATCATTACAAAGGTCGCATTAAAGGTATGCATAGGGATTATTATATGTTGTTAATAGCTACTTTAAATAATTTTTTTTTTTTTTTTGTCTTTTTAGGGCTGCACCTACAGCATATGGAAGTTCTTGGGCTAAGGGTTAAATCGGAGCTGCAGCTGCCGGCCTATGCCACAGCAATGTGGAATCTGAGCAGCATCTGTGACCTACACCACAGCCCACAGCAATGCCCGGATCCTTAACCCACTAAGTGAGGCCAGGGATTGAACCTTCATCCTCATGGATACTAGGCATAGCTGTTTGCTCTGAGCCATGACAGGAACTCCTGCTTCAAATAAATATTAAAGGCTTATTTGGAAGGTACAAATTTGTGAAAAAATTCATTCATAGGAGTCAAATTAATGTTCAAAGGCAATACAAATATTCTCTATTTATAACCTTTCATTCTTGAACTTTCTAAAATTCAGTTCTAAGTATATTCTTGGTTTTTAATGCATTCAGTAACTTCAGAGATTTAACCAATATCATGAAAAAAAAGTCACAACAATACATGAAATTCCTCTGGTTTTAAATAACATAAAATATTGGATGAAAAACATTCTTTAATGATCTGAATTAACTAAATCGGGTGATTACTGTAGGCAAAGAAAACACAACCTGAAATGTCCGAGTTTGGAATCTGATTAAAGATAGGGATGCAAATGAGTTCTCACTTTGGTAAGGCATTCTGAGGCAGGATTCAGGGGTTCAGGGGAGTGAATTTTAATTTTATTATGTATTTTCTTTTAACTTTTTCTTATTTCTCCCTTAATATAGTCCCCCAAATTCCAGAAAGCAGATATTTTAAATAAACTATTATAAAATAGTTGTCAATTAACAATTATTTCAGTATTCAGTTTACGTATTAAATAAAAGTTGCAATTCATAATAACCTCAGTAATCCGATCAAATTCTAATTAAGGTGTGTACAACAAATGCTCAATTAAAGAGGAAACTATCAGCCATTTCAATTTGGACTGGTCCTGCAAGTAGGCAAGATATGGATATACTCGATATTTATTACTAATTTTATATAGGGAATTCAGTGTTTAACCCTAGTAATCACATATAAGGAAAGAGATATTATTTTACACTGTTTTAAAGGAAGATTGTTCACTATAAAAAATTAAAACCCAAATATGGACAGGGTAAAGCCTATCTCCTGTTAATTTTTACACACTATACTCTGCTTTCCTCTGAATAAGTGTTCACTAAGTGTGCTCACATTAGAAATTCAATATTAAATGATCAGTAACCTCACCGATTTAAATGACTGTAAGGACCTGATTTTTATTTATTTTGATTGTTTATGAAAAATATATATTTCACAGATTATAGATGAAAGTTTTGGAAATTAATCTTTCAGATATATTTCATGAGTTATGCAAATAATCCACAGATTCATGTAATTTTATACTTTAAACTTCCTAATATCATGAAGAGAAGCAAATTCAAATTTCAAACTTTACAACCAGGTCAAAATGAGTTCAAACATGCTAAAGGAGTAAGAGTATGGAATGTTCCACTCAGTTTCTTGTGATGGAGTATAAATGTCCTCAGGGTTGAGAAGTATCACTACTGCAGTAAAAAGGAATCGAAAAAATGAGATAGCTGTCAAATGAAACACAAATCCTGATGTTTAGTATTTTAAATGGCGGACTGAAAGGCATTGTAGCTGTTGAGTCCAAGTATTCTCTCAGAATTAAGATTTTTCTTTACAAATTTTAACAAGTATTACAAGTGCCAGTTACATACAGCATGGAGGACAAATGCAATCTTGCGTAAATAATCAAGTTTTAAATATACAGTATGTTTTCTTCTTCTTTACAAAGAAATAAACATAGAAAGAGTAAATGTTCAAGTTAAAAAGTGAAATTCCTTGGAGAAAATAGAACTCTAAAGTTTATTTCCTCTGAAACATTTTCACACATATACTACTCAAAAATTTTAAAATAGGAGTTCCCATCGTGGTGCAGTGGTTAACGAATCTGACTAGGAACCATGAGGTTGCGGGTTTGATCCCTGGCTTTGTTCAGTGGGTTAAGGATTCTGCATTGCTGTGAGCTGTGGTGTAGATCTCAGACGCTGTAGCCACCGGCCTGCACCAGAGCCACAGCAACGCGGAATCCGAGCCGCTGTGGCTCTGTTATAGGCCGGTGGCCACAGCTCTGATTAGACCCCTAGCCTGGGAACCTCCACATGCCCTAGAAAAGGCAAAAAGACCAAAAAAAAAAAAAAAAATTTAAATATATTTTTGTAAGAATTTGGATATATTTATAATACATATATGATATAATTAAATTACTTCTCTCCAATTTGATAACCGTTTTTTTCCTTAGTGGCCTAAGTTCATTTTCAAAACTACACATTTAGATGTGTCACATCAGTGCTGTGAGCACCTTGGTCCTAAAGTGGCCCGGTGGTCCTACGGGCATGTATGATGTTTAATCCCCGCTCCTTGAGTGTGGGAATGATATGACCGGCTCTAACCAAGAGAATATGGCAATACTCTTAGAAAGCAGAGGGATCCAAAGTCCAAGCAGGCTATCTACTGAATTTTCTTGAGGGATAAATTCTGGAAACATGAGTAAATCACAGGTAAATTTAGACTTATGAACACTGAAAATCCAGCCTTGACATGGCTCAGTCCCAAACTGGATTAAGGCAATACACATTACTCTCTATATATTAATAGGAAAAAATACAAACCCCCTCCTATGCAAGTTAAGATAATATGAAACTTCTCAAGACCGTTTATAGACAGAATTCAGCAAACATTAAAAACATACAAAACAAGCAACACAGACATAACTATAAACCAAAGAAACTCCAGACAACAGAAGTGAACAAACAGGTGACCCAGACAGGAAAGAAAGCAAACGACTCTGATGAATTTTTTACAAAAAGAAAAAAAAAAAAAGAGAAAAAAGATATGAAGTGAATTGATGAAAGAATAAAAAATTCCCTGTAGAATTTTAATTTATGGGAAACAATTAAATGATCTTCTAGAACAAATGTGCATTATAACTGAAATTAAATACTCAAAGGATGGATGTAGCAACAGATTGGACAGAAAAACACAGATTATCAAATGGAATACAAATCTGAGGCACAGAGGGAAAATAAAGAGTAGAAATGTGGATATGAGCTCAAAAGATTAGTGGAACACACACAAAAATCCTAATATGTATGTAATTTAAATAACAGAAACAGAAGGCAAAATGGGACAAAAACCAAAAGTTGATGACATAATTGCCCTCCAAATTTGCCAAATGGGAATCTGGGGTTAACAGAGGAAAAGTATTAAATTTAGAATGGATAAGCAATGAGATCATGCTATGTAGTACTGTGAACTGTAGTCATTTGTGATGGAGCATGGTGGAGGATAATGTGAGAAAAAGAATGTGTGTGTGTATACACATATATAAAACACTAATAGAATTCTAAATAAAAAATTTGCATATTTTGTTATTTGTTAAAGAAATGTAATTACTAAACACCTTCATAGAAAAAAATTGTTTGTTTTCATCTAGAAATTTCCTAGACATTCAAGGAAGAAATAACATCAATTTTGTACAAATTCTCATAGAGAAAAGTGAAAAAAAAAGGAAAATTAGATCAAATACATGGCCCTCACAACTAAATTAAAAATAAAAGCCACACACATCATTTAATCAGCAGTATCAAATATACAATCTATGAGTAATACAATTTATACATATTGAAACATTTCCAAAAATGTCCTCTACGGATTTTCATTTCTCAACCTCAGGTTCAATTAAGTATCATGAAACTATGTTGACTGTCTCTCCTAAATCTCTTTTAGTTTTAAACTATCTCGAGCCTTTAACAGTTCTTTTCTTATGACTTTGATGTTGGCTTATTTGGAACATTCAAGTACTTGAAAAATACACAGTTATAGTTATATTGCAGTTTATCACAAAATCTGGATGTTTCTGAATTTTTATCCTATAGTTAGATTCAGGTTAAACACTATGAGCAAGAATACTAGATACTAGTATAGTGTACTTCACAAAGCATCAAATTATTAATATACTTACCAAGATGTCTTACAATTCATGTAAAAAACTCCAAAATTACTACATGAATAACTCTAATCAAAAGGAAACATTGCACAAAATCTAAGATTTACTATAGTTTTTGCCTAAAGAGTATATTCCATGAAAAGTTTATATTAAAAGTGCTCAGTTTAAGAGTTTTATGAATTATTTTTGTATAATAATTTTAAAATTAATATATAAAATTGAATTAATTTTTCCTGATGTATTCAGTTTTAAGTTGTTTATTATAATTTGTAGAACATTTTTTTCCCTTGAGTACAAATATTGTCATGGTTCAAATGTTATCTCTGTCTCTGATAATATTTTTTTTCTGTAGTTGTCTGTCTGATGGTGAAATACACATATCAGTTTTGTCATGATTAGTATCCCCATAGTAAATATTTTAATTATTTCCTTTTGATCTGTCTTTATTTTTTAACTGGTATAAGCATGTCAAATACATGACAGCAAAATACAGAAAGCACAAATTTCATTGTCCTAAGTTTTTATTGATCCAATAATTTATAAACATTCAACATTTGGTATATGGATAAAAAAATTCCTCCATGAAAAAGGAATCCTTGTATACTGTTGATGGGAATGTAAATTGGTAAAATGGTACAGAGGCTCCTCAAAAAAATAAAAACATACAACTACTGTAAAATCCAGGAATTTCATTCTCAGATATCTATGTAAAGAAAATGGAAGCACTAATTCAAAGAGATAGATGCACTCCTATGTTTATCACAGCAATATGTACAATAACTGAGATATGGAAGCAACCTAAGTGTCTATTTATAGATGAATAAAGAAGATAAGGTATAAACATAAAATGTAATAGCTCTCAGCTATAAAAAAAGGAAATCTTGACATTTGCAACAAGAGGGATGATCTAGAGGAAAATTATGTTAAGCACAATAAGTCAGACAGAGAAAAACAAATACAATATGTTTTCACTCATATACATAATCCAAAAAAACAAATAAAGACTCATAGATAAGAAAACTACTAGTGGTAGTCAGAGGGAGGAAGGGAATGGAAAAATAGGTGAAAGGGAGTAAGAAGCACAAACTTCCAGTCATGCAATAAATAATTCATGGACATATAGTGGACAGCATAAGGAATATAGTCAACCATTTTGTAATGACTTTGTATGGTAACATGGTTGCTAGAATTATTGTGAAGATCATCTCATAATGCACACAAATGTTGAACCACTATGTTGTACACCTGAAATCAATACTGTTTGTCAACTATACCTCAATTTTGAAAATGCATCATCGATAATTCAAGAATGCAGATTGAGAAATGAAAAATTATCTCTGAGGGACTTATTTCTCTTTAACAGTTATCCTTGCCTCCATGGTCTGTTCCACACTTCTATTGATATTTTACTTTCATAAAGTTTTTATGAAAAGTGTTTCAGTTGTAAGCTAAACTTCTGAATAATTGACGAAGGAATTTAAATTCCTATAAAACTGCATTTGAGAAATGCAAAACATCACCATGTTTATTATTAGAGTGTTGCCAGTCTCTAGGTAGATTATATTAATCTGTAAACATAATACATCTCATTTTCTTCTAAACATGCTAATGCTTATAGCGGGAAAAAAAAATCTTGTTTAAAATGCATAAAAGAAAATAAAAAATTTAGGAATGAACTTATCCGAGGAGGTGAAAGACCTATACTCTGAAAACTGCAAAATCTTGATGAAGGAAACTGAATATGAGAAAAATAAATGGAACGATATGGATTAGAAGAATTAATATTGTGAAAATGTCCGTACTATGCAAAGAAATCTATTAATTTAATGCAAACCCTATCAAAATGCCCGACATTTTTTATAGAACTAGAACAAATAATACCAAAGTTATGTGGAATCACAAAAGACTCCAAGTTGCCAGAATAACACTGAGAAATAAACAAAAACAAAACTAGAGGTCTCAATCTTCTTAACTTCAGACTGTAACACAAAGCTGTGGTACTCAAAACAGCATCATATTGGCACAAAAACAGACACATATATTGATAAAAAATAATAGACAGCCCAGGGGTTCTCATCATAGCTCAGCAGTTAATGAACCTGACTAGTATCCATGAAGATGTGGGTTCAATCTCTGGCCTCATTCAGTGGGTTAAGGATCTGGCATTGCCATGAGCTGTGGTATAGGCTGCAGATGAAGCTTAGATCCAGCACTGCTGTGGCTGTGGTATAGGCTGGCAGCTGCACCTCCAATTCAGCCCCTACCCTGGGAACCTCATAAGCTGTGGGTGCAGCCCTAAAAGACAAAAATCGATCGATAGATAGACAATAGATAGACAGACAGACAGACAAATAGAGGGCCCAGAAATGAAACCACACACTTATAGTCAATTAACCCACGACAAAGAAGGCAAGAATATATAATAGATAAAAGCAATTACTTCAATAACTGATGCTGGGAAAACTGGACAGCTACATGTAAAAGAATGAAATTAAAACATTTTCTCACACCATATACAAAAATAAACTCAAATTAATTAAAAACATAAACATAATATCGTAAAACTCCTAGAAGAGGACAGAGGCAAAATGTTCTTTGATATAAATTATACCCATATTTTTTTTGGCTCTGTCTCTTAAGACAAAAGAAACAAAAACAAAAGTAAACCAATGGAACCTAATTAAACTTAAGAGCTTTTGTACTGAAAAAAAAAATGACAAAATGGAAAGACGTACTGAATGGAGGAAAATGTTTGCAAGTGATATGACAGATAAGAGGCACATGTCCACAATACGTGAACAGCTCACACAACTTAATACCAAAAAACACCAAAAAACTTGATTAAAAAACTGACAGAAGACCTGAACATTTTTAGAAAGATACACAGAGGCCCAACAATCACTTAAAAGGATTTTCAGTATCACTAATAACTAGAGAAATGCAAATCAAAACCAGAGTGAGACAACACTTCACACCTGCCAGAATAGTTATCATTAAAATTCTACAAATAACAAGTGTTGGCAAGGATGTGGAGAAAAGAGAATCTTTGTACACTTTGGTGGGAATGTGAATTGGTGCAGCTGCTGTGGAAAACAATACAAAGGTTCCTCATCCAAAGTGTCTTCCAAAATAGCCATATCAATTTGCATTCCCACCGTCAATGAATGAGTGTTCCTGTTACTCCACATTCTCACCAGCATTTGGTATTGTCAGTTTTCTGGATGTTTGCCATGCTTTTAGATGTGTAGCGTTATCTTCTATGTTTTAATTTGAATTTCCATGTAGAACTTCCTTTCATAGACTTATTTACCAAGTGTATATCTTGTTTGGTGAGGTATCTGCTTAAGGTTCTTGAACTTCTGATCGATTTTTTGGGCCTCAGTGGAAAACAGATTTATTTGCAGAAAATGATTCATAACAGATATCCATTTATTGATAACATAACTGTGTTAGTCTAGCTTTTCAAATTGTTTTTGTTTCCTCATTTCATTAGAATTTGGTAAAAGGGCCAAAATGCAAAGAAATAGATGGTTAAGCATCCTACATTAGAAAGTGCACTAGAGGGAGATAAATTGCTGCTAATTATACCTTCCAGGCTTTCCTGAAAGTTAACAAAACAGATGTATGATGCATAGTCCCAATCTTCCAAACAGCCCTTTTTTTTAAAAGGCTAGAAATCTTGAGTTTCTGCAGGTTAACATAGGATAAATGAGAAAGGAGTTAGGTATAATAAAGAGGTTTTAGCATAGAGGTACTGTGCATTTGGGATGGATTATTTTGGAGGTGATATCCAAGATGAACACTCAGAAATATTGGGTATTTCTATAAGGATAGACTGATAAATCACTCCTTGGTTGGATATGAGCTGAGATACATAAACATATTCAGATATCTTGAGAGATTTGAGAGTTGAGCATTTGTTATTAGAATACTGTCAGGGGCATATAGTCTTAGAAACTGATGTCTGCTTCTTTCTTGTAGACTTTTGAAGACAAGAAGTAGATTGTGAAAGGCAGCAGAAAGATGGACTTGTTTGGGCTAAGAATGATGTGGGGGTCCAAGGGTACCAAAGAAGACAGTCTGTCTTCAAAATAGCCAGCCAAGAACACAATCTCATGGAGCAAGAAACAGCAACCAGGTTCCTTAAGCAGGATCTGCAGGGGCATTGCAAGTGTTCAATTAAAGAACAAAGAAGTGAACCCTGGGTGACAGGATGTGAATGCTTCAAAGAGGTTAGTGATCATAATCATGATAGCTTCTACTAGAAAACATTTAGCCTCTTTCTTCTATTCCAATTTACCCATTGTCTGTCCTAGACATTCCACCAGCATGCCATGGAGGTAGTAAAAGAAAAGAGTAAATAAATTACTACAGGAAGTTCCTGTATGCTGCAGCAGCTTGCAACTGTGGCATGGGTTTGATCCCTGGCCAGGAAACTTCTACAAGCTGCTCAGTTGAGGAGAGAAGAAAATAGGATAATCTGATACGATATTGATGTTTTAAATTGAATACTGAAAGTATTTAATTTTGATACTTCAGTTGTCTTAATTACCAAAGTGAAAGAGATTTTTAATGACTGAAAGTGACTGAAGCCTACAAGCTACCCTTGAGATTTCAAAAAAAGTGTGGAGCAGACCTAAACAGCATACAGGAGCACAGTTGTTGAAAAAATTGATCCGTTTTCTCTTTGCACTCAACAAATTCAAAATTTGTGATAGGCTGTCTACAAGGCAAATAAAAACATACGTGCTTGTCTTATTTCAAGTTTTTCTCCCTATATTTTAAATGAAATATTTATCATAAAAATAAAGTTAATCTAAACAACAGTGTAAATTTTATGTAAGCAAAGTAAGATTTTCATTTTGTTTACCCATCTTTTATTTTGATTTATTATAGCCAAATAATATGATTATATATTATTACAGTATACAGAACATGTAACACTGTATCATATATTATAAACATTTATATATTGCATATTCTCTATTTTATATGACACAGTACATATTGCCTATTGTATAGTATATTTTAGATGTTTAATGTTTAAAATATAAAATGCACATGATAAAATACTTTTGTATTTGTTATGACTGATGCCTAAGACAAATTAGATACTGGTGATACATTTGTATATATGCATGTACACATACATGCGTATTAATACTTACATATTTGAGTCCAGACAATTATCACAACTATACATTTATACATAAAACTGTTAAGCTCAGATCATAAAATATATGATTTCCAAGAAAAGTACTATACTATTTGTAAAGGTCAGAATGAATAGTAAATTTAGTAGTAGTAATTTTTAGTTTGCCAGGTCTTTTCTTTTCCTTGTCTTCCTTGAGGATTTCTTTGTTTTGCTTTGTTTGCATAAATAAATGTTTTATAATTGCCTCTGTATTTGCTACATGATCAGAATACATTTACACACTTAACCGTCCTACCACCTATAAATGCATTAAAAATTTTCTATTGTTTCATTTACTTCAGTAACACCTGTATCAAAAAGAGAGCCATGGTAACAACACATTGAAAATCCGTTTGATATTTAATCACAATTTTTACAACTTGGAAGGATCAAGTAAAGCTTATAGTCTTTGAGGTTTTGTTGTTGCGGTTATTTTTAATTAACCACCATCACCCTGAAAACAGCACAAATGTGGTTTATGTTATATTCTTGGGCACATTAAATAAGTTGCTTTATACTTTCTTACATATATTTATCAATGATTGTATCCGGCCAGGCATAGGAACTTGAACTTGCTTTTTTTAAAAAAAAAAAAAATATATATATGTGGTTTATTTTGTTCCTTTAAGTAATTTTTGAGAAGAGTCAAAGTCAGGGTCATTCCAACTTCATGTGATGAAAACTAACACCAAAACTAGGTAAACATGACTTTCCTTTATTTAACTTGGGCAGTAAGTGCTTCACAAATATTATTTCATGAAGATGAAGAAACACAGAATATAGTGGGGACTAGAAATATTTTCTTAAAAATCATACCTTTTCCTTCCTTAAATCATTTCCAGAACATATGGTGATATGGTTTTAAGTCATCAAAGATTCTTTTAATGCATCCCCCCCCCCTTTTTAAGTCAAATCTGAGATCGAATCAATGTTCTAGGCTTTGAATCTTAAAGAAAATCAGAGGATTAAAAAAAATAATAGCAAGGGCTAGCATAGCACGAGTACCTTAAGCCTAGGAACCTCATGAAATCTAGAGACTTCTCTTTCCATCTGATACAATATTAGACTCTCCAACCACCAAGTCAGTGAGGGTAGAGAATGTCCTTACAAGAGAGTAACTCCCCTTAGATAATGTTTGAGTTTAGTCAGTGACACAACCACACAGTATAACAAGTTACCAAGAACACACTGTTCCCATGTGGCAGTAACTCTAATGTAAATTATCTAAATTATTAAATAATCAACCAATCCTTATTATATTTCTTAATATGAAGAACCATTCATTTCTAGCAATTTTTATAGCTTGTCAAGATGTCACTTTGAACTGAATTATGTCCCCTTAATCTTACTCTATTTTAAATTCATATTAATTCTGCACTTGTCCCAGTAATTATAAAGTATAATTCACAAAAATTATAATTAACTTTTATAGTACGACAAAGTTCTGACCACTCAAGGAGTGAGTTTTCTATTTTCATGACCTCTAAATTAAAGTATTAAATATTACTTCATTCTGTGGAAAGACAACACACAATTTTTTAAAGCACCATGTATTTCATGTTTATCTTATATTATGCTCATGAAATTTCAATCAGATTGGTATCTATTCTTATTTTAGAAAAAAAAATAGAGAAGGTAAGTTGCTTGCAGTTTTGAGCCAGAAAAAGTTAAGAGATATTTTCCTAAATCTTGAGTCAGATCACAGCGTTTTTAACGGATTCACTGCATGTGGGAGTAGATTCCAAATGGATTAACTGAGAATTCAAAGCTGAAGATAGTTTGGCTCATTTCTAAACTTCACTACTTGTTGTATCTCTTTCTAAACTCTGTTTTCCCACCATCTCAGATCTAAACAACATGGCCCAATACAGCATATTTTTCCAGCTATGATGTTTAACTCACTTTACTGTTTCATTTTATCTATTTTTTACTTTTTTCTTTTTAGGGCCACACTTGTGGCATATGGAAGCTCCCAGCTTAGGGACTGAATCGAAGCTACAGCTGCCAGCCTATTCCACAGCCACAGCAATACAGGATCCAAGCCGTGTCTGCAAACTATGCCACAGCTCACAGCAATGCCAGATCCTTAATCCACTGAGCAAGGCCAGGGAGTCAACTCGTATCCTTATGGATACTAGTAAGGTTTGTAACCCACTGAGCCACAATGGGAACTCCCTACTGTTTCATTTTAAATGCCATATCTCATCCTTCTCTTTCAGAAATCCTCCTCACCTATCCTACTTCAGTGAAAATTACCCTTTGCTCACCTTTCTTGTCACAATTGTATTTAGGCATCTTTCTGTTATGCTTGTCTTGTTGGTATTACCACTATAGCATAGTATTCACTTCTTTCTCCTTTATTACATATCAAGTAAAATTTACTACTCTATATATTTCATTAAATGGGAAACATATCTTCCCTGGATTTAGCATATAAAGCAAACTCAACAATTGATTCAAATCAAACCTTTGTATTTATTAATTATCATGCCACGGTTGGTATTGGATATAGTCCCATCCAGTAAAAATTAAAGCAACATTTCTTGAGGGACCACTTTGTAACAAGCACTCCACTAAGTTAATGAGGGTTCTACCTCAACCATAATTTAGGATTCCAGCACAACCATACCAGCCCCTACAGGGTCCTAAATGTTGGGTTAGCAGTTACCCAAGTTTAGCTGAACTTGACCTCCTCTGCCCTCCAAATGCAGTATGAATAATGACTGGGAATTTAGAAGAAAAGCATCTATATTAGGTTGTACAGAAGAATTTTTGAATTCATGATCAACTCAGAAATAGAACCATGGGTCTCACAGTGTAAATAATTATGCAGCATACTTTTTTAGGTTAATATTACAGTGTTTTAGAAAACAAGTGACAAGTTTCACAATAGCATTCTAGTTACCTAACAAACTTTAACATTTATTTACCTTTTATAAATAAACCTTATGTTTTAGAACAATTATATTTTTATTATTTATTTAGTCTTTTTAGGGCCATACCCACAGCACATGGAGGTTCCCAGGCTAGGGGTTGAAATGGAGCTATAGTTGTCAGCCTACACCACACCCACAGCAACGCCAGATCTGAGCTGCATCTGAGGCCTACAGGACAGCTCACAGCAACGCCAGATCCGTTAACCCACTGAGTGATGCCAGGGATCGAACCTGCATCCTCATGGATGCAAGTCAGATTCCTTTCCACTGAGACATGATGGAAACTCCTAGAAGATTTTTTTATTTACAGAAATACTGCAAAGATAAAACAGAGAATTAACATAATCTAGACTTAATTTTTCCTAATCCTAAATTCTTAGATTAGTAAGGGCATTTGTTGCAATTAATGAATGCTAATGTGTATTTAACTATAGTCCAGTTTTTTTTTTTTTTAGATTTCATTAGTTTTACTTAGTGTCCTTTTTCTGTTAACAGATCCATCCAAGATAGCACATTAAATTTAAATGTCGTCTCTCCTTATATCATCTTTTGGCTACAACAAATTTCCAGAGTTTCCTTGTTTTTGATAACCTTGACAGCTTTAGGGAATAATGGTCAAGTATTTTGTGGGATGCCTCTGTATTGGAATTTGTTTTTGTCATGATTGCAGTGGGGTTATGGGCTTTGGGAAGGAAGATCACAGAAACGAAATGCCATATTCATCACATCAGACCAAGGGTACAAACTAGCAACATGATTTATGACTGTTAATGTTGACCTTTACCGCCTGGCTGAGGGAGTGCTTGTCATATTTCTTCACTGTAAAGTTGCTCTCTTTCTTTAAAAATCTCATTTTTGTAATGTCCTCCTTGAAGGAAGTTACTCTGTGCAGCCCACACTGAGGAGTGCGAGGCTGTGTTTCTCCTGGAGGACGGACAACTGCATCAGTTACTTAGAATTCTCCTGCATGGGAGACGACTTCTCCTAATTTATTAATGTGTTCAATCATTAACTTATAATCATATGGGCTTGTGGATATTTGTTTTATACCTTGGGTTATAATCCAGTACTATTTTATTTTGTTCCTCAAAGTGTTCTAGCATTGGCCTTGGCCATTGGGAACTGGTTGCCTTCTCTAACATACTCCCATCTGTGTGTGTGTCTGTGTGTGCTTAGCACTTTCTTTACCTTCTGGAATGGCAAGATACTCCAGACACATTCTATATATTTACTACCCAGCCTTATAAGTAGCCATTTGTCCTGGGTACCTCAGTTCACTTTATTGGAGAATTAGAAACTGAGGCCTGGGTGCTGGGTGTGCCCAGTGTGATTGTGTGCGATTTCTTTTAGGCTTTCTCATTCCATAGGACAAAGTATCCTGTGTGTGTGCTAACATGTGTACACATGTATCTAAAGCACTTCTATAAGTAACCCTCACTATTAGGCTAATGAGGAGTTCTCACTTGGGTTTCCCAATCAATTTCACTACCACAAGGCTCAGTCTGGCTACCTCTCTTATCTGTGAATTCGCATTCACAGGCTCCCACTATCTGCCCTTCAGATCCTTTGAGCATTTCATTTGGCTTGTTTACTTTCTTCTTGTCGTACTTTAAGTGTCCATTGTATATTTGGGGTATACAAAATACTCGCTCTAAACTGTACGAATAAAGCTGTCATACCCTGAATATTTTAGCCCAGGGAGATGGCAATACTAGTTCAGAGACTTGTGATAAACTCATAAATCACTCCATTTACTAGATATATTAGTATCTTTTCAACTGTTTTTGTAAAATCTGTCATTTTATTCAGATGTTATCTTTTATTTTCTGTTTTTTAACAGAAAAACCTACCAGCTGACTAGGTAATATTTCTTCTGTAGCTCTCATTCCCAGGAATAAAAATGTTGCACATTCTGCTGAGTTTCCTTTACTATTTGCATTGCCCGCTTCATCTCCCACTTTCTCCTCTTTGGGGAATCGAATACATCTTTTATCTTTCTGAGGCCTTTTAAAATTCTCCATTATTTCTTCAAAATATAAGAAGATGGATATAGTGTTTTAAGATTATTTATACATATACATATATATGTAAAAATTATAATAACAAATAGCATAAAAAGTAGATAGAAGTTTATTGTAGTTTCAAAAGCAAAATAAAGACAAAACATAGTCTTGAAAATAAACCAGAAATAAAAACTGTGAAATCATTCTACTTTTTTTCATTATTTAATATTTACTTGGCTTTCTATGCCAGACATTCTCCTGATCATTACAGATAGAGCATGTAAAAGAAGAGAAAACATCCAAAGTCTCATGGTAGTGTTTTCTAAAAGGAGACAATTAAAAAATTAATGAGTAAGGAGTTCCCATTGTGGCTTAGCAGTTACAAAACTGACTAGTATCCATGAGGACATGGGTTTGATCCCTGACCTTGCTCAGTGGGCTAAGGATTCAGCATTGCCATGAACTGCAGTGTAGGTTGCAGATGCCACTGGGATCTGGCATTGCTATGGCTGTGGCATAGGCCTGCAGCTGCAGCTCTGGTTTGACCCCTAGCCTGGGAACTTCCATATGCTGCAAGTGCTGCCCTCAAAAAAAAAAAGAAAATGTCAAGTAATGCCAAGTAATATGATAAAAATAAAAGAAGAGTGGTAGCTTCTAGTCTATTTTTCCAAATAATCGTAATTTAATTACTTTTCTAACCAAAAATATTTATAGACTAAAAATAGCTTTGTTTCAGTATTACAGCCTTTATATTCTGTTAGCTATATTTGCTTATACTCAAACCTTAATGTGAAGCATGTATCCAGCATAAATTTGAATCTGTTTCTTCTGTATAAAGATATGGAATTCTCATGCAGTGCTGTGTGGAAACATCAATGTTCTCATTATCATAGTTATAATTTACAAAGTTTTTCAGACAGTGCCAGAATATTAGCAAGTATCTTTAATATGTAAATGTTTTATGTTATGTTTTATTATTTTGGAGTCAAAACACAAAGAAATACTTCTGGATGCATATGGAATTGAAGTCACATTTTCTGATCTGAGGGCTCTACTTTTTTTTTTTATAGTCTTTGAAATAGGATGTAATGTCACACAGCAATTACATGTATTTATACCTCTAAAAATAATAATTTGGAGCATCATCTGTAGAGCCGTGTAGTACAGCCCATGCCTTCCATCAAGAACACTCTTAAGGATTTAGAGCTGAGTGTGTGCCTGAATGCACTTATAACTGAATCATGTCCAGTCGACATAGCCAAATATGTGTGTGCCGGCTGCCAAAGGGCTGGTTTATCACCAGTCATACGAATCAAGTAAATGCCTGGACGATTCTAAAAAATGGGTGCCAGAAATACCTGGCAGGAAAAAAGTAGCTACACCTGGATATTTCTAAGGAATAAGTAAATATAAACAACTGTGTGTTTGTGTATATGAATAACAAATTAATGTGTAAGGAAATCACAACCTGGAGAAATATAGGCAGACCACAAACAAGAGTTGTCATGACATAAACAAAAATGTGCTGTATAAATTTGAAGTAATGGCACTGTAACACCACAGGGCCTGGCTAGTGAGAAGGAAAAATATTCCTTCAAATACAGGTTTCTTTCTAGAACTAATGATAAAGGCCAAATATTTTCAGTAAGATCCATTAAACTGTCTGATGGTTTTAACAGTTCTAAGGAGACACTCTTCATATTGAAATCATTAAGTGACAGAAATCACACCAAAGGCCTAAAATCAGGTTTAATAAACACTCCTTTATGATGTGATACATTCAACCTTAAAATGCTTGGGTAGAAGCTCAAGTGTCATGAATCATCTGTCACCATAACATGGAAATGTGATTGCCAAATGGTAATATATTTATTTTTAGGGAATCTCAATGATCTGGTTAGTTGACATTTCAACTCCAAAATGCTTGAACAATGCTGGATCGCTTGCATAAAAGTGGGTATCAGAAAATGTTCTCTTCAGGATTCTATAATCAGTTGCTTTAGGTATTTCCCCCAGGGGACAGGAATCAGAAGCCCTCATACAGAACAAGGTGGGTTAAGATTCTAGTGTCATATTGCTGCTGAGGAGATCATGCTGAAGATTTATTATACTAGGTAATTTGGTATTCTATAATTACCCCTTTTCAAAACCATGTATTTATACAATCGGTTATACTACAGATCTGTGAGTCAGGAAAGGAAATGATATTACCCTCACTTTGTAAGTTAGTCTCAAGGAGACTTAGGGCTTGGCTTCGAATCAAAGTTCCAATAAATGATTATCAGATATGCAGATGGGTCATCTGTTCCCATGCCCTGTCAGGGTCATGCCACATGATGCCATGTGATAAGAGGGAGGACAGAGGTCCAGGCAATGAACATAAATCAGATAACATGCATGTAATTTTAACTGAACTACATATGAACTAAGAGTAGGAAAGTGATTTTTTTCCTTTATTAATGACATTTTGGGGATTTTCCTAAATATTAATGCCCTCTCACACTCACATTTATTTTTTAAAAGCTACAACCTGGTACAGCAGAAACAATACTAGAATGGTTCTGAAGACAACTCTAGCCAAGACAATAACATGCTGCATATTCTTGGGACACTTCTCAATTGATTTAGCTTCAACTAAGTAGGTTTAGAAGAAGATGAGCTCCCTGATAACTTTTAGCTATTGAAGGCTGTGATTCTAAACTAGAGTAATTACTCACTTATATAAATTACCTGCAATTGCAAACTCCAAACATAAACATAAATGGCATAGCTAATTTTTTTTTTTAATTAAGAAAGATTTCATTATCCCAGTCTTCACTATTCTCAAGGATGCTGCAAAACTTGAATATGGTGATTTATAGAAATACATCCACCATACTTACGTGGATGAGAATACACTCCCTGGCGCTGGTCAGCACAGTAACCAGAGGGCCAGCCTACTGTGGCCTGAGTGCACTTTCCCAGGCACATCCATGGGACTGTGCCCTTCTTCTTTGGTAGACCATTTGATGGAAGAAAGAGCACTAAACCCCTTGTGGCATTAATGTCACAATTTCAAATAATGCCAACTCCTGCAGCCTAGATGTGGAAATGGAGTAAAATAACCAAATTGTTGTCTCTTTGGTCTACAATGTCAAAGTCAGACCAAGAAAGAAAAATATCACATGCTATCACTTAATTGCGGAATCTGATAAAAAAAAATAATCCCAAAGAACTTATTTATAAAACAGAAACAAAGTCACAAATTTCAAAAGCAATCTTATGGCTACCACAGGGGAAGCCATGGTGGAGAGGGAGGAATTGGGAGGGTGGGAATAACATATACACACTGCTGTATAAAATAAATGATTAATAAGAACCAACTGCATAGCTCAGGGAAATCTACCCAATACTTAGTAATAAAATATACAGGAAAAAAGAATGGATATGTGTATATATATAACTCATTCACTTTGCTATACATCTGAAAGTAATATAACATTGCAACTATACTCCAATAAAATTAAAAAAAGCAAAAATAAAGTTCTCTGGACAACAAGGAATTGTTCATAAGCAATAAAATACCTCTTCTGGGGGAAGGAAAAGGAGACATCAGAATCACAATACTGCCTAAGGGGACTCGTATACCCCAGACCTCAAAAAAAAAAAAAATCTGTAAACATCTGCATAACCCAAGGACTAGCAACCACATACAGTTAAGAGGGAAAAGTGCTAATTAAATGCTTAATAAGGTAAATATCTAATTAAAACTCCTACATGTTCTCACCTTTTTATAAGAAAAAGACCTGAAACTAATGAAAACAATGTCAAAGACTGAATTTGTAGATATAAAAGAATGCCTCTTTTCCCCATCACTTAAAAACTATCAATATCCTGTCTACTTGGTAGAGCTTTTTCAGCGCCACTCTGCCTAACACCTATTATTTGAGAAACTCTTTTAGAAAATTAGGTCATTTTTTTTTTTCTTTCACACCCTCATTCTGGATCTCACAAGAAATGTTTTGTAGATAATAGGAAGTGTTCCAAACTCACACTGACTTTTTATTTAATGAGAGAGACATTTGATTTTTTTTCCTGCCACTTAAAGAGGAGATTTATTCCAGCACTTTCTTTGATTCTGAACAAAAGTCAACCCAGGCTCATTTTTAGGGATAAAAAAGTCATTGTGAAAGAGCCAACCGTCAAATCTGTGAACGACTTTAACCCACATGAGCACAGTTTGGGTCACTGGGCTGCTGGCTTTCTTGGGGGTGTGAAGAGCTGTATTGTGCACAGAAATTCTGGAAGGCAAAAAAGGAAATTCCAGCCAATAGAAATGAAGGGAACTAGATCTTTTCCATGTAACACAGATTTGACAAAAAACATGCTTTCCAAAAATCTCATATTCTTTATCTGTATGTATGAAACCTAACCTGACTTGAGACCAGAGGACAAAATAAATGTTTTAAAACATCTGTACCCTAAGATATGAAAACAATGTACATCATTGGGGCTGATTTTTATCTTAAGAAATGGTGAGTTTAACGATTTCTCAAGGTCCACACATTAGGGACATCCCTATAATGCTTTATCTATTAGCTACGTATTTAGAGGCAGCTCATGTGTTTTTATATAAGCTAATGACAAATGTTTTTATAATAAAAATATCTTGCTACAAACAGAAAATACTGGATGAAAAATTTGCAGTATTTATATATATGTGTGTGTATGTGTGGGTCTATGGTATCAGTTTTTATTTTGTTGGAGTTTATTAATGGGAAAGAAAAAGAAATACTACCTATTTGTGAAAGATAGGTCCAAAATGTACTTGAAAATTTTAATGAAAAATTTAATAGTGGGGCCAAACACAATATATTAGATCATATTTGTTTAAGGACACAAGTATATGAGGAAGAAAAGTCCCATTTAAAAGTGTACACTTTCCCAGACAATCAGTGTCAGCAAAAAATAATCTGATTTCATACAAAACCACATTTTCAGTTCACTTTTATAACCCTGTAGTGTTGTTCTGTCTTTTAATACTAGGTAATTGGAAAAGGCAGTATGCATTTTTCAAATATTTTCCCTTGGATTTCTGAAAAGGTGACTTTTTCAAAAAGTAAAAGCCAAAGCATTGCTAAGTCACAGAAATCTCATGTAATTAAAGCCCCCAGCTGCATGCATTTTTAATACCACAGACAACATAGTAATTGACATATGTGATTCTGGATCACACTTCAGATTTTAAATTATTTTAGTCTGCTAAAATGTGTTTAAGTGCACTAACCAGATATACTTTCAGTAATTTGGCTCTTAATGACTCTCCTTCACTTCAGAGCTACCTTTGATGTTAAAATAGTCTAAGAAATAATGTAATTTCCCCACATGCTGGTTGGGTTATAGTCAGATGTTTCTTAAATATTTCATGTAAGAACTCTCCCTGACCCCGACCACTGTGAAAATGTGAAGAGATTTTACTCACAATAATTTTATATCTTGTAGTTCACTAAATTAACTGGAATGATCAGGACCTCAACCAAATGGATTGCTGAACCAAAAATAAGATCAAAGCAATATATCAGAAGGATATAGCAGTTGTAAAAATACAAAGTACAAGAATAAGTTCAGAATAATTAATATTTGCAAAATTGCAGTGCAAGAGACTTTGGAAGGTGTAAAGCTCATAGCGCATTAAAATCTAAAATTTTAAATAGGCTGAAAAAGATCACTGATTCCTACTTATTTGCTATAAAGCCAATAGGCATGACACCACACAGCTTTATTAACAATTACACTAATTTTTACACTTATTACCTCTAGTGCCTTAAACCTCTTGCTACGAAGCTATTCGGACATAGGAGTACATTCAAAAGATCTCCAATCACCTTCCATATGTATCTGCTATGGTTATAGTTTCTATATTCTTCTCCTGAAATTGTTTAGACTATATATATATATAAAGAGTATCATAGAGGATATTATTTAATTAAATTTAATAAGCATCTAATAACTCCTACTATTAAGGAACAGTCAAGTTATTTGGGTATATAGAGATAAAATCAATTATTGTCCTCAAGGAGTTTCAATTTACCTTAGTTATGAAATATGAATATAAAGAGATGCAATGCATGAAGGACAAGCTAAATGCCACAAAGAGTAAGCATTAATAGGCAGAGTTTAAAGAGACTGGGTTTCCTTATTTGAGACAGTAAGGAAACATTTCACAGTGGCAGCAGTTTATGTGATGGATTTTATAGGATCGGAAAAGGAGCATTTCCAGCCAGAGAATTAATATTAATAAAGCACGGAATTACAAAATTTGTGGCATAATCACAGATCTGTGGGCAGTCCAGCCTGACTGTGACCCAGCCAATGCTTAAAGAAATAGTGGACCTTAGGATGAGACAGGTAGTTGTTTGAAATTTTTTTGATATTTTGTTTGTTTTTGTGCAACCATGACCTTTACACTTCAAGGCTTGTAATTTTTCTGACTAAATCACACTGCCTCTTCCTGCTGATATATACAGAAGCCAGACCAAGGGAAATAAAAAGAAGTGAGACAAACAGACTATTTTTTTGAATCTCAATAATGGGAACAAAAGGGAAAAATATTAACATTAGGTTCCAAAATCCATTTCTCAGTGTGAATAACTAAGATAAATTAACAAAATTTTAGGATAGTTTTATAACCCAATGTCACATGTAGAGACAGTTAGACTGTTAAGTATATGCATAATGTGTTATTTGGAGAAGCAAATGAGAATTAAAAATTATTTTCAACTTGGTAAAGAAATAATTGGAAATCAATGCTGAATAAAAATAAATAGAGAAAACATTCAAAATCAAGAATTAAAAGCTGGGCAAGTGTAACGTCAAAAACAAGGCAAAATTCTTTTTTTGTATAGTATGTCAGTGAGAGATTATCATAATAATGATTATTAGCATTATTATTTCCATTTAATACATATAGAAAATGAGATTGAATACATTAAATGACTGGGCCAAGTTTTCACAGTTACTATTTTACAACACATTGGTTACAACTTCAAGTTCAGTCTTTCCGGCTACACAACATGAAGAAAATAATTTCTGGGAAAGAAACCAGAGAAAAGTTGCTATACAGTTATCAAGGAATCTCTAATAGGAGTTAGAGTATGAACTAATTTCAACTATAAATAAATGTAAGAACCATAAAATTTGAAACAAAGAAACAATAAATTAAAAGTATGTTATTAATCAGTGTAATTGTTGAAGAAAAGCAGAAGAAAGATACAAAATATTATTTGGCTTAAAATTGTAAGACATCATGTGAATAGTTATGTGTTTACAGAAAAGTTCAGGAAAAGGAGGGAGATTGTGAGATATTTGGATGTTTATGACCTCCTAACAAGATTGTAGGGTCTATGTAAAAGAGGATTTTTATATTTATGCCCTTAGGAAAAAAGTTAGCTTTCAGTCTTAAAAAATATTTGGTGAAATGATATGAATTTAAGCTATTTTAGTTGGTCATTAAATATTGATATTAAAAGATGGAAATTGATATGCAGAAAATTCATTGGGTTGCAGCCTCAGGATAAAAGTCTTTTGGGAATTCATGTGGAATTTCAAGGGACCCCAAATAGCTGAAATAATTTTGATAAAGAGGTACAAATTCGAAGCACTTAGATCTCCTGATTTCTAAATTCACTACAAAATTACAGAATCAAAAGACTGTGGTCTGATATATTGACAGACATACAGACCAATGAAATAGAATAACACACCCAGAAAGAAACTCTTGCAGGCAGAGTTAGATGATTTGTGACAAGAATGCCAAGATAATTCAACTGGGGAAAGAACAATTATTTCAATAAATGGTGCTGGGAAAACTGATATCCATGTGCAAAAGAATGAATTTGGACCCTTATCTTATACCATGTACAAATATTAACTCAAAATGGATCAGAAACCTAACTGTAAAAACTAAAACCATAAAATTCTTAAGGTAAAAGTTTCATGACTTTGATTGTGGCAATGATATATTGAATATGACAGCAAAAGCACATGCAACGAAAGAAAGCAAGCAAACTGAACTACATCAAAATTCAAAAATTTGTGTATTAAGGAAACTGTGGAGAGCATGAAAGGGCAACATATAAAACAAGAAGAAATATTTGAAAACCACATATTTGATAAGTGATTTATATCCAGAATATACAAATAACTGCTACAACTCAACAACAAAATCAATTTAAAAGGGGGAAAAGCCTTAACTAAATTTTCTCCAAAGAAGATACGAAGATGGCCAATAAGGACATGAGATGATGCTCAACACCACAAGTTATTAGGGAAATGTAAATAAAAATGACAATGAGATATGAATTCACATCCATTAGAGTGGATATTATTAACAGAGAAATGTGTAAATGAGGGTATGGAGAAATTAAAATAATTATGCTTACTGGTAGCAATATAAACTGGCACAGCCACTTTGAAAAACACTATGGCAGTTCCTCAAAATGTTACATGTAGAATTACCATATGATCTAACAATTCACTTCTAGGTACATATACCAAAACAATTAGAAATGGGAATGTGCATGTGTAAACCAATGTTTATAGTGGCATTATTCTACAATGGCCAAAAACCAATCCAAGTGTCCATCAGCAAATACATGCTTACAACATGTTGCATATACATACAATGGAATTTCCATTAAGCTTAAAAGGGAAGGAAATTCTCAGGCATACTGCAACATAATGAACCTTGAAAACATTACGCTGGGTGAAACAAGCAAACATAAAAAGACACATGCTGCATAATTCTGCATATAAACTTAGTAAAGTTTATAGAGATGGAAAGTAGACTTCTGTTTACTAGAAACTGGGGTGAGAGGGGGATAGGTGGATAATGTTTAATGGGTACAGAATTTCAGTTTGGGATGATGAAAAAATCCCAGAGATTGGAGGTGCTTATATAATGATGTGAATGTATTTCATGCTACTGAATTGTATGCATTAAAAAGGAAATTTTTATGTTATGTAGTCTTCACCACAAACAAAGAGAGAAAAAGATGTGTTGCGGAATGGAAGAAATACGGTTAGCAGAGGGGTGTTCTTTGCAACAAGGACACAATAAAGGCGTCAGTTACTCCCTTGGAAGATCCTTCAAAATGGACCCAACTTGAGGACAAGAGAAGGAATCTTTATACCATTGACAACTAACAGACTGGGTTGAGGCTGCTTCCATGAGAAGAAATGTAGCCTGGATGTAGCTCCTCTATTTTTCGATATTCTAAAGAAGTTACTTAACTGGGAGTATTTAGCTATCAGCACTCCCAGCAGCTGGGGGATGAGTACCTCAGTCCTTAGGAGGAGGATTTAGGCAAGAACCACACCAACTTCAGTCCACGCCTATGGGCCCCTGAGTTAACCCTCTGCCGGAGGCCATCTCCGGCAGCCAGGGAGTGTACACTTCTTCCCAAAGGAGAAGGACAGACATCTGCTTTTGCAACAGAGACAGCCTCTTTGTCCCTTCTTTCAGGGCTCTGGACTGCTCAAATTCTATTAGCATAAGTGGTTGATTATATAGACAGTTTTTTACTACAGATTACATCATAGTGTTAAAAGTACATTGGTCAACTATTAGCCTTTGTTTTTTGGTCATATGGTACAGTAGCAATACATCACATTTTAAAATCTTCAACTTAACTAAATTTAATGAGTACAATTCAAGGACAAACAGGTGTGGCATATCATGTGGGAAAGAGGAGACTCAGCACAAACCATCTCATGGCCAGCCAATTTCCACAAGCAGAAGAGGTTACAGACACAAAAATCTGGCATTTACAAATCTTGTTTTTAGACTAATGTATATCTTCAAGCGTTATGGCAGGAAAACAGTATAAGGAAATATAAATCAACTTAATTAGCTACCGCTTAGAAGCTTCTAAAATCAAGGACAAAACTCACAGCTGAGTTTCTTTTGATCAAGAATAATATATGTCTAACTTCTATAAACCTCATTAAAATCCTAACTCTAAAGTTTACTATAACTAGTTAGTAGATAAACACTATATATTAATTAAGTTGGATATGAATAGGGAAAAGTCCTTCAGAATGAAATTTTTATTATATTATTGTTGTAATTTTGTTAAATCACAAATCACCACAGGAAAATAAGAATGGAAAATAAGAATAATAAGTAAATAATCAGGAAAGACTCAGGAAAACTGAATAACAAAACAGGAAAGACTAGGTCACCTGAGAAGCAATCCATGTTCTCCAGCACAAACATGGAAATTGTTTTCCCAGGAAAGCCCCAATTCTTTCCCATCAACATCAAAATGAGAGCTGTGTAACCTGAGGCCTGCCCTTGGCTTGTACCATGCAGGCAGGCTTTCATCCTGACCAGAGGCCCACCTTCAGCATGCACCATTCAGGCAGGCTTTTTATCCTGACCAGAAGCCCACCTTCGGCTTACACTGTTCAGGTGAGCTTTTATCCTGTCCAGGGGCCCACCTTCGGCATGTACCGTTCAGGTGAGCTGCCTTCCTTTGCTAGGAACTTGCCTTTAAGTTTTTCTGCCATCAGGCAAGGTCTTTTTTTTGAGTCCTTGCATTTTCTCGGCTCCCTGCAACCCTCTACCATGACAGTGGCTCCTTCCCTTACTGTTGGTTTTCTCTTTTCAACATCCTGAGATCCATTCCAGATGATAGTGTGTTAATCCTGTGTAACAGGTGAGTGATTTCCATATCAATAATCTACTTCACATCCAACCTGCTAGTTGTGCCCATCTTGACCCAGTTATTTTCATATTCCCCCAGCTCTTCTTGTCACGTGCTGACTAAATCCTGAAGCTCCCTGGGTTCTAAACTGTAGTATTCCTTCCAGGCATGAATTAACAACATGTATAGTACTTCCGAGAACTTTGCTACCTAGCTCATAGTTCTCTTTCTAAAAAACGCTCCCAATGATCTGATTAACCTCCACTAACTGCAGATTGCGTTCTCTGTGGGTAAGAAAAGGAGAGCCATATGTTTTTGCTGTGTCATTAAATGTTTCACACTATATCTATTGTCCTAAAAACCATGAGGCAAATTTTATCTCAATTTCACATAATAAGTATTTGAGGTGCAGATAAGTTAATTAAAAAGGAAAAATAATAAGTAGTAGAGGAATAATGTGGCTACCATATCTTTACCAACCACTTTCTTATTAGTAATTATAATGTAAGCTACCACTTACTGAGCATCTGCTGTGATGTACATAGTGAAAGACACTGCCATTTTAAATTTAATACTTATTTCCATCATATAGGGAATAAGGAAAAGTTATGTCATCAGTATTATTATTCCTGTGTTTCTAATTGGTGACCTAAACCTCAAAGGGGCAATACTCCTCATCAGAAGCTCACACTGTCCACCATCTTGGTCCCAAGGATATTTATTATCTAAAGAGTATCGGGTATTTCAGATAACAAATAATAGCTAGATAAATAACTAGAAAATAACAAATAACTAGAATAACTTAAAGGAGTTCAGTGTGTGGTGCCAATGTCCTTAGATTTGAAAAGCTTTAAAGGGATGAGTTCGGTCTCTAAAGAGAGGGGCACAGTCTAAATTCATTCTTAGTTTAGAAATACATGAGACGGAGTTCCCGTCGTGGCGCAGTGGTTAACGAATCCGACTAGGAACCATGAGGTTGCAGGTTCGGTCCCTGCCCTTGCTCAGTGGGTTAACGATCCGGCGTTGCCGTGAGCTGTGGTGTAGGTTGCAGACGCTGCTCGGATCCCACGTTGCTGTGGCTCTGGCGTAGGCCGGTGGCTACAGCTCTGATTCAACCCCTAGCCTGGGAACCTCCATATGCCGCGGGAGCGGCCCAAGAAATAGCAACAACAACAAAAAGACAAAAGACAAAAAGACAAAAAAAAAAAAAAAAAAAAAAAGAAATACATGAGATAGAGATTCTATTTCCTATAATATACGTTCACTATAAAGTGGGTTCATTTTATGAAATTCTTCCTAAAATTGGCTCAACGATGCTTACCTGTAGAATCATGCTTCAGTTAATCAGCAAATATTTATTTGGAGATAACAACTGGTAACTGCCAGACATTAAATTTAGCCCTTTTAAATATTGTGCATAAAAGATCAGAAATGCTCAAAATAAAATGCAGAGAAGCAGCATAATCACTGAAGTTTTTCAAGGAGAATGTATAACACTTGGCAAATGATTTTTGTTCGGGTAACACTTTCCTATCTGGATAATTATACCTCAAATTTTTAATAAAACAGAAAATAAGAACAACATAATTTTGAAACAGAATAAGTGAGATAGTGGAATTGATAATATAGTTGGAATTAATATCATTTAGAAATGAAGTTCTGTATCCTGTGACCTGTTAATGTTTGAGGGGTTGATTTAAATAATGTGCATTCTACTGTAGCCAAATAGAACAAACTCTCACTTCCCAGGGAAGAATAAAGTTGAACATGACCATTTGTAGAAAGCAGTAACCTCTGTTAAATACAATTTTTCCTTCACCTGTCTGTTTTCACTGCAACCATGAGCCTTTCCCAGTGGTTAGTTTTGTTTCAATGTAAAAATCAAAGTAGTATTAAATACCAGGCTCATTTTCTCTCTGCATTACAAATATAAATGTTTTTAGTTGCTAATTATATAGATAAAGGAAAATTAAAGTGAATTATACTGCAATGGAAAATTAGTCTAAACCATACATTGATTTTAATTTTTTTAAAAAAGTTTAAGTACGGCTAACATCCCTAATAAGACAGGAAGGGCGTGTGCAGAGAACCTTGAGAAAAAGGAGGGCATGCCACCATGTGCTCAGGCTCAATTTGTATAGTTCCATCTAGCAACAGACAAGCTATTATGACTTTATTGTTTCAGGATATAAGCCTATTATACTCAGCAAATGAAGACACTGACATTTTGCTGTATTGGTTGGAAAGATTAACAGTTCACAAAGAACATGACCAACTGTGCCAAATTAAATATATTAAACTTTGAAGGCTTTACATTCAAAATGCCCTCCACTGTAAATGCACATACAGTATAGTTTAAATGGCCTTTGTGGCTTCCTTAATGATGGAATGGAGTGATGTAATTTAAATCTTTGCTACTTTGTAATAAAACATGGTGGGGTGTATTTCTAAATAATTTTAAAATATGCCTAGTGATGGAGAAATGGGAAGTAGTATATATTTAGAAAAAATATATGTATGCATACACACACACAACATATATTGGGGCACTCATACCCTGGGACACCTTAATAGACTTAGGAACCAAAAATACTTAGATAATATATTTAAAATTTTTCATACATATTTAATATATTGTTTAATCTATCCTGAGTCCTGATATTTTCCACTCCTTTTAATCCAAAGTTCCTTTTTGTTACACATTCCTTTAAAAAAAATGTTGTCTCCTTTTCTATGAATGCAGAGTCCACAGGATAACAAGTTGTTTTATCTGCTTCCATTTCATCCTCCCCATACGTAAACTATTGATGTTCACATCAAATCCTACAGTGGATTAAATTGACCTAGTATTTTAAAGCATTTATCACAATGTTTAGCATGTGGGGGAGTATAGACATGTTAATATTGCTAATGATAATGGAAATTATCAGTGTCTGACATGTATATCACACTCATCTGGTATTTATTTAAAAACATACTTCAGAATTGAAAAAATTTTCTGTACTCTGGAAAAATACACATTGCCTTGCCCACCTCACTACTGGAGCTCCAAGGATGACAACATATCATTTGAACTAACCTCAATGTTTCCTTTCCTAAAAAGACAAAATTTAACAGCATATATTTTCTCCACTAGAAATGCATACTATCCCAAAAGGCTTTTATTGCCTACCTTGATGAATAATACAGAGCATGAGGAAATCAGGTTTCCTGACTCACATGTGATAGAACCATGCCTTCTACTGTTTCTAAGGACAGACCCTGTGTGTACTTCCACTTGTATTCAAGAATTCTGCTTCAGGAGTTCCCTCTGTGGCTCAGAATCCAACTGGTATTCATGAGGATAAGGATTTGATCCATGGCCTCACGCAGTGGGTTAAGGATCTGGCGTTGCCACAAGCTACAGCATAGGTTGCAGATACTAATCGGAGTTGGCACTACTGTGGCTGCAGTGTAGGCTGGCAGCTATAGCTCTGATTCACGCTGCAGGTGCAGCCCTAAAAAGAGAAAAAAATAATTCTGCTTTATTTTTATTTATTTTTTTTTATTGTTCTTTTTTTTTATTTTTTTTTTATTTTCTTCTTTTTTTAAATTTTAGAAGAAATTTACTTTATGGTGATTTTTTATTTACAAAGCACAGTGATTGAAAATTGAAGGAATTCTCTGTTGGTGAACTTATAAATATAAATCTCTCAAAACAAAGTTATTTCAGCATTTTCCAAATAATTTCAGCTTGATACCTAAAATTTAGCTCCCTTACTGTATATCAAGGAGGTTACTAGTATTTTAACATTTTAAAGAGATTGTGTTAAGTTTTCTTGAATGTTTATGTGCAATATACTTTAACATTGTTTTTGAAAATGCTGTAGAACTGAATCATTTTGATTTCTCTGTGAGAGAGAAAAGTGATTTCCCTTTCTTTCTAAGATGTAAGATGATGCTAGGTCTTTTATGATGTTTATATATTTTATATTTCAGACCAAGACAGCCATCATAAATAGCAAGAAGGAAAAAAAGATATTGACATAGATATGTACATATATAGACACGACAATTAATACGCATTATGTAGAAGCTTACTTTCTGAGTCATATTTTAAACATACTTAGAAATATTAATTTTACATTAAATATTCAGAGTTTTACCCATGTTATGATACCATTTTAGACAAATGTAAATTTCTCTTTGTAACATCACTGGGGTCAGTGGAAATCTTGCCAAAAGAACCACTAACATCAAGTTTGGCTTGCTGAATTGGTAGAAATTCTTGTCATCTAAGCAAGAATTGTTTACTGGAGGTGTTCCATCAATACTGAAAAAGAAAATAAAGAATATCTCCAGGAAGGCCAATACCAATTGCAGAGCCTGGAGCTCTGCACAAAAGATCAGGCCCAGCTGATCCACCCATGAAATCAGTGTTATGATGATATGTATCTAAACATACACTGCATTTTAGACAAACAAAATATACTGAGAGGCACATTATGTAACATCTAAAAGAGTTTATTTACATTTTAAAAAACTGGAGGGAATAATTAAAATCTGAGCAAAATAATGATTATGAACTTGTGATTTGAAAATTCAACTTTGAGTGGGAAAAGGATACATTTCACTAATAAATAACAAACCTATAGTTGCCCTACTAGATATCAATTTCACCCTTGCTTCCCACACTGGAAATCAGTTTTGCATTGTTACATTAGCTTAATCATTCATGATATTACCAAGCAACAATTAGGAGGGTAACATTTGTTTTACATTTTGATTCATTAGTCCATTACACTTTAAGCACAAAATTTGGAAATAGCTCATTCTACATTTAGCAAAGCCACCATCTTAAACATATGCACCAGGGAGGCAAGAAAGAAGATATTTTGATCATCTGCAAAAACATTATCAAAATTATCAGTTATTTTTAGTAAGTTAAGGTTATCATTTTGCAATGGTTTACCATTTGGAAAAATCTTTCACAGGATACCAATGAATATTTCTAAATTTATCTCAAAAACCAGATCAAATAAAATACTCTTTGGGAAAACCACAGTAATTCTCTCCCTAAAGTGGAAGGGGTCACTTACATTAACATTCACGTCTTTGGAAGGAACTGACCATAGTCCTCACAATAACCAGGTCTCTCAAAAGAGACCAGAGTGGCTTGGGGGTGACAGAACTTCATCATCCCAGGTAAAGCAAGAAAAAAATCCTCTATAAGAGAATACCTCCAAATAGACCCTCATTTATGCATATTGAAATCAAATAGGATTTTTATCCAGCCAAGCAATTGTTCCAGACTGAAAAAGAAACAAATGAACTTTCACATGAACATTGATTTTTTTTTTTTTAACCACCACAAACACATGTCTACTGAAAGAGCCCATAAGACCTAACTTCAGAGAGAAGGAAAATGATCTCAAAAAGAGGGTGAAATACAAGAAGCAATGGTAAACAAAGAAACTGGTGAACATACAGGCAAATCTAAAATAGTTTTCCTATATCATAATACTCCTCTGTGGAATTAAGAAAAAGATGAAACTAAAATACAAGATCACAGTAGTCTACCACAGGAATTCTCATTGTGGCTCAGTGGTAATGAACCTGACTAGTATCCATGAGGATGCAGGTTCAATCCCTGGCCTCACTCAGTTGGTTAAGGTTCCGGCATTGCTGTGGAGCAGGTTACAGACATGGCTCAGATTCTGCATTGTAGTGCCTGTGGAATAGGCTGGCAGCTGTGGGTCGGATTTGAACCCCCTAGCCTTGGAACTTCCATATACCCCAGGTGTGGCCCTAAAACAAACAAACAAACCAAAAAAAAAAAAGCAAAACAAAAATAGTAATAGTCCACTGCAAGTATTGTCTCTAAAGGAATAATGCAAAATAAGCTGCAACAGTAAAATAATTTTTTAAAGTAAAGATATATGCATTCAGTACAAGGAAAAAATGCCAATTTAAAAAAAAATAAACACATAAAACTATAAAACTGTCCCTCAAGACATACTAAGATTTATCAGACATATTTTCTCCAATTCACATTCTCAAGAATAATCTAGGGAGAATAGATTTTATTTTTGGTTCTGATGTTCCAGTTACTCAAGTCTGGCTTACCATCCTCACACTATCTTTGCAGCCTCTGAGGTGGATGCTTTTTTGTGATGCCCTTTTCTGTCTTTATGAATTACTTTTCTCTGCAAAGAAGATCATAGGTCCTACAAACACAATGTCTCATTCCAGCTAGTGCAGCCCCTGGAGTGAAGTATCAGTTTTATCTTTCAGATCAGCAGGATAAATATGAACAGAACAAGCTGTGTATTGTTTGGGCAGTATTGCTAGAAAGCTTGACATTGTCAAAATATTTCTGTTCGAAATAGCCTTCATGGATTTCTTCATTTTATCAACAGTTACTTAATATTCCAAACCAAAATTTAAAATTGCACAAAAACCAAGTTAATAGCACTCTATTTTTAGGTACATATATATCAAGTTACGTAAACAATCATCAGAAATCATAAAACCCCTCCTTTATGTCATCTGTAGCATGTTAAAAACATAAATTTTTGTCCTGCATGTTGTTTTATTTGAGGCATCACATTGCTATTGAGACAAAAACATAATCTAAAATGTGAATAAGTTTTAACAGTGTCAGAATTTTTTCTACATTGTTTATATTTTTAATTATTAGAAAGACATGAGTAAAATGGGATAGATATGGTTTTATTTATTTTTCCACATATTATGAAAATTGAGGTCAGAAAAAAATTATGATTTTAATTCTCTGGTAATCAAATTAGTAACTTAGAAGATTTGACACAGTTTCAAACTGACAATAAATGTCAGTCAACCAAATAAAAGTTGAGCCTAAAATGTGCAGGCCTATCAGTAACTTGGAGAGAAGGTACAGAGAGATTCCTTTAGAGAAAATTGCTATTGTGCCAAGAGTCCCAACACTTCCTACCAAAGGTGGACAATTCTAGAAGCGATCCCTCCTCCTGAAGCCTGGAAAAAAGTGACTCTCTAGGATGACCCTTTAGCTACTTGTGTTCCATCGAGTTTGGAAGAGGAGGCAGATTTCTGTCTGGATTCTCACTCAGGAGGTTGAAAAGGAAAGAGGGATGTGATGCAGAAATTCTTTGCTAGTGAACTTAGTTTTCATTGGAGAATTAGTCAAGGTCAATGATAAGTGAGGTAATCAATAGGACCAGATGTTCTGTTACATGGGAGGAGGGGGTGCAGCCTGGGGTCCATGTGACTTGTGCTCAAGAGTATTGCCTAGGTAATAAGGAGACTCAAGGAAAAAGTTTTTCTGTGGAGCAGAGCCCTGAAAAACCAAGGGAGCAGCACCCAAGGGAAAAGTGTCCACAACCTCTGCCAGAACAGAGTGCAAGTGTGTGGGGGGGATCCCCAAAGACACAATTTTTTTCCCAAAATGACAAGGAGTTTTTTGAAGATGCCATAGAAGTATAGTCAGTCCATCACTAGGTACAATCATGGGGTGACAATTATGAGAATTTTTCAATATAATGAATTAAAGGGCTACAAAATGGGAAACTTAGAGCTGATCAGGCCAGAGACCACCCTTCTGAACCATTTTAAACTGTGAAATAACCAATCTTTTTTAGGGAAGGGAATGTGGCCCCCAGCTATCTGAAAGGATGTTATCAACACAACACTATCATCTTTTTGAGAATACATGGCTTACTCAATTCTATCTCCATGCATACTTGTGCTCACAATGGAGAGGGAGAAAGTATAACTTTGGGGGTAAAATTCTGAGTTACATGAGGATTAGGAAATAGATTATCCAATCACAGTTTACAGATTCGAAGTGCTCACCTGTCCCTCTCATGAAAGCTTAGTTTAGTAACTAGTAACATTCTGCCAGACTTAGCACAAATTCATCTTAGAACAGTACCATCAAGAAAAAATGTGTATATGTCTAAATATAGAACTATCATATGATCCAGCAATTCCACTTCTGGGCAAATAGCTGGACAGAACTACAATTCGAAAAGATACATGCACCGCTATGTTCACTGCAGCACTATTCACAATAGCCAAGACGTGGAAGCAATTTAAATGTCCATCAACAGAGGAATGGATTAAAAAATGTGGTACATGTACACAATGGAATAATACTAACCCATAAAAAGAACAAAATAATAGCATTTTCAGTAACATGGAAGCAACCAGATTCTCATACTAAGTGAAATAAGTCAGAAAGACAAATACCATGTGATATCACCCATATGTGGAATATAAAATATGATACAAACAAACCTATCTGCAGAACAGAAACAGATTCACAGACATATAGAAGAGACTTGTGGTTGCCAAGGGGGAGGGGAGAGGGAGTGGGGTGGATGGGGAATTGTGTTGGTAGATGCAAACTATCCCATTTAGGGATGGTGAAGCAATAAAGTCCTATTGTACCGTAAAGGGAACTATGTCCAATCCCTTTGGATAGAACATGAAGGAAAGTAGTATGAGAAAAGGAATGTATATATATATATATTTTTTTTTTCATGCCTGGGTCACTATGCTGGGCAGCAGAAATTAACATGATACTGTAAATCAACTATACTTCAATTAAAAAAAACACAGCAATAAAAACTCTACCCCTTGCCACTCCCTCTGTAGTCTGACTTGGAGGCCTCTGGGAGAAAGCTAAGAGAGAGCAGAGAAGTACACCATTCCTGTTCCCAGGCAGCAAGCAATGTGCCTGAAGACAGTTCCACTGTCACTGTGGAGATTTAAATCAAGTTCATGGTTAGGAATATTATAGAAGAATGAGCATTTTAACTGCTGACTTTATATTAAAATCACCACGGCACTCCCCAAAGTGAACAGAAGAGTTACAGCTACCACCAAAACTGTCATTTGGTGGCAAAAGAATAAACCCCGCTCTTTTAACAGGACTAAAGAGAGTGTAGGGACAAATAATTAGCAGGTATCTTAAAAGAATCTTGCAAATCATGTCTGCTCAATATCTGGGTGCTTTTTGCATAAGTGAATCATTTCTTCTACTCAAAGAAGGATAGAATATATTTCACACATTAGATCAACTTAGCCAATAAAGACAGAAAGTGAAATGGAAAGAAATTGCTATAGAATTTCTATTTTTTTTTTTAAGCTGCCCTTGTCAGTATCACCATCTGGCAGTTATCCTACGACAATTACTGTAGAAACAAGTGGCTCTTATCCCAGTAGTCATTGAAACACACAATAGATATTTAGAATAAAGAGAAGCTCCAATCAGATGCAACACACAGATGTCAGAAATGCAGAATGGTTGGGTAGAGTGCTATTTCTTTTCTCTAAAAGTTTCACAAGGCAAACAACAGATTTCTATCATTCTCTCCTTCTGTGTACCTTGTACCTTCTGTGACTTGTCTAAAGCACGGTCTCTGTTCCTTGGCACTAACGACATTTTGGGCCAGGTAATACTCTGTTCCATGGGGCTGTGTACATTGTAGGCTGTTCTGCAACATCCCTGGCCTTTATCCACTGGATTCTGGCTCCTCATCCCAGTTGTGAAAGTAAACATATCTCCAGACATCACCAAATATCCCCCAGGTAATAAAATTGCCCTTCACCTGCTACCACCATGAGAACTAGTGGTTTAAAAATCAGCTGGCATACAAAAATTTTTGGTTTGCAATGGAATTCTAATAAACTTTATTTTTATTTATCATTTTAAAGAATTCACAGTAATTCAATATAAAATAACTTATTAAATCCCAGTGGGAAAGAGTTGATACAACAGAGGAGTGTTTAATAATAAATGATTTTGTTTCTTTATGGCTATCAGGACTCTTCAAATGTCGTCTATGTATGGTCCACCCAAATGTGACACAAAGTTTGGAAAACACAGAATTTCTTTCATAAACTCATATTTTATTGACAATTTAAAAGACTGTATCTCAGTCCTAAGACTCTACTGTCACCCAATAAGCAGAGAAGTGTTGCTAACCCTAATCCAAATTTAGCAGGGACAAGCATCTACTATCACTCTCAGAGAACTTGAATGTCATTACAAAGGACAGGCTTTCTGCTGCAATGTATTTTATTTATTTGATATGCAACTATAAGGAAATAATCTTAGGATAATCTATTATTGTTTTATAAAAAGCTTTAGTTTATTAAATATTGACAATCCCCATCTTAGTAGGAAGAGAGAGTGTCTTGAATATATTTTGAATCAAACTGGATAAACCTGGTCCTAATTTTAATGACCTTATAGTAATCTTAAGATCATATTACAAAATTTCCTGATATGCTAACAATAATTAAGTTTTTATCTGAAAAATAAATTAGATGTAGATTTTCTTAACTCTTTTGTAATAGAAATGGAATTGTCAGGATCCCTTGCAACTAGGGACCTGCTCTTGAGGACATTGTTGTTTCTGTTATCATAGGAGTGATTATTCTAGAAATTAGAATGAAAACAGTCAAAGGGAATTAAATGGGTACAGACTTAATAATCTACCATGATGATTGCAACCCGCTTTTGATCAAGAAAGCCACTATTACATTTTGAGAGATTATTTTAATAGAGAAGTTGCTGAAAATATTCAATAAGAAATATTTCAAAGGATACTGTCTTATTGGACAAATGATTTCAAATTAGAGAAGAACAGAAAATAGAATTTCCTTTCTTTTAAAGGCATATTTCCCTCTCCAAACTCTATTTCCTTAAATGATATCAAGTTAAATCCTATGTCAGTTCAGCAAACAGCCATGGTTTGTACAGGTACTGTATATACTGTCTACTTCCTTAACATTAATTCCTAACATAAGTATGAATAAGAGTTTGAAGTTCTGTTTGTGTGTGCGTATGTGTGTGTGTGCACATTCTGAAAAAGAGAGGAACACAGGGGTGTATAAACAAAAGGCAATATATGAAGTAATAACTTAATGTCCTTTAAGAAACTGATTTACGACACTCCATTCTCAGTTATTTTACTCTCAAGAATGGACCACCTATAAAAATTTACATACAATTACAGAACACTCAAACTCTCAACCTCTCTTCTAAAGGAAGAAAGCTGAGAACCTCTGGGTTAAAATGGCATTAATAAAGCCTTACTGAAAGGGAGTGCTTAAGCTAGGGCTAGAAAGAATCCAGACTCATTTGCCTCCAAAGATGCTATTTCTTTCATCACACAGCATGCTACATATAATGCACTGAATAGAGAGGGGAAAAAAATGTATGTTACTTCAACAAAACTTGAAAAATAAGCAATATAATACGTGCTAAAGTGCAGGAGTGAATTTGGGGACATTAAAACATTCAAAGATTTATTTCTATGTAATAATATCTCTCAGTACACTTATGATGTCGTATTTTTTGAACTCCTGGAAGTTCCAGTTGCCATGAACTTCACCTAAATATTCTATTTTGAAAGCAAAGAAGAACAAAACATAGATATACAGAAACTAAAAATAAACCCTACTTTTGGATTTTGTAGTGCTACAGTGGCAATACTTTAGTGCACAATAGATCACTGTGCAAATTAACGGACAAGTCATTTAAGCAGTGGTGAAGAGTGAAAGAAAAGAAAAAAGAATTGTGTGTGAAACACTGTCAGGACAATGCAACAAAGGGACAATAGAATAAGCTAAACTCACTCTCATTATGTTCCTATGAATAGTGTCACCAGACAAAGGCATTGTTACAGATAAAAATCCAGGCTTCAGTGAGATAATCACCATTCACCTCAGTGACAAGGCTTAAAGTTTATTTATTAAATTTCCAATGAAATATTTATAAACGAACACAAACTCTAATTAACCAAGAGAAACTACAGTGGGAAACTAATAACAAGACTTCTAACACACTCTTTCTGTTCAACAGTAAAAAATAATAATAATAACCATAATAGATCCCATTTTTATGTGGGGGAAAATATAATAGATTTGCAGTTATACTATAACTGACAAAATCTAATGAGAAAATGAACTATGGCCTTTTTCTCTGATCAAAATAATGCATGTTATTGTTGTGAGCTTACTGGTACCATGTTCAAAAACACTCTTTTTCTGCTTTTAAGACAAGCTGTATCAGGAGTTTCCATTGTGGTCAGCAGTTACAAACCCAACTAGTATCCATGAGGATGTGGGTTCAATCCCTGGCTTTGCTAGAGGCTTCAAGTCCCCTTCAAGGAGATTAAACCCCAAAGCCTCATTACAAGGAGACAATGTAATGCCCCTTCCCCCACCTTGATGCTTAGGCTGCTCACTTCCTGCTAGAGAAAGAATGTCACCCATTCCTTACCTGGCCAGCATATAACCTGTTCCCCATGCAAATAAGGTTTCCTGCCTAAGACCAATCAGAAGATCAAATTGGGTCTCCACTCAGGTCACATTGTGGGATATCGCAGAGTGAGTCAGGCCCTCTCTTTTTAATGGGCTTGCACATGAGTCCTCTCTCCCTCTCTAAAAATGTACTTTGCTTTAATAAATTTGTAAAACATCCGCCATCCAATACTTTGTTACGATGAGACAGGGACCCAGGAAACTGACAGTATCAGCCTCGCTCATTGAGTTAAGGATCCAGCATTTCCATGATCCATGGTGTAGGTCACAGACATGGCTCAGATCTGGCATTGCTGTGGCTGTGGTCTAGGCCAGCAGCCGATAATCTGGTTTGACCCCTAGCCTGAGAACTTGCACATGCTGTAGGTGCTGCCCTAAAAAGGGAGGGGGAGACAAGCTATATCAGAGACCAGAGGGTTTTAGAGACTAGAAATGGAATCAGAAAGAGTACATAACTTTTCACAATAATACTTCAGGTTAACTATGGCCAGGTGACATTCAAGGAAATGTGCCCCAGCTAATTACAGTGCTTATCAATGTGGAATGAACTAGACTATACAGAGAAATAATTTAATTATGGAGAAAAATGGTTCAATTTCCTTCTGCTCCCAGTAATAACTGTTCTCATGTTAGTAAAGCTCTGGATGTTTTATAAATAAAGATAGAGAAAAGCAAACATTGTGCCTTGCTGATTCAGGAAGATGGCATCTCTTTCCTGGCATGACCTCCATGGACACTAAGTAAAGGGGGCAGTTCTGGCTTTTTGGCTGCTAAGGTCTCAGTGCTGTAGTGAGTGACCTTTGGTCAGGACATAATACAATCCCATCATGGTTTTCTCCCATGTCATCCCCATTGACTATCATTGTTTTTTTCCAGATTGTCCCCCAGCAAGCAATGGAAATCACTCACGCATCTCTTGCCCAGGAATATCTGGCTTCATGAATTTACTCCATGTCCCTCTGTCTATCCAGTCAGGGAAACTGATGGGAAGAGTTACATTTAAATAAAATGTGTAATAGGAGTTCCTGTTGTGGCTCAGTGGTTAACAAACTCCACTAGTAACCATGAGGATGTGAGTTTGATCCCTGGCCTTGCTCAGTAAGTTAAGGATCTGACATTGCCATGAGCTATGTTGTAGGTGGCAGACGCGGCTCAGATCTCACATTGCTGTGGTGTAGGCCAGCAGCTGTATCTCTGATTCGACCCCTAGCCTGGAAACCTACATATGCAGCTGGTATAGCCTTAAAAAGACAATAAAAAGAACAAAAAAATATGTAATATGCCAGATAGTGATCAGTAAGAGCAAGTGTGATGTGCATGCCCTCTTTTATTTAGGACTTCCTGGACAGATCTCTCTGAAGAGGTGCTATATGATAAGAAATCTTAATGAAGGGAAGAGAAGCCACTGGATTATCTGAAAGGAAAACATTCTAGGCAGAGTAACAGTCCAAGGATGCTGTGGCCTGACCTTATTTGGTGGGTTTAAGGAGTGGCTAAGGGCCCAACGTGTCTGCAATAGAAGGAACAAGGAAAAGGGAGGCAGAAGAAGAATTCAAAGAGAGAATGGGAAATGGAAAAGAGACATTTGTATAAGCAGATCATCTGAAGTCACACTAGCCACTGTGAAGAATGTGCATCAACTTCTGCATGTCAAAGGAAACCACTGGGAAATTTAAAGGATAGGAACATTATCCTATGACTTTTCCATAAAGGAATCTCTACAGGCTCTGGGTAGAAAATATATAGAACATGGTTTGCAACTGTCAAACAGAGTAGTCAGGGGGTTGCTAAAGACCTTATGACAGATGATGGCTTGAGTTACTGGATGACGTGGTAAGACCTGGCTGGAGTCTGGATATATTTCAAAGACAGACAAAAATATTTATTACTGGGGTCAGATAATAGAGTTTTGTGGAAAGCCATTCCTCTAGGAAGTTTCATATCTGAAATTAAACCTACTTCTCTCTGCCCTCAAGTGCCTGTTCTTTCTACTACTCAGTGGTTTCCAACCCAGAACAATTATCATAATGCATAGCAATATTTACAAAACAGATTTCCGAGTCCTGCTGCAATTCTACAGAATCAGACCATCTGGGAAAGGGTATCAGGAAATTACTATTTTGGATATTCAACTAGGTTTTCAAACCATCTCATATGCCATGCAATGATTGGTATAATGGGTGTATATATAAGACACAGTCTCATCACCATAAAAAATGAATGCATTTGGGAAGTGTGCAGAAAATGCTTGTGTCAGAGTATCTCACAAGATTAAAAAAAAATATAAGAAGGGCCACAAATTGTTGCTACTGAATGAATAATGGATCCAGAGAGGTAGACTTCAAACAGAAATCTCAAGAGGAAAAGTCTTAAACTCTAAATAGCCCACGCCTTCTGAGCCTGGGATGGAGAACAGAAGGATGGAAGTAGGTAACACATTTCTTTCTACAGACTGTGATCAAAGCAAGTTTTAAGTCTTCTGTCCTCCACTATCTCTGTAACATAGATGATGAGGTCAGCTGTTGAGGTGGGAGATTATGATGAATATTTGAGCAAAAGTCTTGACAAAAAGAGAATGTTTTGAATCCTAGCAGAAGAGAGTGAGAACATGACCTGGAAAAAAGAGCACCCAGGTGAAATTTCCAAGAACACATTGTAGTCCATAGCATATGGAACAAATTACATATTAATCTAGTCAGCTGTGTGATCTTTGTCAGTTTTACTTGCAGCCTGGCATATGAAGGAAGATGCAGTCTTGAGGGTTGATGCAAATTTGAAGACTCATGGAATCTGGACGTGAACCCCAGGTAAGAATAAATATGGTAAGGTAAGAATAAATATTTTATAGTTATTGACATAAAAGCTTGATTGTTTTTAGGTAAGAATAAATATTATAGGTAAGAATTTTATAGGTAAGAATAAATATTTGGTTTAGGAACTGTGTGAGCTTATGCAATTTTTTTAACTTTGGGAATACCATGTTTCTTGTTTGCACAACTGAGATAGATCTTAATTCATTATGCATGGGTACTAAATTAGATAAACTAAATTTATTATTGTTGATAAAGTGTAGATAGTTTAGAACTGATAATCATCATTACTGCCACCATTGCTATGAGAATATATTCTTAAATAGAATAAATATAAATGATCAGAGTTGAGATGGCCAAGAATTAGGAGAGATTTGGGAGATGTTCATGTACAGAAGTCTTGAAAGATCAAGAATAATGTCAGGAGGTCTCATGAGTAAATATGGAAAACTGACGGGAAGGGAGCTAACCTATTTTTATATTTTTTCTACCTGTTGATACCACTGTGCATCCATTCACCTTCCCTCCAAATAATATGCTCACTATAACTTCTGCTTTGAGTCATCCATCATTTCCTTTGATTTACCCTATATATACTCTATACATAAGCACAGTGATCTAAGTCCTTTTGGTTTTAACTCACAAGGGTGAATTAGAAGACAAGGAGGGTTGTTTAAAGCATTTTGGTGTTTCTGGTTGGTTGCATCTGTTCCTACACAGGGGCAAGTTTCCCCTCCCCACCTCCTGTTAACTCCTTAGTGTGTTTCCACTATTGGCCCCATGCTCCATGGAAATGCTCTTCTAAAATCATGAGTGATGACTATGTAGCCAAGTCCACAGGACCGCTTCCAGTTCTCACTTTGTGAGTCTTTCAACTGCCTCTTGAAACCCTCCCCCATTGGCTTCTGTGACACTGTACTCTTCTGTTTTTCCTCTACGCTCCACACTGCTCTGTCACATTCAAATATTACAAATATTACAGCAAACACTATGTGATTATCTGGCAACTCATTTCTATCCCTGAACATCTTAAATGCTTGTAAGAAATATGATTGCTTCCTACATACCCATATGGCTATTTTTGTCCCTCTCAAGTTAGAATATGCCAAACCTAGTTTTGTTCCTCTTATGTGTGCTCTACATTTTAACATTTTCTGGGTTATAGAGACCCTTCTTTCCACGTACTTTCTCCTTAGAGAGGAGCAGATGATCATCCAAGAATCATTAAAACATTACAGTTGGTACATGCAAACTATCCCATTTAGGGATGGTGAAGCAATAAAGTCCTATTGTACAGTAAAGGGAACTATGTCCAATCCCTTTGGATAGAACATGAAGGAAAGTAGTATGAAAAAAGGAATATATATATATATTTTTTTTTTCATGCCTGGGTCACTATGCTGGGCAGCAGAAATTGACATGATACTGTAAATCAACTGTACTTTAATGAGTCCAAGTATACTGCTCTAAACTCTAGACTCCAAAATCCAAAGGATATTCATTGTCTCAGAGGTGCCTCACATTTAATGTTAAAAACAACAAATAAACAAAAAAATGGAGTTCCCATTGTGGCCCAGTGGTAATAAACCCAACTAGTATCCATGAGGATGTGGGTTCGATCTCTGGCCTTGCTCGGTCGTTAAGGATCCAGCATTGCCATGAGCTGTGGTGTAGTTTGCCAACTGGGCTGGATTCTGTCTTGATGTGACTGTGGCATAGGCTGGCACCTACAGCTCCAATTCGACCCTTAGCCCAGGAACTTCCATGTGCTGTGGGTGCAGCTCTAAAACAAGAAACAAACAAACAAAAACAATCAAGCTTTTATGTCAAACCTGTAGTTTCCAATTTATTAGAATTTATGCTTCTAAGCCTTCACTTCTCCATAAATTATACATATATATATATTTATGTCTATAAATTATAAGTTAAATTTCAATTAAACAACCAGAATATATCTGTAAAACACAAATATAAGCATTTACTTTAAACCTTTAAATAGCTCCCCAATGTACATGAGAGAAAATCCTAACTCCATATCTGAACCTAAAATGCCCTCAGTCTGACCTGGGCCATGTCTCACGAGCCTCCTTTTACTTATGTAACATTGTAGGTTGGTTGACTTCCTTCCAGATACCTGAAGACCAACAGGGAACACAGATGCTGCTTGCTCTCTTACCTAGAACCCTCTTCTCTATTCTCTTTACTTGGCTGGTCTCTTCTCATGACTCAATTCTCATTAAAAGTCACCTCTTCAGAGAAAACATCATTAAATTCAGTCTCTTCCATTATTCCCCATCTCTTCACTTTTTATTTCCTATGTCACATTTAGCCCACTTTTGATTATGTATAATTCAGGTTTACTGTCTGTTTTTCTTCCCTCCACACAGAAATATATGTAAGCCACAGAGGGCACAAGGGCTATGGTTCCCACTTACCATGCAGCACATAATACATATCTGGCCCTTGGGAGTCAAACCAGGATATTTCAGATAAATGAATGTATTCAAATGCCAGCACCCTTTCCAACCTTGTGAAATAGACACTTTTACGTGTAAGAAAACTAATTAGCAAATAGCAGAAAAAGCTCCAAAAATATTCTGTTTCGGTAAATGTCCCTAAGCAATATGTCACTTTATGTTTATCTTTGACATAAAATTTACTTATGATCCAGAGAGAAAAGCAGGGGAGAAAAATATCCAACATCCATATTTGGTCACACTGAGTTTTGTACTAAATTTTTTATGAGGATAAATGTTTTCAGTGTAATAGACAATTCTAAGGGGAATATTATATTGAATATTATACATTTAAAATTTAGGATTGGATTCATTTTTAAATCTTCAAGCAAATCCAGTATATGCTTAGGTTGACTTTACAGAGACAGTATATTTGCCAAACCCCCAGTGACCATAGTCAGCTTTTCTGTCTAAATGCCAGAAAATGTTATCAGAGTTTGGTTATAACCTATTGTACCAATGACGTTTCTTTTTAATAACAGAATTATTTTGCCAGTATTTAACACCATTTTGTAACTAATATAGCACTTTAGGAATAAACAAAAATACTTCCCCAAAAATGGTTATATATTACAAACTAGCATGAAATAGGTTATTTTTGCTTCAGATTTCTTTTTGTTATTGGGGAGGTTTTAGTATATCTTAATAGTTTCATTAAATAATTACATAGTTCATATAAATATCAAATAATAGTTTCAAATTATACATTTTTGTCCTTCAAAACTATTCTCAAAGATTTTAAAGATCAACTTTTTGTAAGCTAACTTTTCTTTCATTAAAATATTTATCCAAAAATAACATCATATCCTTGCCACAGTGAGACACTGTTAAGCTGTCAGTCATTGCCCCTGTATAACTAAAATTACATGTGAAAAAATTTCATATTGTAATTTCATGGTTCTTCTTGAACAAAGAAAATCTGATTGATTGCAATCATTTACACAGCCAGAGAAGAGAAGAATATTAAAAAATTCAAATATATCATTTTAGGCTTCTATCTACAAAGCTTTGTGAAGTAAACTAAAATGAGAAATCCTGCATTCCTTCCAGATTGCAAAAAGCAGCTGTGAATTCAGATTCCACAATTCATCTTTCATTCTGATGATCATTCTTTTGAAAGAAATATATTTATAATTTCCAAAAGAACTGCCTTAGAGGTAAGTGGTATCCAAATATTGTTCTGCAGAGATAAAAAATATACAATGTCAGTGGTATTTGGCTGTAGATTCATGATGTATTGTACAAGAATACAGACACATCATTCCTACAAAACTTGTAACATCATGGTTTAAGGACTATTTAACCTTTAACACAAATCATTTTTATTTTTCTGCTGGAATTTAAAGCACTTTATACTGTTATATTGCATATCTTTTTGTTTCTCAATTTCCCCTGAGCTCTACCCACTGAAAATTGTAAAGATGGAAAGAATGAGGAACATAATGGCAAGGCAAACTGGGAAAAGACGGAGAACAAATTTCCAAAGAAGATATATTTTTCATGGAAGTCGATGCCAGCAAAAGATTTTTAAATATTAGAAATAAATTGGTTCCAGTTTTTTCATGATGAGTTATTTCTGCCAGATAAACCTAGGAGTAAACAATAGACAATATTAAAAAAATAAGTATGCTGGCAACATAGTAAATTTTATCCTCATATATTTCCTATTCAATGTTGTAGAATGTTCTTAGATTACTTGAAGCTACATCACTGACAGTGTGTAAAGAGAAGATAATAATCTCTAACTGATCTTGAAAATAAGAGAAAGGGAAAAGTCAGATACTTTAATTTCATAAATAATCGAATATCAATGACAAATTTTAAATCTTTCTGTTGCTCTATTTGGTGAAGATGTGTATATTTCTAAAGAAGTTTTTGAGACATAGTTCACATGGATGAGATTTAGCATGCATTTTCTTTCTCCCCAACAGAGTAACACTGTAGTTGGTACACAGTGTCAAAGAGAAATAGAGAATAAAATGTTTTGAGTTCTATTGGGACAATAAAAATGATTTGTATTAAAGGTTAAATAGTCCCTGAACTATAATGTTACTAGTTTTATGGGAATGATGTGTCTATATGCTCGTGCAGTGCATCATCAGTTCACTGCCAAAAACCATGACATTGTACATTTCTATTTCTGCAGAACTGTATTTGGATAGCTTCTGCCTCTAAATAGATCGTTGCAGATACAAGAGCAATGGACATCTTATCTAAGAATGAAGTAAGGGATCATGACCCTAAATGCTGCAATATATCATTCAGCATAAAGGTCAGTGGTGAAGTTTACTATCTAACTATATTTTGTGTTGCTTCAAATTTTCAAGCAAGCTAATTCTCTTTTCACCGAGTGGGGAATAGTTTGATTTAATAGAAATTAAGATTTGAAATCATTAACTTTGCCTTTTTAAAAAATATCCTTGAGACGTAGTTTTTTCAAAGCTTACTAATTAATTACATTTAGGAGGCAGTTTTATAAACGGATGCACAGAATTGGCAATTATCTACTGAAGTCAGGTTATACAAAGTCATTCAAGGAAACTATAAATATTTTAATTAAATGAATGTCATATGCAAATATGTTCCATACATTTAGAAATGTCTAAGTGAATATTAAATTATTTCTTCATATGGTAAATATTGTGTCAAACTCCTTAAAATAATTGTAAGAAGTACAATTTCATAACCTCTATTTTTTTGTTACTACTTGGTCTCTTCCCAAGTGAGTAAAGGCATTCAGAATGAGTAAATAAAAATTTTAGTGGAAAGTCAATGCCTTATTTTAGGATTTTTTTTTTGAAAAGAGCCTTGTTTTTTATGTACATTTTTCTTATACTATAGTGTTAGTATGGCATATAATATGGTGTCTATCTCACTTTGACGAAGCATAAAAGACTAGTGATATATTTATGTATAGCAAAACAAAATTACTTCATTTCTAATAGAACTGTAAAAGCCCATTTCTAGGTAACATTAAGCCTAAGATATGCATCATTATGTTCGGGGTGTGTTAATACAATCTCTCCAAATCCTTCTGATTATTAGCTTGGGAGTAATCCACTGATTTAACTTTAGATCTAGGGGCAAAGGGAGAGGCGAGGGCCATATAATACAATGAGTGAAATAGATTGGTTGTTAAAGTCAACCAAAATATATCAAAACTTTGTATGTAATAAAGTATGCTGTAATTATATTGAAACAAAACAAGTATGTTACTGGTAAATATATTTTAAATTTGAAATCAAATCTCAAAAAAAAAACAAAACATAGAATTTCCTTCTGTCATTATTATATTTGTCAAGTAAACCTGGAGCCCTTTCTGCTGCATCCATTATCAAGCTCAGGTCTTATGCTTTGCATTGTTCTGTGCTTTTGCAATGTGTGGAACTTGTCTTTCAATCTCTTACTAGCAGCAATATTTAATTTCATTCAAGTTCTGACTGGAAAACACACTTCTATCAAACTAAGGTACTTCCATACACAGAATTTTTACATCACAGCTTTTATAGTTAGAATAGCTACCACAAAGTTTTCTGTAAAAGGCAGACATTTCAATATTGATGACTTTAATATTTGGAACTGGATTGCACCATGATAAAATACCTTCTAGTTCTAGCTCTTGACTCACTTAACCACAGTGTATGATTAAAAACCATGAGGTCATGGTCACTTGTTTAAGTCTGAAACTGTCTTTTTTTTTAACCTGTTCATGGTCATTTAGATAATCCTGTTAAGATCCAGAAAGTGATTTCTGACAAGCAGTATAAGCCAGATCAATCCCTGACAGAGGTTTCTGAAAGACCTAATTTCACAAGAGATTGAGTAAGCGAATCATGTACCATTACTGTCTTTATTCTATAAGGGATTTAGATGATGAATAATAATAGCAAAGAGACACTCCCATTGATCTCATCTTTACTCCTGAACTAAGATGAATTTTTACCTAAGATGGTACAAACTCATTGCAAGTTACACATTGAAGAATCTGTTCAGTATCAAGTGACCAATCAGTTCAGTAGACAATGGTTGAAGACAGAGACATATGCAAATGACTATGTCTCCTATAGTAATCCTCCTATACAGCAGGAGTTCCATTTGAAATTCTTAGTTAAAACAAATCAAGGTGAAAGGATGAACTGAATGAGGGTAAATACTGTGTCACTGCCAAATATTTCTAAATAGGATTTCAGAGTTATATGAGGTCCAAAATTAACTGACCATTTTTGAAATATTGCCTTTAATCATTTACCTTGGCAATTTTATATTAAACTTTTCCAGAATAATCCCACATGTATGCACATATATAAACACACTCACTCACAAAATTATTTCGTGACTCTGTCCCAGTCATGAACTTCATGTCTACAAGCTCTAAGTCACATCATAATCCCACTGATAACACATCACAAATATATAATAGTAGCAGGTGAAAACAACAGAAATCAGTGACGACTTTTTTTTTTTTTTTTTTTTACTTAATAGGAACTGGGTGTGCTCACCCATATTTTATATTTTAATCTTCTGGGCAACAATTATTTCAGTTAGCCTTATATTTGCCAATGTTTGTTATATTTTTTAGGTACTCTTTCTCTTTATTTAATAAGAGCACCTCTAAACTTACCACTTTAAAAAAGGATTGACATATGACAACTGTTGTCATTCATGATATAATTATACTAAAAAAATAAACCCTCTTAAAATCTGAGTCTTTCCCTTTCAGTTCCTTGTTTTTCCTAACACATCATTTCTTCATGTAGTTATCACCATTTAAAAACAGGACCTTAAACTGCAGTCTTTTAACATAGATACAGTTGGTTTGAATGTTAAATACATACAAATATTTTTCAGTTCCACTAAATAATATGTTCTCCGTTTGCCTGAAACACTCATCCTCTTAGTTTAATTTTTATAAATTTACTTTTGTTAGAAATGCTTATACAGAAGAATATTACATATTTTTAAAAAATTTGTAAGCATAATGACAAATAGAGATATTGTTCAACTGCAGTGTCAAAAGGAGGAAGCAAGAAGCCATCATGGGAACTGGGGTCAAGTACAGAGCAGCCAGTGATCAGCCCTAGACAATCATGGCCAAATCAGAATGTTGGCTTCAAGTTTGGAGCTCTTCCAATTTTCCAGATGAGCCAGGGGATTGGGATTTTGACCTGATATCTAATGACTTTTTAGTGTTGGTTAAAAATTATTGAAATCTCTATAACATGATTAAACCTGGATCTGATACGCAAGACCTATGTCTATGACCTTTCAGCGTCCCAAATCAACCTCCATCTTTTATAGAAATTAAGATCCAGAAAATTGAAGGGATTTTTCCCAAACACAGAGGGAGAGGTAATAAAGCTAAAAAAAAAAATATGATATGGGGAGATACAACACATTTAAACTATGTCTGACATTAACCATTTCATTGTGATTAAATTTTGAATCAACCAGTAAATACTAAATAATGCTAAAGATATAAACTCTACCAAAATAATACAGATCACCAGCTGGATTATTTCAAATTCAATCTAAATGTAGATTTAGGCCAGACAATTTCTAAATATTTTTGTTGTTACAGAAGGATAAAAGAAGAACTTCAAAATATATTTAAAAGCAAATGCCTTACAGAAAAGTAAATTTGTGGGGAGGGAGATAAAGTAGCATTTGGGTGTTAACATGCACATACCACTATACATAACATATATAACCAACAAAGACCTACTGTATAGTACAAGGAACTACACTCAGCATTTTGTAATAACCTGTAAGGGGAAAGAATCTGAAAAAAATAGATATATATGTATAACTGAATTGCTTAGCTGTACACTGAAGCAACATTTTATATCAATTATATTTCAATTAAAAGTAGAGAAATAAAATTTTTCTTTTTTATATCTGCACCTGCAACATATGAAAGTTCCCAGGCTAGGGGTCTAATTGGAGCTGCAGTTGAGGCCTATGCCACAGCCACAGAAACTCCAGATCCAAGCTGCCTCTGTAACCCATGTCATAGCTTGTGGCAACACTGGATCCATAACCCCCTGAGTGAGGCCAAGAATCAAACCCACATCCTCATGGAGACTATGTCAGGTATTTAACCCGCTGAGCCACAATGGGAACTCCCAAAAAGCAAATTTTAAAACTTATACAACCCAGCAGCAAAAAAACCAATCAATCAATGGAAAAATGGGCAAAAGACCTGAATAGACATTTCTCCAAAGATATACAGATGGCCAACAAACACATGAAAAAATGCTCAACATCACTGATTATAAGAAAAATGCAAATCAAAACTACCATGAGATATCACCTCACACCAGTCAGAATGGCCATCACTAATAAATCCACAAATAACAAGTGCTGGAGGGGCTGTGGAGAAAAGGGAACCCTCCTGCACTGTTGGTGGGAATGTAAACTAGTACAGCCACTATGGAGAACAGTTTGGAGATACCTTAGAAATCTATACATAGAACTTCCATATGACCCCACAATCCCACTCTTGGGCATCTATCCAGACAAAACTCTACTTACAAGAGACACATGCACCCGCATGTTCATTGCAGCTCTATTCACATTAGCCAGGACATGGAAACAACCTAAATGTCCATTGACAGATGATTGGATTCGGAAGAAGTGGTATATATACACAATGGAATACTACTCAGCCATAAAAAAGAATGACATAATGCCATTTGCAGCAACATGGATGGAACTAGAGAATCTCATCCTGAGTGAAATGAGCCAGAAAGACAAAGACAAATACCACATGATGTCACTTATAACTGGAATCTAATATCCAGCACAAATGAACATCTCCTCAGAAAAGAAAATCATGGACTTGGAGAAGAGACTTGTGGCTGCCTGATGGGAGAGGGAGGGAGTGGGAGGGATCGGGAGCTTGGGGTTATCAGACACAACCTAGAATAGATTTACAAGGAGATCCTGCTGAATAGCATTGAGAACTTTGTCTAGATACTCATGTTGCGACAGAAGAAAGGGTGGGGGAAAAAATGTAATTGTAATGCATACATGTAAGGATAACCTGACCCCCTCGCTGTACAGTGGGAAAATAAAAAAAATTATTAAAAAATAAATAAATAAAATGTGCAATTACTCTATGATTCCAGACAGGCACTAGCAACTAATGTAGGCCAAAAATTCTGCATGACTTAATTGGCTTAAATGATTCTTTGGACATCATCACTGCTCAACCCTAGCTGCATAGCTCCACCCTCTGGCACATAAAGAGTGAGGCCAAAAGAATCTCATTAAAAATCAAACACATTTGGTAAACATTCAGTATAACCAGTGCTGGTTAGAAAATAAAGTTGTTTTGATTTTGCCAAACTGATTTTCATGTGTAGATTAACAGGTTATAAATAGGTTTTTCCTTTCTCTCAGTAATATTGTCTCAAAACTATGTTAGTTTTCTAGACTAAAGTAAATAAAATTGTGTTTTGATATAAATATGTTGTAAACTACACAGTCAAAGTAAGTAAATAGCTACTGGACATGTATAGGTTAATTAGTTTAAAATTGTTAAATGCCAAATATCTAACATAGCCCTTCAATATTGCCTTTTTCTCAGCATGTAAAATAAGGTTAAAGTGTTCTGATATTAAGCATTGTTAAGAGAATGCTTTTAAAATTGCCTCACATCATTAATTGGCACTTGGTAAATTCCTGCTAATCCTTCCCGAAATTTTAACTGTCTTAGAAAACAGCGGCAAATTTCAGCATTAGCCTTTCTTCTTAAATATACCATGTTAACCTTTGCCCTAAAATCTGACATAAAAGGAGACCCTGAAGCCTCAAGAACTCAGCTTTGTTACAGCTCCTTCTAAATTCAGGTATTTCCTCCAAGCATGAAATCCTCTTTAAATTAATATGCCCCATGAATGTACATGTGTGCATTACGAAAAACAGAATAAGAATTTCACATTACACTCAAATTTCCTCAACTGCGCGTGCGCACACACACACACACACAAAATGAGGCAGAGACAGGAATTTTTTTAATCATATTGTACTTTTGTCTTTGGAAAATGTTTCACTCTAGATAGAAGTCACCTCAGGTCTTACCAAAGATCTAGTCACAACATTTCTACAAGATGACAAAGCACTGGGAGAAGGAGGAAGATCTGGCTTTTTGTCCACCTTCCTTCTGAAGACTCTCTACTCAAAACCCCTTCTGTTTCAAAAACTACTTGGGGGCCAAATGCCCCACCCAGCTGAATTACCCATTCAACAAGTCTTTCTTGAGTGCATGCAAAATACAGGTACTATTTTAGTTACTGTTCATACAGCAGTAAACAAAAAGGGCCTGGTTCTTGCCCTTGAGGGCTAACATTCTTCTGGGGAAAAACAGACCAAAAAACAAGAACACAGATAAATACATAAAAAATCACACAGGCTCAAGTGTGATGTCAAAAATCCAATTCAGTCAAAGAATTGCATGGGCTGACATTGATCTTTGAAAACATTAGCTATAATTCTCCTTTCCTGAGCATTTTGCAATGAATCCTTAATCAGAGTATAAATACTTGTGTTTTGATACTTTTCTACCTCACTCTTGATCTCAGCAATTGGCCTTAAATTTTATGTTACAATAATAAAAAGATGAAAAGGAAATGTCTTGAAGAATAAACTACCTGGTTTTAGAGTCCAGGCATCAGGATGTTCCAGTTGACTCTGCACATAACCTTATAGGACCATATCTCTTTTCAGGGCTTCATTCTAATAAATCATTCATTTTCATGTACTACACACATTGCTGCAGCAGAGGTAGGGATCTCTTATTATTCTGCTGTTAAGTCCCATACTATTTTGTCAGTTGTCCAATTGGTAGCATAGGTGAGTAGGATGTTTTTCTTTAAGGTAGAGTTGACATCTGAGGCCCTGTCTACTAGTCAAGTGGAAAGAATCCTCCAGAGTGAAATTATCCTCATCCTCACTACTAAACTGACTAGACCAAAGTGATTTTTCAGTTGAATAGTATAGCTGAGCTCTTTGGAGAATATTAACACACAAAGTGCATGGAAGACTGAACAACATTTCCAGTGAAATACAGAGCATAGAATGCTTAATCTAGCACAGCGCAACCCCATGAAAAACAATTACTTTTACATATATATGATATGTAAATGTATATATATACATGAATACATATATATACACAAAAATAGATCACCTAAAACATCTATATTTAGATGTTTAGAGAGGTTTTTTTTTTTTTTCTTTTTTTTAGGGTGGCACCCTTGGCATATGGAGGTTCCCAGGCCAGGAGTCGAATCAGAGCTCTAGCTGCCAGCCTATACCACATCCACAGCAACACCAGATCCAAGCCATGTCTGCAACCTACACCACAGCTCATGGCAATGCCAGGCCTTAACCCACTGAGCAAGGCCATGGATTGAACCTGTGTCCTCATAGATGTTAGTCAGATTTGTTTCCGCTGAGCCAAGACAGTAACTCCCTTGAATGAGAAGTTTTTAACCAGTACATTTCTAACAATTCACATTCACCCAAGAGCAAAAAGAAAATCTACATAGCCACAAAAACAAGTGAATTCCTTTGTTGATGCAAAGTCTAGCCAGAATTTTAAGAGATTTAAAAAAGTTCCAAGGACAGTAGCATGCAGTCCACATTTAAGACAGGGTAAATTGAAAAATGTGTGTTTTTGCAAGTGTAAGTGTGTGTCTGTGTACATGTTTGTAAGGCAGGTCAATTTGTTGATCACCCTTTCTAAAGGCAAAAGGAAGCAATGTACAGCAAGGCATTTGTGTTATTACTACTAATGAACTAGATCATGAGATTGTATATATGTAGGAAGCAGGGTTGTAAAAGATTAATTAGCTCATTATTTTAGATACATTCTCAGGAAAGAATAGAGATAGGATATCTACAACACCTTTATCTTGAAGATTTGTAGTACTTTTAATTGAAAGGGAGTAGATATTTTCCAGGAAAATAACTGGTGGAGAAGAAGGTGACCAAGACAAACAGCTAATGAACACTGAATATACTTATATTATCTGAAAAATAATATTTTGTTGTGTGTTTTTAACACATTGCAATTCTCACATATTAGTGATCATTACTCTTTAACCTTTGCTCCACCACCAATTAAACTGGCAAGACTGATCATCTTTAATTTTAGTTTTGTTCAGACTAAATGTAGTCTCATTAGTAGTAACTAAGAAAAGCAGTATACTAAAGCCGGAGCTGAGTATGCCCAGATAACAAAGAGAAAATTAGGTTGGTTATTCAGTACTAGTTGGATGAGATCTGTAGTATTAGGGAAGGCACTGGTTTCTTTAAGGGCAACATATTAGGTGAGGCAAGAGAGGTGATGGGAGCAGAAAATAAGTCACCTTAACCTTGCTCACAATTTACTTAAGAATCATTGATTTTTTGGGGGGAGGGTGCGGGGGAACTCAAGAACTCAAGACTTGTTATCACATCAGAGGGAAGACCCACAAAACATTTAACATTTCTGATAATCACAGTCTACAACAAATCAAGAGACTGCTTTTAGGCTAACCCTGAAGAACCAATATGTCAATCAGACAGAATGGTTTCCTGGAGGCACATCCGCTTAATGTCCTTATTGTTTTAGCAAGCTTGCAGACCCTAAATTCCTGTCTTTCTCACTGGGAAAGTTGTTTAAAGGAGCAGCTATAAACTTTATCACTGGAAGTCCTATCCACATATATGCATTAATGCCTGATCTTCCTAAAAGCAAAATAGAACAGCTATTCATTTATTGATTTGTTTACTCATGCACTCATCAATATTGCTAATAAAGATTATTCAAGCCATGATTATCCTGCTTGGTCAAGCACATATGCAATGTGATAAAAATGCCAAAGTGATAGGAAAACTCCGGATGTGTGGAAATCACCTTTTAACAGGAAGGAGAGGGCAAATAGTATGTTAGAATGCATAGAGTTAGAGTTGGAGTACAAATACATACATATATATATATAAAGTTCTACAGGAACTTCACTTTGGATGTCTGAGTCTGCTATTTTATGTATATTCGATGGCACACACTACCTCAGGAACATGGATCTGGATCCTTGTTTTCCAGCAGTTCTTACTTCTGAGGCTACAACTTCCAGGAAAATGTTAGTACAACAGTCTGGAAAGAGGGGCTGCAGTGCCAATGGGAGGAGGGGAGAAAGAAGGATGCAGAGGTAACCAAAGATGTAAAATGACCAGCCTATTAGGCAAAGAGTTCTTCATCCTCTTCTTAAATCATGAGTATCTTCCTGATGTCAAATAGGACTTAAAAGCCATCTTATTACCAAAGCCTATCTTGTAGACAATTAGAAAACAGCATCCTATTTTATTTCTTCTAGAGATTATGAGAGCAAGAAAATGAAAGAGAAAAAACAAAGAATATTTCAGAAGTGGAAAATCTTATACATGGATAAGATTCATTGTGTGGAAGCCATTTAGTAACTATTAGAGGAAAAAAAAAAAAGTTGACCCAGCTATCACTTTCTGGTATTCTATATAGATGACTACGTGGTCTACATTTGGAAGTATTGACAAATCGGTGTATTTTGTACCTAGACAAGAATAATGAGTGCAAAGTTATACAGCTTTTTTAGTACATTTGATCAATGAAGAAGAGCAATCTAGAAAATTCTACCTTGTGTTTTTTAACATATTATGTGCATATTCATTCAACAATCTTCACTGGAGAGATTTTAAGAGAATCTCTGTGATGATATTACTAGATTACACTAAGTGATCTTTAAATATTATTCCAAAGTAGACAGAAAAAAATGGAATATAACTTGTATTTGTCACATCTTTTTTTTTTCTCTTTATTTTAAGGCTGCACCTGTGGCATAAGGAAGTTCCCCAGCTAGGGGTCGAATCCGAGCTGCCGGTGCTATGGTTATTACACCACAGCAACACTATATCTGAGTGAGCTGAATCTGCAAACTTCACTGCAGCTTGTGGCATTGCTGGATCCTTAACCTTAGGAAGGACAGGGATTGATGGAACCCACATCCTCACAGATATTATGTCAGGTTCTTAACCCATTGAGCCACAATAGTGAACTCTACATTTCAGATCTTAATCTCTGCGTTTCTTTTCACTTTGACTTCTAAATAGAAATGCTGAGTAAATAAGTATTTACCTTTTTGAGTTAATTATTTTATAGTGATTCAACTCCATTTAATGCCTAGGTATTCTAAATATTATACATTATAATGAAGTATATCAGGTAACAATTCAACTTCATAGCCTCTGGAATGACTTTTAGCTACACAATTCTACTGTTTTTATAACCCTGTATAAATTTACAGTCTCTTCCTAGGTTTCTTCAGGGAGCTTAGACATCTAATCAGTTTTCCTTTTGAGAATGTGACTCAACAGTTCAAGGGGATGGAGATGTTACAAGTATACAGGTCAGCTTGGTAACTATAAGGCTTTAACAGTATATCATATTCCTAGCAAGTTTAGAACTTCCATAAAACTTTTAGATTTCTGGTTTTATTTCTCCTGCAATGTTTTACCATCCTCCAAAGCTTGTGATAAACTTTAATATGAGAAAAGAAGAAAAGGTAGGAAGCTAAACCACCTAGACTAGGGATTTCAAAAAGTTGCTTTTTTAAAAGAGTAAGGATATTTCACTCACTGATAACTGTACTGAAAGCCACAGTGAACAATATTAACATGTCTACTCTTGCTAGTAATGAACATGAATACTTGAAGCTTGATGCTCAACCACAATATTCCAATAAAATATTCTAAGCAGAGTATTGAACTATTCATTGTTATTAAATTGTTCTCATCATTTGTGACTTCTAAAGGAAATGTACTACAAAGAAAAGAATTTTAGCCGTACTAGAATTTATTATCCAAAAGCCATAGAATTTCTTACATATAGTAGAATTGAGAGTTTCAACTTTTGCTTCACATGATATTCATGTCACTCCCTCACACACACACAAAATCAATGTGGTGGCCTCTGAGTAGATGAACCACAAAATGGGAGATTAGCAACTTCCTACAAAAATAGCTTATGAGTAAATAATAACTCAGTGTTGAAATGGAAGTGCTAGGTAGGGTATTTTGCAGTATTCCCATATTGGTAGAATTCATACTGAGTTATGAATACCCCATTGTCAAAACTCACTGATTAACCTATTTTCTGAAGATTTATGTCTTTAATTACCGTTAGCTGATTTATCTTGATCCAGTAATGTAAAACCTTGTAACATGGAAACAGAATCCTGGAATGCAATTTGGCTTTTCTTTTGTTTTTGTTTTGTTTTGTCTTTTGCTATCTGCAGGGTAAAAGAATATTTCATCCAATCCAAGGAGAAAAATAAGTATGATCTCAAGGGAATGCATTTTATTGATTATCACAAAGAAACAGGAGTAAGTTCAATGGCTCGCACACATGGTCTTGACGTAGATGCAACTTTGCTGAGGAGAAAATGAGTATGAGGTAATGCCATCATAAATAATTGCTTAAATCATCTTGGCACTATAGAAGCTCAAATTTTGTACCAGAAGAAAGCCCTGTAAATGTAAATGTGTGGAAAGGCAAGCTCTTAACGTAATTGAGGATTTTTCATGGGACAAAAGCTTGATAAAATACATAGTTTTAAATCTCAGTTTGGAATTCCCTCTAGTTCATAACTGGAGATCAGAGCATCTCTTACATTTTTTCACTACTTACTTTAACTACTAGCAGCAGAATTAAAGGGGCTAATGGAATGAACACAATTACAAAGCCTTCCATTCAGCACTATACAGTGACACGATAGGAGAGGGGGTTTGTTAGAAATAGCTCAAAAGCTTTTAAATGCATCTCTTGTCTGAATATTGAAATTGATATTGACCCATATATTTAAAAAAGAAAAATCCAACAATAGATTTAATGAAGGCCATTAAGATGGACTAGTAGAGTTTCCAGGATTTATTCTTGACTGTTTTGGGAAAGCCTAATATTCAAAAATGAGTAGAAAATGGAATGCCATTTATATGATACAGTTGGTCTATTTTTCCAAAATACCTTCAGACCTTTAGTATTTAAAACTATTCCCATGGCCAAATCTACTTAAATATTTTCAAAGATTTTATTTCTTTTTAACTTGCAATTGAACAAAATTAATTAATTGATAATAAGGAAGAAAGGAAAGTACCCCGCTAAGTGACTTACATCTATCATTTCATTTCATGGGAAACACTTCATGAGAAATCACCTCTCTTTTATAGTTGAGGTGGCCACAGCACAGAGCAGTTAAACAACATGCATTCACTCCCACAACCAGTAAATCAAGAGCTAGTTACCTGATAAGGGAGGCACTGTGGTAAAAGGCACAGAGCATGGCCTTGGAGAACCTGGGGGACCATTTCTGCAACTTGCCGCCTGTAGAGTTTCTGTCAAGTTTGTCTCTTAGTTTTGCCTCAACTTCCTCTCTGAGCAAATTAGAGTAATGGCTTTAAAGGGTTATCCTAAATATTTCACTAATATTGTTTGGAGTTCCTGTCATAGTGCGACAGAAATGAATCCAACTAGGAAGCATGAGGTTGCGAGTTTGATCCCTTGCTTAGTGGGTTAAGGATCCAGCATCATTGCTGTGAGCTGTGGTGTAGATTGCAGATGTGGCTTGGATCCTCATTGATGTGGCTGTGGTGTAGGCCAGCAGCTACACTCTGACTGACCCCTAGCCTGGAAACCTCCATATGCCCCAGGTGCAGCCCTGAAAAAACAAATAATGATAGTAATATTATTGTTAAGACACTATACAAGTGTTTGGTAAATCAATACAAGAGATCTCTGAATTATAAAAAACAGGATTTTCCTTTCTATTTTATAATACTAATACTTTCCCTTTACTATCTTCCCAAGGTAGTTTGTTTTTGTTAAATGTATCATCTATTAAGTATGCATGGGAAGCAATTTGGGAAATTATCCATTGCACATAGGTGGTAATTTTTTTGGTAAAATGGAATTCATTTAAGAAATAGTCAATATAAGTGATGAAAATAATGAAATAATTTAATATAAACCTGACAAACCATCAATTGCAAAGGTATTTACCATAGAAAGCTGTTTTTAGCCAAAAAATAAGATATTACATCAGAATTTACTTAAGAACCACACAAGTATCTATATATTTCTCATGAGAATGCCTTTTTATAAATTTTGTCATGTAATTAGCATTTAAAATATGATTTTCCCGAAGATTATCAACACTAGTTTTTATGATTCCCCTTACAGTATTTTTACAAGGTTGTATTATGAATTAGTGTTAAACTAACATCTACATAATGTCTTGTCTTTTTTTTTTTTTTTTTCCCATTTTTGGCTGCCCTGCGGTATGTAGAGTTCCCAGGGCGGGGATCAGATCTGAACTGCAGTTGTGACCTAAGCCACAGTTGCAGCAATGCCAGATTCTTAACCCACTGTGTCAGGCAGGGGCTCAAACCTGCAACCCAGTGCTCCCAGTCCTACTGCATCACAGCGGGAATTCCTATATTTTTTATTTGCAAATAGAACTTATGCTTTAAAAAATTCCTAGAAGAAATCTAAGAATCATTCTCACCAAAAGACACAGAAGTAAAATAGGATTATTAATTCAAAATTTTGTCTATATAAACCTTATTTTTAATCTATACAAATGATACCAATAAATGAAACATTTTTCAATTATTTGTCTAGCAATATATTTTGATTGTTATTGTGTCTTATTAAATAAGTTCCTCACTATATAATATAATGCAAGAGTACAGAATAATTCAAAACTATGTCTCTGTAATAGAGAGAGACTAAAGTATGAAGACTAAAATATGTCATTATAACACAGAAATCCTAAGCTTAGTTCTTATTTTAATTCTCTAACTGTAGCATAATAACAGATAATTTTCCAATCTAATATGGTATTTTTGTATTTACTTCATCTGTAGGTCTAAATTGTATTAAATGACTAATATTAAGCAATTTCCTTTTATATATAATCATAGATTGGTATAGGAACAGTACATCCTATAAATATTTAAGAACATAAAATGAGAATGAACTTAACAGTGTTTCTACCAAGTAATAAGTATAATATATTGATAAATATAATGTACTAAGTAGATTACAGAAATATTTCATTTTACTCAACAGATGCCTAAGAAGTTGTACATAAATCACAGTTTTTTTTCAAACTGAACTTTAATTTAAATAAAATTGAAGAATTTGTAAGAGCTCTGCTTTGCCTCTCACTTCCTTTTCTCCCTCTTGAAGTGAAAACTGATTCTGACTGTGCAGCTGATCCCTGGAGGACTTGCTAGGTTCTGTGGCTTAGAGAATAGCTAAAGCTTGCAGATGAAGAGACCATAGCATTTCAACCTGGTACCTGAATGGGGAACTGAGAACTTGCTGCTAGATGATCCCTAATCAAGGACAGAAGAAATTACTGCTACCCCCCCCCCAAATTCTCACAGAATTCCAGCCACTCAATGGGGAAATGGAAAACAATGAGGAATTCTATAAGAGTAACAGTCTCAAATGGACATAACAGCTTAGATAAGAACAAGCAAAATGCATAGAGAAGGCAGAATCTAAATTTTTAAAAAGGTTTGAAAGATCAGACACAATTTCAACACCACTAGAGTAACAACACAGAGACCTAAGAAGGAATGCAAGGGTGCATGTACACATGCATTCACACACACAGAGACACACACACTAATTTCTGGATCTCAAAGGACAGGATTTGTAATCCTAAATTTATAAGTTATTACAAAACTAAACAAAACAAGGAAATGACAGATTAAAGTACTACAAAGACAAAAGAGTCCAAGTAACCATTGCATACACATGACCAGCAAACCAAAAGATATTAGAACACTATTCTATTTATAGACTTCAGAGTTACAACGATGACAGGTTATAAGAATAGTTTCAGGTCAAAATATCATTCAACTATCAGAGTGAAATGAAAGATACTTTTTGAAATGCCACAGTTAAAAAATGTTTAATCTATGTACAACATGTAAGAAAAGTATTCCAGAAATAATTCTAAACATACAACAAAGTCAGAACTCATACTAGTAAGTCATTAAGCCTTGAGATGTGTGCATACATACAAAATACATGGCAATGCACAGCATCAATATAAATAAGAATTTTTGAAGAAATACACTACAGGAAAAAAGACCTCATTAATAACAGAAGTCAAAGTAATAGTCATCTCAGGAAAAAACTAGGCATATAAGTGGTCTTTCATATTACCAAAAAAGAACTGTACTCAGAAAACTGTAAGACACTAATGAAAGAAATTGAAGATGGCACAGATAGAAAGATATACCAATGTCATGGATTGAAAGAATTAATATTGTTAAAGTGACCACACCCCCAAGGCAATCTACAAATTCATTGTAATTACTATCAAAATGGTATTTTTCACAGAATTGGAGCAAATAATTTTGAAATGTGTGTGGAAACCCAAAAGACCCTGACTAGTCTAAGCAATCTTGGAAAAAAAATAAAAGAGCAGAGCTGGAACTTATCACACTCCTTTACTTCAGACTATACTACAAAGCTACAGTAAACAAAATGGTGTGATACTGGCATAGAGACCAATGGATCAGTATAGTGAGCTCAGAAATAAACCTACACATTTATGGTTAAATTAATATAGAACAAATGATGGAAATATGCAATGAGGAAAAGAAGCTCTTTTTAATAAGTGGTGCTCAGAAAATTGGACAGCTACCACGTAAAATAAAGGAATTAGAAGATTACCTCAGACATCTATAAAACTAAACTCAATATCGATTAAAGATCAAAATTTAAGACCAAAAACTATAAACTTCCTAGAAGAAAGCAAAGGCAGAACACTCTTTGACATAAACTTATAGCAATACCTTTTTGGATCCATTTCCTAAAGCAAAAGAAACAAAAGTGAAAATAAACAAATAAGTTCTACTTAAACTTCAAATCTTTTTTATAGAAAAAGGAAACCGCTGACTAATCAAAAAGACAACTAACTGAATGGGAGATTATATTTGCTGATACGGGGTTAATATCAAAAATATGTAAACAGTTCTTATAACTCAATATTAAAAAAAATAAAATCCTCAAAAAAAAATCCTCATTCAGAAGACCTGAATAGACATTTTTCCCAAAGAAAACATACAAACAGCCAACAGGAATGTGAAAAAATGCTCAAATAGCTAATCAGAGAAATGCAAATCCAAACTACAATTAGATATCACCTCACACCTGTCAGAATGGCTATCATCAAAAAGACTTAAAATAACTAAAAAATGTGAGCATATGGAGAAAAGAGAACCCTTATACACTGTTGGTAGGAATGTAAATTGATGTAGCCACTGTGGAAAATGATATGGAGGTTTCTCAAAAAAAACTAAAAATGGAACTACCAGATGATCCAGCAATTCCACTCCTGGGATATTTCTTAAGAAAAGGAGAACATTAATTTGAAAAGATATACGCCCCCCCATGTTCACAGCAGCATTATTTGCCATAGCCGAGATATGGCAGCAAACTAAGTGTTCATCAACAGATGAATACATAAATAATATTACACACATACACACACACAGTGGAGTACTACTCAGCTATAAAAAGCATGAAATTTTTCCATTTATATGGATGGATCTGGAGGGTATTATGCTTAGTGAAATGCCAGACAGAGAAAGACAAATACTGCATGTTGTCACTTACATGTGAAATCTAAAAAAAAAAAAAAAAAGAAAAAAAATAACTACTAAATGTACCCAAAAAAAGTAATAGATGCACAGATACAAAGAACAAATTAGTGGTTACCGGAGAGGAGGGGCAAGAGGGGAGGATCAAGATAACAGTAGAGGATTCAGTACAAACTATTATAAATAAGCTACAAGGATATATTATACAGCATAGGGAATATAGCCAATACTTTATAACAACAAATGGAGTATAATCTTTAAAAACTGTGGATCACTGTTATACACCCAAAGCTAGTATTGTAAATCAACTATATTTTAATTTAAAAAAAAACAAAAGTAATAGTAAAGATGTCTTAGTTTAAGTGGAGGAGCCTGAGAGAATAGATAAGTCACAGGATTAACCTTGTCCCATCATCTTTAGAATATAGAAAGAAAGAAGCAGAGAATTAGAAAATTTTATAAGATAACAGAGAAACATTGTGGGTTATAAGTATTAGGAAAGAGAAGTGATCACTGGTAGAATGAAAGAATTCTTGAGACATTCCAAATTAAAAACAAACACAAACACTCAGTTATATCAGTAACCACAAGTCTATTCTCCAAGTCCATGATTTTCTTTTCTGTGGAAAGGTTCATTTTTGCCATATATTAGATTCCAGATATAAGTGATATCATATGGTGTCTTTCTCTTTCTGGCTTACTTCACTTAATATGAGTCTCTAGTTCCATCCATGTGGCTGCAAATGGCATTATTTGTTCTTTTTTATGGCTGAGTAGTATTCCATTGTGTATATTTGCCACATCTTCTTAATCCAATTATCTGTTGATGGACATTTAGGTTGTTCCCATGTCTTGGCTATTGTGAATAGTGCTGCAATGAACATGCAGGTGCATATGTCTTTTTTAAGGAATTTTTTTTTCTGGATATATGCCCAGGAGTGGGATGGCTGGGTCATGTGGTAGTCCTACGTATAGTTTTCTAAGGAACCTCCATTCTGTTCTCCACAGTGGTTGTCCCAGCTTACATTCCCACCAACAGTGCAGGAGGATTCCCTTTTTTCCATACCACCTCCAGCATTTGTTATATGTGGACTTATTAATGGAGGAGGAGGGAGTGGGATGGATTTGGAGCTTGGGGTTAATAGATGCAGACTATTGCCTTTGGAATGGATTAGCAATGAGATCCTGCTATGTAGCACTGGGAACTATGTCTAGTCACTTATGATGGAGCATGATAATGTGAGAAAAAAGAATATATACATGTATGTGTAACTGGGTCACCACGGGGTACAGTAGAAAAAAAAATTTTTTTAATTAAAAGAAATAAAATGCTACATACACTTGGACAGAATTTAAAAAAACAAACAAAAAATATACCAGCAGAAGGAAAAGGAACACAAAGAAAAATTAAAGAAAATGCAAAAAAAATTGATGTTAAAGTTAAATACAACTATTGTTTTACTAAATGAAGATGGACTCAATTATTCCATTAAGTAAAAAAAACCCAATTTTAAAATACATATATTTGAAAAATTGTAATAAAAATCTTCAAAATAAGAGTGGAAGTGCTGTTATCAGACATGGTGGGATTTAATATTAAAACCATTTAGCAGTAGAGTATTCTTAAATTTTAGATCAAAACAGATTGGATATAATTTTCACTATGACCTAAGGAAATTTCAATCTTAGAGGTCTTCATTATTTGAGTGTACTAAGAAGGACAATATATAGTGATAAAATTCACGATTTATGAAAAAGATTGAGTAAAAATCCTGTATATGTCAAATAATTACTAAAAATTCAAATATAAAAATACACTGACAATAAAATTATATACAGAAATACTAATTGAAATTTTTCATAATTATATAGTCAAGAGTAAGAAAAATATAAAATCATCTAGAATTTGAATGCAAACAGCAAACTCTCTTATTAGATGCATAGTTCAAAATGAGAATTTATATATCCATGAAACAAAGAAAAATTAGTCCCATATTTGTATATAATGTCTGATATAATAATTTAATATGAATGAAAATTAAGATGATCTACAAATTTAATCTAAATGGAACTTAAATTCATACATCTAAAATAATCTTTGCATTGAAAGCCACAGATTAGAGTTTAATCCTTACTTTAAAAGGACTGTATACACTGAATTATCTTAATTATAGAAGAAAAGTATGAAGAGAAATTTAAGAATCATAAAAAATTGGGAAACTGACAAATTTTTAAAGTAAGGTAAATTCTAAAAAAATTTTTTTGACAAGAAACAAAATCACAAATAGAATAAGGATACATAAATTCAAAAACAAAAATCAAGTGTGTGTGAGACAGTGAGAGAGACAGAGATGGGGGTGAGGAGAGATAACCTTTGGGAAAACTAAGGAAAAAAGAGGGTCAGAAAAGATGTTTAGGAATGTGTATCTCCAAAGACAAACAGCAGACAAGCCCTGCTTCAATTGTGGGAAGCAGAAGGAAGTGGGAGGAAGCCAGGCCTCCCAATAAACTAATTTATAATTTCAGCTGAGGAATTCCCGCCATGGTGCACCGGAAACGACTTTGACTAGGAACCATGAGGTTGCGGGTTTGATCCCCGACCTTGCTCAGTGGGTTAAGGATCTGGTGTTGCAGTGAACTGTGGTGTAGGTCATAGATGTGGCTTGGATCTGGTGTTGCTGTGGCTCTGGCGTAGGCCAGCAGTAACAGCTTCAATTAGACCCCTAGCCTGGGAACCTCCATATGCTGTAGGTGTGGCCCTAAAAAGACAAAAAAAAAAAAAAATTAAAAAAAATAATAATTTCAGCTGAATACTGATTATCAACCACTAAAGGCCAAATCTGGACCAGTGTGAGAATTTAGAATCCCTGACCACTACCATCAGGGGTGTTTACACCCTACTCACAAGGACATCTTCAGCAACCATCAATCACTACTCAGAAAAAAATTCAGGAGCAGGGCATCAAATTGAAAAAACCCAAAGAAAGGAGAACATAAAAAAGACCCCTCTGCAACCATGTTGGGAAAATCAATTTTTTTCGTATTTCTCTCAGTAACTGATAGACAAAAAGAGAAATCAATAAACTTTGTAACATAATTAACAAAAACTTGATTTAACTTGCCTTAGTTGACTGTATCTCCTCAATATAGATCTGTGAATCTCTTGACCTTACAACTTCACTCAGCAGAAATGGGAAATGAATGAATGCCTACATGTGTACAATGGGATACATATAAAATTTTTATGCAGCATTATTTATAATATTCCAAAACTAGCACTCACTCAAAATGCCTATTATCAGTGGAGCGGAAAATTAAATTGTGGTACATTCTACTATACACCGTGAACATTAATGAAAAAGTGTTACATGCAATAATGTGGACGAATATTCCAAACACCATACAAAGCAAAAGAATACCTATGCCATCATTTCACTTACAACTGTTTAAGAAATAGACAAAAGGAAACTTTACTATTTAAGAATGGATTTTTTAGGGATAAAAGTATCAACAAAAACAAAGAAGTGATTACCACAAAATTGAGGATACTGGTTGCATTTGGGAGACAGGTAGGGTATAATTACCAGGAGGAGCAAGAGTTTTCTGGGTGTTAACAATGTTGTAGGTTGTCAATCTGGTGGTGATTACACAGGTTTCAGTGTGGGCTGAATCACTGAGCAGCATACTTTGTTTTATTCAATTATTTTTGTGTGTTCAAGTGGTTCTGAATGTTTAATGCTCAAAAACAAAAATTAATGTACCCAGTAGAGCAAACTGTTAGTAGCTGTGAAAGCTAGGTTATGTATGGATAGGGGTTTGTTATAGTATTTTCACTACTTTCTGGTCTGAAATTCCAACAAAAAGTTAAAATTGTATTTAGTGTATAAAATAGATATATGCAAATATATTACCTCCCCTCTGTCATAATATTTTTTTTAATTATTGATCACAATTGATCAAGAGCTACCTTGTTTAGGAATGGATTCTAAACACCCATTATTGATCAAGGAAGTTATTAAAGTAATGAAATCTAAATATAGATTTGCCTGACAGAACTCAAAAATGATACAGAATAACTAAATGAGCTCATGCCCTAGTGGTATATACCTCTAGAGACTTAAAATACCAACTATCATTAATTTTCAAATCTTGATGGACTTTGCCTAGTAACTGAACCATTCAACATTCAAACAATGATTCCCTAAATAGTTTAGGATTTAAAATTGACATCTGGATTATGTTGATCCAGAGACCACCACTGAATAGCTACCTTGGGGTTGTAAAAGATAGGCACCTTGGAAATACAAAACTAAAAACATTCATTCCCATCACCAAGAGATTCAGAAATCTGGCTAGATTTGGAAGAAATGACTTTTTTGTAAGCACATAAGAAAATCTTCTCATTTTCATTTTTAAGACACATACTTTCAAAATAAAATTCAAATATTTCTGTATATGCAAATATGGCAATTTCAGCTGCTAAATTTCACAACTTATGTTTATCCTAAATAGAATTCAGGAATTTCCCTAAAATAACTCATAAATGAGTAGTATAGGACTTGACATAAATAGATTTCCTCTATAATGCATAATCTAGGCACAAACTGGATTTTTAAAAATAATCTCTAGGTCTCTTAGGTAAATCATCCAAAATCCTCTACCTCATTTAACTATCCTCTGGTCACCATCCTCCATGTCATGTTCTCCAAAAACTCGAGGTGTCCATGGTGAAACATTCCTGCTGCTTTTACATTTACTGAGACCCTATTTTTTAAGATAGCACACTTGTATACCTTGAATGTCTTCTTAAATAATTCATGTATCTCCATGTGTGTGGGTACACAGACACATACACAAAACACACCTCTATAGAATGTCTTAAGTGATCAAGTCAATGACCTCTGTAAATGCAGAAAAATTATCTGATTTGTCTTGTGTATATTTTCTGGGGGAAAGGTTAATAGTTTCATTGGTTTTTAAAACATTTCTGTAATCACAAAAAGATTTTAAAAGGTGCATATAAATGGATCAGAGCTAAGTTGTCTGAATTAACCTAGTACAAATTTTTCACAAAACATTTAGAGGTGCAAGATATTCTTTCTCCATATTCTTCCCATAACCTACAAGGGAAAAAATAAAACTAAACAGAAAAAAAGCCTCAATATAGTTTAGTCTCTTATTGTATAGAACAGAAGAGCAAACATTACAACAGAGAGGATAAATCAATTATTTTTAAGGAGAATTGTGTAAACCACCACCAGATAATGGTCACAGTAAAAGGACAGAAAACTTTCAAAGATTCTGTGAAATCAAAATGATTAGAAATACTCACATAAAAGAAGAACTAAATTGTATGGATTAAACTAGAATAACCTTCTCCAAATATGTCCAGTTTCTCATTGTATAACCTACAATGGTTATGACTGAAATACAAAAATATTTTGAAATTAAATATAGCAGGGAGAATATTGAGAATGGGTGAAAAGCTAAATTGTTACTAAGTAGAATTTTATGAAATACAATTAGATAATAGTCTCACCAAAGGGTATGACATTTTCTTGTAGATTATGTGTTCTTGTGTTTCAACCGTGTGGCAGGTGCTCAATTGTGTAGCCACAACGTCTTTAGGAGTCACGAATGGTTCTCAGTAACAAGAAAGTTTCTTAAAATATGTCTTTTACATGCTCTTCTTCAATAAAAACAAGTTTCTCTCCAAGTACTCACCTTATACTACTAAACAGTCACTAAATATATTGTACCAAGGGAACTTGATACCATACCCTGTTTTGCAAATGCACTATCTAACGAAGCGGCAATAATTTTTAAAAAGTACATGAGCAGTCAACAAGAGGCCAGAGATAATATGCACAATTTGAACATCACTTAAGCAGTTGTGAATATACAGAAGCATGTTCATTTCCTTGCTACCAATTTTAATTAGCATTCCAGGCAAAGAGATTGTAGGTACACTTTGATTATAAAACCTGCTATAATTTTCTCTCTTGGCTCATTTCTCATTTTGAACTTTTTTTTTTCTTTTTGGCTGCATTCGCAGCATATGGAAGTTCCCAGGTGGGGGACAGAATCCTTGCTGAAGCTCTGACCTATGCCACATCTGTGGCAAACCTGGATTTAACCTGCTGTTCTAAAGTGGAAAGTCCATTTGAACATTTTTACATTAATTTTCCTCTACTTTTTAAAGAGAATGCCCTTCCCAATGACCATTTTAACTAAATCATATAATAATAAAAATAATAATGAGTTTACCAACTTTTAACTTACAATATGCAATTCATATTCAGTCTAGAAAAATCTTTTCTTTTCTCTCATACTTTTGGAACAGTGGATAAATCATGTGTCAGGGACTCTGCCAAGAGTTTATTAAAAAATCACTCATAGAATGTATTTTTATAAATTGATACAGTCACCTGAGAAATCGTTGCTAAACTAGCAAAACTAGGCCTTCCTCTAATAAGCAGTTGGGTCATCTAATTATTAACCTCACTATACAAAATTTAAGAAATTTGTAAATTCTTCTAACAATACTCTAAAATATAAAAGCCCAAATAAAATAATGGAAAATGGTGTCAAGAATTGACTCTGTGTTTATATGTGGTACCTAGGATAGTGTGGTACAAAATCCCTTATCTTCTCACAGCTTGCAGTCTGATGGAGAGCAACATTGTTGGATGTGAGGAAGGAAGGTCTAGGATACCTGTTTTCTCATTAGTTGGAGGGCTGATTCACAGTGTCAGTACCTTATGTCAACAGCCTCTTGGAGAAGCTCACTAACTTTGGTCTCAGTGGTCACAGGTAAAATTCCACTTTTCATCATACAATTGATTCATGCCTGAGGCCCCCACTGTGCAGTAAGTTCCCAGGAGTGGGGACCATGTTTTATGGCTCACTATTGCATCCTTAGCTTCTAGCATACCACCTGGCATATTTGGAAAAGACGAAAGAATGGCAGCAGAGAGAAATGAGAGAAATAGAGTAAACAAACCTGACAAAAAGAGAAATTCAGATCTAGAGTGAAAGTTTATAGAACTGAACACTGGAAAGTTTTAAAAGCAAAATAAATTCTCATTTAAGTTTACTTTATGAAACATTTCTTCACAAAGGTAAATAATGAATTACAGCCTTATATTGGCCTCTAATTAAATTTTAAATTTTACAATGTTAATTTAAAATTTAAAGTAATGAAATGTATTTTTATCAAGCATTTTGTCTTCAGATGTTCAGACATTTCTCTGATTAATCATTGAGAGTATCATCTAAGTTATCTACAAGTTAATTTTTTGAAAATGAACAGGTAACTTTGTTTGGTCCACCACCTCCCATTTCCAAAGTATTTTCCCATAATCACATCCTGTTCAAATCCAATTTTGTTTAACTCAAAGAGGCAGGAGGGGGAAACATCTAACATACATTGGGAAGCAGGTGATTAACTGTAGCAGTGGCAGCCTAGCATGGCCTGGGACATACCTCTCCTCTTCCTCCTGTGGCTTTCAATTAATATTGTACCAGGTTCAGTGGAAATCAGACTTGCTGGTAATAGGTTAACAATCTCCCACAGAGAAATAGCATCTATTCAGCTGTCAGGTCCATAACAGCAGGTTCCAAGTTAAGTTACTGAGATCTTCCCTAACACCCTCTTTCTTCCCACCAAGCCACAAAAGGGCAGCTAAGGACACTGAAAGAGAATGTTTTCTTTATAATGCAAATCCATCACCTAAGTTTTCTCAGGAAGCATCCAATTACCCTAGTAGGATCCAAAATATTCTACAGGAGCTGTCCTATACATAAGAGACTCTCTGATCTGAGCTTTGTGTGGCAATGCAAATACTTTAAGATACATGAAGACATTCATTTTAATGTGCTAAACCCTTATAAGAGAATTTCCTTTGTGTGGAAATTGAAGTACATAATCATCATCTGAGCATTGGGAGGAGTGAGGAAACAAAATCAAACACATAGTTAATGGATGGAAGCTTCCTTGTGAAAACACTAATTGTGATGACATAAGGAGAGCTAAGTTATACCTTTAATAAGGTACATAATATTCCACCTTTGCTATATATTCTCATTTCATTTGCATGTTCACCATTATATTATTGATATCCTTTCTTGAGAGTTGACACCTGTCATTCTTAAAAGCAAATTAATAATCATAGAAGAGCTAGGAGCCAAATTCTAGAATATTTTGGATCTTTTGACTCAAGTTCAGTGCACTTTGCACTGTATGGCCTTCTCCACTACTTCCCACCCCTTTACTCTTCTATTGGAAAGCATTTATGAAATGTGAGGTTTTTTTTTTTTTTTTTTTTTTTTTCTGGTATGGCCGCACCCACAGCATGTGAAAGTTCCCAGGCCAAGGACTGAATCTGAGTTGCAGCTGCAACCTATGTCTGATCCTTTAACCCACTGTAAAAGGCTGAAGATTAAACCTGTGTCTCCACAGAAACCTGACCTGCTGCAGTCAGATTCTTAACCCACTGTGCTACATCAGGAACTCCTGAAATGTGAGAATTCTTCAAGCTAATTCCATCTCTTGTTTTTAGTCCTGAGATGAAGCAATACACCTCAGAAAGCAGAAACGTCTCAGAAAATTAGGCATTGTGGTCAGTCAAATTAGATTTTGATCCCTGCATTGCATCCAAGATGTTAAGATCTTTTCTGAGTTCCTTTTCCTCTATTTTTTACTTTATTTGGGACTGTGAGTAAATTCTTTCTCTCAAACAAGAAACAACTTTAGCACTGTGCTGAGTAAACAATCTGTTTGATATAATACCATCATAAATATATTTAAATTAAATTACCGAAACTGCTTTAATCTTTCCATTTTTAATCCCCAGACTGTCTTTATGAAAAACACTTCAAGCGCAACAATGCTCATAATATGCTTGTTATTACCGATGTTAAAACTCCTTACTCAGTAATGAAAGTTTACATGACTTCTGTTTGAAAAAAAAATAGCATAAAGTGAATATTTTCCATTTATGTAAATGTAAACTGTCCTTTGTTATCACTGGTTTCAAAGATGAATGGGGGAATTATAATGCCCTTTTTTTAAAGAAATGGTAATCATAAAAATCTCTATAAAAGAAGTTAACTTTGCTTCTGTGTTACTAAAAACTGTTCTTTGTTTTCAATAAAGGAAGTTTCATAGGATACTTTGTTTCATATAGCTTTTCAATAATCAAAATCACATTTAAAAGTTTAATCAGAAACTGAGCACTGATATTGTTAATGACAATGCTAAAGCATCACAAAATTGTATGCCAAGTAAATCATTAAAACATAAATAAAAGCTAAAATTGATCAGTGCAGTGATGCAAGCTGGAAGGGCAGAATAAGGACTTCCAAAATCTATTCCTCTATAAGAGCAATGAGACCACTATAAAATTTTCAGAATCAACTTTATCACAGCTCTGAAATTAACCAAAATCTTTCAATAATCTTGTAGTATTTATTCAGAAAAGAAGTGGCTGCACCATGAGCACTGCAGTGTTTTAATTTGACCCATTCCTATATAGCACTTTGGTGGCAGACTTGAAAATCAACAGCCCCACAAGTAGAGTAATTGTGAAACCAGCAGCCTTGCAGCTCCTGGAGGGGGTGGGGAAGACCTGGATGGGAGCTACTCAAAAGGCCCATGTGTAGAGACTTATGATCATCTAACAGCTCCTGGACACATTCACACACAAGGCTTGTCTCTATTTGACCTTACCCAAGACTTCCTCACCGCAAAGAGCTTCTTCTTAGGGCATTTGTTGAAAACAATTAGTGGAAAGTGGCTGAGAAATTACAAAAAGGAGTAATGAACAGAGACTTAGAGAGCTGCCGGGAAGCAATCAAGTGTTTCAACATACACAAAATCAAAGTCCCAGAAACAGAGGAGAGGAAAGTGGGCACAAATAATATTTGAATAAATCATATTCAAAAACTTTCCATATTTGAAGAAAAGCATTAATCTACCTATCCAAAAATTCAACAACTCCAAGAAGGCTAACCCGAATATATGTATGTGTGTGTATATACACACACACATTATATACATATGTACAGATATATATTTACATTATATATATGTGTGTGCGTATGTATATATATATGTATATATATACATACACACACATTCTATCAGATTTAAGATACAGCTGCAAAAAGCAGTAACTATTAAGCTGTATTTATTGGTAATCACACATAATGATGCAATTTTTATAATAATATGGAAAAGTGTACCATAAAAAATATCTATTTAACATAAAAGAACACAATAGCAGAGGGATAGAGGAACAAAAAAAGACATAGCATACAAATAGCAAAATGAAAGGTGTAGATACTACTTTACTGGTAATTACATTAAATGTAAATTAATTAATCAAAATAGAGATTTGTAGAATGTATTTTAAAAATCATAAAACTATATGAAAAACAAAATGAAATCTATCTATTCAGTTGGATTACAGTTATAAAAATTAGTGAAGTACCAATCCATGCTACAACATAACAAGATGATAGTAAAAACGTGTTAATTTAAAAAGCCAGATGCACAGCCCACATATTAGATAATTTAAGAGTCCCAAATAAGAAAATCTACAATGACAGAAAGGAGATTAGTGGTTTCCAGAAATTGGAGGTAGAGGAAAAATGAGTAGTGACTTATTAGGAGTATGAGGTTACCTTTTGGGGTGATGAAAATAATCTGGAATTACACAGTAGTGGTGATGGTTGCACACATTTGTAACTATGTTTAAAACTTCTAAATTGTGTATTTTACATGGGTGAATGTTATGTTATCATATCTGAACAAAACAATTTGCTCAGGCCAGCTTTAGTGTTATGCCTAATTTATATTAGCATTTTTAGAAACTGTTATTCCTTAATTGAGGATGTAATAACCTGGTAATCAAACACAAGTAAACTGTTGGAAGATAATTTTAGCAAGCCATATGTATTTATAAGCCTGTTAAAATGCATCGCTACTGGAAAGGACAACAATATTCCATTCAGCCAGGTAATCTGGCGGAGCTTCTTTGCCCTAGTTTCTAGCTGCGGTTGCTTTTATTTTATAATAATGGTAACAGAAAAATTTCCAGTCTCATGGGCTCTTCTCCTGCACAGTTGGTACTGGTGTGCCTGGGGTTTACCTAGTTTTCATACTGAAAGTCCTGTGTTCTCAGAACACACATGTGCATCAGAAACAAATCTGTTTTGTGCCCAGTCTGAACTCCCGACCCACACAATCGGTGGGCTTAATATAAGAGTTATTTCACCACTGTATTTTGGGACGACTAGTTAATTAGAGTAGCCTGTGGGACACCAGTGACTCACCTTCTTTCCTATCCCTTGACCCTGGCTTTGTTCCTGGAGATACTAATATACTGCCCCAGTGCCATGACCTATGTCCTCTTGCTTTACATCTTTAATTAGAGCTTTCTGCTTATCTGATTTTTGGTCTTCTTTCTCTGCACTGCTCCATTTAAGCACTTCTATGGCCCACAGCAGCACTGGATTAATGTTTTTCATTTCACATATTTATCAAACTCAGTCGGATTTGTTCTGACCTTTTTGCAGCCATTGTAAAATAAAACTCAAATAACTCTTCAAATCATATAGAGACAGTGATTAAACTCTGTATCTGCGACATTCAAGGAAAAATGTGTACGGCTATTCAGTTCTAAATCTCTCAAAGTAATAATAATCTGTAAATCTTTAGAAATTATTTTTCTCTCTAATGTTTGTCTTTCTGGGTACTCACTACTGATGCTAAAGGCATATTTGTCCTTCCTTTTGTCATAATTTTAAAGATAGCATTAGTCTTGGGAGATTCCTCTGCCTTTACAACAAAGGCATGGTTTACTTTTACATGTAAAATGGACTTTCATTTTAAGCAAAACACAAAAATGAATCTAATTTATTGCATATTTTACATTATTAGTTTCAGAGGTACAAAATAATAGTTATTTATATACAAAATTGTGGGGGGGAAGCACATGTATTATATCTTTAAGAAAATTATGAGAAATATGATGGAAACATTTATATCTGTAAAATGAGTCATCATTAAATCCAAGCAAAAAAGGCAAAAATACTATGAAATATTTATTTCTTAAAATTTTGAAGTGCCTTTTTTCTCACAACCTGATACTCTGAGGAAAATGTTCTCTGTCAGTGTCAGAGACTCTTGTTTTAGTGCTGGAGGGGTTGTGGAGAAAAGAGAACCCTCTTGCACTGCTGGTGGGAATGTAAACTGGTACAGCCACTATGGAGAACAGTTTGGAGATACCTTAGAAATCTATACATAGAACTTCCATATGACCCCACAATCCCACTCTTGGGCATCTATCCGCACAAAACTCTACTTAAAAGAGACACATGCACCTGCATGTTCATTGCAGCACTATTCACAATAGCCAGGACATGGAAACAACCCAAATATCCATCAACAGATGATTGGATTCGGAAGATGTGGTATATATACACAATGGAATACTACTCAGCCATAAAAAAGAATGACATAATGCCATTTGCAGCAACATGGATGGAACTAGAGAATCTCATCCTGAGTGAAATGAGCCAGAAAGACAAAGACAAATACCACATGATGTCACTTATAACTGGAATCTAATATCCAGCACAAATGAATATCTCCTCAGAAAAGAAAATCATGGATTTGGAGAAAAGACTTGTGGCTGCCTGATGGGAGGGGGAGGGGGTGGGAGGGATCGGGAGCTTGGGGTTATCAGACACAACCTAGAATAGATTTACAAGGAGATCCTGCTGAGTAGCATTGAGAATTATGTCTAGATACTCATGTTGCAACAGAACAAAGGGTGGGGAAGAAAAAAATGTAATTGTAATGTATACATGTAAGGATAACTTGATCCTCTTGCTGTACAGTGGGAAAATAAAATAAGAAACAGAAACTCTTGTTTTGTTATAACTGCATAGGTCCTTTGAACTTTTCATACTGCAGCTATGTTACATGAGAATTCACTTCAATGTATTTCCCAGCCTCATAGCAATTCTGCACTATCCAACATTTTTACAATGCCTTCTGCCAAAATGTTACAGACATGAGGCAGAAAACAAAGAAGCAAACAAACAGATGAGTACTTGTACATACTTGAAAACTTCTCCATTGAAAATAGAGGGCTAGAAAATAATGGGCCATTTTTTAATAGCTATTTTTGATCAGATGTAGTAAGAATCTTTTTTTTAATGGTCCTATTATCATTTACTTAGTCAAATAAATTCTTGTTCTCAAAATATGAAGAAAAATAAATGTCTTAAACTCCTGCAAAGATTTTTAAATAGCTTTACCTAAGTAAATATGCTACTACTCTCCAAGGGATCGAAGTTGAGCCCAGGCTTAACTAGTTACCCACTTACAAAATCTTAGGTTATTCCAATTGTTAAAATAAAAAAAAATCATATCTGCTAAATAAGGCTTAGTCCTTAAAATGGAATAAATGCACAATACATGTTCATTAATTTATAATTGCTATTATTAAACCAAAAATGAATACACTATTAGGTACTAAAATATTTAAGGAAAAAAAGGACCCATGGTCTTTAAATTTTGCAAGGTGTTTTCTTCCTTTTAAGGAACCCAACAACCGTAAAACTCGAAGTTTGTCTCTTTGCACTTAATATCACCTGAAACAGCAAAGTTGCCTAATAGAGTTAATGGAGAAATATCCTTTGTCCTTGATTCCAAGCAAAGTCCCACTTATTTTTTAACTTGCATCTAACTTTTTACATTTTTACTTAGGTATGTTTTCTCACTTCAAGTCTGTATAAGATTTATTATATTTTCCCAAAATCAGTATCTTCTGCAGAATACTTTTTTTCTTCCCAGCTGGACCCCTTTCTCTACCTGTCTCTTGCCACCTGCCAGGTCCATCTAGCACAAAAGCTTTGTCTATTTCTCTTTTGTAGAAAGTGTTGGGTTGCTATGCACAACCAGATCCACATTTATTTTGTTCATTCAATATCTCTAATTAGTTCATTTCTTTTCCACTGGCTTCATTTTCATAGGTTCATCGTTAACATGACATTCTTTCCTCAGTTAATTGATTTTGAACTTTTGTAGAGGAAAATATTTGCTAATACAGAAGTTGGTAGCATCATTCTAATATCCTAAGAATTTTGCCAAATCAGTTAAATTTCTTTCAAGAATAATTTATGGTGGGTCATTTTCACATACAAAGTTATTGTTTATAGTATGAACTAATTTGACATTTCCAAAATGGTGAGTTTCTTTACTGTTTTCCTGTGGAACCATCTGCATGAGAGCTGATTTTTCAAGCAGACACAATTATGTTCCAATCAGCTAGTTCCATTTCCCATGTTTCACCATCTTTGAATCTTCAAACCATTTGGCAAGTTTTGTTTTAAAGTTTAGTTGATAACCCTTTTGTAAAACATCATAATTTGGCATTCTGTAATTTGGTCAAGATCTTTCAAAACTCCAACTATTTTCAAAATTATATTCTAAAGTTTTTGGTAAAAGACACAATTAAAGCCACTTATCTTTAGCTGATGTACAAACCATTTCTAATTACTTATAAAACTTTCCCCTTCAAAACTCATATGCACAGGCAAGGTAAACCCAATGTTAGCATCATAATTTTTAGTAACATACCAGTACAACTACATGACCTCTTAAAGGTTGTAAATATAACTTTATCTAGCTAAAAATCCATCTGAAGAGATATTACCACAAAGATCAAGGCAAGGAACAACTTTGGTGAGAGTAATGGTTTTTTAAAAATGTGGAGGGATAGACTGGGGATTTGGGGTTAGTAGATGCAATCTATTGCCTTTGGAATGGATAAGCAATGAGATCCTACTGTATAGCACTGAGAACTATATCTAATCACTTATGATGGAGCATGATAATGTGAGAAAAAAGAATGTATATGTGTATGTGTAACTGGGTCACCATGCTGTACAATAGAAAATTGACAGAACACTGTAAACCAGCTATAATGGAAAAAAAATAAAAATCATTAAAAATGGACGCCATAGTAGACAGATCAAAATATATATTTCCAAAGGTCATCTCTCCTGGATACTTGGGACAAAGTACCAAGCAGAACATTAGGGGAGATGGCAGCTGCCTCGATACACCATCTCCCAGGTTTTCACCAAGAAGTTTAGTTGGAGGATAAACATACTCTGATGCTTTTCTCAAGCAAGAACAAAGTCATCTTTTTCCAGCAACCATGGGCAGATTAAAAACTAAAAATAGGCCTTGCTCAGTGGGTTAGGGATCCAGCATTGCCAGTGAGCTGTGGTGTAGGTCGCAGATGTGGCTTGGATCCTGCATTGCTGTGGCTCTGCTATAGGCCAGTGGCTACAGCTCCTGTTAGACCTCTAGCCTGGGAACCTCCATATGCCTCGGATGTGGCCCTAGAAAAGGCAAAAAGACAAAAAAAATAAAAAAATTTAAAAAAATAAAAAAATTAAAAAAATAAAAAATCCTGTGTTTCCATAAAATGAAAATAAAATTTCTAATTTAAAAACAAACAGTATTTGTAAATTTCATAATTTACCAGAAGATGTATCACTCTAAGCTTTTATTTTTAAATAAGTAATGCCTGAGACTCTGTAGTAGACACAGTGTAAGCACTCTAGCTGCAGTATATTTATACCATCTCTAGTTTTATGTATTTTGAGGGTTCTAGTTTTATCTTTAGAGTCTCTACAATTCAATCTTGGTTTGGGGTCTTTTTCTACAATTCCATTGGGAACAATCATATTTGAATTACTCTTGCCCTCAGGTAACACACTACAGAGTCTCTCTGCAAAGCATGGTGGCCAGGACCCATGGTATACTGAAAGCTTCTAGCCACCAACCCATTCTCTGGAGTCAGCTGTGCTCTTCCCACACAACTTTGCCTATGGTAGGGAAAACTGTTGAATTTATATGATTTACCAAAGTCTTTCTTAATCAAATATATGTTCCTATGAAAAACTAAGTTGAGTGTTTTTAAAAGACCATATAGATGTGAATGAAGACCACACATCAAAACACCTAAATAGATAAAGCAAACATTGATAAAACTGAAAGGAGAAATAGCTATACAATAACAGTAAGGGAATTCACTATTCCACTTTTAACAATGAATATATAAACAATCAAAAAATCAGCAAGGAAGTGGAAGACTTGAATAATACTATAGATTATGAGAACCAACAAACATATACAGGATGTTCTATGAATAATAGCAGAACACACACTTTCCTTAAGTGCATATAGAACATACTACATGCCACAAACCAAATCTTAATAAATGTAAAATTTTTAAAATCATAAAATCATTAGAAAAATATGTTTTCTATTCACAATGGAATGACATTATAAATCAGAAAACTGGAAAATCCACAAACATGTGGAAATTAAACACCATACTCTTAAACAACCAGTAGATCAAAAAATAATTCACAGGAAAAATAAACTAAAGGTAGTAGAAGGATGGAAATAATAAACATTAGAGCTGAGATAACAAAATAGAGAACAGAAAATCAATAGAGAAAAATAATGAAGGCAAAACTTGGTACTTCAAATCAATAAAAAGGACGAATTTTTAGCTAGAGCGAATATAGCAATAAAAAAAAGTTTCAAACAAAATCTGAAATAAAAAAAACTTTTACTACTGATTTTACAAAATAAAAACAAGGATTGTAAGAGAGTACTATGATCAACTGTGTGTCAAACAACTGATAAACACCCCTAATCACTAGCAAAATATAAATCAAAGCCATCACTGAGATACCACTTTAGAATTAGGATTGATATTATTTAAAAATAAACAAAAGCAGGAGTTCCCATCGTGGAGCAGTGGTTAATGAATCCAACTAGGAACCATGAGGTTGCGGGATCAATCCCTGGCCTTGCTCAGTGGGTTAAGGATCTAGTGTTGCCATGAGCTGTGGTGTAGGTTGCAGACGCGGCTTGGATCCCATGTTGCTGTGGCTCTGGCATGGGCTGGCGGCTACAGCTCCAATTAGACCTCTAGCCTGGGAACCTCCATATGCCGCGGGAGCGGCCCAAGAAATGGCAAAAAGACAAAAATTAATTAATTAATTAATTAAACAAAAGCAAAATCCAGAAAATAGGTACCAAGTGTTGGCAAGGATATGGAGAAAATTGAACCCTTGAGCACTACTGGTGGGAATGTAAATTGTGCTAATGTTATGGAAAATAGTATGGTGGTTCCTAAAGAAATTGATGAAAATACAATTATATTATCCAGCAAGTCCACTCCTGGGTTTATACCCAAAAGAAAACAGGGACTCAAACAGATACCTGTACGTGTGTGTACATATATATACACATATCTACGTGGTATTTTAAAAACACTCAACTTAGTTTTTCATAAGAACACATATTTGATTAAGAAAGACTCTGGTAAATCATATATATACACACACATATGTATATATATTCATGGTAGCATTATTTATTCATAATAGCCAAAAAAACAGAAGTAAACCAAGTTTTCATGAACAGATTAGAATATGATACATACATACAATGGAATAATATTAAGCCTTTAAAAGGAAATTCTGACCTAAACTATATGAATGAACCTTAAATATATTATGCTAAGTAAAAGAGGCCAGTCGTAACATAACAAATATTGTGTAATTCTGACACCTCATACCTAGAGTAGTCAATTTCATGGAGACAGACAGACAGTAGAACGGTGGTTTCTATGGGCTAGAAGGAGAGTTGAAATAGGAAGTTATTGTTTAGTGTCGGCAGATGAAAAAGTTCTGGAGATGGATGTAGTTGTTTAACAATAGCAATGCATTTAATACCACTGAACTCTATACTTAATGGTTATAATGGTAAATTGCATATTATGTACATATATTTCCACAATAAAACAAAAAAAGGAAAAAAGCATTTATATATATATATGAACACGTGTAATTTTATTTTGATTTCATTTTTTATTTCATTTGATTTTGATTTCATTTGATTTCACTTTGCTTTTTTTAGGTCCATATTCTTACAAAATTAATATTACATAAAAATAAAATGGGCATGTTGGAAATAGAGACACCTCCAGGAAAATCTTAATATTGCTGATTACTTGTTCACCAGCTCTGAGGCATTTTCATTATCATAATAAATTATATCATTATATAATTATCTGTAATTCTATCATACAACTAATTGTAACTAAATGAACATGTCCTAAGCAAGTACAATATGCTGGGGGTTGTATATAACAAAAATATATTTTGCTTTATTGGCTCTGTCTCTTTTCTAATTTTGGCAGGACTGTTTGTCTTCTTTGATGCCAAAAGAACTTCCTCTTAGAGGGTAAGCTTTACTTTAAACTTTTCCTCTCCTATACCTACTTTATGAATCTCAGAAGTTTTTAAAAATAGCCTAATGCCCTATTTAAAAAAAAAAATCAGGAAAAGTGCCATCACACTAATTCTTATCTCATTTATTAAAAAATACCCCAAGGTATTTATATTTATGGAACTCAAAACTGACGTCCTATTAGACTGTTTGAGATTACAGAAAGAGAGAAGCACAAAAGCTTGAAGGCAAATAGAGAGAGGTTCAAAAACATGTATAATGTATTTTCATGAGGGGAATCAAAGGATTACAGATTTAATCACATGCAGAACTTTAAAGTCTAATTATAGGAGTCCATCATCTGGAGCCAAAGGCCAGAAAACTAATTCTTCCTCATAAATGTAACTGAATTGAAGCTCATTTTGCTGAAGTGTCATCTGAGCTTCATGGAGCCCTGGTTGTTTCAGCCTTTTGCTTGATTTACTTTGTTGGCAAAATTCTGCTGTAATATAGAACAAATTTCAGAGCTCATCAATTAGAAATCCTTTAATGCATTTTCCAAAAGGAAGGACTTTTGACCTAAAGCAAATTCAATCAGTAAAATTACGTATATATTCAATAACCAGGTTAGACTGGTAAGCAAACATAACAGAGGGAAATGGAGTTCTTAAAAATATTCATAGAGCCCATATATAGAGAAGGGTATTTTTTCAGAAAATTAAAAAAAATTTTGGTTTGTGTTACAATAATGGAAAAATGAAAAAAAAAATGAATCAGCAATAAATTCAAAATTTAATCCACAAATTCATAAACAACAACGTCTACGTGAACACGTTTCATTTAACCAGAGAAAACATTAAACAGAAATATTTTTTTATATTTAGGTAAATGATTTGTGCATTGCTGAAAAATTGATTTAGTCACAAAACATGAAAGCAGACTAAGCTCCCCAAGGAATTCTCATTGTTCCTCAGTGAAGGATATACTAGTTTGACAGTGTGAAGAAATATACAAACTGACTTTAACCTTTGGCTTCTATAGTTTCTAGGTGTTTCAATAAAGTATTCCTGGTATGTTTTTTAAAAATGGGTATATCTCATAGGCTTACCTGACGCCTGATACATACTAGGTACCTAATAAGCATTTGTTCAATAAGTGAGTGTCTGAGGTGTTGTCATGACAGCATTTCAGTTACAGGTAAATGGGTAACTTGTTGCTCACTGGTGACAGTACCCTCATTAGTTCCTGAAAATAGAAATCATTTTTTCATCTGGGTCCACACTGTTCTCACACTGTAACAATCAACTACACAGCCAACAGTAAGACGTCTTGGTGGGAAGAGATGCCAGCAGGTTCCTGTTGTAAAGTGTGTGAGTTTCAGATTATTTTCCAACTAGTTCTAGAAATAATGACAGCTACGCAGTTCCTGCTAGCACCTGGGAAGTCTCAGAAGCTCCTGGAAAATGGTGAATTTTGGAAAGCTCCTTCCAGAAACTCCTTACATCCTATACATTTGCCTGAGAGTTACAGACACTCAGAGCTGAGAAGAATTTTTACCAGAAAAAGTTTTGATTATATTTTCTTATAACATGAATTTTCATTTTAGAAAAGAAGATAAAAGTTATCCATCATTATTATCTTATTAATGTTTAAAAAGTAATCACTATGTGACAAAAAAATTTGGATACTTTTTTTGAATGCCTTTTTGTGTATTTTTTTTTAACCTGATAATCAAATATATATACTTTTTACAAATATGATAAAAACGTGGGAAGAAAGTTTTGTTATAACTTAGAATAACCCTTGAGAGAAAAGACACATTGAATTAGCAGATTATTGGATGTGGTCTCGATTAATTATGATTTGTAGAGATCAAAGATAAGAAGAGTAGAGTAGTGCAGCATGAAACCAAGGTGGCCTCTGTGCTAATATACATGTTGCCTCAGGTGTATGGAAGGGATGTTAAGACCACACTGAGATAATTACTACAGACCTGTTTTCTGTTTTGTGAGTCCCTGAATTCCAGAATGATGAAAACAAATTCTAATACGAGAACATGTACTTTGGTTTTTACTTCGGTATCTATTTTTTTATTTCCCATGTTCTCATTCTTTGAAAGGGAAGATACAGTAGTTAATTAGATATCTAATAATCCCATTTGCTTAAGTCAATGCAGTGAACAATACAAAAGTGGTTATATTCAAATCTTTCACTATGTCTACTTCTCATTTTTTAATACAGACTTTATTTGATGCTATGTGGCATGGCATTTCATATGTTGAATCATTGGTTTGATTTCAGTTTCCCTTCTTCTATGCATTGGACCCTCTGTCCCCATAATAAGACTAAAATAAAGGAATAACCCTTTCTGAAGGAAAAATGAGTAAGATGCAGCAAATACCCCTCGAGAAAAGGACATGATTAAAAAATGGCAAAATAACTTTTATTTCACATTGATGGAGTTTTGTACACATCATGCCAAGGGCTGGGAAAATCCAGGACATTGTTTTGTTTTTGTTTTTTATTATGAAAGTCAAATTTACTTCTGTTCTATAATGTATGGTGGACTGCCTTCTAAAGATTGCTTCAGGCCTCCAACTTGAGTTAATGGCACCTTATAGACTAGTAGCTCTGGCCACTAATAAGGTTGAAAATTTTGCCTCAGTAAGAATTGATAAGGAGACAGTCCCTGAGACTACAGGGCTTTCAAAATGCCTCCAAAGTTGTGGTGTGGTACTGTACACCCCACAGGAAGAGGAATATTGCCTTGAGACATTTCATTTGGTTAAAAAGAAAAGATAAGCTTAGAAAATAAGGTGGCCTACTTACATAAAACAAATTAAAAACTGTTCACAAAAATGAGAAAAAAATAATGTCTAAATAATGTCAATAGAAATTAAATATATTTTCTAATAGAAAGAAAAATTGTCAATTTGGACCAAAGATAAGGTAAAAAAGAGAGGGTGATTTTAGTGATATATATTGTCAAGAAGGAGAAGTCTTCAGAAGGTAAGTGTTTTATAACCTCGGCCTTGATATAAGCATAAAATGAGGTTTTTTGATTTTTAGGGTCGCATATGCAGCATATGGAAGTTCCCAGGCTAGGAATCGTAGATGTAGCTGCAAGCCTACAGCACAGCTCACAGCAATGCCAGATCCTTAACTCACTGAGTGAGGCCAGAGATAGAACCCACATCCTCATGGATACTAGTTTGATTTGTTTCTGCTGCACCATAATGGGAACTCCCATAAAGTGAGTTTAAAAAAAAAATTATATCAACTGTAGCTTACTAGGCAACTCTCTTTATCTGGGTCCAGGACTAAAAGTGTAATTAAAGTAATAACTATCCCATGTATTAATGAATAAATGAGATAATATGGGCTGAACCAGGTTTCAGTAATTATGGCCTAGGGCCAAATCAAGCCCTCTCTGTGTTTTTGTTTTTTGTTTTTTTGTTTTTTTAGTTTTTTTTTAATAAATAAAGTTATATTAGAAAGAGTCATGCTCACTTACTTGAATATGTTGTCTTGTCTATGGCAACTTTCATGATACAATGGTTGAATAGTCCCGACAAAGACTATATGCATAAGGCCCGCAAGTCTAAAATAAATACTATCTGGTACTTTACAGAAAAAAAACCTACAGCTCTCTGAGCCCTAAACTTAGAAAACATTCTTGAAGAAAGTGAGTCTTTGGAAATGTCATAAGTGCTCTTAGGAAAAAAGAGAAAGCTAAGATGTATTGAATATTGATGCTAAATCTTGGGAGGACATTCTTTCACATGTGCTTCTAAAATATATGAGCTGAGTATCATCAGTACAATAGGTACAAACAAAAATGCAAACCGGTACAAATGGGCAAACTGAGGGTCAGATTCTACACAATGTTGCCCATCCGGGGTCTATTCATACTGTTGTGGGCGTTGTATACTACACAAGTGCATCTCATTTAAGGAGGTGTCATTTGTCCACAGAACTAATTCATTTATATATTAATTACAAAAATTATCTGATGGAGATAATATATATGCTACAACAAAACCAGTATTTATGACAGCTGGAAGTAAAGCATATTGAGATAAGATGCCTTTATGCTGAACTCACATGAACATGCAATCTGGGCTATTGATAGTGATTCATAATATATTATACCACACTGAAATAAAAAATTAGCATATAAAGATGGAATGAGAAACCAGGTAAACAAAACATGAACAAAGATTTGAATTAGCAGCAAGCATGACATGTGTTTTGGGATTTTTTTCTCCCATAGTGAAATGGTATCAGAGCATCAAGATATAAATGAACATTGAGAAAATGAAAAGATAGCCTCATATTTTGCCACATAAAGTTGTTACCTATTCTTTATGGAGACTGCTTTTGTGAACACCCTGATTCTTGTGGTGCTATTAAAATGTAAATTTTGTAGCAATATTAATAACTGAGAGTTTCTGTGAAGTGTATGCCTCTCTCACAGAGAGCTAGTCTCTTTTTAAAGGAACAGACCTTGCTTGCATTTTAATATTTAGGATTATATGACTCAGTTTCAAATATATGGACATATGTGCTGTAAATAAAATTCTTTGGATATACACTTCCAAAATAAAGCCAATCTTGTTATACTGTTAGCTTTTGAGGTCACTGTGTTTTAATACTGGTAGTGTTTTCACAAATTCTAATAAAAAAATCTGGGCTATTTATATTAGTCTAATTCTAAAATATACATATATGTATATGCATATTACTAAAATGTTTTTGAACTGAATGCTTTGCTGTTTGGGATTTTTTCCTTCAATTAATTTAAAAATACTGTCATAGTGATAAACATATTTACTAATTAAATGTAAAAATAAATGTGATATGTTCTAGAAACAGGTACAATGTAGCACAAATGAAGGAAAATATTTAAACTGGAGAATTTCACAGTGGGATTCATATCTCAACTGACTATTAGAAAGCAGGTACAGCTTAGGCTAGTATAGCAGGAAAAAAGCAAGTGTATCTGGCAGAAAGCTGTTGGGAAGATAACTATAGAGAAATTCCCAGCAGACATTGGGGAAGATGAATCTTAGGGGAGTCAGCGCAGGGATGCACATTTGGTACCCATCTCTGTGAAGAAATCAAAAGCAATTGGGTGTACATATGATCACTAAGGATGACTGTGTTGAAAAGGAGAAACAAAAAAGTGCTGAATATTTGGGGATGCTCTAGAGTAACAAAAAGCTGACACGACAGCATGAGAAGAAGAACTATGAAAGCAGGTAGAAAGAGTAGATTGTGCAATGTTAGAGAAGTGTCAGCACTGTCAAGTACTCCAGAGAAGGAAAAGAAAAGGAGGGGTGTGAAAGGGTGATTGAATTTGTCCACTACAACATTAACAACAGCATCATTAGAAAAAGCAGTTTCAACGGAAGACCAGTGTACAGAGGGATGAAGTGCCACTGTCTTGAGAACCGAGGGCAGAGGCAACACATACATACCTGTCCCCTGATGGTTTGTAATAGGCTCAGAAACTAGGGTCTAGGGAAATGTTAAGAGTTCTTAACATTATCTTTTAGGTGTGTGTGTGTGTGTGTGTGTGTGTGCGTGCGTGCGTGCATGCGTGCTTTGTGTTTAATTTGGGGATGGGTGAAATCTGAACATCCTTCACTTGACTGAAATTAAAGATACAAGAGACCAAAGAGAACTTGATTATTGATTGTCAGAAAATATTTCTGAATATACATGCTTAGTTTGAATTACTAGAGGTCGAAAAAGCTAATAACTAAAACTAAGAGTGTATAGATCAAAATTTAAAAGAAAATGAAGAGTTCTTTAAAATATATCTGGTACCTAGAGTGAATACATTGAGTGCTATATACACAGTAATCACAGACACCGAGGATCATAGGATCGGTTCCCACTATGACCGACTGGACCTAGAATAGCTTGGTGTACAAGTTGGTTAATTTATTTTTCTGCTTGATGAATTCAGCATGATCTTACACAAATGTGTAAGTTAAATTAAAGCATTTTGAGACACATAAGAATCTACTTTACCTCTCAAAGACAAGAAGCTTTCCTTAGAACGAGCATCTTTTAAAATTGTCAGTATCTAAAAAGTCTCTAACTACCTCACCCAGTATTAAAAATGAGTTTCTGAGAGAGAGCTGGAGAAGGAAAAATTATCTTTGAACACAACTTGTATTATTTAGCAATGAAAAAATAATAAATTCAATACTCCTAGGCCTGGCCACTTCTGAAATATTTCACTGGAGTAAGGTAGTTTCCTCTTACTAGTAACATACTTCACACTTTAATTTCCTCTACAAATGTCCATCTTAGTCTGTAATTGGGTAACCTGTCCTCTTCTAACTCACACCACCTCATCTCTTAGAACAAACAAGCGTTATCAAATTTCTTGGCTTATCTTGCTTTTGAAAATGAGATCACTTTAATTCTAGGTCAAGGGAAATGCAGACTTTAAACCCAAAAAGGCTCACACTCTTTTGGCAGAGGAAGAACTCTTACACTTTTGTGTAAGACCAACAGAACAAATTCGTTCTCAATTATCTTGTGTTATTTTGTCTCTGTATTCTTTTGACAACAATCATTCAGCATCTGAATACTTCTGTGTGAATAGATCACTTCTTGAGGCAGTTACTCCTGTTTACAAAGGCAAAATTATGCAGAAAAAGATGTGAGCTTACACTGGCTCTCTCAGTTCTTCCCTTTGGCTAGCACTCTGATTAGTCTTAGCTCTGTACTGAAACATTTCATGTACTTCAGAGCCTATATCCAAATCTATTTTCTGATTTCAATAGTTCTTAATAAGTGTGTATTTGAAGACCTCTCAACTACGAGTGGTATTCCCCTTCTCACTCATATTGGCCCCCAAGTGTCTTTCTGCGTATCATCTGGCATGGTACCTCTTGAGAACACAAGAGGGAAAGAGATATGGAGATACTTCCACATTTTTTAATCATTCAAAAGAAATTTCCTTCCTTTTTCCATGCCATCACCTTTCAAAAGGTAAACAAAAAAACTGCCTGCAAATGTATATCAGCTCTGTACATGTAACCCTCTTTCATTCAAGACAGGATTTCCAAATGGCCAGCTCACATTTGCCATATTTTAGTTTAAGGCATATCAGTTTTATCATTGAATGACCCTTTAAATGAGATCAATTGGACTACTGTGATTCACACTGGACTGTTTAAGTCACATGCGTCACATTGATAGAATATGGGGGCAAAGAGGAGGTGCAAAGAGGAGGGAAAGGAAAGCCCCATGTCCCTCCACACTTTAGAATATGAAACAGCAGAGGAAAATTAACTAAAGCTTGAAGCTAGCTCAAATTGAAAATACAGTAGGATTATATCTTATATATCCTGTTTTTATGATTCACTGGGGCCTGTGAATTATCAGAGTATATGGTACATTTATGTCCATTGTGTAGAACATAGAGCATAATTTTATCATTTAAAACTGCACAAATTTATAGTTGTATGTCTTACTTTATGGCATATTTTCAGTCATGTCTATGATTTATTTGCTGCTTGGTCTACCATATAATGTCAAATTACATCATTGTTCCTATGAGGAAACATAAAACCTCTCTAACAATCTGCTTTACACTCAGGTTTCAAAGAATGCTGTTGTGGTGATAAGTAGGAACTTGCCACAGCAGTTTTATGAACTCTCCTTGGCATAGATTTATGGTTAAAGGATAAAATGCCCCTTGTGAATATTTAACAGTTTATGCAAAGCAAATCAAATTTTAAAATGTTGAGATACATACTATGTTTTAATCTTAACCTTTAAAACCCTGTTTTAAGACTACTCTCTGACATATATTTCTCTCAGTGCTCCTGGCCTGAGGGCAATTACTTTCCTAAAGATGCTGTCTTAGTCATTTGACACTTAAATATATCCTGCCTTGTACTGCATCTGTATGTCCCTGGCCCTTCTTTAGAATGCCATCAATCCAGTATTATTTACATAGAAGGACTACAGGTTATTAGACTGAATTAAAGAAAATGCATTATACTGCTTATAGAAAAGGCAATTCACCTCCTCCTTACATACACACACAATAATTATGGCTTCTTAAAACATAGTGACATAAGCTTCAATTTCTTCTGATTTCATAACATTTGCAGACATACAATAGAAAGTAAAATCACTGAGCAAAATAATGAACCTAACACCTGAGGTAAAAGTTTAAAAATATTAATAACCATGATCACTAAATATATTATTATGTCATGTTATTTATCATTACATAGAAAATTAAGGTATTTAGGTACAAAACTTCAGGTACAAAAACATGTATGAAATTACTTATTAAATTACTAAAATACTGTTAATGAAAATATTTATATTTAAGATATGTTTCATCCCAAAATCTTTTTTTTTGTGTGTGTCTTTTTTAGGGATACACACACACACAGCATATGGAGGTTCCCAGGCTAGGACTTGATTTGGAGCTGTAGCCCCTGGCCCATACCACAGCCACAACAATGCCAGATCCTTAACCCATGAAGCGAGGCCAGGGATCAAACCTGTTTCCTCATGGTTACTAGTCAGATGTGTTTCCACTGAGCCATGGTGGGAACTCCATCACCCCCAAAATCTTAAGGTATAACTGCAATTTCCAATTGCAAAGTTTTGTCAGCAAATGCTTAAAAATCTACCTTTCCTAATTTTATCTTACATGTAAAGAAAGTTAAAAAAGGAAAGCAAAGCAAGTCCAAAGTTACTAGAGTAGAAGAAACAATAAAGACCAGAGTGGAAATAAATAAAATCAAAACTAAAAAACTATCAAGAAAAGAAATGATAGTTGAAAAGAAAAAAAAAAAAAATTTAGCCAGACTCTTCAAGAGAAAAAGAGAGCAGGCCTAGTTAAATACTATTAGAAATGAAAGAGAGGAAGGTAACAAGCCACACTACCGAAATACAAAGGATTATAAGAGATTACCACATGCAATTTTGTGCAAACAAATTGGATAACCAAGAAGAAACAGATAAATTCCTAGTAACATACAATCTTTCAAGACTGAATGAGGAATACACAGAAAATCTTGGTGTCTTCATCAGTAACGAAATTGATTCAGTAATCCAAAAACTCCCAAAAAACAAAGTCCAGGACCAGACAATTTCACAGGGGAGTTCTACCAAAGATTTAAAGAGTCACACCTACTCTTCTCAAACTATTTCAAATAAGACGAAGAAAAGCTCCCAAACTCATTCTACAAAACCATCATTACCCTGATATCAAAACCAGACAAAGATACCACAAAAAAGTAAATGAGAGGCCACTAACTCTGATTAATTTACATGTAAAAATCTTCCACAAAATGTTAGAAAACCAAATTCAATAATACATTAAAAAGTATCATACAGCGTGATCAAGTGGGATTTATTTAAGGAATGCAAGGATGATTCAATATCTACAAATCAATCCATGTGATACACATTAACAAAATGAAGGATAAAAATCATATCATCTCCACAGATGCAGAAAGAGTATTAAATAAAATTCAACATAATTTATGACAAAAGTTCTCAACAATGTGAGTATAGAGGAGACATACCTTAATATAACAAAGGCCATATATGACTAACACACATCAAACATAATATGTTATGGCAAAAAACTGAAATCTTTTCCTCTAAGATCATAAATAAAAAAAGGATGCCCACTATCACAACTTTTAGTCAACACAGTATTGGAAATCCTAGCCACAGCAATCAGGTAGGAAATAGAGATAAAATTGGAAAGGAGGATTTTTGTTCTTCAGTCTTCCTTTCCAGACTAAGCAGGAGGCATCTCTCTCCCAGACTTCAGGCAATATTACAAAGCCACAGTAATCAAGATAGTATGGTACTGGTACCAAAACAGACAGATAGACCAATGGAACAGAATTAGAAAAGCAGAAATAAACCCCGACACCTATGGTCAATTAATCTTTGACAAGGGAGGCAAAAATATAAAATGGGGAAAAGAAAGTCTTTTCAGCAAGCATTGCTGGGAAACCTAGACAGCTGCATGTAAATCAATGAAACTAGAACACACCCTCACACTATGCACAAAAATAAACTCAAAATGGCTGATAGACTTAAATATAAGACAAGACACCATCAAACTCTGGAAGAGAACATAGGCCAAACATTCTCTGACATCAACCTTACAAATATTTTCTCAGCTCAGTCTCCCAAAGCAACAGAAATAAAAGCAAAATAATAAACCAATGGGACCTAATCAAACTGACAAGCTTTTGCACAGCAAAGGAAACCATAAAAAAAAAACAAAAAGACGTCTTACAGAATGGGAGAAAATAGTTTCAAATGATGCAACTGACAAGGGCCTAATCTCTAAAATATACAAACAACTTACATAGTTCAACAGCAAAAAACCCAACAACCCAATTGAAAGATGGGCAAAGGACCCGAATACACATTTTTCCAGGGAAGATATACAGAGGGACAATAAGCACTTGAAACAATGCTCAACATCCCTGATTATTAGAG